>NC_134150.1:29257187-30475625 GCF_033958435.1 Carettochelys insculpta
GCACAATTGCAAATACATCTTCCGGGAGTACGCACCTTACCGAATATAAAGCTGAGTAATCACACAGAACAACCATTTCATGAAGAGTGACAGAGCCAGTGTTTGACCTTCATTCATAAAAAGAAAGGAGACCATTCTTCAGAGTTTTATTTAAGTTCCACAATATTCACATTTTGTAATACTAGCAAACCTCTTTTTTTCTGATAATTTCACTAACACAATTTCACCCCCTCATGTCATATTAAAGGCTTTGCAGCACCAAGTATCATAGTAGAGAGAAGCTGGGTTATTTAATGTCTTCTTATATTTACTACTAGAATATAGGGGAAACAAAAAATTGACATACAAAACCCAAAAAATATTACTATACTAAGGGTATAACCTCAACCTATCAGAAATAAGAAAATGCCAGAATGATGCATACTCCATTCAACCTTAATTTGTCCCTCTAGTGCATATGCACTATGATAAAATCATGAATTATCACATACTATTTTCCCCTCACAGGACAGCTGCCTCAATCAGTGCAAAAGATAGGCCATGCTCACTTAATAAGGAGCTCTTCAACCATTTGTTTTCTCCTTATTGTTTAGTTTGACCTTACACCTTATTTACTGCTCTCTATCCAAATCCATCTCTGAAGATGGAATGATTAATTTCCTTGTAGTATTGTTCCATAGTGCTCATCACTGTCAAATTGCAGTGCTTCACCACCAGTAATTGGCCATCATACAACACTTTGAATTGAGGAGTGCTCTTATTCTACCTTTACAGATGGGAAGCTGATGTATTGAGTGGTTAAGATCAGACATATCTACTGATATTGGGTGCCCAGTCTGAACTGACTCTGACTTGACTTTTCTGAGTACAATGATAGAGCCCAGCGTGCAGCCAGCTCGTGGAGGGGAAATATATTGACCGCTGGGAGGGTGCCTTTATGTTTCCCAGAGACTGAGGCTTATCCAGGCTCATCTAGCCTATTGGAGGCTGAGGGAGTGGGTGGGTACAGCCCACCCACAATTCAAAGATCACCCTTAAGGGTGGGGGTGGGGTGGATCCAATAAAATAACCCGGTCCACAAGTGAATACAGGGGACAACTAAACCGAAAACAGGAATGGGTGTAGGGGTCAAAGGGCAAAAATAAGGGAGCTGGAGGGGGTACTGAGCAGAGAGGCCCAGACAGCGCCCACTGCTCCTCAAAGGTGTCGAGGAAGCCAGTGGATGCTGCCCAGAGGAACTCTTCCTGGATTTGTGAATAGATGGAAGAACAGAAGTAGGCCCCACAGTTGCAGTTCCCCCCGCCCTACCCCCAGCCAGCCTCGTCTCCCTGTTTTTATAGATGGCAACCTTGGCTGTGGCTAGGAGGAGGCTGACAAGGAGGTCCCATGACTTGATGGGGCCATGGATGGGGTGTACCAGGATCAGAAGGTGTGGAGAAAAGGGCAGCCAGAACCTCAGTGGGAGGTTCTGGAGTAGCCAAAAGAGGGGCTGTAACCTGGCACACTCAAGGTGAATGTGTGCCAAGGTCTCCCTCATGCCACAAAATGGGCAGGTGTCCAGGATGGGGGCAAACTGCAGCCAAGTACACGCCTGTGCTCACCGCCCCATGGAGGATCCTCCAACTTATGTCCCCTGTGGGCTGTCGGGGTCATCTAGCAGCAGTGGGGTCATCTAGCACCTGCTGCCAGTTTAGCACCTGTGTCTAATTAAGACCTGTGGAATCCTTCATATGGGTTTCCTTCACATAAGAACAGGGAAAGGAGATAGAGGATGGACAAGGGCTGTGGAAGGAGGACTCCTAAGAAGAGAGGGATGCAGTTGCCTGAGGAAGGGACTTGGGGAGTATCTGGTGGAAGTGGCCCAGGGAGGCAGTTTGCTGTACCAGGAGGGCCCAGAGAAGGAAGCCCCTCCAGCTGCAGCTGCCGAGGGTCCCTGGGCCAGAACCCAGTGTGTGTAGGAGGGGTCCAGGTTTTCCCCAGACTTCCCCATACCCCAGAGCAGCCCTAGGGGCCAGAAGAAGACTGCGCATCCCTAAGAGGGGAGGTATCCTCCACAAATGACTGTATTTTGACTAGCCAATGATGAAACTAGCTCAGTGATGCTGTGACCCAAGCCTCTGTGAGAGCAGGAAGCAAAGCAGGGGACACAGTGAGATTCTGAGGCTGCATTTAAACCACCACATAGTGCAGGACCCAATGAGGACAAGCCTGGGGCTTTGTCACAGTACTTAGCATCATATAGAACTTTAATATATTTGAACATAGCTTCCACTAAGATCTGATGCAACTGTGAGTGCTCAGCACTTCTGCAGAGCCCCAAGTTGATCAGACAAAAGTTGAGGAACAGGTGACTAACGGCCACTTAGTTTGGTATTAGTTTGAAAAGTTCGGTATTAGTCATTTCTTAGGAACAGGTGGCAGTGTCTAATGATGTGGATAAACACGACACTGGAGAGATAGGCTGGAGAAACAAATATGAGCCACGCAAGTCTCATTCCAGCCAGTCTGAGGGGCATAGATGCTATTTCCTATGCAAATGAGGCACCTGATATGTAAATCTACATCTTATTTGCATTTTCGATTTTCCTCATTTGCATGCCTCTTTCAAAAGAGGAAAGCAAGTGTAGGCACAGCACAGGGAATGCAGGCTATTTAAAAATAAGTCATAGTACGTCCAACAGCTCTATCTCAAAATAGGCTTTGTGTGTCTAGACACTGTATTTTGAAATAGCTAAGAGCATTTTCTGTGCAACTGTGTTATTTCAAAATAAACTGTTTCAGAATAGCTCTTGCGGAATAGCTTATTTCAGAATAAGGCTTCTGTGAAGACATACCCTCTGTGTACTTCCAGAGGTATAAAGTGTAGTAACTACAACACTAATGCAATGGATGTAGGGAGGTGAGTGTTAAAGACACTCTGTGAGTGACACGGTGGGTGTGAGTGTGTAAGAGGGTGGGTGGGCAGATGTGTGACATGGAGTGGGTTTGGGGGGTGAGTGGTACACCCTGTGTGTGACACTGTGTATGTGTATCTGAGGCTTTGCAAAGGAACCTGTCTGATTCCCAAGGTGTTAAAATATAATTGCAAGTGTCCATGGGGAAAGACTGTAAGGGATTGCATAAGCTGCTGGGTGGGCTCAGGACATTCAGAATAGGTGGTCTCAGGATAGAGGGAAATTGGAATGCGGCAGTTTTCATGCCAAAGTAGGGTGCCAGACGCTGAATGCATTTAGTTGCTCTTCCTTCTCCTCCCAGCCTCAGGATCCTTCAGCCAGGCAAGAAACTGTTGGCCTGTCCAAGCTGTCATCCCCCTTCTCCCCAGTTCCATGCCCCTGTGGAGATCCAAGAAGTTGCTGGTCTGTCCAAGGTGTCCCTGCCTCCCAGCCCCAGCTCCAGCGCTCTGCAACCAGCCTAGAGACTGCTTGTGTCCCTGCAGTCCCATCCTGGCTTCATCTGCCCAGAAGAAAACATCACCTGCCTACACTGAAGACTTGGCTGGGAAATGCAGCCATAACACACTGGGAAAATAAACAGCTGAATCAAAAAGTTGACACCAGGCTTTGCACCAAAGAACTGATTGGCCAGATGGGGAAAGCTGATTGGCTGCAGAACCTGGAAAGATGCAGTACCTAACTGGCTGGCAACAGCAGATATTCCCCCAGGTTGATCCCTCCCAGGAGCAACTGCAGGGGGAAGGAACACGTGAACAGATGTTGTCAGCTGTGCACACTCCACCAATCAGCTACATGGCATATACATCTCTCTTGTGGAGCTTCATATTTATACAGCTTACAAGGAACACATAACATTGTCCATCCTATACATTGAACGTAACTAAGTGGCCTGTGATAAAATCAGGAGGTGATTGTGAGCTAATGGATTAAGGAATAGTAATAGTAACAGGCCTGCTGACCAGGGAGGGGAGGGGGCAAAGGCAATAACTGCCCCGGGGCATCGCAGTTCAAAAGGGCTCAGGACTCCCCACCACAGGAGCAAAAGCAGGAGCCCCGGACCCTTTAAATACACACTGGATCTGCACCTGTTGCTCTGAGGGCTGACTTAGGAGGATTGATGTAATTAGGTGGTGCTGAGGCCTGGACGACCCCAACCTTGCCTCTTCTGCCCAAGGCCATGGCCCTTACAGCATCACAGTGCCACCTTCCACATCCAGCGCCCCAACAATTCTGTTAACACCCCTGAATAGAAGGTTATTATCCTCTGTGTGGACAAAAGCTAGAGGGGTAACAGGAGGGCACAGACGAGGTTAAATCTCAGTTTTTTCCTGTTCTGGTCCCTAAAGGGTCAGATTGGAAGCCAGTGTCCACCAAATTGCTTGCAGATTTTGAGTGTAAGCTACTTTAGGCAAACGCAATCCAAATTTGGTCATACAAAAGGAGATTTGCATAAACAGATGAGAAAAATTTGCATAGGCAAATATCCATTAGTGGTTACAAAAATGAGTTATGCATGCACAAGGACATTTGAACATATTTGCAAGCGTGAAATCTGTGCAAATGACTATTAATTTTTCCTATATTTTATGTTTTTATAGATACATATTGCCGCAGTTTTCTTTTCCAAGTACAGCTGTGTTGTACATAAGTGACATACATGCCATATGTGTCAAAGGTAAAATAAGTTAACTCATTAGAGAAGCATGCAAACAGAATGACAAACAGGTTCACATTGCATTTTAAGCTTCTGTAATATTGAATTATATTTTGCATCCTAACATAGGTCACAATAGTTGGCAAATGGCAATTTTAACTTGCTTTCTAGGCACGTAGTACAGTTAGGAAAGATTTTCACATAATCAAAGTTGGATGTTTCTAGAGAGATCAAAAGAGTCTGAAGTGGAGAGCAGGTGCTACAGACATCTTAGAGGATCTGAGAATGCAATTAACCAGCAAATGAGCCTTGGAAAACCTAGTCTTCCTGAACAGATGAGCACAATAAAAGCCACTGAGAGATGAGATGGCCAAAGCACACTAATAACAGCAATGAACATACAGACATCTGCCCTATATCTTAACCTTTAGGAAGAGAGAGAGGATCAGATACAGTGAGGTGAGTAGGTACAATTATGTAAATATGTGGGCCTTTTGGAGGAGATGAAAGTTTACTGATTGCTTTTACAGAGGCTCAGTTAAGCAGAATGCTACTGGCTTCTCTCTTTTTTAGCTCCAAGTATATTGGCAATTCGGATGGCTAGTGCTGGATGTAAACAGTAATGCAGCTCCTGGAAAATTAGAGAAAACAGGAGATCAAACTTCTTATCGTTTATATTCTAACTTTTTTCTACAATTATCATTAACATCAAATTGCAGCAATGAGAGAGCCTAGCAAACTCCTTATGTTGTATGAATCTTTAGCCAGTGGTGATATTTTTCATTAATTAGGTACTGGACAAATGAATTCACAGAAGAAAAAAATCTATTCTGAACAACTTTTGCCAGTATAAGGCATAAATAAAATAGCGTAATGGTGAACTCCCAAGACTTTTTAAATGAGACACCAAGAAATCTCTTTTATAGTCCTGCTCCTCCTTTTTTAATTTTTTTTTCTTGAGCTCTGCAATATACACTTCAGTAGCTTATGGATGTGCAAGATACTAAGCACAAAACTATCCCACGTGAAGTCTGGTAGGTACATTATAGGCATTCAGCTTAGGATTTGCTTCTCTGACTCAAAGGATCAGTGAATGTCAGGGCCATGAAATGTGTTCTTATAAGACAAGACAGAAATTCTGCTGTGGAACTAGAGGAATGAGGTGGTTCATCTAAAAAAGCAGAAAGATACAGTAAGCAAATGTAGTTCAGGTAGCTTTAATAATACATCATCATCATCATCAACAACCATGGACTCAGAGTCCATCGGTGTCCAATGCCTCCCTCACTATATATCTTCCATCTTTTCCTGTACAGTACTGAGTGGCTTAGTTTCTGTAGACTAGCTTTGCACCAATCTACTATATCATCTACCCATTCTCTGTGGTGTCTGCCTCTCCTATTTGAACCATCCATTATGCTGAATATCAGGGTCTTGATTTTTTTCATTCATTATTCATTCTGCAGATATGCCCTAGTAGCTGTAACTTCCAACGTACAACTTTCTGCAGCAGGTTCTCTTTCAACTGTATCTTCCTATATTATTCCTCATTGGTGACCTTCTGCATCCATCTTATTCTCAGTCTCTTTCTATATCAACTCCTCTCAAATGCCAATATCCTTTTCTTCAAATCCTTCATTAACACCCTGTCTCACATCCATGCAACATGTTGCTCAATATATACCTTTTCAAGACCCCCAGCTTCATTCCTAAGCTAATCACTTTGCTTTTCCAGATCTTAGCCATTGCCTTCAAACTCGCTTTTGCTTTTGCTATTCTAGTCCCTATTTCCTTCTTACAGTCTAGACAATATGTTATGTTGCTTCCCAGATATGTGAATTTATTTATATTTCTAGTTCTATGCTGTCTACAATGATCTTCCTTCCTATTTCTCTATTTCCAAATGACATTGTTTTTGTTTTATCGATATTTATAATCAGTCCGTACCACTTCCCTTCCTCATTCACCACCTACACTGTTCTCTCTAGCTTCTCTTTATCTTCTTCAATGATAATTATATCATCTGTGAACCTTAAGATGCTGATTCTCAACCCGTGGACAAATATCCCTTCTACTCCTTCCTTGATCTTGTCCATCACTCTCTCTAGGTGCGTGATGAAGATACACAGCAATATCAGATATCCTTGTCTCATACCGCTATTTATTCCAAATCAACTTAATTAAGCTCCCAGGTGGATGCAATAGGGTGCGACAGCAGGCACTCAATTAAGAAGGACCAGCTGAGCTTACTGTGTGGAGGCATAAAAGGAGCAGAGGCAAATAGAGTTGGGGAGGAAAATGAGATAGGTGTTGGTGGAGTGTGAGAGACACTGTGAGGGAAAGAAGAAGTAGCTAGAGCAGATCAGGAGAAGAAGAGTGCCTACAACAGGCCTGGGGACTGGGGAGTGGTGGGCTCCCCTCCCTGAGCCAAGCTGACAGCCCTGTTAGTGGAAGAAAAGGGAGGAAGGCTGGCCCTGACCAGAACATCAGGGACAGCTGGAGCCTGCTCTCTCCTGCTCAAGGGGTACAGGCAAAGGTCCTGAGCCAAGACAAAGGGGCACCTTGCCACAAGATGTAGCCATCAAGTACAAGCTATCACCACTCCTGTTGATTTTTCATTCACTTATTTTAATAAGTTATCAGTTCGGCATGGTAGGGGTTAGAGATATTTAATGATTTGGCTCCTCCAAGAGAGGTAAGATTAATGAGATGCACCTGTCATTTACAAAGGATTAAAAAAGTTAAAAACTTCTAATCATGGAACTAATCAGTGGGGCCATCAGACACTGTGGGTCCAGATCCAGAAGGGGTGGGATTTAGTGCCATCATCCTGCCTCCCCCACACTCCCTCTGCCATGTGCACAGTGGTGACATAGCACTCTGCCCACAGCAGATCAAAGGGTCCTGGAACTGCCACTGCTGCTGAAGCAAGCAGCATTAGCAGACAGAACTCTATGCCCCTTTGAAATGCCAGGCCTTGGGGCAACTGCCTCCTTTGCCCACTCTGTTGGTGGTCCTGGAACTGATATTTAGAAGTCATGAATCTCTGTGAATTAAAAGCATATTTAGAAATGTGCTCTGAATCATGCTTCAAGAACACCTTACATTTAATTTTAATTATTGCAGAAGGACCAGAAAATTTCTCCTCAACTTTGTTCATTTTACTTGCAGCTACAGCCAAAGGCATTAATTTTTCTCTTATAAGGCATGTGTTACAGGCTGCTGGTATTTGCCTGTAGCATCCTATTCTATTAGTTCATGTAGCTTTTGCTGGAGAATATTAAGTAGGTTTTGCTAACTCACTGAGACAGGTGGTTCTTTATGCCACCCAGATTTGAGGGAGGTAAGAAAAAGTCAGTAGAAAAAGACATGGAATATGGGTGCATGTGTAACTAGAGAAAGGGAGTGTCTGAACTGAAGTTCTGGTGGGAATCCTGAGGGCAGTCACATTATGTGAGATGGCTTCAGCTGAACTTCAATTCCTTTGGGTCATGTTCTAACAATTTTCTCACACTCAGGGTGCATCTACACTAGGAAATAAATTTGAAGTTCACTTTGAAGTTAGGGGCTTCTTCAAAGTAGCCTGAAGAGCATCAACACACATTTTCCCTTACTTCAACATTAACTTCAAAGTAAGGGATCCCAACTTCAAAGTCCAGGAACTTCAAAGTTATTTTTGTAGTGTAGCCATGGCCCCAGTGAGTAATGCCACTGAATTCAAGTGAAATACAATGGAGTAAGGTACTGTTGGAGTAAGGTACTATCTCAAAGTATGGTAGCAAAATGCATCCCCATGTAAATAAAAAGAGACCCAGAAAGAGGTGATTCTTGGCTCTAGTCTTTGCATAAACTTAATTTTACTTATTTACTTAGCATGTTCTGTGCTTTGTGACACTCATAGCAACCAATTCTTTGCGTTACTTTCCTTCCAGGAAAAGAAGGTGAGTACTATTTCAAGTTGTCCCATACTGGCAGTGTTCTTTTTGATCATTTTGGAAAGACCATTCTTTATTCTCCACGGCTTCTCTTCTCTTCTGGTGAAATCCAACCTGAGGCCACATCTATACTTACCCAGAAGTTTGACAGCTGCTATGTGATTTTAGGTCTGCCAGTTGTGTACCTAAAATCAACTTTGCAGCTGTCAGCTTCCGCAACTGTCTTCACTTATGTTTTACTCATACACTACCCATGTCCTTGGCTGCAATCATTGTTCCTCTCTTTCCCATCACAGTGCAGAAGGGAAGTTTGGGTAGCCATTCCATTAAATCCTCCCATGTCTCCTATGCAGATTCATCATACAAATTAAGTCTTTTTGGTGGAATTCCACTGTGCCTCAGGATATTCCAGAGACTTCTCTGTAGACTATCAAACATTTCTGTAAAATCAAGTATATGAAATCTGTTTTTGACTGCTATTTTAAGCCTTTGTCAATACATTTTCTCAAAGGCTATGTCTACACTACAGCAATCTTTCAAATGATGATCTTCTAGAAGATCTCTTCAGAGGATTTTCTTTCAAAAGAACACCTCCACGCACAAAATGGATCAAAAGACTGATCTGCTTTTTTGATAGAGAGTTTGCACACAGCCCCCACTCTTTCAAAAAACAGGCCAGGGATCAAAACATGAAGCACCATAAGGACTGCTCTTTTGAAAAAAGGCCCCGCAGAGTATCTACACATGCTTTTTTTTTTCAAAAGGTGCTTTTGAAAGGAGGCACTCTTCACGATCCTGACACAGAAGAGGGCTTCCAGAAGAAGAGCTGCATTCTTTTGATTTAGGTTCAAAACAGCACATTTTGGCTGTTTCCACACATCACTTTCAGAGAAAGTGGCATGCTAAAAAACAGCCCAAAATATGTTAATAGAGAAAATTGAAATCAGAATGAGTGACACATTCTCAGTCTGTTTTGTTTGTGTTTTCTCCCCAAATGCTTATTTTTCTTCCAAAATATTCTTAAGATATAAATAAATGGGTAATACAAAATGTGTTATACTCTTCTAAACCAGAATTACACAAACTTAGGTAAATAAAAAAATAGCCTCAGAAGAAAATAAACACATTGCATATGTTTCAACTTTTAGAATTTGTCAGTAAGTTGACATCTGCTATAGGGTTGTCAATTTCATTATACTTTAACAGAGATTTTGGCTTCTGCTTTTTTGAGATATTTATATATACGACTTTTTTTTTTTAAAGCTCCAAGTTGTTTCACATCACTCATAAGAGCTTTTAGGTTTGCAATGACTAACATACCTAAAACAGGGATCATTACAGAGCTTGTGTGTTTCATAAATTTTCTTTTTTGCTATTTGATATTCTGTTGTGGGAATTAATTGTTCCCCTTTTTAGCACATTCCTGCAGAGCTATACTATTTATACTAAAAATCCTATGAAAATAATCACCTTCGCTCCTTACCCAAGGTAATTTTATTTAGTTGTGTGGGATATTTCTTGTAAGTTTTACAGTGGTCCAATAAAATGGAAGTCAACCACTGCATATTCTTTGTAGGAGTGTTTATAACTATTGACATTAACATTTTCTTCATATAAAAAGTTGCTTAATGAAATATTTTTCTTATTTCACTAATACCACTTGTAGGATAAAGAATGATCAATCTTTGAACTTTTCTTATGAAAGTGTATTCTGAATGCTTCAGTGTGAAAAATAATAACATGAAAGCACAGGATTACACAGGGTTTTATATGCTTTTTGAAAAATATGATGAAAATGACTGTCAGAAGATACATATATATATATGAAGCTGATGGGATATGTTTAAAAACTTTTCATTTCATGCCAGGTTAATAGTGACGTCTGCCTGCGAATTGTATGACAAAGAAGTTACCGCTAGGTAGTCATAAAGAATCCCTCTCTGGATAATGACCAATTTACATCTCTATGGCTGTGTCTATACGGGCACAAATCTTCGAAATAGCCATATTTCAAAGATTACTAACGAGGTGCTGAATTGAATACTTGGAGCCTCACTTAGCATTAGGACACTTCCGGACACGGCGCGGCTCCACGGGGATCCTTTTCAAAAGGACCCGCACCTTTTGAAATCCTCTTATTCCAATCAGCGAGCGGGATAAGGGGATTTCGAAAGGTGCTGGGTCCTTTCGAAAAGGACCCCCGTGTAGCCATGCCAAGCCGTGCGCTTTTGAAAGTGGAGCTTTCCAAGCACCGCAGCTGGAAGCATACTAATGCAACTGAGACGCTGAATATTCAGGTCAGTGCCTCATTAATAATCTTCGAAATATGGCTATTTCAAAGATTTGTGCCTGTGTAGACACACCCTATGTGTGCCTTAGGACTGGCCCATAGGGTAAGTATGCAGGAAGGGGCAGGCCCGCAAATCTTCTTATTTCTATATAAGTTATGAAAAACTTATGTGTATGAGATGAACAAAAATGGAAATATTTTGCTCTCGGTGTCTGCTCTGTCTTTATTCTGTCTTCATTTCTTTCCTCTCTCTCAAACATATCATTCCTGTATTCCTGCAGTATGAATTCCATATGGAGTAAATATCTTTCTTTCCCAGACCCCACCAAAAGCCAGCATCAGCCATTCAAACCTAACATTCTGCTCTCAACTTTAGCATATTTCCTTCCCTATGAAACCACTGTGAACGAGTAGACTTCCAGGCCTCTTATTAATTACATTTTCTAATTATTTATTAGGATAAGGGATCTGTGCACCTGGCAACATTTACATTTGCAAGTAGGGGTTTTGATTTTCCATGGGAAAAGTCAGGTTTTATTATTTGCCTTAGCCTTGTAAAAGTCAGCTGGCTTAGATGGGAAGAATTTGTAATAATACAAGGAATAATGAAATCCTGAAAAAAATAACCTATCTTCCCCCAATGGTGTACACTGGGCCAAATGTGGCATCAGCTGAATACACAGTCTCATTGACTCCATAGTATTTGGCCTGATTAAATAAAGTGAATATCTATAAATACATTTGATTGTTTTTAGCAGAAATAGTTTAGAAATACTGTTAGATTTGGTATTTCTGGAGCTGTTTCTAGAAGATTGAGGTACATGAATTTACCTCCTTGTGGCTCAGTTGACTTAGGTAAAGAATTGGATAGGAATAGACATGCTCCATGAAAAATACATATGGCTTCTAAATATAGTTTTGAATAAATGTCTACAAGTATATTGTTGTACACTCAGGGACTCTAGCTCCTTAACTCTTTCCCCTTTTAGGTCTTTAACAGGACCCAGTGGAGCTGATTGCTGTGTTCTGGCAGTGAAAAGGGTCAAAACAGAGAATTTACCCATGCCTCCATGACAAGTTTATTGAGAAAGTCTTTTACCAGCAATGAAAGGGTTACATCAAGCACATAGCTCCTATGTTAGACATAATAATACATTAGAAACTATACATTCCCTTCAGAGGGCCTCCCTTTCACAAACCGAGACAGTTCCTGTGCTGACCCAAAGCAGTTCCTGCCAGGGAAATAGAAGAGGTATTTTCCGATCTGTAGACAGCTCTCTTCTCCCTGTCTGCTCCCCTCTGCTCTGGTATGTTTCCCCAAAGCAAGGCCTTGATTGCTTTGAAAGCCCTCTGGGCCGCAATTCCATAATTCACAAAGCCGAGCATCGCTGGCTTCTTCAGTGTCTTGTATTAATCCCCACCACCAAGTAAGCTAATTATTTTTTATTCTCTATTACTATTATAATTACATATAATTACTATTTTCTCCCTAATTAGTATTTTTGAAAGGTGTTAGGTGAGATTGTACCCAAAATCACCCCATGTCCACATGTACGTCAATCATTCACTCTGACTTCTGTGTGACATGCCTGTTGTTAGGTTATGGGACCCGCTCAGGGTGGTTTTCACACTGGAACGTTTTTCATATGATATTTCATTTGCACAGTCCTACATTTAATAACCAAAATCAAGTGTTGATTGTACATTCAGTCCAATTCACAATGCTTCCCAGCTTGAATAATCAAGTTTACTTCGGTTCATCTGTGTTTGGAGAGACCCTGCTCCCCACGTTCTCTGTTACCCAGCCAGGTTTAAATCATGTCAAGTTACATTCACAACTGTTTAGTATAATTACACCAATTTGGCACTATCCCAACACATGACTTTTATTAAAAAATGTGTTTATAAACTATTTTACCATCTGATATTGAACAATATGTCGTGGATTAAAAAATGGGGAAGGAATTCCAGAAATACTGAGAGCAAAGAGGGAAATTGTCCCATTATTATGCTTTATAAGTATACTATGGGATTTCTGAAGTTTAAAATTCACTTTGGGAGCACAAACCCTGTCTCAATACATACCCTATTGAAACAATCTCAATACTGTATTTTTTTAATGATAACATTTGACAATTTTTCTTGAATATATCCACTTTTGCCTCCAATCCAAAATGCAATGATTGCCTAATATTGTAGTACTGATAAATATTTCAATTTTTAAAAAGACCTGCAAAACAGTTATGAAAATTTTGCTGGGTCAGTTATATAATACTTGAAAGGTCTATGTCTGATATTGTAATTAAGGAGGAAGCGTCTCCAATGTTAGAGACATTCACAATTTTATGGGCTTTGTTTTTCAATTGCTCCCTGCACATGCATCGGTCAAACTGCAATTTATTGTACAATAATCTGTAACAGGGATGAGTTATTATAATAACAAAGTAGCATGTTTGAGTGATCAGAGCTCAGTATTGAGAGTTAGGATTCTGGTCCCTCTCTCCCTGACTCATTCCACAACCTTTACTATCATAAGTAAGTCTGCAAATCTTATTGGATGAACACTAGTCCACCCATAAACAGAGTAATACTGGGATTTATGGGAATGATATGTATGATATTTTAAGAAAGAAGGAAGTTAAGAGCAATTTAATTTTTTATAAACTCCACCAATTTCAGGAGGTCTTCTCCTTATTTTAAATCACATCTATTTTATAGTCAATAATTATGACTCTCATCAAAAGCCAAATCTCTTGTTGATCTAAAACTGACCACTGTAAATTAAAAGACAAAATAAGACCTTATTTTTACTTTTGACACCAATCATAGATGCTGAACACTGCTGTACAAACCATAATATTACTTTTAGGATAGCATTTCCGTGTGTTTTTTCTATTTCACTCTTTTAATTTCTGGATTTCAAGACAACATGCAGGATTATAACCTCATAACTGAGGCAATCATGACACAACTGAATGAATTTATTTGCACACCATAGCTCTAATGATTAAAAGCTTGTGTTATTTGAGAGGTTTCTTCACACTTAATAAACACGTGTTGTTTTCATAGCTTACCCATAACCCATAACATTCTTTAGTGAAACAGTTATAAATAGCTCATGGCAAACTAGATGTTTTGGAGAATTAACTAAAATTGAGATAATGATACTTGATCTTTCAAAATGATAATACCTGTATTTTTCTCCTTCTATTTCTTCTCTTTTTTCCCTATGAATGACATTGATTTCTGAATACTAATGGGTCTGTCATTAATCTAAGTGCAATCAGTTCATTTAGGCCATGTCTACACTAGCCCAAATCTTCGAAATGGGTATGCAAATGACCATTTCAAAGATTCCTAATGTGGTGCTGAAATGCATATTCAGTACCTCATTATCATGCTGCCGGCCGTGGCTCTTCAAAACTGCCGCATTTTGCTGCTGTGCGGCTCGTCCAGGCAGGGCTCCTTTTCGAAAGGACCCCGGAAACTTCGAAATCCCCTTATTCCTATTTATCAGCAGATAGGAATAAGGGGATTTTGAAGTTCCCAGGGTCCTTTTGAAAAGGAGCCCTGTCTGGACGAGCCGTGTGGCAGTGAAACGCGGCAATTTTGAAGCTCCACAGCTGGCAGCATGCTAATGAGGCACTGAATATGCATTTCTGCTCCTCATTAGTAATCTTCAAAATGACCATTTGCATGGCCATTTCGAAGATTTGGGCTAGTGTAGACACAGTCTTATTGAGTTATTTCTATTTCCAAACAGTTGATCTGAGTTCCTAAACTCTTGACAGGATAAGTCTAGAAACCTATGAGACTTGGTACTGTACCATGTAATTTTGGCTCTCTGAGAGGAATGTGTTTGTGTCAGTCTATGTACATTGAATTCTTGTCCTGTATGTCTTTTCATGTTTTCCTGTTTGAAGCCACAGTCATTCTCAGCAAAATTCTCATGCTCAGCAAAAACTTTTTTATGCTCTCATATGTTAGACAAGGTCTCTCATAACCCTGGCACTTTTATGAAATGCTGCAAGAGAAACTGAACATCTGGCTACTCACCAAGCCAGAGTGATTGGGAAAAGCTGAAAATTCCTTAGAGAAGGAGCAACATCTGTTTCATAGGCCATGAAAAATAAACTCATTTTACCAGAGAGGGAGGGAAAAAGAGTTTTGGAAATGCTGATTATTCATTCTACACAATCAGATTTCTGGTAATGTATTTGACAGTTATGGAAAAGCAATTATGTAAGGTTTCTGTACTTAAAGAAACACTGCTAGGCAACCAGGTTTGACCTAAGTACATTCACAGATTCCAAGGCCAGAAGGGAAAAAACTGTAGTCTGAGCTTCCCCAACATAACCCCAAGCCTCTGACTAGCAAACTTCCCCAACATAATTCCTAGAGCATAGTTTGCAGAATAACTGCCCCCCTTTCCAATCTTGATTTTAAAATTGTTAGAGATGGAATATTCATCACAACTCTTGGTACATTGTTCCAGTGGTTAATTATGCTCAGTGAGTAAAAACATATAGTTATGTCAAGTCTGAATTTCACCAACCTCAGCTTCCATCCAGTGGATTTATACCTTCCTCTGCTAGACTGAAGAGCTCATTATTAAATGTTTGTTCCCCATGTATGTCCTAATGGAGTAATAAAATCTCCGCCTTGCCCTTCCTGTTGTTAGAAAGAAGGAGCTCAGTCTGTTCAGCTTAGAACCAAGAGGCAAGTTTTCTAACCCTTTAATTATTCCCTTGGCCCTTCTCTGAATCCTCTCCAATTTATCAACTTCCTTCTAGAACTGTGGACAGCAGAACCAGATAGTATTCCAGGAGCAGTCGCAGCAGTGCCAGATAAAAGGGTAACATAACCTCTTTACTCCTACTCATGAGTACCCTCTTTTTATAACTTACAGTTCAAGAAAATTAGTATTTGAACCCACCTCAGAGATGTTCTTGGGGCAGGAGACTTCTACTGCTATATATCTATATATCCTGACCTTCAAGTTATAATAAGAGGAAGCTGTATCCCAAATTTGATGGTCCTATCTCTTACAGTTTAGGGGTTCCTGAACAAATGGACTCACAGAAACAAAGACTCAGGGACAGACAGACACATTGTAAAATATATAGATGGACAGCATGTTTCCGCATATTACCCTAGTTTTCTATGAGCATATCGATGTCTGAAACAGGTGACATCCCACTTCTGTCTTCTTCTCTGTCCACAGAGATTTTGGTAACGTCAGTTGTAAAACACCCCTGGGAAGTTTGTTTACATTTGTTCTTCTCACCAACTAATTGACCTGTAGGACATATTGGCTACGTCTACACGTGAAGCCAACATCGAAATAGGCTATTTCGATGAATAACGTCTACACGTCCTCCAGGGCTGGCAACGTCGATGTTCAACTTCGACGTTGCGCGGCACCACATCGAAATAGGCGAGGGAACGTCTACACGCTAAAGTAGCACACATTGAAATAAGGGTGCCAGGCACAGCTGCAGACAGGGTCACAGGGCGGACTCAACAGCAAGCCGCTCCCTTAAAGGGCCCCTCCCAGACACAGTTGCACTAAACAACACAAGATCCACAGAGCCTACAAGTGGTTGCAGACCCTGTGCCTGCAGCATGGATCCCCAGCTGCCGCAGCAGCAGCCAGAAGCCCTGGGCTAAGGGCTGCTGCCCACGGTGACCATAGAGCCCCGCAGGGGCTGGAGAGAGAGCATCTCTCAACCCCTCAGCTGATGGCCACCATGGCGGACCCCGCTATTTCGAAGTTGCGGGACGTGCAATGACTACACGGTCCCTACTTCGACGTTGAACGTCGAAGTAGGGTGCTATTCCTATCCCCTCATGGGGTTAGCGACTTCGACGTCTCGCCGCCTAACGTCGAAGTTAACTTCGAAATAGCGCCCGTCACGGCTACACGCGCCGGGCGCTATTTTGAAGTTAGTGCCGCTACTTCGAAGTAGCGTGCACGTGTAGACACGGCTATTATGTGCAGTTTTAGCTTTTCTCCTGTTCTCTGCCAAGATGAAGAGATCTCCAAACATAGAGAACCTTGCTTGATTAGGTTCTGCTAGCCTGACTTTCTTTCTCTTATATATATTCTATGCTACGAGATCAATTTGCTTATTAATTCCCCTCATCCCATTTTAATCCACTAATTAGAAACATTTCAGGCATAAGAGACTGGTGAGAGAGGGGGGTTTAGCCAGTAGAGGCACATCCACATGGCCCCTGCAGTGCCAGCACCCCCTTCTGCCAGCACTGAACTCTCACATGGCTATGGTAATGAGCTTTGGGAGTATGCAAATAAGAAGCCATTTGAAATCCCAAGAAGCTCACTTTGCATAGCTATGCTGGCAGAGGTGCAGAGCAGAGCTCTGTGTAGACCCAACCGAGAAGACTATGCCTAGGAGATGGGTGAGAGAATGGCTGTTTCTACAAATGCCACCTTCTTTGAAAGTGGCATGCTAATAAATGGCCCAAAATATGCTAATGAGGCATGGATGTAAATTCCTGGCACCTCATTAGCATAGGGTCACACAGTTTGGACTCTGGAAGAAGCTCCTCCAGACTCCAAAACAGCATGTAGAAGCGTGGACCCTGGTGGATCTTCTGGAGGGAACTCCTCCTTCCTGAAAATTTTTGGGAAGAAGGGGCCTCCGGAAGGGGGACTTCCTTCCAGAAGATCCCTCGGGTCTGTACTTCTACATGCTGTTTTGGAGTCTGGAAGAGCTTCTTCTGGACTCCAAATTATGTGACCCTATGCTAATGAGGCACCAGGAATTTATTTCCACGCCCCATTGCATATTTTGGGCCGTTTATTAGCATGCCATTTTGGAGAAAATGGCAAGTGTAGAAATGGCCAATATGTGCATTAACTTTCCCTTATGCCCCATGAAATCAATGCCTCTCAAGCAGGAAAAAAACTCTTCACAATCTTTATCCTTGACAATCAGGAAAAAATACAATGAAAGCTGTGAGTGGAGAAAAATCACCACCACCCTACGGAAGGAAATCGTTTTGTTCACCACCATGGATTTATGTAAAAGTAAACATTTTTCATTATTTTATGGTTTATTTTTAAAAAAAAATATATTTGGAAGAGGAACATCTTTCATTTGCTTCTAGAGCTGAGTAAGGTTTTATTTTTTGGAAGGAGTAAGGGAAATTGTGACAAAGGGCAAATTTACATTATGATCCACTTTCATGTCGTGGATGAGATTTTTGCAGGATAAGATTTTGGTTTTCTTTTAAACCATAGAGAAGGAAACAAAAGAACATTTATAAAAGCATCTGTCTTTGCAGAGTAAAAATTGGTGTTTCCTCTTAGCTTGCCCAATAGTCTTAGACACTGAGGAATTTGTTTTCAAATGTGGTCTACTTCTCTTGTTATATTACAAGTCCTCTTTTCAGGATACTAGAGAATCACATCACCACAGAAATTTTGCACTCATTCCACTTGATCTGATAAATATTTTGTTTTTCTTTTCCCCAAAAGAAAAAACTGCCTGCTTGATTTGAACAAATGAAAAAATACTATATTTTGCTCATATAAAACAAAGAACCCTTGGATTCTAAAGCAAGTGTCTGCCTTAATGTATGTGGCTATTTCAGAGCAAAGATTTCCTTTTGAATAAAATATTCTAAATTTATTGTCAATCTCCAGCTTGGGCAAGTACTGTAGCAGTCTGGATGGAGTTTGCATGCCTAATTCTGCTCAAGACACATTTGTTGCAGTATTAAGACTTGATTGCTTTTGAGACTGTTGTAGCACACAAATCGAGCTTCAGCTGTTACAAAGATGTCTGTTTTCATTTTCTTGTTGGTCTCTTTGTAATATGAGCTTTCATTACAGTGAAGACTTTTTTCTTTTCTTTTCTTTTCTTTTCTTTTTTTTTTTTTTGGTGCATTCTGGGCTGGAGAACTGAAAGGGACCTTAAGAGGTTATTTGTAGACTATACGCTGCAGTGATGATTAAGCAAACCTATAGCATTGCTGATAGAGGACAGTCCAGTTTGTCCTTAAAAACATCCTTTCTAGAACTTTCAAGTTACCTCTTCCATTACTTAGATATCCTTAAAGCTAGAAAGATTTTTTCCTAATAAGCAACCTATATCTTTCCTTCCACAAACTAAGACAATTACTTGTAGTCCATCTCTTTGTTAAACTACCATACCCCAGACTGTGCCAAGTGGAGCAGAAAAATAACCTCCAGTGTCTGACATTGGATTGAGTAGGCTCTGATTATGCAAGCTGCATCCTTCAATATTTGCATAATGCAGTTACTTGGTATACGGTACAGTCTGATAACATTCTCCATTAAAAATAAAAAGACAGTTTATGCAATTACTTGATTGGTTGCACAACAGAAGCAAAACTTCACCCAGACCACTCACGTAAAGATTCCATAGTGGTCACTATTTTGTCGATATTCAAATTATCTCAATCAAAGGGTTATATAATGCCTTCTGCTTTTAAGCAGAATCATCTATTGATGGAAGGTATATATTAAATTTCCAATACTTTGTCATGGTTACATAAATTCCCCCACCCCTCCACCAGATTTTGTCCTTTAAGGACCCAATTCAACAAGACACTTAAAACACATACCTATCTAAGCTCATGTATACAGTAGGGTCACAACATTCATGAGGGTGTGCTCTTGAGAACCCTTGCAAATGTTGAATTTTGTGAATATGGCATGACCTTGCTGCTGTTTCTTTGGGGCCACTACAGAATGGAGGCTTGTCTGAACAATGACTTAAGTTGATGTAACTTATGTCATCAAGGGATGAAAATTTGAGACACATAAGGTATCTCACAAAACTGGAAACATGGCTACCTTATCAAGCTTCTGAAGAAAGACAACCCAAAGGAATGCAAGAATTGGAGGGGATCACTCTACTATCTATTCAAGAAATCTCTTGGAGACAATGAAGACAGAAATTCATACATAGGTCAGGGAAGAGCAGGCTGGCTTCCAAAGCAAGATATCCTGTATGGACCAAACAGGAACTCTCAGAATGATCACAGAATGATGCTTGAGTGGAACTCCTCCCATCCATAACCTTCATAAACTTCAAAAATGCCTTCAACAGCATTGATAGGAGCTTTGTGAAAACTGCTGCAACACTACGACATCCCAGACAAAATTATTAACCTGATCCATTCAACATACAAACCCTCAAAATGCCAAGCTGTTCATAATGTTGTCTTGACAGAATCCTTCAGCATAGTCTCAGGAGTGCAACAAGGGTGCCTCTTGTCACCTTTCCTATTCATGATCACAATGGACTGGACTATGAACAGGACAACAGATGACCATCAATGGGGCATTCAGAGGACACTTTTCAAACAGCTAGATGACATTGATTTTGCTCATGATGTCACTGTCTTTTCACACCAGCAGGAAAGCATGGAAGAAAAGGTCACAACACTAGACAAATGCCTCAAAGACTGGACTGAGCATTAACAAAGGAAAGACCAAGTCAATGAGGATAAACCAGTCCAACAACTGCACCATTACACTGTGAGGGAATGACCAGGAAGATGTGGAGCAGTTCACCTACTTGGGAAGTATTATGGGCAGAGATGGAGGAACAGATAAGCATATTAATGTCAGGATAGAAAAAAGCAATAGTTGTGTTCAAGATTCTTCATCCCATAAGGCGTTCACAAATAATATCTGTGAAGACAAAACTGCACGTCTTCAACACACATGTGAAGTGTGCTCTTGTGTGGATGCAAGACCTGGTGTACTAAAAAGTCTCCAAATCACAAGATACAGACATTCACAAACAGATGCCTGAAGTACATACTTCACATCAAAGGCAAGACTTTCCCACAAGTGAGGAGTGTTGGAACACAGCAGGACAGGAACCACTTGACATTCATATCAAGAGAAGAAAGTGAGGATGGCTAGGCCACACTCCCAGAAAACCATCATCAGGCATAGTCCGTCAAGCTCTCAAATGGAACCAGCAAGGAAATTGTAAAAGAGGAAGACCTCAGACAATGTGGAGAAGATGTACTGAGACTGAAGGACAAAAACTGGGTTAATCCTGGAGTCAGCTAGAAGTTTGGTCCCAAGACAGTGCAGTGGAGGAGACTTGTAGATGACCTATGCTGTTCTTGGAGTACAAGGGTTTAAATAGTAGTAAATCGTATAGATATAGATATCATATATTGTTTTTATATATTATATCTGTAAGTGGCTTTTTGTGCTCTATCCACAGCTATTTTGGCTCTTAGTCTCTAAGGCTACCTCTAGACAGCATCCATAGCACAAAATTATTTATAAAATTTTCTCAAAGCAAATTGTGTAAACTATTCCAAGCTAACTTATTTCAAGTTCTGTACTGTCCAAATGGCACCTGGGTTCAAAATAAGGAGCTATTTCGAGGTTTCCACTACCCATCTCACAATAAGGGGTAGCAGAAATGGAACACTGTGCTCAAAATAGTGCTGCTATTTCAAATGTGGCATGTAGCCCTGAGGTTGCTATTTCTGGTTACATTTGTATCTCAAAACATCAACCATAGTCTAGACATAGCCTAACTGGTTGGCCTACTTTAAACATCTTAGAGGTATTGACTCTTCAAATATTTAGGAAATTCTGACCAAATTCTGACAGACACACCTTGCTTTAAAAAGCTTTGGAAACCAACTAAATAAGTTATACTTTTAACTCCTTGGTGTTTTTAGGATAGACTCCATTTAAAGCTTTTCTAGTGGCACAGTTTTTTCACATGCTATTGTGCTTTAATTTTTCTGTCTCTTCACTCACCACACTTAAGGTTGATTTTACTGCTCCTTGTCATTGTTCTCATTTACGAACATGGGAGAAGTCAGTCAGCAAGGGAGACTGAGATTGCAGTTTGTTATCCCCAGGAGTAAGAAACCATTTAGCTTTGCCAGATGAAAATGCCACCAAAGATAAAGACACTAACCACATGTGACATTGCCCTTGAAACGACAAGTAATTACGACCACAAGTGACACTCGCACTCTAATAGGTTAGAGACGGTTACCGATAATGTAATAATAGACTGCCAAGAGGAGATGATACAGAAATTCCCCATTACAGAGCTGGAGATTAGATGCACAATTACCTTCAAAGAAGGAGATGCATTGTCTTCACTCATGGATCTTATATATAACATCCCTGGTTCCAGGAACACTCACAGCAGCTTCACACAGATGAAGTCATTTGACTAAAACTCCTGATATACATTAATGTATGTGGAAAAAAGAACAATGTCCAGGGTAGGCATATATAGCCTGTAAAGAGACATATTTTATATTTTGGAATAAAACTATGGAAATATAGTAAGTTTTATAGCTATTACTCTGAATAAAAACCACCACTGCAGAATATTACAGTGTTATTTAGGGGCTTTGCAGCATTCTATAGAAGAGATATCATTTTCAACTACTTAGGAAGATCAAAATAAACTAGTTGAAAAGTTATCACCCTCTTAAATTCTCTACAGCTTTTCAATTAATTCTTCATAGCTGTCAATTCATTCCCTTTGCAAGCATTAGTTACAGAGAAGAAAAACTTTAGCAGATCATAATATATCATCTAGAACAGTGTTTCCCAAACTTTTCAGCATCATGCCCCATTTTTGATTTTTGAGAAACCCTCCTGCCCCCTCCTCCTTTTTACAATCATCCAACCCTCCTTTTAATAAAAATTTCAATTTGTACCCCTACATGTCAAAAAGGAAAAAAAATCACATTTTGTGGTTTGAAATTTAAAGATTTTTTACAGCAGTGGTCTCCAATCTTTTTATACCCAAGACACGTTTTAAAAAACACAGCAAGCCCCAAGACCCCATCTCTTTCTTGAGGCCCCAGCCTCTCCACTACCCTCCTCTCCATCATTTGCTGACCCAGCCCTTACTAACCTCACTGGGTTGAGACAGGAGGTATGGGGTCTGGGGTGGGAATGAGGGATTTGGGTGTGAATTTGGGTGCCGGAAGGGGTGGAGAAGAGGCTGCTGACTCAAGGATGGAGCTCCAAGCTGGAGAGTGTTGGGGTCAGGTGGAGTGCTGTGGTGCTGAGCAAACCGCAGACTTGTGGATGTGCGGGTGCAGGAGTTCAGGGTGGGGTGTATGAGGGGCTCAGGGCAAAGGGGTTGGGAGTATGAGGGGCTGAGGACACAGATCGGCAGTGTGTAGATTGTGCAGTAGTGTCGTGGAAGAAGACTGGGAATGTGAGAAGGTCAGGACAGTGGTTATATGACAGATTCAGGCTTGAGGTGTGTGGCCATGGTACAGGGTGTTATGATGGTATGGCCAGATGGGAGTTTGGCCCCAGTTGGGGGCTTATTGGCTAGGCCGCATTTTTAAATAAAATATGTACAACACAAACATTTCAGCATTGCCTTTAGTTATGGGAGGGCGGGGAACCTGTTTTGGGTTGGGGTCACTGACCCACAGAAAAATATGTCAGAAACCACACAAGTGAGATACCAAAAAAAAAACAAAAAACAAAACCTCCAAGCCCCTGAAAGCCCCACTGATGTGGCCCCAAATGAGACACCTCCCTCCCCTGGCATCGGAGCCCCATGTGGGGAGAGTAGGTAGGACTGAGCACAGATTAATTTTTCTGGGATTCCAGGGTAAATGGAATTTTTGGGCCCCTCTACATTCTGAGGTGGGGCCAAAATGAGGGATCCAGTGTGTGGGACAGGTCTGTCAGTGAGTGGGCATCAGCTTCAACTGCTCAGGCAGCACGCTGCTGCCATGAGGAGCGAGGAACAGTTGGCATGGCCCCAGGGCTCCTTCCACCCTTGCCCTCCCATGCAGAAAGGCAGCAGGCAGAGGGGAGGCAGCACACACATTTCCTGAGACACTAGCTCTGGCATGCACCTGTGTGATTTCCCCCTCATGGTGAAGGAAACCGATGCTACCTCCATTTTGGCAGGAATCAACGGCAGTGGAGGCTCTTTCTTGGGGTGGGGAGGATTAATGGGGAGTGTGGCTGGGTTGTCTTACTCTCTGCCCTGGAATTTGTTCATGCCTCCAGTTTGGGAACCTATGATCTAGAATCTGCGTCAAACAGAAGTTTTAGTTTTAGCGTCCTCTGAAAATATATCCTCTCTTTTTATCAGGTAGATTTGAAAATACTGTGATGCACTCTTTGGTTTCAAGTTTGGTTGGTTCAAGTAATGAGGTTTGGTACAGAGTATTTCCTTCTACCATCTGCAAATATTCAATGCCTAAGCAACCAGTACTGGGCTACATCACAAAAAAAGTGTGCCTTGATGTAATTCCATTGAGGTCAAAAGAGATATGCTGGTTTACAGCAGCTGAGAATCTGGCCAATTAAAATAACCACTCCCCGTGAAAGTTGCACGTATAGGCCATGTCTACACTAGCCCCAAACTTCGAAATGGCCACGCAAATGGCCATTTCAAAGTTTACTAATGAAGCGCTGAAATGCATATTCAGCGCTTCATTAGCATGCGGGCGGCCACAGCACTTCGAAATTGACGCGCCTCGCCGCCGCACGGCTCATCCACACGGGGCTCCTTTTTGAAAAGACCCTGCCTACTTCGAATTCCCCTTATTCTCATCAGCTCATGGGAATAAGGGGACTTCGAAGTAGGCGGGGTCCTTTCAAAAAGGAGCCCCATCGGGACGAGCCACGCGGCGGCAAGGCACGTCAATTTCAAAGTGCCGCGGCCGCCCACATGCTAATGAAGTGCTGAATATGCATTTCAGCGCTTCATTAGTAAACTTCGAAATGGCCATTTGCGTGGCCATTTCAAAGTTTGGGGCTCGTGTAGACACGGCTGTCATACACATGTAATCAAAACTGGCAACAAACACTTTCGAGTTTTACTATGCCCAGAATTAAAATTACTATTATTGTTATTTCTATAAACAGAAAGTTGAGCAGGACATTTTGAATTTTAATTGCAAATGTGATGAATTCCACCCCCCATTAATTTTTGTGAATCTTTTTTTCTCATTCCATTTTTCTTCCACCTGTAATATAAAGTTTAGATCTGAGGTGTTTCAGTTCTCATCATACGTGCTATCTTGTGATTCAGTGCATCAGTATTAATGTGTCCATTACCCATATACTTCTGTTCAATGTTCACATTTTCATACTTGCCAAGATACAGGATTCTGCTTCTGCTGCCTGTCCACTGTAGCAGGAGTATGTGATTGTGTTGACCATCAATAAAATTAATCAGACTGTCTTGCTCTCACATGGAACAAGGCTAGCACTATCTTTTGTATTTCATTGCAGCTCTCCCTTTGTGGGTAATACAATTTGGAGCAGCAAACCTCTTGTGAGATATCTAAGTAGGGTGTCTTCAAGGGATTTGGGGAGCAAGTGATCCCTTGTAAAAGAAAAAAAAATCGATTTCCAGCAGATTGCCATGTGGTGATGACAGGGATAAAGTGAAAGAAAAATCTGCCATGCAGAAAGAAATCTAAAGCAGAAAGAAAAAAAAAACCCTCTAGCAAAAAATGCTAGTCTAGAGATGTGAGAACACAACAGGAGATTTTGAGGCATTTAGAAAGCTTCACATAATAACAACACCAAAACCCACCCAAGAAATGCATTTCTTCTGAATTAGCTTTTACTGTTTCTCAGAAGATTGCAGAGTGGATAAAAAATGTCTTGGGTTGATAACAATGGGAAAACTATATCCTACTGATGTATTATGTTCAAAATTTCATCTTAAGGGCATTTCACAACATTTCACCTTTAAGACCCAGCATTTGTTTCTACCACAGTTTTAAAAAAGAAAAGATGCTGAACACATGTATTCAGTCCTATTTCTCACCCACTGATCATAGCTGTGAAAGAAATGCTTCTGGATATGTCAGCCCAACAAATCTATATCCTGGCACACTGCCATTCCGTTTCTGATCTGCTCACAACCACATCATTCTTTTGACACAGTTCCTAAGTTTTTCCCCTCTCTCTTATTCAAATATCTCAAAGACAATAATTCAGCTGCTGATTTACATGCTTACCTGTTCCTTTGGAGGTACAGGGAATTGTAGGACAGGGAGGGGCATGGAAAGGGTCCAACAGACTCAAGACATCTTAAATTGATGGACAGAACAATCCTGGGGGAGGCAAGCATAGACAGACTGGCTCCTTTAATGCATTGTGTCCAGGGTGTATTTATGAGCAAGAAAGGCTTAAGGATGGGTTACGATGACCTTTAATCTAGGTTGTAGTTGTGCTAAGCATGAGCTTTATATAAATGAGACTAATTCAGTCTTATGGACTGGGATGTAGACAGTCTGGCCTAGAGTCAGAGCAGTGGGCCCAGCAAGCACCCAGGTTGGAGAAGGAAGCCAAGAGTCAGCACCAGAGTCAAGAAATCAAAGCTGAGGGTCCAGAACCAAAGTCGAATAATTGCTAGAGCCAAGGGTCAAGCAAGAGCCAGGGATCAGATCTATCCCTGGAGATTGATATTTGGAAGTCAGGCATAGGTTCAGGAGCTGTAAGAGAGGCAAGGCTCAAGCACAGAGCAGGAACACAGGTGGAAGAGGAATAAAGACAAGGGTGGGGAAGGAGCCAGGAATAAGAAAACGGGCTCAGTGAAGGCACAATGCAACTACAACAGGAAATCACAGACAAATTTCCTGTGTCTCATTCTAGCTTAAGTAGTGTATTTGGACCAATCAGTGGGCCTGAGTGATCCTCCAAGTAGGGCCATCTTAGTTGAGGTAATAGCCCTACTAGTTTCTCAGACTTCAGTAGCCATTTGATGGAGTTTAGGGATTCCCAGACCAGGGTTCAAGACCTAGGACATTATAAACTGTCTTTTTTTTTTATTATTATTGTGGGGCAGGGGGATTTTCTTCACTCACATTGTTGTAAATTTAATAAGAACCAGCCCTCAGGTATCTAAGTAACACTATGCTGGTGATGTAAATTGACAGCAAAACAGTGAAGCTCTTCCTGGTACCCAGTGATAATTTGGAATTTTTGAATTTGCATCATTTAAAATAATAATGTGAATATGCATTTACTATTTACATTATAAACAATTTTCAATAGTCTAAAACTGTATTTCCAAATAGGATGACACCACAGAAAACAAAACAAAAAAAAACCCCTGCTAACTTCAAGGAACAACTCCATATCTGACCTAACCTTTACCTAACCTGTAATTTATGCAAGACAAACTCATGTAGGCCCAAAGAGAATATAAGAGAAGTCCAGACCTCAAAGTGACAATATGATGGATAATTAGAGCAAGGCACACATTCTGAGAAAAGGTCATAATTTCCTTGTTATATAGTCATTAAATACAAAAACAAAAAAACAAATATATAACCTGAATTAAAAAAGAACCTTCTTAGCTACATCTGCTTAAAATCTCAGGGGAGACAAAGGTCCAGCAGAATGGCAAGGCTGCAAATTCTTTGACAAAACCAAATGACTAACCGAATATGAAATTTAAATTATGCCCTCTGCCCTACAAATACCCACTCCAAGTCAGGACAGCATAGGAGGCAGTGAGGGGAAGTTCATACTGCTTCTATGTACGCTGTACCTGCTCCATGGATAGAAAGAGAAGCTTAGCATAAACCGATAAGTTTAACATCAGTCCCAGGCAAATTAGTAGAAACACTAGTAAAGAATAAAATTGCAAGGCACGTAGAAGAGCACGAATTGTTGGGCAAAAGTCAGCATGGTTTCTGCAGAGGGAAGTCGTGTCTAACTAATCTACTAGAATTCTTTGAAGGGGTTAATAAACATGCGGACAAGGGGCACCCAGTGGACATAATATACCTAGATTTCCAGAAAGCCTTTGACACGGTCCCACACCAAAGGCTTTTATGTAAATTAGGTGGTCATGGGATAGGAGGAAAGATCCTTTCATGGATCGGGAATTGGTTAAAAGACAGAAAACAAAGGGTGGGAATAAATGGTAAATTTTCACAATGGAGGAGGGTAACTAGTGGTGTTCCCCAGGGGTCAGTCCTGGGACCGATCCTGTTCAACTTGTTCATCAATGATCTAGAAAATGAGGTAAGCAGTGAGGTGGCCAAGTTTGCAGATGACACCAAGTTGTTCAGGACAGTCAAAACCAAAAGGGATTGTGAAGAACTACAAAAAGATCTCAGCAAACTGAGTGATTGGGCAGCAAAATGGCAAATGAAATTTAATGTGGGTAAGTGTAAGGTAATGCATGTTGGAAAAAATAACCCAAATTACACGTACTACATGATGGGGTCAAATTTAGCTACGACAGATCAGGAAAGGGATCTTGGAGTTATAGTGGATAGTTCTCTGAAGACATCCACGCAGTGTGCAGCGGCAGTTAGTAAGGCAAATAGGATGTTAGGAATTATTAAAAAAGGGATCGATGATAAGACAAAAGATATCATACTTCCCCTATATAAAACTATGGTACGCCCGCATCTTGAGTACTGCGTGCAGATGTGGTCTCCTCACCTCAAAAAAGATATATTGGCATTAGAAAAGGTTCAGAAAAGGGCAACTAAGATGATTAGGGGCTTGGAACGGGTCCCATATGGGGAGAGGCTAGAGAGACTGGGACTTTTCAGTTTGGAAAAGAGGCGATTGAGGGGCGATATGATAGAGGTATATAAAATCATGAATGGTGTGGAGAAAGTGAATATAGAAAAATTATTTACCTTTTCCCATAATACAAGAACTAGGGGACACCAAATGAAATTGATGGGTAGTAGGTTCAAAACTAATAAAAGGAAATTTTTCTTCACACAGCGCACAGTCAACCTGTGGAACTCCTTGCCTGAGGAGGCTGTGAAGGCCAGGACTCTATTAGGGTTTAAAAAAGAGCTTGATAAATTTTTGCAGGTTAGGTCCATAAATGGCTATTAGCCAGGGATAAAGTATGGTGCCCCTAGTCTTCAGAACAAGGGCAAGAGATGGATGGCAGGAGATAAATCACTTGATCATTGTCTTCTGTTCTCCTTCTCTGGGGCACCTGGCATTGGCCACCGTCGGCAGATGGGATGCTGGGCTGGATGGACCTTTGGTCTGACCCAGTATGGCCATTCTTATGTTCTTATGTTCTTATGTTCTTAACATTGAACGCTATCAACCAGGTGCCTTTTGTGATCTATTTTACTCATACACAATATTTTAAAGAGGATTCATAAGGGGATTTACTGATAGTGAGTTAAAAACATTTTCAGCTCTTTCCTTCGATATTCCTCACTTATGTCAGTTCAGTAATAATCTTAATTTTTTTTAGACGGAGGTTTGCAGTCAATTTCTCTTATATATTTAATTTGCTCTTACCTCCCTGAAAGATGCCCTGGTGCCCTGTTGGTAGAACTCCAGAGGTTAAAGAGTTTTCTCTAATCACATCTTGAGATCATAACTGTAATAGGTATAATTATGATTTTCCAAAGTAAATAACAATATTTAGTTACACTCCAGCTGCCTCCTGAGAATCACATATAATTACCCAAATCTGATATTTTAATTTAATATCTCTGCTGCAATGACATGTTGAGTTCGAGCTTTACAAAAACTAATGAGGTTTGGTTTGAAAATTAACTTGAACTGTAAATAATTAAGCATCTCTATATTTACATGTCCACAGGTATTTGTTATGTCACAGCAGGAAAATCAAAGCTTAGCTTTATTCCTGAAGCTGTCAGAACAATATTCCTTGACTACGGTTGATTCATGTTTTCCAGATGTCTAAAATAGAGGAGGGAGGGAAACACACCTTATTTGGTGCTAGTGAAGAGGAAATATCTGTATTATTTAATCTGAACTATTGTTTAAGTAAGAGAAAAGGACTCATTCACTTTTCAGTTCTTCTTCTTCAACAAATGTGAATGTTTGTACTCACCCACACACGTGAAATTCCATATTGCTTAATACTAAGTAGTTCCAAATGCTAGGTAAAATTGTAATAGCTTTAATTCCAGGTTAGGACATGGGCCATTTGTTGTTTAGGCCAATTCCATTTGCAAACTGATGCATTCCAAGACCCAAGTGCTTCTAACCACTGCTTTTGATAAAACTGTTGGACTTTTTCCTTCCTTCCACTGTTTCAGTGGAAAGCTAAATGATATTTTCCCAAAAAGTTTCTGCCTTCTATTTTTCTTCAGTTCTTGCAAATCTGTAGATCTCAATCCCTGAAAGCTTTAGCTTTATGGTAGAAAACAGGAAAATATAGGCCATAATCTGAATATTTATTTTTATATATACCACTTGAGGTAGCTCTTGGATTTATAGTTCAGTCATATCATCTGGCAATTTTCATGGGCTCCTTACCTGAAATTAATCTCCATGAGTCACTGCTTCTTCTCATCAGGACCACATGACATAATGGGAGACATAGTCCAACCAGGGATCTGAGCCTGCAAAGGAAAATGGCAGCATGAGGCATACAAATGACAACTCCCATGAAGTACCAAACAGGACTTTTCTGAATCAAACTATTTCAGCTTTTGGAAAGAAAAATAAAATAGATTGCCAAAATGTCAAATGTCTACGGGAAAAAAAATCCCATTTTCTGGTCTAGTTTTCAGTCTGTGACTGATAAAATGCTGCTAAACAGCACCTCACTGAGACCACTTCTGCAAAATGCAGTAGCTCCACCCAGTCCTAGAGTGCCAACACCTATTTCCAGCTGCCCACCAGAAGTCCCTGTGCCACGCAACAGGAGAAACATGAAGGCATTGACTAGAGAGCAGTACAGACCCTCAGGGACCAACTGTAAGAAGGCTGACAAGTGGATGAGTCTTTCCTAGGCCAAGCATGTGGATTTCTGGGAGTGAGAAGATGCAACCCCGAGTTCAGAGAAGAAGAGAACAGTGGAATTCAAAATTAAATGTAGGTTGATATCACCGGGTGGCGTCGGGGAGGGAAAGGAGATTTGTAATTATTTGCTGTTGTTTATTTTACATTTCATAGGGAGAAAGAACTGGATTTTGGGGAAGTGGGAGGTGAAAAGGCAAACCTGAAATATAAATATATTCTGATGTCCATTCTGCTGTTCCTGTGCCTCTGGATAATGCAACACAGATGCCTGCAAATATTAAATGGTTCCACACTAGTTTGCTAGGAGTGATCCCTTCCCTTTGCTTACATCTTTGGCCCCTTAACAACAGTTTAACTTCCTTTCATTATAACTTTTTCTTCCTATGAGACTTTTTCGTTCTGTGAAGTGCAGAGGATATTCCCTCGAGTAACACTGGATCAAATCTTTGGGTAATGCAAACCAATGTTTTTCCAATTATGTCATTTTCCAGCAGCTGATATTCTATCTCAGTTGGTTGCAAGTACCTTGCAGATTCTGCTGAGTATCTTCCAGAATCAGCCCATATTGAGTCAAAATGTATTGTTTGGTTCACTTTGAATGTGCCAGTTTAGCCTGCTATATTTTGAATGGTATTGTTACTGTGAACCACTGCTGTATTTTTGTTGCTGCTACTGCATTTCTCAGTATAAGAACCATCATAAGTAAAGTGAAAGAAACAGTAAAGCATGGGAAGATGTCACCTTCAGAGAGCTGCTTTGGAAGAGATGAAAATGCAGTACGATTTATAGTAAGTCTTTAATGATTTATTTAAATGTCATCTGCTGCCCTATGTTAAATTGCTTTTGGGTTATGAAAACCATGAGTGTGTATTGAGTGTGTATGGGTTGACACTTCACACAGTAAATTATGTGATACTGAAATGTGCTTCATTTCTCAAGCTTTTCAAAATTCCAGGGTTAAAGAAATCCGTAATTGGCTAAACAAAGTTACCAGAAGCATTAGAATACAAATAACATGTTCACAATATAAACTATAACATACTGACAGTTAAAGGACATGAAAATATCTAATGATGAAAGAATAGCATTTTCCCTGTTCTATACCTTGTATAATTTTGATTGATTTTTACCAGCCCTAGCATAATCACAATATAACTCACAAACAGCAGATGAAACAACACCATCTATTTATCATATTTTCCACTAAAGTATCTTTTCCATTTCGTTGTCAATTTTCTTTCTGTCAGTTCTTGTTTGCTAGGAGTGCCTTTTCCTTCTAGAAAACATAAAAGAGACTTGATAGCATGGTTTCATGTTGCCCTTTCTTATAACCCTGACTTTGTTTTGTATCATAAAATATTTTCAAAAAAAAATCTCCTTTCAGAAAGTCTATGTGTTATAAAATGAGTAGATACTACAAATCATGTTTACTGTGTTTAAGGTTGTATTAATATCTTTGTTATATTGCATTAAGCTCCAGATGTATGTACTTCAAAAGGAAAAAAAAATGTTGCTGTCATTGATCTTATACTCTTTAATAATCAGGCGTGGAATCTGGGACATAGGGATGAGAGCATGCTGACGGCAAGACTATTAGAGATTCCGGCCACAAAGCAGCAAGGTTATTCCCTCTGCCTACAAAGATGTACTCGACTCAATGAACAACAGTGACTAAATGGTCCTCCTGCCACCTGAGACTGAGTGACCAACCAGACAGTCTGCCACACATGGGCACGCCTTCCTAAACCTCAGTGTCCTGATCTGCGTAACCCAATAAAGATCAGCCTGGTGCTGCTGGAAAGGCCAATGTGGGCCTCCATGATTTGTATGTGTAAGGCTGACAGACCTGGTTTTTGGCAGGAGGGAATGAACCTGCAACATTAGGGGCTAAAGCCATTTGCTCGAGAGCATGAGCTAAAAAGCTAGCAAGCTGTCAGCTCAGGTTGTAGCACAGACTTCACTTGCCCTTGTCAGTGGTCTCAGTGCCAAAAACAATACTACACTGCCATAGACAGCTTTCTTCATATAAAACGGGTGAGCCATACTCGGGGGCAGCTTGGATTCACATCTGCTGTTCTCTGATGGGCTACTGATGGTGTAGGATAGTCACTGGACTGTGTTCTCTCTCACAGAAACGAAGGCTCCTGTGGCACCTTCTAGACTAACAGAAAAGTTTTGAGCATGAGCTTTCGTGAGCACAGACTCACTAACACAGCTACCCCTCCGATACTCTCTCACAGAGACAGCGATGAGAGTGGATCCAGGAAACGCTGCTCTCATCAGAACAGGGAACAGCGTTTTGGTTTGAAAGACACTCTTTTTTTCTAAATCGTTGTTCTCCAGTATCCCTGAAAGGGCTGAGCTCTCACAGAAACCAATTGTTTCTCAAGCTTCTAAATCCCATTTGATCTCTTTGTTACATTCCCGCTAACCGAATAATCCCAAAATCAGAAGCAGAGGAATGGGCTGCACTTCAGCACTGGTATTTTTTTTTTTTCCATTACAGGTGAAAAAAGAAACATTGTGAGAGTTAAAGGCAGAAGAGAAAGTTCACAAATTGAAGCTGACAAGTGATGCATTCTTCACGGTATTGTGTCAGCCACACACGGGGCAGGGAAAACTACAAGCTATTAAAGTAGCAATTTAGCTAACCACAACACTGCGTGATTGTTATCTTGTCTGAATGTAATTGGCTCATTAACCAAAACCCTATCAACTTGCTCTTGACTTTGATAGTGTGAACAAGTACAAATATGAAGTTTGAAGAATATTTTATACAAACAAGGTTGAATTCACCATCCTTCCATGCTGTTGCACGCCTTTACTTTAGAGTTCTCTTTTACAGGCCAAGGAATAAGATATAAACTTTATCAAAATGACTGGCATTCCCTCCTCCTCTGATAGCTGTTCTGCCTCACTAACTCAATCTGTGCTTTTATTTGTCATCTGGCTTTCACAGACCTCCTGTGCTTCCACACTAGTCTCACCCACTGAGCTCTCTGTGAATGTGAGTTTATTACTTGACATGTATATCTGGGAATCAAGTAATATATGGAGGAAAGTCTATGGCCGGCACAAATATATTTCTCCAGGCCAGTTCTGTATAATTTCAGGCGTTAAGAAATGGAGATGTGTTCTCACATTCAGCACTGGCCTCTGAGCCTGTTTACCAAATGGGCATCAGCAGAGGAATTTCATTTCAGATTCAGTGATCTATACTTTGTATTTGCTAGGTAACAGGTCACTTAAGAGTGATGCAGCAATCTGTCTTTCCCATATGCACACATGGATAGTGTATTACCATAGAGACCCATAAAATAGATGTCCAAACCAGATATTAATGGATGGTTAAGGAATCAAGGAACAATTTGTTACCTGTACCACTGGGAATCTTCTCTTCTACAGAGTTTTCAAATCTAAAAACCTTTTTTCCCCAATATGGTTTCTCTTTTCAATGGCATAGTTACATACTACACATGCCTTAAGGGAATGTCAACAGACTGAGGGGCAGGTCGAGGATGGATAAATAATTCCACTGATCTGGTTTCTTGTGTCTCAGAGGCACAGTTTATAACCAAGCATCCCTGGGAAAAGGTCTATCTTCAGAGAGTTCAGGTGTAGACTGTGTGAACCAGAAAGTAGCAGAGCGCTAGACATGTCATGAACACATCAATTTCTCATTGGGGAAGCAGGGATTTTTTGAATTGGATCCAGTCTCATTTAATCTTAATTTCTTAAACTGTGTTTCACCCAGATGGAGTGTTTAGATTTTTAACTGTCTCATATTTTTGAAGGCTGTTGGAAAGTTCATTTGTGGAGAATATAACTTGTTGACTGTCAGCTTTTACCATGTCCCTTTCAATACTTCCACTGATTAGGTGAGCAAATGGAGCAGCTGTTTAAATGTCTATTTTTTAATATCCTCTCCAATGTTTAGAATGTGCCACCCTGGCCCCATCCTGGCCCCAATCTCCCCAGAGCTCAGGTCAGGACCTTGAAGCGCATCCAGGACTCCGACTTCCTACTCCTATAGCTCAGGCCAGGGCCACAAAATGCCTCCTGGCCTTCCCTGCCTCCACCCAAGGACAGACTGAAACCAAGAACTGCAGTTTTTACCCTCACCCCAGCCAAAAATCCTAAAATGCAAAGGCCAGGAAGCAGAAGTTCAGGAACTGCAGTTTGGGGACACCAGGAGACACCAGATTTGGGCAGTGCAGCCCTCGTCCCTGGATCACTGCTATCTTTGCCCACAGGGGCAGCTCTGGTAAGCCCCCTGAAACCTCCCAGCCTCCTTCCCTGAGCCCCATACCCTGAGTCCCACACTCCATGTCCTAATTCCTGCATGCTTCACCTCCTACCTTAAGCTCTCCATACCCTGCCCTGACCCATCCACTCTCTACCACCAGAGCTGAGCACCCCCCACCTCACACACATGCTGGCCTCAGCCACCAATCCTCTGCCCTCTACTCTCCCTCCAACATGCTCCACCCTCTGCCCTGATTCCCCCAACTATTTCAGTCCCCTGCACTCACTCCTAACATCCCCACCCCCTGGCCAGAGCCTCCCCATATCCAACCACCCACGCTGCACCTTCCAACCTCTGTACACACCATATTTTCTGCCCTGAGTTACCATACCCTGTTGTCACTCCACTACCATCCACCCCTTGTGCTGATCCCTTGGCCAGAGACCATCCCCATACTCAAACACCTGCCTTGAGCCCTTCCCTACTCCAAACCCTCCAACCTGAGCCCTGCGCCCTCTTCCCTCACATCATCACCCTCCAACCCCGACTCTGAGTCACCCCACCCACCCTACACCCAGCCCTGGCCTCTGCAGCCCACTGCCTGCCTGGATCTCCCACAAAGACCCATACAATGCTGGGGACATCTGCTAGTTTTAATATAATGGTGACTGGTTCAGTTACAGAGATTCACTTGAGACTGTTGCTTATTGTGCTGAAAATACCACTGAGCCTGCTTACTTCACTGATGGAGCACTCCACCACCTCTTCCTGCTGAGCCAGCTTCTCCCATCTTCTGCTGTGATGGCACCAGGTAGAACTCCCAATATCTCCTTGGTCAAACAGGAGGCATTGCCCAATGTTTTCCCCCAGACTATCAGATCCAGGGCACCCAATTTCTCCATGAAATAACCTTCATAATTTAATACACACGTGTACTCCCCTCCCCATATGTACACAGCTGCATAACACACTGGAGGCAATTCCGAAGAAAAGATCCTCAGATATAATGCAAGGGTAGCCATTTACACTGAACATTGGTCTTTTGCTTTAATACACCGGACTGGGAGTGAAGAAATGTGGACTCTCTTCCAAGTTCTGCTATGAGCTTTCTGCGTAACCTTGGACATATCACACAAAGTAAACATGTTAAAAGTGGACACTGATTTTGGGTTTCCAGATTGACAAACTGTTGAAAATCCAGCTAAGCCATTTGGAATTTTGGGTGTTCAGACCCTCTAAAAATCAGTCTGAAGAAGGTTAAAGTTAGGCACTCTAAATCAGAGACCCTTATTATAATTTACTCTTAACTGCTACATGCCTCCATTTACTTGAATGTAAAATTAGAATGCTTACCACCTTCTGGAAACTGTGGGACTTAACCCATGAGTAAATAAAAGTTGTAAAGAAATTAGAGGTCACAGCATGTCTGCTTGCTCTCTCCTGCTAAAAAGTGAAAGTTATAATTAGTGAATTAATTTAATATTTTTTATTGTTTGACTTCAGTGCAGAAAGTGAAAGCTGAGGAGAATGGCAACCAATCTATTTGCCTTTTCAGCCTTTTGAATGCTCGTGTGTGCTGCTTCTTCTTCTTTTTTTTTTGTTTTTCTTATCGAAATCATTTTCCATTAAACTATGGTCCCAAGATTTTAAACCTGTTGCTGAATCATGTGTAGTTTTTCTATATACCACATTATAAAAGAATTTGCAGCAGGTCTGGAAAAGAATGAAAAAGAATTATATCCACAAGCCAAATTACATATTATTAATCAATTCTAGCAACATAATTAGTATCAAATCAGAATTCACTTGAGATTCAGTTAATAGTTAATTGTTCTTAGGCACTTGGGAATCTATTGTTTCCAGATTCTAAGCCAAAATAGTGATTTAGAAAAGAAGATCACAGTTCAATGCATTGGAATCATGTCACTTTTCAGGTTTCCATTATTGAATGGAGGTAGCAAGACATTATGAACACATACCTTATGTTCTAGTTATTAATGGAAAATGAACACATAAATAAGGCATGCACAATACTGAAAATATGGATTTTCTTTTAAGGACACCATCTTCAAAAGATATAACTCACATTTCTGTTCCTACAATGACTGGGACCAATTCTATGTCTGCAACCCTTTTATTTTGATTTATGGCAGCCATTTATTAGAGAATACAAGCTAACATGAGTTTGGAAGAACATATTTATAATGGTACTTTTTCATTGAAAATCAACTTGGCTTAACTGGCTTTACAAAAATTCATGTAAGCAATGCAACATAATGATACAGGGCCTACTTGCAAGAAAGAAACATTACAAAAGAGTTAGTTGTAGAAATTTCAAGGATAATGTACAGTTAGTGTTCTGAGAACTTGTCTGTTAGATTTAATAAAATTTGAAAAAAAAGTTTTTTGATAAAACTAGTTGAACGTCCACACACAAAACGTGTTTTGTCAACAGTTTGTCCACAAAACTGAGCACTTTGTCAGCAGTCTTCTGCCTCTCAGCCCTGAGATATAATGCTACTGTTTACTGATTCTGTTGATAAAAAGGCTGTGCAGCCACTCTTGGGGGGCTTTTCTCAACAGACAGAGTATCCAAAACAATGGGCAGGCCTGTCCGCTGTGCTTCTGGGTGCCTCATCAGAGTGTTGAACCTCATCAGATTACTTTTGGCCCAATCCTCCAATTTCTCTAGGTCACTCTGGACACGATCCCTACCCTCCAAAGTATCAACCTGTTCCCCTAGCTTAGTGCCATCCACAAAATTTGCTGAGGATACAATCCATCCCCTCCTCCAACTCACTAATGAAGATGTTGAACAATTCCAGCCCTATAAACAATCCTTGGGTACTCCACCTGAAACCGACCACCAAGCAGACATTGAGCCATTGATTGCTAACAGTTGAGCCCAACCACCTAGCCAGCTTTCAATCCACCTTACAGTTCATTTATCCAATCCACACTTCCTTAACTTGCTGCAAGAATTTTGTGGGAAACTATATCAAAAACTTTGCTAAAGTGAAGGTACAACACATCCATCAACTTCTCTATGTCCACAGAGCTTACTACCTCATCATAGAAGCTAATTAGATTTGTCAGGCATGACTTGCCCTTGGTGAATCCATGTTCACTACTCTTGATCACTTTCCCCTCTTCTGAGTGCCTCAAAATGGATTCATTGAGGATCCCCTCCATGATTTTTTCAGGGACTGAGTTAAGGCTGACTGGTCTATAGCTCCCTGGATTGTCTTTTTTTTTACTTTCTTAATGATGGGTACTATATTTGCCTGTTTTCAGTCATCCAGGACCTCTGCTGGTCTGCATGATTTTTTAAAGATAATGGCTAAAGTCTCTCAATGATATTTTCCAATTCCCTCAGTACCACTGGATGCATTAAATCTGGACCCATGGATTTGTGTATGTCCAACTTTTCTAAATAGCCCTCAACTTGTTCGTTCCCCACTGAGGGCTGTCCAGCTCCTTCCCATACTGTGTTGCCTAATGCAGTAGTCTGGGAGCTGACCTTGTCCATGAAGACAGAAGCAAAAAAAAAAAAAACATTGTATACTTCAGCTTTTACCACATCCTCTGTCATCAGGTTACTTCTCACATCCAGTAGTGGCCCCACATCCTCCCTGATCACCATCTTATTGTTAATATGTCTGTGGAAATTCTTCTTGTTACCCTTCACATCTCTTACTTGCTTCAGTTTCAACTGTGCTTTCACCTTCCTGATTATCCCCTGAATTCTCCACAATATATTTGTACTTCTGCTTAGTTATCTATCCAACTTTCCACTTCTTATATGCATCCTTTTTGAGTTTAAGCTCACCAAGGATCTCCCTGGTAAGCCAAGCTGGTTGCCTACCATATTTGCTTTTCTTACTGTTCATTAGGATGGTTTGTTCTGGTGCCTTCAATAAGGCTTCTTTAAAATACTGCCAGTCCTTCTGAACACTTTCCCCTTCATATTAGCTTCCCAGGGGATCCTGTCCATCAGTTTTCTGAGGGAATTTAAGTCTGCTCTTCTGAAATCAAGGGACTATATTTTTCTGGTCACCTTCCTTCCTTTTGTCATGATCCTGAAATCCACCATCTCATGATCATTGCAGCCTAGGTTGTTACTCTGGCAACAGAACTTAGTACTCTTCCAATTGGCTTCTATGTGTGGCTGCACACTGTCAACAGAAGTTTGATGGACGAGATTTCCCTACAAGTGACTTCTGCCAACAGATCACTGTAATATAACTGTAGTCCTAATGTACTGCTGCTGCATCTTCAGCTTGAGACAGGTAATGAGCATTATGCACTATTTCTTAAATTAATAAAACAAGTTATTTAAGGATACACAAAGTATACTGCTTACATGTTGTAAAATGCTGTACTGAGTTGTATATTGACATGTTTTAGTGGTCAGATTTGTACCATTGTTTAGAAATAGGTGAAGTAGTATCCAAGGGAAACTTGATTTAAATCAATGATTCTTTTTCTTCGGGATTTAAATGGTGAGTTAAGTAAATGATTCAAATCACCTTGATTTAAATCAATCCACCCTAGAACAAAAACTAATCAAGTTTACAGTATTACTGTTAACTTCAGAGTGATATGTTGTATTGTTGCCTCCACGCAGTACTAAGAGACTAATTGAGCACCAAACCATATTCCATGCACATGACGTTGGAGGATATTCAGCAACAACTACTGCTGTCTTGCTCTGGATCCAAAATGATAAAAATGTTCCTTACAGGTAAGATCTGGTCTCCTTTGTTGTACAAGTGGAGGAGAAATAGAGAAATCAGCACCATGGTTTTTTTTTAACCTGAAGCTGGTTTCTCATTTTTTTATCCCTCAGGGACTACAGGGGAGGTTTCAGTGAAGGGTTTTAATAGACGGAGGATAACTTCCTGAGTTAACCCATTAATAACTCTCATCCTAGTGCTCTCAGCCACAGTAAAAGATTGTTACCTCCCTCAAGTAAATATTATTTATACAAAATATGTAGGCATTACTTCACTGGTATTCAATAAAATCTGAATCCTGAGCTATGATCTGCCAGATCTTGCTATTTTGCCTGTTTGAAGGAGTTTTTAATGAGGCACTGCTGAATCTGATGCAAGGCTAAGACTAGTCTCTTACATATTTCTAGCCCTTTCTATTACTAATCCAGGAGATACCAATTTATGTGTGGCAGAGCCCTAGCTGAGCACCCCCATCTGGCCACTCATCCTAATTCTGTGTTTGGTCTCAACCTTCTGCTTCCAGCTTCAGCACAGGGCAGTCACTGTCTCTGGCTTTGGGTTTCCATGCACAAACCTGGAGGGAACAGATTCTCTTTCTAAGACCTATGCCTAAAATCTCATGGTATGTCTACAAAGAAAAGTTATTCCTAAATAATAATTTATTAGAAGTGCTACATGACTGCTTTTTTGTTTTGATAGAATAAAGACTAACACAGTGACCTCTTTGTTACTAAAGAAAAACAGCTGTTATTTCAAAATAACTTCGTTAGCATCTACATGATGCAAACCACTATTTTGAAATAATTTTGAAAAGGCAAACCTCATTGTAAGAGAAACAGTGCTTATTTCAAAATAGGGACTCTGTAGACAAGGAATAGAGACTACTTCAAAATAAGTCATAGTGCGTCCAATGCCTCTATTTTGAAATAGGTTCCATTGCAGTGATTTTCAACCAGTTTTCCACGGCATGGTAGTGTGCCATGAGAAGTGTCCAAGTGTGCTGTGAAGTTTTGTCAATTTTACTTCTCTGTGGCTCTTTGCAGAGTGACTGCAGGGCTAAGTGTTAGGGTGGGGGAACTGATGACCCCACACCAGCTGGGTCTGAAGCAGCAAAACTAGTTGAGTCCCAGCTGGAGCAGGGCTTGTCAATTCCCCACCCTCTTCATGGTGGCTCTTTGCACAGCCACCATAAGTGGAAATGCCACCCCCTCAGGGCTCTGTTCACACTGGGAGGTAGCTGACATGCTGCTTCCAACCTAAATGAGCTGGCAGGGAGCCCTCCCCATCTCCTGCTGTAGCAAGCGGGGAGGGGAGGGAGTCTGCTGGAGCTGGGACACAGTTTATATGCATTTAAATGCTTCGTCCTGGCTGCAACAGGCTGAGCTGGGAAGGGAGCTGCTTTCGCTGGTTACTTGTTTACTTGACATCCTGAGCATGGCATTGAACAGATTTTGAAAATGTGACTGTGCCACCTGGCTAAGATGGTGTATTCTGTGGTTGATTTGAGTTGAAATATAAGTGTATTTGACCCTTGTTTAGCTTGTTGTATGCCCTACTATGTTGCAAACCTCTATAGTAAGACTGTAATCATAGCAAATGTAAGTAAATGTAGCATTCTTGGGCAAGCGATTCAGCTGAAAAAAAATGGGTGTGCTGTGGAATTGTATGTCTCTTTGAAGCATGCCTTGTTACTGAAAAGGTTGGGAACGAGTGCTCTACTGTGTCAGACGTTCAATTTCAACATAGCTCTGAGTTATTTCACAATGCATTTTGTGTGTAGCAGCATTATTTTGAAATAAACTATTCTGGAAAATACCTCCAAAAGAGCTTATTTCAAAATAGACTGTAAGGATATGTCTGCACAGCAATGCTAACTGCTGGGTCCTGTAGTCTCCACAAACTTTGCAGCTGCTTAAGCTCCCCTGTTCCCACAAGTCTGACCAGGAGCAAACTCTAGTTTTCAATTTACCTCTTTGGGAACATGTGATCATTTAAGAAAATATACATGTGTTTTGCAAAGGTTTCTGACACAATTATGCTTTACTTCACTCAGTGCAAGAGATAGACCGACATATGTAAAGATTAATAAAACACCTGGATATCATACCTTGCCTCAGTTTCCTCACAACTCGAGTGCTCATTGAGATTTGAGTCAGTGTCCTTTGAGCAGTTTGAGGATTCTCCTCCTTCACATATCTTCTCTTCCAGACTTGCTCCCTTCTTCCTTAGCTAGTCTTTTAGGCCATGTCTGCATTACACAGAAGATTGACGTGCTCAGGGTTGATCTTTCAAGGTTCAATTTCAAGCACTTGTTAGGGAAACGCAAAATCAAACTACCTGGGTTAATCAGTCGACATCTGTATTCCTCAATTGTGAAGAGTAAGGGAAATTGATGGGAGAAACTTTATCATCCCCCTTCCTCAGTGAGAATGGCCAGGTAAGTTGATTGCAGATGAGTTGAGTCTAGCTACGCAATTGCCATAGCTAGAATTGTGTACCTGCAATTGACCTACCTGCCTCAGTCAAAACAGACCCCCCTCTGTTACAAATGATTGTCCCTTTGTTCTCATCTGCCCTAGTTTCCTTTGTCTCTGGAAAAGGGAAGGTTTGTTTGTGTTTGTTTGTTTTTGTAACCCTTAGCACTTACACATGGCTTTAGTTTCCTATTTGTGGCACAATTCCATTCCTTCAAACTGCAGTGCAACTCCCTTGCCAAAGAGAAGTCAGAAATAAAACAAAAACAAAAATAAAACAAACAAACAAAGTAACCTGAACTGTTTCCATCTAGGGTACAGTTCTGTTCAGGTGCTGATAGTCTTTAACAACCTATATTCATAGAAAGGCACAGAAATGGGAAACCCACACTTTTTAGTACCAGCCAGAGTACAATGCAGGTAATCACAAGGACTTAGGCCGACAGAAAGTTTACAATAAAAAAATGCTTAAATTGTACATAAAGTCTCAAAATCGTCACATCATGCAGAGTATTTGTCCAAAACAACATCCTAGATCAATAAATTCCTTCACTCAAGGTTTTGTGGATGGATGGAAGACTTCCAGTGCTTACTGATGAAAAATGACTTGGTGTGTCATAATTCTGAGCATCATTCACACAGCAATGTCAAATCACATTGGAAGTAGAAAGAGCAAAGCAATTAATTTTTTCAGTCTGCTGATGCCAGTATATCTGTTTGTCCTCATCATATGACAGTTTCCCAAAAATGATATATACAGTTAAGATATATTTATGTGGCTAAAAATATGAGTTTAATCCTGGGCATAAACACGTTTTGGTACTGACTTCAATCAAGGATAAATTCAGGAAGAGCTTTGCACTGTATAAAAAGGATATATCTTACCCTTGATATTTGTACTTAACACAAACATTTCAAGTTAATGACAGCAGTGCATACATCAAGAAGAGACTAAGTGTTAGTTAATAATGAGGTGTTGATTGGAATAAAGATATCAAGCTGCATCTATCCTATATTGAAACAAATGACAGGACAATTTTAGTTACCAAAGAGCACAACATTTATAGAAATAGTCACCATAACAGTCTGTACAAAAGCCCTGAAATGGGAGTAAGAACAATATATTTATTTCATTGTGAATTCTTGCATTGAAATTTGTCAAATTGCATGAGCTGGCCACGACAAGTTAGCTTCTATTTTATGTTTTCTCTATGTCCTAATATTTAATTGATCAGTTACAGAGACACACTGAACCATAAAGCCCATTCCCAAGCATGTAAGAAATTGGAACTATTGATAGATCCTCAGTGTGGGTCAAAGCAGCTAGGCCAATATCATGCTAGAGATAATGTGACAGGACAGGGTTTTCCTCATCATTTAAAAATAAACCTGTATGGCTATGTCTACACTAGCCAAAAACTTCGAAATGACCATGCAAATGGCCATTTCGAAGTTTACTAATGAAGCGCTGAAATACATATTCAGCACCTCATTAGCATACGAGCGGCCGCGGCAATTCAAAATTGACATGGCTTGCCACCATGCGGCTCGTCCAGATGGGGCTGCTTTTTGAAAGGACCTTGCCTACTTTGAAGTCCCCTTATTCCTGTGAGCAGATGGGAATAAGGGGACTTCGAAGTAGGCGGGGTCCTTTCGAAAAGGACCCCTGTCTGGACGAGCCGAGCAGCTGTGAGCTGCATCAATTTCGAAGTGCCGCGACCGCCTGCATGCTAATGAGGTGCTGAATATGCATTTCAGCTCTTCATTAGTAAACTTCGAAATGGCCATTTGCATGGCCGTTTCGAAGTTTTTGGATAGTGTAGACACAGCCTCTGTCTCTCAAAGAAAGAAGCCAGGAAGTTCATGTATTAAGATCCAGATTTTCTCAGACTGTGAAGCCATTCAGATTTAGGCTTCCAGTCTGATAGATATATAACCCCATAAAGGGAAGATAATGCTCTTCTGTTGAACAATCCTGTATATGCAAAGTTTATCCAGAGCAGGTTGGGAATACTATGGATATGTCTACAGAGCCCAGGTTGTCAGCTCTGCTGCTGGCAGAGCTATGCTAAGAAGGTCCCTGGAAATTTCAAATGGCTTCCAATTTGCATACTCATGCAGCTAATAATCATAGCCATGCAAGATTTTGCACTCAGTGGCTGCCGGCAGGAAAGAAGCTGTGTAGACATGTCTCTGCCGGCTAAACCCCGCTCTGTTGCCAGTATAAGGGAATGGTGACGGAATGGGGTTTAGCCAGCAGAGGCTCATCTACACAGCTTCTTTGCTGCCGGCAGACCCCTCTGCTGAGAGCAAAATCTCACATGGCTATGCTTATCAGCTGTGCGCTTATGCAAATGGGAAGCCATTAGCAATTTCCAGAACCCTGCTTAGCATAGCTATGTCAGCAGCAGAGCTGATGATCAGGGCTGTGTGGATGTGGCCTACCCTTTTACAGTTATAGAGAAAGAGACTGATTCCGGAGGCAGAACAAAACAATTAATTTAGGGCATGCCTTGCTTAAAAGGCTGCACTTGTGCATCTGCACTGCTGTAATTCTTAAATGAAAGTGCTGTAAATGAAGAAAGTTTTCCCATCATTTTATTTAATCAACTTTCCTGAGAATTGGTAGTTATGTGGGCATGAGAAGCTTCTGTTTACATAACACGTTCTACACAAGAAGTTAAGGTCAGTATAACGACATAATGTGATACTCTTGAAAATACACTGTTGGTATAACTACATAATGTGGCCCCTGAAAAATACACTGACACTGATATAAATCTGTAGTGTAGATCCAATCTTAGCTTAGGGCATTCTCAAACTAAATGGAGATTGTCTATTCTCAATCTATTTTTCACCTCATTCTCTGAGGAGCTGAAAGTAGATTGAATGATCAGTTATCATCATCCCTGGGCCCATCTGCATCTTTAGGCATTTATATACCTTTGAAAATCTGGCCTTCAATTTTTACCTGTGCAAACTCTGACTGTGGTCTTTTTCCATTCATGTCAGTGGGAACTGTTCAACATTTCTATTAGGCATCTATTAGGTTCCTAAATTTAAGCAAAGCAATTTGGAAATGCGGGCATGTCCCATTAATAGTGCTTAGCAAGTGCTTAGCAACTTTTACGGCTTGGTTTTTTCATTAAAAAATAAGTGTATAGCAAGAAAAAAACCAGCCATCAGAACTCTCAAAGAGGAAATAAAATGTTTGATTTATAAAATATGATGTAAATCCTATAAGTTCTGACACATTAATGGAAATTAGAGAATATTATTTTTTGAAAATAGCCATTATGCTTTTGGGTGAAATTAAATTCCTTTCTCATCAATGGAAAAATGATAAAACAATATTCTTGCTCTCTTTGTTTTCCTCGCAGCCTCCTCATTGTCTCTAAGGGAAACTCTGCACTACAGCAGAAGGTCAAAATAAGGTGTGCAAGTCCAGCCATGGTAGTTACATATGTGGAGTAGGGCTGTAAAACGCCACTTAACTGTTTAAATGCCAGGTTTAACCAGTTAACCAATTAAATGGATTGGGGGTGACTGGGAGGCCGCTCCAGCCCAGTTGGGTTGCAGCAGCACTGTTGGTGCAGACAGGGTATGCTTCAGCCTGGCTGGAGCATCCCTGCCCATGGCTCTGCTGCAGGTGGTTGAAATTCCAGCACAGCCTGAGCAGTCCCTCTCTGTGGTGGCCCTACTGTAGCCTGTACCAGTTAAAGTTTACCGGTAAGCCTCATCTACTTAGAATGAGGTTAACTGGTTAACCTTTAACATCCCTAAGCTAGAGTCGATGTACCTTAATTTGAGCTTCTGTGCTCTCTCTATTCTGTGGCACTATTGATTTTCCCAGAAGTGTAGATGTGCCCTTATTGTTGGAATAAAGTCTGGGTACTGTATGTTAAGCAACAAAAGTTTATTACAACCAGCTGATGGAGTGATTCTGAACTTGGCTGAGTTTCAGAATGCACTGACAGGCATCAGGTTGTGATTGGTTATATGGAGACCTAATAGGCAAAGGAAAGAATTGGAGCAGACAGTAAGGAAATGAATATAATCAATGAACAATCAATGAGCAATCCAGATGAATTAATGAACAATCTGAGAGTTACAGAGAGTTTCCGTGTGCAGTTTACAGAACATTTTATCTATAAACGACAAGTCCTTTGAAGAGTGCAGTCGTCAGCACCAATGTGTAAGCTGTGATATCTCTTCTGTAATACACTGATATGTAAAGCGGTGATGTCTCATCTGGCATCCTGATGTAATCTTTGCATGGACAGGACCATGTTATCGCTACAGAATCAAGGCAAGAGGGCAATGCAGAATCAAAGCAGAAGTTAGTGAAAGATTCATGTCAATTGCCCTTTAAATATAGTCCAATTTCCCTTACCACATGGTCCCTTCCTGGAATGTGGCTGCCTGGGAGTTATTTACATCAGCTGGGGTGCCCTGCCCATCTGGCTAGGGTGCGGGGGCTTACCAGACTCCATTTTGGAACAGTGGTAAACAGTAGCAAATATCATGGCCTACTTCAGAATTTTATCCTACAGCCTCAGACACAAATGTCATTACCAACTAACCCCATCAAACCAAGGAGAAAAGGTTAATAACTACTTTCACTTTTTCAAAATTATTCCACTATTGCCATCTTGTGGATGACATGTAGCACAAAGTTGCTCATCTCTTTGCTGTTGCACTGGGTGGGGATGACAGAAAACCTGCTAACATCACATTTCCCAATCTCCAATGTATAATGTTCCAAACATTTTCTTTCTTAGAGAATTGGGTTTTTCTATTGCAATTTTATTCTGCCCTTTTATTTTAAATTAATTGGTTAAAAATGAAGTTGTTTCAACTTTTTGCATGCAAGATGATCAGACGTGTTACTAGCCATAGCATCATTATGAAAATAATCTATGCTGCTTTACATTGTATTTGGATATTATATATATTTTTATCTTGTCATTAGAAATTTAAGGCTGCCAGGAGAAGATGGTCCATTGGTAAAGAACCTAGCCTGGGATTTGAGAGAGTGGCACTCAATTCCCTAGTCTATCACAGGCTTCTGGTGGGACAAAGGATACATATCATTTAACCTTTCTGCGCCCCCATTTCCCATAGCAGCACCTCCCTCTCACACTGGGGTGTTATGAGAATGAATGTGCCATAGTGAAGCACTGAGACAGAATAAAAATTGTGGTATATTCGTACTGTATCTGAGGTAGAAAGCTGTCAGGAGGGAAATGGGCTATCATAAAAACAGTTCTGTTAGACAAAGAAGAAATTTTGTTGGTAACTCTGGGCTGAGTGAACAACAAGAATGTGGATGAGTCATGAATATTAACTTACAAGAACATCCAAAATCACAAAAAATATTTCAACCATAGGAGGGTGGAAAAAGGCTTTCAGAGATCTCTGTGGCCCTTGTATAAAATGTCAAAACTTGTGCCCATCAAGGCAAATTTCTGATTTCAAATGTTGTGTGGTATCTATAGAACTAACAGTATAAACTGTCCTGAATGGATCATTAAAATGGATCATTCAACTCCCCCAATGTGGTGGGAGGAGAACTCATAAAGGTCCAAGCCACACATATATTCTTTTCATGTGAAAGGCATCAACGGAGATTGGCTTTGTTGAAAGCATCCTCTCTCTAAAGGTCTTCATAACCTCAGGCCAGTCCTGTGTATTCAGTACAATCATGGTAGACAAAGATCAGTTCTGTTTTGGAGTCTTGGGGGAAGAAATGAAGATATCTCCTCCCTTTCTGTCCCGCAGCAAGTCCACATTCTCCCTTCTGGGGGCCCAGGGCTAGCAGATTTTTCAGGATCCCCTAGGTTACAGAGTGGGGAAAAATGAGGTTATCAGTGTATGGGAATGAGGGAGCAGGCTGAGGTGCAGATGTAACCCATGTACCTAATAAGGAGAGATATCAGCTCATGGGAATAAGGGGACTTCGAAGTAGACAGGGTCCTTTCGAAAAGGAGCCCCGTCGGGACGAGCCACGCAGCGGCAAAGCGCGTCAATTTCGAAGTGCCGTGGCCGCCCACATGCTAATGAAGCGCTGAATATGTATTTCAGCGCTTCGTTAGTAAACTTTGAAATGGCCATTTGCGTGGCCATTTCAAAGTTTGGGGCTCGTGTAGACACGGCCACTGAGACTTAAGTGAACTAAAACAAACCTTTAGGGATCTCTCCGCTTTTTTTTTACTGGCTGTGTCTACACTGAGCCCTAGTGCTGACAGTTTGATGCAAATAAGCCATTTTGAAAATGCAAAATGATGGCTTATTTGCATAGTCATGTGGCTAATGTGAGTATTCATATGGGTAATTTGCATATTGACAGCACAACTCAATTTGTGTAGATGTGGTTCTACTGGCAAAACCCCCATTTATTGGCAGCCCCTTATGCCTGATTTTTTTTTCAGGAGCATTTTTGCCACAGAACCACGTCTACACAGCTTGAGTTATGCCTCAAATATGCGAATTAGCTGTATGAATATGAATTTTAGATATAGGCATGTGCAAATGAGCCATTTTGCATTTTCGAGACTGCGTATTTGCATCAAACTTTGGCACTAGGGCTCAGTGTAGACACGGCCACGGTGTTTTATGTGGAATGAGCCATTCTTTTTTTTCTTTGTTCATAGTTATTGTAACTGTGAAGATATTGCTGTGGGTTATAAAAGCATCGTGTTGTAAAATTTAGACTATTTTTTGTTTCTTTGTCATATTATCTTATAAAGTCATTTGATTGTGTTCATTTCTTTAGTTCCTTTTAGGTCTTGAATGTGGGGAAGACTGACCCTGTGCAATCCTTGCTGACCATCCTTAGAGACTGAACTCTGGGTCTCCAGCTACTTTTCTATGGGATTTTTTCAAGACACTGGAGAAAAGTAATGAAGTGAAGTCTAGTCTACCCAAGGTCACACAGAGATTGGGTAGGAGGGGTTTGGGGCAGGGGTTCAGGGGCTGGGAGGGGTCTGAGGTTGTGGGGTCTAGGCAGGAGGGAAGGTGCGGGACCAGTCTGGTGGTATATGGCCTGTGTGGGAGGGATGATGTGCAGAGGATGGGGGCACTTACATGGTGCAGCTACTGGGGAAGAGAGGTGAACAGATACTCTGCATGGTGAACACTGACTGCTTCCTGGCCAATTGGAGTGGTGGGTGGAGCCTGAAGTCATGTGCTAGCAATGACACATGCAGGTCCAGCAATTGGGGGGTAGGGACATGGCTGGAGAGGGCAAATTGCAGCACACATTGCTGCCTCCACCACAGCTTTCAGGGACTTTAGTGGCTGCAGCCACAGCCCCAGGTGAAGCCCCCCTTCCTGCCCCCCTTTGCCTGGTGCCTTGGGCTGCAGCTCCTAAAGCCCCTTTCACAATCCAGCCCTGGCCCTCTGACCGCACATCACACTATAAACATGAAGGAATGAGCTCCATCCTGAAAGGTTTGAGCCCTTTCTGAGGCTGGGGCTGAGCTGGCTGCTGCTGATTCAAGCAGCTGACATGTTACAGCTGTTTCCGCTATTGCTGCAGGTGCAAGGGAGTGCCCCTATCCTGCATCAAGTCAACACTTCAAGCAATGCACAGAAGATACTCTAAGAAGTCCCCATCTGAGCAATAAACTCCTGTTGTCCAGCTTCAGTTAAAGTTGACATACGTTTCCTGAGGGGAAACAAATACCTTTAAAAATATTAAAATTAGTTTTAGCTGATTGACAAAATCTTAATCAAATAAATCTCAGAGACAGTAATAATAGTCATTACAACAGTGAACTTCTTGTTAAGAAAAATCCTTATTCAGTAGCATAATCATTAGATTTCTCAATGTGACAAGATGTTACCATGATACAGAGTGACCCTGACAGGCCATGTCTTGTCATTTTGTTAAACTGAACGAATTTTCTGCTTATACATATTTAACCAAACACCTTCCAATTTCTGCTCCTCCAGAGAGGAGTTTTAATGTGGCAGGAAATATTCTAGCATTATGTCTCCATATTGCTTCCTGAGAAGCTTGAGACTTTCCTGCTTCTTAAAGTTAATTTTCAATATGGCCTTGATGTGAATTCCCCCAGGGCTGCTTGTAGAGAGCTTTGCAAGCTGTTTCAAGCTGTGTTCAAAAAGAGCTTGCAAATGTATGTGACAGTCAGTTCACAGGCCCTGAACCAGGAAAAGGGTTCACATTCCAATAAAAACATTTTTCCCCCATGGCCAAATCTCAATATGAATCTGGAGGCAAGTTTTGGCTTACAGGACTTGTGTCCTTTTGGACTGCATTACTGAAACTCCTAGCGGAACTGGGCCTTGCTGTTAGTACAACAGCAGTATTTTGACTTCAGGGAAACAAATTTTCCATCTAAATTGGATTAGAATTCCGTGGCCCTTCCTTTTAACATACTCCAACTATGATGCGGTTGAGTCAAAGCAGCACAGGGACTCAGGAGAACAAAAGTTCTGACATTTCCGTTTAAATTTTACAAAGAAACTCAAAACAGTCCCATTATAAACTCAATTGTTTGTTGTTGTTGTTCATTGAGTTGGCTTGAATAAATTCAGATAATCAGCAACAAAGGAGAAATATCAGACAGTTACTATGATTTGCTCCATGCAATCCATCCAGCTCTGAACTTAAATAAACACATAGATGAGAAGTCTGCTATGGTTTGTGAAATACGTAGATAAAGCAAAAAGTGAGAAAAACACTTTCAAGGAAATTGTGACTGATAAAAACCCACTGGAGTTGAGGGAAATAGTCCCACTGACAACTGACATTTGAACAAATCACTGCTGCTAATAGATGTAGTTCAAAATTGTACCAAGGCTGAATACACTACCACTTTCAGCACTAAAACTTCAGTTATGCATGGGAGTGACAAAACACCCCAGAGTGATATAAGTTTTAGTGCTAAAAAGCACCTGTATAGACAGTACTTTGTTCCTAGGTGTAAAACTACCACTACTCGTGTAGACTGGATTTTTTTTAAGTGACCAGCAGAGCTTCCTTCAGGAATAAAGAGCAATTATGCTGCCCGTGTTACAGTGCTGCTACAGTTGCACTTTGATATTGGCAGTATAGACATACTCTTTTGGCTACACACGCAAAATTCAGCACGGAAATTTACATCACCACTTAGATAGTGCTATGGGGAAAATGCTGTTGTATGCGTGCGCTGCCAGCTGCTTGTACAACAACATTCAGTGTAGTCCAGTTTGGACAGCTTTTCTACAGAGTCTCTCTCTCTCTCTCTCTCTCTCTCATGTCACTAAGTACTATGGGAAAAGGAGATGGTCCTGGAGCATCCTATCTCCATGCTTCATGATGCATTACTTCCCACTCCAGCAATCCTGATGCTTTCATATGCATTTGGGAATTTCAATGGTTTGTTCATTGGGCACTCTGCTTCAATCAGTCTTCTGGAGTCGGTCACATGCTGCTGACCAGTACACTCCTCCCTCTTACTGAAACATCGTGAATGGAATTAGAGTAATTCCTTAAACTGCAAAGGCAAGAGGTGTTCAACATTGGTCTTTCCACATGCACTATTTATGACACAGACTTTATTGTGGTATTCATGGAGGCGCTGACCACAGTTGAATGTTGCCTTTGGGCTCAGGCAACAAGCATTAAATGGGGGATCACATAATCAGCATGTGTGAGACCAGCAAAGCCACTGTCACAGAAATGTGTGGCACAGGAGCAAGAGAAAAAATGGTCCTGTTGGTGGAGAAGTGTGTGGTGATTGTACTGTGGTAGCTGCTATTCCCCTGATTGACCACTAACCATTTTAGTTGGGGAAAGTCTAACATTGGACTTGTGTTCATGGAAGTGTGCAGGGCCATTAATTGTGTCCTTATGCAAAAGACCATGACTAGGCAACATACGTGACATTGTGGATGGCTTTGTACAAATGAAGTTTCCTATGGAAGGGCAATAGATGGCATGCATATTCCAATTCTGGCACCAGACGAACTAACCTCTGAGTACATAAATTGGAAATTACATTAATTTCTCCATAGTTCTCCAGGTGATTTTGTAGCAGTATGGATGTTTCACAGACAGTAACACAGGCTGATCTGGAAAGGTGCATGATATACCCACTCTTTGGAACTCAGTCCCTGCTTCCAGCTTCCTGAACAGACCATTCTTTCCAAATGAGCAAGTTACCATAAGGGCTGTTGAAATGCCCACTGAGATCCTGGGAGACCTCGCAAACATCTCCCTGCCATGGTATATGAAACTATATACAGGGAATCTTGACAAACTGAGTGATTGGGCAGCAAAATGGCAAATGAAATTTAATGTGGGTAAGTGTAAGGTAATGCATGTTGGAAAAAATAACCCAAATTACACGTACTACATGATGGGGTCAAATTTAGCTACGACAGATCAGGAAAGGGATCTTGGAGTTATAGTGGATAGTTCTCTGAAGACATCCACGCAGTGTGCAGCGGCAGTTAGTAAGGCAAATAGGATGTTAGGAATTATTAAAAAAGGGATCGATAATAAGACAAAAGATATCATACTTCCCCTATATAAAACTATGGTACGCCCACATCTTGAGTACTGCGTGCAGATGTGGTGTCCTCACCTCAAAAATTATATATTGGCATTAGAAAAGGTTCAGAAAAGGGCGACTAAGATGATTAGGGGCTTGGAACGGGTCCCATATGGGGAGAGGCTAGAGAGACTGGGACTTTTCAGTTTGGAAAAAAGGCGATTGAGGGGCGATATGATAGAGATATATAAAATCATGAATGGTGTGGAGAAAGTGAATATAGAAAAATTATTTACCTTTTCCCATAATACAAGAACTAGGGGACACCAAATGAAATTGATGGGTAGTAGGTTCAAAACTAATAAAAGGAAATTTTTCTTCACACAGCGCACAGTCAACCTGTGGAACTCCTTGCCTGAGGAGGCTGTGAAGGCCAGGACTCTATTAGGGTTTAAAAAAGAGCTTGATAAATTTTTGCAGGTTAGGTCCATAAATGGCTATTAGCCAGGGACAAAGTATGGTGCCCTAACCTTCAGAACAAGGGCAGGAGATGGATGGCAGGAGATAAATCACTTGATCATTGTCTTCTGTTCTCCTTCTCTGGGGCACCTGGCATTGGCCACCGTTGGCAGATGGGATGCTGGGCTGGATGGACCTTTGGTCTGACCCAGTATGGCCATTCTTATGTTCTTATGTTCTTATTAGTAAGACTGTAGGCTGTGCAGATGCTGAATGGCTGTTGAGTATGTTTTTGGACATATAAAGACCCCCTGATGCTGCATATATGTGAGGTTGGATCCAGCCAATGACAAAATTTCTGTGGTTATAGCTATGTGCTGTATGCACCATAATATTTGTGACGGGTAGGGTGAAAGCTTCACTCAGTAGCTGGACTGCTGAGGCTCAGCACTTGGCAGTTGAATTTGAACAGACAGAGACCAGGGCTACTAGAGAGGTGCAGTAAAGGGCCATAAGGATCTGGGTTGCCCTGAGGCAGCAGTTTGAAGCAGAAATCCACTGATGTTTGTTGCTGTGCTCCAGAGTTCAATGCTTGTCTTGCTAGGAAGTGGTGGTAATCGGTGCAGATGAGGCACTGTGATGGTTTAAGAAAATTGCCTTTTGCTTTTCAGGGCTGTCTTTGGTTTCAGTTAATGGAATAAAGACTGCATTCAAACCAACATCCGGAGGAGACATGCAAACAAACAAAAAAAACCCCACATCAGTACTGTGGGTCTCTGGTGAGGTAGGTGTGGTCCTGGGAAGTGTCCCCTTCTCCAGATGCCAAACCATAGAATTAATCCTGTATCTTGAGGGCAGAGTGAGAGGGAAGTAGGTTACTGATGTACATAATATAATTTTTGTTTAATATTTTTCCTTGTGGGATGGAACTTTAGGAAATTGCATTAAAATGTGCTCTAAGAGAAAAATATTTAGATAGTAAAGTCAAGCACTCATAAGGACATGCCAGATTTGAGTGCCCATCCTAGATTAATTCCACTCCCCTTACTGTATGTATTAAGACACAGTTCTAATTCTAATATGCTCACATACTAATTTTTTCTACAGGACCACTGTCGTATTCATAAACAGGTCATACACATAAAGCTGTTAAATTCATACAGGCAACTGCATGTCTCTGCCATTTCTTCATTTCCTAATGTTTGTCTTTGGAAAACACATAACTTTCTTTTTAACATGGGAAAATAAACCAACAGTCATGTAGCACTTTAAAGATTAATAAAATAATCACCTAATAAATTATTTTGTTAGTCTTTAGAGTGATACATGACTGCTGGTTTGTTTAATTAATATACAGACTAACATGGCTACCTCCTTGTTACTTTTTAACAAAGGGTTGTTTTTATGTGTTTTATGTTTTGAAAACATCATTGCATCCACTGGATTTTAAGTCACTAAATTAAGAAATATTATGAAATGAGCAGAGCATATGGCATCAAAACTAAGCTTTAGTCTACCCCTAAAAATTTTCTTGACCTCTCTACATCACATAACACAGTTGTTAAGGTGTCCTAACCTCCAGGAGCAGCTAAGTAAATAGAATAATTCTTCTGTCAGCCTGACACCCTCTAAAAGAACATATATCAATGGAAAAATGTCCTTATATTAAAGTAGGAAGTGTGAACACTATGGTGATACAATGACACCTTATAAAGCTGCTGGTGGCCAGTTAATGTACCATCTCACCCATTTATTTAGCGCCATTTGGGAGAAGAAGATAGTCCCTCAGTACTTAAAGATGCCTTGGCTGTACATATATACAAAGGTAATGTGACTGCACGTTGTGATGTCCATTGGGGCATCTCTGCTCCCTCTCTGCTCTGGCCCACATCCTCTACAACTGGCTTTCACTACGTGTGTTCAAAAATGGCATAATTCATGAAAACCAGTGAGGATTTCGTGCTGGTCAGGGCACTACCAATATGATATTTGAAGCCAGACAGATACAAGAGAAATGTAGAGAGCAATATCAGGACCTCTATGTGGTCTTCATCGAATTGACCACGGTGTTCAACACGATCAACAGAAAAGGGCTCTGGAAAATACTTGGGTGAATTGATGGTCCTGAAAAATTTATCAACACTGTTCACTCCTTTCATGAGGGTGTGCTGAACAATGGAGAGACAGCGGTTTTTGAAATATCGAGTGGTACAAAGCAAGTGTGTGTCCTTGCTCCTCTCCTGTTCAACACCTACTTATCAGTGATGCTCTTAGTGGCTTTTAAGGACTCCCCTTTGCGCATACCTGTTTAACTGCAAACAGATGGCAGTATTTTCAGTCTCCAGAGATTTCAGGCTTACACTAAAGAGATTATTACAGCTATCCATTACCTTCTGTTTTCTGATGACTGTGCATTGTTGGCTCAGTCAGCGAGGGATGCACAAGAGCTTTTGATCACTTCGTTACTACTGCTCACCACTTTGGACCCTCAGTGAGCTTCAAAAAGACAGAAGTTATGAATCAGCCTGTTTGGAAAGAGCCCAGCACTCCAGTGATCACTGCTGCTAGTGCAGTCCTTAAGGCTGTTGACAAGTTCTGTTACTTTGAAAGTGTGCTGTCCTCTAGCATAAACATGGATCATGATTCTGCTCGATTAGCCAAAGCCAGTGCTGCCTTTGGAAAATTGACCAAATACTTATGGAACGTCCATGTTGTTAAACTCCATATCAAGGTAGCAGTTTATCAGTTAGTTGTCCTGAATATCCTGCTGTATGGTTCGGAGTCATGGACAATATGTCATTAATAAATAAATCATTTGGAAGCTCCTGAGTATCTTGGTTGAGTGTTCCCATTAGTACAAGCCTTTAGCCCGAAGATTAGAAGAGGAAAGAGGCACAATGGAGATGATGCCATTGTTTTTATAGCTTCTGCAATATGTCAGGAAAAACTGTTTCAAACAAAGTCTTAAGTTCAATTTGTAGAAAAATGCAGGTAACAAGAAGGGGTTTTGGAGTAGTATGAGAAAGTCACGTGACCTAGCATGCTTCACCGAATTTTAGCAGGAACCATATCCATATTCTAGCTAGGACATTTCAGAAAGGTCCTACAGGCATACGTAAGTTTCTTTCATGACCCATTGTGTTTGCTGATGAGCCATGAGCTTGAATATTTCATTCAGAATGTGATTATCAGACTATATGTGAATTATCATAGGGGAAAATATATATGAAATACAGTTAATATTCATAACTTCAGATACAAAAATGGCATGTGAATAAAATTAGGATACTCACATTAAAGAAATCATATTACCATTGATACCTTACATGGCACACTTTGCATAAGATCTGGTGTAAATGTCTAAAAGTGATAGCAACAATGATCTATATGGTGATTGTCTGTGACTTTGCTGGTTTTGTTCTGCAGTGTAATTCAAAGATAGCTGGCTGTAGCACTCATAGTATAACTGGTAGCAAGTTATATATTGGAGGCTGTACTGAAGCCAGGAGTGGTAGTTCTCACAGTGAGCCAGCATAAAGAAGGAACACAGCTGCTCATAGGTCCAGATTGTACCCTGGACAGTGCCACAGCTAGGAACCACAATTTTCAGCTCTGCGACCATTAAACATATACCCTTGTTCTTCCCGGTTCATGTTTTTGCCAGAAAAGAAAGTATTGAAATAATGCAGGAAGTGCCCTCTGTTAGAAAGATGTGCATTTTTCTCTTATACTTTGAGATAAATTTCCTATGCTTTTGTGTTTTTGAAAGCTCTAGGTACAGAATAAAATGTATTAGAAAGACCATTCTCAATATTGATTTGTGTATTTTGCAAAGAATGCAACAAATGCATGTGTAAATATTCAGAACATAAGAACATAAGAACATAAGAATGGCCATACTGGGTCAGACCAAAGGTCCATCGAGCCCAGCATCCCATCTGCCGACGGTGGCCAATGCCATGTGCCCCTGAGAAGGAGAACAGAAGACAATGATCAAGTGATTTATCTCCTGCCATCCATCTCCTGCCCTTGTTCTGAAGGCAAGGGAACCATACTTTATCCCTGGCTAATAGCCATTTATGGACCTAACCTGCAAAAATTTATCAAGCTCTTTTTTAAACCCTAATAGAGTCCTGGCCTTCACAGCCTCCTCGGGCAAGGAGTTCCACAGGTTGACTGTGCGCTGTGTGAAGAAAAATTTCCTTTTATTAGTTTTGAACCTACTACCCATCAATTTCATTTGGTGTCCCCTAGTTCTTGTATTATGGGAAAAGGTAAATAATTTTTCTATATTCACTTTCTCCACACCATTCATGATTTTATATATCTCTATCATATCGCCCCTCAATCGCCTTTTTTCCAAACTGAAAAGTCCCAGTCTCTCTAGCCTCTCCCCATATGGGACCCTTTCCAAGCCCCTAATCATCTTAGTCGCCCTTTTCTGAACCTTTTCTAATGCCAATATATCTTTTTTGAGGTGAGGAGACCACATCTGCACGCAGTACTCGAGATGTGGGCGTACCATAGTTTTATATAGGGGAAGTATGATATCTTTTGTCTTATTATCGATCCCTTTTTTAATAATTCCTAACATCCTATTTGCCTTACTAACTGCCGCTGCACACTGCGTGGATGTCTTCAGAGAACTATCCACTATAACTCCAAGATCCCTTTCCTGATCTGTCGTAGCTAAATTTGACCCCATCATGTAGTACGTGTAATTTGGGTTATTTTTTCCAACATGCATTACCTTACACTTACCCACATTAAATTTCATTTGCCATTTTGCTGCCCAATCACTCAGTTCGCTGAGATCTTTTTGTAGTTCTTCACAATCCCTTTTGCTTTTGACTGTCCTGAACAACTTGGTGTCATCTGCAAACTTTGCCACCTCACTGCTTATCTCATTTTCTAGATCATTGATGAACAAGTTGAACAGGATCGGTCCCAGGACTGACCCCTGGGGAACACCACTAGTTACCCTCCTCCATTGTGAAAATTTACCATTTATTCCCACCCTTTGTTTTCTGTCTTTTAACCAATTCCCGATCCATGAAAGGATCTTTCCTCCTATCCCATGACCACCTAATTTACATAAAAGCCTTTGGTGTGGGACCATGTCAAAGGCTTTCTGGAAATCTAGGTATATTATGTCCACTGGGTGCCCCTTGTCCGCATGTTTATTAACCCCTTCAAAGAATTCTAATAGATTAGTTAGACACGACTTCCCTCTGCAGAAACCATGCTGACTTTTGCCCAACAATTCGTGCTCTTCTATGTGCCTTGCAATTTTACTCTTTACTAGTGTTTCTACTAATTTGCCTGGTACTGATGTTAAACTTATCGGTCTATAATTGCCAGGATCTCCTCTAGAGCCTTTTTTAAATATTGGTGTTATATTGGCCGTCTTCCAGTCATTTGGTACCAAAGTGGATTTAAAGGATAGGTTACAAACCACTGTTAATAACTCCGCAATTTCACATTTGAGTTCTTTCAGAACCCTTGGGTGAATGCCGTCTGGTCCTGGAGACTTGTTACTATTCAGCTTATCAATTAATTCCAAAACCTCCTCTAATGTCACTTCAATCTGAGTGAGTTCCTCAGATTTGTCACCTAAAAAGGCTGGCTCAGATTTAGGAACCTCTGTAACATCTTCAGCCGTGAAGACTGAAGCAAAGAAATCATTTAATCGCTCCGCAATGGCACTGTCTTCCTTGATCACTCCTTTTATATCTTTATCATCCAAGGGCCCCACTGCTTTTTTAGCAGGCTTCCTGCTTCTAATGTATTTAAAAAACATTTTACTATCGTTTTTTGAATTTTTGGCTAGCTGTTCCTCAAACTCTTTTTTGGCTTTTCTTACTACATTATGACACTTAATTTGGGAGTGTTTATGTTCCTTTCTATTTTCCTCACTAGGATTTGACTTCCACTTTTTAAAAGCTGCCCTTTTCTCTCTCACTGCCTTTTTAACATGGCTGTTTAGCCATGGTGGTTCTTTGTTAGGTCTCTTACTGTGTTTTTTTATTTGGGGTATACATTTAAGTTGGGCCTCTAGTATGGTGTCTTTAAACAGTTTCCATGCAGCTTCCAGGGATTTTAGTTTAATTACTCTACCTTTTAGTTTCTGTTTAACTAGCTTCCTCATTTTAGTGTAATTCCCCTTTTTGAAATTAAATGCCAGAGTGTTTGACCGCTGCGGTGTTCTTCCCAACACAGGAATATTAAAAGTTAAATCAGCAGCCACAACTTTATTTTGTGTTCACAAATCTTTCACATTTGTTTTTGTGAATACTCAAGTGGTCACACTTTACTCATACAAATACTTTTAATTAACTCAAATCCATGGACAGTCTCCGAAAGCAAATGGTTTACTGTAATGTTCAAAATTTATGCTATTTGTTAGTTACAAAAAAGCTCAAGTGAGGAATAATACCTCTGTTGTGTGACTTATCAGTAAACACCATAATGTGATTTTTCAGACATGAAACTTCATATATTTCCATGAAAATGGGATGTATTTTTATAGGGAAAAAGAAATCTGGAGGTATACCAATGATTTCTGAATAATGAAGGAGTTGAAAATGTTCATAGTCTGCTCATGAACATTTGGCAAAAAAAGTAAGGTAAAATTCAACAAAAAAGAATATTATTGTAGGGCCTCGTCCACACTGTAGAACTTGTAGTCCATTTTAGCTTTTCTGGAACAATATCCCCATGACACCATTGTGGAATGAAACTTTTCTGAGTGGAGTAGTTATTCCAAAATACAGTCTTTTTTCTTCTAGAATATGAATGGCCACAAATGGGGTTATTCTAGAGTAGTTTCTGCAAAAAGGGCTGTTCTTGGAGTATTTTCCTTGCCGTGCTGGAACTAACAAATAAATACTCCAGTGAAAGAATGGTTCGGATGTCCAGGGTGTACTAAAGGATTCCAGTTATTGTACTTTGAGATTTTCCCATTTCCAGAGAGCATAACTGGAGAATGATGCCACAGCAGAACTGCACGGACATAGCCAAGGTCCTGTTCAAGTCAATGAGCTGTAGATCAGGGCCTTGAAGTGCTGAACAAGATACTGTTGCCTGTCCTTAGAACCAGCCAAGGAATGAGCCCAGACAAAGGGTGAAATAGAGCAGCATTGTGGTTCTTAATGGTACGGTAATATTCACACCTTACATTTATGTGGCAATTTGGAGGTAGGCTGCAGGAGTGGCATAGATTGCTTTTTGATTTCACAAGGGGCTGACACTGGCCAACTTAATTTCCTAGAGATTGAGTGCAAGATGACCAGAGTCCCCAAAGCCCTGATGGGTCGCAGGAGGACTCTGCTACTTCTGATATGGTCCTGAGACTTTCATGCTGTTATATTTCATTGCAGAACTTGCACCTGACTGCCTGCTTCTTTAATTTATACTATTTTGCAAGCTTCTTCCTTATATCCAGAAAAGGCGATATATACTTATGATTCGCGGTTGCTCACACATATCACACATGCACACAGTCAGTATTATATACTGTTCATGTGCAGCTGGTTGCATACATTTATTACCTATTTATAAACATGAATAGAATTGAATTTCTAGATATATAGGGCAATACTAACTTTAAACAGACATCTAACATCATTTGGGACTTTCCACTGCTCAGCTCAGCCGGAAACTGCTTAGACCACACTTTGAGAAGAAAAAAAAAAGGGGGGGAGCAGCGCATGTCCAGCTACAAATACCTGTGAGTAACTTTATTAGACACCTTCTCAGGCCTTCTAACAATGTTTCCTGAAAACACTGACCTTCAATATGTATTACTGAAATAATCAAACTGCCATAGAATGTGGAAATAATTGATCTTATAGAGAGAACGTTTGTGTACAGTTTGTTACTAAGCACCTCACAAAAAAGATTATATCCTACATATTTTGGGTGTTCTGCCAACATAGACAACTTAGATGAATTGTAATAAATTGTCACTAAAACACTCATCTAATATTGCGTGAATAAATTTCATTTTCTAACATTATGAAACAGCCACAAGTATAATAAATTACCTGCCTAACCCTTTGAGAATTTGTGCATAATTTACCAAAACAAATTGATTTTAGCAGAAAAGCTTCCAATTTACATGAGTAGGAAGTGGTTTCCTTTAGTGGGATGAATTTAATTTCAATTTTCCTGTTTGCCTTAATTCACTCCAGCAATTCATCACTGCTAGAATTAAACTACATCTGTATTTTTATTTAGTAACATATAACATATTTTAGCTGTATGACAATATACTGAAAGAAGGTGTGAAGATATGTTCAGGAAAACAGGAATATTCCATTTACATATGAAAAGCATGTAGTGACAATACTAAAATTGATCTGTTGGGAATGATTTATTGCCTTTCAGTCAGGAAGAGCTCTCAGAACTTCACCCACAAGTTGGTTGTCAGTTTAATATTTTCACCTTGTTTAAATTTTAGTCTATTTATTATGAAACATAATGGGAGGATATTGTCACTTTTATACATTACAGCTCAAGTACATATGTAAACTATGTATGCCACTCAACCAATCCAGCAGGAGCCACACATTTTAATCTGTATCTACATCATAAAAGTTACATATAAAAATTAAAAGGCATGCTTGTTTCATTTTTATAATCAACTTTTTCTATTAATTACAAGTTAGTCTGTTTTTAACTATGAAGAGAATCAGGTACTAACAACTCAAATATCAAAGGGACCAATTTGTTTTATTTAAATGGCCTTGGGCATGTAACTATAGTGCAGATAACCAGTGGGAGTAACAAAAGCAAATAAATTCAAGCTCTCACAGCCATTTGGAGAATTTGTTTGTGTTCCATGCTCTCCTGACCTGTTAATCTGACCGACTGTATGGCTTGTCTATTGTTTTAATTTTGGAATGATAGTTTAGCTTGTCTATACTGCTTTGTGATATTATCGTTCCAGGACTGGGAGTTAGCTCAGGATACACTGTTCTGGGAGGCTTTACTTGTTTGAGAGTTTTGAAGTCAAAAGCAAGGGAAGCTGTTAGTGTGGGTCATATAGTTAAAGGATACTTCTTACCCTTCACACCTGCCACTGTGTGACTCAGGCTATGGAAAGGTGTGGCAAACGACTAATGTGGAACTCTTCTGATTTGTTATGTCACACCAGTTTATAGATCTCAGGTACATATTCACACTGTATAGATGAGTAACAATAGGTGTGCTGCGGAGTTACTTTTTACCAAAGGAAAGAGAGGTGCATCCAACAGAAAGAACACAGCAACTGAAATGGTATCAGCTTCATTTCTCTCCCTTCTTATACATATATCCTCCATAATGGAGGTCTCCTCTGAGTCTGTATTCACCCCTTCTCACTCCTTGCAGGCCTCTTTTGCAAGGAAGGGAAGGGAGAAGGCAGTGGAATTGGACAGGAGCAGGAGGGGAGAGACTAAGCTGTGAGCCAGAAGCCCCTGTCCTGAGGCACATCACATGACCATATGTTGCCTGGAGTACAGCTGAACCAGCTTCAGTTTAGAACATATGGCATAAGGGAAAACAAACAGCTGAAAACCCTGTTTGATACTGTGTCCTTAAAGAAAGGGAGATGTTTCTACCAGTGAGAATATGAAGGTTATAATCCAGAAATTCTACCTGTAAAACAATCATGTTACTAAACTAAGGGCTTGTCTACACTACCTCCCTACTTCGAAGGGAGGATGGCAAGTAGGGTGTTGGAAGTTATTAATAAAGTACTGCGGTGCATGTGCAACACTTCATAAAGCAAATTCCCCCACCCCGCAGCAACTTCAAAGTGTTAAACCTTGAAGTGCCGGCTCACGTCTCACTGCAGCTCACCCGCCAGTACTTCGAAGTCCCTTTACTCCTCAAAATCCACTTCAAAGTACCAACAGGTGAGCCACAGCGAGATGCTAGCCGGCACTTCGAAGTTAAACATTTTGAAGTTGCCATGGGGTGGGGGAATTTGCTTAATGAAGTGATGCATATGCACCACAGCAGTAGCAGTAGGCATCCTTCAGTCTGCATAGACTATGGATCTCGCCCTTTAAAGTTTCAATTGAGGACTTCATTTACAGCATCTATTGTGACTATGAAGACCCACACGAGAGTGACAGTCCTTGCTGCATCTCTTGCAGGTGTAGTGGGTGTCTGGCAAGTCCTTATTGTGCTTTCTGTGCGCTCGCTTCTCCTCTGCTAGCTGTCTGATCTTCATCTCGCCCTTCTGAAGGCCCTTGTGTAACCCCTGCCTCCATCTGCTGCGGTCGTCTGCTAGTTCTTCCCAGTTGTCTACCTCTCTGAGGTCTCTCTTGCAGACATCTTTGTAGCGCAACTGGGGGAGTCCAGGAGGTCTTTTGCCAGAGGCTAGTTCAACATACAGGATGTCTTTTGGAATCCTTCCATCATTCATCCTGTGGACATGGCCAAGCCAGCGGAGTCGACGCTGCCTGAGGAGGGTGTGCATGGCTGGGATTCCAGCTTGCTCGAGGACGACGGTGTTGGTCACTCTGTCCTTCCATGATATTCCAAGGATGCGCCTGAGGCAGCGCAAGTGGAAGACGTTCAGCCTCTTTGCCTGGCGGGCATACAGGGTCCAAGTCTCGCTGCCATAAAGGAGGGTGCTGAGGATGCAGGCTCTGTAGACTTGCATTTTGGTGTGAGTGTACAGCTTGTTGTTATTCCACACTCTCTTGCTGAGTCTGGACAGAGTTGTGGCTGTTTTTCCGATCCTCCTGTTTAGCTCAGTGTCCAATGACAGGGTGTCAGTGATGGTGGACCCGAGGTAAACGAACTCGTGGACAACCTCTAACATATAGTTCTCAATGCTGATTGATGGGGATTCAGCAACATCCTGACTGAGTACGTTTGTCTTCTTTAGGCTGATGGTAAGCCCAAAGTCCTTGCACGCTTTGGAGAACTGATCCAGCAGTTTTTGAAGCTGGTCTTCTGTGTGAGACACTACAGCAGCATCATCTGTGAACAGCATGTCTCTGATGAGGACTTCTCGCACCTTAGACTTAGCTTTCAGCCTTGCAAGGTTAAACAGTTTCCCATCGGATCTTGTGTGCAGCAAGATGCCCTCTGTTGAAGATCCAAAAGCATGCTTCAGGAGGAGTACAAAGAAGATCCCGAACAATGTTGGAGCAAGCACGCATCCTTGTTTGACGCTGCTCCTGATTCTGAAAGCATCCGATAATGCGCTGTCATATTGGATGGTTTCTCTCATGTCTTTGTGGAACGACTGGATCATCTTGAGTAACCATGGAGGACAGCCGATCTTGTGGAGCAGTTTGAACAGACCGTCCCTGCTGACCAATTCAAACGCCTTGGTCAGGTCAATGAAGGCTATGTAGAGTGGCTTCCTCTGCTCCCTGCACTTCTCCTGCTGCTGCCTTAAAAGAAGACCATGTCAACGGTAGACCTCTCTGCGCGGAATCCGCACTGCGATTCGGGGTACACCCTCTCAGCAATCTTCTGGAGTCTGCCAAGGATGACGCGAGTGAACAGTTTACCAGTGACGCTTAGGAGGGAGATTCCATGGTAGTTGTTGCAGTCGCTTTTGTCTCCTTTGTTCTTATACAACGTTACAATGTTAGCATTGCGCATATCCTGTGGAACCTCACCCTCTTTCCAGCACAGGCACAGTAGCTCACGTAGGGGTTCCAGGAGTGTGTCCGTGGCACATTTGATTACCTCTGGTGGTATCCCATCCTGACCAGGGGCCTTTCCTGCTGCAATGCTGTCGATGGCTCTCTTCAGTTCATCCACAGTCAGTTCTTGATCCAGTTCATCCATTACTGGTAGGAGCTCGACGGCATCGAGGGCTGTGTCAACCACAACATTCTCGTGTGAGTACAGCTCAGAGTAGTGCTCAACCCAGCGCTCCATCTGTTTGGCTTTGTCAGTGATGACTTCACCAGATTTGGATTCCAGAGGTGCCCATCTTGTTCTGGGTGGGTCCTAATGCCTTCTTCATACCCTCGTACATTCCTCTGAGATTACCAAAGTCGGCACAGGTCTGGATGTTGCTGCATAGCTGGAGCCAGTGGTTGTTGGCACAGCGCCTGGCTGTCTGCTGTACTGTTCTTCTGGCTTCTCTAAGTGCTTGCTGGGTACTCTGGCTCAGTGAGCGTTTGTACGCCAGGAGTGCAGTGTGCTTCTTTTCAATGACTGGAATCATCTCATCGGAGTTAGCTTCGAACCAGTTGTTCATGTTTCTAGCTCTTCTTCCAAACACCGACAAGGCCGTGTTGTAAACTGTATCCCTCAGATGTTGCCATTTGGATGTCGCATCAGCACCCCCAGGGCCGCTGCGCAGATTTTCCTGGAGGGTATCTCTGAATTTTTCAGCTTTCTCCGAGTTTGCCGTCTTTCTGGCGTCAATGCAGAGCCTTCCAGCAGGTTTAGAGTGGTACAGCTTCTTGGGTCTCAGCTTGAGCTTGGAGCAAACTAGCGAGTGATCTGTATCACAGTCAGCATTATGATAGCTGCATGTCAGAAGGACGTTTTTGAGGTTCTTATGCCTAATGAAGACCACATCTAGTTGATGCCAGTGCTTCGAGTGTGGGTGTCTCCACGACACTCTGTGCTGGGGCTTCGTTTGGAAGAATGTGTTTGTGATGCACAGATTGTGGTACGTGCACAGTTCAAGGAGATGCTGTCCATTGTCATTCATTTTTCCCACACCAAAGTGTCCTAAGCAGGAAGGCCATGAGGCCCAATCAGCTCCAACTCTTGCATTGAAGTCACCCAAGATGTACAGTTGTTCACGAGCAGGTATTTGCACTACAGCAGCACTAAGCATGTCATAGAACTTGTGTTTTATGTTTCTGGTGTGGCGTACAGGGTTGGAGCATAAGCGCTGATCAGGTGGGCGGGACCGGCGCAAGTTTGAAGCATGATCCGAAGAAGTCTTTCTGATCTGCCCATGACTACATTCACCATTTGTAGAAGGGTGTCTCTTACAGCAAAGCCAACACCATGCTCTCTGGGTTCTTCTTGGGCTTTACCCTGCCAGAAAAAGGTGTAGTCCTTTTCCTTTAGAGATCCCGAATCTGCGAGTCGAGTCTCTTGCAGTGCAGCGATATCAACTCGGAGCCTCTTCAGTTCCTCGTTGATGACAGCGGTCTTGCGGATGTCACTGATGGCCTGAAGATCTTCAGTCAAGCCGGTCAGCATGGTCCGCACATTCCAGCAAGCAAGCTTAAATTGTTGATGTTTCTCATTTCTTGTTGATTTTCTTATTGGTTTGCCTGGTGCCCAAATTTCAGTCACTTGTCAGGTTCAGGAACCTTAAGCCTCACGCACCCAGCGAGGCAGGTGAACTCTGGTGGGACAGTACCCTGTTGGCTGGGGGCTGCCCAGCTTGAGGCTGGCGGTGACTGTCCAGTGAGATGCGAGGATCTCTCCCACCGTTGAAGGCAACCCCTGGCGCTCGTTCTCTATGCCAGTCGAGCAAGAGCTTATAACTGGTATCTGTTGCCTCCCGTGTTGATGCAACGCTGTTCAGCGATGCCGGAGTACCTCTCCAGGTGTGAGCCTGGGCACTTATTATGGAGACTCTGGGATGCCCAGACACCAGTGTCCCCCTCTTGGCTTTACTGATATAGTCCAAAGGAGAGGATAACCTCCACGTCTGGTACCAGCTCAGCTGCAGGAGTTGCCGGGACAGTGCCAGAAGTTGACACCGAACCACCTTTGGACTCCACTCTGGATTTTCTGTCAGGGTTTACTCCCTTAGCCTTTCCCCTTCCCAGGATAACCCACAAGGCAGTGGGGTGTGGAGAATGTGGTTAAGGATCCCGCTACTTCATACCTCTCTGTCACTGCGAGTCACCATAGATCCCTGCAGAGCAATGACCTCATATCCCCAGGATCCTCCTCCCCACCTTTCACCACCCCTCCCCCCAGCTACCATCACCACAGGACCCTCCCCAACCCACTACCCCCATCTGCTTCTATGTCCACCCTCCTCACTGCACTGGCCCCTCTCCCCCCAGCTGCTCTCAGTGCCCCCAGGTCCACCTTCCCCCATCGCTCTTCAGGCTCTTCTCTTCAGAGACTCCTTTTCCTGATAGTGCTGCCTTGCAGGGCACAGGTGGAACACCATACCCGAAAAGGACAACAAACACGGGGCTCCTCCCTCGGCAAACTCCCAGACGCAAACTCCCTTCCCTGTTAGCTGCTGCCCCCTGTTCGCTGCTCACCCTCTTCTTATAGAGAGAGCTTCTAGCTGGTCAGGCCTGGCTCAAAGCCTTGCCTCCAGTATAATCAGCTCTTGAAGGCTCACCTGGCAGGGAACTCCCCCAATTCACACCTTGCAAACCGCTCTTCTCTGCACAGCACAAGCTCAGGCACCTAGGCAGCTGATCAAGCTGCAGACAGACAGACATTCACCCACCAGCTCATCACACAGCCCCCCAAATCCCACACTCACCCAAGCTCCTCTAGGACACTTTGCCCAGAGGCAAACTCCCTTCCCTGTTAGCACTTCATTAATAAACTCGCAACACCTTACTTACCATCCTCCCTTTGTAGTAGTGAGGTAATGTAGACAAGACCTATTATGACCACCTGACCTGTTTTTCCTGAGACTGTTCCTTATGTAAGATGTCCCACAGTTCTCCAGACTTTAAGAAAATGGGAAAACTATCCCATATTTTGTGGGACTCTGCTCCCCGGCATCCAGTGTCTCAGGGTAGCATCCTCTGCACCAGAGAGCTCCACTGCAGATCATAGGCCCAGTTTCCTGGCACCCTGTGCCTTGGGGCAGCACCCCCACAGTCAGGGAGCTCCTCTGTGGGGTGAGGCTGCCCTGTTACCTGGTGCCCTGTGCCTTGGGGCAGCAGATCCTGCTGCAGGGGAGCTCTTCCATGGGGAAGCTGCCACATTCCCTGGCACTCCATGGTGTCAGCCCCTGCTGCCAACATAACCTTGGGTGGGCTAGGCTTCATTGCCCTTCTCCAGTGCCTAAAAAAAAGAAAAAAAAACCCCACTCAACTTTCCTCCCACTTCCCCACAGCAGAAAATGCCTCACTGAGGCACAGGGTGCCAGGGAATAAGGCAGTTGGCCCATGGCAGAGCTCGCTGGTGTAACCCATGTATCTAATAGGTTTGGAAATATAGGGAGGGTTAGCTCAGTGGTTTGAGCATTGGCCTGCTAATCCCAGGGTTGTGAATTCAGCCCTTGAGGGGGCCATTCAGACATCTTGGAAAATAGATTTTAGAAAAACATAGTGCTTGGTCCTGCCAAGAGGGCAAGGGTCTAGACTACATGACCTCCTGAGGTCCCTTCCAGCTCTATGGCTATGTCTACACTAGCCCCAAACTTCGAAATGGCCATGGCTGGGTAAATCTGCCCAGCAACAGAAAAACTAACCCCCCACCACACACACACAGGGGTCTTTTAAAGAGATAGATTCCTATTAGGTGCATGGATTACACCAGCAAGCTCTACCATGGGCCAGCTACCTCCTTCCCTGGCACTCTGTGCCTCACTGAGGCATCTCCTGCTGTGGGGAAGCTCCTCCATGGGGTGGCTGCCCTGTTCCCTGCTAGGACACTGTGAAACCCTTATTCCCAGCACATCCTGCCCCTGCCAAGGAGTCACTCATCTCAAATCCTATGCTTTCCCCCATCAGAAGGCTATTGAGCCCCCATCCCCAGCGCCTCACCATGGAGCAGCAACCTCCGTTGCTGCAGAGCCTGATGTGGGAGAGCACCTCTGTAGATGAGTGTCCCATATTTGTCATAGGGCAATGTGGTCACCCTATACCTAACCATCCTGTATATGCATCAATGTTTAACTTTAAATATTTCAAAACTATCAAGTAGATCTTGAAATTATTAAGTGCAACCTTTGGTTCTGCTGCAAAAGTAGTTTCTTGTTGGGGGCGGGGTATGGCTCTCTATTTTTGAGAATATTTCTTGAAATGCCACACATGCACAGTGACAAAAAAACCTTTGCAAAAGAAAAGGTGTTCTTCCTTCTTTGCCTTGAAAAAAGGACAATAGAGGTTACTGAATTTAAAGTAACATTAGCTGTTGGGCTAGAAAAGATTTGCAGCAATTATCAAAGAAAATAAAGCAGCAAAACTGTGACAAGCAAAACAGAGAAATAAGACAGTAAAGTAAAAGACTTGCTCATAGGTCAACTGTTCCATGCTAATGAGCAGCTATGTAATTGCAAATTGCTGATCATTAGCATGGTCCTGTGGCTCATTAGCATATCCATGTGAGATCTCGGTCTCGGCAGAGTGGGGGTACCGGCAGTAAAGAGGCTGTGTGGACGTACCCCTGCAGGCAAAAAGCCCATCACCAGCCCCTTATGGTTGCTCATTAGAATGGAGCTGCCAAGAGAGCTGCTCTGCATAGACCCAGCCACAGTCTCTTCGACACAGAACACTGTCACCGCTGCAGCTTTCCTTTCACTGTTGTGTTTGCTACAGCTCTTTACTGCAGCTGTTCACAGCAGCTACTGCCACCTTTACTGCTGCATGCTGTCCCTTCTGCCTCTAGTTATATTGTTGTTTGCTAAGGTTTCACTGCTTCACCCACTTCTGAGTAGTGTCAGCTCTTAGCAATTTCACCTGCTGCTGAGAACCTCACTGCTGCACTGTCTCCACACCAGGTCAATGATTTAGCAGCTGAGACCAGCTTTTTAGTAATATTAAAAGAAAGAATCTCTGAGCAGAAACAAGGACTCTGAGTGGGATCAGCTCTCTTTTCAGTCACTGAAGAGGGAATGGAAAATGCTATCTAGCACTCTTTAAACAAAGAAAAACCTATCCCCAGCACCTCTGACCTTTGCTTATATTTGGGATTGCTACCCACTTTTGGTGAGTTAAGTTAAAGTTCTGCACTCCACTTGTGTTCATCCACATTAAGCACAGTGCTGTTGCCCTTTATTCACACAATAAAAACTTCGTTACCTTTGGATTCAAGACTAAAGTGAATTTTAACTGAAAAGAGCAAAAACTGACCGCTCGGGAAAACAGATCTGTCTGCTGATCATCTAAGGCCAAAAAGCAAATACAGTCCCTCCTGAGTGCTCTTTCTTCTGTTTACCAATAGATGACAAGAGAAAGCTCATTCAGACCTGTACTTACATATCTACACAGAAAATCACAATGTAAAAATTATGTATCTATAACCCATGAAACAATTGCTTCTCTGCAATATACTTTGAAACTGAGGAGTAAAATTGCTATAGTTAGTGTATAATATGTACATTATGAAAAGAAACTTATTCTGCAGGAAACATTTTGTCTAATGACTTCTCTCTTGAGTATTAAGATGCAAGAAAAGAAGAAATCTATTGTATTTATGGTTCAATTCATGATAACATTGCATTAGAATTCAATTTTGGTGATACTATAGCACTTTATTTAATTTTGGATTTAAAAAGAAATCTGTAATTTGTTTAATTTTCTCAGGTAAACATAAAACTGAATTAAAACTACAAAAGACATTGACAATATTTGATTCCTTTATGAAAGAAGAAACATATTTGCTCCATATTGTGCCAAACCTTCTCTTGGTTTTCTTATATGCCTCAAATTGTGTTCCTTCCATATAGAGGGATAGAATGAGAAGGAAAATTGAAACCTCTTGAAAAAGTGCTTATGTTTGTTTGGGGATTCTATGTGCATTCAGTAATTTCTTACATACATCTGCATAATTCTTTAGAAGTAAATGGTAAAGAGCCCAGAATAAATTTTTATGCCAGAACACTTACAGAGAACACCATATGTTCTTTTAACTCTATTGCTTATTATGTCTAAAGTATGCATAAAGTAATTGATAGATTGGCTTTTCTCATTGTTTCTATAGGTGTGGCTCATGGTTATTTATCTAGATTGGAGGTTCTGTGGGTCAACAATCATAGTTTGCGTTCTACATTTAAGAGTACTTAGTAGATCCTAAGTGATATCACTGGACAAAAAAGAAACCCAAACAAACCATAAAAAGCCTAAATCATATACAGACTATTACCAGACCATCTATTTATGCCTTTCAACCTTCTGCCCACAAGCATAATTTCAATTTAATTCTCCATACATCCACTTTTTACAGTCATCTAAAATAGTCCTTTCTATTATTTCTTGTTCTGTCTTCCCTTCCACACCCTAATTTTCCCACGATCACCATGTAATGAAGTAATCGCCCATGCTACCTCCCCTGAGGGTTAATATAGGCAGGAAGGGCCAATTGGTCCTAGTCTGCACCTGGAAGGGTATTAGTTGTTAATAAGGCTTCCCTTGGGACACCTCACCTTGGCATAAAAGGAGGAGTTTTAAAGCAAGGAAGTGACTTACAGGGAAGGGAAAAGACTGTATTAATGAAGGTAGTAATTATATGCTTGAGATGAGGACTGGGAAGAGAGTATAAGTAGGGTGTAGTTCAGGGAAGGAGCAGTAAGGGCTGGACAAATATAACCCTGCAAGATAGGGTTGTGGTCTTAGTGCAGAGGTTTTTCCTTCTTATTGGCATGACAGAGGTAGCCTATTTGTGGACTATCTACAACAGTTTGGAAGGAGGCTTTGATACTACTGCTAAAGGGGGTGAGACATGAAGCTTTGCTCTAAGGAAGTTGCTTAGAAGTTTAAGCTATTAAGAGGAATGTAGTGCTGCGCCAAAACTATGAGAGGCTGTAGACAGAGTACGTGGGATGATGGTCAGGTACTCTAGGAAAGAACTGCAAAGAACTTTAGGGCCTGTGGTATGCTAATCACTAAACTGGTTGCTAGGAAGGTACACTGTTGTATACCTCTCTATAAGCAAATTCCCATGTCCTAAAATACTTCACAAACAGGCTTGTTGTTTGAGGCAGGGGATAAAGCAGATAGTTGCCCTGTGGTCCAGCAATTCAAAGGCGCCCATGGCCCCTTAAATCACTGCCAGAGCTTTGCACTATATGCTCCAGGCAGTGTTAATGGTTGCGGGGCAGGGTGTACCACACTCTGGACAGTGCTAGGGACTGCCTGGGGGCTTGTGTAGTGTGTTATGTGGTGTGCTTCTGGCTAGCTGGCTGTCCTGGGCTCTGCTCCTTCTTCCTGAACAGAGCCCCTTCCTGGTACACAGAGACACCCCCCCCCGCCACACACACATCTTACTCAAGGAAGCTGTGGAGTCACCTGATTGCAACCTACATCTCTGCATTAGCTAAACTGGAGAAACTTAGATATGTGCTCTGCTACATTGTGGGACCTGACTTCCTCATCCTCTGCTGGAGGAAGAAGTAAGAACTTTGTTGTTCAAAACAGGCAGTTTGTTTCTGAAACTCCTCTCAGGTTATGTCAAAATGTTGCCAGGTACTTCTGCCAAAATATGAGCAACATGAATGTTAGTGAAACATAGAGGACAATGTGTTTTTTGTTAAATGATGTAAAGCTGGACACCAGTGTTTCCAAACCTGAATCTGTTCCTGAGCCCCTAATATTCAGTCTAGTGCTTACATAATGAATATTTATTGACTTTTTCACTGTTCCTATGAGTTTGAGGGTGACTCCCATGGCCACTTACTGAAACTGAAAGCTCTGTGCGACCAAGAGTGCTGTCTGCTTTCTTCTGATGAATGATACAGTCTGTTTCTCCCCACAATATGCGTTACGTGGGTCTATAGCTCAGATGCAGCCAGTAAGTGTCCATATGCTACAACAAAACCCTTCTGAAGATATAAGTTTTACATCTGTAATCTGGCACCTTCAGGACCTGACTGGTGATGAACGAAAGAATTTGCCAGACCATAGGAGGTCAACACTGTCTAGCAGCATTACCAACACTTCCACTTCTTACTGGGTTCTTAAAACATATTTGGGGTAAATTACAGCTAAGTAACAGAACAGAACACTGTGGGCCATTACTTGCAGCTGTAAACAAATGTTATGGGACCACAGGAAACTTGGACACACCTATGATAAGTGATCATCCATTTAACTAAAATCTTGCTAGAATATGGATATTGCTTGACAAGAGAGGCCCGGATCTTATTCTTTAGAATCTCAAATCCCATTAGAAACGGGAGTAAGTGTCTATGGCTACGTCTACACTAGCCCCAAACTTCGAAATGGCCACGCAAATGGCCATTTCGAAGTTTACTAATGAAGAGCTGAAATGCATATTCAGCGCTTCATTAGCATGTGGGCAGCTGCGGCACTTCGAAATTGACACACCTCGCCGCCGCGCTGCTTGTCCCGACGGGGCTCCTTTTCGAAAGGACCCCGCCTACTTTGAAGTCTCCTTATTCCCATCAGCTCATGGGAATAAGGGGACTTCGAAGTAGGCAGGTTCCTTTCGAAAAGGAGCCCCGTCGGGAAGAGCCGCGCAGCGGCGAAGCGCGTCAATTTCGAAGTGCCGCAGCCGCCCACATGCTAATGAAGCGCTGAATATGCATTTCAGCTCTTCATTAGTAAACTTTGAAATGGCCATTTGTGTGGCCATTTTGAAGTTTGGGGCTACTGTAGACATGGCCTATGTGTTATAATTGCAGAGACTCTCAGAAACATGAATGGAATACAACTAATAAGAGATCTATAGTGGTCTGAGGTATCCATGGTACAAACAGTTCCACTTTTCTCAGTGAGGTGTTAAATAAATGCCTAGTTGCAGTGTTAATTATTTAAACTCCTAGCTATATGAAAGGGGCCAGGTGTGGGGTGTCACAGTTCTATGCAATGGTGCAACAAGTAGGTGGCACTTTGGACAGACCACTATTCTCCCCTTCCCACCATCAGGAAGTCAAACCCTGAGCATATTCAAGTCCCACTAAGGGGACCAAGCTGTGGAGCCAAATTACAAACTCATTGCAGTCATACCCTGAGATAAGCCCCTTTGGGTTACAAGAATTCAGACTTACGAGGAGTTTGATTTAAAACCTCTACTTCATTTTACAAGGTATTTCCTCAAATTTATGAGGACTGACGCATCTCTCCGCAGTGCCCAGCAGCAGTTTCCCGGAGCCCCTGGCCCAGCCTTTACCTGTGGCTGGTCTGGGTCTCTGCCCTGACACTGCAGCAGTGGCGCGCCCTGGCCCAGCTGGCGGCTGCGGGCTCCCAGGCGCTCCCGCAAGACGTGGCTGCTTGGAGCGCAGCCCATCCCAGCCCCGCCCCTGCTGCTCACCCCTGGGCAGCTAGGGGGCCGCCGCCACCCACCCTGTGCAGCTGTGCCTCCGGTGCCGCTTGCCACCTGCGACGTTCCTTTGCATTTAACGCCTCAGCCACTGCTGGCGGGGCCTCTCTGCCACACAGCCCTGCACAAGTGAGGCATCACCCCTCACCAACCGGGGGCCCCCTTTGCCTGCATAACTCCCCACGTGGCTAGCCCCGTTCCCTCCCCCTCCCCACTAAACCCAAGCTGAGCTCAGGCTGGGCTGCCTCCCTGTTCCCTGCCCTTCCCCTTGCACCGGCCCCACTTCTGCAGCCGCAGGCAGCTACCCGGCTTCGTGCCCCTCCCCCGCAGGTGCTCTTCAATTTCTGTTCCCCTGTCTCTGCACCTGCAACAGCCCCCTGGCCCCGGGTTCTGCTCCCCAGACCATACTACCTACTAGTCTTAAGTGTGTGTAATAGCTACGAAAGACCTTAAAGAGAGCAGGTAAACAGCCATATTATAGAATAATTAATGAAGGGAAAATGCCTTTTTAGGTTGTGTTAAGATAACTAATGTTAACTATTGAAGTAATTGTGTTCATTTTAATGGGATTTGATGTTGTTTTAGTGTAAAGGGGTGTAAATTTTGGGGCTCAGGAACCCATAAATTTTTCCCATTGAAATTAATGGTAATTACATTTTCAACTTACAAGAATTTGCCCTAAAAGGAGTTTTTCAGGAACGAATTACCCTGCTAAGGAAGGGGAAGACTGTATATATTTAAGATCTGCACAATCTGAATGCAGCATTTCACATCTGTAACTTCATGGGTGGTGCTTACTTTTTGGTGGAATCTGGGGCTATGCCTACACTTACAAAAACCTTCAAAATGGCCACGCTAATGGCCAAATTGAAGAATACTAATTAGGCTCTGAAATGAATATTCAGCACCTCATTAGCGTGTCGCGAGCTGCGGCACTTTGAAAGTGCCACTGTTCACTCACCCGTGACTCATCTACATGGGTCCTTTTCAAAAGAACCCTGCCAACATTGAAATCCCCTTATTCCTACTCATTTCAGTGCCTTATTAGTGTTCTTCGATTAGCATGGCCATTTTGAATTTCTTCATAAGTGTAGACATGGCCTGGAAGAATACCACAACCATTTTTCTCCCAACTGACTCCTGTAAACTCCAGTGTGAAATTCTGAGGTAGAACCATGTGCTCATGTAATTTTCTTTACCATTGGATAACCTACAACTGACTTCCCTCTCCACTCGTGCCTACAGCTCACACCTTTCCAGATACTCTCATACATATAGGTATGCAAAGATGTATCATTGACCATGTGTAGAATGTTACTTGGAACTTGCATTTTATGTAAAAATATGAGTTAGAAGTCAGTGCTTTTTAGCATAAATTGTTGACTCTAATGGTCACATTCTTTGTTTTATCTGCAATAAGCACCAAACTAATGTGCTATTGTTAGAGCTTTTATCCCCAGTTTCTGCAGTAATCCTTCTGGTTAATGATCCTGATTTAAAAATTGTTACAGTTAACATCTTCTGATATTTTACTTTGAGCATTTTGGCATTCAGAATTGCTTAAATGAAACAGTTCGATCTTCTAAATGACAACAATAGTTCTCATTATACCAACCTGCAGGACTTCCATTCAGCTCTACTTTGGAATATCATAGCTTACTATGCAGTTATCATTAGCATAACATTAAAAATATTCTTGATCTTTTTTCAGAAAGTTCCTCAAAACTGAATTTTTGTTTGGAAACAGAACTGTTTCCCACAGGAATATCTGTTCATCTCATTATTGGCCATAGGCTGCAATCATCGCATAACTCTTCTGACTGGCAGACTGACTCTCCACTTTACTCATGCTATTTGTACCTGGCTAGCCAACATCCACAAAAGTTTTGGTCTGTAGTTGCAATTCTAAGTAAAATTTCTGAAAATAAAGCTAACCTTCACCTTTTGGAAAAACTAGCCAGCCTTCTAAATTGGTAATCTAGAGTATGGTGATAATACCCTGACAACGTCTTTTGAAAACTCTGCTATATATTCCATAAGCAATCATTTAAAAATAAGGTTTGTCATGTTCTGCCTTTGCCATAATCAGAAGTGATTTCTTGAAGTTTTTAGACTTTCATAGCCAACCTCTCCACATTTTGACAGTATTTTTATCATGCAACCAACATGCTGTAGGAAATATTATGTTAAATAGAGTTGGTGGCATGTATTGTAGAAATATTACTTTTGGCCACATCTGATTCCTAAGTACTCCATGATACTGAAGTTGATGATACAGGTCATTAATATGTAATGAATATACAATCAATATATTCTCCGGAAAGTCAGAATTGTTTGCTTTCGCTTATGTGGAAAAATGTTTGACACTCTATGGCTACGTCTACACGTGAAGCCAACATCGAAATAGCTTATTTCGATGAATAACGTCTACACGTCCTCCAGGGCTGGCAACGTCGATGTTCAACTTCGATGTTGCGCGGCACCACATCGAAATAGGCGCTGCGAGGGTACGTCTACATGCCAAAGTAGCACACATCGAAATAAGGGTGCCAGGCACAGCTGCAGACAGGGTCACAGGGCGGACTCAACAGCAAGCCGCTCCCTTAAAGGGCCCCTCCCAGACACAGTTGCACTAAACAACACAAGATACACAGAGCTGACAACTGGTTGCAGACCCTGTGCCTGCAGCATAGATCCCCAGCTGCCGCAGAAGCAGCCAGAAGCCCAGGGCTAAGGGCTGCTGCCCACAGTGACCATACAGCCCCGCAGGGGCTGGAGAGAGAGCATCTCTCAACCCCCCAGCTGATGGCCTCCATGGAGGACCCAGCAATTTCGACGTTGCGGGACGCAGATCGTCTACACGTTGAACGTCGAAGTAGGGCACTATTCCGATCCCCTCATGAGGTTAGCGACTTCGACGTCTCGCCGCCTAACGTCGAAGTTAACTTCGAAATAGCGCCCGACGCGTGTAGCCGCGACGGGCGCTATTTCGAAGTTGGTGCCGCTACTTCGAAGTAGCGTGCACGTGTAGACACAGCTTATGGAAGAGAACTGTCAAGTGTAGTAGTGTATTATCCATCAATGTTCAGTCCTTATCTAAGCAAAGGTGAGTGAGGATGATTATTCAGGTAACTAATTTCAGGCAAAAATGGTGATAGAGCCTCTTCTCTCTGCTGCTTCTATTGACTTGGGCGGGGGTCTGTATGTGGGAGGCTGGAGAGGCTTACTCTTCTAAATTAATACAGGTATTAAGTAACAAGCCTGGTACTTCCAGTTGATCCCCTGCTTGTTTTTCTCTGTTTACATTTAGTAGAAAAAGCTTAGAAATACTCAGGCAAATAAATATTAACCCTCTTCTGAAAACTGATAAGAGGCTAGGCCTTGCCATCATTTGTTGACTTGTATTTCAGGATTTCTTTACATCTTTTGGAATTCTGGGAAACTCCCGCCTTTCCCTGATCATGATCTTATGTTTATATGTCTCCTGAATCTTCAGTCCGCATCTTTTTTTTACTTGGGCCTACTTTCTGTAACTTCGGAGTGACGGAGTGAATTTACCTTCAGATTATGGTCTTCAAACGCAGGTGCATATATACTGCAATATATTTTGCCAATCCGTCTTTTCTTCAGCCAAAAGGGTTAGATCATCAGCATACATTAGTTTTTCTCTGTGCACTTGGTTCTTTTATTGACTTCATAAGCAGGATGAAAAGAGAAGTGGATTCAGCTCATTGCATTGTTTCAATCCCACGATTATTTCAAAACTCTCAGAATTTCTATGATTTGCTACCACCTTAGCTAGTGATCATCATATGGATGGTATATCAATTCCACTTCTCAAAGTCATCCTGCCATATCAATCCTCCAAACACTACTTTCCACAAAACTCACTCATATGCATTCTTAGGAATAATAAATGCTACACAGCAGCTGCACCCTCCATTTATCACTCTCTCAAACTTCTGTCTCACTGCAAATATGGCATCTGTAGTACTTCTTCCCTTCCTAGAACTCACTGATTCTCTTCTATATTATCTTCTGCCTTTTCTCCAAAATCCTCTCTAGGACTTTGAGAATCAGACTTAACAAGGTGATACTCAAATATCTAAATCATTTGTATCATCAAGTAGCAGCAACGAAGGGTCCTGTGGCACCTTATAGACTAACAGAAAAGTTTAGAGCATTTGTATCATCAAATTACCTTTAAGCCGGGCGGGCGACACTTTTTTTTTACAGCTTTTTTCTGCTTCCTAGTTTACCTTCTGAATATACCAGATTTCCAAATGCATGATTTCAGTCCTAGCTTCTAGCCTATGCAACTTTCAAACTCTTTATTTGACTGGTGAAACTTGCAGATAAGCTCTCATCAACACCCCCAGGGATCTCCGATAAACCTAGAGTCAGACACTTTTACTGAACTTTTACAGAGCCTGCCTATTACCCCAAAGAAGAGGCAACCAGGAACAGGTTGCAGACAATCGTGTCTTCAACACCCTATGGCTATGTCTACATTAGAGCGATCTGTCTTTAGAGGTTTGTTGGACCAACAAAATATCTGTCAACAGAGAATGGCCAGATTGCCAAGTGGGTTGAAAGAACAATATACTCTGTTGACAGAGTGGCCGGACTGCCCAGACACCCTTGACAAAATGGCCAACTGGAAGCACAGCAGACAGGGCTGCTCAGTGTCCAGGTGTCTGTCGACAGAGGGCTTCCTGGTACATCTACATTGGCATTCTGTTGACAGAGGCATTCTGCCTCATGGGGAGCATCAAAACACTGTCAACAGAAGAGCTGCTTTCCATTGATTTACTGTTGAAAGAACACCTTTGGAAAGTGTACGTTCTGTGGTTTTGTCAACAAAACACTGCAAAACTGTCTAGTGTAGACATTGCCTAACAATTCTGTGAAATTACTTAAAATCCCTTCCAGTAAAATCTGAGAAATCTTTCAACACAATTATACCAAAGTAATAATAGCAACTAGGTCTAGTGCCAGAGTTTTATATAGAACAGAATACAGAACTGTGGAGTATGCTTAGCCTACTCTGTGGGTAACTGTCTCATCTCCCCATCCCCTTTGGGGCAACATGCATTTGGGTAGAGCAGTCCCAAGAACAGGGAATGTGAATGTCTGTTGTAATTCTGCAGGGCAGGAATGACAGAGAAATTTCTTAGGGCACTTCCCACCATATGCTGCACAAGATCTAAGGGTAAATCTGACCTTAAATAAACAAGGAGCCATATACACAATAAATATTCTACAGGACATGAAACATTACAGACAATAGCAACAGAGAGAAAGCCATGCTAGTCTATATACTATCGAAACAAAAAATCAGTCAAGTAGCACTTTTTAAGGGCTTAAATATTGAGTCTGTTCTGGTCTGGTTATGGTCTGAAGAAGTGGGTCTGTCCCACGAGAGCTCACATAATAGATTATTTTGTTAGTCTTTAAAGTGCTACTTAACTGATTTTTTTGTTTTGATCACAGACAATGTTAGAGATTTGAAATTTCGAACCTCTTTCTTAAAAGTTAGATCTTAGAGTCTGAGGGTAAACAGGATATGCTCACTTGATTAAAATATCAGCTAGATAACGGGGAGGGAAATGGGGTTAACATTTGCATTTAGGATTAAATGTAAGGGGTATACTTTCATCATTGATGGTAAGCAAGATGGTTAGCAGAGTGGAGAAAGCAAAGTAGCAACAACTTAACAAATATGAGAATACAGCAGATTCCTGTCAGTTCGATTTTGTATTAAATATTTTAATTTTGGAAGTTTTGAGTGTGACATTCATGGAAAGCTGCAATAGGCAGATCATTGGATGAGAAACAGGTGCTTAAAGAAAGAGATAGAGTAATGCCATGGAACAATAAAATATGATTTTAAACACACCAGTCATGTTTTGGGGATGGTAACAAAATTCAGCTAATAGTCTGATAATTTGAACAGAAGGAATGCTTTTTGCAAGCCAGCTGACCTTTTCTTAAAAGCCTGCCAAACTCAGAAACTGAAGAATGGGAATAAGAAATGGAGAGCAACAAAAAAGCAGAAAGTTTGCTCTTTCTGAAACCTGCCTAAGAATCTGAAGAAACTACTTTGTTAGGAGAGGAAGAAAAGATATTGTCCAGTGGGATTTTCAATAAGGCCACCAGGGCAATGGGAAGTCACCCATTTTCTTTCTTGATCTGTGCTTGATCATTACTAGCAGAAATAAATCAAATATACTTAGTGTTGATTTTTTTGTGCACTATTGTCTTTTACCTCATCTTCCATCAAAAATAGCAGATGTGACATTTTAGCCCCTTTAAAGTAAATGGGAACTTTGCTATACACTTTACTGGATCCAAGATTTCACCACAGGGTGGGAATACTCAGCAGTAAGCACCAAGTATAGTTAATGTGCACAGTAACAGAGAGAGCGTCCTGAGAATTTAGAATAATGCTCTCCTGTCTTCTCCCTTGCTGGTTATCCAGATTTCCTTTAGCTCTGCTCTGCTGTCATTAAACTAGGATTGCAACTATTCAGCAAGTTAAAGATCCTAAAGCATCCCCTTTTCTCCCTTAAACTTCTTTATCCGTCCTCCCCTCTCCTCTTTCCCTCTTAGTTAGACCAACAATATGATGACATGGTCATAATATAGGAGACAGTGATATATCACTTTGTACAGAAACTCTTTTACGAAAGAAAAGCCTGAGTTAGCATCTGTTGATGCTGTTCTGAAATCAAGGATACTAGCTGGAACTCAGTTGGGACCAACCATGTTAATTGCTTTACAATAACTTATTGGTTTTACTTCCTTTTGGGAAGCCTAATAATTTAATCAGTCTCAAACAACTTGTCCATCTCACGCAATTATCAAGATATTTAAGATCTTAATGATTAAACTGTTAACAAGATACATGAGACAAGCAGAAAATTACTACTAGGGCTCTCAAGCAATTAAAATTAATCTTCATTAATCACACTCATAATAGAATACTGTTAAAATAATTTGGATATATTCTAAGTTTTCAAATATATTGATTTTCAATTACAACACAGAATGAAAGAGTACAATGGTCACTTCATATTTTATTACAATACAAGTACAGTAAAAGCCATTTTATATGGCATTTGGGTAACTGGCAAGTTTGGTTAGCCAGAATTGGCTGGTGGCTGCAGGGCTGGCCACAGGGTGGGAGTGGGGCTAGATGCCATGCCAGGACCAGTAGACCTATCTCAACTAACCTGAATATTTGATTATCCGGCCACCCCCAGTCCACATGGATGCTGAATGGTCAAGCTTGCACTATATTTACACTATTAAAAATAGTATATTTCAATTCACCTTCTATAAGTACTTTTGAATTTGCAAATGTGGAATTATGTACAAAAATAAGCATTCAAAAATAACATGTACAATGTTTAGAGCAGTAAGGCCCCTAGTCCTACTTCTTGTCTGTCTGAGCAATTAACTAAACAAATTTATTTGCTTTTGAAGGAAATAATACTGTCCACTTCTTGTTGAAGGTGAGAACTGGTGTTCTTATGGCACTGTTGTAGCTAGCATCACAAGATATTTGCAAGCCACATGTGGTAAAGACTCCTTGTTCCTTCATGCTTTTGCCACCATTCCAGGCAACATAGAGCTACACTCATGAAAATCATCCTCTCACCACAAAAACAAAACAAACAACCCACCACCAGTCAAATCAGTGAGGACTGACACCTGTTCATTTTTAAATGCCAGGAACAGTTTAATTTTCTTTTTCATCGTTCAATTTCTGTAAATATTTGCACACCAGAGTGCTGCTTTTTAAAAAATTCTGGAAGCATGCTCAACTCCTTATCTTTCTCAGATTTTGGAAGGCAATTCAGATTCTTAAACCTTGGGTTGAGTGCACTAGCAATCTTCAGCAATCTCACCTTGGTGCCTTTCTTGTTCTTTGTGAATTAAGCAGTGAAAGTGTTCCTAACATGAACAACATCCACTGGGTCATCATCTTAGGCTTCTGTTACATGAAATATATGGCGTAGCATAACTAAAACAGAGCAGGGGACTTAAAATTCTCTCCCGAGGAACTCAGTTACAAATTTAATTAAAACTTTTTAACAAGCACCACCATGTTTTGGCCACCATTCTAAAGGACTGGATTCCTTGCTGAAGGGGCATATGAATTTTCAGCATAACTGGCACATAAATACCTTGCAACGCCAACTGCAAAAGTGCCGAGCAACTGCCTGTCCTAACTATTTTGACATCAGAAATCAGAGGAAACAGTATTATCTCTTGTAAATGTAAGTAAACTTGTTTGGTCTTAGTGAGTCTCTGAATAAGTAGTATGACTGAGTGGACGTGCAGGCTCTGAGGTTTTACATTACTTTGTTTTTGAGTGCAATTATGTAACAGAAAAAAGTCTACATTTGTGAGATAAAGGTGAACTGAAAATACTATTTTTGTTTATTTTACAGTACAAATATTTACTATAAATATTCAACCCCAACACAGATACAATACATAAGAAAATGTAGAGGCGCATCCAAAATATTTAATTTAAATGTTTATTTTAAAAATGTGGCTAAAATTTATGACTTTAATAATTAGTTTGAGTTAATCAAATGAACTAACTGTGGTTAGACAGCCCTACCTATTACTTATACCTTATCCCATCTGGCCTTATTAAAACTTGGTTGATTTGAAACTCTCTATTTCTATTTGGAATTAGTTAGATCTAACTTCAGTTTACTCAGTTTGGATAGCTAAATACCTAGTTTCCCAGTTATATCTTTGAATGTGTCCACAATGGATGATAGAGAGTACTAAAGATTCCCATTTCTGAAATCCCTCAATTACAACCTGGACATAAAAGAGAGCACTGAGTCAGTCTTAAAATCCTGAGACAGTCAAGTATGTTGGAGGCTAATACTTTCATTCTGTCTTGTTACATTATTCTTTTAAAATACCATTCTAGATCATTTCCTGATGTACTTCCATTGAAAATGGGATAGTACACCTGCAATGAGGTTAACATTGTTTTAAGGTTTTTTTGCTCAGTAGACAACATATAAATATGTTCAGCAGATCTGTTTAAATGTAGGTCACTCTGTAGGATTTCCATTGTCCAACCTACCATCACTCAACTATGGTCCCATTTCATAGCTGAACTTCAACATGCACTTATTAGAAAGCAGATGAGCTGATACATTCCTGTTTTCTCCTTTTATGCATATAATATTAATTCAGCTAGAATTTATTTTTATTTTTAATAGGAGGCTTTGAAAAGCAAATAATGATATCAATCCTACCCCCCCAACACACACACACACAAACAAACACACAAAAACCAGAAAACAAATTAAATATCCAGAAGCTATCTATATTCAGGTTCTGAACAGGACAAAACAGATAAGAGACCATGATGGACAAGAATGTGGTTGACCAGTATACAGGAAATGGGGGACAAAGTTGCGAGGAGCCTTCTCTTTGTCATAATCTCCACAAATACTGCCTGGAGCTTGCCACAACTGCAGGTACCCTACCTTCTGTGATCAGCCCATGCCTTTTTGGGAAAGAGACATCGAAATGGAGTGGGAAGGAACTGGGGTTATGGTCCTGTTCTGGCAGTGCTTTAGCCAATGTACCTGGCTGGCTATGCATAGGGGAGCATGCTTAAGCTTCAAATGTATAATGCTTACTGGTGCATTTGGCACTGTCCTGTTTCCAAGGCTATACCTATCCAGGAAGAAGTGAAATAACCTATAGAAGTTAGTGTATAATTACTATTTCATCATGGGAATTTACAAGACTGAGGTATACAGTACAGTCATTATTCTGAGGGTCAGATCTTTTACTGACACTCACTGGTATCTCATTAGGCAGTTCTGTTTAAGTTAATGAGAGTATCTAAGGATTCTGCCTGTATGAGTGGTTATTTATTTCCCTGATTCAGATGCACATATTTTAGTCCTTAAAAACAAAACTAACTACTGGCTTTTACTGTCTAGTCCATATTGTGTTTATAAATTTATATATCAAACTGAACATGAATCAATAAATAATTAACAGTTGTCATTTTTTTTTACCTATTAAAGCGATTCCTGACTTCTAGTTCATTTTCTTTGTCTATGGCATGTAGCAAGATCAGCTTTTTTTAAAATTAATTGTAATTTATTTTTCAAGATATTTATGGAACAGCTCTTGGTAGGGTAACATTAATAGTTTATGCCTGTATATAAATCCTAACAGAAGTCTATGAATTTAGATTTTAGCATATGATTTTTTTATATTTGCATCCATCTTGCTAGCTATTGTGTTTTTAGGGACTTACTGTACATTTTGTAAAGGGAACTGATTTGCATTTTAATAAGAAAAGAAAGTGGACCTGTATTGGAAACTGACTGTAGGATAACTGCAAGGTCAAATCCCCTGCAGACAGCTTCGTACGAAGTCTAAGGTATGGAGCAGATAAAAACATTCACCTTTAGAGCATTTATTCACATATAGACCATGACTACAGTGACCGATTCTTTGAGGAGTTATATAAATTGAAGTGATAGACTCAGCCCAAGTCTTAGTTGCCAAATCACCACCAGATTATCAATTTACTCTTCTATCTGCAGTCTCGTCAAACAGACTAGTAACGTAATGGTCATGGACAGTGAATTACCATCTCAAATTGACAGTGGCACCTCCAATCTCGCATTTGAGACATATAAATGGATGCGTGTGTAGAATGCTTTAGAACTACTACTGCCCAGGCTGAAAGGAAATCACCATTACCTGTCAGTGAGTGAGATGTGTCAAACAGAAGAAGGTCAAATGTAAGAGCTCTTTCAGTATCTGTATTATTATATCACTCTTGTGCCATGTTATTTTTAAGCTGCTTAGATAGGTCAGTGGTAAATGCCTTACAAATACAAAAACTAGGCACAGCATTATCAGTATTTCAGTCATTAATTTCCTACTTTTGAATTGCCCACTTGTTCACACCAAGAAAAAAAAAAAAAGAACCTGTAAGAGTTTGAGTCCAGCAGAGAAATGCTCTTACATTTAATATAATACAAGACAAAACTCTTGCTTCTCTAATAAAAAGTAAATTAATTATTTTCAAATGGCTTACAACTAAGAACCCTGGATCATAAAGTCTACTATTGAGTCAAATAGCTGGTGCATTATGGGCATGCAGGTTCCTCCATACTTCTCTGCCAGTATAATTCAAGGCTATTGTGGAGAGTCAGTTTTGTACAAGGGAGAGAGCCAGATTGTCGGCTTGTATAAATTAACTTCTCATGATACAATGATGATTTACACCAGGTAAAATCTTTCCTTGAGAATATAGTAAGTCCCTTACCCTGAACAATCGGTGGTGGTGGTACTGGCAATGTTATGGTGGCTTTTTTACTTGCTGACACAGCTAACATCAGTGTCTGTTAGTTTGCAATGTGAATATTCCCCAACTAGGGAGTAAAGAGACTCCCAAAATGTAGTTTTGTTTGTTTGTTTTTTTTCCTCTCCAGAGGGTAACATACTTTTGTTGCTAAGACCATTGGCAGTATTCAGATTGGTGACCTTATTAAACAAAATGGAAACGGTCCACAAATGCAACGCCTATTCCTTGAGCTTTCCAAACTTCTATCTTGGTGCCACAGTAAGTTTGATCTATATTAATGTAAGTCATTTTGTTTTGAAAAATCACACTGAAGCAACATATGTATCAGTTGTTCAATTTTTTCTCTAAGACCTGGGTTGCTTAGTAAGCACATAGGTATGCTACTATAAATATAGGCCAGCAATTAATTGGCATTTCAAAATGTTGCTGCTTTCTTTTTTTCCCTTCTTCTGTATACAAAAATCTTGTGAACTCAAAGTTTGCTCTGTCAGTCAATCTAATACATTTGACTAATAAACAGAAACAAAACAAAACAGAACTGCCTGATGAACTGTTACAAGATGAACTTAACTTTTAGAGGGCTTATGTCCAACCCCCACTTTTGCTTAGGTTTCCTCTTAGATTGGGGGTGTGCAAAGTGGGGAGGAGGGGGCAGGCCTCTTAGGAGGAAAAGTGAAATTTTCTAAGGGGGCACAGCACTATCAGCTGGTGGATCTCAAGCTTAACCCTCTCATTCAAAATGTTTGAAGTATGCTACTGTTTTTATGGATGTGTATTTACATTTATATACCAATTTTAAAAGTTTTTTCATTCTACAGACTTATTTCCTTACATGTGCTGAAAAGTTTGTTTCCACATGAATGTAAGCAACATTTCCATTGGTTTGGATTAGGTTACGTCTTCCACTTGCGCTGCCTCAGGCACATCCTTGGAATATCATGGAAGGACAGAGTGACCAACACCGCCGTCCTCGAGCAAGCTGGAATCCCAACCATGCACACCCTCCTCAGGCAGCGTTGACTCCGCTGGCTTGGCCACGTCCACAGGATGAAAGACGGAAGGATTCCAAAAGACATCCTGTATGGTGAGCTAGCCTCTGGCAAAAGACCTCCTGGACTCCCCCAGTTGCGCTACAAAGATGTCTGCAAGAAAGACCTCAGAGAGGTAGACATCGAGCTGGACAACTGGGAAGAACTAGCATATGACCGCAACAGATGGAGGCAGGGGTTACACAAGGGCCTTCAGAAGGGCGAGATGAAGATCAGACAGCTAGCAAAGGAGAAGCGAGCGCACAGAAAGCACAATAAGGACTTGCCAGACATCCACTACATCTGCAAGAGATGCAGCAAGGACTGTCACTCTCGTGTGGGTCTCCATAGTCACAATAGATGCTGTAAATGAAGTCCTCAATTGAAACTTTAAAGGACGTGATCCATAGTCCATGCAGACTGAAGGATGCCTACTAGTACTACTACTACTAGACAGGTGGGTCAGGGTATGCTAGTTGCAGGGACAAGAAGTGAGGCCTGAATAAGTTTGCTTGCTCCTGTCCTAGATTGTGTGACTGAAAGTAAACATAACAAAACTACATAAGCTTCCATTTAGGTCTGGTGTGGGAGAGCATATGTTGGTTTGTGGAAGGCTTTGAGGAGGATACTCTTAAAGGATTGTAGATAAAAACTTGGAGGAGTCTAGTAGCTGAGACTTGGGGCTGATAATCTCCTGTTATAAGAGCTAATTTTTCTAGAGGTAACTGGATTAGCTGCGGAGTTAATAAATAAGATGGGTGTTGGCAACCTTTCCTGTCCTCTAAACATAGAAACAATTCTGATTTACTAGGCAAAGGATGTACTCCTGAATCCACCTTCTGAAATCTGCCAATGGGGAAACAGCCAGTCTTTTACATGGCATGGAAGAAATCTATCTTTCTTCTGTGGGAACAAAGGTTTTGGGGTTTTTTTTTCCATTATGGAGCTCTTCCTGTTCTAATTTGCAATGAAAAGGGAGGATGTTAAAACAACAGAGGTGATTCATATTTTTTGTGTTCAACAGAACTCAGATTTATTGGAGCTCTTTCAATACAGATGTGGAAGGTATGTTTTGAGGCAGGATGCAGATGATGTTAAGTGGATATGTTTACTTTATGAATTGATAGCTGATTCCTGTCTAAAGAAGTTGCTTCCAGAGCCACAGTGGGAATCGTGGAAGAGTTCCACATGGTTGTAAATTCATTTGGGACCAGTGTATGCTGCCCTCCTTGATGCATAGATTATTTGTCCAGGGTGTGCTCTGTACCCTACTATGAATTCTTCAGAAATGGAATTTTTAAAATGGAAAAAAACTGCAGTATTAACTTTAGAACGTTTTATTAAAAAATACAACTCCCAAGTTTTTCATTATTCACAATATCTACATATCAAAGAATACTCTGCCTGAGGCCAAAATAAATAAATAAATAAGCTAGCCTTTGCACAGAGGTGTTCAGTAGGAGAAAAATGTATTGCTTCAGATAAGAGGCTATCTGGAAATCTGCCTGTATTAGCTTGTATAAATGGTATTTGTTACAGAAAAAACTGCCTTCATTAAGAAATGGGAAAGGGCTATAAAGGGAAACATTCCTGCAGTGAAATGGAAATGGTTACAGAGAAGGGAGAACCATCTCCATTAATGATGCTGATAGCTTACATCAGTCACAGTTAGAATGGTGGGCCAGGGATAGTCTGCATGCTGGAAAGAATGAGGAACACAAGGTACTTCATACAGATCACCTCCAAAACCTAGTACTGTCTGCTGCAGCAGGACCATGGATGTTGCTGAACTAGACAGCTCAGTGGCCCAGAGTGGGGGCTAGCTGTGAGTTGGCTGGAACTATGGCTGCAGTGTTGAAGGAGCTGTGGCTATGTCCAAGAAGCAATAGCCAGGGAGCTGCAGCCCAGCACAAATGAGGGAGCCATGGCTGCTGCCAGGGCTGGGGAGCAGCAGCCTGGTATTGGCCAGGGAGCGAGCAGCAAGCAGTATGTGACTGGTAAATGGCTGGGGGCTCGGAGCAGGCCCACAGTGGGAGCAGAGCCTCCTCTTGTGTACAAAATCCCTGGTCTGGTCCACTGAAGTCCCAAGGGTGCTGGACCAGGGAGGGGCAACCTGTAGTTATTTTTGTTCTTCTCTTGTTATTTTCAGTGATCTGTGTTATTATGGAGAAGTCACTTCTGTTGCTCTGTAGTCTAGTGCATAACAAGCCAAATGCTTTTCAGGCTAGTGGAGTGCTGGGGCTGGCAGGGAACTGGGTATATTTGTAGTGGCCAAGCAGTCATCATCAGATAGCCCACAGGTTTTGCAAGATGTCTCTAGTGGAGCTACTTTTCATTCTCCATAATGAGGTGTGTCTCATTCCCAGTGCCTGGGAGCTGACATTGGAGTGACATGAGCCGTTACTCTCTAGATCTCTAAAAAACATGGAGAAGGCATTTCCGTGTCTTAATTGCCAGTGCAAAGAAGACCATTGCCATGTCTCAGCATACTCCATTAGGAATGCATCTCTGACTGTTAACACTCCCCTCAGAGCTATACAGATACAAACACCACTCCCACCAGCTCAATAGTGCACGTGCAAATTAATAGTACATTACTAAAATTATTAATGTTAACACTGGAAGCATAATTTTTGAATGGCTGGGAATAGGAGGTAATATAATGGCTGATCTTTAAGGGCTAGAAGGAAATGAGAGAAGTGATCACTATTTGGCATGGCACCCTCTAATACTATTGAGATGACTCAGAGGCAGATATAAACAACAACCCTGCCAGTTAATTCATCAGTGTTTGTACAGTGCTGAAATGTAGGAGTACTTTAATTGCAAGCAAATATTTAGCACCTGCGAATTATGTAGATGTGCTGTAATGTAACTGGATCATCAAATGTGAGGAAGGAAACTATCAAATCCAGAAAGATCTAGGTGGGATGACTGCTGGACAAGTGATAAAAATTAAAAATAACCTTCCATAAAACAAAGCCCTGTGTACTGTCTGGTAAAAGTTGTACTCTGCACTGGAGTAAAGCTGGATTTAAGGGACACATCTTAAGTGCAAATTGAAAGCAGGATAGCATAATTTGAAAGATGTTAAAGAACAGAACTAGGAAACAGTGGGGGAAAAAGCATAATGAAAGAAGGTTAATTTAGATGCTGACTACGTCTACACTTGCCCTCTTCGTTGAAGGGGGCATAGTAATCAGGGTGATGGGAGATTACTAATAAAGTGCTGCAATGTATATGCAGCACTTCATTAAGCAAATTCTCCCCCACAGCATCTTCAAAGTGTCAAACTTTGAAGTGCTGGCATTCGTGTAGCCACAGGAACTTTGAAGTGCCTTTACTCCCCAAAATTTTCAAGAGTAAAGACACTTGGAAGTAGCACGGGCACTTTGAAGTGCGCACGGCTACACACATGCTGGGACTTCAAAGTCTGACATTTTGAAGTTGCCGTGGGGGAGAATTTGCCTAATGAAGTGCTGCATGTGCAATACGGCACTTCATTAATAATCTCCCATTCGCCTGATTGCCATGCCCCCTTTGAAGAAGGGGCAAGTGTAGACATAGCTGAAGTGTAGTTATGTAAATGATTAGTAAGTTGTGGAGCCTTATGTCAAAAAGTGAGGCAGAACACATAAACAGATCTCCCATGTTAAAGAATTAGACAGGAATTTGGCCTGAAAGGATGTTAGATTCACTCTTCATCTAAAGTTAAACCTCTGCTTCAGCTCACCATAAATACAAAACTCTTTGTTTTTCCTTTTCATCCATTACAGATCTGTTGTCCAGCCAAATATTTGTTTATACCTTGGGTATATTTTATTTGCCACTACAAGTTGAACCTCTATCATTCAGCATCCTCAGGACCTGACCAGTGTCGGACGAGAGAATATGCCAGATGATGGAAGGTCAATATTTCCTAGCACATTACCCACGCTTTCATTATTTACTGGGCTCTAAGAAGATCTTTAGGAGTAAATTACAGCTAAATAACAGCACAGAACACTATAAGCACCAAAAAGCAGTAATGTAGAGCATTAAAGACTAACAGAACACTGACAGCCAGGACTGGTGTCTGCAAACAAACTTTAGGCGTCCATAGGAAACTTGGCCACATCCATGAAAAGTGGTCATCCCATTAACTAAAATCATGCCAGATTACATAGTTTGCTGGCTGAGAAAATTCTAGGTTAGAGAGGTTCAACCTGTAGTTCCATCATTACTACAGCCAAAGGAAAAAAATCACTTGATGAAAAGGAACTAAAATAGAAAGAAATATAGTATCCTAAAGAAGTGAAGAAATTTTGAATTTGTATCGACACTGAAGTTGCACAATGACTGCTTTATGCCAATAACTAGGCAAAAAGTCCACTGGATAGAGAGCATTAAGGTCTTGGTGCTTAAACAGAGATAGAAAAAAAAAAAACCTTAATACCGAAAAATGCAATTAAAACCAGAAGTAGGGTTTTTTTTTAAATAAATGAACTTACAATTATACATCATGTATTGAATGTCTGTAATAACCGTTATAAACAAGAGGGGTGTGTGTGTGTGTTTTGAAGCACAGACACTGAAGTAGCCTCAGATTCCCTGCTGAATACAAAGCTGATATAAAGTCACCGTTAGAATAATTTATCTGACTGAAGTGGATCAGAATAATGACATTCACAGAAGAGGCTATTAGCTCCATTGGGTAAGACAACACTGAGATTAGACAGCATGGGTGGCTCAGGGCAGCTGACATCATCAGGGGAGCTGACAGCCTGGGTGGATGAGTGAGGGCAGTCCTGTGCTCCCAGAAGGGGTGGGGCCTCAGATGTAAGGGGTGAGATGGAGCAGCCAGCCCAGAGCATGCTCTAGCCCCCTGAACAGCACTACTTGGAATAAACCACTCAGTGCTCCTTTGGCAACATAAAGGGTCCAGGGCGCTACGTGCCACTGCTGCTGCAGTAGCAGTGGTGGTGTCTGGAAGCTCCGTGTGCTTTTGAACTGCTGGGCCTTGGGGCACCTGCCCTCTTTGCACCCCTCCCTTCTCACTGCCTCATCAACAGGCCTGGACTCAGGCTATGGGCTGTCTAATTACAGTGTAGCTATCTGGGTGTGGGCTCTGGGAGCCTATGGAATGGGAGGGTCCTGGATTTTGGACAGCAACATGATCCAGAATATCTATACTGCAAATAGACAGACCCAACAGAGTCAGCTGATATGGACCAGCCATGGGTGTCTAATTGTCTACCCTTAATGACCAATATGTATTGTTAGCTGTAGGTCTGTTTGCTTCCATTTAGGTGGTGTGGGGGGGAAGGGGTGAAGATGTAGATTTCAGTTAGATCAATAGGGTAACAGTGCCAATAGATAATGCATTACAAGGGCAATATCCCTGCCTTTGATATTTGCATATCTATGTCACATGCCAGGAAGGAGACACATCCAGCTTAATTTGCTTCTTTAACTGGTCCTACTAATGGCAGGTAACTTTTTTGTGCTTTGTACCCTGGATTCTGTAATTTCCACTCCAGCTTATCTGAAGCAGGTTTTACCCACAAAAGGTCATGACCTAATAAATTTGTTAGTCCCTAACGTGCTAAAGGACTTACTGTTGCAGAAGCCAGCATGCTGTTTGGCCAAAGCACAGCCCCATATGTGCAGCATCCAATTGTCATGCAGTGATTTTATTTTTTAAATAGCTCATCAATAAGCACAATGATCCTGCCAATGAAGAAGCCTTTTAAATGCTACACCAACACCTTTTCATTCAAAAACAGTATCTGCACATGGTTGGGAGGGCCCTGAGCTTCGTGGGCTGGATCTGGCGTGCGGGGAATAAGAAGTGTGGCAGTGCGCACTGCTGCTAATTTTCCCCCTTTCTGGGGGAATGCAGTGCTGGAAACCGCTCATAGGTTGGTTTCCCCACTTCTACGACGGGGCAGATCTCAACTGAGTCAGCTCCTGCATCCATTCCTACCAGCTCTCCCACTCCAAGTACAGTCTTGTAGTCTTCCTTGCTGCTCCACCCTCCCACAGCCAGACACCCTGCCCCCAGCTCACTCGTGCACCTTCCCACTTTTCCAGACACCCCACACTCGGCCAGTTCTTGCAGCTCCTTCCAGCTTGCTCCAGCCCCTCACCTCCCAGCCAGACTAGGGATGTAAAATCCCATTTAACTGGTTAAACACCAAGGCTATGTCTACACTAGCCCCGACCTTTCGAAAGGGGGATGCTAATGAGACACTTTGGGCTATGCTAATGAGGTGCTGTCATGAATATGCAGTGTCTCATTAGCATAATGGTGGCTGCAGCAGTTCAAAAGTGCCACGTTTGAATTGCATGCCGCCCATGTAGATGGGGGCCTTTCAAAAGGACCCCCCAGTCTTCAAAAGCCCCTTCTTCCTCTTTGGTTTTTAAGAATAAGGGGCTTTCAAAGACTGGAGGGCTCCTTTCCAAAGGCCTCCGTCTATGTGGGTGGCACATGATTCGAAAGCGGCATTTTTGAATTGCTGCGGCTGCAAATTACGCTAATGAGGCACTGCACGGTCATGGAAGAACATCATTAGCATATCCTGAAATGTCTCGTTAGCATCCCCCTTTCGAAAGGTGGGGTCTAGTGTAGACATAGCCCAAGTTAAACACTACATTAAATGGGTGGATACCTGCGGTGCCTCTGCTTGCGACATGCTGGGTACTGGTGCTGCTCTGCTCTGCTGGAGCATCCCTTTCCAGTAGGGAGGGGACACAGGAGAGGGATGGGGATGTGGTGGCTGTCCAGGCTGGGAGTGGGGAGACGCTTACCTAGCTCTATGCGTCCCACCACTCCCAGGTACCACCCTCTGCTGTTCCTATTAGCCAAAATCTGCCCAATAGTAGTAGTGGGGAAATCCTCTTACAAACAATTTCCAGCATCCTGTTCCCCCAGCCAGAGGACAATTGACAGCAGTGCACAGTGCCACACTGCTTCTTCCCCAAACACCGAATCAAGCCCACAAGGCCCAGGAGCCCCCACCCAGGAGTAGATACAGTTTTTGAATGAAAAGGTGTTGATGTAGCTTTTAAAAAGCTTCTTCCGTAGCAGGGTCATTGAGCTTACTGATTGGGCTATTTTTAAAAAAAAATATCATCACTTCATGACAATTGGATGCTTTATGCTTTAGCCAGTCAGAATGCTGGCTTCTGCAAGTGTCTGTGGGATGATGAAAGCAATACGTAACTAAGTGCTTCTGGACATGGTAATGGAGTAAAAAGTACAATATTTTCTTTAAAACTGGTTTTAGTAGACATCCAAGTATAAAAAAAATTACTTAAGTACAAATATTGGGAAACCATACTTGAATAGTCTAAGTATTCCTACTTACTTTCCAACTCTGAGTTTTTCCACCACTGATCAAAAGTGGGGTATTGCCAACATGATGTCTATCCACATCCATATTTGCATGTTGGGGGTCAGGTTTTCAGACCAGGGAACAATATACTAATACATTTTTTGTCTTCAGATTGTGTTTTGTTTCCTTTATGTGCTCTCCATATTAGACAGGCAAGAGATGAGTTGGGCAAAGTGTGCCCAATCTGCTAATTAGGTTGCAAAAAGGGGAGCTTTAGTTTGGAAGCAGCTAATTCGATCGAGGCTAATTAGACAGTAGCTATGAAGTGACAGGTCAGGCTTCTGCAAAACCTGGGAGGCTGGCAACAAAGAGGTTGCTGGAGGAGACAGCAGTTATTCCATGGGCAAAGAGAGGCAGGAGCTGGTGCTGTATATCCAAAGAAACGTGGGAAAGAGAGATTAGGGCACAATCCCGGGAAGGAGCAGTGAGGCCAGGAATCTTAATGCCTAGAACTGCGGGATGGAGTGTCTCTAAACTGGAACCTGGAGTAAAGGTCCCAGGTTTCCTGCTGGCCATCGAGGAAATGGAGGTAATTGACCAAGCCCATTTGATATCCTGGAATCAGAGAATGTGTATGATGACCTGGCCAGAGAACTGAGTCATGAAGAAAAGGCTGCAGTTCCTGGAGTGAGAGAAGCCACCAGGAAGGACCAAAAGATAAAGGTGGGTTCAATGCCTGGCAGAGCAACTCTCCAGGATGGCCAGGAGGGGGCACTAACAGCACTGAGGGGACCCAGGAGAAATAAGAACAAAATAAACGATAAAGCAAGAAAGTGCATGGTTTCTCTTGAGTAAGTATTTCTGCATAAAGATGGTGATAAGTGCAAAAAAAGGTTTAATTTGTTTTAAAGATGCTGACACTTTGAATTTCTTGAGAAGAATATGCTTGGGTGTTGTGGAACAGGAACTTATTTATGTCACGGAAGAAGATACATTACCACTGAAATACGAATATAACTTGTTTATTTTAGGGACCCTGTACTACAGGTTGGACCTTTCAACCATTGGGACTTGACTGGTGATCAATAAGAGAATTTGGTGGCCCACAGGATGCCCATATTGTCTAGCAGCATTACTAATACTTCCACTGCTTACTGGGCTCTTAGAAGACATGTAGGGGGTAAACAAAAGCTAAATGACAGCACAGAACACTGAGAGCCAGAACTGGTGATTGTAAGCAAACTTTATGGGACTATAGGAAATTTAGCTGCACCCATGATAAGTGTTCATCTGGATAACTAAAATCATGTGGTATCACAGAAGTTGCCAGATGAGATAGCCAGACTAGAGAGGTTTAACCTGTACTTTGAAATAGTTTACTGATTATGTGGCCAGTACTGTTAAGGAAATAAACATTTAATTTGTATAATGTCAAACCACAGTCAGTTCTACTATTCTGTTCAGAATTCTTGGTGTAAACATATTTTGCTTTAATTAGGAAAGATTTAGAGTGTCCCTATGTTTGTGAATCAGTTCTCCTTTGACATAGTCAATCAAATAGAAAAAACTCTTCACAAAACAAAAATTCTAAACAGAGGATGAGGACAAATCAGCTGGATAGATTACAGGCTTTTTCAGAAACTCTTGTACTAGCATAATGAGATTGCTTATAATATTAAATGTACGTGACACACATAGAAATTAATTTGTAATCTAAGTGGGTGGAGACTATTCAAGTGCAAATCCTCTTAGTCATGAGATTCTGTCTATAAACAGGGCAAAAAAAAGAACTTTCTGGTGTTTCAAGGAGTAAAAAATTCAAAATAACTCCTGAGGGATTTCTTGTTTCAGGAAAACTAATAAATATTAAGATTACGTGGATAGACAGTTACTGAGCTAAATGTCCCTGTTGTTCTCTGAGTGCATTCCCTGTCACCCTCTTGGGAAGTCACTTCTCTCAGGGTGGGATCACATGATTCTGGTCAAGGTCTGACAAGGTTTCATGCTGAAGTCCTCTGGAACTAAATGTTATTACCTCAGGAGGCCTGAGTTAGGATCATTGCCAGGACTTCTGCTTCTGTGGGAGCTTAGATCTGGGGTACTAGTGACCAGACAGCCAACTATGGTTTGTTTAAAACAAAACACTTCAGGCAAAAGATTTTAACAGCCTATATAGACATCCCTTTCATCCCCTGGAAGTTTGGAAAGGCTCACAACTTCTTCAGATATTCCCTCTGCACCAGCCTGTCAGTGGTGGCTTGTTCCCTAGCATATAGTGCACTGAGCATTCTTACCCATCTGTCTTCGGAAAGTGGTCTGAATACTTTAGTGTACATTCTGTCTCTGACGTCCCCACCTTTACAAAACAGCAGTGTTCCAACGTGGGGTATGCAAGATGGTGGGGGAGAGGTAGCGGCTATGCTAGCCTCACTTGGGGCGAGACAGGGTTGGGGGGGGAGAAGGCAAGGCTGGAATGAGCAGACATATCAACCTCATGCAGGGGACAGGCTGGGATCAGGCAAGCCCCACACAGATGGGATGTAGGAAGAGGAGGAGGGCTTGGGCATGTGCCAGGGTCTTCAACCTGTGCTCTGGAGCATCAGGCAGCTGTGTAAGTAATTTTTGTGGCTCCAAATGCTATAGTTGCACAATTAAAAAAAAAATCCTCCTAATTATTTTCAATAAATGGTGAATATCAAAAAGTCCAACAATGAAAAACTCTAATTTAAATAGCACAAGATATGTGATCTCAAAACGTTGAATAAGTCCCCCTTTAATATGTGTAGTGCATTGTGGGATATGATGCTGTATCTGTGTTTTGATTGTGTTGCTAATAGTCTTGATTTTGAAAAGGAAGCTTGTTTCATTCTTGTTGTGAAGGGCAACATGCATTTTCAGACAGAAAACTGAAATTAAACATGTAGTAAAATGACATAATTAAAGTGGGTTCAAGAGTGAAAGTCAGGAAGACAGTGATACAAACACAGGCAAAAAATGCAAGGAAATAGAATATGTAAAATGTTTGTGAACACCCTGAAGTAAATGTAGATTGCGTTACAAATCATTGTGTGTGCACTGTTCTTAAAATAGGGGTTACAAAAAGTATGGGTTGACTTTATTTATTAAGGATCAGCTCATATTGGTACTCATTGTGGCTCTTGAATTACAGAATTTTATACTAAATTAAAAAAAAAGGGGGGGCGGTTTCTTCTTGCTATCTTGTTTGCTGACCCCTGGGCATGTTGCTCAACTCCAGCCCCAATGCTGGAGTTGGGGGTTAGTAGAAGAGTACTCCAGCCAGTCCCATGCTGTCCTGCTTTTCATTTTGGAAACCTAGTCTTCCAATGTAGATCAGGGCTTAATCTTTATCCAGTTTGCTTTTAGCACATCAGCCCTTTGGAGTTTTAATTAATTCAACTGTCTATTGTCTGGTGGTACATGCCGACACTGTATGTCTGAGATGTCAGATGTTTTAAATTATATCCAGAATACATATTTAAAAAATACTCCATCGTTAAGATTACCATCTTAAATAAATTTTAGTGGGGTTTGCTGAGTAAGACATGGACAAACTATTTGGCCTTTTTACTGGGATGAAATTCTTTTTGAGTTTTTTTCTGAATCAGTAAATGTACTGGAGGCTGGCAAAACAAATTGTAAGATGTCAGGTATTCTTTTAGGAAGTTAGTAGAGCACAGCATATATTGTAACACTGACATGATTATGGTTCCCATAGTTGACCTTTCAAAAAAGAGGACATCCCTGTTAATGCAACCTGAGTTGGTAGATACTGATACAGATACACTCCTGCTCAGGGGTGTCCTCGTTTATGAAAGTTCAAATATGGGAACCCTAGTTATGATACTTTATTTATTAGCAAACCCCAAACACTCAATTGACAGAGATAGTATGGTTCCGCTGACAGAGAGAGGAAGACTGTATGAGGATTGCCTTCATTTTCCAGAATGTTACCTTGCTTTAAAATGACCATATACTGAATGCATAGCAAACTAAAAATAATCAGAGTAAGTGGGAAAACTCCTAAATACCTGAAAACGTAGTTAGCATGTGCATGTGACTGCAGATCATTAAAAAAAGTGTATGCAAGCTTATTCGAGGCATCAGCTTTATAGCTCCGCTATACTACACTTTTAAATGGGGCTCCACATGAATGCAAGGTCCAGATCAGACATGCAGCTGTAAAAACATTTTGTTTTCACTCTGCTTTGTTTTCTCTTGTAAACTTTCTATTAACTCACAGTTCACTTCATTTCACTGGTAAGAATGACAACAATAACAACAAAGCCCCTTATCTGACCAGTTAGTTTAGATATTTGTAGAGAACTGTTTTATAATATTTTTGCATGAAAATCCCAGGGCATCTAGAAAAATGTATTTCCCACCCTTAGGTCTTGTCTACACTTGCCCTTAGCGTCAAAGGGTGCCTGTTAATCAGGGCAACGGGAGATTATTAATGAAGTGCTGCAGTGAATATGCAGCTCTTCATTAGGCTAATTCTCCTCCGCGGCAACTTCAAAGTGTCAAACTTCCAAGTGCCGGCATGAGTGTATCTGTGGGTACTTCTCAGTAGCGCAGACACTTCGAAGTGCCCACAGCTACACGCATGCCAGCGCTTTGAAGTTTGATGCTTCAGAGTTGCCATGGGAGAATTAGTGTAATGCAGTGCTGCGTATTCACAGCAGTTCTTCATTAGTAATTTCCCATCGCCCTGATTAACATGCCCCCTTTGAAGTTGGGGGCAAGTGTAGACCCAGCCTTAGAGTTAACCAAACCAAACCAAAAAAAAAAAAAAAATACCCTCAACAACAGACGTAAGTAGGCTCAGTTGTATAGCTCTTAATTCTAATTGCCTGGGTCTTACACTGATGTGTTATCAGAAATTAAAGGAAAGGAGAAAGGGAGTAAGAAATCTTCACAGATGGAGCATGTCAGAAAATCACTGATAGGAGACATCATGTTTGACCTCAATAACCTTTGATCAAAATGTAAATTGTCTTCTGTAGAAACCATTATATTGTAATTATTTTCTCCAAAGGGTCATGATTATTAAAATAGCATTGAATTATTTCTAAATGATATGCCTAGAATAAAAATGATTACTCCACAGCGTAAGTACCTTGTTGAAAACAGAAATGCAATTATGAAGTTTATACAAGGACTAAAAGATTTCTTTTTAAAGTGTACACCTGTTGTTGAAAGTTATATATCTTGACCATCCAGGAAAATTAAGCTACACAGATTGCTACCTCTACGAATTTCAGTGAAGACCATCAGTCTTTCTAATTAGTCCTCTTCATTTTGGTTTGATTAAGAACACCTTGATGGTGCTTGTTTGCACTCTCACATGACATTAATTAGATCCCAGGGAGCACAAATTTGGCAAATCTTGTCACACAGCTTGTTAGAAAAACAGAAAAATGAGCCTAAGGCAGAATATATTAGGAAACAAACTGTTTCTTCCAGCTAAAAGCTATTCGCAGTCATGTTTGTCTTACCGAATAACTGCATATTTTTGAAGAGACAGACTGAAGATAAAACTTTTGTGTCTGACTTTAAATCTCTTAATGTATTGGCATTAGCTGGGTGACATGATTTATTAGGCTGGACCTATTTTCTTTAACATCTTAGTCTATCTCAAAAATCCAGGCGTATACAGCAAATAGAATAGAAAAGTGGTTGCCACCACAAAAATGCTATAAGCAACACTATGACACAACCTATTTGTATTTCATTTAATCGTGTTTTGTAGTAGCACTTAACGTCTCAGCTTTAACCAAGTAATTTAGACTCGGTTTCTGCAGACACTTAAGCAGGTGAGTCACTTCAATCAAGCAAGCATTCTGCCTGAATTCAATAAGAGATGATGCCTCTGTATTCCCCCTTCTCCCCCACCACCACTCCAGGTTGGAATTCTCAGCAACAGATCTTAAAAGAACAATTTGCGTTACTCAGCATATTCGCTGGAATGTTCTGTGGAATGTATAACTTTCAGTAAAAATCACTACAGAAAAAAATAGAAATAGACTTCAATACTGTGAAGACTGTCAGCCTGCTGCTTGCTTTTCCCCTTGGCATGCAACTCAGCTTACGACTAAAGCAATTATCTAGAATCAGCTTCTTAGCATAGCACTCTCTTAGGTGCACAGTGACTATTTCCTGTTCCTATCTCAGTGGATCTCCATTTGTTGTCATCTTTCCCAACTTGTCCCTCATTGCTATGGCCCATTAAACTTGGTGCCCATCATTCCCCAGCAGAACTAACTGATCCTTTCTAGCAACTTTGCTTTTGCTTTTAGGAGATTGGACTTTTTACGACAATATACAGAACCACACCTCTTATCCCTAAAGGCTTTCCTGGCTGAAAAAAAGATATCCTAAATGCATTGTCTTTGTGCTGTCCTGGCCATATAACTTAAAGAGAGAAAATGTGGTCATGTCTCAATTTTGAAATACTAGTCAAGTAGGCTTTCCGAATTTTTTTTGCCAGTATACATATGAGATCAAATTGATTCACATTGATATAGCACCTCAGAAGTCTCCACATGGTCTGTGTGGGTTTTTATTTTTTTTATATTGGACTACAAGGTTTGCTGATAAAGCTAATAGCTTTCATGAAATAGACTCAAGCTTCTGGCACTTGACTTGGTACAGCATGAAACTTTCATTTAGAACAATACAAAATTTACCTGCCACATTCACTAGATCAAAACCCAGTGAACTGAGAGGACGCAATTTACTCGCAAACAGGAAATCCTCTTCAATGGGTGTTTCAGGTGGGATTGTGCAAGGCTTGGAGATTGGTTCTAAGCTATTTAACATTTTTTTTTTAATCTATACCCTTGAAGACAACCTAAAATCATCACCAATAAAGTCTGGACATGACACAGTGGGCGTGTCGATTTTAAAAAAAGAAACAGGTCACTGAAAGAGAGCTATCTGAACTGCTTGTAAGCAGGACACAAGCAAATAACTAGCCATATTCAAATGCTTAACGTGGACACCTAGGAATAAAAAATGTAAGCCATACCTACATAATGGGTGACATTGACCTGTGATGCAATGAGTCAACTCAGCTGAGCATGAGTAACCTGTGCAATGGTGTGGCCAAAATGCAGTGGTCACAGAAGAGCAAACAACATTAGTCGTTCTAAATAATGGAATGGAAAATAATGTTGGCAATATTTTATGTCAGTGTTATAATGCCAGTGATACATCCACACCCACAACACCATCTCAAAGTGAATATATAGCAAAAAGAGAAGAGATTTCAGAGATAAGCGATGAGAAAGGCTAATCTTATTCTTGGATATGCAAAAAAGGAAATCTTAACGAAGAATAGAAAGGCTAACTCTCTGTTTAGCACTAGTATAACCGCTACTGGAATGCTGTGTGAAGTTTGGTGCACACTATTCAAGAAGGATACTACTGAATGGGGCAAAGTTCATAGACAATCTAGAATTAGAAAATATATCAATTTACTTAATGTAACAAAGATAAGGTTACAAGGTGACTTGATTACAGGTGATAATTACCTACATGGAGGAATTAATAGTGACATCCTCCATCAGGCAGTAGAATCCATAGGCTGGAAGTTGAAGCAAGACAAATTTAAACTGGAAATAAAGTGTACATTTTTACAGTGAAAATAATTAACTATTGGAATAAATTACCATGTATCATGGCAGTCCCTCACTGACAACTTTGAAAATCAAGACTGGCTACTTTTTCTTAAAATATATATATGCTAGGAATTATTTTGGAGAAGTTCTTTGTCCTCTGCTGTACAGGAGGTAGAACTAGGTGATCTTGGTAGTTGCTTCTTGTTCTGAAACTATTAAGTCTCTTAGGGCTTGTCTACACTAGCCCCCTCCTTTCAAGGGGGCATATAAATGAGCCAGATTAGTGAATAGCAATGAGATGCTGTGCTGTGTATGCAACACCTCATTAGCATAATTCTTGCCACATGAACTTTGCCAGCGTGCGAAAGTTAGCAACTTCAATCAGTGTAGCCACAGGCACTTCAAAGTACCTGCACAAATTCGAAGTTCCCTTACTCCCAAAACATTTTGCTCTTCACCTATCCAGCTTGTTTGCATGCCCCTTTGAAGGAGGGGCTAGTGGAGACAAGCCCTTAAAGTTCCAATTATATTATTTTCCTCATTGCTTACCTCCCCTCCATGTTGCCCTTCTTTCCCATTGGTTTTTCTCTGGTCTCAGTCACTCACTTTTAGTCTCACATTTTTTCCAGGCTCAAGTGTAGCATACATTTTCTAATCTAAGTGAGTCACACACTTAAATGATATCTTTTGAATGGGCTAGGTGTTTGAAGAGTTGGTTTCTTCATCCCTAGGTTCATTGTTATTGCTTCTGATGGACAAGTCAGAGAAATTAAATTTCATTGAGATATTTTGTGTACATCTTGGTATCTAGAAATCTGGCTTGTCATGAAGTATCTTCATACTGAAAGGCAAAGAGAGAAACATCTGTATCATGATCAAATTAACATAAGCATTTCCAAAGTGTAAAAAATAAGGGGTTTGATGAGCTTACACAACACATAGCACCAAGTCTCCTTCTCTGTGTCATTCTGTAGCCCATATCTAACTGTTGAATTCATCATTCACCCTCCTGCACATAAGACAAATGTCTACATTCATTTTAGTGCATAATTGTTCTATTACATAGTTTTGAAAATGTTGAGTGGTTAAGAACTGTCTGTTGATGTGCATAAAGCTGTAGAACAGCATATTTATCCTTTTATTTGCTATTCTGCATAACAGATAGCATGATGCCCACATACCAAGGGTTAACACTGCAGCTAGCAGCTAATCATTTAGGAACATTATCTTTGTACTTTTGAATGTAACATTGTAACTATATGACTTACTCCCTCTGTCAGTACTGCATGAATCACAGTACGTTTCTTTATTCACAAACTTATGAAGAGGTTAGATTTTATTCCAGTGAACTCTTTACCTGATCTCTTCAAGGTCCCTCTTGGCTGCTGTAATGATTACAGCGTTTGGAAGGGCAGATAAGGGGCTCCATTTGGAACAATACAGTTAGCAACATTTTCCAGGAAACAGAATTTGTCTCTTCTGCAAAGCATCTGTCTTCTGCTACCTATGAGTTTATATTCCCTGGCTGTGTTCAAAATCAGGTCATCCAGAATTAAGGTTGCCAATTTTTCAGGACTGGCCTGGAGTTTTCCATGATCAGCATCAATCTCCCAGTGACTGTTGTAAGCAATCCTGAAGATTGTAGTAGGCTATTCTTTTAAGAGAATGATGTTACCTCATTACATCAAAAAGTCTTCCAGAATAGCTTCAGTCAAAACTGGCAATCCTACCTCTGACTGTTACTTGCTGTTACACCACAGACTATCTTATTTAAGAAAGACAAGAACTGGAAAGATATAATAGTATACAGTGCTTTGGTTTTAAAGCACACTTAACACTTAACTCTGTGCAACCCACACTACAGGAAACCGCGGCTTTTGTCTGCCCCTCGTGGTTGCTCCCCTTAAGAGAATACAAATGTACAGTCATCATCACCTATGGAGGAATTGCTTTAGGTGAAGTCATGAAGGCTTTAATATTCTTTAAACCTCAAGGTCTGAGGTTCAAGCCTTGATGAATGGACATATGGGAGAGTGTTTCCATATAAACACACAGTCTTTTCTAGATTATGGACTAGTTACTCAGGAAGGGCCCTGAAACCAATCCCTAGATCTAGAACCATTAGTTTTTGGGCATGTTCACACGTAGGATTCAGGAGCTCTTCCTGTGCTCTGTACTGGCAGACTTTTGATATATATATTTCATCACCAATATGGTAAAAGTGAAATTATATAAATACCATGCTACCTTTTCATTTTCATAAATGTGAAAGTTCAACATGTCATTCCAACATGGAATGGAAAAGCAGTATCGTCTCATGAGGTGTTACAGTTCCATAACCTCCCTTGGCAGACTCTGCAAATCAGAGAGCTACAGACTTTATTTGTCACATGCTCAGACAGAACTAATGTGAATGTAAAAAAATTGTTCACTGCTAGAAATATTCTTCTGGCAAACACATTACTCTGGCTGAAACCCTACAGGCTAACTATTATCATAACTCCATGCAGATTTAACTCCCACTGACTGAAGAAGAAAGAATGTTCCCAGTCCAAGGCTTCTCTCTAAACACTGGAAAGTTAGAAGGAAGTTTTTCATGCTTGCATAATCACCTACTGCAGGGTTTCTTGCAACTTTCTATTAATCTAGACTAGACATACCACAAATCTAGTCTATCCAGCTATTCCTAGGATGTCTACTTACAGGAATGGCAATGGGAATTCAGTAACTCTATGAGTTTATGCCTGCACCAGTGGTTTTCAACCAATGTGCCATGGCACACCAGTGTGCCATGAGAACTATCTAAATGCACCATGCAATTTTGTCAATTTACCCTCACTGTGGCTTTCTGCAGAGCCACCATGCAGGAAATGCTGACACCGCAGGGCCCCATTTGCACAAGGAGACATCTGACATGCTGTTTCCTAGCCCGAACAAGTTGGAAGCGGGAGGGAGGGCAGGAGACTGTTGTAGCTGGGAGGTGAAATGTGTCTGTGCTCACTGTCTGAGACAGTGTATTCTGTGGTGAATTTGAAACATTAATTCACTTGATCCTTGTTCAGTTTGTTGTATGCACTACTATGTTGCAAACCTCTCTAGTAGGACTGTAAACATAGTAAATGCAAGTAAATATGATGTTTAAGAGCAATCAATTCAGCTGAAAAAGTGGGTTTACTGTGGAATTGTTTCTCATTGAATTGTTCCATGTTACTGAAAAGATTGGGAACCTACATGACAGCCGAACCTCGGAATAAGCAATTCAATTTGCATTACACAAATTGTGTAGCTTATTTGGAGTCAAGTTCAAAATAAGCTATTTCAGCATATGGTGCTGTCTAAACAGTACCCCATGTCGAAATAAAGCACTCTTTAGAAACATCCCTTACTCCTCCTGCAATGAGGTGTATAGGGGTATTGAAACGGTGCATGCTGATTAGAAAAATATTTCAAAATTAGGGATGCGGGGCACCTATTTTGGGATACTTCTGTGTAGACCTAGGAGGCCTTGCATTTTACGTGGATGTTAAACAGTCTTGAAAACATGGAGAAAGGTATTCCCAAAGATGGTGAGGGGGATGAGTTTGGCTAAAACTTTGTTCTGCTTTAACTGAGCACCTAAGTAGTATTTTTAAGGTGTTGCTGTATTTAAGAAGATGCAGTTCTGAGGAAGTCATGGCCATTTGTTTGTCTGTTTGGCAATCTAATAATTTCAGGTCTTTTTAGGGGTATAGTTCACACATATTTCCTTCCATATTCTAGAATTTTCAGTGAAAATTTTACATCTCTTATAACTTGTCTGAATATTATGATCCTATACAGAATTAAATGGTGAGGGTATTGTGTTCATTGACAAACATTGTCAAGACTGGTAAGTTCCACAGCCAGAACTAATGTGGTTATGTATTTGTAGCCGCGTCTACATGAGCCGGCTACTTTGAAGTAGCTGTGCCAACTTTGAAATAGCTCCCGCCATGTCTACACGTGGCGAGCGCTATTTCAAAGTTGAAACCGACGTAAGGCGGCGAGACGTCGAAGTTGCTATCCCCATCAGGGGATGGGAATAGCGCTCTACTTCGACGTTGAACGTCGAAGTAGGGCACGTGTAGACGATCCGCATCCCACAACATCAAAAAAGTGGGGTCTGCCATGGCGGCCATCAGCTAAGGGGTTGAGAGACGCTCTCTCCAGCCCCTGAGCTCTATGGTCGCCACATGCAGCAGCCCCTTAAAGCTCCCCGCCCCCTGCGTTCCTGTGCAGGAAGCTGAGAGCGCGTGCAGGCGGCAGCACTGCCACGCGGCCAGCCTGCACGCCAGCAGCAGCTGCAGCCCAACACCCCTGCATCAATGGCAGCCAGCCAGCCCCCCAAGCGCCCCCAGGGCACCCCCCCCAAGGGCAGCCAGGGCTCCCAGGCTGGTAGCCAGCTGGGGAAGAGGCAGCGGGGCCCCTCCTGGATGGAGGCCAAGATCTGGGACCTGCTGGGGCTCTGGGGCGTGGAGGAAGTGCTCCAGGTAATGGGGAGCAAGAGGCAGAACGCGGATGTGTTCGCTCGGCTGGACGAGGGCCTGGCTGCTCGGGGTCATCCTGCCCACACTCCTGACCACATCAGGAGTAAGGTTAAGGAGCTGCGGCAGGGTTATGCCGAGGCCCGGGATGCAGCCAGCCGATCTGGGGCTGCCCCTGCCACTTGCCCCTTTTACAGGGAGCTCAGGGCCATCCTGGGCCCCCAGTACACCTCCTCCCCCCCGGCCACTCTTGACACCTCGGCAGACAAGCCCCAGCAGGCCCCAGAGACGGACTCCGCCCCAGAGGCAAGCCCTGCACCCCAGGGGCCCCTCCAGGAGCCCACCCCTGGGATGCCAGAGGAGGAGGAAGGGAACTCCTCCAGCGACGGGGGGCTGTGCATCGCCCTCCCGTCCTGGAGCTCCAGCAGGGCGTCCGCCCAGTGGGTGTCCCCTGAACATGGGAGCGGACTATCAGGTATGTACCCCCCTGGTGCACACCCCCAGGGTTAAGGGGCGGGGACAGGAGACATGACCAGGGCCCTCCACATGCCTAGATGACCATGGCCCCAAGGACAGCAGTGGCATGTCCCTCAGAAGAGTGCATCAGCCCCTGTCCCCCAGCAGGACAGCACCATGTCCCATCCCTGGGGATGGTGGGAGCGGAACCTAGGGTCCCCCGGGGGGGGCACCCATCAGCAGCAGCAGCATCTCCCAGGGACGGAGATGGGGAACCAGCAGCAAAGGGGTGGGGGGACAAGGGCCATGGGTCAGGGCCCACACTAATGGCTGTCTCCACTCTTCTTCCCCCCGTGTTCCGCAGCTGCACCATCAGAGGGCCCGGGGAGCGGCGGCAAGGTGTCCGTTGTCCCAGAGAGACCACCGGGACCATCCCAGCAGGCCAGCCCCTCGGCGGAGCACCGACCAGACCCAGGACGAGGCCGATGGCGGAGCCACCCCAGGACAGCCACAGACCCCCAGCTGCTCGCGACCCTCCGGCATCAGCTGGAGGTGTTGGAGCAGCACCTGCGGGTGGAGGAGCGGCAGCTGGAGCTCCAAGAGTGAGCGCTGGCCTGGCGCCAGGAGGCTTGGGGGGCCTTCATGTGCACCTTTGAGCGCATAGCGCAACACCTGGCCCACCCCGCCACGCTGCCTGCCGCTCTGCCCGCTGTGCCACCTGCTGCTCCACCTGCTGCTCTGCCTACTGTCCCTCCACTGTCAGCCACCCTGGGGCCTGCCGCTGAGGGGGACCAGGTGCCTGGGGACACTGCTGCCCGGTCGTATTTGCTGGTTCTCCCAACCCCCACCCAGCCTCGCCCAGGGCTCCGGCCGAGGCGAGGGTCACGCCCTCCCACACTGGGCGCTGGACAATAGGGTGCGGGGCCAAGGACATGGCCCCCCCCTCCTTTGTACATATCCCCTGTTTGTATATAGTTTTTGTTGGACCCCTGTTTTATTAGCTGCCACCCCATGTAAATAGTTCCCCCCCTTTTTTTTTAAGTTATTAATAAGAGGTTGCACTGTTTGGTTTCAAACAACATTTCCATTTATTTCAAAGAAAAGTGGCGGGTGGGGGTGCTCTGTGGTGTGGGCGTGGGGGCAGGGAGTGTTGTGGAGGATGGGGGGGTGCAGTGGGTGGCTCGCCCGCAGCTGGCCCTGCCAGAGTTCACCCCGCAGCCTGGTCAAAATGGGCCCGCAGGGCCTCCCGGACCTGGCTCTCCTCAGGGTCGACCTGGCGACTGGGGGCAGTGGGTGGCTGGACGTCGGCCCTGCCAGCCTCCACAGCCCAGCCCTGGAAGAAGGCCTGTCCCTTGCTCTCCACCAGGTTGCGGAGTGCGCTGCACGTGCCCACAACCTGGGGGATGTTGGGGAGGCCTGCATCCAGACGGGTGAGTAGACACCTCCAGCACCCTTTGAGGCGGCCAAAAGTGCGCTCAACCACCTGGCGCGCATGGTTCAAGAGTGTGTTGAACCACTCCTGGCTAGCTGTGAGATGGCCCGTGTAAGGGTGCATGAGCCAGGTCCAGACGGGGTATGCCATGTCTGCGACGATGCAGAGGGGCATGGTGGTGTCCCCCACAGGGATCTCCCACTGGGGGCTGTAGGTCCCCGCTTCCAGCCGGCGGCACAGGCCCAAATTTCTGAACACCCGGGCATCATGGGTGCTACCAGGCCAGCTGACATAAATGTCCAGGAAGTGGCCCCAGCTGTCCACCAAGGCCTGGAGGACCACGGAGTGGTATCCCTTCCTATTGAGGAAGCGTCCTCTGCTGTGCTCTGGGGCACGGATGGGGATATGGGTCCCATCCACAGCCCTAAAGCAATTTGGGACGCCCAGGCTGGCAAACCCCGCAATGACAGCAGCCGGGTCCCCAAGCTGCACGAGCCTGTGGAGGAGCAGGACATTGATTGCACGGGCGACCTGCAGGGGAAGGACATGAGAGAGCACCAGTGAGGGGTGTGCAGGGTGTGTCTGGCCCTCCACCCCCGGGCTCCCCCAAGGGTTCCCCCCCTGGTGTCCCCCCCCCCAGGTCCTCTTACCTCCATGAGGACAGCCCTGATGGTGGCCTTGCCCATGCCGAACTGCTGCCCCACGGATCGGTAGCTGTCTGGAGTGGCCAGCTTCCAGACAGCGATGCCGACCCGTTTCTCGATGGTGAGGGCACGTTGCATGGAGGTGTCCTGGTGCCGTAAGGCAGGGGTGAGCCACTGGCAGAGCTCCAGGAATGTCTGCTGGCTCATGCAGAAATTCTGGAGCCAGCGGTCATCATCCCACTCACCGAGCACCAGCCACTCCCACCAGTCCGTGCTCGTGGGGTAGCTCCACAGCCAGCAGCGTGTGCGACGGGGGGGGGGGATCAGAGGGCAGAAAGGTCTGGGGCTGCTTCCTTGTCCCCTGGGGGCAGCTCCTCTTCCAAAAATTAAAGATGATCAGCTGCCACCTGCATGGCACTGAGCAGGGCAAGCACTGCTCCTGCAGGGGCGGGTGTGTGGACCTCTGGTTGCTGCTGCTGGGGGTCCATACTGCTTTCACGGGGTGTACGTGCCTGTGGCTCTGCAGACCACGTGCTGTGCAGGCTGAGTGTGTCTGGGAGGGGCCCTTTAAGGGAGTGGCTAGCTGTTGCCCCGGAAGTGCCAGTCCGCCCTGTGACCATGTCTGCAGCTGTTCCTGGCACCCTTATTTCGATGTGGGCCGCTGTGGTGTGTAGACGCTCCCCTGCAGCGCCTACTTCGATGTAGTGCTGCCCAACATCGACATTGAACGTCGACGGCACCAGCCCTGGAGGAAGTGTAGACGCTATTCATCGAAATAGGTTATTTCGATTTCACTACATCGAAATAAGCTATTTCCATGTAGCATACCCGTGTAGACGTAGCTTGTGAGAGCTAACAAAATTAGATGAAAGGGTATTTAATAGTAATGTAAGAAACCTCTTAGAAAAAGGCATCTTTGTATTCTTCCGTCCTCATCAGAACTAAAATAATGCCTCTGCAGGATGCTGGGGAAATATTGGGCAGCATGGACTAGAGTTGAGAAGAAATTCTGGCTATTTGGCCATAAAAACTTTGACAGGTCTTTGAGGTAACAGTATTGACCCTGGTACCATGGGTAACTTCACTGTGTGTATTATACTTTAATAAAAATCCTTAGTGCTTGTTACCGTGGATCTGAAAGCATTTTGCCAAGGTGGATAAACATTACACTTGTTTTTTACAGATGAGGAAACTGAGGCAGGGGAAGATAAATGACTTACCTTGTGTGATCTCCTATTCATTGGAACATGCTGCCCTCCTCCCACTGCAGTTTGTTTTACGTGCTGCTTGTAACCTTCTGTCCTAAACGATTTTCTCGTATTGCTATGTACTCTTCAAACAATGCAACTTCTACTTCAGAGTTAACCGCATTTTAGTGATGACTAAAGTGGCATTTCTGTCACCTCTGAACCTTACTAACATTTTGGGGGTGAATTTTACAAATTTCCTTCTTCAAGGCTAAAAATAGTATCAGATCAGCTGTAGGGGGAAGGTGCATGGGAGCCAATTACTGCTACTAAAAGAACTCTGTCATTGCTTGTTTGTCTTCACTTTTTTCCAGTAAAGGCGGTGCAAGGGGGCACAGAGCACTTTTAGGATCTAGCAGCTGCTTCAGAAGAGCTCTCTGGTGCTGTTGTCGTGGATGAAAGAAAAAACGCTGGCCCTTCATGGAACTCCCCAGAATGTAGCTCAGCACTTAGGCCAAAGAAATTTTAAAATAATACAGAGGGTACAATATTTATTCAGTTTCACCACTAATTCTTTCTAGTTTTCTTGCCTGTCTTCATTTTCTGTCCTAGTTTACACCTCTGGGTGCTGTCTAAATTCAATGGCACGGTCTTGGGTCCTAGCCACACATAGCTACCTGGATTGGGCTACATGTAAAAGCTGCATATTTATACAAGTTCATAGTGCTGGGTGCTGAGTTGTTTGAACATAGGAATAGGAGAGATGTTGGAATCTCACACAGCACAATGGAAGTGTCCTTTTGACCCCTGATTTACACTGTGGATAATACGGACGTGAATGCCCTTTTCTTTTTGAGAGAATACATTAGTCTTATTCTCACATTATGCTTTCATAAATCTGCAAAATAGCTTTTCTGAAGATGAATGGCCATGAGCCTCAGCTGGGAAATTAATAGGAGGTTTGCAAACCGCAGCCAATGGAAACATCATCAACCCACATATCAGCTCAGCAATGTTTTTACTAAAAGCGTCTGCAGCTGCATGATTGTAGCACAATTTATTTTCAAAGGCCATCTTTTCAGGCAGTTTCAGTTGGCTTTTAGCAGACATTAGTGGCAATGCCATGCATAATCGTAGCTCTTTCATGTATTGCTCTTTTATATCTGTAGTGCTGTTCATGGATGGTGTCAACTCCCCTATACTGTTAACCGTTGCCACCACTAGTACACAGGATGGAGGAAAAGAATTAAGATGACATTTGATGATCAGTTTTCATAGAATAAAAGGCCAAAGGTGACCACAGTGATCAGGTAGTGTGGCCTCTGCATAATAGAGGCCATAAACTTCCCTCAAATAATTTCTAGAGCAGATCTGTTAGGAAAAAAAAAAACAGTCATCAACCTTGGTATAAAAATGCTCAGTGACAGACAATACACAAGGACCCTTGGTAAATTGTTACAAGGGTTAATTATTTTCACTGTTTTAAAAAGAACACCTTAATTCCAGTCTGAATTTGAATAGCTTCAGCTTTCACTATTTATATCATTACATTTTTATATTGAAAAATCCATTATCAAATATTTGTTCTTCAGGTAGGTACTTACAGACTGCAATCACACTATCCTTTCACTTTTGCTTTGGTAGGCTCAAATAGCTCAGTTTAATTACTTTATCATTATAAGGCACATTTTATAAGCCTTTAATCATTCTCACAGTTCTTCTCCGAACTATCAACAACCTCCTTGAATTATGCATATGACAACTGGACACAGTATTCCATCCGCAGACACGACAATGATAAGTAGAGAGACAAATAAGCTCTCTACTTATTCTTAAAATTCTTTATTTATGTACCCTAGGATCAAATTAACCCTCTAATCCAGGAGTTTATTTTGCCTTTGTTATATTCACTGCTACATTATATTCACTGCTACATTGTGCTTTGCATATGCTGATTTCAGCACTAATACAAGTAATCTACAGGCCTGTATCCAGTAAAACATCAGCTTTAGCAAGTTAGTACAAGTCATGAGGCCTATAATCCAAAATGAATAAGCTTTGTACAAACAAATAATGCAATAGAAAACTTCACATATTTGAGAAGCAGAAAATAGATGTTAAGAGTCTTAGTACTTCTGTGGGTATCATGCGTTTGAAACACTTTTTGGCCATTTCTACACGTGGCACTTTTTCCGGAAGAAGATCTTCTGGAAGAGTGCTTCTACACATCAAATAGGACTTCAAAAGAACCACTCCTTCTTTTGGAAGAGTGCATCTACACATGCCATGGCACTCTTCTGGAAGAACAGGGCAGGGAACAGCACACAAGGAGGCACGCAGCCAGGGAGCCCTTCCAGGTCCACCGGCCACACAGCCCCTTAAAGGGCTCCACCCAAACAGCCCCTCCCTGCAAATGCCGCTGAAGCCAGCCAACTCTGTCCCCAGCCAGCCAGACCCAAATCCTTGTCCACAGCCTGCAGACCAGCATGCATGGATCCCCAGCAGCCGCAGGACAGCAGGCTTGCCCTCACCCGCACACTAGCCATCTTCTTGGCCACCGTCCTCAGCCTTCTGTGGAGGCAGGGGCCCAGGCCTGTGGGTCCTACACCCCCACCACCCCTGCCGGGCCCCCTCCGACCAGTCCAGCATGTCTAGACCCATTCCACCAGCACTGACTGGTGAGACAGGGTCATCATGGGGGAGTGGGACAACAACCACTGGCTGCAGAACCTGCAGATGAAGAAAGAGACCTTCCTCAAGATCTGCAGCTGCCTTGCCCCCATGCTATGATACCAGGATACCTGGATGAGGCCAGTCCTCTCCCCAGAGAAGTGCATACCCATCGCCATCTGGAAATTGGCCACCCCGGGCAGCAGTTTGGGGTGGGCACATCCACTGTCAGGGCTGTCGTCCTCCAGGTAAGCCCTGCCCCAGACCCTGCCCCACCGGTGGGAGGGAGGGAAGGAGGGGGCCGGCAGGCTCAGGGAACCTCAGGCACCAATTGGGAGGGAGCAGGGCTTGGGTGGGAGGTGGGCAGGCAGGCCTAGCCCAGAAGGGATACCACATGGCCACTGCTGGAGGAGTCCCTCAGAAGGGAGGGGGGCCCAGAAGGGAAAGAGGGCGTGGAAGGGGTGGGGGACAGGGACCCCTCTGCGTATGCCCACGAGTGTGCCCATTCCCCTGCAGGTCGTGAGGGCCATCAACCAGCTGGTGAGCATCAGTGACCTGGACGCAGTTGTTGCAGGCTTTGCCCCACTGGGGTTCCCCCAGTGCTTTGGGGCAATCAGCGGGATGAATATTCCGATCAGGGCCCTGGACCACAGTGGCAGCCAATACATCAATTGCAAGGGGTACAACTCCATTGTTCTCCACGCTGTGGTGGACGCCTGTGGCAAGTTCAACCACATTTATGTCGACTGGCCGGGCAGGGCACATGATGCGGGGATCCTGCAGAATTCTGCCCTGTTCCACAGGATGGAGGCTGGGACATTCGTGGGCTGGTGGAAGCGTGCCACTGGGGACGTCATGATACCTCTTTGCCTCATGGGCGACCTGGCCTACCCACTCCAGCCCTAGTTGATGCGCCCATATACTGGACACCCCACACCCTCCCAGGAGCTGTTTAATGCTCCACTCACATGGGCCTGGTATCCTGTCGAGTGCGCTTTTGGCCGTCTGAAGGCTCGGTTCAGGTGTCTCCTCACATGCCTCGATGTGGGGGTAGAGAATGTCCCGCAGGTCGTGGCCTCCTGTTGCACATTCCACAACCTTATTGAGGCACATGAGGGGACCCTGTCCCAGGGCTGGATGGTGGAGCTGGCCCCCCCCCACTACCAGCAGCCCGCTGCAGCCACCGACTGGTGGCTTGAGCCTGATGGGCTCCGGATCTGGAAGGTGCTTTGGGAGGCATTCATTCAAGGGGACTACTAATCCCTGCACCCCTCCCCACAGGCACCCCCTTCACACACCCCCATGTGAACAACCCCCGCCCCTCAACCCCTCCACCCTCACTCACAGTAATCAGGGACACAGGGGGTGCTGAATGCTACCATATATTTAACCCTGAACTATTCCCAATGTGAAAAATGTAAATAGTAAATAGTGAATAATAAAAGTAACAACTAAAACCTGATAGGGAGTGAACTATATACATGGGGGTAAGGGGGCAGGGGCACCTACACCTGGATGGAGACTGGGGCAGGAATATTGGGGTCCCTAATCAAGGGATGGGGTGGAAGGCTGCAAGCCCCAGTGCCCACGGGTGCCTCTCCCACCCTGGGTGTGTGGTCGCCTGTGGGGCACTGATTGGGCTGGAAGCGCTGGCAGTAGGGCCGGTCGGCATCCTGCCCAGCCTCAGCGAAGGGGCCAGGGCCGGGGGTTGTGGCTCAGGTGACCCTCCACAGGGCCCACCGTGGCCACAATCCATGCTGTGAGGTCCCTCAGTGCAGCATCAGGCAGGCCCGGGGGCAATAGGGCGGTCAGGGCCTCTGGGTCATGGACTGGGGGCATGGCAGCAGCTGAGGGGCCAGCAGGGGGGCCGGGGGGAATGCAGGGGGGTCAGCTGGTGGGGCAGCAGGGAGGGGCTTGGGGGGGCAATAGCAGGGGCCTCAGGGAGCACTACAGGAGGGACAGCCAAGGGGGCCTTGGGGGGGCACTATGGGGGGGCAGGCGGGGGATCTCAGGGGGTACAATGTGGGGGACAGCCGGCTGGGCTTGGTGGGGGCCTCTGGGGGGACTGTGGGGGGGCAGCTGAGGGGGCTGCCCTGCTAGGGCCCTGCACACTGTGCGGAGCATTCCCACCACCTCCCCCCAAGTGTCCCACCTCCACTGGAACTCAGTCTCATTGAGGGCGAACCGTCTTTTGGCAAGGGCGTTCTGCTGGCGGAGGGCTGCTGTGTAGGCTGCGACCTCTTCCTCGCAGCGGCTGCGGCAGATCCAGCGCACTGGTGGCCACCGTGTAGCGGGGGCTGGTGTGGGCCCAGCTGGTGGGCTCCTGGGTCCTCCGGCCTGGATGGGGCTGGTGGGCCCCGGGCTCCTCTTCCGGCTGCCCTGGCCCTCAGATGGTACTGCTGTTGAGAGAGAGAGAGAGGGTGGGGGTAGAGGGGGAAGTCAGTACCATATCTGGGACCTGGGTGGCATGACCCCAGTCTCCCCAGCTGGTTACCCAGTCCACAGACCCATGCGATGGGCATGTGCCAGGGGAGCCGCCATGTGGGCTTGTGTGCATTCACCACAGTGGCCACTGGGGCATGATGCCAGAGGTGGGGTGCTATCCACAGTGGCCCACCCGAGCAATGGACTTGTGGGCTGAGGGGTGCTCAGCTGTGGGGGGTTCCGAAAGCAGCTCTGCTGCCTGGAGGGGGCCTCAGCACGCTCAGGGAGCGCTTCATGGGAGAGTGAGACAGGTGCTGCTCGCAGGCATGGGTGTGTGCTGGGCCCTGACCGGGGATGGGCTTTAGGGCTTCAGGGCCCGGGTCTGAGTTCCAGGTTTCCCTCTCCCCCCACTGTGCTTTTCCACTGTGCACACTTACCCAAGGTGGCCTCATATATGTCGGGTGATGCCCAACTGGAAGGGACCTGGCTGCTGGCAGTCGAGGGCACCACAATGACTAGGGACCCATCTGTGGACTCCCTATCAGATGGGACATCCACAGTGGCAGATCCCTTGTGCCCCTTCTCCAGTGCGGCAGGGAGCTCAGTTGCAGCTGTCTCCACAGTAATGCAGGGTGGAGAGGCGTCATATGCAGCCAGGAGGTCCTGCAGCTCCCGGTAGAAGGGGCAGCTGGCAGAGGCATGGCCAGATCTGTGGAAACTGTCCTGGGCCCGCATGTACCCCTGCCATAACTCCTTCACTTTGCACCGCCCTTGTTCTGGTGTCCAGGAGGGGTGGCCTTGGGCAGCCAAGCCCTGGGCCAGACAAGCAAAGGCTGGGGCGTTCCTCCAGTGCCCACTGGTGTCCCAGAGGACATCCTCATCGCACCAGAGCCCCAGGAGGTCCTGAAGTTCTGGTTCAGTCTAGGAGGGGGCCCTTAATTTTGGAGCCCGTTCGGGGTCCTGGCTTCCCTCGTCTGGGTTTCTGGGGCTTCCCTGGGCAGTATGGGGTACCGGGTGGCTAGCCATCCCTGCCGGTCAGGGCTTGCTGGGTGCTGTGGAGCCTCAGGGGAAGTGTGGCAGGCAGCTTTGCACATGCTGCCTGTCTCACACTCTCTGCTTCCTGCCATGGGGTTTCTCGGTCCTTGCAGCTTTAAAGGCTGCAAGGACCTGGGGACCACAGAGGCTCGCTGGGGGTGTCTAGATTGGCCCTGCTCTCCAGCAGGCTGCCGCCATGAAGGACTGCTTCTTCTGGAAGAAGCAGTCCGATAACTTCTACACATGACTTCTTCCAGAAGAATCTTCCGGAAGAAGGTCCTCTTCCTGATTCTGGAACGGAATATAGAATCCAAAAGAGGGGGCACCTTCTTCCGGAAGAAATCCGAAAGAGCGTCTTACATGTGTAGAAGCTCCACAGTTCTTCCGGAAGATCTTGCCTGTGTAGAAACAGCCAACCAGTCTTGCACTGGTGTCTCATTGTGATGGGTTGGGACCCCTAGGATGCCAGTTAAGGTGCTGAGATACCTACCACTGAGTCAGTCTGTTAGGGAACTGATCCATAAGTGTTTAAGATATATTTTCCCCTAGTTATTCATGACTCAAACACTTACTGCCATTTTTTACAGGGATACACTCCATCTCTACTCTCCCTCCCCCTCAACTCTGAGACTTTCTACATAGGTTATCTTTCATTTTAAGTTGTGTGAGTTGTCTTCTCACTTGCAGAATCTAAGTACGGAAAAATTAAAGTATTGAATCCCAGCAAGGAACTTTTGCCTTCCTCTGACATTAGGACAATTTTTATGAGTTAACTTGCTTTTCTTAAGGTTGGGATAAGCCACCATCCATGGGTGTGTAATATAAAGACTCAAGTCTCTTGGCCCAGCTGGATCCTCATATTTATCTTCTGCATATTCTGTGTTGAAGACCTAATACCAATTGGCAACTTCTAGCTTCTACTTTTAGGAGTCTGGAACATTTTCTAATCCTTATTTCTCTGATGGCCACAGAATGCCCATCTTCACTATCTCTACCTCTGAAGAATGCCAACTAGAACTTTTCCGAGTCTGCCCAATACTGCTATTTCTCAATTGTTTTTAAAACACTTGCATATTGTGCTTCCAATATAAGTCTAAGACAGGTTGGGGCAACATTATATTAGAACTGAATCATAATTCATCCTTTATTCTGGAGGCAGGGGAGAAATAAATTTATTCCACACCTTTCTGTGGGGAAGATTCCTCCCAGCATCTGTTGAGCCACCTATGTTGAAACTATACACTAGCTAGCCTGCTTCCCTAACAATAGTTCAGTATGCAGTAGTTACACTGCTATAAGCTGAACATATTTATCCTTGGGGTTGTAAACTGTGGAACACGAAATTTTGCCCTCTCTGCACTGCCTTTTCTCAACAGGATACTAAATGGAGTGGTCCTCTTTCTTCACTAGTTACCATAGTTTCTAAAAATGTCTTAGAAGCCTCCTGTCAGATGGTTTCTCAGAAGAGAGTGACTTACTGTGTTCAGGACCATTTTTATCTCGGTTCACTAACTTATACCATTTGGCATAAAGCAAGCGCTTAGATGAGCAGTAGCAGGTTAGAGTATAGCAAGACACAAGGGCAGACAGAGTTAATTATTGTGGGGGAAGGATGAAGATGGGTTCTGGAACCGATTCCTCTGAGTGCTGTAAGGTGAACATTGATAAATTAGGACCACCAGATGCCCCTGCCACAAGTTCTGGTTAGATTTGATGGGCAGAAGCTCCTTGGTCAAGATGTGCTAAGGATCACAAGAAAATATGGATTTTTATTCTTACCCTTCAAGCTCATTTAATTCCTAATTAATGATCAATCCGCTAGCTTCTTCACTTTACTCTGCATCACTAAATATAAATGCAAAGGGAATTTTGTAGTAGGATTCTAAATGAATGTTTGTGTATTCATAAATCAGTCTTTGGATCTAACTGAAAGTTGGTGTAAGTTAGAGCTTTAGTTATAAAACAGAACACCCTCCCTCACCCCCTCCCCAGTATTTGGCATGTTGGGGCAGGATTGTAGATTGCCTATCTGGCTTCACAAGCATGCATGTCAGATCATCACTTCCTTTGTGTGGGTTACCTATCTTGTAATTCCCAGGGTGGCTGGAGGAAAATGGCACCTATGAGGCTACTGTTTCCCTTTGCAAGTAATCAGATTATACCCTCCCCTCCCTGGCCAGTGAGTGGGGAACTACATTAATCTGCACCTGGCAAAGGGCAGTAGCTGGTTACTCTCCTCCCTGACATGGAGCAAAGAGGAGAATAGGGCTTGAATTGTGACTGTGTCTCAGTTTCTGGTCTGCTTCAGGGGCAGGGCAAGTGGCTATTCTTTAATTGGGGGTACCTGTGTTTTGTTTTTTAGCAAACCCAGCCTAATTGAGAGCTATACTGCTTTTGGGGAGCTCCAGTGGGAAGCAGTGCCAGAGCACTACCACTGACTTTAGAAGGCAACCCTGCCCCATTCTAAGTCACAATTTAGCTTCATTTTTAACTCCTAACAAGGGGTATCATTTCTGAAATAAAGGATATCAGTAGTGTCCAAATATGTGTACAATAAAAAACTTTTTATTATCCAGCATTCCCAGAGAACCAGGGATGCTGGATAATAATGTGCCAGATATTCAAGCTGGGCATAGCCCTTGCCCCCACTCTCCCCCCTCCAGCCAGACAGCAGGCCCCGTGGCAGCTGATCCACAAAATGCCAGTTAACGGAATGTGCTGGATATCTGGGTGCTCGATACCCGAGCTTTTACTGTAATTGCATTATATCCTGCAAAGTCAGAGATGCAGGGAGTAGAATACATAATGGGGTATGTAGATCAGTGACAGGTCTGGGCACATAGGAGGCAACTTCTTGTTTGATAGTCAGAAAACAACGCCCCTATTCTTAAACACTTAAACAATAAATGCTGCCACCCTTTCTCATTTGGAGTAGTACCTTACTTTATAACTATTCCCATTGGAAGAAAAGGAGACCTGTAGGGAGTCACTGTTCTAGAGATACAGTGAAGAAGAACACATCCAACGAAATTGTATGTGGGAGTGTAATGATTGTTGGATGCTTAACAAAATTGGTTCCTTAAAGGCTGCGCCCTTGAGGGTTGATGAGTAAGTGTTCAGTAGCATACCATGTGGATACAGAGCTTCTTCACAGACTTATTTCCTTAATGCACTTGATAAATTTATGTACTCCTATTCATAATTCAGCTTTCTCATACTCTTAGCATCTTTTGGTTACTATGGTAACTAAGAATCAGGGACAGCAGTACCTGTCCCCTAACTAGACTATATTTTGCATAAAGGATGTTACTTCCTACACTGTGTACATGACTTACATCCTGAATAAAGCAGCATTATAGTCAATTTTCCTTTTCTAAGAAAAAAAGGAAGGGGTCCAAGATCTGGGATTAAACACTCCAAGCACTCCCCAACTTGTAGGCCTCAGCGTTTGGAACAGAATGGATTCAGTGTTCCAATTCATTTCAGCGTAGGAAGGTTTGATAAGTGAATTGACTCCAAACCAGTATCTGGGTACAGACTTTAGCTTTTAAGCTTTGATTGGGGCTCATCCATATTCAAAAGATTCTGAAATGTGGTTTTAGTTAAGAATAATTGATTTTGCTGCTTACTTCTACCCTTTATAGAAAAAGGAAGTACTGGAAATCAGAGAAGTCTGTCTGCATGTGGCCGTCTCCTTCCTTCCCACCTAAGTTCTAAAAACTGAGCTGGAAATGTCATGAGCACATGCAATATTAGAAAATAGTCTATAACCTGATTTTTCCCACAGAAATGCCTCAGCAGCATTTCTCAGCACTGGTGCATCGCCTGAATTTTTGAAATGGATTAGTGTTCAGATCTAGGATTTGAACTGTTTATTTTATCTCAACCGGTTCAGCCATACTTACGTAAAACATCTACAAAGGTAAACCATGAAAACACTAATTTGTTCTTTAACCATAGACAAATACATTACTTAAATTATGTATTTTGATTACATTCAAACATAATTTTAAAGGATCAAATTTTTAAACACAAATGCCTAAATTCTGCTTGCAGATACACACATACACAGTTACCTATTATGCATTCATTTAGAGACACATTCTCCTTTACTTATCCATTGGTGTGACCTCTATTTAGGAAACTAAGTTAAGAATCTTGTCCTGGAGTGTCGATTTTTGTTCCCCTGGGATTCTCAAAAATGTCTTAAGATTTATTCATGCAGCTCCATTTATAATAAATATAACACTGAAAGCTGCCTGTTGGTCTTTTCTCATGTCAGTGTGCCTGATAACCTCTGTTGACAGTAATAGGAATGAGCATGTATAGAGGAGAAACAGACTAAAGAACTGAGTGTCACTTTGCTAGACCTTGGAGGTAGCCTCTGGCAAATGTGAATCTAAGGAGCCTAGTGCATTTCTCATATCTACTGAGACTTCTAGAAGATAATTGTTTAGTGTTTAAAAATAATATGGATGTCAGGTCTTGAATTTAGAAGTTAGCTAAACTTCATGAACTGGCATAGGGCTAATCTATACTTAAGCGGGAAAATCAACTTTCCAGAGTTTGATTTTGCCATGTGTGTTAAGACACAGCAAAATTGACCTCTCTGGGTCTGTCTGTCAACATCAACATAAGCCTAAAGAGCCCTGGACTACACTAGGTAAGAAAGTCAATTCTGATATGCTGATTCTACCTATGCTAGTGGCATAGCTAGAATTAAGTATCAGAAATCAACTTTCTAACCTAGTATAGATCTAGTCATGGTGAGAAATGTAGTGATTTTAAATACAGTTTTTAGTGGGGGCCTTGATACATTTGTCCTAGGTGTGGTAAGATTATCAGGAACATTCAGTGGTAGGGGCCCAGGCACAGACAGGTGCATCCTAGAGGTGAATGCCTGGCTTCAAAGATGGTGTCGTCAGGAAGGCGTTCGCTTCCTTGACCACGGGATTCTATTCCAGGAAGGACTAATGGATAGGGATGGTGTCCACCTTTCGAGGAGGGGAAAGACCGTATTTGGACACAGACTGGCTAACCTACTGAGGAGCGCTTTAAACTAGGTTTGATGGGGGCAGGGGAGCCAAGTCCACAGGTAAGTGGAGAACATGGAAACCTGGGTGATGGGTCAGAAATGGGAGGTGGCATGGGCAACAATGTCAGAATAAAAAGAGAGTCAGGGCGAAACAGGGAGGCAAGATCAAATCAATATCTTAGATGCCTGTATACAAATGCAAGAAGTATGGGTAATAAGCAGGAAGAACTGGAAGTGCTAGTAAATAAACATAACTATGACATCGTTGGCATCACAGAAACTTGGTGAGATAATACACATGATTGAAATGTTGGTATTGAAGGGTACAGCCTGCTTAAGAAGGATAGACAGGGAAGAAAGGGGGGAGGTGTTGCCTTATATATTAAAAATGTATACACTTCTACTGAGGTGGAGACTGATGTAGGAGATGGACGTGTTGAGAGTCTCTGGGTTAGACTAAGAGGGGTAAAAAACAAGGGTGATGTCCCGATAGGCATCTACGACAGGCCGCCTAGCCAGGTGGAAGAGGTGGATGAGACTTTTTTTAAACAACTAACAAAGTCAAGCAGGGCCCCAGATTTGGTGGTGATGGGGGACTTCAACTATCCAGATATATGTTTGGAAACTAATACAGCGGGGCACAGACTATCCAGTAAGTTCTTGGATTGTACTGGAGACAATTTTTTATTCCAAAAGGTTGAAAAAGCTACCGGGGGAAGCTGTTTTAGATTTGATTTTAACAAATAGGGAGGAATTGGTAGAGAACTTGAAGGTGGAAGGCAGCTTGGGTGAAAGTGATCACAAAATCATAGAGTTCACAATCCTAAGGAAAGGTAGAACAGAAAACAGTAAAATAGAGATAGTGGATTTCAGGAGGGCAGATTTTGGTAAACTCAGAGAGCTGGTAGGTAAGGTCCCACGGGAAGCAAAGCTGAGGGGAAAAACAGCTGAGGAGAGTTGGCAGTTTTTCAAAGGGACATTATTAAGGTCCCAAAAGCAAGCTATCCCGCTGTGTAGGAAAGATAGAAAATATGGAAAAAGACCGCCTTGGCTTAACCAGGAGATCTTGCATGATCTCAAAATAAAAAAGGAATTGTATAAAAAATGGAAACAAGGAAAAATTACAAAGAATGAATATAGGCAAACAACACAAGAATGCAGGAGAAAGATTAGAAAGGCTAAGGCACAAAATGAGCTCAAACTAGCTACAGGCATAAAGAGAAATAAGAAGGCTTTTTATAAATATATTAGAAACAAGAGGAAGACCAGGGACAGCGTAGGGCCATTGCTCAGTGAGGAGGGAGAAACAGTAACAGGAAACTTGGAAATGGCAGAGATGCTCAATGACTTCTTTGTTTCGGTCTTCACTGAGAAGTCTGATGAAAGAATGCCCAACATAGTGAATGCTAGTGGGAAAGGGGTGGGGTTAGAAGTTGAAATAAAAAAAAGAACAAGTTAAAAATCACTTAGGAAAATTAGATGTCTGCAAGTCACCAGGGACTGATGAAATGCACCCTAGAGTACTCAAGGAGCTGATAGAGGAGGTATCTGAGCCTTTAGCTATCATCTTTGGAAAATCATGGGAGACAGGAGAGATTCCAGAAGACTGGAAAAGGGCAGATATAGTGCCCATCTATAAAAAGGGAAATAAGAATAACCCAGGAAACTACAGGCCAGTCAGCTTAACTTCAGTGCCAGGAAAGATAATGGATCAGGTAATTAAAGAAATCATCTGCAAGCACTTGGAAGGTGGTAAGATAATAGGAAACAGCCAGCATGGATTTGTAAAGAATAAATCTTGTCAAACTAATCTGATAGCTTTCTTTGATAGGATAACGAGTCTTGTGGATAGGGGAGAAGCGGTAGATGTGGTCTACCTAGACTTTAGTAAAGCATTTGGTATGGTCTCTCATGATATTCTTATCAAAAAACCAGGCAAATACAATTTAGATGAGGCTACTATAAGGTGGGTGCATAACTGGCTGAATAACCGTACCCAGAGAGTTGTTCTTAATGGTTCTCAATCGTGATGGAAAAGTATAAAAAGTGGGGTTCCACAGGGGTCTGTGTTAGGACTGGTTCTGTTCAATGTCTTCATCAATGATTTAGATATTGGCATAATAAGCGTACTTTGTAAGTTTGCAGACGATACCAAGTTGGGAGGGGTTGCGACTACTTTGGAGGATAGGGTCATAATTCAAAATGATCTGGATAAATTGAAGAAATGGTCTGAGGTAAACAGGATGAAGTTTAATAACGACAAATGCAAAGTGCTCCACTTAGGAAGGAACAATCAGTTTCACACATACAGAATGGGGAGAGACTGTCTAGGAACGACTACAGCAGAAAGGGATCTAGGGATTACAGTGGACCACAAGCTAAATATGAGTCAACAGTGTGATGCTGTTGCAAAAAAAGCAAACATGATTCTGGGATGCATTAACAGGTGTGTTGTGAACAAGGCATGAGAAGTCATTCTTCCGCTCTACTCTGCGCTGGTTAGGCCTCAGCTGGAGTATTGTGTCCAGTTCTGGTCACCGCAGTTCAAAAAAGATGTGGAGAAACTAAAGAGGGTCCAGAGAAGAGCGACAAAAGTGATTAAAGGTCTAGAGAATGTGACCTATTAAGAAAGGCTGAAAGAATTGGGCTTGCTTAGTTTGGAAAAGAGAAGACTGAGGGGAGACATGGTAGCAGTCTTCAGGTATCTAAAAGGGAGTCATAAGGAGGAAGGAGAAAGCTTGTCCTTATTGGCCTCTGAGGATAGAACAAGAGGCGACGGGCTTAAACTGCAACAAGGGAGGTTTAGGTTGGACATTAGGAAAAAGTTCCTAACTGTCAGGGCGGTCAAACAGTGGAATAAATTGCCAAGGGAGGTTGTGGAATCTCCATCGCTGGAGATATTTAAGAACAGGTTACATAGATGTCTATCAGGGATGGTTTAGATAGTACTTGGTCCTGCCATTGGGGCAGGGGGCTGGACTTGATGGCCTCTTGAGGTCCCTTCCAGTCCTAGTGTTCTATGATTCTATGATTCTGGAGGTCAGGGTGCAGCTTCAAGCTAATTCTTCTGCAAATATTGCCAAGTCTGTGTATTACCAGGAGGGGCTATGTATTAAGACTTCTAAATCACTGGCATTCATTGTAAATTAATTCATACACATGGAGGTTGCATTTCCAGGGAATAATGCATTTTTCTATCTTCCATAGCCTCACAAAATTAACTGACAAGAGTATAGTGTGAGCATTTCCTTCCCCTGATTAAAAATGTATATTCCAAATAATAAAATGTTTTATTTTTGCATTTGGGAACTTTGCACATCTTATTTGCATTAAACTGCCATTTTCATGACTCTAAAAAGTAAACAAGTCTACATATTTCCCATATATACTTCCTCTTATGAAAATATTTGAATATTTAGGTGAGTATCATTTATATCTGTTGTCACTTTGGATTTCAGTGTAATTTATCAGGCTTTACAAAAATATCTCTGCAATATTTTGATTAAACAAACATGAAATTACTAGATTACTCAGACCTTTTAAAATCTCTCCATAGAATATTTATGGGTGTGCACATTAGATGTTGCTTGTACAATTCCTTTTTATTCTAGTAATGTAGAACATGAGAGACCTAAAGTCTCCATAATACTCAGCTGCTTTTTGTACTACTTGGGCTGTATTGGAGTTGCTAATGGCTAGATTGCGATTTACATTAAAGGAGGTATGTAGATTAGTGCAGAACAAAACAAAAAGAATCAACCCATATCCATACAAAAACATGTTCTAAGTATACTGCTATATGAGCATGTAGACTGTTCTACCATCTACTTGGTAATATAGCACAGTCAGTTTCTGAGAATAAGAGAGTTTGGCACTATCACACCTGACCTAAGTCTATAGAAGTCAATGGAAAGGCACCTATATCTTGTAGGTTATCATGTCACATGAGAGAGTCAGCATTGGATCTACCGATTGTAATGATGGCAATTATCTTTCCAAGAAGGCTTTATGATAGAAATGATGACAAAATTTAAACTCTGTGAGGGGTAACCTACAAGAATGCCAATGATCCCTGCATTTTTGAATGGTGTGTGTAAGAAGTCCATAAATCAATTGTGGCTATGCCCTCATAAAACACGTTAGACATGCAAGGGTGAGAATCTATATTTCATTTGGATCCTTTTCCCAGAGGGGATGGAAAACAGTAACCACACACAACTCAGCAAATAAATATTAATTATCCAGGGCAGACTTTGTTCTTATTGCTAGAAATGTTATAATGCTTACTAAGCTTCAAGTCTAGTCCAGTTATGGCAGTGCCACAAGAATAAAAAAAAAACCCTGTATTTTCCTAGTAATTGTATTTACTCATGATTGTACAAAATATAATGCTTAATCCAATATGGGTGACTTCACAAATAAAAATACCTTACATATTTGCATCTGTATAGAATGAGCTAGACTGTGGTTTTAGGTGTGGACTTGGGCAGCGGGTAGTAAGTAAATGGGACCACCCTAGGAGGAGTTTGCCAAATGACAATTCCTCTTTTGCTTTCTCTTTGATTCAGGAGGATATTAATTTTGTGATGTTTGATACCAGCAGCAAATCATTAGCACCACATGCTCAGTTCCTCTAGCCATTAATTTTGGGGGAAGAGGTAAAACAAAGATTCCACTCATACCCTGCCCCTTTGTATCCATTTTTTTTCCTCTCAACTCTAAGGAAGTAGTAAATGCATGCAAAATTCACTCACTCCTGCACACCAGATCCAAAGTCTAGACAGTCTTTATGTAATCCACACACCTATCGGTGTGTTGTAACAGAGATTTTAACAATCTACACCCCACCATCAACTTATGCCTTGATTACTCCATGCAAGAGATACATTTCCTGGGCACTACAGTTCTAATCAAGGATTGCCTGATCAGTTCCACACTGTACTGAAAACCTACAGATCACTATGCTTACCTACACCCTTCTAGCTTCCATCCTGCACACATAACTAGATCCGTTGTTTACAGTCAACCTCTTAGATACAATCACATTTGCTCTGATCCAACTGTCAGAGACCAAAAACTACAAGATCTTTACCAAATATTCATAGACCTGAATTACCCACCAGGGCCGTGTCTACACGTGCCCCAAACTTCGAAATGGCCATGCAAATGGCCATTTCGAAGTTTACTAATGAAGCGCGGAAATGTATATTCAGCGCTTCATTAGCATGCGGGCGGCAGCGGCGCTTCGAAATTGACGCTTCTTGCCGCCGCACAGTGCGTCCCGACGGGGCTCCTTTTCGAAAGGACCCCGCCTACTTCGAAGTCCCCTTATTCCCATGAGCTGATGGGAATTCCCATGAGCTGATGGGAATTCCCATGAGCTGATGGGAATAAGGGGACTTCGAAGTAGGTGGGGTCCTTTCGAAAAGGAGCCCCGTTGGGACGCGCCGCGCGGCGGCAAGAAGCATCAATTTCGAAGCGCCGCTGCTGCTGCCGCCCGCATGCTAATGAAGCGCTGAATATACATTTCAGCGCTTCATTAGTAAACTTCGAAATGGCCATTTGCATGGCCATTTCGAAGTTTGGGGCACGTGTAGACACAGCCCAGGAGAAGTAAAAAACCAAATCGACAGAGCCAGACGAATACCCAGAGACCAGCTACTCCAAGATCGGCCAAAAAAAGCCAAGAACAGAACACCACTGGTCATCACCTACAGCCCCCAATCAGATCACTGCAACGAATTATTAAAGACCTACAACCTATCCTTAATCAGGATGCTACACTCGAGAAGGCCCTGGGTGACATGCCTGTTCTCTCCTACAGACAACCTCCCAACCTCATGAGGATCCTCACCAACAGCCACAGTCTATACCCCAGGAATACCAGTCCTGGAAACTTTCCTTGCAACAAAGCCCGCTGCCAGCTTTGTCCACATATCTTCTCTGGAAATACCATCACTTTACCTGACCAGGTTACTCACAGAATCACTGGCATTTTCTCATGCTCCTCTACTAACGTTATATATACTATCATGTGCCAACAATGCCCAGATGCTTTGTATATTGGACAGACTTCTAACTCCCTTAGACAAAGGGTTAATGGGCACAAAACAGACATCAAAACAGTCCAGACTCACAAACCAGTTAGTCAACATTTTAACGGAATGGGGCATTCTGTTAATGACTTAAGAGTATGCGTGTTACTGAAAAAAAATTCTCACCCCATATTCCAAGAGAAGCAGCTGAGCTGTCTTTTATATTCAAATTCGGCACATTAACACGTGGTTTGAACTGGGATGGGAATTTTCTGAGTCACTGTAGGGGCTCGTCTGCATACTTGGCTTAATCTAATTCTTGACCTTCCCCTTGCAACCCCTGCACTCTCTTATTTGATCTCTTTGATAATTTTTTTTCTGATTTGTCCTCCTTGATTTCTGTTTTTGGTTCTCTGTGCCTTAAATATTGAGTCTGTTCTGGTCTGGCTATGGTCTGAAGAAGTGGGTCTGTCCCATGAAAGCTCACCTAATAAATTTTTTTGCTAGTCTTTAAAGTGCTATTTGACTGCTTTTTGTTTTGACCTATGGGTGTGGTTCACTGTGCCATATAGTGGCACCTAGACCACAAACAGACAAAGAATGACTCTCTTCTGCAGACTTAGCTGACAGCCAACTGTAGAAGCTCCTGCATTAAGCTCCAGAGGTCTCAGACTTGAGTCTGCCTGTGGGCAGCAACATTAACTGTGACCATGTTGCAATCTAACCCTGTATAAGCACAACTACTTGTCTGTGTGCCCAGAATGTGATAAGGTTGCCCTTCCCCCATCAGACATCTGCACTGTGACTTAGTTGAAGATAAGTTTCTTAGAACCCACTAGATTGCATCAGTCACACTTTTTTCCTTGAAAAAATACAGTTAAAGAAACTGGACATGAACAGGAATCAACCCTTTTTACACAGAGAAAATAATTATTATTGACTCTGCAGCATACTCTTACTTTGATCTAATTGTTCATATAATTTTGAATTTACAGACTGTCATATTTGAAAATGTAGGTTTAAATTTTGATGCATAATTTGTCTCAAAAAGAGTTGATTTTCAACATCTGCTACTTTGAGCAGCAATTACAATTCACCTTTAAGCATCCTCACAAGAACTTTTCTCCAAGTGAAAATGTTTACTATTGGCAAGTTAGAAACAGCTATCCATCTCTGTCAGTCGTCTTTGTTCTCAATGACTACTGTTTTTCTGTTCTTTATCCACCACTTAACACTCCAGGGATCTTTGCAGAGCACTTGCTATTCCAGGGTCACTATGCATAGCATACTTTCTGCACCTTAATGATGCAATTTATACTGCACTATACCTCAGGAGTGCTTTTTGTTGTTCAGAAGCTTGGTTTCATTTATACAAGTTTATTCTAGGTTGGTTACAGGCTGTAGTCTTGACTACTTAATTTTGTGGCCTTGGATTTTTTTTTTATGGCAACCCTCATCAGAATCCCTAAGGCTGTTGATAACCCTATTGTCTTTCCAGTTTAAGGGATGGTGTCTAGCTCACCACCTCAGTCACAGACCAGAAAACAAATTGTAATGGAGTCATAGTTCCTTCTTTGATCTGGAAAGTCAGTAAACTACTTAAGCCCCCTTCTGTGACTACTTCACCTACCCTCTGTGTGCCCAGCTACTGACACTATCCCTCTATTTGCTCACAGATGATGAAAACAATTTAGTAGCCTTTGCCCTCTTCCCCATTAAAAGGATCACACTGGGAGCAAAGGAGAATGTTTCACTTACACTTTGCAGAATAAGGGCTGTGATAGTGCTCTACAGCTGAAACTTTGAACCTGTCATCTGCTTACTGGCCTCACAGTCATCTCTTTACTGGCTTCCTCAATAAGGACACATCTACACTAGCATGTTTTTTTGGAAAATCAGGCCCTTATTTGAAAGAACACCCAGTGCATCCACACTCAATGTACTCTTTCAATCTGAAATTGAAAGAATGGAGCTCTTCTTCTGGAAACCCTCTTCTGCTACCGGATCAGGAAGAGCACCTCCTTTCAAAAGTTTCTTTCAAACACGAAAGTATGTGTAGATGCTCTGTGGGGCCTTTTTTTTTTTCAAAATAGCAGTCCTCATGGCACCAGACTTTTCAATCCCTGGCCTTTTCTTTGAGAAAAGTGAGGGCTGTGTTGACACTCTCTATCAATAGAGAGAATCGATCTTTCTTTCTGTTTTGTGCGTGTGTGTGTGTGTGTGTGTGTGTGTGTGCGCTCTTTCGAAAGAAGATCTTCTGGGAGATCATCTTTTGAAAGATCACTGTAGTGTAGCTGCAGCCTATTTGGTTTTAGGAAGAAGGGGCTTTCAAAGTCAGGAGGGTCCTTTCGCAAGGCCACCATCTGCATGGGCAGCGTGTGTTCCAAAAACCAGCAAATTCGAATTTCTCATAGCTGTCATTATGCTAATAAGGTATTGCATATTCACGTCAGTGCCTCATTAGCATATTCCAAACTGCCTCATTAACATGCCACCTCTGAAAGGAGAAGTCTAGTCTAGTCAGAATCCCTATGAGAACCCCTTTTGGAATTCTTCCAACAACTCCCTGTCCAGTCTGGAGTCTAGTTCAGGCCTATCCTTCTCTTCAGCTAGGGCTGCACTGTGTCTGTATCTCGAAATAACTTAGTCAATTTGCATAGTGCAAATTGACTAAGTTATTTCAAGGTAACTTATTTCAAGCTAAGTCCGTCCAAGTGGAACCAAAGTTTAAAATAAGTACCTATTTCAGACTCCTGCTACCTCTCCCATGGCAATGGATAGTGTGAACAAAATATCTTTTGTTTAGCCTTGGGGCTTCTGTTGTGGGATACAAATGTATCCCTAAATAGAAACCACAGTGTAACTGTAGCCCTCTAGTCTACCCGTCCTCATTCTTCCAACTATGTGTTCTACCAGTGGTTTTGTCCACACAGAAAAATGTGTTTCTGTGTGTGCAAGGGTGTGAATTGGAACTATGTAGTTACACTTTTATACTATCAGCACCTGCAGGACCATGGAGTGGTAGCTCTTGCAGTTTACATAGGCCCTGCAGCTGTGCTCCAGGCCCAGATGGTGATGTGTGTGCTGTCCAGGGCCTTGAAGCAGTTCAGGAAGCCCAAATCCTCGAAGCCCCAGATGGCATCATTCAGGTCCCAGACACTGATCAGCTGCCTCAAGAGCACCTTACTGATGGCCTGGACGACCTGCAGGGCGTGGGGGGGCACACTAGTGAATGTGGGGTGGTGTGTGACATGCCCTCTCATCCCCATCTCCACCCCTTGCCCCCTGCATGCCTGCCCATTCTTTTTCCCACCCTGTCCAAGCAGGTGCTGCCCCCCAGTCCTCAATGGTGCCCCTTGCCAGGGTATCTCCTGGCCCCTGCATGTGGTGTGGGTGTGACATGGGCATGCCTCACCTCATTGAGGATGACCCCGACGGTGGCCCTGCCCACCCCAAACTGGAAGCCAATGGATTGGTGACTCTCCGGGGTGGCCAGTTGCCAGAGGGCAATGGCCACCCTTTTCTGGAGTGGAAGTGCTGGCCTCATGTGTGTGGCAATACTGGCGGACTAGGATGAGCCAGTGGCACAGCTCCAGCAATTTCCCCTTGGTCATTTTGAAGTTCTGAAACAACTAGTAATCGCCCCAGTCCTCCAGCATCAGCCAGTTCTACCAGTTGCCAGTCCCACCAGTCCCACCAGGGAAGCCCCACAAATGGTGGATGACCTGGAGGACTGGGTGGGGACATTGCACCCTGAAGACAGCCCCCCAGGAGGATAACTAGCAGGGTGGCCACCTGGAGCCACCGGTGCACAGATGCAAGGACTGCAGCCAGTGTACTGTCCACAGCCTTGATGAGGGAGTGGGGCAGCTGCTTGGGGTCCATGGAGGCCCAGGATGCCTCTTTTACTCACTCTCCCTGCATGCCTGGGGACAGGTAGCTAGCCCTTGACGTGTGCAGGCTAAGGCTTGGGGTGGGGGTGGGGCCTTTAAAGGGATGGCAGGTGGCGACCCCGGAAGATCTCATCCACCATGTGACCCTGCCCATGGAACTTCCTCTACCTGTTCTTTTGAAAGAGTGCCCTGAGACATACAGACAGTCTGTTTTGAAAGTTTGATGGGGGCCATTCAAAAGGTGAGTTGAACATTCACTCCCCATTTGCACGTGTGGGCGCTCTGTTCCAAAAGACCGTCTTTTGATGTTAAGCTTTGAAAGCCATCCTTTCTAAATGGAGCTGTAGGATAGACAAAGCTTAAATGTTTAACTATATCTAAATGTCACACCACACTTTGTGTGGATAACATAGTGCAACAATCTTTGCTTTTATGAGACAGTTCCTGACCTCCTTTCACTCACACCTCTGTGTGCGATTGTGGGACCCCCTTCCCAAGTTGATAAGTAAAACCATCCCTTTCTCTCTCTCTTTCTGTGTTTTTGCACTAAATTCCTGACTGCAGACTCCACATTTCGATGATGATATCTAAAGGACACTGACATTTACTAACCGGTTGAAATAGCTGGGAACAATTTATATTTTCCACTAATAATAAAACTGTAACATTGGCCACAACTTCATGTTAGAAGGCTAACAAAATTGTCATTTTGACTTCCTACATTCTTACTATTCTCATGCTTGTGCTCTTTTTATCACTCTTTAGACTGAATGCCTATAAGCAGGGGCCATGCTTTCCCTTCAATTGGGAAAGCACCAAACAGACTGTGAGTGCCAACAGAAAGAACCTTGACAATGATAGTGTGTTATGTTTTATATTTTAAAGCATCTTTACTGTACATTTATGACTTATTTGTTGAATCTTGACACAGATATCAAAAAACATGTACTCTGGTTGCAAATGGGAATGTGTTCTCTTGCTGTTACTTTCATCTGTTCAGTATGAGACATCATTCTCTAAAGCAGGGGTCAGCTACCTTTCCAAGGTGACGTGCTGAAATTTGACCTTTTGACCTCTAGGTGTGGTCTGAGTACCAGTGACCCTTTTTAAAGTCACTGAGGCTACGTCTACACTACAACGGTCTTTTGGAAGAAGTTCTTCTGGAAGATCTCATCTGAAAAAAGTCCTTTGAAAGAGCACGTCCACTCACAAAAAAGTGAATTGAAAAGTCAATCTGCTCTTTCAGTAGAGAGCATCCACATGAAAAAAAGGTGCTAGGGATCAAAAATCTGCCACCGTTAGGACAGCTCTTTTGAAAAAAGGGCCCATGAAGTGTCTACACATGCTTCTTTTTCTGAAAGAAGCTTTCAAAAGAAGGTGCTCTTCCTGATCCTGATCTGATCAAAAGAGCACATTTTGTGCGTGGATGTTCTGCCTGTTCTTTTGAAAAAGGGACTGACTTTCTGAAAGAACTTGCTAGTGCAGATGTGGCCTAATTGTCCTGCTTACAGCAGCTTCATTAATAACTGAATGTAAATGCAGAGATTTTCTGTGTGGGTGATGGTTTGTAGCATTAGCTTGTCTTGTGTTACTCCACAGGCAGCATGGCTTTGAGCAAGGGCCTGGCTACATGAGGGGGAATAAGGGCAGGGCTGAGCTCCTGCCTTGTCTGCCAATGAAAATCTTGGCACAAATGCCCAGGATTGCTGACCCCTGCACTCAGGTTTAAAATGTAGCTGGCTAATATACTAAGGAACTAGCTTATGAATGTAGTTGTATGTAGCTGGCTAATATACTAAGGAACTAGGGGATTATTTTGTTCTCCAAGCACAAAATAGCAGAAGAAATATTTAGGGGCTGACAATGTATAAAAATTCACTTGATGAATCAGCTTTCATTGCTCACTGGAAAATGCGACCTGCTATATGTACAGAAGCTCAGTCTAGGTGCTAGTTTCAGAGTACTGTAGAGGGAGAGTTAATAGGAATGAAGGAGACTCTTTGGCTCCATGTCCAAAGAAACAGGAAAGGCAAGTTGCCAGTCCCACCAAAGGAACTGTGTGGGCAACTTCACCCCTTGCAGTATAAAGCCCGCCACCTAGTAATGTCTGAACAACTACAAAGAGCGTAAAACTGCAACAGTCCCACCGGGGGTGTTTAAAAAAAAAACAAAAAAACCCTAAGATAGAGAATGGGCATCAACACCCAATCAGTAGCCAATAATGGGTTGGTTTGATCCAAAGCACTGCAAGGTAATGAACAAGCACAATGGTAAGCCTGACTTGTGCTTCACAAAATTCTGGTTTTCAGTGGGAGGCTTGGGTATAGGAATGCTGAATAAAAGTTTTAATATTGTCATTTCTATATCTGCTTGCCACCGAATTGGCAAAAACATTTCCTGTATTAATAATACTTGCAGGGCCTACATCTCTTTTGGAGACAGACAAAGCTGTGGGGATATAGTCACATTTTTGGACTTCTTGTCCAGGCTGGAAATCCACTCCTGCTTCCTGGTCATGTGATTTGAGAGATGGTTCAGCATAAAAAAAAGACAATGGAACTCAAAGGATGTGAGCTCCAACAGCTGAAAAATTTCTCAGTCCCACGTGAACAAAAACTGCAATTTCAGATAGCTCTGAGATCTCCATTTGTAACCAGAATAGCATTAGTTGATTAAGCTGCCGCACTGAGCACCTAGCACAAGTGAAGATACAGCATCTGTACAGCTTAGAGGCCTGCTGTCACTGTAATCTTGTAAACAAAAACAAAATCACTGTGCTCCAGCATATTTTTCCCAGTACATTAAACACATTTGATGCTGAAAGATGAAGTTGAGGGGTGAAGGACAAAAGTTTAAGGCACCTCCCCACCACTGAGCTTTCCAAAGATGCATTCTAAGTGGAAGTCAAAAGGTGACTTGCATTATCGAAAAGCAAATAAGGTGACTGGCAGGTCAAACTATTTCTAGCATCAGCATTTAAACTCTGGTGTGACTGAAACTTGAAAAGCCCTGAGAAGTCAAGGGACAATGGTGTATTTTTTTTTAAAGACTTCAGTGAAATGAGATTTTTCTCACAGGGAGCATAAAAATAATAATAGAAATTCACTTAGCTACTTAGCTAAGTATAACCAGTAAAATCACGTAAAAGATGAAATGCTGCAACGGAAAACACTGGGGAGAAAAACAAAACACCTAGATATATAATTACTGCAAATAACTGCATAGCCTTCCAGCGCACTATATCAGTGCCAGCTCTGCAGTTTGACTAAGCCTCCAAAGTAACCATTATGATGTATTGTGTGTCAAATATTTCTACTACAGATAGGCATGTATGGGCCAAAGTGGGCTGAGTAGGCATAGGAGTGTTGTTCCATGAACCTCAGCTGACTCCAAAATATGAGAAACAATCCACAAAGCACAACAGCAGGCTGTAAAATTAGAGTGCCTGTTTTAGGTGTCATGTTGCAAAGTGGTATGCCGGAATGTTTTGGCTTGGAGATCTTTGGCTTTTTTTTCCTTTACTTCTGAAAACAAAACAAAGCAAAATAGGGCCCTGATTTTATTTTAGCTATTTCTTTTTCTAAACTGAAATATTAACTACCTCAGTCCATCATGATTCCTTCGCAGTGTATTCTGTAGTAGTCTACAGTTCTCTTGAAATCACTGGCATCATAAAACTTACCCTGGTGTATATCTCTGTAGAAGCTTCTCCTGGCCCATGCATAGCAAGAAACCTAATGCTGTTCAAACTCTTATAGTGCAACCATCAGTGTGGTCTGTATGTTTTCGAAACATCCATAGAACAGAGCATCTGTCTCATGTGGTTTATTTGTTCCTTTCCCAATATCCACTCTTTCATTGCTCAGGGAACTGAGCAGCAATAGCGAATCAGACTCAGTGTCCTTACATGGCAAATGAAGGCTCACAGAAAAAAATGACCAATCTAATTGAAATACACCTGCTCTATCTTGTTCCACCTACTTCTGACATGTCTTCCCTCTCCACTTCCTGCCCCCATATGCACAGGCTACATCAACACTAGAGTTTTGTAGACAACACTGGGGTTTTGTCAACAAAACTCATGGAGCATCTCCAAACAAAATGTATTTTGTCGACAAACTGTCGACAAAAAAGCCGTGTGGATGCACCAGGGCCCTTTTGTCCACAGAGTGGACCAAAAGATTAATCCACTTTTATGTGTAGTTGCAATCTGTCAACAGAAGATTTGTCAGAACATCTCTTCCAACAGTAACTTCTGTGGACAGATGCTTCTAGTGTAGACATAGCCAAGGAGGACAGCAGGCCTTGTCTACAAGTACCAAAAGATCAGCCCTATAGGGATCAAACCCATGGAGGTCTATATAGTGGGGTTTAGTAAATACAGGCTAAATTGATCACTGATCATGCTCTTGTAGGCTCCAGAGCTTCACCAGAATGAGAAACATAAGGGGAGTCAACAGGACAGTGTCTCCCATTGATCTCCCCATGGTGATGCTATGGTAACATTGCCTTCAGCTATGCTATTGACCATAGGTGGAGATGCATACCTTAGTTTGACACTGTCCCCTAGCATAGACCTGGCCACGTGAAAAACAAATTATTTTCTATATTAAGCTTACATGCTGCTGTTTGTGTTCCCCACTTGGCCTTAATCACTTTAGTGTAACACTGCAGTTAGTTTCACAGGTAAAAATTACGTCACAAACATATGGCACAGAGACTAGGTCCCCCTGTATATACAGAACTTCTGGGGAACTCTAAGCATTTCTGCTGCATACAGTGAAATTGGCAAGAGTAACTGGTGTTATTTACTGATAAGCCATGGCTTTATAGACAATAGGGGCAATACAATAACCCATGGCTTTATAGACAATAGGGGCAATACAATAGATTATAATGTTGATGGTTTAGGTTTTCATTAGTGCCACTCATCCCAAAGTGTTTTGGGTGGGGTGTAGAGTGATGGGTCTAGGAGTGTGTACACAACCTTGTTGGTGTGGAAAGAGACAGTGAACTATTTCTCACCATGGACCAAAGAGACCAGGGTATAATTTAAATGTTACCTAAAGTACTGGGTACAAAATTTAAAATTAAGTTGTCATCCAAAACTTGAGTACAAAAATCATTATATTCAGTTAAGTATAGTATTTTTCCAAATACATAAGTGATAAAGAATCTCTTTACTCCAAAAATAATATTCCAAATCTCTCCTAAGATTATTGTAAACAGTGCATGTGACTTCATCATGCTTATTAATTCATTTAGATAGCCTTCCCCTCCTCGAGGGGGATTTGGAAGGTTAATCGTACTATTTGAAATGGAGTACAATGAAGAATTGACTGAGGGATGCATTTTCAAAAGTAACCCCTCTCTCTAAGTGTACACATTTATTGCCTCTGTAAGAAAACACAGGTTTTTATTTATAAGTGCATTATATTGCATATATAACATACCTAATAGTGCATTAAAATTCATATGGGACCAAATATTAAAGTTTTGGCAGTAGTAACAGCAGTACATCCAAATCTTGTGAGGGTAATTTTTTCACAGGAGCTAAACAAAGATAAATTACTGTTGATCTTATGAATTTCTGCCCCTGGGGATTTAAATTAAATTCTTTTCTGCAGCACTTCAGTTCTTTGGGAGGCACCTATTCTTCATAAGACCTCTAGATGGTACTGCTGCCATATTAACCAGTTTCTTTAGCCAAAATGTGCAATTATATAGGATGACAATCTTTTTTGTGTATATGAAGTTATCAAAATTGGCTATGATATAGTTCTGAAAATGTTTCATTGAGCTATACTTCATGATAATTAGTCTGATTTCCTCTGACTTATACTGATGTAAACAGGAATAATTGAACTTATGCTATGATTGAGCTATTGTAAAACTGGCATAAAGGCATATAGAATCATACCCTTTGCTGTCTTTTACCTGTAGTTTTTTCTTCTTTTAACTCAGTAACCCAGAGTACTCCTTGCTTATATACGTGTGTGACCAGTGCCTTAAAAAGCTGAATTAGAAAAATTAACTGGACTTCTATTTGATCTCCTTTATTCCATTCCATGTATACTTGGTTATGGCACTGATTATCAGAAAATAAATGTCCACAAAATTTCTGCAGGTTGTAATCATCTGATACAAAAATGTAAAAAGGTTTGAAGATAGGTGAGAAAAAAATCTCAGTAGATATACTGGTGTTATCATAAAAATTATATTAGTGCATGCTAGATGGCATCCTAGAATCAGATAGGCAATCTGCTCTAAAACCTGCTGGAAAGATAAATAATGTAATGGCTTGTATATCAGTTTGTGTTCATCTATAAAATGTAGGGTATTTTGCTTCTCAGGCTTGATCCAAAACTCATCACTTCAAATGGACAGACCCCCTATTGAAGTCATTGGTTTTTGGATCAGGCCCCCAGTTACTATATGTACAAATAAAGGAAATATTCTTTCTTATGAAAATGGTGAGCTCATTTATAAAGCCATGGCATAGAATCAATGCCAATGAAGTTTCTGCCACACTTTGGCATACACAGAAAATGTTGTAAACAACCTGAAATTGGCAAGAGTAACCAGATTTTCACCATTCATATTGGGACATGGGTCTCCGATTACATTTGTAATTTATCTAATAAAATCCTATTTGTGCTGCAGGGAAAAAAAAAGCCTTTTCAGTGTAGAATGTAATGAGCTGACATGCCAGGCTACCTCTTGCCTCGATGCAGAGCCAAAACCTGAAGTCCTCATTCTGTCTTCACTCATGCAAAACTGTTATTGACAAAACTGGATTTTCTTGAAATAAAATTGTGCAGATTCAAGATTTGCTTGAATAAAAATAGATATTCAGTTGTCTGGTTTTGTTTTCTTAATATTTCCTGAAATCTGTAAACACACATAAACATTAGTGTTCAGTGCTGTTGTAGGTTTCATTTATTGGACAATATAATAAAGATATAACACGAAAGGTAATGTTGCAACCAGTACATTTTATTAGGTGAAAAAATAAAAATAAATGGGTACAGAACAAATCCTGGAAGAAACAATATGTGGTTTCCTAAAACTTTGATGGTCGTTTCTATACACTATGACAAAGAATAACTCTTCCAAATTACGTTTTCATTTATTGCAACAGAGTGTTTTCTGAATACACAGGCTATATAAAAGTCACTTGTAAAAAATGGACATCAGAAATACAGGGCCTGATTCAATGTCTCTTGAAGTCTGCAGAGGTGTGGGGGGGAGGTTTTCAGTGAATTTGAAACACTCATTATACATACCTGTGAACATCCTTCCCCACATCCCCACATAAAAGAGTAATAGGATATTGTAAACCTGTGCAAAGCACTAGAAACATATCCCTTCAAAATAGGTCTTGGAGGAGCATCTGAGGAACCTAAATGAGGATAAATCTACATTAGAAGAAAAGTTATGAAAACAGATTACTTTAAGGCACGTCCTGCCAAGACTATTAAAAAAAAAAAGTTGAACCACTCTTCCAGACCTCATGTTCTATTTGGTGGATCTGTAGTGTTGCAGGGTACCATACATATATTCACAGACACATCCTCTGCTGGCTTCCCACCTACAAACAGCTTTCCCTATCCATTCTCAGTTAGGCTGTTTTCAGACTAACTCAACAAAGGATGGAGACAAGTTATCACAGCCAGGATTTTCTAGCCAACAGGAAAATTTCAGTTTATGTGGTCTATAATTCACTTCTTATGCATTAAACCAAAAAAACTGGTTTTGAGTTTCTGACCAAAGCTAGTCACAAATACTCTTCTGTTAAACAGGAAAAAATATAATTTTTCTAAGTAATTTTAAGTAAACAATTTATTGACTTTGTGGATTTCTATTTTTCTTCCGTTATCTGTCTCTAACCAAGTCTATAATCTTTACAGAATACAGAATTCATTTTCCAGTGGCGGGCTATCCCAAGTTTCTCATTGAAGAAAACAACTCTTCCTAAAATAGTGGTTCCAAAATGTCAATTTGTAATCACATTTGGGGCAAGACTCTTTGAAGTCTGTAGCTCCCAGAACATGCTTAGGTGCCTAAGAGAGCTAGTTAGTGCTGAGTTCACTGAAATCTGTTATAGAAAGGGTGTGTCTACACTTACATTCCTCTTTTGAGAGAGGCATGCAAATGAGGGAAATTGAAAATGCAAATGAAGTGCAGATTTCCATATGCAAATAATGTACCTGGAATGTAAATCTGCACCTCATTTGTCTTTTCAATTTCCCTCATTTGCATGCCTCTTTTGAAAGAGGAATGCAAGTGTAGACACGGACATAGAGACTGATTTAGCTATTTATACACAACAGCCCTATAATGAAATATCTTATTGGCTACATTTACACTAGCACCCCCCTTTTGAAAGGGGGACGCCAATAAGACACATTGATATATGCTAATGAAGTGCTGCAATGAATATTCACTGCTTTATTAGCGTAATGGCGGCCACAGCACTTCAAAAGTGCTGCTTTCGATCACATGCAGCTTGTCTACATGGGGTTATAGGAATAAGGGAATTTCAATGTCTGCAGGGTCCTGTTGCAAAGGACCCCAGGTAGACGAGCCACACATGAAAGTGGGGTGCTAGTGTTGACCGAGGTAACCAAAACCAAACACAATTACAAAATACATTTGAAAATAGCAACTTAGCTATTTTGAAATAGTGCCATTGGAGCCTCTTATGGCCTCTTTCAAACTAGGCATTATTCCTCAGGAAATGAATTGGAAATAATACACCTTCTATTCTGAATTTCTTTCAAAATAGCATGTGCGTCATTTAGATACTGACAAAGTTATTCCGAAGTAACTACTGTTATTTTGAGATAACTTGGTGGAGTAGACATAACCTTAATGACTTACTCTGCAAAGTCAAACTGCCTTTTTTCCAGTGTTTCATCTTTTCTTCACTCTAATATTCCTATAGGGTAGAAAAGAATACTTCTATATTCATTTGCTTATTTATATCTCTGTCTTATTTTTCTTGTTTCTCATTGTTTTCATATATTTCTGATTGTCTTTTGTATTTGGACTCTTACGTTACATTGTTCAACTCAGCTGATGAATCCTCTGTTTTCTTCTTCTGTTTGAGGGGTAGAAAATAGAATATTTTACTAGGCAAAGTTGGTTGTGAGCCAGATGGGTTACCTTATTTGCTACCTTTAAAAAAAATAAATAAAAGTTTGGCCAAAAAGCCCTGTTAACACCATTGATGATATTTTGCTTACAAACACGTTAGCAAGGATTTTGATGTTGCAGGCAATTCCCACAACAGAGTCACTCTACTGTGATTCCATCTTTCCAGACCATGCATGCCTTAAGCTGTTCACAAGACAATGTATTTATCTGACACACCTGGATTGGCACCAAACCTGAACTAAAGCTGCATCAAGTATAAATAACAAGCTCACATTCTTATTCAGCAAGTCCAAGTGCCCCACTGATAAACCTGTTTAAAATTAGGCATATGGCTAAGAACTTTGAAAGAGAGAGGTTCTGAAAAGGTTGACTAATGGAAACATGGCTCTGAAGCCTTACTTTTAGCAGTAGTAAGAGTGAGAAAGAAAGTTAATCTGATATATGACTTGCCATTAAATTAAGGGGTTTGGGCAGCTCAATCCTTGGGTCCCACAACATAGTCAGAGTCCTTCTTTCTGACAGCGCGAATGGAAAACTTCATTTTGACACAAATATTGTGGAGTCCATAGATCCCTCCACCATCTTCTTGTTCACATCTTCACAGAAAGTTCCAATTTTGCCCATTGCTGAGGAGGATGAATATATGCCCATAGCTATTATCTCAGCACTTGACGAAGCCACCTACGTCTATGTGACAGCCTAAACTCAAAATAAGCTATGCCATGTACACATAGCCTAAGTGTGCAAGACCCTTCTCATTTCTGGAAGTCATTTACTGAGGAGGCATGTTTTGTATCAAATCATCATATTTTAGAATGGGCTTTCTCAATATTCTTACTGACATAAGTTATCCATGATTCAAAGACGTTTAGATTCTTTAAAAGCTTGTTGCATATCTGAATTATTAGAAATTTCTCTGCAATTATAAGCTTTTGTTCAAATGTGGGTTAGCAGTCTAAAATTCCAACAAAAATTCATCTGCTTATTGACACGAGCCCAGTGTTGTCTTTACCGCCAGCAGGTCATAATTTTTGTAACTTTAATGATTAAACTAATTCAGTTCTCACCCTCTAATTTATGTGCCTTGCATGTTAATTGCATTATTTTGACTCCTTTTATAGCTGCATGGAAATGACACAATCTACTTTAGTATTCTTTAGTCTTTAACAAGTGAGACTGGGAATTGAGGAATAATCAGTAATGGTTATCTGCCTTTCCTATTTAAGAACAATAATGATGTTCACTCATCCTGAACAAGGCCTTTAATTAATCATTGTAGTTATGCAGGTTATGCAAGTCCCTCTGTTACCATCAATGAAGCATAACAGTAATATAAACTCCTGCTTAAGTGCTTTTGTTCTCTGAAATAAATCTTTAGGTCCATTCTGCATTTATTAAGACTATAACACTGCCCATTATATATTTATTGCAATATTTTCAAACAAGTGTGTTTGTGCTACCAATTGTGGCTCATAGCTATCATTTTGATTTAGTTGATTTTTTTAAGTACACTTTATGTACACACAAAAACATCAAAATTCTTATTATCACCCTTTCCTTAAAGAACTAACACTCTGGCTACATCTATACTAGAGAGTTTTGTTGAAAAAACTGGGGTTTTGTTGAGAAAATTCAGGAAGCATCCTCACACAAAATTCCTTTTGATGACAAACTGTCAACAAAAGCTGTATAGACTCTTGGGGGGCCTTCTGTCAACAGAGTGGATCAAAAGATCGATCTGCTTTTGTGTGTAGATGCGACCTGTCGACAGAAGTTTTGTCAGAACATCTCTTCCAACAGTAACTTCTGTAGACAGATGCTTCTAGTGTAGATGTAGCCTCCAGGTATAATCTTTCATTAAACTTCCCAACGGGTACCCGAAACTGCACAAAGAACCACATAAATCTCAGATTATCTTGATATTTGCCTATAAATGGCCGTGTCTACACTAGCCCAAAACTTTGAAATGGCCATGCAAATGGCCATTTTGAAGTTTCTAATGAAGCGCTGAAATACATATTCAGCACCTCATTAGCATGCCAGCAGCTGCGGCACTTCGAAACTGCTGCAGCTTGCCACCGCGTGGCTCATCCAGATGGGGCTCCTTTTCGAAAGGACCCCGGCAACTTCAAAATCCCTTTATTCCTATGAATATAGGTATATCCCGAGCGTCCAAACTCTTTTGATTTTTTTGGAAGGGCTACTAGATGTGCGGTTTGAAGTGTGTCGCTTTATTCAGAGAAGTACTGAATCACTGTTAATTACAATTACTATTGGAAACCGGGTAAAACTGAGTCATGTGTTACGTTGCTGAAGGTTAGCCATGTTTCCAGTTAGACACAAACAGCACTTTCCATCCAAGTGCAGTCTGAGGTCAATACCTAGCTCTGTTGATTAATTTCAGAAATTCTGTTTCCTGTTTGTGAAACAGGCATGGTACTTCCCACTGTGGGGAGAGAGACATCACTGTAGGGATATATTAGTGATTGCTGCATTCTGAGTGCTTCACAATCCATTAGCAGTAGCAGAGGGGAGAACACCGTATTGACCTGTATGTATGAAAAGGAAACCAGACTTTCAATGATGAGTTTGGATAGGTGGTCTGGTTTTAAATTAAAATCACTGAGAAACATTTTCCAAATGTATTTTTATCTCTTTTAATTAAAGGCTCACCCCCATTTTCTTGATCTCTTTTCAACAGTCCTATAGTGTTTTTATGGACTTGCCTTTCCCGGGGCAGGCACAAAAGTGAGGCAGCTAGTCTGAACAAGGCAATATCAAAGAATGAATTTCCCCTGATTCTTTAACAACATGAAAGCTCTCCAAATGTATTCCCCTGCTCCTCTGAGTAGTTTGTATAATGAGATCGGTGGATGTGAACACTAACATCTCTCTGTTCCATTCACAGCTGCTAGAAGCTGAAGGATCACTGTGCTATGGTAATGATTCTGTTTGAAAAGGGAATGGTTGCCGCTGCACCCTTTCTTCTTTCTACAAGTAATTTGTTATGCGCTGACAGAATGCTCAGCTTGAGACAAAGATTCAGTCCCTGCCCCAAGAGCTTACAATGTATGAGAGACAAAGATCAGACAACCCTCACTGGGCAGCCCTGAGAATGGGAATGAATCTGGGGTTTCAGGAGGATGGTGGATTGGGGAATTGGAGTAGTGATGGCTGACTGACATCACTGCAATGGAGAGGGTGGTGCCTGCCAAACTGAACAAAGACGGTCTTTGCAGTCACTGGCAGAAACACAGAAATGATAGAAGTGCTGCCACACTGGACACCTGAGGCACTCTAAACTAAGGGGTGAGTTGGACGTTATATACAGGCCCAGAAACTCTCTCCTGGGAATCAGAACAGCATTGTAATAAGACTGAAACAGTTTCTAATAGAAACGTCTACTGAAGTATCCTTAGCTCCCTGGAGCGAGGCGCTCCCTTCTATACACAGCGGTAAATTGCCCTGAACCTGACTAGGATTGTCCTTCTCTAACAGTCCCCAAGTTTGCCAAATGGAGGAGGGAAAACTCGTTCACAACAAAAGGTCCAGCTGTTTTCTTTCTATTTTGCCTATTTTCTTCTCTATTGCCAGATGTGAACGTAACTTAAATTTTGTACAGGTACTATTGTATCACACCCCTCTGGTGTGTGTGGAGCAGGGGCAGGAGGGCTTAGGGCAGGGACCTCGGTGCGGGGGATTGTGATACGACAGTACCTGTAAGAAATTTAAGTGGGGGGACCAGGAAAGGGGGTTGGGACGTATGGGAGCTCAAGGCAGGGGACTGGGTGTGTATAGGGGATAATACCGGGCTCAGGGCAGAGTGCTGGGATAAGGTCACTATTTAGGGGGGATGGGGGAGGCACTATTTGTACTAAGAGGCTGCTTGCTGTTCCCTTTTGTCACTCTCAGGGAGTGAAAGGGAAGCACACAGCATGAGTCACTCATTCCTCTGCCCCTCCTTCTCCCTCCCCTTTACCAGCTGGGTTGGAGGGGGGCAGTGTAGCTCAGTGATTAAAGCATTGGCTTTTTAAATCCAGCATTGTGAGCTCAATTCCTGAGGATGCCTTTCAGGGGTCTGTGGCAGGTTAGATTTAAAAAAAAATAAATAAATAAAAACTGAGAGGCAGTGATAAGTCCTGCTTTGAGTACAGGGGACTGGGCTTGATGGCCTCTCAAGGTCCATTCCAGTTTTATGAAATATGTATATATGTTTCAACACTCACATGCTCTGTGCTTTGTTCTCACTTCTCCTCTTGCTCAGGAAGAGTAACAAGCATTTCTACGAATCTCAGAGGTTAAGGAGCTTCACCCCCTACCTAAATGGCACGTGGGGCAGGGGAAGAGGGGAAGAGATGGGGCTGTCCTGGATGGCCGCGTCTACACGTGCACGCTACTTCGCAGTAGCGGCGCCAACTTCGAAATAGCGCCCATCACGGCTACACGTGTTGGGTGCTATTTCGAAGTTGAAATTGACGTTAGGTGGCGAGACGTCGAAGTTGCTAACCCCACAAGGAGATGGGAATAGTGCCCTACTTCAAAGTTGAACGTCGAACTAGGGCACGTGTAGCCGATCCGCGTCCCGCAACATCGAAATAGCGGGGTCCGCCATGGCGGCCATCAGCTGAGGGGTTGAGAGACGTTCTCTCTCCAGCCCCTGCGGGGCTCTATGGTCACCGTGTGCAGAAGCCCTTAGCCCAGGGCTTCTGGCTGCTGCTGCGGCAGCTGGGGATCCATGCTGCATGCACAGGGTCTGCAACCAGTTGTTGGCTCTGTGGATCTTGCGTTGTTTAGTGCAACTGTGTCTGGGAGGGGCCCTTTAAGGGAGCGGCTTGCTGTTGAGTCCGCCCTGTGACCCTGTCTGCAGCTGTTCCTGGCACCCTTATTTCGATGTGTGCTACTCTGGTGTGTAGACGTTCCCTCGCAGCTCCTATTTCGATGTGGTGCTGCCCAACGTCGAAGTTGAACGTCGACGTTGCCAGCCTTGGAGGATGTGTAGACGTTATTCATCGAAATAGCCTATTTCGATGTAGCGTGCACATGTAGACGTAGCTGATGAGTGGGAAAGTGTACTGCGAGCAGGCTCCTTTAACCTGCCTATCCATGGTGCACTGCAACACCCCAGTTTACTTTCACCTCTTCCATTGCCCCAATTTAATCTCTTGCTGCCTAGATGACAGTTGCTTGTGTGCTGAAGGCAAGTCACAAAGAATAGGTCCCACATAGTCTCTTTGGGAATTGTGCTGTATATTTTAAAATTTCCCTGTGAACAAAAGCTTTGATTTAGCCTTATTTCAAACATGTCCTAAGGCATGAATATCTGTCTATCTCAACCCATTAATTTTTTCTGTCAATACAGAACAGATCATTTTTGCTGGATGCAGAGCGGGAGAACACTCTGTCTCTTTATTGAAATCACTTTATTTGGTTTATCAGCAGAAAAAAAACAATATGTTGTTATGTGTTCACTTTTGCAATTAATACTGAAAGTTTGAAGAAAATGTGCAGCAGAAATTAAACAATTACAATCCTCATCAAAATTTGACACTGCTAGGTAAATCAGATTCCCAAACAGCTTTCCACATCATGCAGTGACTAGGATGATGGATCCATGTTTAATTATTGTTAGCCATGACCTATTTGGCTTTAAGGATGACTTATAGTGAAATGATATGCCTCCCGCTAAAACACTGTGTTCAATTTGACAGCTAATCTTAAAATATTATGGCAATAAAAATAGTCCAAAAATGTGCTAAATAATCTTTGTTGGCATGGTGGGATTTCTATATTATAAGATTAATTATTCTGCCTGAAGTGGGGAAAAGTCAAGACTCTGGGCCAATTTCTGCAAATTCTATTGAATGCCAAGGTTTCAAAGTGTATATTTTGATGTATTTCTGTAATTTATACTTCATTATAGAGGTGTTTCTCCTTCTATCTTTGCTATGGGAGTATTATGCTTGTGATGCTCACTATCGTGGCTCTGTTCTTCTAGCAGACTCTTGGGTCTTTAAAAACAAATATAAAGCTATTTACATTCTAGATATGTTCATTTTTAAGATTTTTGTGTTGACAGTCTTTATTTATGGCTCCTATGAGTATAATTCCACTTAATTGTTATTTTGTTCAGCCTCTTGCTATTTGGGAATAAAGCTCTGTTAAGTATTTGGATATTTGGAAACACACCAACTAATATCAAGCATATCAGTAAATTAAATGGCAAAAACTAGCTTAACACAGGGTTAAGAATGCTTGGTAGTAAGTCATCCCCATATGTAAGTCAGCCCCACTGAGTTGAGCAAAACTCTGTGTTTTGAAAACCAGAAAAGGCAGTTAAGTTTGCCCATGTAACCTTTACTTTGCCCTTCTCCCCGCAATGGTGCACTACACCCTTTAATCCACCTACCCTTACTGTGTCAGCCCCACAGAGCAAGATCTTCACATGCTTTGACTGCGCATTCACTCTCACCCACAGCATTCCCTATATCACCATCAGAGGACAAAAGAGGGGCTAAGGAGGGAAAGTTGCCCTCACAACTTCTCTCTCTTCCTACGGAGGTGGTAGATGTCTCTCGGAATTATTTGCATACACTAAAGGTGTAGTGTGTTGGATGTTAGTTGGACCTACACTAAATAACGGGGAAAGTAGTTGGGCCTGCTTGGTAAATATGTATTCATGAAATGAGAGAGATTATTTTGAGCTGGGTAACAGCTATGAAAATGGTAGGATATGAATGGGGAGATCTGTCCTATGCACTCTAATGTGTCTAAGCTATGTGGGTGCATCCACTCTAGGAACTATATTTGAAGTTAACTTTGATGTTAAGCACTACATCGAAGTAGCCAGCACAGAGTCTACACACATTTTTCTCTTACTTCAAAGTTATCTTTGAAGTAGGGAGCCCAACTTCGGAGTCCTTACTCCATTCCCGGGAACGGAGTATTGCCCTACTTCAAAGTTTAACTTCAAACTTTGTTTAACTTCAAACAAAGTAGGATTGTTTTTGTAGTGTAGACACAGCCCATGTATACAGTCCAGAGCCATTCCACACTATTTGCAGAATTCTGTGTTGTGTAATTAGGAAAGCACAGAGGTTTTCTTGCAATGGGTATTGTTACCAATGAACTGAGACAGGAAAGAAAGCTAAGCATTTACAGTCTGCATGCACTCCAGTCAGTGGTGGTGCTGAGTGGTGGAAGCAGTAGTTAGTTCTGCTCCATAGAAGTATAAGACCGATAGATTACTCTGATGTATGTGACAGCAATGTGATTAGGAAATAGGGATATCTATGTCTTCAAACCTCTTTTGTGTAAGAAAGGGAAGAGGTGCATGTGTGCTTTTATTACTCAGGAGAATTGTTTCTGTAATGTGGGAGCATGACATAGTATTACAAAAAATACTGTCTGCAGTAAGGTGAAACCTGAAAGAATTCTTGTGCTTTAATGATTATTAAATGAAAGCACAGCTTGAGGTGATGAAATAGAAGGGAGATGTAAAGGCTGTGAAATGGATTTTAATTACAAACATGTTGTGTACATTCTTTCTGGTGAATGAGCTAAGTGTAAGTGAGTAAGTTCTAAGAGGAGCTGAAAAAGCTTATACATGTCAGTATCTGTGGAGCTGGCAGAATACAGGTATGTGTATGTGCATGCACATATGTATCTTAATGGTGGATTACTGAAAGAGGTCAGAGTTAAGGGTGCATGGGCGATCTTAATTCTAGTTTTCAGAAGCTTGAGCTGTCTTCAACTAGCATTCTGCAAGGGGTACCACTCACCAAGCAATCATAACTTTGTTAATACAACTTTTTGCCTTTCATTTTCTAGGGCTTTTTAACAGACAAAAGATAAGTTGTTGGGAGGAATTAGTGGTCTTTTAGGGAGTGGTACATATCAGCTACTCCTACACTTAGGAAAATCTTGGAAATAACCATACTAATGGCCAAATTGGAGAATACTACTGAGGTGCTGAAATGGTTGTCTACACGGGGGTCCTTTTTGAAAGGACCCCACAAATGTCAAAATCCCCTTATTCTTATTCATATTCAGTTCAGCATCTCATTAGCATGGCCATTTTGAATTTTTTCCTAAGTGTAGACATGGCCATCATGTTTCACAAGTTGCATAAGGAGCCAGCCAGCACCACAGATCTGTCAGCTGCACTCTATTAGTTATAGTAATGGCCATGTTGAGGCATTGATGAAAGAGGGTAGAACTGGGAATATAGGAGGTTAGGATGTATTGACAAAGCTGGAGACACTGGGCCTCCCTCATCTGAGGCCTCCCTCACCTCTCTCCACTTAATTCACCTCTTCTCCTTCTCCACTCCTCTACCACCTAATATCTCTGTCTTCCCATGTCAGGATGCATTAAAAGGTTACTTTTTACAAAGATTTTTATTTCATCCTCATCCCAAAATAAAATTGTTATTCATGACTCTCAAACTGAACTGCAGCAACCTTCCGTGTCTCAATAAAAATTCCTTATAATTAGCTTCTTCTTAGTTATGGTAATTAAAGGGTGATTTCACAGCCCTCAAGTTTGAGATCTGGTTCATCCAGTCACTGCACCTCTAAGGTTAAGAGTACAAGCTACCCTTAGGGAAAACATTTTGGAGTCCCATAACCAGGAAATCCCATCAGCTAGGAGATCCCAAATTTGTATTACTAACACTGCTACTCCACGTGAGGCTCTCCAAATTTCAAAGCAATCTCTGATTAACCCATTTAGATTTTACTTACTAAAGTTAAACTTAAAAGCATGTAAAATGGAAACCTTTTGTTTATGGTATATTTGCACATGCACATGGTAAACATGTACATTTTCTTAAATGCCATTTGCAGGTTCTCTAAACATTTAGTGGGTGTCATGCTGTACCTGGGGTGAAACAACAAATGGAAATCATATTGACCCTCCTCATCACATCACTAGTGTGAGCTTTACAATTGCTCAAAAACAAACAAACATGGAAATATTTTGAAAAATGGGTATCTTTTTGGAAGGGAAGATTTTTATCTGCTCAGCCCCTAGTCCCTGTGATTCCAAAATCCCTTTTATGGATGTTCAAGCCCTAACATGAATACTTAATCATTAATATCCAAGAGTAACCCACTGAAAGAGCTCACTGAAATTCAAAGGAACCTTTTTTCTCAACCTGTACCTGAGCTCTCTTCCACCTTTCTCTTTGAGGGGTGGTTTTGTTTTTGTTTTGTTTTGTTTTAACTTAACAGCAAGATATTCAGGAGCATTCAGAAAGTCCTGTCTCTCCCAGCTACAGCATATGCTTTTTGAAGCTGAAGTTTCTATTATAACTAAGTATCATCTTTTATACAAAAGAAAATGGTTCTTTAAATGCACATGAACAAAAATTCATAATCTAGAATAATGAAAAGCTATTGAAGGTAAGGTGACTATGTGAAACAAATATATTGAATACATTTGATGCTAAATCTGCTAAGTTTTTGAGTTTTTTTGAGAACTCTTTGCTTCATTCTTTACAAACAAGAAAATTCCATGGATAGCAAAATGAATATGCTTAATATAAAATATCTGATCTTACCAACTTTTACAACGTGATTGATTACAATTGGTGGTACTATTTTTGCATGTATCTTATTATTCTTTGGAAACAGTAAATCCCATACTGTCTATGACTTACTAGAAGATTTTACAACTTATAACTTGCAGTAGGATTGAATATCAATTGTGTAAGTGTGGGGAGTGGGGAGAAATTAAGGAATCTGCTCATATTAAAACCATCTGCAGGGGCCCAGACACAGTCATAGCCCTGGTGCTCAGTTATAAACTGCAGATCTCTGTCCCTAGCCAAGATACTCAGAAACCACGAGCTGAACAACCTACTAATAACACTGGAGAAGCTGAACCAGTGTAAGGGATAGGGACCCACATGCCATATTCTCTTATAGGGCAAAGCAGTGGCTTCTGAAGATAGCACTCTTCAGAGGAGTTATATCTCAGACACATTCCAGGCTCAATTTGACACATTGTAGCATAATGCTCAGTTGAAAGCTATATTCGACCTTTACCTTGAATTGTATAAAGTTGGATTTTCCATCTGAGTGCATGCTCCCTGTCAGAGCAAAACTGTACTCACTCAGAGCATTGGACTTCATGATTCAACATAGGTCTTCACTGCTCATAGCTAGAACTTGGAGAAACTACATCTTCTAAGATGCGGTGACCAATGGCATGCTCCTATACTATTTGCATCAATGGGAACAGGCTCAAGCCCTGGGAAAGGAAAGCATGCATCTTACCACTCAGTCATTAGCCACTTCTACATCCAGAAGTACCTGAATATTTTTGAGGTATTTTGCAGTAGCTGCAATTTTCTTTATATTTACTTTTCTATGACACATGAATGTTCCAATGCTGGCAGTCTTTTTGAACACAGAATAATCTCTGCAATTATTTTTTTAAAAATGTTTGATGGAGCATGTCTTAATATATCATGTCACAATAAAAATGAATCAAACAATGAACTTTGTTTGCTAGTCACAGAACAATTCCAAACCTCAGCATTGAAATTATTATTTAACTGCTTGATATGTGTATTGAAAAAGACTATGTCCTTGCCTTGCTTTGTAGGACTTCAGCAAATAGAATTACTTAATAGGATTACTAGTGAACTATGCTGCATATGCCTGTTTCAGTAACAGTCTTTGTACGTTGTCTTCCTTTGTACTTTACATTTGTAAGAAAACCAAGGTTTTTATATGAACTATATAAAACGGTATGTTTTAAAATATTATTAAATGTAACTAAGGATGTTATAAAAAAATTATAAAATACCAGAATCACAGAATACCACAAATGCAAGGGATCTCGAGAAATCAATGAGTCCAGTCCCATGAACTCACAGCACCTCCTAGTGCCATTGAGATCATCCCTGACAGACAGTTATCTAAGCTACTCTCAGACATCACCAGTCATAGAGATTCCACAACCTCCCTAGGCAATTCATTTCAGTGCTTAAAAGCCTATGTTCTTAAATGTATTTGACCACTTAATATGAGCATGAATTTTAGTTCATACTATATAACACCTAATACATATAGTTTGCGTCATGTATTGTATGATTAGCTGATAGATATAGATATCACCTGGAGGATTTATGGGTGACATTCACACTCATTTTAGCCGTCTTTATACTGGGTAGAAAGGCCATACTGGAGGGCATTTCATTTCCTGGGTTTGGTAAAGGGAGGATTCCAGTGGTTCAAATGCTGTAGAAGACAATTGTAAGGCTGTCTTTCTACGAACCATTGCAAGATTGGTAATAGGGGTTAGTATGGGTAATTGGAGGGGCTTGGGGGGTAAGGGGCTGTAGCATGCAGAGATTCTGGATAAAGCCACTGTCGCAGGAGTCTGCCACAAAGCACACAGGACCCCAGGCCTAAGTTGGACCACAGGCAGCTTCAGCATCTCTCTCAGGATGGGGAAGGAGTAAAGATGGTTCCTCCTGGGCTGTAGAATCTCACCCCATGGATAATGAAATCCTGGCTTCATTGAAGTCAGTAATTAACCTCCTGTCACTTCCATGTGGTTAAAATTTCACCCCCTATGTGTCCTATAGCACAGGAAAGAACATGCCAATATTAAGTGTACTTAGAGTATTCCAGCTGCCACAGCGTAAACTTCTGGTTCTCTGGAAATTTGAAGTAACTTGATTAGAAAAGTTGAACTTGTAATGTACATTTAGAAAGAATTAGCTCTTCCATAACAGAAGTGGTGCTGTAACAATGTTTAGGGTGAGGGTACTGAGTTGCAGTCCTCTTTACCCCTTCCACACCCCTAACCACTTCAGCTTGGGGCCAGAGCTGAGGCAGCTGCAGAACCCAGAAGCCAGGAGGTGGTGCTCTGGGTCTGGCAGTGAAGCCCCTATGGCTGACATCAGTGAGGTCAGTGGCTGTGGCTCGGAGTCTTGTATGGGGCTATGTTGAGCATAAAGCTGGGGATGCTGCAGCACCTCCCACACGCTGTACTTCCATTGCCTATGCGGGCAAATCTTTGGTCAGAATCCAGCCCCTGGAGTTAACTACTAAGAGATGCTAACAGATGAAAGTAAGAAGCACCTGCCATGCAGCTTTCCTTCCAGGCAATCACAGCCCACTGAAACAAAAGATTTGAAAGTTGTCATTTTTTTTATTGGTCACTGGATTGTGGTACCATCTACCATTGGATGGCCATTCTATGCTGCTATTTCTCTCCAATTATGATGTGCAGCTCTAGGAAAGAAACCACAGCCCCTCACTGATGGCCACTTAGTCTTACCTGCCCTATACCCTGCAGGCCTTAAAGGGTAAAAAGAACCTTCCGACAAAAAAGCATGAAACAGTGAGGTGAAAGAAACTGGACGGTGAATATGTAGGAGCCAATAGCCAGAGACGGTTGGGCAGGAGGTATTTTTGTCTGATCAGTATGCGCACATCCATATTGCCTGCCAAGACTGTAAACTAGATACTGACACATGCTTTTTGCAGTAATGAAATCACTGAACCCTCCAAAGGGTTGTTAACTTCCAAAATTTACTTTTCCTTCATTAGTAAAGGCAAATAATGTGTTAGTAATTTTCCAGAGGGCTTTCCTTAAGGACGTACGAAATCAGAATCTAGTGTGAATTAGTGAAATTCCACTAGCTTCAGTTGTGTTATGCGTGCTTATGCCTGGTTTGACTCTGTCTCTCTTTATTTCAGGATGGATTGCTTATGTTTGTCAATTTTATAATGTATTTTGATTGGGTAAATGCTGTCTTGACCTGAAGACATATTGTACTACAGTTTCTCAATTAACTAAAGTAACAAGGTGCCCTCTTGTCCTTCTCAGGTCTTGTGCCTTGCCCTTTGGCTGAGTGGCTTAGGTTGCCCCTACATCTCTTGTTCTGGCGGGCTAGCCAGCCTCTTTCCCTCTCCTAGTCACAGCCAGGGATGTCAGCCTTGCTGGGGGATGGGAGCCAAGGCATTCTCCCCACCCGGGCTGTCGTGATCAGGACGCCCTGCACCCCTTATAGCTACATCTGCATGGAGCCATGCTGCCAGCAGCATGATGCAAACAGTGGCTCTCAAAAATACAAATGGATGCTTATTTGCAAAGTTGCATGGCTAATTTGTATACTCCTGTGGGACTGCCCTGCCTGCAGAGGCTGTTGTCATCAGAAAACGCACCATGTAGACCTGGTTTTGGCAGCAAAAATCCCCTTTGTTGGCAGCTCCTTTTCCCTGATTTTTTTCCAGGGATAAGGGGCTGCTGACAAAGGGGGTTTTCACCAACAGAACCATGTTTAAGTGGTGTGTTTTCAGACTACAGCAGCCTCTGCCAGCAGCCTCTGCCAGACTACAGCAGCCTCTGCCAGCAGGGTGATCCTGTGGGAGCATGCAAATTAGCCACAAAATATGCAAATGAGGAGATATTTGCATTTTTGAGAGGCCTCCTTTGCCTCACACTGCAAGCAGCATGGCTCCATATAGATGCAGCCTATCTGTCCAGTATTCTCCTTATCTCCTTCTTAACTGCTCTTCGATCTCACTCTGTCCTCCCCTGCTTGCTGCACTGGGATGGTTTTTAAACCCTTGCCAGCACACCCGCAGTCAGATCAGCAGGCTCCCATTACTTGATTGAAGTGCTTCCCCCCTGCATTGCTGCCCTAGCTGCTTCCCTAACGCAGTCTGCTGGCTAGAGGTGCTTCCCTCTTTCCTAACTGCTCAGGGACTCTCCAGCAATGCCGAGAAACTGACAGCAATGCTGGGCCCCCAACAGGTAGTGAGAAGACGCTAAAAAGCAACCCCTCACCACCTTTTAGATTCTGGAACCCACCCCGCGGCCTTTGTCAGGGTGCACCTTCAGGAGATATGGACCCACGCCGGCACCCCCTTGGGAAGACTAGGGTTGGGGAGAATAACAAGGCAGACAACAGAATTTTATGAAACACAAACTATTAACACACAAGGACGGAATGAGGATGTTACTGCAAGCTCTTATTCTAGTAACAGTACGCACTTGAATTAAGAGAAAGATGATCATATTAACACTAGGGTGTGACGTGGTCTCAGGTAAGTTGGGTGCAGAGGTCAGTTTAAAGGAAAGTAAAGGAAAGTATATATACGCGTATTTTGAATTAAAAGGAAGGAGAGGGCACTACTCCTCATACCCATACCGGGTTGCTACTCTGATCCAAATAATTTTACAAAAGGCCAATGGAGGGTTTACCTGTCTATCGAGCCAAGTAGGAGAACAAGGAAAGAGGGAGGCCACGCCCTCACCTTGGTATGTATTCTCCAATAAGTTGCTAACAACTTCTCTCTAACTAGATATTAATAACTAACAATTATTATCTATAATTAACTACTAAAATAATTTAACAATCTTATCTATTACTAATAATCCTACTTATTACTAACAACTTAACTATTTAACTAACATTAAAAGAAACTATCTATGAAAAACAGATTAATTAAAGTAATAACAGTTCCAGATTATAAGCAGTCTTAGTAAATGTCTTCTTTAGACTAAAGTTCAGCCAGAGGCCAGCAAGGCCTGGCCTAAGATCAGTCCTCTGGGTGCTGCACCTGCCCTGCCAGGCAGGCACACAGCAGGGGGATCAGCCCTGCTCACCCAGTAAGGGTCCCTTAGCTACTGGCTGAAGCGGTGATGCTTTGTCTGTAGGCCCCGCGCAAAGCGCAGGCCTGCCGGTAAATTAGGATACTTGTCTGGAAAATGTGTCAGGTCTGGTATTAGGCTGCTCTTGGCAGGCCCTGGGGTTCACTACGCCAGGGATGCAGTACCTGTGTGGACACAGGCCAGTTCGACCCCTGGCGAGCTCCCCCACAGAGACACCACCTTGCTGCTGAAGCCGCCACCACAGGGACGCTGGGTGGGGACAGTCTTGCGCCTCACTGGAAGGTGACAACACACCACATCTCCACTTTAACCTCTTCTCAGGCTGCCTTTACAAGGCTTCCTGTTACTCTAGTTATCGTGCACTGTATTTGAATATCTTTATTTTGTTGATTGTTTCAGCCAAGGGACAAATTCAGGTCCCTGGGAGTGGAAGAAACATATATAATCTTCCAGTCCTCTGTATATTTGTCCCCCTCCTGTTGAAAAAGGTATATGGCATTAGTTCAACCATTTTTTTAAAAAATCCAAATGGTAACTGATGACTTTTCTACAAATGGGTAGTCTGTCTGATCTAACCTTAAACTGAGGTTCGTTGACATCTGAACAGATAACTGGGGATGGCATATGTCTGAAAGGCATGGTGTGACAGGGTGGGAGGGGAGTGTGATCATTCTTGTTTCTGGCATCTTCTGTGGCTAGTCTCCTGTGCAGTGAGAAGGGTAAAATGAATAGCTCCCTGAAGTAAAAGACAAAGGGTTCTCATGATTGACCTATTGCTCATGGACCAGGGTCAGACCCTGTAAGCCTCATGGGCTGATATCCTAACCCCTTTTTGTGTCTGGTGAATGGAAGTGGTGGTGGGACTCAGAGCAAGCTGGGTCCTGAGGGTAGGCTATAGGGCGAGCTATGGATTACATAGTAAACAACCTTAAACCCCCACACTGGAACCACTTAAATTCTTGGTATATGAGGGTCTGTGTAATGATGGCTTGCATCCCTCCCATGTTTAAGTTAGTAAAAACTGAGGTCTACTCCTTATTCATCCAGGTGTCAGTTCTCTGCTGCGGCTGGATCGACTGCAAAACTGATATGTGTAAGAAGCAGAAAAGCACTTGAGCTGCTACTTGGCTGCCATCAGACAGCCTTCTGTCTGAATGTGCTAAAAAAGAGATTTCATCAGCAGGAAGAGGGTGGGGGCCTTAATGGTAGACTACTCATTGTTCCTCTCAGTACATGTCACTTTGAGTTGAGGATGTGGTGTTCATGAGTCAGAAGGTGGCAGCCTCTCATTTGAGATGTCTCAGTAGAACCCATTTCCCAGCATTGTGGCTACATTTACACTAGCGCACCACATCAAAGTAGCCTATTTCGACATAAGAACACTGAAATAGGCTACTTTGATGCGTATGGTCTGCATGTCCTCCAGGGCTGGTGCTGTTGACGTGCAATGTCGAAGCAGCGATGGGGAACGTCGAAAGGAGCCGCCCTAGAAGGAAATGTGCAGCGTCCACACACACAAGTGCTCCCCGTCGAAATAAGGGGCCAGCAAAGCCCCAAGCCTCTCCCTTAAAGGGCTCCTCCCAGACACACTCGGCCTGCACAGCACGAGATCCACAGAGCCGACAACCAGTTGCAGACCCCCTGCATGCAGCATGGACCCCCAGCTGTAGCAGCAGCAGCAGCAGCAGGAACAGCAGCCAGAAGCCTTGGGCTAAGGGCTGCTGCAAGCAGTGACCATAGAGCCCCACAGGGGCTGGACAGAGTGCCTCTCAACCCCTCAGCTGAAGGCCACCATGGAGGACCTCACTATTTCGATGTAGCAGGACGCAGATCATCTACACACACCCTACTTTGACGTTGAACATCGAGGTAGGACGCTATTCCCATCTTCAGGTAGGAATAGCAATTTCAACGTCTCACTGCCTAATGTCGATTTTAACATCGAAATAGCTCACGGCACGTGTAGACACTATGCGTACTATTTCAATGTTGTTCCAGCTACTTCGAAGTAGACAGTTAGTGTAGACGCACCCTGTATTACTTCTGGAGATGACATCTTTTCATTCAGATGCCAATCTGAAGTCCTGGCTAGTTTTGATCATAGCAGTTTCCACTAGGGGTATGGAAAAAATAATTATGTTTGTTTAAGGAATGAGGGGTCCTGTGACACCTTATAGACTAACAGAAATGTATGAGCATAAGCTTTCATGAGCAAAGACCCACTTCGTCAGATGCAGGTGATTTTGCAGATCCAGACTAACATGGCTACCCCTCTGCTATGTTTATTTAAATTCTTGTTTTCATTGTCTTAACGTAAGACATTATATTTAACTCCTATGATTGAATTATTTGTGTAGTGTTTTGATGGATCTAATCTACTGTCTCCAGTGTTCCACCTGAGGGGTAGCTGCATTTCAGTGGTGAGTGAAGTGGTCCCTGTGTGTAAAGAGTATTTCTATAGAGCAATTTGGGGCTTTAGAAATTGATAAGTTATTGAGAGATAAACCAATAGTAGCATTAGTGATATTTTTAACTCTATTGCATTAGACATACATCTCCATTATAAGGCATATCCATTGTGGTGAAACCATTTATGTATTGAGATTTTCATAAGAGCACTTATCCATGAATATTGGACCAGATTCTGACCTTTGTTAAACTCCTGAACCACAGTCACTTTATTGACGTGAGGCTATCTGGGTTTAAATGCTTGTAGAATTTATCAGTCTGACCTCAGTAGCAGGGGGAACATTTCAGAGAAATTGGGGTGTGGGAGAAAGTCATGGCAGAATATATTATGTCCAATCCATTAGGTGAGTATTGTTACTGTGATTGTCTTCAGGAGTCAGTGATCCATGGCCACCTGTTGTGAAGTCCAAAAGGAAGCCATTGACATGACAACTGAAGGGCTCAAAACCAAGACAAAACCCAGGCTTTGGTTTTGAACATAAGGACAATGTACAAAATAGGGAGGCTAGCTCAGGTTACAGTAGGAATGGGTGATTACAACTTTTGCATCTTGGGTGTAAATGAGTGTAGATGGACAGGATAAGAATGGTTAAGAGCAGCCTCCAGATAAACTGTTGTATTCTGGACAGGATGATGGACAACACTGTAAGGATGTTGCCATCCTTTTTAAAGAGGAAGAAGAGCATTCACTGCTTGAATGGAAGTCTATCAGCAGCAGATTTATGAAAGGCAGACTGAAGGAAATGGAATAATATCACCTGATTTATTGCTATTATCTGACAAATGACAGTGATGAAGAACTAAAGGTAAAATTCTACCTTACATTACAGGCAGAGTTATAGAAAGTACCATGCCATGACCTAACTATTATCAAGGGAGACCTAAATGCCAAGGTTGGTAGAAAAACAACGACAGAGAAATGGGAAGACATGGTTGTGGTGCCATGAAAAACAATGAAAAGAGGTGTGTTGATTTCTACCACATGGATTACTTTGTGATCAGTGGAACCCTATACCAACACTGAAATTTAGAAGGTATTCTCCATATAACAGTGATAAGCACCAGCCACCACCTTGTGACAGCTTCCATCCAGGTAAAACTGAGAAGTGTAGCTCCACCAAACAAGAGACATTGGCCTGTCAACATCACAGTGCCTATGTCCCCTGAAACAGAGAAAAATTTCATAGTGCTATTAAAGAACAAGTTTCAGACCCTTGCAGAGATTGATGAAGAGAAGAGAAATGCAGATGAAGAGATCAGCAAGAAATGGAACAAAATAATAGCAATTTATAAACAGAGCAATGAAGTGTCTTTAGGCTACAGGCAGAAGAGAAGGAAGGTGTGGATTACACCCATCACATGCAATAGCATAGAAATAACATAGACGAGTCCTTAAGGAAAAAAAATTTAGGCACAGAAACCAAGAAGCCATAGGACAAAGACCAAGAGCACAATAGCAAGGCACGCTTGGAAGTCAAACACCTTGTGAGAGCAGGTAGACATTTTATTGATAATCTAGAAATACAAGCAGAGGATGCAGCTGGTAGTGCTGAATGAGGAACTCTCTACATTTTGATAAATACATGTTAGTCAATTTCAGCAAAAACGAGGAGTCCATAAACTTTTGTGAGTTGCAACTCACTTTGAGATGCAGGAAGTGAAAGTAAAAGAAACAAAAGAGATGGGAGTGCTACATCAGAGCTAATTCAATCAGGGTGAATGTGGATAAGAAGATGAGAATACCTAAAGTGGAAAATTGCTTATTCTAATGAGAGATGCAAATTTGACACCATCAGAATGGATTTGGATTATTAGTTTTTAAGGTGCCACTGGACTCCTTAGCAGTGGTAAATGGCAGGCACCAACAAACACTTTCATCAGGGACAAACACGGTCATTTAGTAATAAAGAGACTAAGAACAAGAAATCTACTGGATAGAGCATTTTAAAGAATTGCTGAGCAGGTAGCCCCCTAAGGAAGCAACCATTCAGGAGACAGAATATCATCTTGATATCAACATAGACATCCCAGCAGAGAAAGAGATAATCCTAACCGTCACAGTCTTAAAAAATGGGAGAGTTTGCAGCATCTGTCATGGCCCCTATATTTACACCAATCTGAGAAAGCAAAAAAATGTGTCAGATGAGGGGTCTGAAGGGATTATAGTGAAGATACCAAGGAAAGAAATTGTGAGTAATTGTAATAACTGGACTGGAATCAACTTTTATGTGTGTCAAACAAAGTATTGTGAAAGATCCTAGACGAGCATATATTGGAAGCAGTTGATAGGACTCTCAGAAAAGAGAAAGCTGGTTTTCAAAAGTATGTGGATGCACAGATCAGAGCTTCACTCTACAAAACCTAATAGAACAATGCTAAGAATTGCAATGGCAATTTTGCATAAACTTCATAGACTTTGAGAAGACTTTTGATAGCATTAATAGATTCAGCCTATGGGACATTCTGCGGGCATAAGGAATCTTTCTCCCCATAAACAACATCATTAAAAGCTTCTGTTTCAAAGTTATATGCAGTGGTGATCACAGAGATCACAGAGTTTTGACATCAGAAGAGGAGTGTGTTGGGTGTATCATGTCTGTAATCTAAATTGACATTGTCATTGACTGGTGTGTAACATACAAAAGAAAAGATGCCAAAATGCATTAAATGGACACCCTTCTCATTCCTTGAAGATCTGAACTTTGCAGATGAACTTGCTGTCCTATTACGTAACCAACAGCGTATAGAAATAAGAATAGATTGACTTGACGGATTCAACCAGTACATTGGCCTGAAAATCAACTACAGTAAGAGAGGTATCATGACCTCAAATATAGCCTCACCATTACCAGTGGAGGTGATAGAGGATTATGTTCTTACCAATGCACAAACATTTGCATATTTGGCCAGCACCAACTGCCAGGATAGTAGAACAAGCCAGGACCTCTAGAACAAAAATTAGTAAAGCCAGGAGCTTAAATACAGTCTGTCAATAATCAAAATACAATACCAAAACCAAACTCAAGACTTAGCAGAACTGTGTACTTTCAACATTACTTTTAAGTGAAGAATGATGATGAATGAGATTATATGACACATCCAAAATATCTTATCACCATACAACCTGCCTCAGAAAAATCCTCTATATCTTTTGGCCCAGAGCAATCTGAAAGCAAGACCCATTGACACAGTGGAGCTTGGAGGATATGAGCACAATCATTGCCAGGATGTTCGGAGATGAATTGGCCATGTGTTTTAGATGCATATTCATTCCATCACCATAGCAACAATAAGATGGACATCTGAAGGCAAGCAAAAATGAGGCCACCTGAAAATAATATGGCAAGGAGCTGTGAAAGCTGAACTGAAAATCTGTGGCACAGCTGGGAACTATTGAAAAACTTTCCACAAACAGACAGGAGTAGGAGCTTTGTTGCTGCCCTAAATGCCCAAGGCATAATGGGAATATGGTTTGACCCATTATATTCTGCAATGTTGGAGTGGGATTTGAAGACATAATTAGCTGCATGGACCTCGATGTAGAATGGAGGGAACTGCCACCAATGACCACTGTGCTGAGTACATGAGAATAAAAAAATAACTTCACCAAAAAGTGGTAAGGAATGAAAGAATTTGGCTTGCACAACTCTTAGAATATAATATAGTGAAAAATGTAACTTTTTTGGAACTATATGATGCCACTTATGAGTAACATTAGTCACTGAAATAGTCTGCTGTAGCTGTGATAGAACCTAATATTTTACAACTCTTTCCTTGAATCCATAAATGACCTGAATGAATCCTGTTTACTTTAGCTGTAACATACAAGGTTGCAATTAAAGAAAAATGGGGCATACTTGGCTTTGTGGTTTTTCCCCAAAGTAAACCCTTGATGAATGTCTAATAAAAACATGTTTCTTTCCAAGGAGTGCATATGTATGCCTGCCAAGTAATGGTGTGTTCTTCTTAGGTAACACAATGGTTTAAACTTGCATTCTCAATCGCATAAGGTCATTACCTCATAAGATTTAGCTGAAAAATATACAGTACTTTGAATTCTTTAAATAAAAATGAATTTTGTAGCCTGATTTTCTATGGCTTTCCAAGGAGAAATGAAATATCTCATAATAGCTATGTGAAATCGGTGTGATAGGGAATGAACTCCTCAAAAACTTCATGCATAGATGTGATAATGCTTCAGAAATCTCTCAAGAAAACACACACCACCAAATATGTATCCCATATCATTTGTGCAAGTAAACCAAGAAGTAGTCTGTCCTGAATTGACAAATTAAGCAATTAAGAGTCAAATCCCCTGTTTCATGATATAGTTTATTCAAATGGAGATAAATGTTTGGAAAGGAAGGAGGGAAAGAAAGAAGGCAGGAAATTAGGTGCATGTTACTTCCCTCTAGAGGACAGAAATCCAGCTAAGCAGCTAAAACTGTAGGGCTATGTCCACATCACAGTGATTCTTTGAAAGAAGTTCTTCTGGAAGATCTCTTCTAAAAATACTTTTTTTGAAAGAGTGCCTCCACACACAAAAGAGCAGATTGAAAGATCAGTCCACTCTTTCAACAGAGAACATGCACACAGCCCCGACTCTTTGAAAAGAACAGGCCAGAGACTGAAAAATCTGGCATAGTGAGGATTGCTCTTTCAAAAGAAGGGTCTTCAGAGTGTGTGCACACACTTTTTTAAAAAGAATCTTTTCAGAGAGGATGCTATTCCTGATCCAGGAGGGGAAGAGGGAGTAGAATGTGGCCCTTACACTGTTAATATCAGCATGGTCAGTGATGGCAAAGCAAAGTAAACAATAAAAAGTAATTCACATGAAAAAATAACTTCATTCAAGATCCTCTTTGTGAAGGGAGGCCTCTTCCTCTATGAATCAAGTGTCCTTATGTTACAGACCATAAAATAAAATGACTACTTGACACACTCACCATCCTAATGAAACAGAATTGTTGCCAGACCTCTTATTCATTACTTTACCACTTAAAAAAATTAAAGCAAGAGCCAATCTTATAATTTATAATGTGTTGCACACCCCACTACCATCTTACATGTCTTCTTCAGGAACCCCATTGACATTGAAAGGTTTCCAGACACATACTGCTCTCCACCAGTGCACAGTATATTACAGGTCTTGGATGTAGATTTGCAGAACAATGGCAGCAAGGATATCTCTTCTCAGTTCTATACTACTTGTAGGCTTGAATTGGCCTATTTATTCCTCAAAGCCTCTTCTTTCCTCAGGACTGTTAGTCAGGTGGTAGTTTACACTGTTCTCTTTGGAGAAGATACAGTAGGCTGTCATTCAACATAGTTATTGAAACAAGTGGTACTGAGCAAGAGGAAAAACTTCCCACTATATTGGTTCCAGTTCTGATAAAATCAGCTGCCAGCTTCATGTCAGAAGAAAACAGCAAGCCAGATCATGAAATTCTGTAACTAGTTTCTTAAGAGAAATATATGTATTATTAAACACTAAAGCACTGTGGAGGTAGACTGGGTGAAATCCTCGTCCGTCCTTGTTTTTATATTTAACCATCTGATCACAGTTTCTCTGAAGTGGCTGTTAAAATCAGTGCAGTCTTTCCACATCTGCTCCAGCACAACAGATCAAAAAGTTAGCATTTGTCTCTAATTATCTCTTTTCTTTATTCTGCAGACAGAGAGATTTTCACACATACTGCACTGAAGCGAGCGCACAGAAAGCACACTAAGGACTCGCCAGACACCCACCACATCTGCAAGAGATGCAGCAAGGACTGTCACTCTCGTGTGGGTCTTCATAGTCACAGTAGACACTGTAAATGAAGTCCTCAATTGAAACTATAAAGGGCACGATCCATAGTCTATGCAGACTGAAGGATGCCTACTACTACTTCTAAACATACTGTTGAATCATAAATTTGCAGGCGGGTTCTCTTACAGCAAGCTCCAAGCCTAGTTTTGGGTTCTGACTGTTCCTGAGTTATCTTTGGTCTCCTCTAGGAAGAAATTCTCCTCTTTCACACAATGAAATTGTCATAACTATAGCTGTCAGTCATTCCAGACTGATACTGCATTAATGAAGGTTATGACAAGCACAGTTTGCTCCATACCTTTAACATTTAACGTGATGCTGATTTACTAGCAGCAAATGCATATAGCATTAGGTGATTTATATCTTGACCTCCTCTGCCATTGCTCTGCAGGACAACAAAGGATTTGTTGATTGCTTTGCTTGATGAATATAGCCATCTGACCATAGGTAGCTAGCAGAAGTACTGCATCCATGATACACCTCTTTCATAATCCAAAGACTACCTTTAGTGTCTACCCCCATCTGCTTTTCCAGAACCATCCTTTAAATGTTGAGAGAATGTGATTAAATTCAATCAAGTGCTTAAGCTGAATGAAATTCCCAAGAAGTTGAATTGTTTAGGCATTTTCAGAATGAATCAAGGATTTTTATTTGAAATTAATTTGCCTTTAGAATTATACTTCCATTTTTAAGATTAATCGTTTGAATAGAAAAAAAATGTTACCTTTCACCTGGAACAATTTTTATTTTTCAGTTTTGTTCCCAAACCAAAACATTGGCCGTTCATGCAGTTCTGCTCCTTTGGGCTAGCCTCTGGCTTTTGTAACCATGACTGCAATAAAGCTGTGCATACAGCACCAGCTGTATCACCAGAATGCATTCCATATAATGCCACCAGGGCATGGGCACCAGAATGGCTGTTGTTCCACTTTCCAACATGCAGTCTGCAAACATGACACTGATGCCACTCCATTCCTACCATGTCCTCTTTAATTCTCAAGTGCAACTGCTGAATGAACATCCGTTCAATCAGCCAGGTACGAGATGACTGATGCCTTTACTCAAGATTGAGGGGGGAGGAGGGTTTCCTTTGCAGTATCATTACCTTTGCATAACTGATCTAAACTGGGCTGAATCTGGTAATTTTATAATTCACATTAAAACTAGCTGCAGCGAGATGCATGGTGGCATAACCTAGAAGTACCAAAGTTTGTTTAAAATTAGAGGTTGATTTAATGAAGGGCTATTCAATGCAGCATCCCATCAGGACCTTTTTGATTTCCATAGTGTTTTTCAAAGTGAGACAGAATGACTTCCCTGGGAAAACTCTTAATATCTTCTTATTACAGAGGTATTGAGATTCCCAAGTAAAATGAAAGAAAAAAAAGAAAAGTTGCATTTTTTTTATTTAATCCTTATTTACTCATTCTTCCTCAGGATGCAGCAAATGTAGAACATCTGTATAGGCAGCATATTTTATGGACAGCTCTGTTTTTGCAGTATTCTATATAAGTCCCCAAAAAGAGTAAATTAACAAATGGGCCTGGTTTGAGACACAATAACAAAATTCACTTTTCCTTAATTTCTCTTCCCCTCTCGTAAGACAATTCTCCCTGAGGACTCCAGTTGCTCCAAGGCTGTTAGTATTCAGATTTAGTGTCTAGGATCAAAGCATGTGAAGAGAGGCCTGGCTTTTAAAACTTGTTTCTGGGTCTGAAGTACCACAAAATTTGGACAAGATTGTAGCTGGGGGCCTTTCGAAAGAACCCCCTGATTTTGAAAGCCTTTTCTTCCTAAAACCATATCGGGAGAAGGGGCTTTCAAAATCAGGGGTCCTTTTGAAAGGCTCCCAGCTACATGGGAGGCATATGTTCTAAAAGCGACACTTTAAAATTGAGCTCAGGTGCCATTGCACTAATGAGACACTGCATATTCATGTCAATGCCTCATTAGTATCTTCTGAAATCCCTAGATAACGTGACCCTTCCAAAAGGGAGGAACAGTGTGGTCACAGCCTTTAGGAATAAGGTTCTTTCGAAAACAGGGTTTACTTTCGAAAGAGCTGTGTCTATACTGCTTTTTTTTTCAAGAGAAGCTTTTTTGAAAGGAAAATATGCAAATGAGGTGCCAGATATGCATTTGCATTTCTGATTTCCTCATTAGCATGTCTCTTTTGAAGGCGCAATGCTAGTGTCGACACAGTCAATGAGAATGAAACCATTATAGAATCTTGTCCAAATTTGCCCTTACTCTGTAACTTTTTCCTGAAGTTGCTTCTCTTTATGAACTCCTTTTAGATTAAAAGGCATGAAAATTGGATGTTGAATTCTTGATTCACCATGGCAGCAGTGGCTGGGTAGTTATTGACTCCAGCGTACAGTGCATTGGATAGAAAACACTAGTCAGTCAAATGGCTGCCCTGTTTACCACCTTTGATCCAGTTACTTTCTTGGCCTTTCTCTTGTTATATACCTTTATTGCATTCAAACTTCTGTGTAAAGTAAAGCATGAATTATAGGATCCAAGTAATCTACTAGAACCTTGGATGTCTTTCAAATTCAGATGTTCCACCTGAGCTTAATTTCTTGTTGCTAAGCTCTTCAGGGCATTATCTGAAATGCTGAGAACGATAACCATTATTTAAACCTTTGGCAAATAATTTGTTGCAGCTGTAGAAATAATTTCAGGAACATTATTAACTGCTTGACCATATCCTGTTTTCATTTGTTTGTTCCATAGGTTTTCTGGTTCAGATACACTAAATCAGGGGCTACCAAAACCCCAAATTCAAGAGTATTTTTTCTGCTAAAATTAAAGAAGTGTCCAAGTTTGGCCATTAGCATTCAATAGAGTGGTTAGACACAACCCTTACTTTTGTTTACAGTTGTAGGGTTATAAATTATATTGAAATATCATTCTGTTTTAGACGTTCTCCAAGATTGCAAAGAGATGGATGGTCTCCAGGGTAGGGTTGTCATAAAAAGGAAAATCAAACCAACTGAATAATACAATAAGTCTATGTATCAAGCCAGCTTAACCAAGCAGCGATAAGAACCGCAGCAGTCTTTGAGGAGCTGGCTGACAGTTTTCATTTGTCTGAGTTCAGATCTTGCCCCAGTGTCACATGTCATATCTTCCCACCTTCCCTTTGGTGTTCCACTGGCACCCTCCAGGTGTTGTCAGGGGATTAGAAGGAGTCTGCCAGTTAAAATGCTTGAATGCCTGAGTCAAGAATACAAGTAAAGAGCCATTTCTTCTTTTTTATTTAATTTTTTCATGCCGTACTACTGTCACATCTCATGAATTTGAGTCAGAGAGAGAGAGAGAGAGAGAGAGAGAGAGAGAGAGAGAATAAAGCTTTTCTAAAACCTTTTCAAAGACTCTGCAGTTCCAAGCAGAAATGGGACTTTTCCTGTAATATAAAAATCAGCACAAATGGCAAACCAAGGTTTGCCCATGGATGAGCCTTTATGGAACATTTGAAGAGCAAACTCCGAAAGCTTCACCTACTGGTACAGTACATGGAACTAGAAGCCACGGTGCTCCCGGAGGTGCTATCTGTAGAACCCTACAAATCCTTGGCTAGTCACAGGTCATTTTTGCAGATGTGGGTGGAGCTGCAGATACCAATTTTGTATCTGCAAAGGGCTCTAGCTACCTTTTAAGTCAGACTACCATCCGAGGTCCTGTCCATTTATAGTCACTAAAGGTCCTCTTGGAACTGTCCACAACAATAAGGAAGTTATTTTGTCCTGGATAGATTTGAATTTAAGTAGTACTCTGGGGTGCCCTAAAATTAACCCCCTGGTTTAAGTAGTTTATCCTTCACTAATTGTTGATGGTTGTACTATTTTGTACACTGATTTAAAGAACCAGAAATGCTGTCTTTCACTACAGAGGAAGCTTGTGATTATAGCTCTAAGGATCTTAACGAGACCATTATACTGTGTTACAATTTTTTCTGACCCAGTATTAACTCTGCTGAGTGATAGCAAAACTCCAGTCTGTGTTAAACTCAGAGCATATTTGTTTGCACTGTGGTCACTTTATTTACACTGATGCACCAATTCTGAAATTAAATGAACAGGCAGAATACAGGTCAATCCCTTCTTTTGGGGACTGCTGCCCAGCAACAGTACCCAGAGCTGTCCCAGCTGGGCCTGGCTGGTGTGTGGGCCTCAAGGAGACACAGTGACAGCAACCTGCTATGAGCTGTGGATGCTATTTTCAATTGGAGCGTGAGTCCCTGAAGCCAAGGGAACTGCTTTTTTCACCTTGTCTGAATGCTGGGTCTGCCAGTTCCTGTTCTAGGGTACAACTGAAGCGGGTCTTTGCCCATGAAAGCTCATGCTCCAAAATATCTGTTAGTCTATGAGGCGCCACAGGCCTTCTTGTTAGTTTTAAGATTGAATCTTCAAATTACAGGAAAATATGGGGGGGTGGGGTGAGGGAGGGCTTTGATTGAAATTTTTTGGAAAAAAAAACTGAAATGAAACACATACTAAATCAAGCTCCTTCTAATCAATTGTATCTAGGAATAAAATAACTGTCAAAAAGATGCTACATTGTACTGTAGTTATCACTCTAGCCTGACTCCAGAATGCCTCCAGCAATATCACTTTGGCTTACTCATAATGTCTGCAAGTTGTTAGCAGGAGTTGCATTAAATCATCTTGTCTCCAGTCCTGGCTTTTATCAACTTAACTTAAACAAATTCGTCACTTAAAGGAAAAAAAAATGTTTTCAGTTAACTAAGTCTATAAAGCTGATCTCCGAAATCACATTTTCCAGTTAATGACTAAAACATTATATCTGTGCCTGAAAAGCAGAAAAGAGGCATTTTGCCTTTTTGTCAGTTTTATGAAAAAGAAAAGAAAACAGGGAAATGAAAAACATTCCAAATGGTAAAGCAAAAACAAAACAAAAAAAACAATCACCAACCTGTATAGCCAAAAATAGCTTGTTAACGGTGATTTTATTTTTATGTAAAACAACACTGTGCTCTACAAATGTAAAACACCCTTTGTGAAAACGGTTTGGAATCTAATGGCCCGATTATGCAAACATGTACCTGGAATAGTGTAATGCCTATTCCGGATTCTAAATATGCTCTGGACTGGGCCATAAATTCAGACAAGACTACCAGTATGAGCTGACAAGTGCAGGGCGATAGGATTGGGGGTGATGCAAGCAATGCAATAAAATTGCATGGTGCTGGAGTGTTCATCACATGCAGCCTGACTCTCATTACTGAGATTTTGTCCAAAACTCAGGAAAACTTGCCTCTCACATGAGCAGTGTCCGAATGTCCCAGAAGACATGGGCTACGTCTACACGTGCCCCAAACTTCGAAATGGCCACGCAAATGGCCATTTCGAAGTTTAGTAATGAAGCGCTGAAATGCATATTCAGCGCTTCATTAGCATGCGGGCGGCAGCAGCGCTTCGAAATTGACGCTCCTTGCCGCCGCGCAGCGCGTCCAGACGGGGCTCCTTTTCGAAAGGACGCCGCCTACTTCGAAGTCCCCTTATGAATAAGGGGACTCAACACAATTGCGTGGAGCACCTGTAGACACGGACATGGAGGTACATTTCAAAGGGCTTCCAGAACAAAGCACCAATACTGTGTAGTCATATGCACATAAGTAACGGTACCTTTGAGGTAGAAAATAAATACAAAGCTGGAGAGGGGGATTTGCCGATACTTTGGGGGACAGAGCTAAACTTCAAGGGGATCTTGATAATTTGGAGAACTGCACTACAGAAAACAAAATTCAACAAAGACAAATGGAAGGTGCTATGCTTAGGGAAGAAAACCCAAATACAGAAGGAGAACAACTCACTTGACATCAGAAATCACAGAGGGATCTGCTAGTTGTGGTGGTCAGTAAATCAGTGTGTTGCAAAAAAAAAAAAAAGCAAATGCAATTTTAGGTTGCATTAATAGAGGTACAGCATGCAAGTCCTGGTATGTGATAATACCAGTCTATTCTGTGACGTTTAGGACTCAACTGGCATGCTGTGTCCAATTTTGGTCACTGAGGTATAGAAAAGATGTAGAGAAACTGGAAAAGATCCAGTGGTCTGGTATGACCCAGTGGTCTGGGATTTCAGAAACCTTAGGATGTGGACAACCAATGGCCAAGCCCCTGATCCAAATGAGCTATCTAAATCATTTGGCTGTTGGCTAGTCCTCTCTCTCTCTCTCTTTCTCCTTCTCTCTCAAACACACACACACTATTAAGAAAAAAATTCAAAATTCTCTTTTTCATTGCTGTGCCGAAAGAAAAATACCAGATTGTCACTTTTTTAGGTGATGGAAATGTTGTTTCCTGGCTAGCCCTATTCCTAACTCAAAGGCCGTTTCTACACGTGCCACTTTTGGAGAAAGTGGCATGCTAGTAAAGGGCTCAAAATATTTTTGGGAAGAAGGGCCTCCAGAAGGAAAACTTCTCTCCAGAAGCCCTCCCCCAGGGGCTGCACTTCTACTCGTTGTTTTGGAGTCTGGAAGACCCTCCTCCAGACTCCAAATCATGTGACCTTATGCTAATGAGGCATGGGGAATTTGCATATGTGTCTCATTAGCATATTTTGGGCTGTTTATCAGCATGGAACTTTTGGAAAAAGTGGCACGTGTAGAAACAGCCAAAATGACTACCTACGTGGACTATCTTTGTAAAATACTATTTGTCCAGCCACTTGAGAAGGGTAATTTTAAGAGTAACTAAAATCATTAGTTACCCCTTCCCTCATTCCAAAATTGTCTATTTTCATAGTACAGAATAGGGGGCAGATATTGTGCATGAACCAGTAACTGTTCATGACAGTTCTGCAAGGCTGACTTGCAGGATATCTTGATTACAGCAAAGTCAGTTAAATCTCCTAAGACTCCATATCTCAGTGACAGTAAAGTAACTAAGGCTTTGGGATTTCTGGTAAATATACAATCATACATTCTAACCCCCTCTCCCTAAATAGTCCCCTGTTGAAAAGGGAAGTCAAAGCACATGTCAGAAGGTGATGTCAGCCTTGTCAGTCACTCAGAAGCATTTAGCAAGACAGTTGGTTTTGGTTCTGTTATTTCCCTGTGGCCAGCCTCTATCTGAGTTGTAGAGTTGCTTGCTGGAGTCAGTTGGAGGCTTCTCAATTTTTAGATGGGCCTACACAAAATAGTATAATATGCTGGCAAACCCTTTCCTTTTGACAGTTTGCTCTTTTGGTTATTCTAGAAGCAGATGCCTCAAAGTCATTTTGGATCCTCTCCTTTGGAAAACAATAGGTAATGAATTGCCCTACGGCATTGTTGCTATTCAGAATTCAATGAAGTCGATGCATCACAGTCTAGCAAGGTCTGTCTGTACTCAGAGGACACCCAGATTTAGATGTCTTCTCTAACAAAGCTGATTCAGAACGAGGCAGCTTTGGTGACTCTGGAAACTTGAGGTATTCATCCTGACAGTCCCAAAGATTCTAGAGGCAGAGATTCTGAGATTTGAAGTCTTGTTTAGGGGCAAAAGTTTGAGAGGAAGTGTATCCATGACAGGGCTGATTAGACAGCTCTCTGAAAAACAAAGCTTCCACATCTTTCTCCAGGTCCTCTTATGCTGTCCAGTGAGAATAAATGTTTTCACAATTCAATGCACAGGTTCAGTGTAAAAACTACTTGTGAAAATAATGAAGGACAAACCAGAGAAATGGCTTCACACTTATCCCCATTGGCTGTCCAGGCAAGTTTCACTTGATGCTGTAGTTACTAATGGAATTAGTACTAATAGGATACATTCATGATACTGTGTACCTATTCCCCTTCAAACAACTTTATCTGTTTCCCTTAGAAATCCACACAGGGAAAAGTTAAATGAAACTAGGCAGGTTTAGACTAAAGAAGTCCATCAGGGGATTGATGAATCTTTACCTAATAGACTGAGCTGCTATAAAGAAAATAATGGTCAGTTTTTCTCCAGGACCACTGAAGGTACAACAGGAAGAAATGGTTTCAATTTTCTGCCAGGGAGATTAAGGTTACATATTGAAAAACATTTTCCCACTATAGTGATATTGATGCAATGGGATAGGCTTCCAGAGAAGCTCATGACATTTTCACCAGGGCCCAGGAGTGGGGTTAGAATAGGTTACACAATTACCTGTCAGGGGTATTTTAGGTATACTTGGTCCTGACTCAGCACAGGGTGCTGAACTACTCCATGATGTCTCTTCCATCCTTACATTTCTAAGACTGTATAATTTTCAAATGAGCATATAGGCATAGGTGTCTAGCTATTTTAGGATTTGAATGGAAGTTGGGTACCTAACTCCCTTGGACTAAGATTTTCAAAGATTCCTAAATTAATATATTTCTAGTAGTTCAATGTTATGAGTAAATTTAATGCAATAGGGAGGGGTAAAACCCTGTCCCACTGGAATCATCGAGGCTACAGCAATCTGTTGACAGCAGTCACTGTCAGAAGATATTTTCCAACAAAACTGTTGACCGAGTGCAGCCACACACAAAAGCCAATCAGACGAGTGTTCTGCTCTGTCGACAGAGCAACCAGACTGCACGGCTGCTCTCTCAACAAAACAGGCACCCAGAAGCACAGAACACAGGGCTGCCCATTTTTCTGGATGTCCTGTCTGTTGAGAAAAGTCCATCTCTTCCTACCCTCTGAGCATCCACACAGCATTTTTGCCAACAGAATCTGTGGACAGCAACGTTATCATTGCTGAGAGGGAGAACACTGCCAGCAAAAGTGTGGAGTTTTGTCAACAGAGTGGTGTCAACAGAAACTCTTGTGGCACCTTATAGATTAACAGATATTTTGGAGCATAACCTTTCATGGGCAAAGCCCTGCTTCATCAGATGCATGGAGGGGAGTTCAGAGGGGTATTTAAAGAGTGGGGTCCCTGTAAGAGGGAGGGCCTGAGCTGACAAGGTCTATTCAGAAAGGTGGAAATGGCCCAGGATCAACAGTACTTATCAAACGAGGAAAAAACAAGTCAGATCAGACAGGGGGATGTGAGCCTTTGTCAGAGTCTAATGGGGAGATATTAGCACCCAGAGCAGAGAAACTGCCTTTATAAGCTGCGAGCCACTCCCAGTCTGTTTAATCCATGGTTTCATCCATGAGTCAAATTTGCAAATAAATTGCAGTGCAGAGATTTCTCTCTCCATTTGATTTATGTTAGTGTATATATATATATATATATATATATATAAAAAACAGATATATATATTTGTTAGTCTATAAGGTGCCACAAGACTTCTTGTTATTGTCAAAGCTATAGACTAACACGGCTACCTCTCATAAGAGAAACTCTGTTGACAGTACATCTACACACAAAAGCAGATTGAAAGAGCATTCCACTCTGTTGACAGACAGCAGCCAGACTTCCCTGCCCTCTGTCAACAGAATGACTGACTAGAAGCTCTGCAAACAGGGCTACCCAGTGAACTGGAAGCCCTCTCTGTCAACAGAACTCTGCCAAAAAAAGCGTTATTCCTCAAATTTTCGAGGGGTAACACAGTTGAGACAAATGCAGAGTTCTGTCAGGACTCTGTCAACAGAACATTTTTATGTGTGTAGACACTCCCTGAGTTATGTCAACAGAAGGCCCCTTCTGTCAACAAAACTTTCTAGTGTAGACACAACCATTGTGTGTGGATCTTTCACCAGTTTTGCTGACATAACTGAAGTCTTGTTGGCAAAACTCACTGGTGTAACTGTAGCCTGAGTGTTTTATCAACTGAAAGAGGCAAGGATATTATCCCAAGTGAGTTACTAGTTCCCATGAACAGCAACAGGCCATGAAACATTGCTAAATATTTTAGTGTATGTAAGTAGATATATGTGACAGGACATAATCCTGTATTCACACCCCTCAGTCTGATTTGTTAGGTGTCATCTGAAAACTCATAACTTGCAGATCAGTAATATACAATAAAATGTGCATGGAAACATAGCATGTGCAGTTAGAAGATTCCTCTGTGTGAAGCTGTTAACACAGATTATAAACCCCATGGTTCTGCCTAGACAGAAGTAAGCAAACAGGTCTGTCCCAAAGACACAGCTGCACATTGGCTTGTATTGTAACCTAGTGTATCTCAGTATACAAATTGAAGAAATATGGTATTGAAGATCTCTCCAAGCCTGAGCCTGATCATGCCCCTGATACTGTGTCCCCAAGAGGGGACATTCCTCATCCAAAGTTACTGAAGTCCTCCCCTCCTGTGTACAGAATATTTGATTTTAGTTCTTCATAATAAAAGAAACACACCCACCGTTCTTGGAATGCTTATGAACTAGATACCTTTAAAAGGCTACACTTATTTGAATTAGAATAGAATGTAATGCATCTTCCATCTATGGCAGACAGCCACAATGTTGTAACCAAAATGGCAAGAGAGAGAAAAAAAAATCTCCTACAATCCTTTTGTTGTATTGATAAATTTAAAGGAGGGGCATTTCTGCTAATGCTCAGTGCAGGAAACCGAAAATTACACTGAAAAAGAAAGGGAAAGAGAAAAGTTTTAAACTATGTCATTGACTTGAGACTAAGAAGTTTCCCAGGAGAATGCTGTTTCTCTTGGAATAGCAAGCTGAGCCGCCACTGCATACATACCTACAGAAAAGTAATGTATCAATACAGGGCAACAGATTGTATCTTTTAAGGTGTGATCCTGTCCTTGTTGAGGTCGATGGGAATCTTCCCACTGAGGTCAGTTGGATCAAGCTCATAGAATGCTTTTTTTTTAACAACCATAGTGACTGGATATTTGAACACAAGATTCATATTTTCATATGAATGCATAAGCTTATTTCAAGTCCTTTGCATGACTTGCTGGGCTGAATTTGTTCTGCTTAGTTAAATTATGACTTTTGGAACTGAAAAAAATTCTCATCTCTGACCCTCACTCTCCCTGGAAATATAATCAAATATTTTGAAAAACAACACAGACCTCAAAGGTATCTTGAAAAAAATCACCAAGGATTGTTTAGTAAATAGTCATTATGCAATCACAAGTATTTAACAGCAAGGCTTCCAGATGTGGAAATCACAATAAAATAGTGTTGGCAGCAGATCAGCAGCGTTGGAACACTGCACTGCCTGAATATATCAGAAAGTTAAGTACAGTAATTTTGGGAATAATTTCATTTCTTCTAACTACAATTCTTCAGCATAAGTTCTCTTTCATAGTTTCCGGATCACCACGTTTTTCACTCTGATCTGCTGTGGTGTTCAGTGATGCCTCACTTGATGCTTGCTTCCAAGATGTCTTGGAAAGAGAAATTGGTAAAGTCTAGTACAAAAAGGAAATACTCACTAAATGGTTTGGAAGTAATCTGTATACTTCCAAATAGGGACAACCTAACAACCAACCATTAAGGATTCTCACAAAGAATTTATAAACACCAGGAAAAGGCATGTGTTTAAAAATCCCTTGTAAAAACACAGGCAATAGCATTAGGTGAACAGAAGACATTTAAAAAAAAAGAGCTAGGAATAAGCAAAAATGCAAAGGCAGTAAATATGAAAAAAATAAAAAGGTAACATCAAAAATTTCACAGAAACATTATGGAGTTGTGACAGCAATTTTATATGTTAGAATTTAGCAAGCTCTATATCTTTATCTTCGCTTTAGTTTAGCAGGGCCCAGAAGTCTTTTTTCAATAGCAGAATTTTGTTATCATGTATCTTCAACTACAGGTTGAACCACTCTAATCTGGCACCCTTGGGACCTGACTAGGGCTGGACAAGAGAATGTGCCAGGCTAGGTGAGGTCAATATTGTCTAGCAGCATTACCAACACTTTCTTTGTTTACTTGTCTCTTAGAAGACATTTAGGGTAAATTACAGGTAAATAACAGCACAAAACACAGAGAGCCAAGACTGGTGTAAACAAATTGTATAGAACCATGGGAAACTTAACCATGCCCATGATAAGTGGTTATTCAGGTACCTAAAATCAAGCTGGATTACGGATGTTGAAGGAAAAGAAAATTCTGGATGCACTGCACTGCCAAAAATAGTCCCTAAAATCCTACCTGCTTCAAAATTTAGTGCCAATGCTGTGCATGGTACTGTGTGTATGTATAGTGTAACGTGGTCTCTGACTTATGGAGCTTTGAACTTAAGTCAGACACAAACAGTTAAACAAAATGTAGTAAAATAAACTAAACTTGTAGTGACAGTACTAGTGTGAATGGGGGAGGGGGTGTTGTCAGAGAGATGTGATTGAAAGATGTTATACAGATATGTTTTAAAAAGAGAAGTTTAAAGGAAACAAAGTGGTTTACTTTAGGCTAGATTTTGCTTTCGTTATGCTTATAAGGAGCAAATGAGATCTTTTTAGGAGATGGCTATATTGCATGTTTATTGAGAAGTTCATATAGATATTAGCGCATGCATATGCACACACACACACACACGCACATTCAGTCCTACCATTAACGTTATAATTACCAGTCAGTGGCTTGGACCATGCTGTTGGTCAGCTGGACACAAGAAAGAAGCCAGGCTCTGCCTGTTGCAATTCCAGTACTTCAAGACTATTGCTTAGCTGGAGAAACCCAGAGAATAATTGCAACATTGAGTCTGAGTTTTGCAGAGTCATCACCAGGCCTGCTGTTGGTGTGATTGTTGAACTCAGAAGAAGCACAACTGCCCCAGAGTCTGCATTTCAAAAGGGCTTGGGATTCTGTCTGCTGCTGCTACTCCAGCAGCAGTGCTTGCTAGATCCCCAGGCCCTTTAAACTGCAACTGGAGTATGTGATCCGTGGTGCTGAGAGTTGGCTGCACCTTTTGCCTGAAGCCCTGCCCCTTCCAGGAGCATGGAGCTGCTCCTCCCCACACCTTGCCCAGTGGCTCAGCAAGTCTGTCTGCCCCACCACTCATAAAGCAATCAGTCATCTTTACACAAGTGTTTATTTTCAAGTTTTGTGTGGTTGGTTGTTGCTTTTATGGCGTCATCCCCTCTGGGTTTTAGCTTATCTGTCTGTTCCCAAGGATCAGAGGCATTTGCTTTACCTCTACAGTTGTCAGTCTATTCTTATCAGGAGTGTCCTTCCAGCACCTCTGAGATCTCAACTGCCCTCCTTTTGGCACTTCTGACCCTAAGAATGACTTTTGAACTTATCTAATTAACACACATGCTTTCACCCAGACCAAAACACTATTACCATAAAGTGCAGAACTACTTGTAATTACATGTCACAAGACTCTGTAACATCTGTCACTTAAATGACTAAACCCTATAACAAAGGGTGACCCTAAGCAACCATGTTCCTGTCATGAGAACAGGGGGCTGGACTCGATGCCTCAACGTCCCTTCCAGCCCTAGTATTCTATGATTCTATGATAGACTGTTCCGGTCTGCATATGCCTTGGCATCAGTGACAAACACAGGCACTCTGTTGCAGGTATCAAGTATCAGAAAGGTAGCCGTGTTAGTCTGTATGCTTGAGAACAAGAGGCCCTGTGGCACCTTATAGACTAACAGATATTTTGGAGCAAAAGCTTTCATCTGATGAAGCAGGTCTTTGCCCACAAAAGCTTATGTTCCAAAAGATCTGTTAGTCTATATGGTGCCACAGGACTTCTTGTCTCAGGTATCTGACCAATGGCACCAAAGCTATTCCTTTGTGCCAGTCAGAAAGGGTGGTGAGCACGTAACAGCAAACAACATATTACGCAAACATTATGTTTCTATATTTACTATTACCATTCTTACACTTTCAGTAAAGTCAGTGATCAATCTCCCAGTAACACACATTGTTCAGCACCAAGCCAGGTATATGCAAGGTACATAACTCTAGGAAGCATCACATACCTTTGAGAAGATGCCAAGATTCCTCACTTGCCAGCCATGCCAAGGAGAGGTGAAGGAGCTCAGAAGCATGTGTCAGACTCAGAGAAGGGCAAAACTGATCCATTCTGCCTCTTGTACTTGGAACTAAGTATGAAAATAAGCAAGACAAGGGTGCGAAGGGTGTGACCACTCAGGATGCCTGGGAACATTGAAGTGAGTCTTACATACCCCACAGGTCTGTTGTGAAGTGGGGCTGTGCATGCCTTTCAGCCAGTACATTTTTTTGTGCTGCTGCTTCTTCGCAGTATTGAGTACCAGCACCTCAGCAACCCCAATCATGGGGTTGGCTGAGTGGTGAGGGAAGGTGGGGAACCTGGCTGAGTACCAGCTCCTCTTTTTGTTTTTTAGTTTTATTTATTTTTTTTTGACAAATAAAGCACTGCTTAGAGCCAATACTTATACAATAAATGAAACATTTCAAATCTTAATTGAGCCTCAATAGGAACCTGAAAATGAAAAGAAAAATAGTTACATGGGCATTATGGATCTGTTGCATGCATTGTCAGGTCCTTTGTGTGTGGGAGCAAGTTCTATACCTTGTCTGTAATCCTGAAGAAAGCTGAAAAATAGTTTCAAAAAGGAGAGGTTTGCATAACCCAAATTACAAAGATCTGCAAACTTTCTAGGGAATGGGTTTGATCTGATATGTAGTGAGATGTATTTAAAATGAGATTCATGCCACTAATTTCTTCTTAGCAATATTCCATCAGGATGCATGTTATTCCCACTTGTGCAAATGACATCATTAGCCTGCCAGGCAAATTGAAGTAATTACCCATTCACTCTTAACTAACACACACATTGACACGTTTGCTTTTTGATAAGGAGGAATGATCTTCCAACTGGAAGAAAAGATTGATCGCTGAAGAAGTCTGTGGCTGCAGCTTATTTAATTGCTGAGGAAATGACAATAGCCAAAATAAATGAAAACAATATTCTTTTACATTAGAAAGAAGTATCTCTAGTGTCTGTGAAGAAAACATTAGCATACAAAAACATTTAGCCTAGTGTCCCTGCACAGAGAAAATAACTGATTGTCAACAAATATTATGCAACAGAGTGAGCTTTCTATTTCAGTGCATTTTTCAGTAAAATGGAGGCTGAGGAACCCCACAAAGCCCGGCATGAATCCTGGTAGCAATGACTAAACATATAGGACTGTAGACTAGGCATTCATAGTGTACCACTTTCCCATGAACCAAACACATTAATATTATATATAATAATAACAATTAATAATAATGAACCCAATAAAACTCTAAAGTTGGGGGAAGAAGGGGCCTTGGGAAAGAGGTCTTTCTTCCAGAAGACCCCCCCGGGGCCCACATTTCTACATGCCATTTTGGAGTCCGGAGGAGCATCTTCCAAACTCCAAATCATGTGACCTTATGCTAATGAGGCATCAGGAATTTACATACATGCCTCATTAGCATATTTCGGGCTGTTTATTAGCATGCCATTTTCGGAGAAAGTGGCATGTGTAGAAACATCCTGTGTGAGTCAGAGCTACTGCAGTGAAAGATATTTTGTGCTAAAGGTGCATATCACGCTCAGCGAAACTGATTAAGGGGGTGCTTTGATCTACGAAAGGAGTTTTGTTACATATCTGTTGATTTCCTTTTGAATCCTGTTAGGATTCCTAGCCCAATGTTTTAGTTCAGTGACTGTTGGGTGACCGTTTTAGTTCAGTGACTTTATCAGCTTGTTGCTAGCATTCATTTTAAAGTTAGTTTTAGGGGTATGATTATTCAGGCTTTTTGATAAAGGGTACTGTGATGGGGTGAACTAGGCTCAAAAGCCCCTGCTGGGGGCCTCAGGGTCCTGCCACACCCATCACAGGAAAGGAACAGTGAGAGGTTCTTAACATGGGCTAGAGTAGGTGCAGAGGAAACAGCCAATGAGGGCCCAGAAGGCTCACATAAAAGGAGGTGCAGAGCCAGACTGAGGACAGCCTGCTCGCAGTGACTGAGAAAGCAAAAGGTGCTCTTGGCTGGCTTCAGTGGATGAACGGGCCTGGATTGGTCAGTCTGTTGGCAAGGACTGAGGAGCAAGATTTTCTCCTGTCTGGCCTCAAGGACTAAGTTGTTGTCAGGGGTCAGGAAAGAAAGGGAATAGCTTCTGGCTGGCTTCCAGGGCTCAATGGGTAACTGGCCCAGGGAAATACAGTCAGTTAAAGGGATGGGGCAGATGGTTGCCACTTTGACAGTCCCTAGTGAGTAGGCCTGGTTCCTCTTCCTCAACAAGGGGAAGTAGACTGGCCCAGGGAAGGGACTGTCCATGGAACTGTTACCTGCTGGAAGGTGGCTGATCTTGACTGACCCCGCAGGAAAGATGAGATCAGAAGACTAAAGGGCAAATGAAGAGCATGGAGGAAGTCAGGCAGATTCAAATTTATTTAGTAGCTGTATGGAAAAGTTTTACTGTCTTGTACCCTTAGGCTACATCTACACTGCCCCAGAGATCGACCCATTTAAGGTCGATCTTCTGGGTTCAGATTTCACATGTCTAGTATGGACATACAAAATCGTCCTCTCAGGAGTCACAGTCAACCCATGTACTCTCACAAGATGTGGGGAGTAAGGGATTTCAACAGGAGAAAATCTTCTGTCAACCTTCTCCTCTATAGACAGTCAAGTTAGCTGACTGCAGATACATTGATTTTAGCTCTGCAGTTGGTGTAACTAGCATTCCATATCTGTGGTTGACATTCTTAGTCTAGTGTAGACATAGCCCAAAGCTCACAGTGCGGTTTCTAGTCTATGGTTACAGAGATTCTTCAGGCAATAAATCTATTGCTAGTGGGCTGTGCAAGGGGGGCAGGTTTCTAGGACCTCTTAAAGAAAGCTGATGAGAGTGGGGCAAAGCTAAGTTAGGGGAGAGGTACAGGTGACATTACAGGAAACACCACTTCATAGATCTTCCCCAGTCTTAGGTGAGGCTGATGAGGTTGCTTCTCTACATCGCAATGGACTCCCTGGAGCCAGCCCCTACCACCTGGAAACTGGAGGTAGAATATTTCTTCTTATTATTCCATTCAACATGTTAACACCTATACCAACTACTTGGACAAGCTGTTGGACCTAGGATTTTCTCCCTAGAACCAAATTTTGTCCCACTCCATTATTACAGTAACAAAAGGCCCAAAACACATTGCAGAAGCTTGCTTCCCTTACCTACTGGAACCATAACGGCAAGATATAGGCAGGAAAATGCTATAAGATGAATGGGAGCATAAAAAGTGCGGGTCCGCTGGATCGTGACCTATAATTCTACTGCAGTAGCAGCTGTGGATTGGACGTACCCAACCACCAGTGGATGCATAAGATTCCATTCCCGTCTCCTGTATCTACAGATGTGAAATCATTGTGTTAAAAAAGAATAAATAAACATGTGAACTTGCCTTTCATGACTGATTGTGACATAATTCACAGCCCCCTTTGATTTTACTCAAGAGCTACTATGAGTGTATAAATTGTGTCTCCCCACATGGGGCCCAATACTTCGACAGCCCCAGCCAGACTGCTGCATGTTTTAAAATGCTCAATGTAAAATTGACTGTGGATGTTAAGAAGGAGATCCATAAAACAAGGTAAACAACACACATAAGACTGTGTATGGCTATTTCATAACCAAGCTAAAGCTAGCAGAAAATATTTTCTCTGCTCATTTGCCTCATGTTCCATGCAATGAGGTATTTCCCTAGCCATAAAATCTGGGTATATTGGTGACAGCAAGCAGTAAGGGAGAAGTAACTGAAAAAGATATGGTTTCATTTATAGCCTATCTCTCTAGTGTCCCTTTGGGGAAAGAGTGAGTGCTACATCTGTCTCAGCGCCTGGGGCACAGCCCTGTGTCTGTTGTTTAAGGTCCTATCCACTTGCCCCCACCTCCCCACTGCCTTCTGCGAGGCAGCCAATGTTGTTCAAATAACTCAGTTGGCTTCCATAACTGTCCCCCGTCCACCCCACTTCCCCCTCAAAAAATAACATTTGGGAAATCAAAGGGGGAAGGGGAGGAAAAGAACAAAAGACTGGACCTCTCCACTTTTAGGGGACCCAAGCAGCCAAAGCTCTCAAATCGTTTCTCTGGTCAGATCTTACACTAAGAAGGGATCCTCCATTTTAAGGACTTGCCCATCTCTGATTTTGACATGCCTTACATGTGCATCAGGTTGTGGCTAACTGTGCCCAGAGGAATTTTTTAACCCTTTCTTGGCTGTGGTGGCAATGTGCCCCATCACAGTATGATAATGCCAGCTATGATGATTAGGAACATGAAAATCAGATTTAATTTTGTTTGGTTAACTTTTGGCTTGGTCAAGACTACCCCTCTGGGACAGTTGTCAGCAGTAGTATTCGAACCTGATACTTCTAATACAGAAGCCTGTATTGCCTGACCTAAAAATCTTTACTCCCTTAGCTGAGGCGGGGCAGGCTCACCGATCTCAAACTATAAACAGCCTTAGAAATGGACAGAATTCCCGGCCAATCTGATATGGTTTACATCTGCTTACTTTTCATTTTGTTTTGATTAATCTTTCAATGTATGTTACTTAGAAGTGTTTACAGTGTGGTTGTTAACTATGATTTGATTAGAATATGGCACTCAGTTAAAACTCAAAGTTGCTATAGGAAAAAATATGTCATTTTGCAATATTTGTTTGTACAGTTCCAACATCCAGGCTACATCTAGGCTGCATGACTAGCTCAAAATGATGTATGAAATTTTCATTGTGCACATTGCCTAAATTATTTTGAGTTACCTTATTTTGAAATTGGTGTCATCCAAATGGTACCGAAGTTCAAAATAAGTGCCTATTTCAAGGTTTCTGTTGCTGTCTCCCATCAAGAGTAGTAGAAATGGAATACTGTGCTTGAAATAGCATAGCTATTTCAAGCACAGAGGCTATGTCTACCCTACAGCAAACTTTCAAAAGAAGTCCTTCTGGAAGATCTCTTCCAAAAGAATTTATTTAGAAAGAATGCATCCACACACAAAAAAGCATATCAAAAGAGTGACCTTCTCTTTCACAAGAGAGCATTCACACAGTCCCCGCTCTTTTGAAGGAATGGCCCAAGGATCGAAACAACAGGTGCCCTGAGGACTGCTCTTTTGAAAAAAAGGGCCAGAAGAGTGTGTACTCAAGTTTTCTTTTGATAGAAGCTTTTGAAAGAAGGCACTCTTTCTGAAAAGGGAGTGTAAGTGCACTTTCGACAAGAGTGCTGCATTATTTCAATTTAATTTCTAAAGAACACATTTTGTGTGTAGACACTCTGCTGGATATTTCGAAAGAGCTCCTTCTTTCAACAAATATTTTGAAAGAACTTGCTAGTGTAGGCGTAGCAGGAGAAAAGCCACAGAGTTGTTATTTTGGTATATTAATGTATCCCAAAATATCAACCACAGTCTAGACATAGCTCCAGAGTGGATCTATTTTAGAATAATTCCATCATTAGGGCACTTCCTTGGATTTGGGAGATCAACAGATTTGTCTTGCCTTCTGGGGTGTGTCTTCCTATTTTTTCACAATAAAATCGTTTCAGAAGATCTCATTTTCATTCTCTTTTGAAACTTAAAGAAATTGCAGAGATTTGTGACTGCTGCAAGAAATTACTGTGCACAGAATCTGCACCAACTGTCCATTTTTAATCTATCACGCATAGCTTTGTCCTCATTTAACAGATCTTGTCTGCTTCCAGCCAGAAACAGGTGCTGAGCTTCTGCCATCAAGCTTCATAAATGTCCAAAAGGAAAGGCTGAACAATAGTGCAGCCAATTATTCCTCCCTTCGGTGTCTTCTGGCCAAGAGCTTTGGATGTGCTTCATTCCTGAATTCTACTCCTTCACAATAAAATAATGTATGATCTAGGCACTAATCACTGTTTTGGTTTTATTTTTTTTGAGTGAATGAGTGTACTGTCTGTCATTTTGATTCCTTTGAGCATTACAGTTACTATGTTATGCACCATCATTAAGGCTGGATGAAGCCCAGAGCAGACTGTCAGGTGCTCTAAGTCATGCTGAAGTAAGCAAGAGGCAATATTGAACCATGTGGGTTTCTAAGTGAATGATTTAATAGGAGATTTGCATGCACTATTCCTAATCCTTATCCTTGTTGTACTGGGTTGTGAAATGTATTCAAGACAGGACATCTCAATTTCTCCAGTCCAGGGGGTCAGAGTTTTTTTCACTCCTTTCTTTGTGTGCTATTCATAGTATTACTGTTCTTGTCCCATGTTCATAGTCCCCCTCTCATTAGACACATTTGAATGATGCATGGAAGATGGAGCAAAACCAGCATGTGAATTAGACAGCAGTCATTGCCATATTTTGTGCAAAGTCACTGCAGCCAAGATGACCCCAGTAAATCTCCGGGAACAAGAAACTTAGTGCCTCTTTTCCAAGAACTTTACTTTGTTCACACAAGGAGTGGTGATATAAGCTCTGACAACACTCAACACAACACAGTTACCTGAGACTTTGCCCTCCATGTCCAGTTAAAGTAAGTAGCAACAGGTGTTTTTTTCACAAATTATAATAATATTTCTGTATTTTAGTTTCTCCATCTAATTTATGTGATTTAGTTTGGATTGTCCCTACTTTGAACAGAGGGTTGGATTAGATGATATCCTGAGGTTTCTTCCAGACCTTATCTTCTATGAGTCTATTATGTGTAAAATGAAGATTTACAGTTATTGTGTAGCTCATAAGAGGGCTCATCTTACTTCATTAGTGTTTATCAAAAATGTTACCATTTACAGAGGGCAGATAATGTAGATGTACAATATATTATTATTCACTTAGCCATGTTACTATATGTTGATTTAAAGGAATGGCATACACATATTATCTTTTAAGCATAAGTAGTAAATTAATCAGATGGGTTGTTTTGATATTCCCTGTTCAAGACAGATGAATGTCATTCATCTTTCCCCAAAGTTTTTTTTTTTTTTGTATCATATGTGTTTATTTATTTAAAGGGTTGAGTCCAAGTGGCAAACTGATTCAATGAAGATAGCTATATCTGATGGGAGTTCTTGCTGATTTAGTAATGGTTACATTAAATAATACATTGAAGTTTCTATAACAGGATAAACACAACATTAACGTTACATAGGTAGACAAGCCGGATTTTGTTATCGTTCTTATAGATATTGTATCTGTGCAATTCTATTGACTTCACTGGGCTCATTCCTGATTTACATTAGCACACATGTGAGCAGAAAGACTGAGACTTTTTCCCAATAAACCAAAAATTCTATGTCTTTCTTATGTTTATCAAAAGGATATGCTTATTTAAAACAAATGAACAAACAAACAAACACAAACAAATAAACCCGAGTCACTGTTGTTATAGGGAATTTAATATTTTTAGCATACTACATGGAACTCTTATCTTCTTAAAATGAAACAGAACTGTTAACCAGCTGTATTATTTGGTGGAACAAAAAATATGGCTGATGCATCCATACAATAAAACAACTAAAATCAAAGAGTGAGAGGTGAAGCTCATAATGCCATTTTTCTTCTTCCTATGTAATCTTCAAGGACCTTTTTGATAACCTTTGTCTTCTGTGGCAACTACAGATTTAGTTAGCTTGTCACCATGAACTCTTAAAATCTTTGATTACATGAGATTGGGTTTGTTTTAAAGGATTTAAAACATCACTTTTTTTTTTTTTTTTGGTCAGACCCTTAACATTTTTCCTTTACTGCCCGTATCCATTGCTAAAGTGGAATTTAGGACTGATTTCTTCGTTTGCCCCTTACAAATATACAGCAATAAATCAGGTTTGGATGGCATATATTGCAAGTTTCCCACTAACTGTAAACTCATTTCGACTGTTGGCTCCGCCACAGTAGTTCACTGATATTTAATTTACTCTTTGTATTCTTGTGTTATATAATTGTTTTCTTATTTACTATCATGAACAAGTAGAGAAATTAACTCATAGAGTAGAAATATCTGTATTTATAGTCTGTTATTCACAAACGAGAAGTTCTGACAACACAAAGTAAGATTTTATCTTTCTTTGTCTCTTAAGTGACTTTCTTTGATGCAGCGGTTGGGAATGAGTGTGGAGAACACCAGAATGGCAAGAGGTCAGGGCCTCTAACAAGCTGGTAATTTGGTTTAAGCACAATTCCACTCTTCCCACCAGGTTCCTGTCTGAGGGAATCTGGCCAATAAGAGACACCATGCAATGCCAAATTAATTCTAAACCTACTTGAAACCTGCTGAATTTACACTCAGAAGTCAGATGAGGGAGGGGCTATTGTTTATTTATTAATTTATTTTTCATCAAGAGCCATTGAAAACATAACTAATAGCAATATATAGTGAAAAGTGTAGTGCAGCACTGGGGACTGAAGGGCTGTGAAGGGAATTCTGCACTACTTATAAAGAGCTTTCTTACAAATTGAAGGTCAGACTGTCCAGTGGGGTTGCTCTGTTGAATTCAGTAGCGCTATGCCCATGAACATCAGATGATCATTATTTCCCTAAATTCTTTATTTTTGAAATCCTAAGGTTTCTATGAGATTTCTAGTTGTTCCTGCTTCTGGTTGGCTTGGCAATATTCTAAGAAGTCAATCAGTTTTCTCATAGAGTTTGGATGTTGCCTACACAGTCACAGATGGGACCTGCATTTTCTGAGTTATGTGAAATCCTAGAATAACACTTGACAGCTAAATATTTTGTAATCTCCATGAAGGATTATTTGAGTTAAAATGAGTTGGGGCAAAGGCTAGAGTGAGTCACAAAGATTTTACTTTCTAGGAAGGTTCCTTTCTACCTAATTTGCAAACCTTTGACTATAATGTGGAAAAAACCCAAAAATGCTGAAACATCACACTATAGCCATGTCTACACGTGCACGCTACTTCGAAGTAGCGGCACTAACTTCGAAATAGCGCCCGTCACGGCTATACGTGTTGGGCGCTATTTTGATGTTAACATCGATGTTAGGCGGCGAGACGTCGAAGCCGCTAACCCCATGAGGGGATGGGAATAGTGCCCTACTTCGACGTTCAACTTCGAAGTAGGGACTGTGTAGTCGTTGCGCGTCCCGCAACATCGAAATTGTGGGGTCCTCCATGGCGGCCATCAGCTGGGGGGTTGAGAGACGCTGTCTCTCCAGCCCATGTGGGGCTCTATGGTCACCCTGTGCAGCAGCCCTTAGCCCAGGGCTTCTGGCTGCTGCTGCTGCAGCGGGGGATTCATGCTGCATGCACAGGGTCTGCAACTTGTTGTCGGCTCTGTGTATCTTGTGCTGTTTAGTGCAAGTGTGTCTGGGAGGGGCCCTTTAAGGGAGCGGCTTGCTGTTGAGTCCGCCCTGTGACCCTGTCTGCAGCTGTGCCTGGCACCCCTATTTCAATGTGTGCTACTTTGGCGTGTAGACGTTCCCTCGCTGCGCCTATTTAGATGTGGTGCTGCGCAACGTCGATGTTGAACATCGACGTTGCCAGCCCTGGAGGACGTGTAGACGTTATTCATCGAAATAGCCTATTTCAATGTCTCCACATCGAAATAGGCTACTTTGAAGTAGGCTTCACGTGTAGACGTAGCCTATATGGGCATTGTACAAAATACCTTATTTTGTAGGTGTGCACTGCTAGGAATATGCTAACTCTCCTTCAAAAAATACAACAAAGAGGAAACATTTCCTAGCAATGCCATTTTGTCTCCAGTAAGTTGTCTTTTAATATTTTCTTTTTATGTTGTTGTTAATAGTTACTAAAGAATATACTATAATGGAAACTAAATATAGGTAGAGAGAGAAAGTCCTTGCTCTGAAGCATAATCATTTCATTTTATTAAGAAGTCATTGTCCTGACTCGTTTCCTTTTGGTTTCACATTACTCTACAATCTCTTCACTTCAGCTGTGTCTTCACGTGCACAAACAATTGAAATAAGTGGCCCTTTTTCAAAAGAGCGGGAGGAGCGTTCACATGTGCAAACCCGTCTGCACCTGAGAGAAAATTGAAAGAATGGGGCACAGACTTCAAAATATGAACCCCAATCCCAGATCAGGAAGATCAGCCCCTTTCAAAATAGTAAATCGAAAGAGTACACTTGTAGACACTCCACAGTCCAGTTTTTCAAAATATGGGTCTGCCATGGTGCCAGTCAGCTGGAGCATGGGGCGGCTCCATCCGGCAGCAGCAGAGCTCTATGATCCCTGTGTTCGGCTGTCTTAAAGCTGCACACACACAGGAAACCTGTGGCAGGAAGCTGAGAGCGCGCTAGTAGCAGCCTCTGCACATGCTCCACCCGCATGCTCCAGCGTCGCAGCATGGCTAGCAGCCAGCCCCCCCACAAGCCCCATGCCCCCCACAAGCCCCCGCAGGGCTCCTAGAGCTCCCAGGGGAAGAAAAAAAAAAGGCCCCCTCCTGGTCGGCACAGGAGCTGGGGGACCTCCTTGGCCTGTGGAAGGATGAGGAGGTCCTGCACCAGATGGGGGTCAAGCAGCGCAATGCCACCACCTTCAGACACCTGGCTTAGGGCCTCCACACCAGGGGTCACCTGGAGCGTACTGCAGAGCAGGTATGCTCCAAGGTCAAGGAGCTCCAGCAGGGCTATGCCTGGGCCACAAACCAGGCTGGCCACTCTTTGGCAACTCCAGAAACATGCCCCTACTATCGGGAGCTCCAGGGCATCCTGGGGCCCCAGGAGAGCTCCCCACCACAGTTGTGCCTGAACACCTTGGCTGAGGAGCTGCAGCTGGAGGAGGAGGAGGAGGAGGAACAGCCAGGACCCGGGACCCAGGAGGGCAAGGGGACCACCGAGTGGTCAAGTGAGGAGGGGGACCTTACCACTGTCCTCCCCCCTGCTCCTCCAGCTGGGCGACCGGGAGCCCGACATCCCTGGACATCACCGAGGGACCCTCTGGTATGTACAGGGAGGGGCCCACACCTGTTCCACAGGGTGGGGGTGATGCAATGGCTAGTCACCTACACACAGTACCAGTGGTCCCATGCCGCATACAGGCCACCCCCCACATGGGATGCCCAGCACCTGTCCTCAGTGGACAGTGCCGCAAACTGCACTGGGTGGCGGCTGATCAGTGCCAGACAGCACCTGGGGCCTGCATGTCACAGGCTGGGAAGGGCCACCTGCATGAGAGACCCCTGGATGAGAGACACCTGGATGCACCCCCAGGCTGGAAGGCTCAGCTCTTGGGGGGGTGGGGGGTGCCCCTTGGGGGGGTCAGTGTCCTTTGGGGGGGCAAGAGCCCCATGGGGTGGGCTCTGGTGAGTGGGCCACAGCCTGGCCCCTCCATCAGGGTCACACAGCTCCTCTCTACACAGCTGCACCATCCCTTGTCCCCAGGACCCCCCACCACAGCCCTCGGAGGTGCCTGGATTCCGCCCCAGGCAGCACACCATTGGGGCCGTGGCTGGAGGGCCTCCTGCTGGGCTGAGGAGGACCCAGCTAGCCAGCACCAGTCCGAGGTGGCTGAACAGCACCTGAGACTCACCCAGGCCAACATGGAGTGGAGGAGGGCAGCCTGGGAGAGGCTGCTGCTCACCCTGGAAGACTTTGGCCACACCTTCCAGGACCATATGGCCACTGTTGCCCACCTCCTGGCCCCCCTGGCACCTCCCCCCACGAAGTCTGCCCCCACCACCGAGCCTGCCCCCTCCACCTCCACTGAGCCCACACCCTCCCCCTCCACCAGGCGCACTCGCCAGCATTATCTGCCGGTGCTACCCCCACCTTCTCTTCCCTGCTGGGGACCCTGCACCCTGAGAAGCAGGGACTCCAGGGGCCATCGGGGCTCACAGCCCACCACCCCTGCCCCAGAATGAGTGCCTCACCCTCATCCAAGTTAGGTTCCCACCCCCGTACTTAGTTAACAACAAGAATAGTGTAGATAATTTTTTATTTTATTGTTCCCCACTCCATGCTGTGCTCCTCAGGGGGATGGTGGGTGGTGGATGTGCAGGTGCAGGTGCAGTGCTGGTGGGGGTGGGGGTGGCAGGGACAGTGGATGGCAGATGTGCGTGGGGTGTGGGTGTGCGTGTGGGTGAGAGGTGGCTGTCAGAAAAGGCCTGCCTGAGGGTCTCCCAGCTGTGGTGGCTGTCCCAGTGGGCCTGGTGAATGGGGGCAGCACCTGGCTGCTCATAGCTGGCACCATCCGGAGGGCCCCCCCCAGGGTCATAGGCATCCCCCTTTCCCTCCACAACATTGTGAAGGAAGTAACAGGCACCCACCACCTGGGGCATGTTGAGGACCCTGACCTCCAGCTGCATGTGGAGGCACCTCCACCACCCCTTTGGGCAACCAAAGGCCCGCTCCACAACATTGCGGGCATGGTTGAGGCGCTGATTGAATGCCTCCCAGGTGGGGTCGAGGTGTCCTGTGTATGACCTCATGAGTCATGGCTGCAGGGGTTACACCTCATCTGCCACCATGCAGAGTGGCATGGTGACATCCTCCACCACCAGGATCTCCTGCTGGGGGATGAAGGTGCCAGCCCCCATGCGCCGGCAGAGGCTGGAGTTCCAGAAGACCTGGACATCGTGGGTGCAGCCCGCCCAGCCCACATAGATGTTGGTGAATTGGCCCCTCACATCCACCGGGGCCTGGAGCACCACGGAATGGTAGCCCTTCCTGATCGCATATTGGCCAGCGCTGTGTGGTGTGGCATGGCTGGGGATGTGTGTGCCATCCAAAGCGCCAATGCAGTCTGGAAATTATAATTGAAGGAAAAGCAATGCAAGATATTGACCAGTTTGTATACTTGGGGAGTGTCATCAGCAAGAAGGAGGGCACTGAAGTGGATGCCAGGGCATGAATATGAAAGGCACAACAAGCCTTTACCATATTACAAAATCTGGTGTACCAGAGCCCTTTCAATAAGAACCAAACTACATATTTTCACTTCCAGTGTGAGATCAGTGCTGCTGTATGGCTCAAAGATGTGGCATGTTGTCCAGAGCGACACTGAGAAAATTCAAGTGTTTGTCAATAAATGCCTTAGATATATTCTCCAGCTATAGTGGTATGATAGAAAGCCAAACAAAACCTTGTGGACCAAAACAAACCAGCAACCAATGGAGGTTCAGATCAAGAAGAGAAAATGATGATAGACAGGCCATATCCTGTGTAAGGGCTGTGAAGACTATATCATGAGACAAGTGTTAGAATGGAATCCAAAGGGAAAGATGAAAAGGGGGCATCCCCAACAAACATGTTGCCAAAATTTTCTGGACGAAGTAAAATCAGCTGGCTTAGCGTGAGATGAAATCAAGACTATAGCCAAGGATCGCAAGAGATGGAGAATGACTATGGAGGTCCAATGCTTCACTAGGAGCCCAAAGGATTAGGAATACATTTATGAGAAGATTAACTGGTTGGCGGTCGATCTTCTGGGGTTTGATTTAGTGTGTCTAAAGGGGCTGTGCTAAATTGAACTGTTGCAGCACTGCCATTGACACCAGTACTCTTGGCAGTTGTGAGGAGCAAGGGAGTTGACAGGAGAGTTACTCCCACCAACCTCCCAGTGTGTGGATGGCCGAAAAAATCAATTTTAGATAAGTCAGCTCCAGCTGTGTAATTCTTGTGGTTGGATCTAAAAATGATTTCTCCTCCTGGTGTAGACCAGGCCTTCCTTACAAAATCAGAAATAGAAATACTTAAGTGTCACAGCACACTGTTGCTGAAAACTTACTTTCTCATTTTTACCATATAAACTAAATCAATCAGAATATAAATATTGTACTGAGACTGACCATCTTCAGACTTACTATCTTTTGCTATGCACAGTCAGATTGTGGTCCTACTGGAATAAGTTTCCTGAATGAATAATCATCCACTTACATACAAGGCACATCTTGATTTGTGGGCAGGCAGCTTTGATATTTAAATATTGGGGTTATGGATTCAGGATTTACACAATTAACTTTTATTTCTGAAGATTTTTTGTTATGTCTTAACCTTATGTCTAGCATAAATTTTGTTTTTAGTAGGTATGATCCTAATTGCAGTATTTTTTGTAGCCCAAAAGAAACAGTTCTTAACTATTACATTGTCTCAGATTCTTTTTATAGTATCCTCTTGTAACTGTAGAATCACAGAATCATAGAATACTAGGACTGGAAGGGACCTTAAGAGGCCATTGAGTCCAGCCCCCTGCCCTAATGGCAGGATCAAGTACTGTCTAAACCATCCCTGACAGACATCTATCCAACCTGTTCTTAAATATCTCCAGAGATGGAAACTCCACAACCTCCCTTGGCAATGTATTCCACTGTTTGACCACTCTGGCAGTTAAGAACTTTTTTCCTAATGTCCACCCTAAACCTCTCTTGCTGCAGTTTAAGTCCATTGCCTCTTGTTATATCCTCAGAGGCCAAAAAGAAGTTTTCTCCCTCCTCCTTATGACACCCTTTTAGATACCTGAAAGCCATTATCATGTTGCCCCTCAATCTTCTCTTTTCCAAACTAAAGAACCCCAATTCTTTCAGCCTTCCTTCATAGGTCACATTCTCTAGACTTCTAATAATTCTTGTCACTCTTTTCTGGACCCTCTCTAATTTCTCCACATCTTTCGTGAACCATGGTGCCCAAAACTGGACACAATACTCCAGCTGAAGCCTAACCAGTGCAGAGTAGAGCAGAAGAATGACTTCTCATGTCTTGTTCACAACATACCTGTTAATGCATCCCAGAATCATGTTTGCTTTTTTTGCAACAGCATCTCATTGTTGACTCATATTTAGCTTGTGGTCCACTATAACCCCCAGATCCCTTTCTGCTGTAGTCATTCCTAGATAGTGTCTCCCCATTCTGTATGTGTGAAACTGATTGTTCCTTCCCAAGTGGAGCACTTTGAATTTGTCCTTATTAAACTTCATCCTGTTTATCTCAGACCATTTCTCCAACTGAAATTGCAACCATTCATAATACAACTGTCATATAAGTATGTATGAACTTAAGAGTATTCTCTTAGTAAGAAAAAGCTCACATTGTAATGTTATATCAACTTTGTTCTTACATGGAATTAAGAACATGAAACACTGATACTTAAGGAAGCAAACATTATATCAATCAAATGAGACCTGTGAAGACAATTCATTTAAATATTTCAGGGCTTTGTCAGGATTCTTATTTATTAAGATATCTAGAAAGATAGTCATCTAGCTACAGCCAGTACTATGTGCAACAGAAAGGAAGATTTCTATGTAGCATGCTTAAAAACATAGTATATTTTATCACTTGTGAGCTAATATAACTGTAAATTTTAGAATATCAGGATGGATCCTGTATCACTCAGAGTTCAGCATAATAATAACATCTTTTACAGCTCCAGAAATATAGTTTAAAGGCAATTAAACCAAGCATTCTCTACCAGCAAATAATGAATCTACCTTATAATATCTTCAGCTTGTTAACTGACCTTTACAAGAATTTCTGGCTTGGAGTTTTTCCTCTTCCCTTGAATTTGTTACAGCCTTTTCAAGAGATGAATGCTCATCTGCTTTGAAAAAAAGGTTTTGTACAGATAAATTGGCAGATACTATCTCTAAGCAGCCTCTTCTCAGATTTGGGCACCCACTTGCCTATGTCTCGAAAGATCTCTTCCATCTTGTCAGTGTGAGAGAAAAGACTTTTTGTGACACACATTTAGTCCATTTAGGTTCTATAGAAATAAAATTTTACATTCATATAGAAATATGGAAGTTAGTGGATGAAAGTGCTTTCTTTAAGAAAATGCACTTGATATTAACATGTTTTTATGCTCCAAATAGTGCCAGAGGAGGTACTGGAAAGCAAGCCACACCTTCAGATATTAGAGAATATGATGACTGCTGATTATTAGTTTAGAGCCACTGGCAGTTTTGTGTTAACTATTGTGTTGACTTTTTGCTAATTATTGTGTTGACTTATTTAAGAAGTGCAGAATCACAAGGATGTCCCTATTATCTAGAGATCTTGGAACAGAGTATTCATAGTACTGTGCTTTTGTTCTGTTTGTACGGTAAGGATATGATCATATTAAAAGACATGGATGCAATAGTTTTAAGGTTTATATATTGACTTTCAGCAGCAAGTTAAAATCAGACTCTTAGGCTACGGTTACAGTAGAGGTTTTGCCTACAAAACTTGCAGAGCATCTACACGCAAAATCCTTTTCATCTAAAGTCTGTTGATAAAACTTGGAACTTCTTTACACAGCATTCTGCCTCTCCATGTTCACGTATAATGCCTCTGTTGACAGTTTCTGTAAACAAAAAAGCCATGTAGATGCTCCAGGGTGGCCCTTTGTCAATCGACAGGGCTTCCAGTTCACCTGGCAGCCCTGTTTGCTGAGCTTCTGGTTGTCCATTCCATTGAGAGGGCGGCTGGGCAGTCTATCTAATCTCTGTTGACAGTCGATTGCTCTTTCTATCCTCTTTTGTTTGTGGACCTAATCTGTTGACAAAAGTTTTACTGGAAGATCTCTTCTGACAGTAACTTCCATCGACTGATCACTGTAGTGTAGACATAGCCTTCTGGAATAGCTTTTTCAGAAATAACACTGTTGTGCAGATGTAATCTTAGAACTGTTGTTCTTAACCTGGGGTACTTGCACCTCCTGGGGATGCATGATGCCCTCTCTGGGGGTGTGAGACATGCTGGATTTTTTTAGAAGTTAAATCACCAAAAACACAAATTAAGTACAGGCATGTAAGTACAACTGCTTTGTTTCATCAAAACTATGTATTTCTTAGCATTATACATTTTTAATCATTACTATAATATACAATCAAAAATTTATTTCTAAGATTTTAAGCTAATTATAGTGAATTATCTTACTCCAAAATACAGTGTACCACCATATTGCAGGGTATTTCTTGATGCATGCGCAGATGATGATGTGGCAGTGCAGTGACTTTATTTGAATTTAATTAACTTCTAACTGTTAGCATGTTGGTTACAGTTTACTTCCACAGCAAAACTCTGCAACAGCTCTGGGTAGTACTTGCATATTTTTGTATGCCTAGTGTATTATTATTTGTGGTGAGTAATAACATAAAACTATTATATATATATATATATATATATATATAATATGCATTTAAGAGTGTATAGGCCCCCCATGTCCATTTTTGATTTTTGATAAGGTGTGTGAGAACATATTTTGAGAACCAGAGTGGTACAGGCTGCATTAAAGGTTAGAAGGATTCAAAAATATAAACAAAATTATTCTGGCAGGGCACCCAATTCCCATGTAAAGCTCAGAGTTTTCTTGTGCAACACAGATGTACATCACTATTGTATCTTGAAATATCTGCTACCACACCATTTTGCTACTTTTGTGCCACCTATTGAAGGGCATGACCAATTCCCTAATGGATATCATATATATATAAGAAAGATTAATGCTGTCTGTTTGGAAAGCCATGTAGTCTGAGATGAAGAGAAGATGACTTATAATCAGTTGTGAAAAATGAGTTAATTCCACTAGATATTACCAAATAAGTAAGCAAGTGGTGCAAGAAGAGAAACACACTCTTGCTTTCTAGAACAAAAAATAGATTTCTGTAGAAATGGATCCTTGAAGGAAGGTGGGAGGATGAATTGAGTCTTGGAGAAATGTCTGACACACATGGGCTGAGGCAGCTTACAGCCCACCTTTCCCTCTGGGTTAAATCTGACTCTACCTATGACCTTTTGAGTCTATGGGTGCAGCTACACTAGTCGATTACTTTGAAGTAGCTGGCACAACATCAAAATAGTACGCATTATGTCTACATAAGCCATGTGCTATTTTGACGTTGAAATCGACGTTAGGCGGTGAGACATCGAAATTGCTATTCCCATCTGAAGATGGGAATAGCACCCTACTTTGATGGTCAACGACGTTCAACGTCGAAGTAGGGCATGTGTGGATGATCCGCGTCCCGCTACTTCAAAATAGCGGGGTCCTCCATGGCGGCCATCAGCTGAGGGGTTGAGAGATGCTCTCTCCAGCCCCTGTGGGGCTCTATGGTCACCGCGTGCAGCAGCCCTTAGCCCAGAGCTTCTGGCTGCTGCTGCTGCTGCAGCTGGGGATCCATGCTGCATGCACAGGGTCTGCAACCAGTTGTTGGCTCTGTGGATCTCGTGCTGTGCAAGCTGAGTGTGTCTGGGAGGGGCCCACAAAGGGAGCGGCTTGGGGCTTTGCTGGCCCCTTATTTTGACGGGGAGCACTTGTGTGTGTGGACGCTCCACATTTCCTTCCGGGGCGGCTCCTTTCAACGTTCTCCATCGCTACTTCGACATTGAACATCGATGGCACCAGCCCTGGAGGATGTGTAGATGATACATGTCGAAGTAGCCTATTTTGATGTTCTTACCTCAAAATAGGGTACTTCGACGTAGTGTGCTAGTGTAGAGGTAGCCAATATGTCTAAGAGCCATGTTCCTGGTGAAACCCTTTATTTGGCTATTTGCCACATTTTAACTACCTGAACTCATTACATTAAAGAATTCTGTTTAATAATATTCCTCTGTGAAAGTTTTTCATAAGCCTATTTGAAACTGCAATTCACTATTTTTCTTTTTATTAGTAAATCTAGCCAGATCATTAAGGGCTTGTCTATACTTCCAGGAAGATCAACCCAGTTTTCCAGAGTTCAATTTTGCACATTTGGTAAAGATGTACAAAATCGATCTGTCTAAGGTCAGCAGTCAACCTCTGACAGATGTGAGAAAAACTTCTATCAAACTTCTTTAGTGAAGACAGTTAGGTAAGTCCTTGAATTTTCACATCTAATGTAGACATGGCCTAAAATTGGCATTCATATTCTGATGAGTTAATGTACTATTTTGAGAATAGGATGTTTTGCCTTTTTATTATATGTATAAATAAAACTAGAACAACTTGTAGGAAATTTTCTTTCAGTTATGAAAGCTTTGTTGCAGAATGGAGTACAACTTTTGCATAGGAGGATTCTTGGCAGTGAAATGAAGCTGTGTTATTTTGCTTTTATTCATCAGCACCAACTAAAACTCTTAATTTACAGCATATTCTGCACTGAATGGAAATATAGCTAACCTGCAATATCTTAGAACAGTCCAATACGGTTTCATTTGCTTTTTGACCATCTAGCTTTTTGTTTGCTCAACAGCACTCAGATTTGTGTTTGCCATGTGAAAATCGTAGAAACTGTCATTACTACTTGCTGGAATGGAGAAGTCAGATAAAAGGTCAAAGACAATTTGGGTATTTCACCCTGTGTGAAGGTACCTGTGGGATTTCAGTACAAAAATATCCCAGGCAGTTAACTCCTTCCATGCCTTCAACCTAAATTGAAAGTACTATTCGAGTAAAATTACATGCAGAAGATATCATCAAAAGCTAAACAGACTCAGAGGAAGTTCATGACCTTTCAAAATATAATTAGCTACTTAACATGCACGTGCTATATGTTAATTAGCATTGGTGGCATACAAAAAGATGGATTTATGATGTTTCTTGCAAGTAGTATTTCACATTTGTGGATTGGATTACTTTAGGAACTTATGTATTATTTTATGAGAGATGTTATGATGACAGGTTGTATAAACCCCCATAAACACAGTGTAACCATCTCCTAATTAGTGATGGATGGATGGATATTAAAGATATTTCTGGAATACAATGAAAAATTCATTACATTTTTGAAATGTGGTAATGGACACTTTTTTACCTAACATGTAGACAGAACAAAATGCATTTTAAGCCCTATACTCATCACAAAGTCTAGGTTTCACCTTGGTCAGTTAACACATATTCAAATACAATTTACTCTATCTACATTGGGGTTTTAAACTGTGAATTAGGACATACTGGCCGTGTCTACACTAGCCAAAAACTTTGAAATGGCCATGCAAATGGCCATTTCGAAGTTTACTAATGAAGTGCTGAAATACATATTCAGTGCCTAATTAGCATGCGGGCGGCCACCGCACTTCGAAATTGACGCAGCTTGTCACCGCGCGGCTTGTCCAGATGGGGCTCCTTTTTGAAAGGACTCTGGCAACTTTGAAGTCCCCTTATTCCTATCTGCTCATAGGAATAAGGGGACTTCAAAGTAGCTCGGGTCCTTTCAAAAAGGAGCTCCATCTGGATGAGCTGCACAGCGGCGAGCCTCATCAATTTTGAAGTGCCACGGTTGCCCTCATGCTAATGAGGTGCTGAGTATGTATTTCAGCGCTTCATTAGTAAACTTTGAAATGGCCATTTTCATGGTCATTTCGAAGTTTTTGGCTCGTGTAGACATAGCCATTGTAATACATTTTCCAAAATACAATGCACCTTTTATCTTAATCGAGACATACACAATGAGATTTAGTTCAGTTGAGGTAATTACTAAGGGCCAGATGGTGTTTGGCAGGAAGGTGCCAGAAATATGCTTGTTGCCTGTGTCATAGTCTTTGCAGGATGCAGTCATCACATTCCCTGTTTTCTCTCTTACAATATTAGAACCCAAAGGAGTAGTAAAAGGCCCCTAACTTCTCCCACATCTATTCGTGGAGGGCAAAGCAGACACAACTGTGGAGTGAGTGTTAGTCAGTGAACTATAGTGTGACAGTGAAAGCTCTCTCTATGGTATGGGGTTCTCCAGGGCCATAGAACACCAAAGGCACAGTTCAACATGTAGACCTATAACTGCAGTGCAATTTTATTTAGTTAGGACTGTAACAAAGAGATGCACTGGAATCCTGTATGTTTGGGGTCATGCAATCCTGAAATCAAGTCCAGGAACATGTTACCTGAAAACAGAAAGGCTATATCTCCATGAGAAACCTCTGTCAGCAGAAGTCACTGTCAGAAGGGATTTCCCAGCAAAACTTCTGTCAACAGATTGCATCTACACACAAAAGCATATTGAAAGAGCAATCTCCTCTGCGGACAGATAGCAGCCAGACTGCTTGGCCCTCTCTTGACAGAGCGGCTGACTGGAAGTTCTGCAAACAGGGCTGCCCAGTGAACGGGAAGCCCTGTCTGTCTACAAAAGGGCCACAAGTGTCTACATAACTCTTTAGTTTACAGTAAACTAAGAAAAGTGTTATAACAGAATTTGGAGAAGTATTTCACTGCCAGAGGTTGTGACGGACTTTGTCAACACAACGCATTTTGTGTGTAGATGCTCCACAGTTTTTCCTGACAAAAGCCCAGTTGTGCCAGGAAAGGCCTCTTGTGTAGATGTAGCCGTATCCGCTGAATCTTTAAACAGTGTGTGTGTGTGTGTGAGTGCATGTAAAAACATTCACTATGTATGTAAAATCAATTACTGCATAGACCAATTTTTATACAAGTGATTCAAACTGCTATGAAATAGAATTACTTTGTATAATTTATAATAACAAGGACCTGATTCTGCAAACTCATTCATGTTGAATATAATATGATACATAAACATACATGTATGTCTATATATAAGTAGTCTTATTCAACTAAGAATGAGGCAAAATGTGTGATATATTCAGAAAGAATCCTTAAATTGTTCCCCAAAAATCCCAGGGAACTGTTAGCACCATAGTTTACAATAGTTAAAATCCACACATTTTAAGCAAATGTAATATATGATTGGCACTATATTTAATTTTACATTGTTATACTGAAAACGTTCCTGTTAATTTCTCAACTGTAGGTATATTTGTTTCTTTGACATTATATATATCTTCACTTACTAGTTATCTAAGCAATATACACAATTCTACAATATAAAATGTTTACATTAGCAAATGGAATATAGCAAACTCATTAGATACCTTGATCAATAAAATATCCCCATAAGTTTACACTCATATTAAACATTAACCAGTGAGAAAAATATTTATTTGATTATTAAACTTTCATTAGCTTTTATCTTCCACCAAAGAAAGGTAATCCTTCTCTCCTAAAGCAAAAATGCTCAGCTTTTGCTTTGAAATGGCTTGTTTTCTTTAATGGGTTTTTAATAGAAAATTAATAATAAAATGGAATTTTTATGGAACAAAATAAATCTAGGAGTTATAGAAATAAAATTGTATGGTAACAAAACAAAATCATATTCCTAGATGTTTTATCTACTGAATATACTAGGACAAAATTGTGCTTTATATAGCTATACTAAGTTATTATTGAATCAGTCCCAAGACACAGTGTCATTGTAGATATTTACCACGTATAAGTAAAAAGAGAGAAGGTGAGATTTTGAAAAAAATCGAACTCCTAGTTCCATTTAAATTAATGATAAAAATCTAATTAACTTCATTGGAAGCACTTTTAAGCCAACTCACTCAGAATTACATGTTCAGAACCAGTTGAAATGAAATATCCTTTTTTCTTAAGGGTTTGTCTACACTGGATTTGGAGATCCATATCTCAGGCAACAGCTACACTAGAGGCATCTGTCCACAGATGTTTCTGTTATAAGAGATTGTCTGTCAACAGAGTACGGTCATATGCTAAAGTAGTTTGAAAGAGAGATCCACTCTGTTGACACAGTGGCCAGACTGCCCAACTGCTGTCTCATTAAAACAGCCAACTGTAAGCATAGCAGTCCGGGCTGCCCAGTGTCCTGGAAGCCCTGTTTGTTGACAGAAGCTGCCCTCCTTTCCCCCACCTCCAAGAATTCACATGGATGTTTTGTCAACAGAATCTGTTGACAAAGGTACTCTTCCTCATGTGGGAAAAGCAGTTTGTCAGTGGAAGTGCAAGTTTTGTCAACATACTGTTAACAAAATGTATTTTGTGTGTGGACTTTCCACCAGTTTTGTTGACAAAACCAGGATTTCCACCAGTGTAAGCATAGCCTAGAGAACATGCCTAGAGCCAGGCTAACTAGCCCCTCCCACCTCTCAAGCCACCATGACTTCAGTCTATTTTTAATGTGCTAGTTTGGTGAGAGAGAATGAGGGTATATTTCCTCCACTTGGGAATTATGATCTCAGCGCAAAGAGCAGACATACCTAAAAAGTGTGATCTGTCCATGCATACATTACTTTTTTGTAACTTAAAGAGCAGGTATTAGTTCACCAAAGTGCTATTGGAAGAGTATGCACAAATGAGGATGGAATTGGAAGTCAGGTTGAAGAGCCTTTGGTTCCCAGAATTTTCTACATTTACTAAAATTAAAAAAACAAAAACTCTCTCTTATGTAAAATATCTAATATTATACTATCTAATATCCACTGAAGCAATAATATTTCCTAAATTATTTAAATATGTCCAACACTCAGAACAAAGGGGAAAACAAAGCAAATGAGTAAGCTTCACATATGCTCCAGCCCAGAAAGCAAGGACTAGTGTCCCACTTCAGAATAAATATACCACTCAAGTAGGGCTAACTCAAAAATGTTCATATTTCCTCAACCTCAAAAATGAGTTCTGTGGCTGAGATTTCATTCTACAAACTATATTCTGTCACAGATAATTTTAAAGTGATGTCTGAGAATTGCACCTACAGATCTCAGTTTATAGTCATAAGTTTCTGTGGGAATGAATTTAATTTTAGCAAAGGAAGTATGTAATGGTGAGAGCAACAGAAATCAAAATCTGTAGTTATCATTCTAATTATATATTTCTCTGTTTCACTTTAGAATGAGGTTGGGGCAGTGATACTATATATTGTGAGTAATTAATGGAATAACCTTTCCTGCAATCAATTTCACTCCTTAGATGCTAATTAATTGTCTCCTTCTTATAAAACAACTCTGCTCTGGTTTGTCATGTCTGTCAGATGTGTATATTTTTAGTATAACAAGATTATAGATTACATCATTTATTCTGTCACTCATTTAAGTAGAAAGCAATATCATCACTGAACTCATTTTCAGCATCACTATGGTGGTAATCATTTCAAGGTACACTACATTTCAAGGTGGTTGGCTAGTTAATTATGGTAATATCTATATTGGTTATTTTCTTTGGACAGTTAATTTACATTTACTAGAAATGTAAATCTTCCTCAGGTGTGACTAGATTTACTCCAGTGTTGTATAGAATATTTACTGCTTCAGTGAAGCTTCACTTGTCTTTTATTCTGTCACTCAGGGGCCTGTAGTAGGCCAAGTAACTGATGCAGTCATGTCAATGTGAAAGAAGTAAGGTAATGATAAAATCTGGTACTAGGAATAATATCCTTCACTGAGAAGATTGTTCAGCAGTATACATAATCCTGGAAAAACAGGAATTATGGCCTATATTTACCTAGCTGTCATAAAGCCTAACAAACATATGCAAATCAACAACCTGGAAAGCATAGGCCTGTGCATGCCAGACTTGTGCATACATATTAGGTATTATACGTTTATGATTTTGGAAATATGTCTGGATCTTCTTAAAATGTCATATTTAAAATGTCTCAAGTGAGAAGAGAAGAGACTCTCCCCTTTTTGTTTTCTTTGTTTTTAAAGTGAGCCAGTACTCCCTTTCTTTATGAAAAAACCTTGAAAATCATAGAATTGTAGAACACTAGAACTGAAGGGACCTCAAGAGGTCATCAAGTCCATTTCCCTGACCTCATGACAGAACCACAAACCATCCAAATCATCCTAGTTTGGTATTTATCTTACCTGTTCTTAAATATCTCCAATGATGGAGATTCTACAACCACACAAAGCAATTTATTTCAGTAAGTACGTATTAAACTACATACACTGGTGCAAATTGACTGTTGAGACTTTGAATGGGTGAATAAATGAACAAACAGAGGGGATTCACCTCCACAACAGGAATCTTTAGATTCTTCCTCCAACTTCCTGCAAACATGTTTTATGGAAACAGTTAAATTTTGAGTATAGAAAAAGGAACCATGTAACTAGCACTTCTCCAAAACCTGAGCTCAGCCAATGTGCATAATGGTTATCATCAAGTAAAACAAGAGAATACAGTGATGTGGTCATATCCAATACTCACTCTTCTAATTCTGCCTGGCCAAGACCCAGTCTTCTCTCCTATATCTTTTTGTTGTTGCTTTTCTAACTAATGTCTATTTATCCAAGGTCAGTTGGTTGTACATCTTCTACCTCTCCTTTCAGGGAAAGCCTTTTTATAGAAATGGATCTTCACTTGATTTCTTTTAGCAGAGAGTTCGGCAGTTGAAAATGTTTCATCTTGGGCTCATTAAATTTTCCCTGCATAGGATGTCACTCATGGTAGTCAGAGGTCACAGATGAAGACTCATGGTATGAAGTAATTGTTTTGCTCCGATTTACTTCTCTGAAGAGGAATCATATGAGTTAAAACAGTTGCTTAATTGATCCAGTCTAGGGAAAGATGACATTATTGTCGCAACAACACCTGAAACAAATGCAAATATTTTTTTTCTTGCTGCAATCTCCCACACTACAGTTTTATCAAAAGAGATTAATGCAGTTATTGCCATTTTCCTCTGATTCCTACTTTTTAAAGGTCCCTGCTATTTCCTATGCACTGTTTTACTGTGTATAGTGTGATTTTATTTCATAATGTATCCAAACACCAGGAAAATAATAGGCTAGTATAAATAGTTAGCTTATGAAGTTGTCTTGTGGATACCTGGTGAATTTTCACCTGAGCAATGCCTTCATCTCACTTTAGCATATGTTGATGATCCACATAGGGATGTTATAACCTTCAATGCTCTATCTTCTCACTGAGTAACCATATGGTCAGCCATGGAAATACCTAGTTCTGGCAACATTTGTGTCTGATTGAGACTGAGCATAAATGAAAGCAGCTATTCTATTTCATCAGAGTAGAAAATGTTGAATATCTCTAGTCCAGCACACTCTGGCTATGGCTACACTGGTGAGTTTTGCCAATAAAACCCTGGTGTTGTGGACAAAACTGGTGGAATATCCACACACAAACCATGTGTCTACAGGAACACCTTCCTTTTGGAAGGGGCATGGTAATGAGCAGGTTTGAAATATGCTAATGAGGTGCTTCTATGAATATGCAGCACCTCATTATCATAATGGAAGCCACGGCAATTCAAAAGTGCAGCTTTTTGAATTTCGTGCTGCCCGTGGAGACAGGGACCTTCTGAAAGGACCCCACAGTTTTTGAAAGCCCCTTCTTCCTAACACCAGATAGGAGGAAGGGGGTTTCAAAAACGGGGGGGGGTCCTTTCAGAAAGTTCCCATCTCCATGGGTAGCGCACGATTCAAAAAGCCACACTTTCAAATCGTCATACCTTCAATTATGCTAATGAGGTGCTGGATATTCATGGAAGTGCCTCATTAGCATCTTTCAAACCTTTCAGAAGGGGCTTATGTAGATCCACCCAAAATGTGTTTGGTTGACAGTATGTCAACAAAAGTTGACACGTCCACCAACAACTTTCTGCCACTGCCTTATGAGGAAAAATTCCTTTTGTCATCATGGTCTGCTGACAAGAAAGCTATGGGGACTTTCTGGGGGTGGGGCTTCTCTCAACAGACAGGGCATCCAGGACAATGGGCAGCCCTGTCCTCTGTGCTTCTGGATTTTGCTGTTGACAGGACAAGAGTGAATCTCTCTTCCAACTGGCTTTTGTGTGTGGCTGCCATCTGTTGACAGAACATGTCAAGCAATCTCTTCCAACATTAACTGCTATTGACAGATTGCTGTAGTGTAACTGTAGCCTAAGGCTCTGGCAACATCCCTGGTCTGGCATTATTTTAATTAGCAAGGTGTCCACTTATCATGGGTGTATTCAAGTTTCCTGAAGTCCCATAAAGTTTTCTTAGAGTCACAAGTTCTGACTCTCAATGTTCTGTGCTTTTATTCAGCACTAATTTACCCCTAAATGTCCTCTCACAGTCCAGTAAGCAGTGGAAGTGTTGGTAATGCTACTAGGCAATATTAACCTTCCATGGTTCAGCAAATTCTCTGTTCAGCACTGGTCAGGTTTCAAAGTGCTGAACTAGAGGGGCTCAGACTGAATAATTAAAAAAAAAAGTGTTGAAAATGCAATCTGTGCTCAGGCAAAACTCCATGGATGTAAGATCTGCAACTGTTTTGAATACACAGCCTGCTGAAGAGGAATGGTTTTGAGATCTGGACTCAGTTCCTTGTTCTGTCATTGGCTTTTTGTGTTCCCTTTTGGCATGGCACTCTTCCCCTTTACTTCCCAATCTGTAAAATAGGTCTTATGTTTACCTACTGCTCAAGTACTTTGGGAGTCTTCATATACTTGTCTTTGAAGAGGGAGATGTTGGTGTTAGGTAAATGCAACTTGTAGCAGTGTTTAAAATACCGTCAGAAAATTAAATGAAAATGTGTACACCTTGACAGAGCTCTTCAGCAGGAGAGGTGATATGGGCCATATGATCTGTTTATCTTATTTGTCTGATTACAGATTAGTATGAGGCTTGTTCAGATTCACTGTATAATTTAGATTCAGATGCTTAAGCAATACACATAATGGTTTGTTATGGGATAAACTGCTGAAGCAGTCATTGTAATATGTATGTGTAATCTGGTTACGATGAGCTTGTGGGATCTAATTAGTGCAGTGTACTTAGTGTCTAGGGATACCACCACCAGTGACATTACATGCTTAAATAAGGTAAAGACAGTCATGAATATTGCAGTTGCACATTTCTACCTAGAGAATACAAACTGGGTATGCTTCAGGATTAATTTCTCATAAGGGGACTTTTCCCTATTGCTAGTGTAAGGCTGACAGACCCAGATTACCAGCACCAGGGAAAGAACCTGCCAGCATAAGACCTAAAGCCCTGCACTCTACCATGTGAGCTAAAGGCCAGCTGACTCTCAGCTAAGTCTGTAGAGTAGAGACTTCACTTACCCCAGATGAGGGCTCAGTGCCTCTGGATACTACATGTTTCCCTGGGCTGAGGAAGCACATCCTGAGCTCCTGAGACCTTCCATCAGTTCTTCCCCACCAATGCACCAGTTGTAATGCTAACAGACCTGGGTTACTGGCAACAAGGATAGAACCTGCAAGCCTAGGGTCTAAAGCCCTGTACTCTACCACATGAGCTAAAGTATACCAGCCTCTCAGCTCAGGTGGTAGAGCAGAGACTTCACTCACCCCAGCTGCAGTCTCAGTGCCTCTGGGTACTACACTAGGAAGCTAAAAACTTGGTCATAATAGTGTTTGCAGTCTGCTGGTTCCAAGCTAAGACATGCATGTTCATACATTAAAGAAAAAAAATCTCTCAGTGATCAGTGGCACCTATTTCTAGACCTTGCCAAAATTGGAGAAGAAATAAACATACAGAAATTTCAACAAAATTGAGGAAAAAAATCATTCTATTGTACCCTGTCAACGCCCAATCTGGATTTTCTTAACAAAAATTTTTGAAAATAGAGCAGAGAAGAATCTAGTCTATTAAGAGTATTTTCACTAAACCTGTGGTAGATGTTCTTATAAAATGTGTTTGTGCCTGGGGACAATGCAAGCACCATCTCTACGCATTTATATTTTTGCTTCTGATCTTTGAGGAAACAAGATATTTTTGACACTTGTTATTGTTTAATGTTTTTGAAAACAATTTTGGTTTTGTACGATGATGGTAGTGAAGCTTCTCTTTGGGAAAGACCTTTATCTGATGATCAATGTTCTGTGCTTTTATTCGACACTCATCCGATTTAGTATTCAAGTTCAATGCCCAGGAAGGCCAAATATCATATGAATATGTCGGAGTATGTGACACATTTGGTTACATCTCCAATAGCTTTTTGTGGCTGTGTCTACATGTGCCCCAAACTTCGAAATGGCCAAGTTTAGTAATGAAGCGCTGAAATGCATATTCAGCGCTTCATTAGCATGCAGGCGGCAGCCGCGCTTCGAAATTGACGCTCCTTGCCGCCGCGCGGCGCGTCCAGACGGGGCTTCTTTTCGAAAGGACGCCGCCTACTTCGAAGTCCCCTTATTCCCATGAGCTCATGGGAATAAGGGGACTTCGAAGTAGGCGGCGTCCTTTCGAAAAGGAGCCCCGTCTGGACGCGCCTCGCGGCGGCAATTAGCATCAATTTCGAAGCGCGGCTGCCGCCCGCATGCTAATGAAGCGCTGAATATGCATTTCAGCGCTTCATTAGTAAACTTTGAAATGGCCATTTGCATGGCCATTTCGAAGTTTGGGGCACGTGTAGACACAGCCTGTATGTGGGAAACTAAGTAGTACCATAATTAAATACATCCTAATATTCAAGTCTTGACAGGTAAAACCACATACTGCCCCAATCATCAAGGAAGAGTATCAGGAGGAAGTTTCAGAGTCCAGCATACCTGAGTAGTAGTGATAGTGATGGATGTCAGAACAAGCAGCGGTGGTTTGAAGTTACAGAGGGAGAGGTGTAGGTTGGATATTAGGAAAAACTGTTTCACCAGGGAGGTGGTGGAATCTCCATCCCTAGAAGCTTTTTAAGTCCCAGCTTGACAAAGTCCTGGCTAGGATGATTTAGTTAGGGGTGGTCCTGCTTTCGGGCAGGGGGCTAGACTCAATGACCTCCTAAGGTCCCTTCCAGCCCTAGGATTCTATGATTCGATGTTGCTAATGCTAATTTACCCCTAAATCTAAGACCTTATCTAATACACAGCTTTCCTGGCTTTGGAGATCTCAACTAATCATCAATCTTTCTTCCCTCTTTGGCTTATGAAATTTATTTTTCCCATACATTAAAAATCCATGACTCCTCATGTTTGCAAATACATATGTAATTCTGTGTAATGAAGAAAAAGTGCCATAACAACCTCTTCAGTCCACTCAGATATGTTCATTAGGATCCAAAATGTACTGGAGTCTCAAGACTGCCTCTATTGGCTTTACTGGGCTTTGGATCATGTCCTCTTTTAATACTAATCTGATATTTTTGATTCTTGAATATATCTGAACTATGGCTTACCCCATGGACAAGAACGAGCTGTCATCACACTTGGATAGGTTCACTTTTACCATTATATCAGAGGAAATATTTTATGAATAACTTTCAGCCTGACATATAGCCATGGAATGCAAATGATATGTTTCTGCACCTTCAATGCGTTGGGCAGAATTGGGAAATCATCAGCTTAAAGGAAACATTTCAATCATTCCCCTTCGTAATCTGAAGGGAAATGTAGGATCTTTCAACCAAAAGATTAAAAAGCAGAGGAGACACATAGGGTAGATCACTCTTTCATTTGGATACAATAAATGATACACCATGTGTCACTATAATAAATAATTTCTAGGATGGGGAATACACTTAACAGTTTAGCAATAGGTAAGTAACTTATATTGTCAGGTCAGTGGAAGAAAGAAAAAGAATCAACAGAGTTCTTAAGTGGTAACTGAAGGAGGGATAAAAGTAGTTAAGAATTATGCCATGTGACATCAGTGTTAGACCTTGTAAAGTCAAATATGATATTATCTTAAATGACAGTCTTATTGTTGGAAGTTTAATTGATTAATAGAGGTTATAGTGATGATTCAAATCTGAGATGGCAATTTATTACAGATTTATTTGTCTTGCATTTTTAACAACTTCACTTTTCTTCTTACATCTTTTACTACTTAGCTAATACTAAGCATGGGGAAACTACCAGTTACATTGTACATTGTCCCTCAATAAGATCCTATATATAAAGTATCTAATTCTTCTGCCAGTGAAATTGTTGGGAGCTTTGTTATTCAGTTGGATGGGGCCTAAGTTTATGTAGGACAGTGTTTAATTTATATTCACAGTTGGGTTGAGACCTACTATCAGCCAATATTGATCTGGGATTTGCTTCTTTGGGACACCTTCTTTGCTATGTAAATCAAGCAGACCTCAAATCAATCTGTGAATCTATGTTGATTTCTACTGGCCAAGCAGCTGGGTCCTCACCCAGTTCCAGTTTTCTCCATACTCGTGCATTTTTAGATTACTTTGGAGTCCCTCAGTGCTCTAGTTTACATTCATTCATTCATCATCGTAAGAGGTGTGTGGAATTTTCTTAACTAGATCCACCACTGCCAAGAGGATTTCCTACTCTCCTCCATTGTTCCCATCTATCATCATGTAGTCAGATATGATGAAAACATATCTTAGTTAGCCTCTACATAGAAAATCATCAATTACATTTTACCAGACTTCACAAATATTAATTCCAACCTCCTCTGCTCATCTCCAATGTACATAAGCACAACACACTGAGTATGAGAGGATACAGATGTGGGGGAAAAAAGCAAGCAAAGTTCAATGTTCATTTAGAATCCATACAGGCCTTTAAAGCTATACATTTTTAAAAAACAAAATAGCAACAGCAGACAAAACAGCAACAGCAACAAATTCCCAAATCAGGTTTATTTGCCTTATGTCCTCATTGACTCATATTTGATATATGTTCCTACAGATGTGAAAGTTTCTCTTATTACTGTTTGTTCATAGTACACAGTAGCTGTGTCTACACTAGCCCCTTCCTTTCAGAAGGGGCATGGTAATGACGGAGGTCGGAAGATGCTGATGATGTGCTGCTATGAATATGAAGCCCCTCATTAGCATAATTGCGGCTGCAGCAATTCAAAAGAGCCACTTTCGAATCGCGCACTCCCCATGTAGACGGGGGGCCTTTTGAAAGGACCTACCCCAGTCTTCGAAAGCCCCTTCTTCCTAACACCACATAGGAAGAAAGGGCTTTTGAAGACTGGTGGGTCATTTCAAAAGGCTCCCATCTCCATGGAAGGCACGCAATTCAAATGCGGCACTTTTGAATTTCACTTAACCTGTGATAGAAGATGTTCTTATAAAATGTGTTTGTGCCCAGGGGAAAATGCTAGTGTGTTACCTTATTGGTAACTTACACCTTGTCTCGCTATTTACTGCAGTGTGAAGGGTAGAACAGTGCTACCAAATTAGAATGCTGCTTTGTACACATAAAAGCCACCACACTACATCATACCAGAGGTTCATCTAGCCTAGTATCCTATTACCAGCAATGGCCAATACCAGACTTTCAGGGAGAGTGTACTGACCAGGGCAATTTCCCACAGCTCCACCCTGTCTTCATTCAGGGTATGTCTACATATTTTGAAATAAGCTACATATATGTCTACAGACATATTTTGAAATAAACTATTCCAGAAGAGCTATTCTGGAATAGCTTATTTTGAAATAACACAGCTACACACAAAAATTCATTTCTAAATCGCACTTATCTCATTCAAAATATACCATCTACACACATAAGCTGTGTCTACACAGCCTATCTCTTTCAGGAAGGGCATGCAAATAAGTGAGATCAGAAATGTAAAAGAGGCAGGGATTTAAATACTAACATCTCATTTGCATATTCCTGTGTGATCTGGCTTCCAGACGAGCCCTTTCTGGAAGCCAAAGCGGTCATGTGGATGGGGTCCCTTTGAAAGAAAACCCCACATTTGAAAGCACCCTTCCTCCTGAAACAAAATAGTAAGAAGGGTGCTTTCAAAAGTGGGGTTTCCTTTTGAAGGAACCCTGGCCACATGGCTGCTTTGGCTTCCAGAAATGGTTGTTCCAGAAGCCAGATCATGTGGAAATATGCAAATGAGAAGTGAGATATTTAAATCCACACCTCATTTGCCTTTACAATCTCACTCATTTGCATGCTCCTTCCAAAAGGTAGGGACCATGTGTTGCAGTCAAAAGTAATCTCAGATTAAACACTGGGTTTTCTGAATGCGCAATATGCTGACAATATACCTGTTAACCACAAGCAGTTTATTGCGCTGACCAGCTTTAGCAATAAACCCTAAACTAAAATGCAAAAGCATGATAGGAAAGCAGCATCTCACATCCCTTCAGTAAGCCAGGGACCCTGGTCAGCTGCAGACAAGTGGGAGTTCTCTGGTCTTCCAAGGCACCGGTGCTGTGGTCTATGGGTGAGGTCCAAATTGCTCTGGTTTCTATGTTGGTTATATACAGTTTTTCTGCCTCATTATAAAGTTCGGTTAGGTCACTCTTTCCCAGTTAGGATATGTCCTTAGCTGTAAGTTATTGATCTGTTATTGGTTCTGTTACTTCTTGTTCTTTAACCCTGCTTACATGTTTACCACATCTCATCACACAAGATTGTTGCATGTTTGTGCCTTTCTTCTTATCTCTATCTACAAATTGTTCTGCTACAATGCCACCACTTATCTTGTTTGGCAGATCTTCCCTGAGGCTTGTTCCTGGCTCATTAGACATGGGGGGAGGGGACGGGTACATGCCTCATCACCCCTAAGCTTTCACATACAAGGTCTTCCACCTTTGACCACTACATCATGTAGACACAGCCATACAGCCTGTTTCAAAATAGAGCCTTTGGATGCACTATGGCTTATTTTGAATTAGGTGCTGTTAGGGCAGGGGATAGAGCTTATTTCAAAATAGCTATTTCTGTTTCTATGTCTATTTTGAAATTATTTTGAAGTAGTGGTTGTGTTGTGTAGATGCCACAATAGTTATTTTGAAATAATGGCTGTTATTTCAAAATTACTTTGCTCTCTAGACCTACCCTTGGTGATTTTGGTAACACTGACCACGGGACTAGTAACAGAGAGGGAGCTGTGCTAGTCTATATACTATCAAAACAAAAAGCAGTCAAGTAGAACTTTAAAGACTAGCAAAATAATTTATTAGGTGAGCTTTCATGGGACAGACCCACACTTCTTCAGACCATAGCCATACCAGAACAGACTCAATATTTAAGGCACAGGGAACCAAAAACAGTAATCAAGGAGGACAAATCAGAAGAAAATGATCAAGGTGAGCAAATCAGAGAGTGGAGGGGTGGGGGAGTGAGGTCAAGAATTAGATTAAGCCAAGTATGCAAATGAGCCCCTATAGGCCGTGTCTACACTAGCCCCAAACTTTGAAATGGCCACACAAATGGCCATTTCGAAGTTTACTAATGAAGCTCTGAAATACTTATTCAGAGCTTCATTAGCATGTGGGCGGCCATGGCACTTCAACATTGACGCGCCTCGCCGCCGCATGGCTCGTCCCGATGGGGCTCCTTTTCGAAAGGACCCCACCTACTTTGAAGTCCCCTTTTTCCCATGAGCTGATGGGAACAAGGGGACTTCGAAGTAGGCGGCGTCCTTTCGAAAAGGAGCCCCGTTGGGATGAGCCGCGTGGCAGTGAGGTGCGTCAATTTCAAAGTGCCGCAGCCACCCGCATGCTAATGAAGCACCGAATATGCATTTCAGCGCTTCATTAGTAAACTTTGAAACGGCCATTTGCGTGGCCATTTCAAAGTTTGGGGCTAGTGTAGACGTAGCCATAGTGACTCAGAAAATTCCCATCCCGGTTCAAACCACATGTTAATGTGCTGAATTCGAATATAAAAGACAGCTTGTCTGTTTCGTTTTGAATAGTGGTGTGAAATTTTTTTTTAGTAACACGCATACTTTGAAGTGATTAAGAATGGTCGACTCCAATAAAATGTTGACTAACTGGTTTGTGGATCTGGAGTGTTTTGACGTCTGTTTTGTGCCCATTAACCCTTTGTCTCAGGGAGTTTGAAGTCTGTTCAATATACAAAGCATCGAGGCATTGTTGGCACATGATGGCATATATGATATTAGTTGAGGAGCATAAGAAAGTGCCCGTGATTCTGTAAGTAACCTGGTTAGGTCCAGTGATGGTATTTCCAGAGAAGATATGTGGACAAAGCTGGCAGCGGGCTTTGTTGCAAGGAAAAGTTCCAGGACTGGTATTCCTGGGGTATAGACTTTGGCTGTTGGTGAGGATCCTCCTAAGGTTGGGATGTTGTCTGTCGGAGAGAACAGGCATGTCACCTAGGGCCTTCTGGAGTGTGGCATCCTGATTAAGGATAGGTTGGAAGTCTTTAATAATTCATTGCAGTGGTTTGAGTTGGGGGCTGTAGGTGATGACTCAATAGAACACCACTTGACTGCTTTTTGTTTTGACCATGGGACTGTGTCCATGACTATCTTGAGTAATAATAACTGTTGGGCCTATCATCCATGGACTTATCTAATTTCTTTTTTGACCCCGCTTACACTTTTAGTCACCAAAACACTACATGGCAATGAGGTCTACATTGTGGAAAAGAGTATTTCCTTTTGTTTTTATTAAAACTAGAGACTAGTCATTTATCAATGTGTTTATCAATGTGGGGAAGAGTAAGTAACACTTCTCTGTTCACTTGTTCCAAACCATTCATGATTTTAGTGACATCTCATATACAACCTTAATTGTGTCTTTGAAAGCTCTTCCACACCTTTGATAGTCTTTTTTGCCTTCTCTGACATTTTTCCAGTTCTGGTAGATCCCTTTTGAACTGGGGAGACCAATAGACAGATTTCCAAGTGTATGTGCTCCAGGCAGTTGCACCTTGACATCATGATATTTTCTTTCCTAATTTCTATTCTTTTGTGAATGGTTTCTAACATTGTAGTGGCTTTTTTGACCAGTTCTTCATGCTGAACTGAAATTTTCAGGGAAATATCCACAGTGACCCACAGTTCTGTTTTTTCAATGTGCAACATACGTTTATGTTGAATTGCATATGCCATATTCTTCCCCAGACACCCAGTTATGTGAGATCCCTCTGAAACTCTTTGCATCAGCTATGTACTTAACTATCCACTTTACAGTGCAGTAAATGATTGATTACAAAAATCTTTAATAGTAAATATGACACAATGGCTACGTCTACACGTGAAGCCTACATCGAAATAGCTTATTTCGATGTTGCGACATCGAAATAGGCTATTTCGATGAATAACGTCTACACGTCCTCCAGGGCTGGCAACGTCGATGTTCAACTTCGACGTTGCTCAGCCCAACATCGAAATAGGCACAACGAGGGAACGTCTACACGGCAAAGTAGCACACATCGAAATAAGGGAGCCAGGCACAGCTGCAGACAGGGTCACGGGGCGGACTCAACAGCAAGCCGCTCCCTTAAAGGGCCCCTCCCAGACACACTTTCATTAAACAGTGCAAGATACACAGAGCCAACAACTAGTTGCAGACCCTGTATATGCAGCACGGACCCCCAGCTGCAGCAGCAGCAGCCAGAAGCCCTGGGCTAAGGGCTGCTGCCCACGGTGACCACAGAGCCCCGCAAGGGCTGGAGAGAGAGTATCTCTCAACCCCCCAGCTGATGGCCGCCATGGAGGACCCCGCTATTTCGATGTTGCGGGACGCGAATCGTCTACACGTCCCTACTTCGATGTTGAACGTCGAAGTAGGGCGCTATTCCCATCCCCTCATGGGGTTAGCGACTTCGACGTCTCGCCGCCTAACGTCGATTTCAACTTCGAAATAGCGCCCAACACGTGTAGACGTGACGGGCGCTATTTCGAAGTTACTGCCGCTACTTCGAAGTAGCGTGCACGTGTAGACGCAGCCAATGAGTCAAAGCCACAGGGGTTCAAATATGGAAAATGGGGATAAAGTCAAATATGGGCACTTCGAGCAACAAGAAGTCCTGTGACACCTTATAGACTAACAGATATTTTGGAGCATAAGTTTTCATGGGCAAAGCCCCACTTCATCAGATGCATGAGTGGGGGTGGGGTGTTGTTTCAGAGGAGCATGGGTACTTAGGTTTGCTGTCCAAACATCTGAGTACAAAGCCATCCTTACCCATACACAGAATATGCAGCAGCATAAGTCACCTGAAAATTTGGGGCGGCATGGGGTTTTAATGTCCAGTCACCTCTTCCTATTCCTGTTCTGTGGGTTTACTTCCTCGAGAGAAGATCTAGTTAATTTAAAAGTGGAAAAAGCCTCCAAGCTTCTTAGCAGAACAGTGAACCTGTAAAAGAGCCATTCAAATGCTAATGAAATCATTTAGCAGGCATTTGCTAACCCCAGGTATATACCGTCAGTTTCTGAGGTCAAGTCTACACTGGCAAGTTACTGAGCAGTAAATCAGCTCCCAATGCTGTAACTTCCAAGGTTTCCACACTGGCAAGGTAGTCAGTGTGCACTACATTTGCTGTTACTGTATTCTAGGTAAACCAGCTTGACAAGCAGCATAGATCTTGATATGCTCTGGATACAGTGGTCAGAGGCCAGTGTGGACAATGCAGCATAGTACTGTGTTCTGACTGGCCTCCAGTACCCTTCCCACAATGCCCATTCTTGCCTCTCTGGTCATCTGTTAGAACTCTACTGTCCTGCTGTCAGGTGACCAACCCTTAGACCAGCCTTTTTCATTCCTTTGGAAATCTGAAAGTCGCCTTCTTGTTTTCATGGGGACATACACTGTGTTCTCAGAGCATCTTTCCATGTGGCCATGCCTGCTTCATGCATCAGGAGATCTCCAGGCCATCTCTGAGTTTAAAAGTGGCATGCCACTGTTCTCAACACCTCCATGAATACTACAAGAAATCTCGTGCCATATGTATAATGCATGAATTTCTTGTGATCACTTTCCAGGTTCAGAAATACCATGACTGCCATTCATGGCATATTAGTGAGACCTATCAACATTTTCTTCAGAAGCTGGGATTCATTCCTGCAGGCCAAGGAGGCAGAGTGCACAGCACAAAAACTGTTGAAAAAAGGCACCAGATGGAAGCACAGAGATTGCTGGGAAGCAAAGTGATGCACCACAGGGCATGGGGAGGGGACCCAGATGCCCCACACTCTCCCTCCGCCTTCCCACAAACCTCAGTGGCAGAACAAGAAGAGATGACCTGTTGCATAGCTGCCCGCATTGCATTGCTTTGAAAGCTGCTGGAGGTATGGGCACACAAATAAACTCATGGCTGAGAGTATTGACATCCAACAGCATTTTCACTGCTGCACTCAATGGTGATGCCTAGATTACAAGGATTTGTCAGCAGAATTTTTTGTCAGAAGACATCTTCCAAAACTTCTCTTGACAGATTGCGGCCAAACTGCCAAACAGATTGCAAGAGTGATAGGCTCTGTTGACAGAGAGTGGCCAGACTGCCCAGACAATATATCACAAAACGGCCAACCTGAAGCATAGCAGACAGGGCTGCCTGGTGTCTCGGAAGCTCAGTCTGTCAATAGAGGACCGCCTGCTCCTCCCACCCCGCCGAATGTCCAGACCAGCATTCTGTCAGCTGGGGAGCAGGATACGGTTGTCAACAAAAGTGTTGCATTCTCTCGATTTACTGTCGACAAAAAGCTTTAGGAATCTGGGCGCTCTCTGGGTTTTGTTGACAAAATGCAAGTTCTGTTGACAAAACCCTCTAGTATAGACCTAGCCACTGTGTGGTGCTGTAATTGCCAGCACTTTACATCTGGCAGTGTAAACAAGGCCTAAATTTATGTGTGAATCTACAGGATCTTAGCTAAAAACTCCATTACAATATTTGAGTGTGCTCCTGAAGACTATACACATTATAAATTTTATAAATACTTTAAATTAAGATTATGAATATTTAGTGTGGTGCTGAAGATTATAAAATCATAGCTCTCCCTGGATGCCATTGGATCTAGGGGCACCAGTTTAGTAGTACTGTGTAGGACTCTATAAATCCTAAGTATGGCCCTGTCTTCATGTTTGCATTTTATCTCGTATCTATAGCAATAAATATTTTCTCTCCTAGGCCATTTACAACTATACTATTCCTCAATTGTTTTATCTGAATATATTTTCTTTTAGAATCACAACTATAAAAAGCAAATCAAAGCAGGGTTTCAAGCTGCAAAGTAACTCTAAATAACTTAGAATACCTGGAAAAGATATTTTGCTTGTGTGTTGCATCTATCAGGCCCTATAATTTTTTATGATTTATAATTTTTATGCATTTTTCTGCTTGGAGTTCTGGAAATATAAGGAAGTTTACTTCTGCAAACAAGTGGCATTTGGACAATTGCAAATTGCGGTTGCATACTTTCTTATGTTTCTGAAAAACACGGAATTTTCAGTGTGCATGACTGTAGCAAAATTAAACAAGAGTGCTTGCTCCACCCATTGTCATTTCCCCTAAAATTTCCTTTTCATCAGTCATGTGAGCATCAGGAAAAACCTGATTAAAGTCACTGATTTCCCCCAAAAATAATTAATTTTACCCCAACAGGTTTTTGTCCTCCCAGTTTTAAAACTCTCTCTCTCTATTGGGGCAGCAAGGAGAGCCAATTTATTTCATTTCCCAGATCTATGAGAAGATTCTTAAAAGAATATGGGAAGCTTGCTGCTCCATTCAGCCTTATTAAACCCGTGATCTGACCAACCATGGTACTCTAATCAAAGTTTACAGAACTCTTCACTGTATGCCAGCATGCAGTACTGCAAATAGCTCACTGAAATTCTACTGAGCCTCAGGTGGAAAAGGCCTGTGGTCTTCCAAGCAATACGATCTCTGTCCAAAACCCATTGTTGATATGTAGCACTGAATGGCCACAGTATGCAGCGCAGACAACAATGAAGTTCCTCTATAGATACAGCCTAACTGTTAGAACACCACACTAGACCAGGCATCAAAGAACTCAAACTTTTCTTATCTTATCTTTTCTTTTCTTTTTTTCTCCCCCAGAATTTGAGTTTTGTAAAGAGAGTGAATTGATTATTTTTTTTTTCTTCCATGAAGACAGAGAGTCAAATTCTGCCTCAGATGGTTGGTAAAGTTTACTGTGGAGATGCTCTCCTTTCTCCATAACATAAAAATGCCACACAGTTTAGCACAATTATTAACCTGTGCTCCAGTGTAATTCTTTAAGGTGGAGACTAAAGTGCATTTGTAGGTCTGTGTGCAAGGAAAGGTGTCTTTCTCAAGCTAGTATGATTAGTATTTTATTTTATTCAACATAATTTTAATTTAGAATTAGCCCCCTGTTGCAATCTGAAATATGAATGAAGGAGGCAATTGTCTTAGTCCCAATAATGAAATTGCCTAATGTTTTATTTTTCAATAGTCATCGTTCATACACCCAGGAATAGCAGCACATGGAATGAAACATGAGCAAATTTGAAAGGAAGACGGTTACCTGTGTCAAATGGTTTTGACCCTAGAAATGAACAATTTCAAATGGATTTACTTTCTGAGATATTCAATTATGGAGGATTTAGTGCTTCTTCAGGTGTCATTGTCATTTATAGATCTTATCCAAATGACAAAATCCCCAGTTGCTTGGTTGCAAAATTATTTGTGAGATAGCCTGATATGGCTGCAATGCATATTTGAAAGCCTTCTGGCATCTGAAGTTCCCTGTTATCCAGTGAAGGTGAAATATTGGATGTCAATAGTAGTGTGACTTAGCAATTGTTCATATGGGAGTTCTATTATAACCTTTTCCAGAGGCCCTAGAAATTCTATTGACACCCAGTGAAAGCACTGATGAAAAACGTACTTTGGATTACTGGAATTACCTGTCTCTGATTTGATTCCATTATGAGGATTGCATGACAGGGAGGATGGATCCCAAACTGTGTCAGACAAACCAAAGGTTAATTTCAAACCCCTTCCTTGTATAGCCAGATACCTGTTTTAATGCTGACGACCACCTTATATGTGTGATGATCACTTTATTTGCTATGGCATATAAACTACCCTCTTCCCTGTGAGCTACATGCTAATATAAATTGAACCTCTCTAGTCAGGCACCCTTGGGACCATACCAGTGCTGAAAGAGAGAACTTGCCATACGATGGGTTGTCAGTATTACCTATCAGCATTACCCACACTTTCACTGCATACTGGCCTCTTAGAAGACATTTAGAGGTGAATTACAGCTAAATAACATCACAGAACACTGAGACCCAGTCGTGGTTTCTGTCAACCTACTTTATGGGACCACAGGAAACTTGGCCACACCCTTAATAGACTGTCATGACTATCTAAAATCATGCTGAATTAAAGATGTTGCCAGATGAGAGAGTGTTGGACTGAGAGGTTCAACCTACTATCTGTACCGTCTATCTGAAATCATCAAGGCTGCGTTTACACTAGCGAGTTCTTTAGAAAAAAAATGTGCCTTTCTAAGAGAATCTGCAGAGCGTCTACACACAAAATATGCTCTTTCAATCTGAAAATTAAAGAATGTATCACTTTTTCCAGAGGCCCTCTTCCTTTTCCAGATGAGGAAGAGAGCCTTTTTCCAAAAGATTTTATTTAAAAAAAAAAGTTTGTGTAAATGCTCTGAGGGTCATTTGTTCAAAAGAGCAGTCCCCAGGGTGCTGGATTTTTCAATCTCTCACCTGTTCTTCAGAAGGAGCAGGGGCTGTGTGGATGCCCTCTTTCAAAAGAGCAGCTTTGTCTTCTGGTCTGCCTTTGTGTGTGTGGATATGCAGTTTTGAAAGAAGATCTTCTGGATTTGTCTTCCACGGTATTCAGGCTCATATGCAGAAATTTCTGGGGTGGTGGAGATACCTTTTTTGTAAGTGCGAACCACAATTATTTAAATATAAAGGAGTTCAAAATAGTCATGTAATGAGCATGAATAAGAGGGGTTAATGAAAAATTTGAGTGGAAAAAAGGATTAGTAAAGTGATTTTGTTATAACATACTAAAACATGTTCAGTAATAAACATTTTATAGAAATTATCTTCTGGGATCTTGCCATAATATTGTACATGAAAAACAATATTCCCTCATCCCCCTCCCTTTCCTGTTGCTAGCAGCCAAGACCAAGCTGGGAAAATGTAGTTCTTTCTCTGCCTCAGGAAGAAAGCTGGCTGAGGATCTACACCTCCCAGGGTGCTTTGTATTCCCCCCTCATGGCCTGCAGGCTCCCCCTGCACAGCACAAAGGGGAGGAAGGAAGAGAAACTGGACATGGCTGCAGAGGGTTTACACCCTCTGCACTGTCCCTGCATACAGGCCTCATATAGTACCGGGGGAAGATTAGAGCAGGAGTTTTGGAGGCTGCCATGTCTTGCAACAGTAGCAGGGAATGGTTAACTCTATACCAGCCAATCAAACATGAATGTATTACTAAACCAAAAATGTCATGAAGAAACAGGCAAGACTGACGTGTATCCAGTGTCTATGTTCTGTTAAATTCCTCTACATCTAAGAAACTGATCCCCAAAGCATGAAAGGTTTCAAATGAAATAGTTGTAATTCTTTGTAGTTTTCTAATGCCATATTCCATGCTTACTGTCCTTGGAGAGATTCCAACCTTCCTTTTGTTCCTTTGTGACCACAGTTTGTGATCAAAACATTTCCTTAATATGAAAGTGACAGTGCAAACTGCAAAGAGTAACAGAGATTTTTTACTATGTGCAGATGGCGGCCATCCATAAATTAAATTTCCAATAGCTCGTTGTAGAAACAATAGCTGAATATTCAAACATATGTTATTTGGATTAAATTAAGAGTGAACAATTATATTAAAATAAACACCTTTTCAATGAGCCGTTAAATTGCATTAGTGTTTTGATATTCAAAGCTAATACGATTTACAATATTGTAAGCAAATGGCTGCCTAAGAAATTGATATGATTGTAGCTAGGACTACTTTACAGAATGCAATAGTAAATTATCTTCATATGTAAGTTAGAAAAGCCAATTGAGTGGGAAGTGTTTTAATGCCGCCAGTTCAGGGTCCTAATCTGGGATCTGAGTTACATATTAAATGTTCTGTTCTCCTATCATTTATGCAGATTACAACTCTGGTATTCATATGTATTTGATGACTGAGGTGAGCTACACAGGTCTGTCAAAAAAATAAAATAAAATGGTACTCCGCCCTTAAAAAAGTTACACATCTTGGAAGTTATATATAGGAGAGGTTTGAATCCTAAAAAAAGAGGCTGAAAATGAAGCAAATGTGTGTGGAAAGTCGAAAAATTTTGGGAAAAATTATACAGTCATCAGCTTTTCAAACAAAATATATATATGCAACTCCCATTTGAACTATTCCAAAACACAGAGGGGAAATCCTGGCACCTCTGAAATTAATACTAAAACTTTTCTTTACATCAATGGTGTTAGATTTCATCTTAGATGTACAAGTCAAAGTGCTCATAATATCACTTTCTGACGCTGCTATCCTACCTAACTCATCACAAGAATGTGTTGTTACACTTTCTAGCTACGACAGAGAAGATCATAGTCTCTTCACGTGATGCAGGCCAACCGTGGGATTGTGAGGAGGTGGACTGGGCCCCAAAGCCCCTCCTGGAGGCTTGCAGACTTGCCACATCCTGTCCCAGGAATCACAGAGGAGTCGTCCAAGGGACATTAGAAAGTCTGCTACAGGACGCAACCAACTGCGGGGAGGGAAATCTGTTTTTCTGAATTACTTGACTAGATGGCTGAATAGGCTAAGAGATTTTAGAGAAGTTCATCAGCATAGACCCATTCAATTGATTGCCCAGGGGTGCTCATGACAGCTGAAAGCTGGCATGTTACTGGACCCTGTTCCAGGGATTCAAGGTTATGAACACAAAGTTGTTCAGAATAACTTTTGCAAGAAGTAAAAGTGTCTGCATATTCATGCAAGCACATTTTCAGGTACAAGTTTGACAAAAAGTCAGGTTGTTATCTTGAAACTTTTTTTTATTTCTTCCCTATTTAAAAAGAGATTGGTTCCCCAAATATAGGTGAGAACAACATCATGTGTCATGGGTTACCAGTTACACACATTCATTAGAAATAATCACAGCTGTAGGTGAAGTAAATAGCTTCCACTTAGCGGTGGAATATTTCTCATGGATGAATAATTCCAAATACATGTTGAACCGCTCTAGTCTGGCACCCTTGGGACTTTATCAGTGCCAGATGAGAGAATTTACTGGAAACCAGAAGGTCAATATTGTCTAGTAGTATTACCAACACTTCCACTGCTATCTGGGCTTTTAGATGACATTTCTGCATAAATTGCAGTTAGATAACAACACAGAACACTGAATCAAGGACTCATTGCTTTAGACATTAATAGGATGATGGGAAGCATGGCCACACCCATGATAAAGTGGACATCCAGCTAACTAAAATCACGTCAGATTATGGACATTGCTGGACAAGTGAGTTCTGGATTAGAGAGGTTCAACCTGTAGCACACAAATTCACAAAAATGGAAGTTTGTACAGGCAATTAATGAATAGGAAAAATAGAATAATTTATAGTAGCAATTAGTTGGCATGGATAGTTTGCCTAAAACTAATCTCAACACTACATATACAGTATTTGCATTTAGAAATGGACAGCACAATTGGTTCACCAGGATATGCATCATGAAGTGGTGTTATATGCTGCCATACATTAATACTGTATATTAAATAAAATATATTTACATAAGTGAAACTGTAACCTATTTCATCCCGTTACAGACAATACCCTTCCATAGTAGGGGTTTAAAAAGGAAGAAAGGGTTGAACTATTTTCAATATCTCATGATAATCATACAAATCTCTCCTTTTTTATTTGACATAAGTGGATCGGTAACTGTCCCTTTTCTTAGTGTACGACAGTGATTTGCAACAGTTGAGTGTGCACTGGTTGAACACACAGATCATCAGCACAGAGAAAGTGGAGGTTGAAGGATGACAACTGAAGGGAAGCAGAAATTGTACCAGCCCATGTGCTTGAAGATGTGTGCTTACTGCTAAGGGTAAGTAGAGCATAACATATCCAGGCTTTTTATGTTTTAGATGTTGAAATCAAAACAGTCAGTCAGTTTGTTTGCCTCAGTTGTGGTGGTTTGCTCATGTTGTGAAGATATGTAGGCCTGGCTAATTAGAACAGAATGCCCTGTGTGGGTTGGGACGGGGAAAAAAGAGAGAGGAAATGGGGGAAAAAAGTGCTTGCTCCCTATCTATTTACCTGAGCAAGAAGCCCAGGGAAGGCAAATTGTGGAATCTAAAGGTTTTTGTGTCTGGAATTAGATGCTAATGTTCATCAGTTGAAAATGGGTATGAATACTTGTGAGTTCTCTCTCTCTCGCTTTCTCTCTCTGAGTGCCAAATATGTAGTATCTGTGTACAATAATTGTGGTTTCAGTAGGAATTTTGCTTCAGTAAAGACTATGTGCTAAAAGCAACAATTAAGTAATGAATAGTTGATCGAATACATAAGGAAATGAATATGATGAAAATAAATTTAAAACATATACCCCGCATTACTGAACATTTTTAAATGTTTGAAATTGAAAAGAGATTAATTCTCCAGTCAGGTAATGTTATGGCAAAAAGAAGATAAATTATTACACTTGATTACATTATAGACCACCTTCTTGCTGGTATTTTAACACAAAGGCTGTGTCTACACAAGCCCCAAACTTCGAAATGGCCATGCAAATGGCCATTTCGAAGTTTACTAATGAAGCACTGAAATGCATATTCAGTGCTCCATTAGCATGCGGGCGGCCGCGGCGCTTCAAAATTGACATGCCTCGCCGCCGCATGGCTCGTCCCAATGGGGCTCCTTTTCAAAAGGATGCCACCTACTTTGAAGTCCACTTATTCCCATCTACTCATGGGAATAAGGGGACTTCGAAGTAAGTGGGGTCGTTTCGAAAAGGAGCCCTGTTGGGACAAGCTGCGCAGTGGCGAGGCGCGTCAATTTCGAAGTGCCGCGGCCGCCCGCATGCTAATGAAGTGCTAAATATGCATTTCATTGCTTCATTAGTAAACTTTGAAATGGCCATTTGCATGGCCATTTTGAAGTTTGAGGCTAGTGTAGAAGTAGCCAAAGAGTTATCTTTTGTGAGCTGTGAAAATCAACACAATCTGGGTGCATCTACACTTGCGTTCCTCTTTCAAAAGAGGTATGCAAATGAGATAAATCAAAATGCAAATGAGGTATAAATTTGCATATTTGGTACCTCATTTGCATATTTTATTTTTGAAACAGCTTCTTTTCAAAGAAGAAAGCCAGTGTAGATGCTGCTCTTTCAAAAGTAAACCCATCTTCAAAAGAATCCTTCTTCCCTTTATTTAATGGGAAGAAGGATTCTTTCAACGATGAGGTTTACTTTCCAAAGAGCAGCTTCTACACTGGCTTTCTTCTTTCAAAAGAAGCTCTTTTGAAATTAGAATATGCAAAAGAGGTTTCAAATATGCAAATTTATGTCTCATTTGCATTTTATTTACCTCATTTTCATGCTTCTTTCAAAAGAGGAATGCAAGTGTAGACACACCCAAATTGTGTTGATTTTCACAGCTCACAAAATGTAACTTTGTGTTAAAACATCAGCAAGAAGGTGGTCTATAACGTAATCAAGTGTAATAATTTAATCTTCTTTTAAATTATTATTTTAAAAAGAGGAAATACAAAATGTCAGAATAGGATAGTGGCAACATCTTGTTTCCAGGGACCTTTGAGGTTTCTTAGATAAAGGTATAGATAGGGTTAGACAGGTAAAGATAATAAAAGTAAGAAGGAATGGCTATGTGGATAATTGTATTGGTTCAAGTATCCAGAGCATCAATCATTTTATAGCTCATTTAGTTTGGGTATCAGCTACGTAATGACCATTTTTTCAGAGACGATCTGGTACATACAGCAATCAGTTAAAGGCACAGAAAATGTCTTATGAATAGCAGAGGAATTTATGGCAGAAATGTAATGTAGACTTTCCATAAGCAGAAAGGCATGGGCAAGTATTAGAAAACACCACTTGATTATGGCACATCTCTTCAAAAACAATACTCACAAATAAACCTTTACTACCTTTTACATTTCAAGGAACTCATTAGAACTCCCTATACATCACTGTCTCTCCCTCTCTTTCTCTCTCTCATCAAATGAGAGTGCTCTTTTCTCTACCCCATTTATCCAACACACATGGATCAAATCAAAAAGATGATTTAAAACTTCTGAAATCCTAGACACATGTACTCCCCTACCACCTTTCCTTATGTGTGCAATCAGCTATCCATTACTTAATTGTTGCTTTTAGCAACTACCACCCCTAGGCTATATCCTGACATTGATCTGTATGAGCTGAACTTCCCACTGAAATCAATGGCGAGTTCTGTGGGGAAAAAAAAATCGAAGGCAGGAAATGGTCCTCGTAATGAACACACAAAAAAATCTATCATGACTCTGATTAATGAAACAAACTACAATATTAGAGAGTTGCAGAAGCCAAATGAATTTTGAGTATTATAACAAGTGAATATGCTTATCTCATCAATGGCATAATTCTCAGAAAAGTGCAACCTAATTTATTTCACTCACAGTCTCTCTCTCTCTCTCTCTCGCTCTTTTTTTTTTAAACATAATGGTACATTCCCAGAGAAATGCACCAGATGACCCATTAGGTCTTTTCCATCTGTAACATCTCTGATTGATTGACCCAGGAGAGGAAACAGCTATGGAAGAGAGATCAGAGATGGCAGTGCATTATCTGTAGAAAGAAGACCCTACTATGCAATCTGTACAACAACAAAATATTAATGAGGAAAGCCCTATACTCTATTCTCCTATCCAAGTGCCTATTTCTCTAGTCCTGACTCAGGTTTGAATGGAAGCTTTGACCACAAAAGGATGTTTACTCTTGCAAAGTTTTAAAGCATGGTGCTCAGTTTCTGAACCAGAGATGGATGTTAGTTTCAATATAGCAATGAAAAATGATATCAATAAAAATATTTTCTGCAAACTCTTTTGTCTCTTCCCCATAAACCATTTTTCCAACTCACTCTAGTGAATGAAGTGAAGGATCATGAAATAAACCTGCTCCTCTAGGTTATCTGTCTATATTAGGGCTCAGTCATGATTTGCTCTCCAAGCACTACCTGGGCAATAAAGGAACAGGAGGAAAAGAATGAGAGACAAATAGTAAAATGTGAAAAATGTGATTTGGAGTATAAAATTTTACATTTTAAAATGATCTTTCCAAATATTTATTGGACTAAGTGTTACTTTTCTTTTGTATGATACATTAAATAAACCATCATATATTTTAAGCATGAATATGCAGCATCTCATTAGCATAATGGCAGCTGCCCCTATTTCAAAAGTGCCACTTTCAAAATGCATGCTGCTCATGTAGACAGGGTCCTTTTGAAAAGACCCCCAGACTTTGAAAGCCCCTTCTTCCTATTTGGTTTTGGGAGGAAGAGACTTTTGAAATCCAGGTGGTCCTTTCGAAATGCCCCTGTCTACATGAGCAGCATGCATTCCAAAAGTGGCACTTTCGAAACATGCCTAGTTGCAGTTATGTTAATGAGATGCTGCATATTGATGGAAGCACCTTATTAGCATCTGACAAAGTGGTTCATTAACATACCCTTTTCGAAAGTTGGGGGCTAGTGTAGCCTTCCCCTTGGTGGTGATGTCATCAGTAAAAATCCACGGTAATTACATTGACAACAATGGAGACATACCAGATTTGACCAAGATAATAAAGATGCGAGATACTAAAAGTGGCAAAATGATGGACAATTCATGCCTCCAATGGTGCGGGAGACATATAACCAACTTTGGAGATGTACTGAGAGATCCTTCAGAAGCAAAATATTTTATTTGTAAAAAACCAAAAAAAAGTATTTATTCATGTGCTGTTACAGATTGTTTACTGTTTTACAGACTATAGGTTGATCATCTCTCATTTGGCACCCTGAGGACCTGACCAGTACTGAACAAGAGCATTTGCCAGACCATGGGAGGTCCATATTATCTAGCAGCATTACCAACACTTCCAACGATTACTGGGCTCTCTGGGTAAATTACAGCTAAATAACTGTACAGAAGACTGAAAGTCAGGACTGGAGACTGTAAATAAACTTTATGGAACTATGATGATCTTGGTCACATGCATCATAAGTGGTTGTCTGGCTAACTAAAAGCATAACAGATCACACAAAATGCCAGTCAAGAGAGTTCTGGGCCGGATAGTGCAACCTGTAGTGAAATCCTGGCTCCACTGACATCCATGGCAAAATTCCCCTTAATTTCAATGAAGCTAGGATTTCATGTAGATATTCTGCAAAAGAATGAAATCCTGAGGTAGCACATAAATATGTGTGCATGTGGTAGTATAAAAGCATTCTGTTTGTATACTTATATATTCCATTGTCAAGTTTCCTGGTAAACAATTATTATAATCTTTATAAATACCACTAGAGCATTCAGAAATGGTCTCCGCTGATGCACTATCTTGCCATCTGCTATTGAGAAAACACATAGACTGTAGATTCAGTAAATTGTTTGTCATGCCAGAGGTTACACTGCTTAAGTTTGAGATTTCTGTAGAAAACAGATTATCTGTCAGAAAATTCCATGTGCTAAACTATTTTTCTCTGTCACATTTCCAGACTTATCAGATATTTAGACTAATCAGACATTTTGAAATGTTTCAAACAAAATTTTAATACTTGAGTTCATAAATATATTTCTCACATTGGTAGAGGTTAAATACATAGTTTTATATAAATAGTTTTAAACAGAAAGATTAGGTATACATGGAGCAGATAGCACACCTATGTTTTTCATTAACTGAATAGCTGCAGAAATAAGAAAGCAAGAGCTTTAAAGAATGCATCTACCCTGTGTATCATGAACTATTACATAATTGCATCAAAAATGTAGGGATGGCTCTTACAGCCTTTCCATTTCTCCAGCATAATAGCCATGTAACTCTTCTTTGTGAATCTGACAAACAAAGAATCTGGAAACATACAGATGTATGCTGTTAGCAAGGGTTTAGAGAACTAGATTGCACAATGCACACTCACAACTACCTCTTGATCCTCTAGGCTGGAATAGTAGATCCTCTGCATCCCTTGGTAACAGTGGTTATTAATTAATTATTATTAACATATAAATAATTATTTATTATTGTGGCACCATGAATTGCCAATGAGGACATACGCTCTATTGTGCCAAGCACTCTACCAAAAGGAAAACACATGGACTGAAGGTAAGCTATTCTGAAAAAAGAAGTACAGAATTTAAGAAGCCTACTTAGGATCTTCTGAAGGCTCTGTCTGAGGTAGTGCAGCTTTGCTCTGCCTCTTCCTTACTAAGGACTTGTTTTTGCTGGTCTTGGGTCTCTTGTCATGAGTGGAACATCCAAGCTGGCCAGCCTTCCCACTCCTGCAGTATCAGGAGCTTTCTGACTTCAGTAGCAACCTATTACTTGTGTTGGGAGAAATTGCACATTGATCCAGGAGAACAATATAGTACTGCAACCTCAGTGGGATTCAACTGTGTATAGACATAAGGAAGAACTGATGCCAATGTTATTTATGTGGATGATTGATGTATATGCCTGGAAGGAATATATAGACTTGTCATTTCTCCAATAGAAATGAATATAGGCAAGGTAAAAATCAAACCACCTACTTACACTCCTTTAGTATTTAATGTAAGATCTGGAATCCACTCTAATATTTGAAGGATGTCATGGCATTTGTAATAAGCATTTACTGACTGAGTGCATATACTACTTATTCCGATTAAAAAAAACCCACATAGCAGAATATTAAATTTCATTACTTATTGAGTATAAAGGACACATTAAATTAAAATACATAAGTTGAAATATTCTTTTGTAATACATAATGGACATCTTTACAGATGACAGATTCATGTTCAAGGTTTTTGAATTCTATTTTATGCAATTCTAATTATTTTAGAACCTTGGACTATACATGGAAGTAGAGTGAATAGTATCGCTATTTTTATTACTTTTGCCACTGAGCCCTTTACTGTAATCTGTTATTTTTAACCTCTGCTTTAATTTTGTGTACGTATCCTCGAACAGTATACTTAATTTTTTAAAGTGCTCTGTAATAAGCTGTGTGCAATAGGGAGCATTATTACTATAAATAAATGTAATTTTATACATTCCTCTTGCAAGGAATATTTGCATATACACTTACTGGTAAAACTTATAAAAGCATAACTACCTCAGACTCATACAAGGTTAAAAAATAAATGAGCCCTGACCTGTTCTGATCTTCTATGAAAGGTCAGGATTAAAAGATAACTTCATACCACAGTAACAAAGAGGAAGCCGTGCTAGTCTATACACTATCAAAACAAAAAGCAGTCAAGTAGCACTTTAAAGAGTAGCAAAATGGTTTATTAGGTGAGCTTTCGTGGGACAGACCCACTTCTCCAGACCATAGCCAGACCAGAACAGACTCAATATTTAAGGCACAGAGAACCAAAAACAGTAAGCAAGGAGGACAAATCAGAAAAAGATCATCAAGGTGAGCAAATCAGAGAGTGGAGGGGTGGGGAGGGAAGGTCAAGAATTAGATTGAGCCAAGTATGCAGACAAGCCCCTAGAACTCAGAAAGTTCCCATCACGATTTAAAACATGTGTTAATGTGCCAAATTTGAATATAAAAGCCAGTTCAGATGTTTCTCTTTCCAAAACGGAGCGATAATTCCTTTTCTGTAACACACATCCCTCTAGGTCATTGACAGAATGCCCCATTCCATTAAAATGTTGACTAACTGGTTTGTGGATCTAGAGTGTTTTGGCATCCGTTTTGTGCACAATGACCCTTTGTCTAAGGAAGTTAGAAGTCTGTCCAACATACAAAGCACCTGGGCATTGTTGGCACATGATGGTATATATGATGTTAGTAGAGGAGCATGAGAAAGTGCCCGTGATTCTGTGAGTAACCTGGTTAGGTCCAGTGATGGTATTTCAAGAGAAGATATGTGGACAAAGCTGGCAGCGGGCTTTGTTGCAAGGAAAAGTTCCAGGACTGGTATTCCTGGGGTATAGACTGTGGCTGTTAGTGAGGATCCTCATGAGGTTGGGAGGTTGTCTGTAGGAGAGAACAGGCATGTCACCCAGGGCCTTCTGGAGTGTAGCATCCTGATTAAGAATCGGTTGTAGGTCTTTAATAATTCGTTGCAGTGGTCTGAGTTGGGGGCTGTAGGTGATGACCAGTGGTGTTCTGTTCTTGGCTTTTTTGGGCCGATCTTGGAGTAGCTGGTCTCTGGGTATTCGTCTGGCCCTATCGATTTGTTTTTTACTTCTCCTGGTGGGTAGTTCAGGTTTATGAATATTTGGTAAAGTTCTTGTAGTTTTTGGTCTCTGTCAGTTGGATCAGAGCAAATGCGATTGTACCTAAGAGCTTGACTGTAAACAATGGATCTAGTCACGTGTGCAGGATGGAAACTAGAAGGGTGTAGATAAGTATAGCGATCAGTAGGTTTTCGGTACAGTGTGGTACTGATGAGGCCATCCTTGATTAGTACTGTAGTGTCCAGGAAATGTATCTCTTGCATGTTGTAATCGAGGCATAAGTTGATGGTGGGGTGTAGATTGTTAAAGTCTCTGTGGAATTCCTCTAGAGCCTCTGTACCATGGGTCCAAATCATAAAGATGTCGTCAATGTATCTTAAGTAGAGGAGTGGTAATAGGGGAAGAGAGCTGAGGAATCGTTGTTCCAGGTCGGCCATAAATATATTAGCATATTGTGGGGCCATGAGGGTGCCCATAGCAGTTCCACTAATCTGGAGGTATAAATTGTCCCCTAAATGGAAATAATTGTGTGTGAGAATAAAGTTACAGAGGTCAGACACCAGATTAGCTGTGGTGGTATCAGGGATGGTATTTCTGATTGCTTGTAATCCGTCTTTATGTGGAATATTAGTGTACAGAGCCTCTACATCCATTGTGGCAAGGATGGTGTTATCAGGAACTTTTCCGATGTTTTGTAATTTCCTCAGGAAGTCAGTGGTATCTCGGATATACCTGGGAGCGTTGATGGCATAGGGTTTGAGGAGGGAGTCCACGTAACTGGATAGTCCGGTGGTAAGGGTGCCAGTACATGAAATGATAGGGCGTCCAGGGTTTCCAGGTTTGTGGATTTTGGGAAGTAAATAGAATAATCCAGGCTGCGGTTCAGATGGTGTGTCTGAGTTAATGAGGTCCCGAGTTGCAGCAGGGAGTTCCTTCAGTAGTTGTTGTAATTTCCTTTGGAATTCCAAAGTGGGATCAGCGGAGAGAGGTCCGTAAAATGTGGTGTTGGAGAGTTGTCTGGCTGCCTCCTGTTCATAGTCTGACCTATTCAGGATGACAACAGCACCCCCTTTGTCAGCTGGTTTGATTATGATGTCTGGGTTATTTTTGAGACTCTGGACAGCATGGCCTTCAGCATAGTTCAGATTATGTCTCATTTGGCGTTGTTTGTGTATAATGTCAGCCTGAGCACGGTTGCGGAAGCACTGTACGTAGAAGTCCAGACTTTCATACCACAGGTCACACTAGTTCATTTGAGGCTCATTGGCTGCTAAGAACGTATTTTCCATACCCCTTCCCCAAGGCCATTCCCTTGTCCTCTCTCAGTCACTTTCACCAGACAGGGGCAGGGAGTTCCACTATGGAATGGAGGTGAAAGCTGTAGCTAAGGGTGTGAACTCTGGGGTAGAGCTGGGTGTGAGAAGTTGGGGTGCAAAAAAGGGGGTTCTGGTCTGGGTGAAAGAGTTGGGGTGAGGGGGAGTTTGAGTGTGAGAGGCGACTCCAGGCTGGGGCATGGGGTTGGAGTTCCAGAGGGTTTTCAGGGGGTGGATTCCCAGCAGCAGATTGGTCCCTGCAGCTCCTAGGAACCTGGTGAGTAACCAGGAAGACTCTGCATACTGTCTGTGAACCCATAGGCACAGCTGGAGCAGTTCTCCTTGTCCACAGTTCCTGGCCAATGGAAGCTGGGGGAGTGGCACCTATGGGAGTGAGGGCTGCACACAGAACTTATGTCTACACATGCACGCTACATCGAAATAGCTTATTTCGATGCAGCAACATCGAAACATCTACGCGTCCTCCAGGGCTGGCAACGTCGACGTTCAACTTCAATGTTGGGCAGCACCACATCGAAATAGTCACTGCGAGGGAACGTCTACACGCCAAAGTAGCACACATCGAAATAAGGGTGCCAGGAACAGCTGCAGACAGGGTCACAGGGCAGACTCAACAGCAAGCCCCTCCCTTAAAGGGCCGCTCCCAGACACAGTTGCACTAAACAACACAAGATCCACAGAGCCAACAACTGGTTGCAGACCCTATGCATGCAGCATGGATCCCCAGCTGCGGCAGCAGCAGCCAGAAGCCCCGGGCTAAGGGCTGCTGCACACGATGACCATAGAGCTCCACAGGGGCTGGAGAGAGAGCGTCTCTCAACCCCTCAGCTGATGGCCGCCATGGCGGACCCTGCTATTTCGATGGTGCGGGACGCAGCTCGTCTACACGTGCCCTACTTCAAAGTTCAACTTCGAAGTAGGGCGCTATTCCCATCCCCTCATGGGGTTAGCGACTTCAACGTCTCACCACCTAACATCAATTTCAACTTCGAAATAGCGCCCAACACGTGTAGCCGTGACGGGTGCTATTTCGAAGTTGGCGCTGCTACTTCAAAGTAGCGTGCACGTGTAGACACAGCCAGATCCTCCCTGGCTATCCCTGAATCAAGGGAGCTGAAGAATCTGGTGGCCATTTCCAGAAGCTTCATGGAGTGGGACAGGAGGAAGCTTGCCATAACTTCAGGTGTCCACTGGCCAGACTTTTAATAATACAGTTGGAAGTCATGACCAGAGCTGACAGAAGATCCACCAAGGGTGCGTCTACACTAGCCGGCTACTTCGAAGTAACCCGCACAACGTCGAAATAGCACCCGTTGCGTCTACGTGCGCCAGATGCTATTTCAACATTGAAATCGACGTTAGGCGGCGAGACGTCGAAGTTGCTATTCCCATCCAAGGAACACAGGTGCCAATGAGGCTGTGCAGGGTGCCCCAGGGCCCTTCCCCCAGGCTCCCCTCCCAGGCATCTCCCCGGGTACCCCGCTTGCCCAGCCCATCCTTCCTCGGTACCCCTCCCTTTCCAGCCCCACACCCGGCCCCCCTCCCCCAGTGGGTGTGTGCCCAGGCCTCCTTACCTCCATGACGATGGCCCCAACTGTGGCCTTTCCCACTCCAAACTGGTGTCCCACTGAGCAATAGCTGTCTGGAGTGGCCAGCTTCCAGACAGCTATTGTGACCCTCCTCTCGACAGGGAGGGCGCGCCGCATCCGGGTATCGTGGTGCCTCAGTGCTGGGGAGAGCCACTGGCAGAGCTCAAGAAAGGTCTGCCGGCACATGCAGAAGTTCCGGAGCCACATATCTTCGTCCCACTCCCACATAACGAGCTGCTACCACCACTCGGAGCTGGTGGGGTAGCTCCAGAGGCGGGGGAGCAGCCGGTGAGGGAGGAAGAGGGGAGCCCAGTGGTCAAGGGGAGTCCCTGTCTGCCTCCGGGGTGGGGTCCTCTGGCAGGAGCCACTGGGAGGCCTCCTGGGCTGCACATAGCAGGGCGCTTGCCCCCTGGATGACTACCTAGAGGGCCTCCGCTTCCTGCTGCTGCTGCTGCTGCTGCAGCTGCTGCTGGGTGTCCATATCTGCTGTGACTTGGTCTGCAAGAGAGTGGCTACTGCTCTGCAGACCTCATGTTGTGCAGGCTGGGTGTGTATGGGAGGGGCCCTTTAAAGGAGCGGCTTGCAGCTGCCCCGGAAGGGCTAGTGTGCTCTGTGACCCGGTCCGCGGTCTTTCCTGGACCCTTATTTTGAAAGAGGGTGCTTGTGTGTGTGGACGCTCTGCATTTCCTTCCAGGGTGGCTCCTTTTGACATTCCCCGTCACTACTTCGACGATGAACATCGACGTTGCCAGCCCTGGAGGACGTGTAGATGATAATTGTCGAAGTAGCCTATTTCTATGTTCTTCCTTTGAAATAAGCTACATTGATGTACTGTGCTAGTGTCGATGTAGCCCAATAGGGATAGGGGGTAGAAAGAGGACAATTGCCCCAGAGCCTGGCAATTCAAAAGGACACTGTGGTAGCAGTGGTAGATGACATCCTGGCCCCTTAAAATTGCTGATCTGCACAGCTCTGAGGGCTCCATGAGGGCATGCCATCCTCTGGGCAGTGCAGAGGGCTGGGTGTCCTACCTCTTCTGCCAGAGGTTCTGTACCCTCTGAGATCATCGTCCTGCTCCCCACACCTTGCCAGAAGCTCACATCTCCCCTGGCTGTCAGGGTCTCTTTTGGACTATGCATTCTGATTGAAAACTGTATGCCTGGCAACCCTAGTAGACAGTGAAGAAAATCTTCGTTGCTTTAGCCATAATTCCTTAAATACTCCATTATTGTGCTGGGTTAAAGAGGGAAGAAATCAGGACCGCAGCTGCTCCTCTTCCTTGTCTCCCTTTCTGGTATGGGCCCCTAGCAGTGCTGAGAAGGCACCATTTCCACACTCCTTTGGGTGCAGATATCGCAATTTTGATTTTTGCATGAGACAAAATAAGGAGATGGAATGGGGAAGTTTCCTTATGTCCTCCTCCTAACCCTCTGTGGATGGAGATAAGAGTTTGATCCAGATTCTGCTGAAGCCAATGGGAAGTTTTGCACTGGCTTCAGTGGATTTTGGATCATATCTTGGTTGGGATAGCTGCTCCTTTGGCACACAAGAGCCACGTCTACATTAGCTGGCTAATTTGAAGTAGCTGTGCCAACTTCGAAATAGCGCCCACCGCGTCTACACGTGCTGAGCTCTATTTCGAAGTTGAAATCGACGTAAGGTGGTGAGACGTCAAAGTTGCTATCCTCATCAGGAGATGGGAATAGCTCCCGACTTCAACATTGAACGTCGAAGTAGGGCACGTGTAGACAATCCGCTTCCCACGACATCGAAATAGAGGGGTCCTCCAGGGTGGCCATCAGCTGAGTGGTTGAGAGACACTCTCTCCAGCCCCTGAGCTCTATGGTCGCTGCTTGCAGGAGCCCCTTAAAGCTCCCTGCCCCCTTATTTCCTGTGCAGGAAGCTGAGAGCTCGTGCAGGCAGCAGCACAGCCACGTGCACAGCCTGCACATCCTCAGAAGCCCTAACCCGCCACCCTGCATCCCATGGCATCCAGCCAGCCCCCCAAGCGCCCACAGGGCACCTCCCCAAGGGGAGCCAGGGCTCCCAGCCTGCCAGCCAGCCAGGGAAGAGGCAGCGGGGCCCCTCCTGGATGGAGGCTGAGATCCGGGACCTGCTGGGGCTCTGGGGTGAGGAGGAAGTGCTCCAGGTAATAGGGAGCAAGAGGCAGAACGCGAATGTGTTCACTCAGCTGGCCGAGGGCCTGGCTGCCCAGGGTCACCCTACCCTCACTCCTCCACTTCAGGAGTAAGGTAAAGGAGCTGCGGCAGGGTTACGCCCGGGCCCAGGACACGGCCAGCCGATCTGGGGCCGCCCCCACCACTTGCCTCTTTTACAGGGAGCTCAGGTCCATCCTGGGCCCCCGCTACACCTCCTCCCCCCCCGGCTACCCTTGACACATCGGGCAATGAGCCCCAGCAGGCCCCAGAGACAGAGTCTGCCCCAGAGGCCAGCCCTGCACCCCAGCGGCCCCCCTCAGGAGCCCACCCCTGGGACACCGGAGGAGGAGGAGGCCTCCAGCGATGTGGGGGCTGGTGATAGACCTCCCCTCCCACAGCTCCAGCAGGCCGTCTGCCCGATGGGTGTCCCCCAACTGTGGGAGCGGACCGTCAGGTATGTACCCCCTGGTGCACACCCCCGGGGTTAAGGGGCAGGGACAAGAGACATGACCAGGGCCCTCCACACACCCAGATGACGATGGCCCCAAGGACAGCAGTGGCATGTCCCTCAGAAGAGTCCATCAGCCCCTGCCCCCCAGCAGGACAGCGCCATGCTCCATCCCTGGGGATGGGGAACCTAGGGTCCCCAGGGGGGAGGGTTGGACTCCCATCATCATCATCATCAGCATCTCTGGGGGACGGGGATGGGGAACCAGCAGCAGAGAGGTGGGGGGACAAGGGCCATGGGTCAGGGCCCAGACTAATGGCTGTCTCCACTCTTGTTCGCCCCTATGTTCCGCAGCTGCACCATTGGAGGGCCCGGAGAGCACCGGCATGGCATCAGTGGTCCCGGACAGCCCACCGGGGCCATCCCACCAGGCCAGCCCCTCGGTGGAGCACGGACCAGCCCCAGGATGAGCTCGACAGCAGTGGAGCCATCTGCAGGCATCTACGGACCCCCAGCTGCTTGCCAGCCTCCGATGTCAGCTGGAGGTGTCCGAGCGGCACCTGCAGGTGGAGAAGCGGCGGCTCCATCTCCAGGAGTGAGTGCTGGCCTGGTGCCAGGAGGCTTGGGGGGCCTTCCTGCGCACCTTCGAGGACATTGCGTGGCACTTGCCCCCCCCCCCGCCGCTCTGCCCGCCGCTCCACCCGCCAGTCCATCTGCCGCTCCGTCTGCCGTCTCTCCACCATCAGCCATCCTGGGGCCTGCCACCAAGGGGGACCATGGGCCTCCGGACTCCGCCCGGCCCTATCTGCCAGTTCTCCCGGCCCCCACGCAGCCTCGACTGGGCCTCCAGCCAAGACTTGGGTCGCGACCCCCCAACACCAGTCTCAGCACAATAGGGGGTGCGTGGCCGAGGATGTTGCCTCCCAAGAACCCCTCTGGTCCCCTCCTTTGGACATATTCCCCCCATCCTTGTAAATAGTTTTTGTTCTACCCCTGTTTAGTACCTGCCCCCCCATGTATATAGTTCCCCCCTTCTTCTGTTAATAACTAATGCAGGTTGCATGGTTTTGTTTAAAAAAATTCCATTTATTGCACAAAAGTGTGTGGGGGGGGTGCTCTCAGGTCCTCTGTGGTGTGGGTGTGGGGGCAGGGAGTGTTGTGAAGGATTGGGTGGGGGGTGCAGTGGGTGGCTCACCCGCAGCTGGCCCTGCCAGCGTTCACCCCACAGCCTGGTCAAAATGGGCCCACAGGGCCTCCCGGACCTGGATCCCCTCAGGGTCAACCTGGAGACTGGGGGAAGCAGGTGGCTGCACGTCGGCCCTGCCAGTCTCCACAGCCCAGCCCTGGAAGAAGGCCTCTCCCTTGTTCTCCACCAGGTTGTGGAGTGCGCTGCACACGCCCACAACCTGGGGGATGTTGGTGAGGTCTGCATCCAGGTGGGTGAGGAGACACATCCAGCGCCCTTTGAGGCGGCCGAAAGTGCGCTCGACCACCTGGCACGCATGGTTCAAGTGCGTGTTGAACCGCTCCTGGCTGGCTGTGACATGGCCTGTGTAAGGGTGCATGAGCCAGGGCCAGAGGGGGTACACTGCGTCTGCGACAATGCAGAGGGGCATGGTGGTGTCCCCCACAGGGATCTCCTGCTGGGGGCTGTAGGTCCCCGCCTCCAGCCAGCAGCACAGGCCCGAATTTCTGAACACCCGGGAGTCGTGGGTGCTGCCAGGCCAGCCAACATAAATGTCCAAGAGGTGGCCCCGGCTGTCCACCAAGGCCTGGAGGACTATGGAATGGTATCCCTTCCTATTGAAGAAGCGTCCTCCACTGTGCTCCGGGGCACAGATGGGGATATGGGTCCCATCCAGAGCCCCAAAGCAATTCTGGAAGCCCAGGCTGGAAAACCCCGCGATGGCAGCATCCGGGTCCCCAAGCTGCACGAGCCTGCCAAGGAGCAGGGCATTGATTGCGCGGACAACCTGCAGTGGAAGGACATGAGAGAGCACCAGTGAGGGGCATCCAGGGTGTGTCTGGCCCTCTCCCCAGGGCTCCCCCCCTCCCCCAGGGATCCCCTCCTCTCCCCAGGGCTCCTCTCCCCCGGGTCCTGTTACCTCCATGAGGACAGCCCTGATGGTGGCCTTGCCCATGCCGAACTGCTGCCCTACGGATCGGTAGCTGTCTGGAGTGGCCAGCTTCCAGACAGCGATGCCGACCCATTTCTCTACAGTGAGGGCACGTCACATGGGGGTGTCCTGGTGCCGTAAGGCAGGGATGAGCCACTGGCAGAGCTCCAGGAATGTCTGCCGGCTCATTCGGAAGTTCCAGAGCCAGCGGTCATTGTCCCACTCGACGAGTACCAGCCGCTCTCACCAGTCCATGCTCATGGGGTAGCTCCACAGCTGGCGGCATGTGTGGTGGGCGGGGCTGGGAGGGCAGCAAGGTCTGGGGCTGCTTCCTTATCCCCTTCCTCAAATAAAAGATGGTCAGCTGCCTCCTGCATGGCACTGAGCAGGGCAGCCACTGGTCCTCCAGGGGTGGGTGTGTGAGCCTCTGGCGGCTGCTGCTGCTGCTGCTGCTGCTGGGGGTCCATGCTGCTTCACTGGGTGTGCATGCCTGTGGTTCTGCAGACCGCGTGCTGTGCAGGCTGAGTGTGTCTGGGAGGGGCCCTTTAAGGGAGCAGCTTGTTGTTGCCCCAGAAGTGCTAGTCCTCCCTGTGACCCTGTCTGCAGCTGTTCCCGGCAACCTTATTTCGATTTGGGCCACTTTGGTGTGTAGACGCTCCCCTGCAGCGCCTATTTCGATGTAGTGCTGTCCAATGTCGATGTTGAACGTCGACGGCACCAGCCCTGGAGGATGTGTAGACGCTATTCATCAAAATAGCTTATTTCGATTTCGCTACATTGAAATAAGCTATGTCGATGTAGCATCCCAGTGTAGACGTAGCTAAGGAGAACAAAATATCACTACTCGGAGAAGAAGGAATCTGTCAACCTTCACAATGAATTCCTTAAACCACAGAATGAGTGTTTTTTCTACCAGATCATTCCCAGAACTCCTCAGAGATTCCAGAGCATGGAAACAGAAGTCATCTTATCTTTTCTTCATTTGTAAGATACTGATCATTGCCAAGTATCATTTTTATATTACTCGTTATTAGTGGCCATACTCTGGTACTTTGTCTCCTGCTGTACTGGGCTAGCTGGTTAAGCAAAACCCTCATTCTAGATGTCAGCATGCATGGCACTTGCTGTACATTTGTTGCTAATAACTGACCACATTTTTCCAGGTCCCTCTGCGATACAGTACTTGACAGCAAATCAATGCAAGCTGCATTACAATACTTCTTTCTGTCATAGCAGTTATTGCAGTGCACTATGGCAAAGGGAAACTAATAGTTCTTTACCAGTTTCATAGAACTGTATTACAATAAATGCAATGAAAACATCTCTCTTGTCACATTAAGGTTGTTGATGTACAATTTTTAGAAAGTTGGAGAGTTTGTGTGAGTGTATGTGTGTGTATGTGTGTGTGCGTGAGAGAGGAAGAGAAATCTTGCCTTCTCTTTGCTACCTAAAGCATTCATTGTGATTTTGAGAACCTTTTACAGTCTGTAATCAGCCCTCAACCTGTATACTCACTGGCATTTTGTTATGGTTCAGAGGCCATTTATGGTCCAAAAGTGAAGATGTGGCATATTTACTTTACCCTCCTCTTGACCACAATTTCTGGCTTCTAATTTGAAAAGTCCCATTAGGAAAATTCAAAGTATTGCTTAATTGGATCAGTTTCAGTGGTAATTGATGACCATTGATTTCAACAAAAATCTCACTTAAACCTGGCAAGGAGATTGCTAAAAAAAGTGCAGAAAATGATCTGAAACAGCCAAGAATAACCTATGTGTTCATTTGTGCACGAAGGTCTCACTTGGATGTTTAATTATACTGAAACAGTTTTCCACTTTCTAACTCTGTAAATTACAAACAGAAATAGACCATATCTCAAATGATGTACAATATCCTGGATAAAGGTCCCTTTATACATACACTTTATATTTTGTTGGCATCAGCTACTTTTATTGTATATTTCAGATTATCTTCATAAAAACTGATTATTTTTGTTTTAAAGACATTAACTAGAAGGTTTATAAGCCCTTCTCTGTTTCCCGATGTGTTCCACTTAAGGAAAACTCACTCAGACAAGGCTACCGACAAAAATGAGTTCTCTAGAATCCTCAAAATACCACAAAGTGACACTGGCCAGTTGAGGTCCAGCAAGTCAGTTAAGAGGCACTGCCTGCAGGTAATTAGGGTAGTGTAAGGTGAGACTGAGACAAAGGAGGACATCCTCAGAGCTTGTGTAGAACCCCAGGGCAAAGTCAGAGCTTAGCTTGATAGTATGGCAGTTTGGAGCTTGCCGTTCAGTTTTGTTCATTTAGCTAAAGATGAAGACAGCCAAATTCTGAGCTTTGTTATGCTTAGCTGTTTCCAGACTGACACTGAGCTTATGGTATGGGACTTCATGCTCTGATTGGATGACCCTGACTTCTGGCTTGTGGAAGATGCCATCTGCAATACCGTATTTGGCTCCAGGACACACAAAGCAAACTCTGAGAGACAGGACTTCCCGGGGAAGAAGGTAAGAGGAGACCTAGGAAAGGCACTGCTGAAAGAAACCAGCTCTGAAGGCCCCAGAAGCCCTGATCCCAGTGAGAAAAGAACTTTACCAGAAGGGGCAAGAGGTCTGGATTGTTAGAGAACTACACACGGCTTCAGAGAGAGAGATGCAGCATTTAGACATCACTGAGGATTCTTCACCAGGTGAATGCAAGAGATATGACTCGAGAAGAGATCCCTGGATCAAGGGGACCTTACTGTTGGTGAGCTTGAATGGAAGGAATTGATCGATGGATTCAAGTGAGGCAGATGAATATTAATTCCCCAGCACCACCTCCCACGATAGACTTTGAGGCAAAGACCTGCTTACATGTCTATTTAGCATTCGCGTAAATACACTAGAGCTCTGAAGGGCACTGTTAGCTGTATAAAAGCCTTACTGACAGCCCATTGGTGAAACTGAGGCAGGGATACACTTTCCGCTATGTGCTGGGACCCCAAGAGTATGTGGGGCATTGTCAACAATGATATCAGAGACTACTCTGGGGTTGAAGACCACATTATTATAGTCATATTAGAGCCAATTGAAAGGGAAAATGTCATGTGAAAGGGAAGCAACTCTGGGTAACATATGAAGATCCACGTATCTAACAGACCTGGAAGGGACCTTGCCAGGTCATGGAGTCCAGTTCTCTGCCCTCTTGGTAAAGCCAAGCACCATGCCTTTCTTTTTTTAAATCTATTTGCCTCATACTCCTAAATAGTTCCTCAAGGATTGAGCTCACAACCTGAAGTGTAGCGGGCCAATGCTCAAACCTCTGAGCTACCCCTCCCCCATCTCCACTACACTCAGTACACACAGTGATAAGCATCCTTCCCTCGTTTTTTTCCTTTATTTTGAATGTGAGAAAAACTAACTATTGCTTGAGCTTCTTCTCATGTTGTCTGTTTCAAGAATATTTCCTGGCTGAATCACCCAGCCAACTCTTCTACTCCTTTCTTCCACACAAGAAAGACCTTAGACACAATTTTAAAGTATTATCAGAAGAAAGTCTACAGCAGTTTAAGGTTTAATACAACTCTGTGCTGTCAACTGATTGATATTCTCTGGATTTCTTAATATGATTGTATTCTACCAGCAAATACAGCACTCTGTGCTGGGCAATCAGTACCTATCTTCCAAGTATTGTACTTTTCCCATGATCCCCTCTTCCATCCTTCTGCATGATGGAACAGTGTATTTAAAAAGCCACCATGCTAAACCAATTACCCTGAAATGTTCCTATTAAGGAACTGACACTGAAATAAATGCATAAACCAACAGGCATTGACTAAAATTCATTTTAGTCAATTTCAATAGTACAACTTCTTGATTAACAGTTCTCATACCTGCCTGCAGAAATAGTCCAGAGACCACCGTGCTTAATATATAAGAGTAAAGGAAGTGGAAAGTGAAGAAAGCGGCTTTGCAATTTTGATTTATAGGACAATCATACTCAAAGGAATCAACATATGTGGAAAATTATATACCACTGTATACTGATACAATGATGAGTGGCTTCATCAACCATGTAAAGTAAATTGCATGCTTTGTATCAGATCAGCATTTAATTTGGCTTACATATGAATAATCAACAATTTGGACTGAGTTATACACATTGATTACATTATTTATTTAGATTTTTATGGCACAAGGTCTCCAACTTTTTATAATACTTAAATAACCTTATTCAACATGAGAGCGCCAATCAGTAGTCTATGAATTGAACTACAGGTTTATATTCTCTAATCTGGACTTCTGTCATCCAGCAAATCCCTGGTCTGTCATTACTGGTGACTCTGTGGGCACTCTGAGGCTAGTGTGCAGATGGGAAAAAAGCCAGTGGGCTAAGGCCAGAACTGTTGCTGGACTGGGGAAGAACAGAGGATGAAGCCCAGGATCAGAGCTCCAGAACATCAACAGGCCTGCAGGCTGGAGTTGCAGAGCCCCGGCAGCTCCTTGGGCCAGTGCAGTGGAGGCTGGGGTGGGGGATGGAGCAGCAGAGGTCAGAAGGGGTGTCTCTGTACCCCGGTGGCTGGATCAGTGGAACTGCAGCACAGTAGGGGCAGGAGCAGTGGTGCCCCAATGGCCCTGAACAGAGGGGAAGCATTAACCTTCCCTGGTCTGGCAAATGTCCCCATTAACCATACTTTTACCAAATCATGGTGAGGAGTTGTCTCTAAAGCTGAACAAGGTGGTAAGCAACCCAGAGCCTAACACTACCCCAGCTGTAGTGCACCAGAGCATGGCGGGGGGAAGATGCTTCCTACTCTTTTGATTGGTTATCAGTGCTGTGGGAAGCAGCCCCAGAAAGCCAGCAGTTGCCATAGCTGCACAGATGCTACACTAACCCCACCCGCACAGACGTGAATGGTCAAGAGGGAATGGAGTCTTGACTGATATTGCAATAGATGGAGTGAAGTTCATCCTCTCCTCAGAGCAGTGGTTAAATCAGAAGGAACATGGTGACTCAGACAGCCACATTCTCTCCCTCCCAGACTGCTTTAGCTCTTTCACAGGACAGATCATGCAGTAAAAATCCCTCAGAGAGACAGACAACATATGCAATAGCTGAAGGGTGTTTCTGTAGAATACCTTGTTGACTGTTTCCTCATGTTGTAATGAAAAGAGCTCCAGCCTGAGTGCCAGTCCTGAATGCAAACTTATAGAATCAATTGAAAACTACAATAGAAATGCTGTGTAACTAGGCCTCAAACAATCAAGGACTGTGACAGTTCAACACAACACCTTCATGAAGCATGGGTATGATGTGTTTTTTACCTAATGTTCTATTCAAAAGATGGAAGACTGCATACTAGCCTAGTGTTTTATGTCCTATACGAGAAGAGGAGTCGTCAAAACAAATGAATCTATTTAGGCATAAATTTTTGTGGTCAAAAGCCCAGTCCATCAGATGCAAGTGATGAAGTTGGTCTTTGCCCATGAAATGTGTCTGACAAAGTAGGTCTTTGCTCATGAAAGCTTGCGTCCAAATCATCTGATAGTCTTTTAGGTGCCACACGTCTTCTTATTGTTTTTGTAGATACAGACTAACAAATCCACCGCTCTGATAAATTTCATATATTCAGGCTTGTATTACACAAGGAAAGACTTGGCACATTTCAATTTATGACACTTAACCATAATTCTACTGAACAATGGTGAATCTATGGTTGACCACACATGGAAAAAACTCAGGGTTCAGGTCCCAAAAATCTAAAGTTCCTCAATGTGTGAGAAGGCCAATTTTGTTTTTCAGTGAGGCCTAGTGATTCTGCACTACCTTCCACAACCTTCCTCATTTTCAGATATTGTGCTTTTCTTCTATTCCCACTTCTCCAACATAACCCACATTTAGGCTGGGTCTCCATGGACCATTTAGTGTCAGCAGCTTCCTGGAAATGAGCAGTCTTGCAATTCCAAATGGCTGCTCATTAGCATAATCATGTGACTAATTAGCATAGCTGTGTGAGATCTCCGCTGGCAGAGGCTGCTGTAAACAGGCTGTGCAGACATGCCTGTGCTGGCAAAAATCTGATCTGTTGCCAGCCCTCTTCTGCCTGGGTCTCTGCAGACTCAGCTTTAGGGCTTGAGACACAGAAGGGAGAAGAGTGTTTGTTAATGTTGAAAGGTTCTGCCAAATATTACTGGTGACATAAACCTCAGGGGTTTGGTGCAGACATGCCTGGGCTGGCAAAAATCTGATCTGTTGCCAGTCCCCTTCTGCCTGGGTCTCTGCATTCCCTCCTCTTCTGTGCAGTCCAAAGTCCCTGGTGCCTCTTTGCAGATTCTTTTGCATGTTCCATACAATAGCAAAACAATAAGGTCAAACAGACCATCTGCCTTTCCAAGTTCTCATATTCAGACATTTCAGTCTCTTTGCTTGCTCCTCTGCATAAATGTAGAGGATGCCAGGTCTTTTAATTTAAAGGCATTCTAGTGTTTATCAGAGAAGGTACCTACACAGTTTCTAAAAGTAAGTAAAATGCAAATGAATTGAAATAAGTGTAGTTGATTATATAAAAAAGGATAATTGGTATTGCAGAGGTCCAAACAGTGTGGCAGAATGTAACTAACTCCTAAACAGAGAGTGAACAAAATCAACTGGTATGAAAAGGGATTCAGACAGCTAGAAGAAAGAGTAATTCCTGCTCTAACTTGTCTGTGGCTATAATTTATATACATACAGTAATAATGGCAATGTATATACGTGTAAGTGTAAGACATTTATTTCCCCCCATCAGTTATCCACACAAGATTGAAAATGAGTTTTCAGTCATCTAATCTGAATGCCAACTTTCTGATAGCTGCACCAATTTTACGTGTAAAGGACTTTAACAGTGGAGGGGAGTAACTGGGTTGATTCCACCTGCTACATAGTAAGTTTTCCCGGAATTGTATTGTCTCTTGTATTGTCTCTTATCTGTACTAGCGCTACAAATCGAGAGGCTGGCTGAAAAATAAATGACTTGGCTAAGTGATTAAGGGGCTTGATTCTAGAAAGAAATATACACATAAGCAAAGTAGTTTTGTTAATTCAGTTAAACAAATGCATGCTGGATATCATAAGTGAATGCCGGTATGTAAGCTGGATAGCTGCTCTGAACACTTTTGTGTTACTAATTATATCATTATTAGTGGTTACTTGTGTTGCAAATAGGCATGTGAAATTCTAGTGTTCAAACACAGTTTGACTAATGGTCTTTTCAAGTCTGTAACTGTCAATACATCAAGTGTAAATTTAGGTCCAGACCTCCAAAATGTAAATGTTTTTGTCACTAAAACTTATTCATAAGATACTACCTGAAGTTCAAGAAGTCTCTTAATAATTCCTGGTATCAATCACAGTTGTTTTCCACAAGAATCCAATAAGCTGTGTGTAGCATCTTGTATGCTGACAGCTTTGTGCCATCCCAATCTCATTTAAAATGCAAAAATCATATTGCAGCCCTTTGAAGACCTAGATCCCAGTCTGGAGCCAAACGTCATTGGCTTGGCAATTGTTAGGTATGGCTCAGTAAAAAACCTTCATATTGATCTGAGGGTTGTGTTAAGAAAACAGCCCTAAGAATCTAACCTGGTATTGCTGTATGAATATAGGCCTGAAGCACTGTTTTGTGATTCCAACCCTGTAAATGTGTACGTCCATGGGTAATGTTAGGCATATTGCTATGCTATTATTCCTGTCACTGTTGCTTTTGTGATATTTTTTTTCCATCTTTGCTCAAGTCTAACCTCAGTGGAACAGATTTCTTGTGTAAAGTTGCACAGGTGTATATGTATTTATAAGATTATGGCCCTACATCTGTATCTTCTGTGCTCTGCCTTTCTGAAAAGAAACTTGTATATATATATATATATATATATGTGTGTGTGTGTGTGTGTGTGTGTATATATATATGTATATATATTACTGGACATAAGAAGGATTGATTTATTCAGTTAATTTAAGATTTCCCTAAATTGTTGGAGGCATCTTCATATTTCCTCCTGCCTCTATTGCTTTTGTGACATTTTTCCCATCTTTCCTCAAATCTCTAGCCTTAATAATGTCTCAAGAACTAATTCCTTACATTTCTTCATCAGCCAGATCATGTCCACCAAGACTCAGTAAAGACTCCTGGAAAGCCACCTACATATATCTTTAAATAAATTAAATCTAGATATAAATATTTTTTATTTTATATATTGAGGTGTATCAGTTGTGGGCTCTGTCACTTTTAAAATGATTTTTTTTTCAATGGAAGATAGCTAGGGACAACTTTGAGACTAGGTAACTGCTGAGATTTTCATGACCAGTTTAATTCATTAGTTCAGACATGACATTATTATCAGACTTGCTCGCTTCTATGTAAAATGAGAATGTAGTAAATTAGGACAGAGAATGTGTGTGGAAACAACACCTAGCTAATATAGTATAGAATGCCTTTAGCCGAACAAAACAGCATAAAAGATAAAGTTGTACAAGAAAAGGTGACATACTGAACTATGGTACTGTACAAGCTAAAGAAATAATTCAATGTAAAATGTGACTGTTAGAGTAAGTGAGATAAGGTGGCATACTGAATAAATCCATAAAATACTAGGGTGCCTAAAAAGAAACAAATGAAAAGGTTAGAAGGAAAATCTATATTAATTCTGATATCTCCAAGCATAAGCTAACTGGATCACCTGATCATCATGTCTGAAATTCAAGCATGAAGCATGAGAAGTGATAGAAACAATGTTTCAACAGTAGAAAAAACAGACTTTGCAGCTCAGAGTAAAATAACCAGGGCAAGGGAAACTAGCTGTGACCCCATTGCTCTTGCCAAATGACAGACACAAAAGATAAAGGTAACACCTGGACACATCTCATTTGGAAGGAAAAAAAATTCTGATTTCCCTAACCACATCTAAGTTGGATGTTGTGACATTTCTTCAAAGCTTGTAGACTTATAAGAGAAATATTAGTATTTTTGCAATACCTGGAGATGAAATGTAGCTAGTATAGACTCAGCATAGCTATATGTTCAACCAATTAACAATTCAACAGAAGTTGCATAACTGTCCCTCCAAATTTAATTGCATTTTCTGTCAAATAAAATAAAATAAAAATCGACCTATTCTAACCAATAGTTCACCAAAAAATGGAAACAGATTCTCAATTTTCTTTTTGAGCCAAACTGAAAAAATTCTGCAGAAAAACAAACTATTACTTCCCAGACATGGTCAGAAAAAGACATTTTAACCTCAAGTTTAAGGGTGCAAAAATCATTTTACTGCTTATTTTTGCTATATGTCACCTTGTATTATGTTAATTGAAATACCTGTATAATAAACCCAGCAACTCACAATACAAGAACCCACCTATGAACAGTAATACGATTTTTTTATTTAAATAATAAAGGGTCTTTGATGTTTGTTATCTTAGAAAAATTAAACTGTTTAAATATAATACTTTTGGTTGTTTAGGAGACTAAAATTCTGACAACAATTAAACACAGAGCAAAACAAAAGCAAACATAGAATATGATCAAATGCATTACTTTACTACTATGCAGTAACTATATGAAGGTGAATGTTTTCTCATTATCTATAACATTAAATATCATGTAATGCAGTTCCAGTGTAACTCTGTTGTTTGTGAAGTCAACATAGATATTCAGAACCATATCCTGAACAGCAATCAGTAATAACAGAAAATATATTTGTAATGCATATTGCATTTTGTATGTTATCTTTAGTATTTTGAATAATATGGCCATCAATAAATATGAGAATAAATGTATATGTTACATGTCCATCTCTTGATTTCTGGTAAATTGGTACTTAATTTTTTGAAATGTGCTGTTTATAAAATTTAGTGTAGGTATGTATGACTTATGGGTAAGAGTATATCAGGTGTAGTATTACTATATTCAGGAAAGAACACAGACATATTCTGTAAATAATCACTGATATTTGATTCAATGCTTTCAGATGCTAACATAGTTGCCTTCCAAACACTTGACCATAATTTGATTTCTAGCCCATGGAACTTAATTGAACATTCATTAGAATAATCTATTCTTTGATAGCAATGCAATAACCAGGTGTGCAACGTAAGCTTTATTCTTAGTATAGAAATGAAATCATTTTCTGTAAATAGGCTGATAAGAATAAATTATAGTAAAAGCCACGTTATTCAGCACTTGCATAACCAGCACATTCTGGTAACTGGTACTCAGGGCAACTGCCCTGTATGGACCAGCTGGCGTAGAGTGGCTCCTGAGGGCAGGGCTGGCTGAGTGCGGCTGGCTTTCCAGGTGGAGCTGGCTGTCATGGGGTGGCTCACCTAGCTGGGGTCAGCTGCTGCAGAGCAGCCCCACAGCCAGGGCCAGCTGAACAAGGCAGGCGGCACTGCTGGGGTTGGTGGTGTTGGGACGGCTCCCTCCACCCAGCCCTTGGGAGTGGTGCAGTCCCTGCTGGACTAACTGGTAAATTTGATTATCCATAAACCCATGTTCCTCAGGATTCTAGATAATCAAGCTTCTGCTGTAGTTGGCTTTGGAAATATTTATGGTGAATCCCAGGCTTTATGCTAAGTGAATAGGTTAGATCCTTGGTCCTTCAGAAGTACACTTTTCACTGTGCCAGTGTGGTTGGCCTACAATCAGAGTAGGCTGTATGGATGAGATCCATCGAGAATAAAAGAAGTTGAGAACAGGGAGGCCTTAGGTTGCTTTAAGTTACACAAGACATTGTTTTGGTCCTTGGATGCCCTAGGATAAGGTAATGGATGACATAAGTTGGGTCAGCTGACTAGTTCAATTTTTTTCCTCTACAAGCATCTGTTCAAATGTGTATATACTCATCCCTCATTAAACGAGTACTTCACTTATGAGTACTTACTTAAACAAGGGACATATTTACTTACCTTGGTTCACTCTATGAGTGAACTCCTCCACTAATACAAAGCTAATCCCCTCCCTGTGGCTCCAACCTGCCCTAGTCTGACCACCCCCACCGGCCCCACAATCCCTACCCGCAACTGCCTGACCCCCCACCTCCACCGGCTGCGCAGCAGCCTGACTCCTCCCTTCCGGCCCCACGGCAGCCTAACACCCCCGCCCCATCCACCGGCCTTGCAGTGATTACCCACGGAAGCCTGACCCCCGTCCTCTGCCAGCCCCGCGGCAGCCTGACCCCTGCACCTTCACCGGCCCCACAGCAGCCTGACCCCCCCGCCAGCCCCGCAGTGCCTATCCATGGCAGACTGACCTCCCCCACCTCTGCCAACCCTATGTCAGCCTGGCCTCTCCCAACAGGTAGACCTAACCCACCGCAGCCTGCCCCCTACCCCCCCACCGGACCATGCACCCAACCTTCAGCAGCCTGATCCCCCCCACCCATCCCACAGACCCAACCGGCCACCAGGTTTTAACCCTCCCTCCCACTCATGGCCCTAAACTGCACCCAGCATTTAACCTTTTCCAACCCCCAACCCCAAGGTTCACTTACCTTTCAAAAGCAGCACCACCTGCTGCTACTTGTTTGCCAACCACTAGGAAACAATCAGAGACTTTTACATGTATTTTAATGAGAATTTAGTGTCCCTCTTATGAGTTTTTGCCTACGAGCACAAAGTTGGGAACCAATTGTGCTCATAGAGTAAGGGATGAGTGTACTGAGTGAATGAAATTTATCCATTTATTTCTGCTGCATAGTTAATAGCCTGTTCAAAATGGTAATGTTCGGAGATTGGCAATATTGAATCATAAACAAGAGCAAATAATTGGCAGAGTTAAGCAGATGTTCACTGCTTCATTTGCTCCTCTGTATATCTATGAGGGGATAATTACGTTAATGTCAAAACAAAAAGTTGGAAGCTGCTCAAATAGTAGTTGAATACTAGAGGTGGGTTTTGTCTGGTAGTTACAGCTTAGTTCAGCTTTCCAAAGATTTATAGAGCTTCAGAAAGACAATGAAAAAGAAGGATTTGTGTGTGGAAGAAGTAGCTGGAGAGCCTCATATATCATTGAATGTTCCACGGCTAAACTGTGATTCAAGTTTGGATTTTGACACTTTATTCATTCTTTCATTTTAGCTTGTCTTGGTTTGATAGACCTTTAAACTATAGAGGTATCCTGCAGAGAATTGGTTACCTGATATTTGTTTTAATAGAAATGCTACTGTTGCCTGATACAAAGTCCATTGAAGTTAATAGAAAGATTCCAGTGATAACCAGCGGACTTTGTTCCATCCACACATTTCCCAGCCATAAAGCACTGACACCTTCTCCCAGAAAGAGTGGACAACATCCAGGATTCAGGAACAGTCATTCCCTATGTAGCTTTTACTTTTATATTAAAAATATAAAATGTTTGGTGGATAATTATCGAGTTCCAAATGAATTACTATACAGGCTGAACCTCTGTAAGATGGAACTCTCTCATCTGGCAAACTCCATATTCAGTAGTGATTTTAGTTAGCTGGATGACCACTTATCATGGGTGTGGCCAAATTTCCTGTGGGCCCATAAAGTTTGTTTCCAGTCACCAGTCCTGGCTTTCAGTGTTCTGTGCTGTTATTTAACTGTAATTTACCCCTAAATGTCTTCTAAGAATCAAATAAGCAGTGGAAGTGTTGGCAATGTGCAGGAAGATATTGACATTGTCCAGCAAGTTTTCTCCTCCAGCACTGGTCAGGTCCTGAGGTTGCCAGAGGAGGGAGGTTAAACCTGCATTCCCTCACAGTCTTATTCAGTGATTTAATAATGTAATATCTTTTTCATTTCTTTAAAAAATTTTTTTGCCTTAATGGTATTTTAACATGAGCCTACTCCTGCAAACCTTACCTAAATTCTTGTAGGATTAGGACATAGGTGTGTACAATTCATTTTAACATCCTACATATATATATTTGTAAAGTCTGTACAGACCCTAGTTTGGGGATTATATGGGATACAAAGGGAAAAACAGCAATAAGTCTGTTATTTTTTAATTAATCAAACAACAAAGAGTCTGTTCAGATTCATATTTATTAAAGCATTTGAAAATACTTGATTAGAAAGGATGACAATGTTTAGGCATCTTAGCCGGATTTACTGTTTTAAGCTGAGTAAGGTAAATATTTTCTTGTTTTATGAGTGGTAACTTGTGGACACAAGGAATATTTCAACAGTTTGAACATGAGTTGGAGAGTTATAGAATCCCTGTTGGAAGGCCGTGGTATTTTAGAAAATTAAATTTTATAATTGTGTAGTGTGCATTCAGACACCAATTTCAAGAATGAAAGGGTTATGTTAATAATGATTAAAGATGTAGTTCAAATTGGGACAAATATTACAAGATAATAAAAAAACCTCTAAAAACATAAACAGCTCTAAATTGCATAGATGTCTTGGGAGATCTCTGAATTAAGTATAGATCATCATCTCCTACTAACTTTTGATAGATCTCATTAAAACTACTGCAATAGAATCTGCTAAATGTCTCCTGAGAGATATTATGTGTAAATGCAGAAATTAAAAAATGAATATTGAATGATTCTATTGAGAAATTAGGGTCATTCAATTGTGTTAATGGCAGCAGAATATCAGATCTATGTTTTTCATCTGTTTTCCTAGAAAGAAAATGGAAATCTGCATATAATTTATAAATTTGATGAAGTATATTTCCAGATAGCAGTTTTGCATAATCCTTAAATGGTGCTTTATTAAACCTTAACTCTTTGGTGCTAGTGATTTGTACTTATTCAAAGCCCCTGACTTTGTAAAAGGAAAATGTGATTTCGCTGACAGGAAGTTTATAGAAAAAAAAATCCTTCTTTCTGAGCTATACTGCAGAGTTCTTTTTCTTATTACACACTTATCCTCCATGTTACATAATAACACCAACATAGACCAAGGAGAGATTCAAAATCTGCCCAGCATGACAAAGAGAAAAACATATCTTTATTCAGTTACTGGGAAACAAATCAGGGCTTTAAAATTGATAGCAGCTGACACTGCAAATGTGAAAAGGGTTAGTGTGACATTGTTTAAGGACATGTCAATGTCATCTGTTTCTGAAGCTGTGTGGCATAATATTACCAAGTAATGCATGGATGTCTTTACTATTATTGCCCTGAATTCTAAAGATTTTTTTTTCAGTCTGATTTTAATGGAACTTACAGCTGAATAAGGACTGCAGGATTCAGGTTATTATTATTATTATTATTATTATTATTATTATTATTATTTTAGATATAGGAGGATTTTTAAAGTAGTTTTTGGAATTTACATAATTATATTTAGAATGTTTAGAAAGTCAGATTATTTACAAACAGCAGATAGGTCAAATTTTACAAGAACTGATTTATTTGTAAGTGCTGCATAAAAGAGACATTGATGCCACACCGAAAAATAAAACGTATTTAATGTAAGTACATATAAATGATCATTCTGTTCTGATTTAAAAAGAGCCAAACGTGTACTGACATTTATCATATAAATAAATTCCAAAAAACTCTGGCCTGTCATCTCATTTTCCATAATATGTGTGTAAAGACTGGAAGATAGTAGGTTATTATGTATATAGAGAAGAGCTGAGATAGTACGGAAGCTTTATTTGAAAAAAGTAAACTTCAACTGTATTTCTCAGGTTTCCAACATCAAACGTTCCTGAAAGGTAAATTGGACTTAAAATACTGTTTTGGGCCTTCCACTTTAATTTCACTTAAGAAAAAATGTTTTCACCATTGTTTCTTTCTAGAGTAATGGAGTAATAATAGAGCTTGTGAGTCACTGAATTATAAATTGATAATTTGTTGTAACTATAGCTACACCATCCCTGCTACATTACTACATTGCCATCTCAAACAGCTAGCTCAGCCTTAAAGAATTATGTGGTTCAGACGTGATATATTGGTGTGATAGGAGCCACGGTAGTGTTATACTTGAGTTACATGTTCAGCTAATAATAAAGTAGAGATACACCCTTTGTTTCTTTACCTGGCAAGGTAGAAGGACATTGTTCTGATAGGCTTGTTGTTACTGCGATTGAACTGGTTATGCTTGTCCAATATGTAGGTCACTGAGTTCTTTAAAAAGTAAGAAATCAGCTTGAGAAAAATGCATTTCAGAAGAAATGTAGATGTAAAGGAAATAGCTGCTGTATCTCCTCTTAAAGCCTGAAAGTAACCCTACCATTTGTTCTTGAGCTCAAAGACCAAAGGTGCTGTTAAGTGATATATGTAGACATAATCTCACTTTCATGAACAAAGAGTTTACAATAAAAATATGTAACTGAATTCTTTAGGGGGAAAAAACAGAAAGTAAAAAGTTCAGAGGTTGAGCAATCCATAACTACTTTCATTCCAGGGGCTCTTTTTTCACTATTGAGAGAAAAGTACGGTTAAGTCAAATAAAATCTCCCATGTCATCTAAACTTTTAAAAGCACATTAAATGTAATACAATAATGCAGGATGAACTTTACTGTCTCCAATTCAGTTCCTCTGTGATTAGTGCCATTGATTTTGGGAAACTTCTTAAACATAAGACATGTTTCATTATTATCAACATTTTTATTGGCGGGATTTAAATGATGTGACTCAGTGATCAAAATAGAGACGTCACAATTTTCTGGAGGGAGGTCTCCGAAATGATGAAGGAAGGCACATAACACACTTGCCTCCAAAAGCATAACAGTATTTCCCTGGTAAACCCTGGGATATTGAACTTTCTGTGTGACTGCCTCTTAAAAAGTTATCCTGTTTTCCTGTGTAAATAAGATGAGTAAGTGTGCAAACATTTTTGTGGTTAAATATTTCAGAATCCAAAGCTCTTTGTTCTTTGTTTAGTTTCATATGTGCAAAAAAGAAAAGTGATTGTTCTTCCCTGGTTCTGCACAGCAACAGCACACCACACAAATACTGTAACATTTTGTTTCCCCAGGAGAATTACAGGCCCCAAGTAGCTCATCACAGAGGCTTTCTTGGAAGTTCTTAAAGAGATCCCAGTAATCCTGGTTCTGTAAAAAGGAAAGGGGGCAGACTCCTGGGGAATCTCTCTGACATCAGGTACAGAAGACACATTCCATAATTTATTTTCCTTGTTTCAGGGGGAGCAGGATCTCAGAGAACTTTCTTTTCGCATTTGAAATTGAGTTTTAATTTCAGCAAAGGAGTCTGGTATAATCAGAGGTATCTGGTTACACCAAAAGAAAGAGATGAGACATTTGATAGCAGGTATAATTAGGTTGGAATTTTATTACTAGATGTCTGGGACTATCAGTAAATAATATGTTTACATGTACATAGCAGGTAAACAAGGAGTTTCTTTGCTAGCACCCACCCCCTCCTTTTCCATCCATGTCCTCCAGCACACTAGACCAGGTCCGGTTGAAGGTGAAAAAACAGTGGCAGGGGAATTGCAGGGCCCAGGTTGCAGCCAGACAGTTGGGGGCAGCCCCCACAAGCTGCCCCTACTACAAGGAGCTCCACCTTCTCCTGAGGCCAAAGGAGGCTGGAACCCCCCACCATCCTCCTCGACATGTCTGTGGCTGACACCAATCTGGAGACTGCAACAGAGGGCGAGGACCACACGGGATCGTCAGCCAGCTCCAGGCAACTGTGGACAGCATGGCAACTCAACCCCACCAGCGATGGCAAGGGCTCAAGCGACAAGGCCCTTGTCATCGACATCCCATCCAGGCCATCCAGCCAGGCCCCTTCTGGCCATGCCTTGCCCACCTTCCCAGAGGAACCCATAGGTAGGTGGCGTGCACACCAGCCTCCTTAGTGCCCAGAGAGGGAGTGTCAGGTCCCAGCCATGGTGGCCACAGGCATCCCACACGGCCACCAGCCCAGGTACATGTGGACTCTGGATGGCTATGGTCCCCAGGCTCAGGGGGATGATGTGCAGCACTCAGCACCGCATAGATGGGACAGCACCATGGGCTGGCCAGACTTGGAGGGACTGGGAAACAGAGGGGGATGAGGGGAGGCATGTCCTCGGTACCCCTGTGGGGCACCCAGGGACATGGAACCTGGGGGGTGGGTGGGCAGGACACAGGGACCTGCACCTCCCCCTCTCTCTCTACAACTCCAGCAGCCAGACCAGCCCCACCACAGAGGGCGAGAGGGAACAGCAGGAACCATGTGAGGCCACTGCTTGGCCATCTGCTGGCACCACCAGGGTGGCAACGAGGAGGCAGGGGACACTGCCCATGCTGCAGCTCTGCAGGACCTTACTGGCATGCTGCAGGAGTGGCTTGCCATGGAGTAGCAGGCCTGGGACCGGGTTGTGGCAAACATGCATGACCTGACCCCAGGTGTGGTGGGCCACCTAGACCCAGCCGCCACCCCATCTCACGTCACTCCCACACCCGTCCCCTGCCCCCACCCCACCATCCCTCATACCCCGTCACCCAGCCGCTCCCCCAACTTCCCCCCTCTGACCTCCCCCACCTCTCTGCTCCCACAGTCAGCCTTCCCACCCCGACCTCGCCCGCCCCTCCACTCTCCCCCCACCCCACCCCCTGTAGCAAACTGCCCCCCCAAGAGCCTGAACTCTCTGCCCTTGCCCCAACCCACCTGCCCCTGGCCACCTTGATGCAGCTGGCCCATATGTTGATGGCCATCCCCCCTCCCCACTTTCCCCCCTTGCTGACCCGAGGGACCCCGCAGGGGCACTACCCAGCAGCGCCCCTACCTCCCCATGCCACCCATGCCAGCCCAGCCGCAATGGAGTGTTAGCCGGTGCACCCAGACCCGGGGGGGAAGGGGCGGATGTGGGAGACAGAGATCCCATCCCTCGACCCTCATAAATGATTAAGGCCTTCCGCCCTTACCCTCGGCCCTCCCAGGGCCTGGAGGGTGACTACATGAGGCCGCAATGCCCCTGTATATAGTCCCCCCCACTGCCCCTTTTTGTGATACCCCCCGTATATAGTTCTCCCCAGCCCCGCTTTCTGTGATACTCCTCCCTGTACATAGGCAAAGCACCAATAGCAGTTAAGTGTTTATTTCATGGTTCCAGCTGGGTCCCCTGTGCATGTGTGAGGGTGATGAGGTGTGTGTGCATGGGGGGGTGGGGTGGTTACTGAGGTCCCCACTCAAAGGCCTGGAGCAGGGCCTCCCATACCCATACCCTGTCTTTCTGGGCCTCGTGGCATGGGGCATCAGAGGGCTGTTCATACCCACACCTTGCCTCAATGGCTCACCCGTGCATGAATGGCTTGTGCTTTGCATCCATAAGGTTGTGCAGAGCACAGCAGGCCCCAACCACTGCCAGAACACTGGGAAGGCCCACCTCCAGCCTCGTGAGGAGGCATCTGAAGCGCCCTCTCAAGCGGCCAAATGCCCACTTCACTGTGTTGCAGGCCCGGTTCAGCCACTCATCAAAAACCTCCTGGCAGGGCTATGTGTGTCCCGCGTATGGCCTCATGAGCCAGGCCTGCAGGGGGTAGGACGCATCTGCCACAATACAGGGTGGCATTGTGGTCTCCCCAGTGGGGAGCACCCACTGGGGAATGAAGGGCCCTTGGCCATGCGGTGGCCCAGCCCCGAGTTCTGGAACACCTTGGCATCATGGGCTCGGCCAGACCAGCCCACACAGATGTCCTGGAACCGACTGTTGGCCGATTAGTGCCTGCAGGACCACAGAGTGGTAGCCCTTATGGTTTATGAAAGCCTCACCGCTGTGCTCCGGGGCCCGGATGGCGATGTGCGTGCTGTTCAGGACCCCAAATCAGTTTGGGAAGCCCAACTCCTCAAAGCCCCCTATGGCATCGTCCAGGTCCCTGACACGGACCAGGTGCTGCAGGAGGACTCTGTTGATGGCCCAGATGACCTGCAAGGAGTGGGAGGAGGATGCACTCATGAACATGGGGTGGGGTGTAGTGTGCCCGACCATCCCTGTGCCCTGCAGGCCAGGCCTCCCTGGGGCCCCAGTCCCTGTCCCTGTCCCATCCCTAGTGAGGGCTGCCCCATGGTCCTTGATGGTGCCCCATGCTGGAGTGCCCCCCATCCTCAGCCCCCACATGCACATGGCTTACCTTTTTGAGGACGGCCCCAACGGTGGCCCTGCCCACCCTGAACTGGTGGCTGATGGATCAGTGACTGTCCAGGGTGGCAGTTTCCAGAGGGCAATGGCCACCCTTTTCTGGAGTGGGAGAGCTGACCTCATACAGGTGGCCTGGTGCTGGAGGGCTGGTGTGAGTCACTGGCACAGGTCTAGGAATGTCCCCTTGGTCCTCCAGAAGTTCTGTAGCCACTGGTCATTGCCCCAGTCCTCCAGCAACAGCCGGTCCCACCAGTCGCTGCTTGCGGGGAAACTCCACATGTGGTGGATGCCCTGGGGGACCAGCTGGGGACATTGTGCACTCAGGATGACTTCCAGGAGGGTGGCTAGTAGGCTGGCGGCCATAGCCACTGCTGTGCAGCGGCCAGGAGCACGGCCAGTGTGCTGGCCACAGCCTCGTTGGGGATGGGGGGCTGCTAGGGTTCCATGGGTGCCCGGGGTGCTTCCACTGATCTCCTCGGGGTGCGAGCCTGGGGACAGGTGGCTGGCCCTCAACATGTGCAGGCCGAGGTAGGGGATGGCAGTGGCCCTTTAAGGGGACGGCAGGCCATGATCCCGGAAGGGCTCATCCACCATGCAACTCTGCCCATGAGACTTCCTGGGCCTGTCCTTTTGAAAGAGCGCCCTGCATAGTGTGGACACTCATTTTCGAAATTGCACTCTGGGACTTTCGAAAGAGCAGATTGCACCTTCAGTCTCTGTTTGTCTGTGTGGACACTCCCTTTCAAAAGAACAGCTTTCGATGTTTGGTTTCAAAAGCCATCCTTTCAAAAGGGGGCTTTAGTGTAGATGTGGCCTTGTTGTATATCTTCTTTTATGGAGAGCCTTTACTGAACATCTGCTATACACTTAAATAGTGAGATGTGGTACACGTGAAAAGAACGCACATGAACCTGCTGGGAGAAAGGCAAAAAAACCCTACAGCACCATGCCAATAAGGTGAAAAGGGAAAAAGTCCTTCCCAACTCCCCTCTCCCCCTCCCACAAATGGGGCAACTAGCATAATCTACACAGCAGATAACATCAGTAACCTGGTATATTTACACCATGGTGACAAGTGAGAGATCTGTAGGGGAGGCACCAGCCACATGCTCCCCTGAACTGCCTTTCAACCCAAGTCCCTCCCCTCCTGCTCTTGCAATGCCCGTGCCCCACTCTCAGCTACCTCTGCTCTGTTCCTGCCCATTTCTTCCTTGAGAAGCACTGTGCCACTTTCTCTGAGTGAAAGGGTGGTCCTGTCCCACCCCCGGAATGGCATGGCCTTGAGCTGCTCTAGACTGTGCTTGTTTTGGACCTTACAGCTCTGGGGTAGAGATGAGATTGCCCCACATTCACTGGAAGTGTCACTGTGCTGAGCGATAAGTGCTCGGAGGAGCTGGGCCCTGGGGATACATGTGATCACTTGTGCACCCCCCAGTCATCATCCCTGTATTTACATGGAGGGAGCATGAGGCTGCCAGCCCTCCTCCATGATAAGAAGGGAGGATCCCAGCACAGTCTGACCTTTTAAAATCGCTTATTCCTGGGGGATGAGTCAGCCACCACACTGGCCCCTTTTCCAGCAGTTTTACATCTCCTCCTGCCCCTCAAACCATCAGGAGTTGTTCTCTTCTCCCAAACAGCTCAATACATTTCTCCCAGTTTAACATGCACAATGGTGATTCTAATGACCTAAGCACATCCACCTTTAATTTTAGCTCACCTGTATGTGAGGAGGAGTGGGGGAATGTATTAGAAGGAAATTCACGTCACTCTTACTGGAAGTTTCTTTGTGTCATACTGGATGGTTCAGAATGCCTATCTTGTTACTTCCCCTGCATGCTCCAGAAATGGCTAAACTCTGACACTTGCTAAGTGGGTATATGACCTTCATTTATTTAATTATACACATGTTATTTAACTATATATGTGGTAAGAAAAAAAAATGAAAAATCTGATACATGCTATCATGATGGTTGTGAAACTGCAAAGCCTTCAGAATGTGTAGTACTTCTATTTGCATATTAATGAAGCTGAAGGCCAGATGCCACTAATTACAACCTACCCACTCTGTCCAATGTACCACAACCAAATACTCATGAGTAGACCTCTTAATTCCATTATGCAAATGATATTTAAGAAGTGTAGAAATAAATTCCAAATAGTGGCATCTAGAGCAGTGTATTGGCAGGAGGTAAATTAATAAATATATTCAAGAAATGGAAATTAAAACTTACTATTCAACTAGATTAATCATGGCTGAATAAACATGAAAGAAGTCCATTTTTTCCCTCAGCTCATGTGTAATAGACTAAAATTCCAAATAACTTAGTAAAATATATTAACAGTACTTCCAGAATGAATCAGGGTGCTGAACCAGTGTGGAATTCTGTTAATGTTAATAGCAGGGAGCATTCTAACATATTAAAAATACCTAACGAGAACAAAATCACATAATTTCAGGGCCTGATTCTCGGCTGGCACATACTGTAAAAGTTCCATTGATAATGAAGATGCATAGCTTTACAACAGCTCTGCCCATAAATCCTTGTTATTCACAGACAATGCTTTTCTTAGATTTGCTACATAATTAGTGAATGCATTGCATATTTTGTAATTGTAGCAGTTCCAGCCTTAACATATTTGATTGGGGCAAATTTCTTCACAGCAATGATCCATTAGAAACTTTGCATCTAATCTCATATCAGGTGTAACGGGTTCATGCACAGGCCGTTCAGCTTTGGTTTCTTTTGAACCCACCAATCAGTCTGAGACCTTCGCCTTTTGCAAGCACCTGTGCCCTTTATTGTCCGTCAGTTCCCATGACATTCTACATACAGAGGTTCAGCACAGCCAGCTCAGACTTCCTTCCAGCAAGGCCGATATAGGCCTATGGTTGATGAGGTGTGCAGTTGGGGCACCAGGATCAATTTCGGTAAGGGGTATCTCGGTGTTGGCAGAAGGCATTCTGCAATTTCGGTGTCAGCAGTGGAGATTTACCAGTACTGATCACAGTGAGGAAGATCTGGAGGGATACATAGGACTCATTAGAGGAAAGACCCTGGTTCAACGTTTTTCATATGAAATTTTTTATCAGTTTTTCTCCTTTCTTATGTTGATATCACCAATATTTTTTTCCTCAGATTCATGTCAGTAAGGAGCTCTGCACCTTTTAAATTTCCCCAATGTATTCTGAGCTGCAGAACAAACATAATGCACAGATGACTTGAAAAAAGCTCCAGATTGAATGAAAAAGTGAAACTGCTCCACAAGGCTTGATCTAGGATACTTTGAACACCCTAAATATTTTTTTTAAATTAATTAAACCATTTCTGCTCTTACATTGCAAAAGTAACATCTGCTCTGATTTCAATCACAGCCTATGTCTACACTAGAGAGTTTTGTCAACAAAACAGTGAGCATCTACACGCAAAATTCTTTTTGTTGACAGTCTGTTGACAAAACTCAGCATGTTCATTGACAGCATTCTGCCTCTGTGCAGTGAAGAATAACACCTTTGTCAACAGTTTCTGTCTACAAAAAAGCCGTGTAAGTGTTCCAGGGGACCCTTTGTCAACAGACAGGGCTTCCGATTCACTGGGCAGCCCGGTTTGCTGAGGTCCAATTGGCCATTCTGTTGAGAGAGGGCCAGGGAGTCTGGCCACCTTCTTACAACAAAGTGGATTGCTCTTTCAATCCACTTTTGTGTGTGGACATGATCTCGCAACAAAAGTTCTTCTGACAGTAACTTCTGTCAACAGACCACTGTAGTGCAGACATAGTGACAGACAGTCAATATTTCTGCAGCTGAAGAAAGGTTCAAAATAGAGATGCATGAAATATTCACACGTGCCCTACATGTGAGAATTATTAATCTCAACGTCAGAGTCAAGAATGAGTTCTTTGCAATTTTGTTAGCTCAGCCTGAAAAAAAAAATCAAACTTATTTAAGATGGCATTTATAAAATGGGTCTTGCTGAAATCACTGGTAGTTTAGAGATTAATGCTGAGGAAACACAGCGTCAAGACCTAAAGGGAATCCTACAGATCAAGTGGAAATACCTTTGGTGTCATGATACACGTCATGAGCTTTAATTATTTTACTTGGGGAATAAATCTCACCCGATTCACAGAGTTTATGACAGTATTAAACAAAGTCAAGGAAAATAGGTAGCACTAGTCACATCTTTGCTTGTAAATGACCTGTGAACATTCATTTTAGGAAATAAAGTGGATTCTTATAATTCAGATTTTTGAGGCTGGTCATATAGGCTACGTCTACACGTGAAGCCAACATCGAAATAGCTTATTTTGATGTAGCAACATCGAAATAGGCTATTGCGATGAATAACGTCTACACGTCCTCCAGGGCTGGCAACGTTGATGTTCAACTTCGACTTTGCGCGGCACCACATCGAAATAGGCGCTGCGAGGGTACGTCTACACGCCAAAGTAGCACACATCGAAATAAGGGTGCCAGGCACAGCTGCAGACAGGGTCACAGGGTGGACTCAACAGCAAGCCGCTCCCTTAAAGGGCCCCTCCCAGACACAGTTGCACTAAACAACACAAGGTACACAGAGCTGACAACTGGTTGCAGACCCTGTGCCTGCAGCATGGATCCCCAGCTGCCGCAGCAGCAGCCAGAAGCCCTGGGCTAAGGGCTGCCACCCACAGTGACAATAGAGCCCCGCAGGGGCTGGAGAGAGAGCATCTCTCAACCCCCCAGCTCATGGCCGCCATGGAGGACCCGGCAATTTCAACGTTGCGGGATGCGGATCGTCTACACGGTCCCTACTTCGACGTTGAACGTTGAAGTAGGGCGCTATTCCGATCCCCTCATGAGGTTAGCGACTTCGATGTCTCGCCGCCTAACGTCGAAGTTAACTTCGAAATAGCGCCCAACGCGTGTAGCCGCGACGGGCGCTATTTCGAACTTAGTGCCACTACTTCGAAGTAGCGTGCACGTGTAGACACAGCTATAATGAGCTATTTTCTCTAGAAACGGGACTTGGTGATATTTATTTTAGCAATCATTTCTGTTTTTTGGCAATGCCTTATTAGGAAGATGGTTATCTTAAAGACTTTTTAGTTTGAGGGTTGGCTTCTCTATCATCAGTTGAAGCAATCTTTGCAACTTTGGTCACATAATATTTGTTTACAATAGCCACGTCTACACGTGCCGGCTACTTCGAAGTAGCCGCACCAACTTCGAATTAGCGCCCGCCACGTCTACACGTGGCGAGCGCTATTTCGAAGTTGAAATCGACGTAAGGCAGCGAGACGTTGAAGTCGCTATCCCCATCAGGAGATGGGAATAGCACCCTACTTCGAAGTTGAACGTTGAAGTAGAGCACGTGTAACCGATCTGCATCCCGCAACATCGAAAAAGCGGGGTCCACCATGGCAGCCATCAGCTGATGGGTGGAGAGATGCTCTCTCCAGGCCCTGAGTTCTATGGTCGCCATGTGCAGTGGCCCCTTAAACCTCCCTGCCCCCTGTGTTCCTGTACAGGAAGCTGAGAGTGCATGCAGGTGGCAGCACTGCCACGCGGCCAGCCTGCACACCTCACTGCAGCCCCAAGCCACCACCCCCGCAGTGATGGCCGCTAGGCAGCCCCCCAAGCACCCCCATGGCACCCCCCCAAGGGGAGCCAGGGCTCCCAGACAGCCAGCCAGTCTGGGAAGAGACAGCAGGGCCCCTCCTGGAAGGAGGCTGAGATCCAGGACCTGCTGGGGCTCTGGGGCAAGGAGGAGGTGCTCCAGGTAATGGGGAGCAAGAGGCGGAATGCGGATGCATTCGCTTGGCTAGCCGAGGGCCTGGCTTCCCGGGGTCACCCTGCCCTCACTCCTGACCACGTCAGGAGTAAGGTGAAGGAGATGCAGCAGGGTTACGCCCGGACCCGGGATGCGGCCAGCCAATCTGGGGCCGCCTCCGCCACTTGCCCCTTTTACAGGGAGCTCAGGTCCATCCTGGGCCCCCGGTACACCTCCTCCCTGCCGGCCACTCTTGACACCTCGTCCGACAAGCTCCAGCAGGCCCCGGAGGCAGAGTCCACCCCGGAGGCAAGTCCCACACCCCAGGGCCCCCACCAGGAGCCCACTCCTGGGACACCGGAGAAGGAGGAGGGCAAACCCTCCTCCAGTGATGAGGGGCTCCACATCGCCCTCCCATCCCGGAGCTCCAGCAGGGAGTCCGCCCAGAGGGTGTCCCCCAGCCATGGGAGCAGACTGTCAGATATGTACCGCCCCAGTGCACACCCCCGGGGTTAAGGGGTGGGGACAAGAGACATGACCAGGGCCCTCCACATGCCCAGATGCCCATGGCCCCAAGGACAGCAGTGGCATGTCCCTCAGAAGAGTGCATCAGCCCCTGCCCCCCAGCAGGACAGCGCCATGCCCCATCCCTGGGGATTGGGGGAGCGGAAACTAGGGTGCCTTATGAGGGGGGGTTGGACACCCATCAGCAGCAGTAGCATCTCCCGGGGACAGGGGTGGGGAACCAGCAGCAGAGGGGTGGGGGGACAAGGGCCACGGCTCGGGGCCCACACTAACGGCTGTCTCCACTCTTCTTCCCCCACTGTGTTCCTCAGCTGCACCATCGGAGGGCCCGGAAAGCACCAGCGAGGTCTCCGTGGTCCCGGGGAGCCCACCAGGGCCATCGCTGCAGGCCAGCCCCTCGGCGGAGCACTGACCAGCCCCAGGATGGGGCCGACGGCAGAGCCACCACCCGAGGATGGCTATGGACCCCCAGCTGCTTGCAACCCTCCGTCATCAGCTAGAGGTGTCAGAGCGGCACCTGCGTGTGGAGGAGCGGTGGCTGGAGCTCCAGGAGCAAGCACTGGCCTGGTGCCAGGAGGCATGGGGGGCCTTCATGTGCACATTCGTGCACATAGCAGAATACCTGGCCCCCCCATGCCGCGCCGCCCACCGCTCTGCCAGCCACTCCACCTGCCGCTCCGACCGCCATCCCACCACCGTCCTCCACCCTGGGGCCTTCCGCTGATGGGGGACCTGGGGCCTGCTGACACCCGCTGGCCATACCTGCCAGTTCGCCCGGCCCCCCCAGCCAGCCTCGGCCAGGGCTCAGGCCAAGGCGAGGGTCGCGCCCGCCAACCCCGGGCGCCGGACAGTAGAAGGCTGCGGGGCTGAGGACATAGCATGCCCTCCCCCTTTGTACATATCCCCCCCATATATATTTGTATATAGTTTGTGTTACACCCCTGTTTTGTTATGGTACCTGCCCCCTATGTAAATAGTTCCCCCCTTTTGTTCTACTATATATACATATATATATATTTGTAGTATTAATAATAAGAGAATTCACTGTTTTTTGGTTTCAAAAACAACAGATCCATTTTTATTTGCAAGAAAAGTGGGTGTGTGTGTGCTCTTGGGTGCTCTGTGGTGTGGATGTGGGGGCAGGGAGTGTTGTGGAGGATTGGGGGGTGTTCAGTGGGGGGCCTGCCAGCATTCACCCCGCGGCCTCACCAAAATGGGCCCGCAGGGCCTCCTGGACCCAGATCCCCTCGGGGTCCATCTGGTGACTGGGGGCAGCGGGTGGCTGCACATCAGCCCTGCCAGCCTCCACAGCCCAGCCCTGGAAAAATGCTTCCCCCTTGCTCTCGACCAGGTTGTGGAGTGCGCTGCATGCGCCCTCAACCTGGGGGATGTTGGTGGGGCCTGCATCCAATCGGGTGAGGAGACATCTCCAGCGCCCTTTGAGTCAGCCAAAAGTGTGCTTAACCACCTGGCGTGCATGGTTCAAGCGCGTGTTGAACTGCTCCTGGCTGGCTGAGAGATGGCCTGTGTAAGGGTGCATGAACCAGGGCCAGAGGGGGTACACTGCGTCTGCGACAAAGCAGAGGGGCATGGTGGTGTCCCCAGCAGGGATCTCCCACTGAGGGATGTAGGTCCCCGCCTCCAGCTGGCGGCCCAGGCCCAAATTCTTGAACACCCAGGCGTCGTGGGTCCTGCCAGGCCTCCCAACATAAATGTCCAGGAAGCAGCCCTGGCTGTCCACCAAGGCCCGGAGAACCACCAAATGGTAGCCCTTCCTGTTCAGGAAGCGTCCTCCTCTGTGCTCCGGAGCACGGATGGGGATATGGGTCCTATCCAGAGCCCCAAAGCAATTTGGGAAGCCCAGGCTGGCAAACCCCGAGATGGCGGCATCCGGGTCCTCAAGCCGCACGGGCCTGTGGAGAAGCAGGGCATTGATGGCGTGGATGACCTGCAGGGGAAGGACATGGGAGAGCACCAGTGAGGGGTGTGCAGGCTGTGTCTGGCCCTCCACCCCAGGGCTGCCCTCCACCCCAGGCCTCCCTCCCCCAGGGCTGCCCTCCACCCCAGGGCTCCCCCCCAGGCCACCCCCAGGTCCTCTTACCTCCATGAGGACAGCCCCGACGGTGACCTTGCCCATGCCAAACTGCTGCCCCACGGATCGGTAGCTGTCTGGAGTGGCCAGCTTCCAGACAGTGATGCCAACCCGTTTCTCAACCGTGAGGGCACGCCGCATGGAGGTGTCCTGGTGCTTCAGTGCGGGGGTGAGCCACTGGCAGAGCTCCAGGAACGTCTGCCGGCTCATGCAAAAATTCTGGAGCCAGCGCTCGTTGTCCCACTCGCCAAGCACCAGCCGCTCCCACCAGTCAGTGCTCGTGGTATAGCTCCACAGCCGGCGGCGGCAGAGCGGGTGGTCAGAGGGCAACAAGGTCTGGGGCTGCTTCCTCCTCCCCTGGGGGCAGCTCCTCTTCTGCGAATAGAAGGTGGTCAGCTGCCTCCTGCATAGCATTGAGCAGGGCGAGCACTGCTTCTGCAGGGGTGGGTGGGTGTACCTCTGGCTGCTGCTGCTGCTGCTGCTGGGGGTCCATACTGCCTCAATGGGGTGTGCTAGCTGTTGCCCCGGAAGTGCTAGTCCACCCTGTGACCCTGTCTGCAGCTGTTCCTGGCACACTTATTTCGATGTGGGCCACTTTGGTGTGTAGACGCTCCCCTGAAGCTCCTACTTCGATGTGGTGCTGCCCAACGTCGACGTTGAACGTCGACAGCACCAGCCCTGGAGGACGTGTAGACGCTATTCATCGAAGTAGCTTATTTTGATTTTGCTACATCGAAATAAGCTATTTCGATGTAGCATCCCCGTGTAGACGTAGCTAATATGAAAGATAATCTTTATTTGCTTTAAAGCTGACTCACGACATGTTGCACCCAATGGCTGTTCCTGAAGTGGGTATCCTTTTAAATGGTATGTTGATGCCTAAAAATGCAGCTGTGCATATAGTAGGATTTATATCAGCTGCTATGCTGTTTAAGCACCTAACTTGCATTCATTGTGCCAGGTGAAGAAGTGAGTATATGGCTTCATGGTTAAGCACTCATTTGCTCTCCTTAGCATTTGCTTCTTTATATCCAGTAAAACAGTTTCAAAAGGAGAGCCTGAAAGTGCCCTTCACTAGAATACTTGCTAACCAAGTAAGGACACACTCCTTGCAGGGGTGATACCACAAGTTTAAATTCTTGTTCCACTTCAGGCAGTGAGGAAACCTGAACTGAGGAGTTTTACAGGTTGGTTGTGTAGTCTAACCAGTTGTCTGAAACTTACAAGAAGGGATCTTCTTCAGCTGCTATGCACAGATTAAGTATAGTTACCTGATGAGTGCCCCATAGGCAAAAGCAGCAGGAATGCCTAGTCCAAGGATCCCACTGGGTCTTCAGTGTGTGTTAGACTTTCAGGTACCTTGAGCAAAGAGGCTTATAAGCATGGTTTCTGAGTTTGAGCTTGCCAAAGATTTCCCTGTTAAGCCAAGCTGGTTGCCTATGTTTGCTTTTCTTCCTGTGCATCAGGATGGTTTGCTCCTGTACCTTCAATAAGACTTTAAAATAGTGCCAATTCTCCTGAACTCCTTTCCCCTTCATATCTGTTTCTTCAGGGATCCTGCCCATCAGTTTTCTCAGACAGTGGAAGACTGCTCTTCTGAAATCAAGGGTCTGTATTTTACTGCTCACCTTTCTTCCTTTTGTCGAGACCCTGAAATCTACCAGCTTGTGGTCGCTGCAGACCAAGTTGCCGCCCACTTATATTTCTTCTGCTAGTTCTTCCTGTTTTGTGAGCAGCAGGTCAAGCTGTGCATGGCCCCTGGTTGGTTCCTTCAGCACTTGTATCAGGAAGTTATCCCCATCATGCTCCAAAAACTTACTGAATTGTCTGTGCACTGCTGTATTGGTCTCCCAACAACTGTCATTCCATAGGTGCCTAACTCACTTAGGCACATTTGAAAATTCAACTAAGGCACCTAAATACATGTAACATATAATACTGGATGTATTACATGTGTAACGTAATAACCTTTGTTTTCTTCCCCTTTTAGCTTCTGGAAACTTTCCTTTTCTTTCTCTGAAATACTTGTCAGAATATTTGTTATGTTGTGTTGTGTTGTTTTTGTCTCTGATCCCAACACCAGCTGGTTAGAAAATTGACCAGGTGCACTCTATACCATCTCCTCTCTAACACTTATTAAACAAGTGAGAAAATATAATTGGGACTTTCTCTGTTTTTCACTTCATAAGGTTATATATCTTCTGGAATAATAATGAGTGCATTTTAATATGTTATTTTATCATCAGGTCACTAAAATAATGTAGGAAAAAAGTGATTTGTATTGGAGAGATTTTTTCAGACTTGTGATTTTTTCACTTATTTGCTTATTGGAATATATTTTTCTGTGAAGTGTTGAAGGAATGGAACTACAGTACACTACACAATGAGAATGAAATATTCCTCCTTCTCTATGACAGGCTGAAAAACACAGTAATTTTGGGGAGTGTTGGGAGCTGGCTTAGTTGTGCATTTTTTATTCAAGCAAATGTACAGTTGAGACAAATCCTACAGCCATATTAGGCAAAGCATTCATTAAATTCAGTTGGAGCTTTGTTTGCTGCTGATTTTCTTTTTGTGTGTGTGTGTGTGTGTGTTACTTGTGTAAGATACATAAACACCAATATTTTAGAGTGGAAGGTACTCTTTTTTCTGATATTTTGATGCTTTATTTCCTTGTACTGTTTGTTTTCTGCTATATTTTTAGTTATAATCATGAAAGGTCAGAATTTGCAACAGCTTCTTAATTAGAAATAAAACTGGGCCAGAATATTTTTCTACTGTTCAACTAATTTCATGTTGTATCAATATCAGTTAAATGTGCTTCATGCAAATAACGGAGTAGGCTGTACTTGATGGCTGTCAACATCTGTCAGGGAAAATAAATGAAGAAAAGATCAATTTACATTTTTAACTCTCTTGTACCATAGAAAAATATAAACCACATGTAGATTTTAGAAACAAAATCAAAATATGTTGCAAAATCATAATAGTTGACTCATTTAACGACTCAGCCAATCCCTTAGTGTAGATATAAAACGTCAATCATTCTGTCTATACTGTTGAGGGATTTTTCAGGCCAAATTTTAAAACGTACTCAACAATCACAGTCACACTATTGCTCAGCTCCCTTTTGAGCACCTATATGAAGTATTCAGATCTTCCAAAGCACCCAGGGCCGAAAATCCTGCTGAAATCCCAGCACTTCAGCTTTGCTTCTTGCCCAACTCTAACGTTTCCTCTGATTTCTAATTTAAGTCTTGAGCAACAGATCACGTAGTGAAACTTCCCTGGGGTGCACTCTTTCTTATGTCCTTAAATGACAAAATGTAGATTTTCAGTCACACTTGGTTTGTGTACAGGGACCTACCTAAACTGATCCAGTTGCTGGATTGGGGCTTACATTCATCTAAATCAAGGCTGGTAATTTAGATGTTTTCCCTGGTATCTCTGATGTGCCTGACTGCTTAATCCCATAATTAGAGGGCAGCAAGCACAAGGCTTGCTCCCTTTTTTTGAAAGATTCTTGTCAATATTTGTAGGCAGGCCTACCAACATGGGGGGGCAGGGAGCAGTTGCACCAGGGACCAGAGTTTGAAAGGGGTCCAGAGCTCCCAGCTACTGAGCTGCTACTGTATTATTACAGATGGAGTGACAGTGCCTCTCTTGGGTGTGGAAGGCAGACCAGTGCCACCATCTGGGCAGCAGTGAGACTTGACTGCCCTTGGCCCTGCCACTCCTGCCCAGCTCACTTCCAGGTCATGGATCTGCGTCCCTCCAACCCTGACCTGGGGACTACAGTGGCTGTCAGCCCCACTGTTTGTAGGTATTTTAATAGCATATAGTAAGTAGTCACTTCAGTTACTTAAATATTTTCCTTTCTTGCTCTTTGCACAAGTTTTACTTTAAATGAATCAGAGTGACCAAGCATATAAATATTAACACTTCTAGAATTGGGACCCAGAAACGCTTTCTTAACATCTTTCACTTTGACATACAGGTTGGACCTCCCTGGGCAAGTACCCTGGAGACATGACCAGTCCCAAACAAGGGGATATGCTGGACCTGGTGGTCAGGCCTTTGGGCTTTCCCAGGGGGTCTGCCAGACTGCTGGCTGGACTCCCCTCCTGGCTGCTGTCCCTGATCCTGGACCCCATGCTGACAGTGAGCTCCATTCCTGGCCCTTGGGCTTCCAGTTGAGCTTTCCTCCTGGCCCACCAACCAGGCTCTCTGCTGCAGGGCTGCAGGTAGGGATCTGCTCCTGGCCCACTGTCTGGACTCCCTGCCCCCAGGCTGTCATTCAGGCTCTGCTTTCATCCACCCAGCCCCCATGTTGGACCAGCTCTGCTTTCAGCTGCCAGCACACTCTGCCACTGAGGCCATCTGGTCCGGCAACATCTGTGGCCCAGACAGACCACAGATGTTACTATACCAGAGAGTCCCAGACCAAAGAGGTTCATCCTGTTTCTTTTAATTCTCAAGATAATTTATGATCTCTAGTTTTGGGCTTAATCTGGCAGATGTGATATACTCTGACTGCTATGCAATCTTCAGAAAGTCAAGCGATCTCTAGCAGTGTGGGTGGTTTTAACCTGCATGTCAATGAAGTGAATGTCCTGGCCTAGGTGGGGAATCTGGTCCTTATGGCAGATATCTCCAAGAGTCTCCAACAAATGGAAATGATTCTGAAGGATGCCATCTGCTGGCAGTATGTGGAAAACCTGAAACAGAAGTAAACCACGACCATGCATTTAAGATGACAGGGAACTAAGATGCCAGCAAATACTTCTTCTTGCAGTTAGAGGGAGTCACCTAATTTCCCAACTGGAGGTTCATACACAGGGTCTTTCTCAACTATGTCCTGCTGAATGGAACCAACTGCCACAAGAATTGAGACAAAGAATGTAGGAAGTGCCAATGAAATGTTACCCCACATCTTGTATAGTTGAAAGACCCATTCCAGAGCCTGGTAGCTGTGACACAATGCCATCCAATATCACCTAGTCAGAGCCACCCTGCCACCTGTGGAGTATGTGAACATGAACTCAGTCATCTCTGGAATAGACAGCTACCTGTGACCGGACATCATCATCACCAGCAGGGATCCAAAGAACGTTGTCACGGTGGAAGAAAGAGTTCCTTTCAAGAACAGGATCCTGTCTTTCCACAATGTCTGAGTTGGAAAGATGGAGAAATACATCCCTCTGGCTGACATCTTGAGAGTTAGTTGTTACCACTTTCAAACTCATGCTCTGATCATCGGAGCCCTGAGTGAATAAGACTCTAGAAATAAGTGAGTGTTCCAGGGCTGTGGAATTGGTCAGCTTTATACTCAGATGATGTGCCAACTGATATTGTTGGATGCCATCAGGTAGTCAAGAAACATCTTCTGACAACACATTAGTGGACATTGGCAACACCAAAGAGAGATGAATTGGAGTGCTAATGAGAAGTTCAGTCAGAAAAGTAACTTCAATACATTTTGTCGTGGACAACTTACCCTAAATTCTCAGTTACTGAGGGACAGTCCTCACCCATTGGTACACTTGCTTTCCACAACCAACTCTATTACTTTTCATGAGGTGTCCATGAATATTTGAATGGTAATATTGAAACTGCATCTTTAAATGTATTAATTTTATATGGGTTGTTGCTGATTATGTACTAGATGTACTGTATTATTTTTAAGACAGCCTTTGTAATTTTGGATAATTTGAGCATTGTACCCAGATACACAGATAATCTTTCCTTATCCCATGGTCTTATACCATTTTAAAATTAGCTTGAATAAATTTCTTCTGTTCTAAGAGTGTTCTGGTTATACCATTCAGCAATAGTGTACAGCATACTCTGAATAGCTTTCAGATAATGAGCCATTCTCAATGGAGGTGTTTTTTTTTGTTTGTTTGTTTGATTTTAAACTTAGTTACAACAAATTACAGGCAACCACAAAGTATATTCTAATCTCCACAGTGTTCTAAGAAGGAAAGGATGAATACTACCGACAGGTCTGTTATTTCTCTAGGCTGACATTAGAGAAAGCCCTGAAGCAAAACATAAAGACCAAACACTGCCCAAACTTAACAATGTCAAAAATGTGGATTTTGACACACTAACAGTTGATGCTTAGCTCTTTGAGGCTACAATTACACTAGCAAGTGTGAAACCCCGGTTTTGTCAACAAAACTGGTGAAACATCCACACACAAAATGAGCATTTTTGCCGGCAGCATTCTGCCTCCCAGCCATTAGGCATACCACTGCTCTGTTGACAAAAAAGCTGTGTGGATGCTAGGGGGTGCGGGTGTTCTGTTGACCAGCAGGGCATCCAGGACAATGGGCTGCCCTGTCTGCTCTGCTTTTGGCTGCCTTTTTTATCAGGAAAGCAGGTGGGCATTCTGGCTGCCCTGCTGTCAAAGCTGAGTGCTCTTCTGATTGGCTTTTTGTCTGTAGCTACACTCTGTTAACAGAAGTTTTGTTGAGAAATCTCTTCTGACAGTGACTTCAGTTGACAGGGTGCTGTAATGTAACATTAGCCCTACAGCTTTTAGTTTTGGTTTTTATTTTCTAATCCATGGATCTCAAAGTGTTTTGACTCTGAAAGTAAGCATAATTAGCCCATTTTATATATTGGAAAGCTGGCAAAACAACTGAAGGGATTTCCCCAATGTTCCACATCAAATCTATTGCAAACCGGGGAATAGAATAGAATCTAAGTCCTGAATACATAATGCTTTAGAGAACATTCAAGAGCAAGTTATTGCTGCATGGCAATTTACTGTTTTCCAGTGTACATCACAATTATGATAATGAAAATAACTAGATATAGTGGAAAATCATAAATTAGACATGTAAAAGTAATGAGTGAGAAACCAGTGCCATCAGTTATTGATAGTTCGTCAACAAATGGAGCACTGTCATTCTTGTATTTGAAAGCAAATCTGCTGTACTCTTCTGTAATGAAAACTAAAGGCAATAGCTTAATATGTGATGAGTATGTGCTGGAATATTCACTTTATAGGTAAAGCTCATTTACATATGATCCGTTAATTATCTGCATTTGATCTTTTGATGAACTATAATTCACTATAGATGAAACGTCAAAGAAAGGAGCACAGAGAAGTGGGAAGTAGGAATTTAGATATGATTAGAGGAGACTACTTCAGCCAATGAATCTGATCTAACTGCCTCTCATGTGATGAAGTTGTATAAACTAAGACGTATATGTGTAAGTGTTATTTTCATCAATAAAACTTGCATTCCTAAACTTCTTTTCCAAATTGAAAGTGAAATTGGTTAATTTCACAGTGTTTTTGATACTCTCCCTACCCCCCGTCTTCTGTGTTTAGCAATATTTTATAATACAATTCTTATTGTCACAAACAGTTCAGTGATGGGTTAATCATGTAATCTATGCTTCACGAAGCTTTACCTGTTAAATTAAAGGCCTTTCATTACCTCAGTGTAAGCCCTGTGACCTCAAACTCTAGAAGGAGAAAAAAAACACTCTGTCCCATGAATGTTGCCTAGCAAAAGCGTTATTATAGAGATCTTCATTTGCATAGACTGTGTACACACAATGGCATTTAGAAGGTTACCATAATGTAGATTAACTTGGATTTTTGGGATTTCACAGGGGAATTTGTTTATGGAAAGAAGTCTTATGACAAAGATGTTTATTATACATGCCTTTGACTTTCCTCCTGTGGAGACTTTACTGCAAGAAATGATGCAAACTGAGGACTTCACAGTGAGAGATGGTACAGAGAACAACAGATTGGATTCTGGTGAAGTACAATCTTAGAGCTAAATTGCTAAAGTTAGAGCTATGTCGTAGTACTTCCAGATTGTACCAGATAAGCAGCTAATTTGGGAACTGTTAAGACATACTGGGACTACTGCTTCTCCCTGATCCAAAACAGTAGGTTTTAATGGATGAGGGAGGTTCTTCAGCCAAAGATATTCTCACTGGTGTGTAGATGGGATGTGAGTTGTGCTAATGCTAAAGTGATTAGAAAATGCAGGATATTTTACTATGAATTTTACGTATTGTTTCCTCAGGTTCATGACTGTATTCCCCTTTCTTTTCTTGTATATCATCATTCCAGAGTGCTCATGAGTGGAAAGCTCTGTCTGTTAAGGACACTTAGAAAATGTGTATTTAGTTTTTCAGATATCTGGGTGGGATTGAATCAGGTTCCGTATTTACCAAGAGGTGCCCTATCTATATAAAACCTAGCCCTTTTTGTTGCTTTGAAGTCCCTGGCATAAGGGTTACATGAGTAACTATCATCACATGTACTTTCTTCTGCAACTACAGATGAAAATTAATCTTCACTAGACAATAACCTATACTTTGGAAATTCATATGTGACACTCCCTTTGATATAAAATGTCATGGGGTGGACTTAACCCTTTCAGAGGGAACTACCCAGCTAATCTGTGCCTCATTAACAGCCCCAGGAAGGCACTCTGGAGAACAGGTTTCCTCTATAAATAGTCTGAGGATATCAACTAATAAGGAGGAAGCTATGGAAGGGCTGCTGTGATCAAGAGACTCATTGACTGGGAGAAGGGCTGGGCCTAGGAAGCTAGAGCCAGAAGGGTTAGCTCCATTTTGAAAGGACTGAGAGTGGAACCTTCATGAAGAGCAAACTGGGAATGAATCAGAGCTCCAAGTGTTGTAGAAGATGCCAGAGCTGAATATGTTCTTCTATGTTGTGTTGATGGCCTTTATTTTGGAAAAGTGAGGATTGCTATGAACCCTTTCTGTTATTGAACTGGCCTCCAAAGGGGTTGTGTTAGTTACGAGACACTGTGTGGGGACTTTTAGGGATTTTGAAGAGAGAAACTTGAGGCATGGTGCTGTAGAACCACCCCTTTGCATGGAGCAGGTACTTGGTGGTTATTCTGTTATGCATCCAAAGATAAAGGGTTAGAATACAGCCCAAATTCCTACTCAACATTAATTGTATTTGTACTGATGCTTGGTTGTGGGTTTTTTCGTTGTTGACAGCTTGTATGGTAGTATCCTACCAGAGCCATTCATAGTCCTTGTTCCTGGGATTCCAAGCAGGAATCTGTACTAGGAGATTCAGTATTAAAACAAATAAACAAAAAATAACCCAAAAACAAAAACAAAAAATATTATATATAAGAGGGAGCATTTTTAATGATCTTGTAGGATTATGTCCCTACGGTGTTAGGCCCTGTAAACTATACTCTGAGTGCATACACCTAAAAGCATTTTGGAGAAGGGTCACTTCTCCAGCATGCTCTTGAAGGAAAGACAACATTTAATAACTGTCAGAATATATATATCCTATAAAGCAGACCTGGATATTCTTGAGTACCTTTCTGTCTGTGTAAGAATTCTAATTTGGACCTAAACATTACACTTTTGGTACTCTATACAACAGGAATTACCTTGACTGGATTTCTTATTTTTATTAAGTTTGGGATTATTCTGGTCTTCTTAATTTTTAATTTGGAGAATAAATGCTTAAGGAAAGTGATATGAACTTACTTGAACTCTTCAGCAATTTCTATTCTATTTTATTTTATATTCTTTTATTTTATTTTTGCTGGTTGGCGGCTAGTGCTGAAAAGTAAAGATATACACACAATTAATGTAAGATGCTGCTTTTTTCAGAAATTCTGGTTATCTACTGCCTCCCATTAAAATGCCCCAATAAAACTTCATAGGGCAGTGTGTCTGACTAACACTTCATAACCTTGATGGCAGTACTATTTGTCCAGGACAGGGACTTTCAATATGTGTGCTGGTCAGACTTACATGATTAATGGATGGCTACCTAGAAAAAAAAATAATTTCCTTCAGCAACATTTTGTAGTACAATACACATTTTTTTTAACTTTAGGCACAGTTATAAAGCTGGATCTACTTCTCAGATTTGCCACTGATTTACTGTATGATCTTGATTAAGTCACTTAGACCTGGATATCTAAATGTATTTCAAACTTTGCTCCCATTCAACATTAGAAATCCTAAGTTACTTAGATGGCTAAATCCCACTTTCAAAAGTGACAGCAATATTCAGTGAAATGTAGGCTCCTAAAGCCATACAGTGCGGAAGAGAGTAATGACTCAATACTATTAATCTGGGTTTAGCATCTCTGAGCCTCAAGTTATCCAAAATGTCTGCTTACCTATATATATTTAGCCTGGCTTTACTATAATTTACAGGGTTAGAGTGTTAGTTAATACTAGGGGAAAAAAAACTTTTAAAATCCTTAGATGAATGGTAATAGGTACAAATTCTGTAACATTTTAATGTGTCTGAACTATTGCATAAAATCCTACAAACTTGCCCCATCACTAGTGAGATCATTCTAAAATTTCTTGGTTTCAATCATATGAAAATAATGGGATATTATCAGAACTGTGAGCATTGATTCAATTCCAAAGTCTTCCCAGTGGCTTGGCTAAAATATGATATAATTTTGAACTTAACAATAAAAGTTGAACCTGATCATTATGTAAGAGGAGACTTAAGCTTTCTTCCATTCAGCATGTGATTGGCTTGGAGATGCAAAAAGATATTATAACTCAGAGGTGGAATGCTAATCTGGGTAGTAGTTGAGAAGGGAAGTGAGGGGCCATGATATCCCCTTATTTATATGCATAGGTGTTGGTTCCTTATGTGTTTCCAAAATGATAAATACAAATAATACTGCCAAGTGAAAAAAAGTGTAAAACTGATATGCTAACGAGGTGCTAACATGAATATGCAGCACCTTGTTAGCATAATGGCAGCTGTGCATGCTTCAAAACCTCCAGTTTTGAAACTAATGCGACCCGTGTAGCCAGGGGGCCTTTCAAAACAGCCCCTTGATTTCAAAAGCCCCTTATTCCCATCTGGTTTTGGGAATAAGGGGCTTTTGAAATCAGGGGTCCGTTTCGAAAGGCCCCCTGACTACACAGGCATCTGCGTTTCAAAACCATCAGTTTTGAAGTGCGTGGGGCTACCATTATGCTAATGAGGTGCTGCATATTCACGGTAGCACCTCATTAGCATATCTTGAAGTGCCACATTACCATAGTGTGGCCACAGCCTACATGATTGAAGGTGAATATCAAGATCATGGAGCAAGGGCTAAAATCTGGAAAAGAAGCTCATTAAAGTGCCTGTTTCTAAGACCTTGTATAGATAAACAGGTTTCTTCTGCAGATTCCTCCAAGGTTTAGGTGCTAAACTTCAACCTAGGTTAAGGTTGAGAGTAACTGCTGATGAGTTACATCAGCAGACATATCCAGTTAGCTCCAATTAGAGAATAAAGAGGTCTCTGGACCAGAAGGAATTAGGAAAGATGAGATCTTGGAGAGAAACCTGAGGAACAGCCAACCTCAGGGAGAAAGAAAAGAAAGGTGTTTGCTATGGTGTTTGGTTTTAAGTTACCATTAATAGCAAAAACCTGGAAAGGGCTAAGTTAGGACATTCATTCAATGATCAGCTTTGTAGGATCTAGACACTATGCTAATGGATTAGGAGCAGTGGAGTTGTTGACACAATTTTGTAATGTGCTATATATAATCCTTCTCTCTTGGTAGGTAAATTACTTCATACTGTGCATGAAACAACTACAGCTTCCATGCGTTTTCTACCTTCAGTCTCACACGCAGTGATTATTAACATTTAACAGTGAGAGAAGTATGCATGGTCTGCTGTCAGAACTGGACTGTTTTCTTTCTTTAATACCTATTTGGTTAGTTTTAATCATCATATTCATATACTTGCATTGTATTTTAAGAATTAATTGTATCCATTTTTTAAAAGTTTGAAAACACTTACAAAATATAACATTTTGCTAATAAAATATTGCTTCTGTCTTGACTCAGAATAGACTGCTGAATGTGGAGCATGTTAATACAATGAGTGAGCTCCATGTTAACAACCTTTTCCTCTTGCTTTCCATGCTACTCTTGTCATTGTTCTTTCTTTTCTTGGTCTTGATCAGCTTCTGCATCTTACTGAATATTTAGTAGGACTTTTTCGGGAGGAATGTCCCTTAAGTTATATGTTTTCATTATACAGGATTGGTATGTGGCCCCTTTTCTGCTCGAGAGATGGTGGTTAGCAGAAGTGGTGAGAATCTATGGGCAGTGTTTGAATGCATATTTGCTGAATTTCTGTTATGTTGTTTTTGATATGCATAAGGAAATACATGTATTCTTCATATCAAATGTTATGGTAAAATTGACAGATTACTAAAGCTACCATTGTCTATGTTTTTTACTGTACTTGTAAACTCTTTGATTTGCTCACTAGGTCCTACCTTTTGTTGCAGATGTGGATTAGTTTCTCACAGCACTGAAACTACTCCATCCAGTGATTGTTCACTACTCTTATAGCTGTTTGCTAATGAGCCTAAATAGTTTTAAATCAGTGTTTTAATTGTATTGCATATTTGTAATTGTAGTAATCTGATGTATTTAATCTTTATTCTTGTACTAGTAATGCCTTTATCTGTCTTGCCCTGAAAATGATACATAGTTTTCTTTCATCAAAGAGCTTAAATAATTGAGAGCATACACGCTCATGCTAAAGGAAACCTTGGAGCTGATGCATCAAAAACTGTGGGTGACTGGCATATCTAAAATTCAACAAAATTAAAAAGGGGCAAAAATATGAATTGTTATATCTAATATTAGGCAGCCAATTTGGGGTAAAATTTGCTATGGTAAATAGTGATGGTATGTCACAAAGTTTGGACTGGTGGTGAATTGCATTTCTCAAAGACTTTTGAGTCTCCTTCAATTTTAAAAATGTGTATAGACATCTAAGTTACTATAGTCACATATAATCTAAATTTCATACTGATGGACTTTGGATGTAAATGCTCTATGGGGAGTAGCTATCTCACATTGTCTACTCTTTAAGAAAAAGGCTTTTATTGACTTCAGACAAAATTGTTCCCAGAATTGGACTGTAGTGGGTAAGTAGCCTAGTGGCTAGTTTATTGAGTAATCAGGAAGAAAAAGGGGAGTGCTGTCTCCCCTGACCCTTGTGCTCCTAGATCAGGAACTCCAAACCACTCCCATACTCAGGTTCTTAAGTTTGGGCCATGGCCCCATGTGTCCACGTTCTTCTTACTCGGGTTTTTTTTAGTAGATTCCCCCATTTTCCTAGAGAGCTAGGGTGGGAACTTGCATGCTCCTGAGCACATGCGCTATGAGTCACACCCTGAGACCACTGAATCAGGCTCCTGCCTCCTTGTTAGTCAGCCCTAAACCGTGCCAGGCTTTTTCCTTTTCTCCTCTCTCCAAGGCTGGCATTGGTTGCAGGTGATGCTGGGTGTGGTCAGTTTGGCCCAGAGGCTTTCTCTGACTTCTGAGACACTGGGCACTCCTTTCTGTACTCCCTCACAAGCACGTGTTTAGCAGACTCTCTCACCTCTATGAAGGAGAGATTGAAGAATTTAAATTGCTTCTATATAGACACATTTAATTGGGAGTATGTTTAACTTTATTTCAAAATATTAGGGGTTGAGTTAAAACCCAACTAAAAGTCTGTGGTAAAGATCATAAATGTTGATATCCCAACTCAGACATGGAGTATAATCCTGGTTTCCTTTATCTGTTCACTATGCAGATGAGCAACGGCTCCCAAATGTGTCTGAACATTGCAATGTTTTCATAACACTGTTCAGTTCAATGAACAGCATATCACATAGTTTATTATAAAGTTGCCTGCTATAAACTATGATTTTTATCTTCTTAGCTATCAGATCAAAAAGTGGCCTGCAATGTAGTTTCTTAATGAGATTTTTATTGCAAAATTTAAATCATTGCCCTTTGCATTTAAAATTGAGCAACTGAATAAATGGGATTTCCACACCATTCTTCTTATAAATAATTATAGTACTTAGTCCTTTTTTTCTTTAAACTTAATTAGCCATAGAGAGTAGATTGAAGATTAAATCTACCAGACACCACACCAGAATCTTATTGAAGATCATGAGGGTTTAGGGTACCCAATGCCTTGCAACATTCAGTACTTACTTTTCAGTGTGTAGGACAACATGTACAGGGCACATATTTACCAAACAAGAACAAGGTGATCTTGAGCTTTGCAGTTCTGGCTCTCAGAGAGGCTAGAACTATATTACCACAATTTAAAACAAAAGTTGAGTCAATAATTTTAATTTTTTGTTTTGAAATTGTGGAAGTGGGATTTTTCCCCACATTGATCATTGTACATCTGGCAAAAGTTAGAACATGCTGAACAAAGGGGTTGTCTACACTAGCTCAGTCCTTTGTTAAGCAAATTCCCCCACCCCGCGGCAACTCTGAAGTGCTAAACTTCGAAGTGCTGGCTCGCGTGTAGCTGTGGCTCACCCACCGTTACTTCAAAGTTTTGAGGAGTAAAGGGACTTCAAAGTTGCCCAGGCACTTCAAAGTACTAGCAGGTGAGCTGCGGCTAAACGCGAGGCGGCAATTTGAAGTGTAACATTTCAAAGTTGCCATGGGGTGGGGGAATTTGCTTAATGAAGTGCTGCATATGCACCGCAGCACTTCATTAATAAACTCCCAACACCCTACTTAGCATCCTCTCTTTGAAGTAGGGAGGTAGTGTAGACACAGGCAAAGTGTGCTATGGTTCACTACTTTCTTATTGTTAGGCTTTGTTGGGGGGGCGTTATATTTGACGGTTGGAACATAGTAACACAGCATGCAAAGTAGCACTTTCAGAGAGAACAATGGCTTTTTTAAAAAAAATGTCATGAGGGTTAGGGTTAGGTTAATATATGAAAACGGCCAATTGTATCTGATTTTGTTGGAATCTGGGGCTTTCTTCAATAATAGGGTCATACATTATTTTAAACTCACTGCTACAAGGCTAAAAGTTAGAAAGACTTCACCATAATTCAAGAAAACAAAGATCACAGTAACTCATCTGTCATTGAAGATCCAGTGACAAAACTTAAATGGAAAAGCATCAGAAAAAATTCTGGTAGGGATCATATAAAAGGAACTCTATTACCTTCTTGCCAATGTTTCAGAAAATAGGTTTTAACTGTTTAAAAATGAGCACAGTCCAGCTGGACAGGCCCTGTAGAGCTCTAGCCTCACTTTTTAACTAGAGTAAATCAACACTGGGATTCTACTGAACTCCTTAATTTGGAGAAAGACTTTGCAAATGAGAAAAAAAATAAAAACAGAACAAGTTTAAAAGTCAGTCCTTGTCCTAGGACAAGAAGTAATGGGCTTAAATTGTGGCAAGGGAGGTTGAGGTTGGACATTAGGAAAAAAATCCTGGCAGGGCTGCTGTAGAATCTCAATCATTGGAGATAGTTAAGAACAGGTTAGATAAATATATAACAGAGATGATATAGCTGGTGCTTGGTCATACTATGAGAGCAGGGCACTAGGCATGATGACCTCTAGAGGTCCCTTCCAGTTCTAGCATTCTATGATTCTATGCCCTTTGAAAGAGGGATAATATTATAAAACTGACATATCTCAAAGGAAAAGAAGATTTGGTACAGATGAAGGTATGGAAGTAGGGGTCCAATTCAAGTTGCTTTTTGCCTGTAAAGTATTCTGTATTGAATATCTGTGGAGACAGGAAACATTGATAGAAGCAGAACCTATTTAGCAGCCTAATGGAGTATGTCTGCTCAGGAATTTAACACACACAATATGGCCTGGGGCAAATGATGTATGGTTCAGATTGCAGCACTGTAAAGTTGCTGTACAGATGTGGAAGCTGAGGGACCTCATGCATGCTTAGGAACTTGGAGCCTGGGCTTCAGCCTGAGCTTGAACATGCATACAGAAATTTTTAGCCCTTTGAACACACATCAGCTGTCCAGGGCCAACCACATTTGTGTTCCTGGTCTCATTCAAGTTTATACCTATCCCTGGAGACACGCAGTACTGATGTACCAAGTGAAAAAGAGAGAGAGCAACCTTTTTTCAGCAAGCAAAATAAGAGAGGCTGGATTTAGAAGATTGTCAGTAGGAAAAAAAAAGGAAAAGGAGGAACACAGTGGAAGGACAAAATAAGGAAGATGAATACTAGAATAAATGAATAAATTATCATTAAATGCATGAGTTAAACCCAGTGTTCCCACTAACTTCAGTAGGCTTTGAATAGAGCTCAAATTGAGGATAATTTTTATTCTTTTGCAAGAGTATTTGGACTGGAACTGGATGAAATGTTTCAGCCAAAACACTTCTTCAAAAAGAATAGCTCTGGAAAAAAAAACAGTTTCATAAACTGTTCATATTTTGGTGAGATGGAAGAGTCTGAATAAGTCAGTTTCATTTAGATATTCTGATTTTAAAATATTTTATTTTTAAAAAAGAATATTTCATTCCTTCCAAAAATAAATTTTGTTTTAAATTTTTAAATTCTCCAGAAATTGGAAGAAAAAAATGCTGAGGGAATGACCAAAGTATTTTTAACTTGTTAATGAGCTGGAAAAAATCACACATTTCTAATTAAAGCTAAGAAACTACATATGATCTTCAATATTTTATATGTCATCTTAGGGTTCTCTGTCAGCAGTTGTGCATCAGAATACAGAAAGGAGGAAAAAGGAGAATTATTTTGCTTAAGAAGAAATACTAAATTGTATCCCTGGAGGTTAGTGATCCTTGTGTGGATGTGCTGTATGTATACCTAAAAAGAATGATTGTATTGCCTATGCTGTACAGGCAGTACACTTGAACCTCCGTTCTCCAAGGGTCCCTAACCTGGGAACACCGATGGCATGGAGTAGGAGGAGTGCTGAGAGCTCCTGCTGCCCCTCCTCCCCATCTGGGGGAATGGCAGCAGAAAGCCACATCCCTGTGGCTTTTCTCCATGGTTTCCAAGGCAGTGGGGAGTGGTACCTAGGAATGGCAGGGGGAACAGGACCACATGTACTGCTGAGAGCCAGGCTTCAGGTAAACACTCCAGTTCCATCCCCCTCACACTCAGACCTTGCAGTGCCCTTCTTAGCCCAGCAAAATATTTAATCATGCATTCCCTATTTTCCACAATTGCTGCTTTAGAGATATTCAAGTGTCTTCTCCTAGGCTAGCATGGAGAAGGGGGAAAGGTGAGCGCAGTCTGGACAATACTCTAAATTCATGTTTATCAGTCGTCACAGATGAATACAAAACAGAAAGCAATGTGGGGAAGGAAATGAAAAGCCTGTAAGTGAGGATTAATAAAACCATTCAAGAGACTCCAGGATGTTGTCTGGTGCTAGAGCTAAACCCTGTATTTAATTATAGGTTTTTCCACTTTGGGGAAAATATACAAGCATGTACATTTTTTTTCTGCACAAAAGTCTGTTCATGACAAAATTCTATTTTTCAATCAAAAGACCTGGAACTTGTTGAAAGTTTTTGTTTGTTTGTTTGTTTGTTTGCTTTTATCCAGTTCTAGCTTTCGTGTTACATGATTTATCTCTATGTATTTATTGTATATTTACAAAACTAAGGTTCCCCTTTGACCCTCCTAGAGATTTTGCAAGAGTAAAACCATGCTTCAGAGTAGTCTCTATGGATCTTCTCACACAAAAATGTGTGATATGTGATATTCATCTTACATCTATCTGTGTCTAGTTCCTCTTCAATACCCTCTCCCCCTTTCATAGATCATAAAGAAATAAAATGGGCTAGTATCAGTTTGTAAATATAAACATGTCCTTGATTTAAGAAAGTAAATATATTCTATTTAAATCTTTAAGGTAAATAAAGTTACACTGGCTGCACAGTTATGCTACATAATAAATGCATTTGGTTATGCCTTACTAGATAATTTATGATTCTGTAAAACTGTTTACAGTTGCCATAAGATGTGATTCATCTCATTCAGTTTAGAAATAAACTCATTTGCTGAACCTTGTAGCTAATTGTTTTTATTGTTTTGATTTTTCTTTAGGTAAAGCCAATCTTTTTTTTTTTCTTTTTTTAAAGGAACTACTTTATTGGTAGCTCCCTGCTGAGTTATTGCTTTGGGTTTCTTTTAAGAAGTAACCCCAGTCCAGCTCTTTTTTCCCTAATGTAAATGTATGTAATTAGGGGAATATAATATAATTCCACATATAAGCTCATGCTTCAGATATACCTTCTTGTCATACTTACCAACGTCTTATAATGGAAAAGAGAAAATGACTTCAGTAAATGGAGCTACAACACGTTTTTTCATTGACTTGTTTTATTGCAAAGCAAGTGAAATAAACCCTGGTATTACATATAAATCATCCACTTTTAGATCCAAGTACTTCTGTGAGACATATTTTCTTCCATTGAAACAAACTACAAACTCATTTTTAGACAGAATTTCTATCTTAAGGCTTGCTTGTCTACATCATGTGTTATGGAGACCAGCTGTGGTATAAATTTTCATGTGCACCTGCTTGTTGCTCACTAACTCTTCCTGTGTGGATACTGCTCTCACACACCAGCTGCATCAACACTAGCAAGTTTTTTTCAGAACATCCAGGCCTTTTTCAAAACCACTCACAGAGAATCTACACACACAATGCACTCTTTCGATCTGAAATTGAAAGAACACGTCCTTTTTTCAGCAACCCTCTTGCTTTTCCAGATGAGGAAGAGAGCCTTTTCCCAAAAGATTCTTTAAAAAGAAAAAGTGCGTGTAGACATTCCATGGGCCCTTCTTTCAAAAGAGCAGTCCTCATCACACCAAATTTTTTGATCTCTGTCCCATTTGTTAGAAAGAGCAGGAAGTGGGGGGACGCATGCTATTGAAAGTGGATCGATCATTGAATCTGCTTTTTTGTGTGTGGATGTAATCTTTTGCAAGAAGATTTTTCAGAAGATCTCTTCCAGAACAACTTCGTTCAAAGGATCATTGTAGTGTAGATTCAGCCACCAAGTTCCCTAGTCCATACTGACATAGTACTAATTGAAAGAGGACTATGGTAACATGCACTATGGTATTTATAGTGCATGACAAGGGTTTGCAAACAGAACCTGTGGCCACACTAGCCCCCTTGTTTCGGAAGGGTCATGGTACTGAGGTGTTTCGGCAGATGCCAATGAGGTGCTTCTATGAATATGCAGTGACTCATTAGCATAATGGCGTGTGTGTGTGATTCAAAAGTTCCACATTCGAAATGCATGCTGCCCATGTAGCTGGGGGCCTTTTGAAACAACTAACTGATTTCAAAAGCCCCTTCTTCTCATTTGGTTTTGGGAAATAGGGGCTTTTGAAATCAGGGGGTCCTTTTGAAATGCCCCTAGCTACACAGGTGGCATGCATTTAGAAAGTGGCACTTTCAAATTGTGCACAGATGTCATTATGCTAATGAGGTACTGCATATTCATTATAGCACCTCATTAGCATCTGTTGAAATCCCTCATTACGGTGTCCCTTCTGAAAGGAGGGGTCTAGTGTGGCCACAGCCAGATAGTTGTGCAACATATTGGTATGCACTTAATTTCATTGATGCACACTAGCATATGGTTTAGAACAAAACTGAGATCTAACAATGATGTTAGTACACAACAATTCACTGGTTTAAACTTGGAGCAATTAAGTTAATGTAACTGGGATCAGAATCTGGCCCCACATTACTGTGTGGTAAAGTGACAGACATTGAGATCTAGTGCCTCAGAGGTATCTTAGTTCCTAATTAATGAGAATTAAATACCTGTGAGGATGTGGATCTCAAATACCAGTCCTTTGATGCCTCCATGGCTAGGGTAACACTCAGATTTTAGCTGCATCTCTGGTCAGTCCAATATCTAGTCTAGTCTAATATTCTTTGCTGAGATAGTTAAGCTAATGAGAGATGTTATGTAGTTATTGTTCACACTGCTTTGTAATATAACCTTTATTCAGATTTTGGCAACATCAGCAGCTCTGATATTGCTGCTTCAAAATGGATTCCATGATTTTTTTTTTCCCTCCCAGGGACTGAGGTAAGGCTGACCAGTCTGTAGCTTCCTGGATTCTCCTTCCCTTTTTCTACTTCTGAAAATAGTATGACAGTGAAAAATCAATGACACTGAATACTCATAAATAATGTAAGTATTCATTGTAGTCACTTACGTGTTATCAGCTGCACAAATATTTTAGATATCACCAAATTCTTAGGTGGGATTTTATCATTTCTGTTTCAGGCAGACTGCTGAAATGAGATACCAACCAGGGAAGCTTTTGTTGGGGGAGACCTAGTGGGGCTATGGAAGACAGGATTTGAAATGTTTTTGCTTCCTGCAGTGCTGTGCTCATTAATTAAATCCTAACTAGTCCACAGTTATGGCCTTGCTGTTAGACCTAACCACAAGGTTCTTTGTTAGTACTGTAAAGACTGAAACAATATATAAATAAACTGTGCTGCTGTCTGTTTTTGTGGATGCTGATGTGATCTGAAACAGGATGCAACAAATTGTGGGAAAAACTCATGGGGATAGGGAACATAGGCTACGTCTACATGTGCCCCACACTTCGAAATGGCCATGCAAATGGCCATTTCGAAGTTTACTAATGAAGCGCTGAAATGCATATTCAGCACTTCATTAGCATGCGGGCTGCCGCGGCACTTCAAAATTGATGTGCCTTGCCGCCGCGTGGCGCTTCCAGACGGGACTCCTTTTCGAAAGGACCCTGCCTACTTCGAAGTCCCCTTATTCCCATGAGCTGATGGGAATAAGGGGACTTCGAAGTAGGCGGGGTCCTTTCGAAAAGGAGCCCCGTCAGGATGAGCCACACGGCGGCGAGGTGCGTCAATTTCAAAGTGCTGCGGCCGCCCACATGCTAATGAAGCGCTGAATATGCATTTCAGTGCTTCATTAGTAAACTTCAAAATGGCCATTTGCATGGCCATTTCGAAGTTTGGGGCTAGTGTAGATGTAGCCATAGTGACTAGTAAAGGCGGGTTTGAAAATTAGGCCCTAACACACTTCCAAAAGCCAAGTTTGCAGTGACATCTAAAGAACAGGAGCAATAACAAACTAGTTCTCCAAATTTATTTTGAACAGCAAATGTCACAAAGTATATTGCACTAAAATGTACCATAGCAAATGTTGAAGGGATTAGGGCATTTGGCATACAGCTTGAATAATAATAAATTGTAGTTTCCCTTGAGTTGGTGGTTTTGTTTTATTTTTTTCGGGATCTGAAGTAGTTAAAAAAAAGCAAGCATCTAATAAATAACTGAAAAGGTGACATTATCAATTATCAATTAAAACACAAAAAAAAGCTCAAGAGGAGGGACATATTGACTATTTCAGTACAGTATTCGTTTTACAAAATGCCATTATAATTTGTCAAGTTTATGACCTTATCTAAATCATCTTTTGAATCTTTAAGAAAATCTTACCTTTCTCTATTGTGCTAGTCTACTCTTGTCACATATTCTAAGATACATACACCCTAGGAAAACCTGAAGATTTCTTCTTCCCTTTAGTAATGGGAATCTCAGTTGCTTTGCTAAGGTTCAGGTCACAAGTTTTCACTTTCATCTACATTCTAGATAACAGCTCTTAGAGGGGGTATTTATTCCACTGCAGTCACACTTAAAAATTTTGCACAGTCTAATCCCTCTGCAGAGGAATGAATGTCTTTTCTTACGACCCACACCCAACTTGCCCCCCCAAAATATGCAAGTGAATAAATAGAGAAAACAAACAAAAAAACACCCCCACCCCGATCTGTTGCTTCAAAATATATATTTGATCTGATTTTTGAGATTATACCCCATCATTTTAAGAAATGTTTGTTTCTTAATGTTCTTATATTAATAGAATAAATTAATGGAACTGATCATTGTAAAAAGAACCTTGCGTTAAACTTGCAACAAATAGTGAATAGTGATTTGAGCTGCATTTGGTCTCGGTGTTATTAAGAGAACACCTAGACATGTCTTCTTCTTCTTCTTCTTCACTTTTACAATAACACCTCTTGAAATGCTGTTTGGCTGAATTTTTACCTAATCAACAGAACAAACATAAATAATTCAGGTTGCTCATTGGCAACTTTGGTCCCTTGTGGTGATGTTTAATTATAAATGCAAATTTGTGCCTAAAATGGGAGCGTCATTATCACCCCATGTTTTCAATGACCATGAAAAAACACAGAAATCCCATCTATTTGTGGAAAGACTTGTAAAATATAAAGCAAAAACAGTAGTTTCAATACGAAAAAAATGTGCATTAGCTTGCCTGTGCTTTGTAACTTTTGTTTAGTTACTGAGCAAATATGCTTATATTCACAAAAATTCTCTGGTGTGCCAATTTTCAGCTAATGGATTGATATGTTATATCTCGTTTGGTACTGCATCCGTTAATTTTCTTATTTGCATTTATGCTATCCATAGGTGATATGATTTTGACCCCTTCCTGAAATAATAGATATCTTCTTTCAAATTCACACTTCTTTCAATGAGTTTCCTATAACATCATAACTTACAATTAAATTGTAATTTAATGGGTGGTCATGTGAGAAAAGCTGTATTGGTGAATTACATTGGCAAATGGTTTCAAGGAACAGCAAAGGGAGATTTTGCTATATGACAAAACCCTCTAGTGCAGACCTAGCCAAAGACTCTTTTTGCATAGTTAGGACCTGTTTTTGTTATTGTTGTTGTTGTTTGTTTTTTGTTTTTGTTGTGATACATACCGGTAATGCATACCAGCACCTCCTTGCCTGAGTTCCCACAGATGGGGCTCAGCGCCACAGCCAGCTTGCAGCTATGGGGCTGACAGAGCCCCCGCCAGCTCCACAGAAGTACTGGGTTGGGAGCTGAAGCCCCCACTGCCTGCCATGGGGCTTGGAGGCAAAGACCCTGCAGCACAGTAGGTCTGGGAGCCAGACTCCCCCCCGCCACTGGCCTGCAGAAGCGTGGAAGCCAGAAGGCTACCATAGGGCTCAGTGCCAGAGTGCCCCATGCCCTGTGGCAAAGCAGGGCTGGGAGCTGAGCCACCACTTGCCCCACAGTAGTAGGGGCCGTCACTTTGGCAGTCAAAGCCATTGGAACCTGGGGGGGGGGGGCGGTGGGAGAGGAGAGGAGCCACACCTGCTCCCCTTTTTTTTTCACAAAAGCAGCAATGGTTAAAGCCATAGTTCTGTGGGGTGGGATTGCATCTTCTCTAGTATGTATAGCTAAGATCACTCTTAATGTTTATTAAACAATTACCTCTTAATCCACTCAACCTATATTCACTGCCAATTTTGAAATGCTAACTGATGCTCTTGAGGTTGGTCACTTGCTTGTAGAAGTACAGATATGAACAGATATGTCATTTTAGATTCAGTCAGGGATTATGAATCTGCAACCTATATTTTATTGAGAGCTCAAGTCACTGAATGGTACTCATCAATACATACATAAATATACACATTCACATAAAATGGTCACAAAAGAAAGATCTTCACACTCGTAACAATCTTATCTCACTCCCTTCACTTCAAAACAAATACTTGATCCTATTTCCCATTCATCTGGGAGCATAAATGAGCTTTTTAGCTTGTGTAGTCAGCTGCTAGGCTGTGAAACACCAATGCAGGACACTAATTCAATAGCTGAAGCACATTCATTCAGAATTCACAGTCACCTCTCCCTTAACCCAGAAGCCTGCTAGCTCAAGCACTTCAGCTGGTAATTTTGCATGCATAAGGGCTACAAAACTGGGTCCTCTGGGAAAGTGCTTGATAAGATGTATGCAGGGAATTAAATGTTCAATGCTGTCATAAAGTTGGCCATAACCCCTTGTACCTTATTGTACCTTGGGGAAAGAAAGAGGAGGTGCAGCATATTCACTGTGTTACTTAGTTTTTGTCACTCACCAAACAAATATAGAAAGCAGAAACATCCATGTTAAACCAGGATGTTGATCATTTGTGTATAGACCAAATCTTCAAATGTTAGCCTGCAGCACCAAAGCCCAGTGAATAGTCCACTGGATTTGGATTCAGGACACCTGGGCACAATTTTAGGTTCTGTCGGTGGGCTTCTGGGTAACGCTGGAAAACTAACTAACTTGCTCTGTGCCTTAGTCCCACCATCTATAGAATTATGCTGACTTCCATTGCCAAGTGTTTTTAGGACCTACTAATGAAAAATGTTATATAAGACATGGTATATTATTTTAATTGAAGTGTGTGTAATTAGTATATTTTCCTTACCTTTTCATGTAAGGGATATATTAAAATCCTTCAAAACTGTTCAGAGTTTTTTTGTTTTTTTCCTTTTGGGAAATCAAGTGTTTTGTTTGAGTTTTACTTTTATCTAAAAAGCCGTTGGAAAACATCTAACCATGAACAGTAGCCCAAACTGTCACATTTTTCTTTTCCTATACTCCATTCCCTTGTGCTGGCTGCTTCCATAGTGACTTCCTTCAACCCAGAAGGGCAGGAAGCCCATTTCCTAGGGATATTGCAATTGGTGCTTCTCTGTTAATTGGTTTCTGTCTGTGGATTTAGACATCAGGTGCTACTACAATCTCTTTCAAGGAGTTAAAGAACTTACGTCTGCAGTGTAAAAGCCTTCATATAAGCATTTGACTCTGAATTGGTTAAGTAAGTAGACTTTTCATAGAGAAAATAGTCCAGGAGATCAGCATGTGTCACCCAAGTCACCTCTGTATTTGCTTTTTTTGTGAAATGGATGAGAACTGGTTCAGATGAACAAAGGGTGTCATTTCAGTATTTGCCAATGCAGGAATTACTCAAACCAATATGAAAAGGATCTTATTTGTTTGTTTGTTTGTTTATTTATTTATTTATTTATTTGGAAGTCATAACTTTAAATCTTCTAATTCTACCAGACCCGAAGTAGAATCTATCAGATTTAATTGCTGATGGGCTTTTAAGTTATGTGGACAAACTTCATACATGAAGCTACAATGTAAAATTTTCCATTGCTGTTGTTGTTGTTATTGTAGTTTGTGTATGGGCTTGTCTACACTACCACCTTCCTTTGAAGGAAGGATGGTAATTAGGGTGTTGGGAGTTTACTAAAGAAGTGCTGTGCTGCATATGCAGGACTTTATTAAGCAAATTCCCCCCTACGGCAACTTCAAAGTTTTAAACTTTGAAGTACTGGCATATGTCTAGCCACGGCGCATCCACTGGTACTTCAAAGTGCCGGGGCAACTTTGAAGTACCTTTAACTTTGGGGCAACTTTGAAGTATCAGCAGGTGCTCCGTGGCTATACGTGCGCTGTTATATCAAAGTTTAAAACTTCGAAATTGCCGCGGGGGGGAATTTGGTTAACGAAGTGCTGCGTATGCAGCACAGCACTTCATTAGTAAACTCCCAACACCCTAATTACCTTCCTTCCTTCAAAGGAAGGTGGTAGTGTTGACAAGCCCTATGTGTTTTAGGAAGCTTCAGAGAAATCAGTCCCAATAAAAATATAGTGGGTCTTCAGACAATGAACACTAATTTTCTTGTCTCTTTTTTGATGTGGAGATCAGATATCATCATAATGATTCCATCAGATGAGTCAACAAATGTATATTGTTGTTTTGTGATGTGGGTGATTCACGACTGAAAGTTCTGTTTATTTAAGTCCAAAGGGTAGATTCGGTCTTCATGCTCCAAAGGTGAAAAGCTTTATTTAATGAGCCTTCAAAGCATAGGAAGAATGATGTATTTGAAACAGAGCTAAACAAAAAGACTTTATATGGAATGCTACTGTTTAAAAGAGATATTGGTGGAAATCCAATCTCAAGACAATTTTCTGAAACCAGAAAGAAAACAATGCAATTGCCAAGAAAGCAATCAGACACATTTTTTTATACTACATGTCTTGATTTTGAATAGAGATAGCTTTATTTCTCAAGACACAATTTGATATTCAATATTATATTTTTGGAGACTACAAAGAACTTTCAAGTGGCTCTGTTAAGATTATAAAATGAGGTAATGTAAATATAAAACGCTGTTGAAAAAGAAAAATCCTTCAATATTGCAAACTGCAGGATCTATTTCCTTGTAGGAATATATAAATATGTATAATATTAAACACATGTATGCATTTAGTATGTGTGTATGCAAGTGATTTCATGTATTTAGTTCCCTTTTAGTGTACTAGTAAGTACACAGTGATTTCCTGAGTTATGATATTTCTTTTGAAGATGAAATTAAATTTGGTAAAATCTATAGGATAGTATATATTTGCCACAAAACTATATCCATTAGTAGCTAAGCTAAACAGCATTATTTGGGACCTTTAGGTCACGTAGGGGAAGTAATATGAAACCAAGAGTATTTCTTTTGCTATAACTGTGCATGCACATCTATCTAATTTTATCTTATAAAACAATCGTAAATGGTATTGCTGGGAAAGAATATCCAATTTACAGAAGGCAGAATTTCATCATACTCCTTGACCTTGAGAGTAAAATGAATGTTAACCATTTAAATTTCCTCAATCTTTAAAACAGCTGCTGATTCCTTATTTTATTAGTATACTCCAAAACATATAGACACAACAATCGTGTCCTAGTTTGTTTTATATTTCCATGTGCTGTGATTTTAAACAGTAAATTATCTAAAAATAAAACTAGTTGTTTACTGCTTTGAGATGTATCTTAATCAGTCAACTGAATGGAAATGTATCTCATCATGTCACACAACTGACATACCTTAATGCTCTATCATGTTACATTTTTGAAAGTGTCACACTAGAGAAAAATTCATAGTGTTGTGGGAGCAATCTAATCCTATGTGCTGACAGCCCTTAAATATGGTCCGTTATACTGCTGATAGAAACAGAGAATATGATTCCCATTGTAAAATTATTCACTTTTTGCATATGTGCCTAGAAATAGGTTTATTTACTTTTTGTTTGGCTGCCTATCAAAAATATGCTTTTCTTGTACAGGAAAAAATAGAGAGGGAGAATTACAAAAGATCTACTACTCAATGGCTGCATCTACACTAGCAAGTTCTTTCAAATATCTGGCCCTTTATCAAAAGAACACATGGAGTGTCTACACACAAAATGAACTTTTTCAATCCAAAATCAAAGAATGCTACTCTTCTTCCGGAAGCCCTCTTCTGCTTCTGGATCAGGAAGAGCGCCTTCCTTCAAAAAAAAGAAATCATGTGCAGATAATCCATGGGACTTTCTTTCAAAAAAGCAGTCCACATTGTGCCAGATTTTTCAAACCCTGGCCCGTTCTTTCAGAAGAGCAGGGGCTGTGTACTGTCTACTGAAAGAGCAGATTGATGTTTCTAGCTGCTTTTTTGGATGTGGATGAAGTTTTCCTGGAAGAACTTCTTTCAAAGTACAGATGTAGCCAATAGCTCTAATCCTCCCCTCCTGCTGGAAATATTTACATTGCTTTTGTCTTAGAATGGCTACCTGCATGGTTCTATAGAACTATAAAGTTACTGTGTTCAGTCATTGAGTGACTAAGGTGTGAATGAGCTGTCATTTAAATATCAAGGATTCATAACTTCATTATAAATGTTTGAAAAACCACAGGCCTTACTATCAGCACCCTAGTAAACTATAAACGTGTCTTATTCAGTGTTTTAGCATAAGGAAGCTAGAATTCATAATGGAAGCATAAGATCAAGATTTCAACGAGCATATTACGAGTGTTTTTTAGGTCATCACCTTACTGAAGGATTTTTTTTTCTGTAATGAAATGTGGTTACGACCCAGGTCTGTAGAGAAACAGCAGATGCATCAATAAAGCAACAGCAGTGCCTGAAGCTGTCACGCCTTTATAAGCAATTACAGTTGAAATCCTCGCTCTAACAAAGGTAATGGTCACTCCAATCATGGCAGTGGAACAGATTTTCAACCTATACCTACAGAGGTTATCTGTGGAGCAGCTCTTTTTACTGCTTTGGTAATGGATAACCAGTTCTAGCATGGGCCCTGCGTAGACCTTCTCCGATTGGATCCTCTTGCATTGCCTTCCCTTTCATATGCTGTCATATCTACAAGATTATAGCTATCCCAACTGTTAGAGGGTACAACAGAGTTTGGAGATGGGTTTATTATGCCCTCACCCCTCCTTCATGGACTTGTACAGGATCAGAAGTAACATGTCCCTGAAAAATGCTTGCAGTTTCAAAGATAAAGACTATCGAGCTAATATGATGACAATTTACCTCTTACCTTTATATTGCAGAAATGTAGAAGGCAGTGCAAGTTACCAAAATCCAACATCTACAGGCCATTTCTCCTTCTGTGGTAAGATGCTGGTTCTTCATAGCATGAGAAAATAGTTCAAATTCAAAGTCCAGACTCACTGCTCCAGAAGAACATTAATGCTTGTGACACCAAGGTCCATGCCCAATTGCCCTGGGAAAAATTATTTCTAGAACCTAAACTTTAAAGTTATTTAAACCCAATCCACATGACATGGACTTATGATAGCTTCTACTGTTAATTGTACTAAGAGATTAGAACATCTCAGAAACTAGAATTTTCATCCTGATATTTTGAATCTGATTTTTCTTGTCCCAATTTAGGTGGAAGACAAATCTTGATTTATTCTATGCAATGACAGTTCTGAAATATTTTAATTTTGAAAATGTCAAAGTGATCTTAAATTATTTTGAATGTCAAGGCATTCTAATATAAAACCTGATTTAGACCCATTGATCAGTAATATGCTTTGACAAAATTAAAATTTAAAACAAATTTAAAAAGTTGAAGCAAACCATTAAGTTCAGAGTGAAACAAAGTTAGAAATAACAAGTAGTTCAAAAAATTCCTCCCTACACAGAACTTGTATTTAGGTCTGGTAAAGGTACAGGTTGTACCTCTCAAATCTGGTACTCTTATCTGGCAACATCCATGGTCTGGTAGGACCACAGATGTTCCTAGATGAGAGAGAAGCAGGCTGGAGCTGGGGCCAGCGTAGGAGTCTCCTCTGCCCTGCAGCATCATGGGGGCTAGGAGCCAGAGTGTCCTGGCCTCACAGCAGTGTGGGGGCCAGAGCCAGAACTGCCCTGCAGCAGCCAGGGAACAGAATCTGGAGGCCTGTGGCAGCCCTGGGTAGCTCAGGCTGAGCTAGAGTTCTGGGGAGGGAGTCTGGAGGTTGGGGCTGCAGCAGCCCTGGAAATCAGATCTGTCTGGGTGCAGAAACCCTGGACTGCCCCTGGTCCAGCAAAGTCTCCTTTTCACGATCTGTCAGTTCTCAAGCATGCTGGATAGGGGAGGCTCAACCTGTACTGACTGAGTTAGCTCAAAGTTGCCTCTCTCATCAACAGAAGTTGGTTCAGTAAAAGATATTACTTCCACTTTGTCTGTTTCCATGAAACATTTAAATTTCAACAAAACAGTGTTTTCCCATGACAAATTGTTCTGTATATTTTATCAGCTGTACCCAAGGTACTACTGACATTCAGAAAAACTATCACTTTTTTTCCTGTAAAAGTGAATTAGCTGCTATTTCTAGGAAGAGAGAACTCCACAGGGTAAAAAAGACATCAACTTTATGAATGTCACCTAAAATTCAGTTTTTAAATAAAACCGTCCAGGAGGATCCATTATTGCAGCTTACATCAAGTAGATGCTTACTCAAGTCTTTGTCATTCCTACCAATGTATTTCTGCACTGCAATGAAATCCACATCCTTCTACCCTTGACACAATCTGTTCTTCAACCACCTTTTCTCTCCCCTGTAGCACAAACTTTTCCCTTCTTGAAGTTCTGCTCGTAGGAAGCAAGACTTCATAAAAGAGCATTTGACCATATGGTATTATGCCCATGGTTATAAAATGGAAATGGTACTTTGACAGTTTTCAGCATTAAGATTCTATCATATACGATAAGTCTGTCCAGTGGACTTGGGTTCATAGGTTGGCATCTGTCTTAAAAACATAAATTATGATGTAAGATCTCTGATAGAATCTTGCACATTTGGTAAATTTGAAGCACCTGTTCTGTCCTTGCCAGCAAGCCGAATGAATATAAAAGGCATGACTAAGCAGTCTGATATCTTGAAAGGCATATGCCAGGGATACATTGTGTCTGATTCAGTCTGTTTAGACTTCATATTAAAATGTTAATGCAAATTGTTGTAATAGCAGATTTTATAGCTAAGTAATGTACATGTTGCTTTTTTGTGTCTGAGGACTCACTCTAGGTTCCAGTTATTTGAGAGGCTACTAATGTTAACTTCCAAAAGCAGGGAGTAAATGGGGGGAAAATTGCCAATGAATGCAGTTCAGAGGAAGGCACGGAAATGCCTTAAGTGCAGATGTTTAAGAGCTCACTATGTAGAGTGGACATATATTTTCTTGAAAGCCCAAACTCTGCCTGGGCTGTCATCTTGGCTTTGTACTCCCTGTAAGGAGCTTGTCTGAAAGCAATCTTTCCCATAAAGACTTGGGACTATGCTGATTGACACTTCGAAGGTCACTCCCAGAAGAACTGTGTTCCAATCAGTGCTTATATCTGTTTTCCTTTCTTGATCATTAACCCATGAGTGCTAAATCTTCATGCTTATGAAAGTATTTTACCTGCTACTCTCATGTGTTTGGGCAGGGAGATTAATGGAAGTATCAAACTGCAAGTGAAAGTTGGAAAATATTCACAGCAAGTGAATTTTGAATATACTTGAATATTGATATAATGCCCCTGAATCTGAGGCTTGTGTCCAATCTGGGGCAATGTTTACAGTACAGTGATCTGTTGACAGAAGTCACTGTTGGAAGAGATCTTCTGACAAAACTTCTGTTGACAGATCACAGCCACTCATGAAAACGGATCACTGTGTCGAGCCACTCTGTTGACAAAGAGAGCGGACAAATTGCCTAGCTGTTTCCTCAACAGAATGGCTAAATGGAAGCACAGCAGATGGAGCTGCCTGGTGACCTGGAAGCCTTGTCTGTCAGCATAGCCCCTGGAGTGGCCACATGGCTTTTTTGTTGACAGATTCTGTGAAAAAAGGCATTCCGCCTCCTGGGGGAGGGCAGAAAGCTGTAAACAAAAGTGCCAATTTCTGTTGACAGTGTGTTGACAGAATGCATTTTTAGTGTGGACACTACACAAATGTTGTCGACTAAACTGGGGTTTTGTCATCTAAACTCTCTAATGCAGATGTAGGTTGGAAGAGAAAAGCCTGTATCATGTATGGTATGCAGTGATGTAGATATGTTGGTGTCAAGATATTAGAGATACAAGGTTTGGGATGTAATAACATTTATTGGGCCAACTTTTGTTGGTAAGAGAGAAAGGCAAACTTTTGAGAAGAGCTCTCTGAAAGCTGGAAGACTTGCCTCTCTCTCACCAACAGAAGTTGGTCTGATAATCATTTTCTCTCCATTCTTTGTCTCAGCTCATATCACCTATAGAACAGACATATAAAACTGCTCTGTTTTTGTTCTAACAGTGCAAAGTCTCTGAAAACCCAGTTCAACTTAATGCTGGTGAATCAAGTCCATCTTCATTCATGCATAACCAGCATTGCAAGAATTTCACATACCAATCCTTTCAATGAGCCGCTCATACATACTCTACACACCCATTAGTATTTGGTGAATAATGTCATGTAGCATATACATTCAAGAATAAAACCAGCTTTTCACCAAAAGGAGACGAAATGTTTCAAGGTATCCATTCAGTACAAGGAGATACCTTCTACTGAATTTTACTTTCCTAGACAATCCATCATCCATGTTCCTCTGGAGTTTTGATTCCCACACTAAACTCACAAGCTGTGTCTATACTGAGCCCTAGTGCCAGCTGTTTGAGGCAAATAAGTAGTCTTGAAAATGCAAAATTGTGGCTAATTTGCATATTTGCACTGCTAATATGCATAATCATGAGGTTACTTTGAATTTTTGCAGCAGAAATCAGGCAGGGTAGACAAGGTTCTGCCAGCAAAAACCCACTTTGCTGGCAGCCCCTTTTGCCTGATTTTTTTCCAGGAATAAGATGCTGCCAACAAAGGGTTCTTTTGCGGCAGAACCACATATACACTGCTTGATTTCCGCTGCTAAAATGCAAATTAGCCTTATGAATATGTACATTAACAACACAAATATGCAAATAAACCACAATTTTGCATTTTCAAGATTGTTTATTTGCATGAAACTGTCAGCACTAGGGCTCAGTATAGACACAGCCACAGGCTACATTTACACAAGTGGCTTTCCCCCCCTAAAATTGAGGTTTCGAGGAAAAACTGCGGAGTGTCTACATGCAAAACGTGCTTTGTTGACAGTTTGTTGACAAAACCTGGTGCATCGATTGGCAGAGTTATACCTCTCTACGTTCATGTATAAAGCCCCTCTCAACAGTGTTCTGTCGACAAAACAGCCATGCAGATGATTTGGGGCCCTTTTGTTGACAAACAGGGTTTCTGGTTCCCCTGACAACCCTGTTTGCAGAGCTTCTGGTCAGCCATTCTGTCAAGAGAGGGCCAGGCAGTCTGGCTGGTCTCTGTCGACAGAGTGGATTGCTCTTTCTGTCTGATTTTATGTGTAGATGTAATCTGTCAACAGTAGTTTTTTTCCAAGAAATTCCTTCTGACAGTAACTTCTGTCAACGAGGTTTCTCGTGTAGATATAACCGCATAGATTAATCATATGCTTCTTAATCTATGTTTCATTTTCAATTACATGCACAGTTATTATGAGACACAGAAACTTACCAAAAGGAACAGATTCTTGGTCATACTGTGTCAGCTTTGTATTCCTGTGGTTTCATAGTATCCCTCAGCTAGCTAATTACAGCTGGATTTTTCAAATGTGCTCAACACCCAGCAGTTGTCCATTGAGAATAAAGGGAATTGCAGGGTGTCTTGAAAATCTGGACATTAATTGTCTATGCACTGTGTTGTCATAGAGACCTCACAACAGCTATTATAGCTGTCCCTTTTGGTCTCTGGTAAAAAGGGCATAGGAGAGGGAAAGGACAGTGCCTACAATATTTATGTGTCTTTTTCAATCCCTAGCTGCTGGAAGAGGATCACTAGCAGCCAGCACAGCTCACAACAACCTTCAGATTGCTCTGATGTGAGGCAGAGGACAGGCTATTACTAAACCATATGAGAACTGTGATGAGAGGGCTCAATAAGATGGTTCATGAGAATCACCAGTAGAGCTAACAGTCATTGCAGGGCCCAGGGGCAAAGTGGAATGTAGTATTTATATCCCCTAACTTATTTGTAGCCCCTAACTTTTATACTTGCTACTGAAAATAGTACCTATAAAAATGAATAGATAAATAAATCTTTTAAGTTAATTGAATTTTTTTTTGTTTTAGTGGCCTTTTTATCATACTACTGTTTTGCACGACCTGCAATGTAAATACATGAAATCTAATCCTCTCTCAGTTAATTCCCTAATATTTCACTTCTGTGCCACCAAATGATATGTCACACATATCATTCGTTGATCTGTCTGCATCCTTGGTACCTCAGTCTTCCCATTTTCCCATATGTATGCTGTTTTAAAATGCTGGAGTAAGTTTATTCCTCTGCCTTGTGGGCTTTGGAGGATGGTTCTTGATATGTTTAGGATCTTTGCATGAGAGAAACTGGTTACTATTATTCCTGACTGCCAATGATGGCTGGTCGTATAGGACAAACTAGGTTTAGTCTCAACAGAGGCATAGCACAATGTGACTGAGTGACTTATTTATAGTGAATGGCCACAGGCATAAGGAATCAGGAAGGACTGCCTTAAAAGAGCTGAGACCACAGTTTGTTGGGGATGGGACATAGAAATGTCAGGCTTGCTCCTGATCACAGGTCTGAAAGAAATCCACCATGAGTAGGTTAGATTCCTGGGCAGGGGGGCGAGGGGGAACAGTGATGTAGGGTCTACATGAATTATGAGAATCCTTAAGGGAAGCTAGTGTAGTACCTGGGGCAGGGATATATTTGGGGAACCCTGCTATGCAGGTAACACAATAAAATAAGCTCTGTAGGGCACAGGAGAAGTGTTTCAGAAGTGGACAAGCCCAAGAAAGGGCAGTGCCCAAGACAGGTGCACTGATAAGAGTGTGAGTGTGCACTGTTACACCTGTAGTCTCCAGTTCTGCATACCTGACCACTCGTTTTCATTCCTCACATCTCCCAAAAGAAGGGCATCCATCAAAAAAACAACACTTGCTTCTATTCGTCCTCTTTCAGAGAAGGGTTCATGACTTGTCATGTCATCTTTTCTGCTTACAGCAAATCTGAAAGCATATTAGCATATAGGATACTCTTTTCTTTTCTGCAAGAAATGACAATATTGTTTATGTATGTGTGTGTGCATATGTGTATTTATTAACATATATAGAATCATAGAACACTAGAATTAGAAGGGACTTCATGAAGTCATCGAGTCCACTTGCCTGAACTCGTGGCTGGACCAAGCATCATCTAATTCATCCCTGCCAGATGCTTAAAAAATGTGTTCTTAAACATCTCCAAAGAAGGAGATTCTACAACCTTCCTAGGCAATTTATTCCAGTTCCTAATCACCCTGACGGTTAGAAAGTTTTTTGTAATATCCAAACTAAACTTCCCTTGCTGCAGTTTAAACCCATTGCTTCTTGTCCTACTCTCAGTGGTTAAGGAAAATAATTTTTTAGGTACCCTTTTAGGTACCTGAAAGCTGTTATCATGTTTTCTCTCAGACTTCTTTTCTAAATTAAAAAAAAACGTAATGATTTCTATTATCCCTCATGTTTTCTAATCCTTCAATCTTTTTTTGTTGCTCTTCTCTGGACTTTCTCCAATTTCTCCATGTCTTTATTAAAATATGGTGCCAGGAACTGAACACAATAGAGGCCTAATCAGCCCAGGGTACAGCAGAAGAATTACTTCTTATATCTTGCTTACAGCACTCCTATTAATGCATCCCAGAGTCATGTTTGCTTTTTTTGCAACAGTGTCACACTGTTGACTCATATTTAGCTTGTGGTCCACTATGACCCCTACATGCCTTTCTGTAGTACTCTTTCTTAGACAATCACTTCCCAGTTTGCATGTGTGAAACTGATTGTTCTTTTGTAAATGGAGTACTTTGCGCTCCACACTTAACCACAAGGTTTGTTATTCTATCAGAGAAAGCTAACTGGTTGGTTTGACATGATTTGTTCATGAAAAAACAATGCTGGCTATAACTTATCACACTGGTATCTTCCACGTGCTTGCAGATGGATTCTTAATTTTTTTTTCTATTATATTTCCTAGCACAAAATTTATGTTGTCTGGTGTGCGGTTTTCTGGGTTGTCTTTATATCCCTTTCTGTAGATGGGTACTATATTTGCCCTTTTCCAGTCTTCTGGAATGTTTCCTGTTTTCCTTGTCTTTTCAAAGATGATAGCTAATGGCTCAGATACTTCCTCAATCAGCTCCTCGAGCAGTCTAGGATGCATTTCTTCAGGCTGTGGTGATTTGGAGAGATCTAACTTTTCAAAGTATTTTTTAATTTGTTTGTTTCCTATTTTAACTTCTGAATATATCTCCTTCTCTACAGCATTCACCATTATAGGCATTTAATCACTAGATTTCTTGGTGAAAACCAAAACAAAGAAGTCATTAAGAACCTATGCCATTTTTGCATGTTCTGTTGTTTTTTTTTCCTCTGCATAGAGTAATGGACCTACCCTGTCCATGGTCTTCCTCCTGTGTCTGATATATTTGAAGAATGTTTTATTGTTACACATTTTGTTCTTATCTAGGCTGAACTAATTTTGGCTGTGTCTACAGTAGCTCCCCTTTTTGAAGGGGGCATGGTAATCAGTCTGAACAGAGAATAACAATGAAGTACTGTGATGAGTATGCAACACCTCATTAGGCTAATTCTCCCCATGGCAATTTCAAAGTTACAAACTTTGAAGTGCAGGCATGCCATGTAGCTGCAGGCACTTTGAACTTCTCACAGCTACATGGCATGCCAGCACTTCGAAGTTTGCAACTTTGAAGTTGCCTCAGGGAGAATTAGCCTAATGAGGTGCTGAATACATTACATCACTTCATTATTACTCCCTGCTCAGGCTGATTATCATGCCCCCTTCGAAGAATGGGGCTAGTGTAGACACAGCCTTTGTGTCTTTGTCTTTCTAATTATGTCCCTACATACATGTTATTTGTTCATGTTCAGCCTTTGTAATTTGTCCTAATTTTCATTTTTTTCTAGGACTCCTTTTGAATTTCTAGATCATTCAAGATCTCCTGCTTAAACCAGGCTGGCCTCTTGCTATACTTCCTATCTTTGCTATTGGAAAGCCCTTAATAATCTTCCTTTGAAAAACTGCTATCTGTCTTCAATTATTTTCCTTCTTAGTCCTGTTTCTCATGGGATGTTACCTCTCAGTAGTCTGCATTTGTACATAGACACATTTAAAATTTTCATGGTGTTTTGAAAGAGATCACCATTTTCAACACTATTATCAATGCTTAAAATGGTTGAATACATCTAAATCCATTATTATTTCTACAACTAGGATAACACAAGCACATTCATCATATCCTTTGGAATGATCTGTTCATGTGGAGACAAGAAAGGGCTGTAGTTCTTACCATTTTACTATATTAGATGTATTGTGGAATGAAATAGGAAAAATAGTGGAATCAGTTAATAGCTTATCTGATGTGAGTATATTTTATTATGTAACCAGCAAATACTTTGAAAGCAGAATAAATACCTTTATATTTCTGTCTTGTTTTCCAGGGAGATATCCCTCTATCTTGACTTATTTCTCATGCACTCTTCTTAATCTGATACTGTGGCAAGCCACAAACTAAGCAGCAAGGAATAAATAACATAATGCATGGAGGAAAAAATCTATAGTTCAGTCAATATACCAAGAGATAATTTACCCAAACCTTTCGGTAAATCCAAAGGTGAAAAAAATCCCTGGCAAATCTCTATTTTATGATATTTCACTAATTGGTTGCTTGAGATCCAGGTTATACATATGTTACAAGAAATAGAATTATTTTTTAATTATTAATGACTTTCTCAATTTAAAGGAATATCCATCAGGATTCTGCACTTCTCAAAGTCTATTTTCACAGCATGACAAATATTGATTAGAAATATTTTCTCCCAAAATGTTTAGAACTAGCTCTTTGGGAGGTATAGTGACCTTTAGAGTGTGATTATCTTGGAATCTATGCTGATTTTGTATCTGTGAGTAGATATAAAATGTCAGATAGTTCCAAATTTATAAAGCTGAGGAAAATAACCTCATTGTAAATGTTGAAAAGGACAGCTACCAGTTTTAACTCCTTTAAGCATCCCAGCGTGTCACAAGAAAAGACTGCTGAGTAGCCTTCCTTAAAAAGCTATAAAACACTAGACATAACTTACTGTTCCCAATGCCCTTTGGGAAATCTGGTCCTCATTAATGGCTATTTTCTCACAAATACATGATTAAATCAGAGAAGAGTCCTGAAAGTCCCTGCCTGTTCATAGTACCCACTGTGAAACACTGTTTGCCCATTTAATTCTTTTGGAAGCCTCCTCTTATTATAATTTATCCTGGGTTTATATAATAAGCAGCTCCTACATGCCGCAGAGAGAAACTGCACCATTTTATTTCAAATTCTTCTACACTTTCCTGCTTCTGCAAGACCAGCTTAGGTTAGCCAAGAGTTTTTTTTTTTTTCCTTCTTCCCAATGAAGGGGCTAATGAGAGAGTATGATCTTCCCAGGCCAAAAAGCGCAAAGAGAAGCCCTGTCAAGAGCTGTTGTGATCAAAGCTTAAATACTGGGGAGAGGTTGGCCACCAGACAGTACCATCAACAAGTGGGGGGAATGGGAGCAATTGCCACAGGGTCCAGTGATTCAAAGTGATAGGGGGCTCATAGAAGCCTCTGCTGCCAGTACAGAATTGGTGGTCCCTGGAGCCCCTGGATCTTTAAATCACTGCTGAATATCATGCTGGATGCTCTGCAGCTCTAAAGGCTGTCTGAGAAGGAGAGCATGGCTGGACTCTGGGATGCACTGAGGACTGCCCTGCTCTCACCCATTGGGGGGGCATGGAGCCAGGCCCCTCTCCCCACCTGCCCAGTTGCAGGCAGATCCATACGGTCACAGATTGCACATGTGTATGGCCTATGCTTTGCCTCAAACCCCATATGCTACTATAGATGGACTCCCCCACCAAGTACAATTTCATGAGGAAAGACATACTTACCTTGGAGCTTGCAGTACATACCTTTTTAGCAATGGTACAGCACCAACTTCATGCTCTTTGAAGCCAAACTTGCCTGTGGTTGTAAGATGGTGGAAGCAGGATTTTAGTCTTAGTACATGCCAAGATCTTACAGCACAATACAAAGTATAAGCCACATTTAAGACTGGTGTAAGTGATAAGAGGTTCATGGACTTCAGTGTGTGTGCCAACAATGTAATTTAGCCTTGTGCCTTATTGGAGCACCTGACTGGAATTTGATGCTGATGGCGAAAATACATCATTGTTCTGTAACTACTTTACGCTAACAGCATTTATTTCCCTCTCTTTCCATGTGAAAAAAACTTCCCTGTTCACTCCATAGCCAAATGCAGGGACTTTTTTTCCTAATCTGCAGAAACTCTCAACACTGGAAATATTCCAGGACATGTCAGGGTCAGAATGGAGGTGAAGCAGAAGATGGAGTGCAGGTTATATCATAGGTTGGACATGTTGCAGCTGAAACAGACCTGTGGATTCACTCATCTAATTAACCCCATGGGGTTGTGGCAGCCAGGAGAGCAATTTAGAGCAGTGCAATGGCTGCTCTTGGTTATGCTAGAAGCCAAATTAGCACCTGCAGCCCCTGAACACCAGAAGTGCAAATTTGCTCCTCTCCAGTCCCCACACAAGCACAGTCATTAATCTGGTTCCGTTTCTCTGAAAATGCCTCTCTCTAAAGCTCAGTTCTGCCTCACTGACCTCAGTAGCTCTCTTCCACTCCTAGCAATTTCATTAAAGAAGCAATATTGGACCCTAAAATTTAAACTTCTGACAAGAGATTAACATGAGAATACAGGCAGTTACAGTTATTAGTGTATGTCTATGTGGGAGATGATTATCACTGAATAAAGTGACTCTGTTATTCAGTAGGGCTATCAACTCAATAACTGGTGTTGAGAATGTAAAGAGGTATTTACAACAGTACCAATAGCCTCTCTTGGCCGCCAAGAAAGGCAGGGGGTCTGCTAGATGCCCCCAGGAGATGGGGGACCTCGGGCAGAAGGGGTGAGACTACGCTTCCCTCAGCACTACCCAGAGAGTGCCATGCACCCTCCCACTGAGCCCTCAGGCCTGCTGGGACAGCACCACAGGAGGCTATAGCAGCAATTTAAAGGGGCAGGGTTTTCAGTCATCACCATAGTGTCAGCAGTACAGTCTGGGAGCCCTAGACCCTTTTGTACAGTTGAGCCCTGGGGCAATTGTCCCCTTGGCCACCCCCATTAATGGATTTGAGTATGTGCACTTTCTGTGATGGCCCACATAGCCACACAATACTGCAAGACACTTACTTCCTTTGTACTACATTGCAAATTTAAAACAGAGGTATGTGAGCATCACAGCAGACAACTAGCTGTTGATAAATGGATAAATTGATAGATGTTGATTAAATCACAAGCAACACATGTAAATTTTAGAACCCTCTTCCTAAAAAGTAATGTCAATATTTCCTTCATAAGCGAAGTTCTCGAAATATGATGATGTGTGTGGGAGGATGGAGGGAGGTACTCCATGAGCCATTATGTTTGAGGATCACCTCACTCCACTAGCCACAAGAAGTCTCATTTCATTGTTAATAGTAGTGATAGTAAAGTGCTGCATAACGTGAGAAAAGACCTTTGCAATATATCACTACATTGCTAATATTGCCAGGCTGCTAATTAGAAACACAGGCACTGGCTTGCATACTATGAAACCATTGTGTCTATTTTTAGTTGTCAAATATATGCCCAGATACATTTCCCAAATGGAATATCTGCTTTTTAGCTAACAGATATTTTGGAGCATAAGCTTTCGTGGGCAAAAACCTGCTTTGTCAGATGCTTCTGATGAAGCAGGTCTTTGCCCACAAAAGCTTATGTTCCAAGGTATCTGTTAGTATAAGGTGCCACAGGACTTATTGTTTTTGAAGATATAGATGAACTCAGCTACCCCTCTCATACTTTTTAACTCTTGCTCTTTTCATTCTGGATCCTATTACTGGCAATGGGACTTACTGAAGAGATAATTATCTAATCATGCTTCTTTTTGTTTATGTAGTTTGGAGTTAATTACACAGTAATTAGGTTTATTACTTATAGACTTGTTTAAGTGTCCCCTCATAATTAAAAAAATGTGTATTTAGTATCCTCTATCCTACTAAGTCTAAATTAAATATGTTTGCATTAAAGACAGTCTTTCTTTAAAAGAGAAATTATATGTGTGTGTGTGTGTTATAGTGCATGTGACTGTCATTCCATATCTTAAAATTATGTGACATTGTTATTAATGTCAAAGTAATTGTTATCAATAGTTTGGTTATGTCATTAATCTTTACTGACAATGGTTAGCTTCTGCCTGTGTCGGGGCAGTGTGGGTTTGCCCTATGACCCCTGTTATAAGTACGTACAAGGAACTCACCAGTCTGCTTTTTTTCTTTTTTACTGCTTATATGTGTTTTGTCATAAAAGTTTGTCCATTGTCAAAGTCTCTCATTGATTTCACTGGAAAACAGTGGGTTCTACAACAGACTTTTGTCACTGAAGCTATCCACAGCGCTTAATTATTTCCAAGGTTTCTTTCCTGCAGACTGAAAACATTTATTCTGAAGTGATTAGTGATGCTAGAGATTTCAGCCAGCCCATGTTGAGAAAATGAACATGCCACAGACATTGGGTATGTTCCAGCTCTTGCTAAAGCAACACACGTAGGTTGGTATGAAAAAGTCAATAGCTGCAAGTAGTAACGGCAAAGTATGATCTGAGATTCTACAGTTTACTGCTATGCCTAACACATGCAAAAATGTTGACATTTCAGTAGTGAACACTGCACTATAAATGTACCAAATATATGCAACAGCAGCATTTATCCATACGTTTACATTAGTATCAAAATAGAAAAGATACTTTTCTTCTTTAACACTGTTTTTGGTTTCCTTGTATAATGTGAAGGTCTGTTTCTCCTCTTTTAAGCATTCCATGAGTCTCCTCAGTATAATAATTAGAGATATGACAGCAGTGCTTGATTCTGTATTACTGAACTCCAATTCAATTGACCAGCTGGGTCAGTGAAAAGAAATGACTTTCTTTCTCTAGGTTTTTCTTGTCTCCCTTAATAGTATCATTTTATATCCTTAGTTCAAGGACACAATTTTGCTGTGCTGCAGCACATTAAAGGATAAATATACAACAAAGAAATCATTTGCTTGTAGTCTCTTCCCCTCCTCCTCCTCTGGGTGTTTTTATGTAAAATAAAAGCTTCTTGTAGGTTGAAATAACCACTTTTTGCTCCTCTGTGAAAGACTGCCAAAATATATGTGTGACAACAATAGTATTGTAAAGTGGTGACAATTTGCCTTACACAGTAATAAGCAGCCTTTATAATATTACCATTATTATTAGTGGAATGCATAAATACTTCATTAAATTAAGCTAGCAATATGTTGTAAAATATTGTTTGGGAATACAAAGACAAAAAAAGTAGCATTTTTTTTAGATCCCAGTACTTTACATAGACATGCAGATATAATCTACAGGTTGGTCCAAAATATAATATTGAAATCTGAATTCTGTTTCAAATGTTCCTTTGCCAGTGGATAAGAGTTCTGATTTTGTGATCAGAGCACATAAAACTCTCCTTAAAGTCAAAGTGAACCGCAGTGATCATTGTTACAACAGCCGCATTTGCCATAGCGTTTCCCATAAGGTTTTATTTCTAATATGGTTTTATAGTTCCAGTTTGTATTCTTCTCTCTCTGACATTTTAAATGTCGTACGGTGAGTTTCCTTGGGGAAAGTAAATCAGCTTTCCTCCTGGAGTGCAAACCTGCTAATAATAATAAAAAAGTGCAGTTTGAGAGCAAAAGTATTGTATGGTTGTTATGGCAACTGGAATCTAAAAGGAAGCGTGCAGTCGTAAGGGGCATCTGCTTGATTCCCAAACAAATTCTTCACCCCACCTGCCCTCAAAGGAATAATTTTAAATCACTCTTGCAAGATGCAGAGAGACTTCCAGCTGAGAAAGCACAGCTCCCAGTGGCTCAATCAAAAGGAAGCTCCCTTTATCTCACCTGAAAGAGTTACTGCCTCTGAGCCACAAGAGTCCCATCTTATGTCTTAGTTCTGTTAATGTGCAGGGCGTATAAATGGCAAATCCATCTGGGGCACAATGGGGTGATTATAATGTCTGGCCTCTACTTGACTGACACAACTTTTGGCCTGTCTAGACATACCCTTAAATATTAGTTCCACTGTAGGTATGAAGTTTTGTTAGCACAAAGTAAAAGGTAATGGGTAAGACAGAGAGCAAATGGGAATCCATTCTGCTTTTAAACCAGTGCTATTGTGAGACCAGGCACAAGTTGCTTCTGCTAACTAGTAGATGAAACACCCACAGGGGTTACCATTAAAATGCCAGGCATTGCCAGAGGTTAGAAAAGAAATAGGTGCAAATTCTGGTAATCTTGGCTAGTTCCAAAATAGAAAAAAATCTTTCTTCAAAGCTGCCCATGATTAAATTTTAATGGTCCTCAGTATAAGCAAGTTAATGCTTTTTTAAACAGCAATGCTATGTGGCAAATATTTTTGTTTTTTTTTCATATATTACACATTTACACATACAGACAATTAAAATTGAGGGGCAATTGTACTGGAGCCAATTATGCAACCTTACTGGGTAAAAAAGAGTGTGTATGCAAAAGAGAAGTGTTATAAATCAAAGAGGAGAAAGTCTACCTTCCATCAGGCAATAGCTGGGAACTAGGGGAAAAGGTCTGGTTCTCTGTGGAAGGGTAAGGACTTTCATACATATAATCAAGTGCATTACAATGTAGAGTTCACCAGACTATCACTGACTGAAGCAAACAGTATAATAACCTTGGCAACATCAGTAATAACAAAGACCTTGAGTCAGGGAAGGATTCTTGTTCTGGACAGTAGTTATGCATCATGTTGTATGAGACATGTAGTTAAGTTTACATATATGACAAGCATATTTCTACATCAGAAACACAACAGTCAAATGCATATCAATGCATAGATATGCTGTAGAAAAGTCACATTTTGCCTGTATGGGAAGTGTATTTTCTTAAAATGCAATAGTAATAATTAAGATTCAATTTCTAGTAACACAGTAATGATTAAAATTTATTGGAAGATCTAAAAATGGAATTTCTTAGTTACTTGATATGTGATGTACCTGTTTTCTTAACTGCCACAATTTTGTTCTTATTTCAATAAACTAAAAATTTAGCAATACAAAATTACAATTAGTGCACAATAGTAAATCATTTTTATTTTTTTCAATGAAAGTAGGCAACTAGAGGAAACGTATTAATAAGCCCAGTGGAAAGATACATTTTCGTGATGGTTCCATGCTGTTTTCCTTTTACTTCTTGCTTTTTTTTTTTTTTAAACAATGCTCTCCTGTTTATTGATTATGCTTTCAAAAACAGGAGGCATATGGATATTTATACACACAATGTGCCTCTTTAAAAAAAATCACTAAATCAATATCTAGTTCCTACATATCACCAACTTTCTGCACCTACATTAAGTAAAGTCTTATTTTATAAAAAGAGGAGTTTCATGTTCAGTCCATTTCATTTACTTGACCCTAGAGCCTTGTCCAAAAAAGCTCACTTGAGCTTTATCCAGATGGCGGCCATTTGCTTGAGCCTCGTTCATTACTATTACCTCAAATTAGGGCAGTCAGCCAGCTGGCAGAGAATCTTAGCTTTTTGCTGTACAGAGTTCATGTTTTCATCCTTGCATTGGTAAATAGAGGATAGAGCTATAAACATACTAACCTCTGCATCATTTTCTTGATTAACTGCTGTGTACAAGCTTGCTTCTATAATTTGTCAGGTTAATTTATGCTGGAAAATTTATAAGTGGATTAATAGATATAGTCATGGACAGATTACAGGAAGAGAGGAAAAGTAGGTGAATTGAATTAGTGGTGTATTACTGCTTCAGTCCTGAAGATTAAAATCAGGTAACCTGAGATATAAAGTCCAATTTCCCAGGCCAGAGCATAATAGAGAAGAAGGAATGTGATTTTTTGGGGGGTGGGAGGGTGGAGGGAGTAAACATATTTCATGTTTTGATTTCGTAAAGTAGGGTTACCATATATGAACTTTCAAAAGAGAGGACACCCTGAAAAGGAGTATATTTGTATTGATATCTGCCAACTCACTTTGCATTAATGTACTACAGTTGTCCTCTTTTGAAAAATGTACTATAATGTCCTATGTACTATAACGTCCTTTTTAGAAATATACTATAATGTCATCTTTTTCATAATGTTCATTTATGGTAACCCTAAGTAAAGTATGTCGTATTTCCACCACCTCATCTTTATTAGATCAATTTCAATCATTTGCATTGCCCTGGAAGTAAGTTTTGCTATTGTAGCATCTGCTGATAAAGGGACAGGAAATGAAATCACACCACAGAGAAGGATAGATGTGGAAGTTGGTGTTTCTAGCTTGAAACTGGCCTTCTTATACAGGCATTTTTTCCAACATAAATTGAACTTGTTTCATTAAGTTTATTGTACATTCTACGGAATAACATAGTATTAGCCCTAAGACAATCATATAAAACATTTACGCATAGCAAACGAATGACCAGACTAATACTGTTAAATATTAATAGTATAATAAGGAAATAATGTGTTATTGTTTTAGTTTATTAGTGTAACATAATGTATTATTGTCAGGGTATGATTCGGTGGTGGTGATTATTTTCATTACTGCAGAGCCTAAAGGTCCAGCCGTTTGAGTTAAGCACATAATAGCAGATAGTCAGTACCTCAAAGAGCTTCAAATCAAAAGGGAGAGAGAGTTTATGCATTTAAGTATATGTAAACTATATATTAAATGGATTTGCCTACAACCAATGCCTGCTGACCAGGCATTTAAGTATGTGTGCATTATGCAAACACAATAAGAAGACACACAGTGTGATAGAGTGGAACCTCTGAGATACAAACCCCTAGGGAATGGAGGGTGTTCATAACTTTGACATGTTTGTAAATCTGAATGCAACAAAATAATTGGTTTTTTTTTCAAAAGTTTACAACAGAACATTAACTTAATACAGCTTTGAAACGTTAGTATGCAAAAGAAAAAAAAAGCTAGTTTAACCATCTTAATTTAAATGAAACAACCACAGCAAACAGTTTCTGTATCTAGTAAAATCTTTATTTTCAGTAGTTTACATTTAAGACAAAATTGTGCCCTGACTTATGTGGGCGTGTCCAGTTCTAAATGAGGGGTGTGGTTGACAAGTTAGTTTGTAACCCTGGTGTTTGTAAGTTTGCTGTTCTATTGTAATTATAATCCATTAGCCTAAGGTACTTTACTCCACCAATACCGTGGAAGATAAGTCCATTATCACTGACATTGAAGTTACAAGTAGCCATCATAAATGGATGGAGACACTGACCAAACTTTCAATCAAATTTCAAGTAGTAGCAGTCAGCATTTGTTTTTGATATAGAGCTGGCCAGAGAATAACTATTCTTTTTCAGGGTGGCTTTGAAAGTTTTGAACCTCCCTCCCCCGCCCCCACTTGGAACAAAACCAAACCCTTTAGAATGTTTGCACAAAAAGGCATTGTGTCAAAATGTCCATTTTGGGTTTGAAAAGATCAGGTTTTCAATGTGTCTCTCTTCCCCTTTCTGCCCCCATAATGGCCTTTCAGGAAGAGCGACCTGGACCTGAGAAACCTACCTAGCAAGGGTTCATCAAAATCAATATATTTTCATGACACATTTCAGCTTTGACAAAACAGCAGTTTTCAATGAACAAACCCTTTGTTTAAAGGTTTCCAACCAATACTACTTTCTTAAATTGCACAGGAACTGCTGAAATAGTTAATGCATTTCTCTGAAAACACTAAAGAAAATATGAGTTAAGAGGGCAATCATTTTGCCAGTCTTTGCAATTGACCCATCTCACTTTGTATTCACTGAGAGAAAACTGTCTTGGACTGGCCTTCAGAAAGAAACTGACAAAGGGAAAATGGAAACCCTCTAAACGGGGTATGAAATACTTTAAAATTTGCATGATATGATCATTTTAGGTGTGTGGAAAAGAAATTCATGATGCATTTGTCATGAAAAAGCTTGAAAAATCTCCTCAGACTACAGACTAATGAAATCTGAATTGGCTGAATATATGCTGTTCTGCAGCCCAATATATCACTGAAATGGCTATTCATTTTTATAGGAGAATATCTGCAATATTTTTGGCATTTTTGAATTAAGGAATAAACAAGAGTTTTTTTTTTAAAAAATCTATTAATTAATTTAGTACCCTTTTGATTTAATCCCCATCTCCTGTGGATTTGCTTCTTGTTCATCTCTATGGTATTATTGCTCAGTGTGTATTTGAAGATTTAAGAAGTTTTTTTAAAGATTTATAATCTTTATATTAAAACAAAATGAAGTATAGCAAATCCTTTTGGTTTACTTTTAGATATTTAATTTTTTCACAGCTTTGTGTAAGGCAGTTTTTATTGAATTTGTACATTAATTAGGTAGTGTATTTGAAAATTCAGAAGTTAGGTGGCAGCTTTTATTTGTTATATTTTTAATGATAATCACTTCAGTACTAAACTACAATGTGTGGCACTAAATACACTTTTAGTCTAGCCCTATATATGTTGTACAACCCCACTTGACTACCAGTGTTCAAAGTAGAACACTGGCACCCTTATAATGACCAGATTCAGTACTCCATGGATGGATAATTAAGTGTGTGGTAATAATAGGGTTCTCCATATCTGAGCTGTGCTTTGCATAGTAACAATATGCAGTGAATTTGGAGCCATTTATGGGACCCATTTCACTGGTGAGAGAGAAAGGCATCAACCACTTTGACACTCTTATATAGTAGATAAGCTAGGATTTAACAAAACACTAGTGAAAAGGAAGCACAATATTGCAGGAGTTGCACCAGGGCTGTGAAATGTCTGCAAACTGAAGAATGGCCCAGGGTTTCACCCATCTTTTACACAGGCTGCCATCATCAGCAGTCAATCACAAGGAGAGTATACTGATAGTTTTGTTTCCTCCCCACCCCAGTTGGTACCACTGCACATACTAAGCCATCACATTCAGTGGTGTCAGGATCACTTCAGGGAAAAAAACATGCAACCAGCACCCACTCTCCACCTCGGTTTGGCTAGTCCAAAAGATGGTCTAAGGGGTCTGAAACATAAGAACTCAATTTTCTGCATTCATGTATATTTCCATGGGCACGTAGTGAGGTGCATGCTTTGAGCCATATTCAACACCCATATTCACACTAGAATCAGTGGCACTACTTGCATTTTATGGTGTAAGTCATGTGGCAAGTTTAACCAGGCTCCTGGGCTCCAGGCCTCTATTTAGTCTACTCTCCCCTGGTCCACACACCGCTGCCCTTCATGAGGAGGGGGAAGATGGTGGTCTAGGGGGAACCCGGGCCACACCCACTCATTCCAGGTTCCAGCCCAGGGACCCTGTGTGGCTGCTGGTGGTTGGGGAGGGCTCCCCTTGTTATTAGCACCACAGCCCTTCCCTGGGCCACTTCCCCAGACAAATCCTCCCCCGCCCCGATACCTCCTCCAGGTAGTGGCAGCGACAGTAGCATTAGCAGCAGCAATCTGTTCCCCCTCCTGGTTTGGCTCCTCCTGTGGATTCAGCCTGCTTGGCCTTATTCCAAATCCCAGGCCTCCTGTGCAGGGGCTTTAGCCTGAGAACTCCTCTCCTTCTTTTGGTCCCTCTAGAAAACTTGCTTTGCTTTTCTTTGCTTTGCTCCTGCCCTTTTCTCTCCTCTCCTCCAGCTCTCTCCTCCTCTCTCTCTCTCCCCCTGCATACTGGGCAAGGGTTCTTTTAAAAACAGGCTCAAGTGGGATCAGCTAGCCTCAATTGACCCAGGGTGTCTTCCTTCTCAGCTGCTCACACCCCGCTTGTTTTCCCGCCTTGCTTTTCCCTCTCATTCTTACTCCCTCCCAGTCTTACCTTGTCACACTCAGCATGGATAAAATTGGCTGAATTGCGGCCCTTCTGAGACCTGGAACCTGAATGTATATTGGTCTCCATTTGGCTAGTTGCCACTATTTACCAAAGTGCATATTAAACAGGTGTTTATCTTTGGGCATCTGCTAAAATACCTTTGCCTTCAGGGAAATTTAAGGACATGCTTAAAATTAAGCATATTCTTGCCTGGATAAGGAGGGACTTTAATATCTACTTGAAACCTTGATAAAGTTACAAACTACCTGTGAGATCTCCTCAACCACTCACCACACAAAAGACAAGCTTTTGCCCAGGTGCAAGTGACATTCTCCATAAACTCTTCGGTGTTATCAGGATCCCTCAGAACACCATTTTCGCTCTATGGGTTGTGGTTATAATAGGCCAGGGGAGCCTTGGTTGAGGGACTCCATATTGCAGGGTCTGGGACAAGTCTTTCCTTTCTTGTGCCTCCTGATGTTCCCGTAGGGCTCCCGTAAGGGGTATTCAGCTTCTTGGATTCTGTGGTAATCTCCCCAGATTCCACAGAGATTACTGAGGAACTCAGGAAACTAAGTAGCAAATACTGTACTCTCAGCTGCCCTGGAGTCTGCATGGGGCATAATAAAAATGTTTCCCAAGAGATGTTTTTTCCATGAAGGTAGCTTGAGTTTGGGGAGACACAAGCTCCTCCAAGCAGGTGTGTTTTTGTTGGGGGCGTGATCTGAGGTTCAGACAGTTTTGGACTCCTCACACAAGGGTGGGGGAGGCATGTCTACACAGGGCTTCTCCGTCTGGGATGGTCTTGTGTTTCTGACCATGGAGCAATGCAGAGGGTTTGGGGAACCTGGCTGCCGGGGGAGTTGTGGATGGAAGGGGATAAGATGGGGGATACTCTTCCCTAAAGGTGCTCTAACTACTGCCTATGCTTGTCAACATGGACATTGCTTCTTTGTTCCTCAATATCCATTACAGTGGTACAATAGCAGCCTGCCTCAAGTATGGACACCACGGACAACCCTCATATATTGACCTCCAAAGCATTGCCAAAGTCACCAATTTCATCCTCAGACATCATAATTTTATATTCAATAACAAACACTTGGTCAAAGCATAGGAACAGCTATGGATACTAGGATAGCCCCCCTAAATGTATACTTCTTCCTGGGCCACCTTGAAGGAGATTTGATGGACAATTGCACTATGAAACCAGTGATATGCCTGAGGTACATTGATACATATATGTTAATCCTTGGGACAGACAGCTTAAACTCCCTTGCACATTTCAACCACAACTCTGCAAAGCATTAAAAATTATGAGCTGAATGGAAGCACTGAATTTGTGGTTCATTACAACAAGCTGAGACACCAATTTTTTTGTTCATCTTATGATGGCAGAGTTGTTTATGGGTCACTCTCCTTTGAATGATCTCTTAGAAAGTGTGCCAAGTACTTATAACAACAAAAATAACAAGCAATCCTGTAGCACCTTAGAAGCTAACAAATTTATTAGCTTTCATGGGTAAGACCCACTTCTTCATGCCATGACAAGTAGTTGTACAGAGACAACAAGACAGGTTATCCGCACTGACACAAAGGTCTGTTGCGCCAGGGAGGGGGCCGAGCACCTCCTTATCCCGGACCCATGCAGACACCGCAAAAAACCCACTAGACCGAGAGTGCGCTTACCCCAGGAAACCCCCTTGGAGCTATGACCCTGCTAGAGACTGCCTCGCAGGAAGGAGCCAGCAGAGAAGAATGAGACCCAAAATAAGTTACAAACTAACTACTGAATTTATTGAACATAAAAACAGGGTTAAGCAAACAAGTAATAGTAGTAGAAACAAAGAAAACTTATGCAAAATGTAGCGATATATGCTTAACTTACAACTATGTATCCCACACCCATGGTGCTTGATTATGAATTCCTCTTGAGTAAATATATTTTTATTGTACCGCAAGGCAAAGTTGGTTTAGTTAGTTAAATATGTGTGGGTAAGGAGTCTAAAGCTATACGGGAAAAAGGAGACACCCTGTGCCCAGACCCTTTTACTGGTACTACCGGATGAGGAAAATATTCGCCACTGCCTGCGTTCCGTGCACAAGCTGGTAGCAGCGAGGAGACCTCGTAATGAGATAACCTCGTAATGGGGATTGAGATCCACTGCCCGCTCCCGGCGCTGCTAGTGGAGGCGAGGGTCCCAATAGAGGCTCCCTCATAATAAAGGGATAAGGGACGGAGGATGAAGGTGTTACAGGGAACAGGGAGGCATTAGCCTTAACCTTGCCATTGGCACATTCATTAATACTGTCTGTGGATACGATCAATTTATGATGGACACTAATACTAATGACGAACTACTAACAAGAAACTACTAATAACTAAATACAATTAAATAATGACTAAATACAATTAAATGTGCCGACTGCCTGGGCAGAAGGCCCGGCTTCCAAGGGTCAGGCCCTCAGGACTTGCGGAGACTCATCAGGCTGCCCGCAGTGCAAGGGGCACGACCCCCTGCTCCCCCACTGGGGGCCCCAAAACTCAGACAGGAGCATCTGTGCTTGGAGTAACAGATAAGTTTTATGTGTCCAGAAGATCGGTATGGTATGATAGTCACATCTGGTAAACTGAGTCGAAGTCGGTTGTGTTGTCCAATCAGGTAAGCTGAGATGGCAGCGCGCTTGATGGTGCCACAGGCACGGGGGCGGCGTGAGCGTTGGTGACGCAAGATGGCGGACCCTGGGTTGCGCAGCCAGGTACTCAGTACCCCACCTGGAGGCAGGGCCAGTTCGCCACCTGGTTGTTTGGCCATGGGGTCCGCTTGGCGCTCCACAAGGCGATGACAAGGCCGGCGCTGCGACGAACGGTGGCGCCACTAGCGGGTTCCCAGGAGCTCTTCAAAAAAGGCTTCACCCAATTAGGCTGGCCTAAGGGTCCAGCAGACGCTGCTAAGACAGCCACACTCCCCTATACAGTTGTCACTGTTATGACAGCAAGCTCCCAGGGCCACAGAATGGTGAGCAAGCTGTCCTTATAGAGAGAAAACTCATGCATAATGCATGAGGTAATTTAAATATTCATGATCTACAGGTAAAGTTCTCAATTAGGTCCGAGTGGGTTCAGAAGTTTCCAGAAGCCTGGAGCTTCACCCAATCCGGAGCCTTTATTCAAATACAAACTTATGAATTATTCATGGATTCAGGTTACCAGGGAAACCAACTGACCCAAAGTGACTGTTGGTGCTGCAGCCAAATGGCAGCCTATGATACTTTAGATTTCTCATGTGCCTGCACTGATTTTATATAGCCAAAGGCTTGTATTCCCTGGCCTACGGGGACGATTATGCCCAGGGGATGGTAAAAATCACTGACACTTCAGATGATTGAAGTAGGCCCCTCTGAAACTACTTATGCTAAACCATCCACTCCACCTTGCATTAGCTGTGATGCTTGAAGATTCTGCTTTACCAGACCTATCTAAGAGTTCTATGCGGTTAGTCCAACAGATGTTGGTCCAATAAGAAATATTACCTCACCTATTTTGTCTCCATAGAAATCTTGTGAATTAAATGGTCAAACCCTCATTCTCTGAAAAATGAAAAGGTAATTTTAATGTCCCATGGGCCTCTTGTTCAAATGAAAAATAGGATTGTAAACTATGGCTAAATTCAAAAGTGTTTTTTTTTTAGCAATGTAATACTGAAAAATCATAAATGCAAAGCCAAACATTGTTCCTTACTAGATAATAAAAGAAAAAAAAAGTTATAAGCTGCCCACTATGGTTCTTTTGTTTGTGTAGAGTGTTTACTTGTAACTAACATTGTTTGTTCAATTTGCAGATTATTACACTGTATATGGTCATATATTATTTTCCATTCACAATCATTACATCAATTATAGTCTCCAACAAGAGATTCTGAAGGTACTAAATATGATAATTTTGTTTTATTTAAACAACAAGTCTGGAAATGATACAGAGAATGAGAGTAAGGAAAGGGAAATAAAAATATCTTTGAAATTCCTGTGGAAAATATTCTAAACTGTTCCCACACGCAACAAGACAGGGTTCTCCTACAAACTCCCTAGCTCCTGAGAGTCATTTCTGGGACTTAGTATCCTTAAATAATCTTCTGAAGTTTGACTTCACTGAAGCCACTCTACTAGTGCTTCAGATTTGGATGTTTTCCTGGCATCCTTTAAAGAAATTCTCTAAGTACAGTTTAGAAACAGGCGAAAAACTTAACATTTATTAAAGGTAGCTACTATATGTAATCGCTGTAATTGCAAATGCAAATTGTAATTTCTGAACTGTAGCTGGTAATTCAGTGCAAAAATTTTGTTTATGAATTTAGCACCCTCTCTTTGGCCGTGTCTGCACGAGCCCCAAACTTCGAAATGGCCACACAAATGGCCATTTTGAAGTTTACTAATGAAGCGCTGAAATGCATATTCAGCGCTTCATTAGCATGTGGGTGGCTGCAGCACTTCAAAATTGACGTACCTCGCCGCCGCACGTCTCGTCCCGACGAGGCTCCTTTTTGAAAGGACCCAGCCTACTTCGAAGTCCCCTTATTCCCATGAGCTCAGGGACTTCGAAGTAGGCGGGGTCCTTTCAAAAAGGAGCCCCATCTGGACGAGACGCGCAGCGGCAAGGCGCGTCAATTTTGAAGTGCTGCGGCCGCCCACATGCTAATGAAGCGCTGAATCTGCATTTCAGCGCTTCATTAGTAAACTTCGAAATGGCCATTTGCGTGGCCATTTCGAAGTTTGGGGCTCATGTAGACGTAGCCTTTTAGTTACAAATTACTCATTTATGAACTGATCCCAAAGTCAGCTCCAATTCTGCAGACATCTATGCACATGGTTAACTTTAATAATTTAAGTTATTTTATATATTGCCATGGGTAGTGATAGCTGATGGTGGTAAACTTCCATATGTGTCTAATACTTCATAAGATCAGGCCTATAAATTTATTACTTTTTTGGGGAAGTACTTACCAAAAAATCTGAGAGAATAATTTTCAGATTCTGGTCTATTTCATAAAATTCATCTTGACTGTCAGGTCTTCATCCAGTTGTACTGTATGCTTGTAAGGCATAATGATTGTGTTAAATTGCTGCCAAGTAGAGCTCCTTGGACAGACCCCAATTGCTAGATGAGCAAAAAGTAACTCAATACAAATGTCATAATGGGAGGCCTTAGCTCTTTGGTATTAATGAGGTGACTAAACGCAAATTGAATTCTGTTGACAATCTGTCACAAACTTGTTTTTTTGTTCGTGTGTATGTGTGTAAAATGTGCTATTGCCACTCAATGGCTATGTCTACACGAGCCCCAAACTTCGAAATGGCCACGCAAATGGCCATTTCGAAGTTTACTAATGAAGCGCTGAAATGCATATTCAGCGCTTCATTAGCATGAGGGCAGCCGCGGCACTTCGAAATTGACACGGCTTGCAGCTGCGCGGCTCGTCCCGATGGGGCTCCTTTTTGAAAGGATCCCACCTACTTCGAAGTCCCTGAGCTCATGGGAATAAGGGGACTTTGAAATAGGCGGGGTCCTTCAAAAAGGTGCCCCGTCAGGACGAGACGTGCAGCAGTGAGGCGCGTCAATTTCAAAGTGCCGCGGCCGCCCACATGCTAATGAAGTGCTGAATATGCATTTCAGCGCTTCATTAGTAAACTTCGAAATGGCCATTTGTGTGGCTGTTTCGAAGTTTGGGGCGCGTATAGACACGGCCAATAGCACTTGTCCAATAAATATCTCAAAATCCATAATAAGTAAAATTAGATATAGACAATTTTTTTTTATTTTACTTTTACACATGGGAAAATGTTACAGTAATTTATTCATCAGGGTCATTCCTTTTCCTCTCAGAAGTTTTTTTTTTTTCTTGGCTGTGTGCTTATTTTGGCAAATAAGCTTTCTTTTCCAGTAAGATTTTTTATTTGTTGGTGAACAGGACAGAGATGGAAGGTTAGATACAAATCTTTGCAAAGTTGCAATTGGTCATTGGATAATTTTTATTAATTTTAATAACTTACAAATTTTGTGGTCAATTTTTGCCCAATTTTTCTTTCCATACTCATGTAAGTGATATTATAGTGTCAATGAAAATATCTCATATACTTCTGCTGACATGGTATGAGTCCCAGAGGCATCATTACCATGACAATGCAAGCAATGGAGCTGTTAAGATGTCAATGAAGCATCACTCCTACTTCCATCGACATGGTAATGGCCCCATAGGAGTCATTACAAAGTCAGTACATGTGCCAGAGTGGTTTCAGGTACCAGTGAAAGTGCCATTTTAATGTCAATGTGGAATCTGTCCCACAAACTTCTACAGTTGTGATGAAAATAAAAGCGTGGATGCCACTTTACCCTTATAGCAATGCAAAGCATCTAAATACAAACTTCAGTGGGAATGACATCCATTCTTAATTCTTCTGCACCTTGGTGTTGTAGCATATGCAATATGGTGTTTCAAGATCTCTTGCACAGGTTGAACCTCGCTAATCCAGAACTCTCTGGTCTGGCAACATCTGTAATCCAGCATGATTTAAATTAGCTGGAGGACTGCTTATTATAGGTGCGGCCAAGTTTCCCACAGCCCCATAAAGTTTGTTTACAACCCCCAGTCCTGGCTCTCAGTGTTCTGTGCTATTGTTTAGCTGTAATTTATCCCTAAATGTCTTCTGAGAGACAAGGAAGCAAAAGAATCATTGGTAATGCTGCTAGACAATATTGATCTCCCATGGTCCAGCAAATTCTCTTGGCTGGCACTGGTTGGGTACTGAGGGTGCCAGGTTAGAGAGGTTCAACCTGCAGTCATCAAATAACTATTCTACTGAGCACCTTCATGTAGCAGTAGCGACGTGTCTTTGCTTCTCCCTGAGCTGGAAGGAATGGCTCAGTGAATGCTCATGAAACACATAGAGGTCCTGGAACACAAGATTGTATAATGTAAAGCTGCATTTGGCATTTCATCCTATTTAGGTAGGTAAGTTAAGTTGTGCTCTGTTCCAGGTTTGGTCTTCTCTTAGATAAACCTCAAAAACCAATCTCCTCTCTTCTCTGCAAACACAGTCTTGACAAAGCATAGGGAACTAGGACTTTACCTCAGTGCACTGGGTCAATATTTCTTATGCACAGTATGCTGCTGCTCTCCCACCTCAAGGTGGATGCATCTGAATGGGTCCATATGTATACGAACCTTTTGTTAGGTAGCTACTAATAGACACTGTCGGGTTTGTACCTATATAACCACAGGTAAACACTGCACCATAGTTTGAAAAGAAATTTGTGATCCTTGATGATGAAAACCCCTACCAGTTACTATGAATTTAATACTTTCTTTATATTTAATAATGAAGTAATGTCTTCCAAGGCACACTGCTAGCTTTTCACACAATACAAAATTATTTAATATAGCTTCAGATAGCTTTCCAAATCAAATTCCCTATTCTATACCTAAAAAAGCCACTAACATTCTATCCTTTCTCCTTTTCTTTGATTTTTGATTGTTTATTGTATTTGAATGTCTGCTTTTATATGAACTTAAAATGACAGATGACCCTCAGTACGAGGGCATGAGCGGATACCACTGAATCTCTTGCTACTTGCAAGACATTGATTTAGTTCTTTCTTTCCAAAAGAACTGGAATATATGGTGTTTTTCATAAGGATTTCTAAACTGTGATATTTTGTAGCCATTGCCTGGCACGTATTATTCTTGTGGTTATTCCTTTTGCACTCTGGGCTACAATTGTGTTGCTGGACTTTGATGGACAGCGCACTATTCTTTTTGCCAGCTATATTTTAGAACCCCTGAGGAAAAATAAAGCATCAGGAGTAAATCGCCTGATATTGACAAACTCATCAGCACTACAAAATCCCTAGCACCAGCCACCCTGTGTCCTTCCCTCTGTAATTCACACACGCTTCTTTGATAACTTTGATCAAAACCCTTTTTAGAACATTAAACTGGAACTTCAAGGAATCCATTAAAGAGAATTTTAAGCTTTACAGAAGTATAGACTTATTTGTCTTGTTAGAGACAACACTAAGGTGATATTTCTGACACTGTGCAAAATGCAAGGGATATTGTGACATGCAGATATGGAAGAGATATTGACTGAGCAAAGGGAACAAGTGATTCTGAAAGAAAAACAAAAACAAAAAACAAAACTCCATTAAATTAGGAATGGGCATACCAGTTCCAAGGTTTAGGATGAGGCTGACTAATTATTTTTCTAACTTTCAAAATTCTTCACATCTTTGAATTTTGGCTGCATGAATCAGTGGTGTTAAAACTTCACAAGAACAGGTGATAAAGCCTTCTCTGCCTTGCATATGTCAGAAAGGTACAGAGACAATCCTAGATGCATTCAGAAAGCACACTAGGTGATCCAGGCCAGTGCCTATTGCAAGATTATTTAGCCCAACAGGATGGGCATAAGCAATCCTTGTCATAGAACACCATAGGTAACCAAGCACATATAAGAACATTTACTACATACTCTAAAATGGTCTACAGAAGTTCCCCCTACATTTGATAGGTTCAGATACCACTTTCTTCCAAAGGCTGTGCTTTAATGTCTCAACCTAGATGATAAATAGTATTCTTTACTGACATGGTTAAAAGGTAGGCAAATCCAGGGCAACTTCCAGACTAAAAAGTGATTGGGGTAATGGCAGTGGCCATTTATCTGACTGTTTTCTCCTAGGTTATGAAAGATTTGGCAATGACAACTATAAGGGCTTTTGTTCACCATTGTTTCTCCAGCTGATACTGTTGTGTAATCCGGGGTTGGTTCCAGCAGCAAGATGGGAGAGCAGCCTGGCTCTCCACCCCTGGAGGGGGCAGGGGCAAGGGCTGAAGGGGTAGGGCTTGGGGCAGTTAGCTTTGGTCCCTTGCCCATGCTTCCTCTGAGTTGCCTGTGGAGCACTACACAGCACTGTATAACATTTGAAGGGGTCCCAGAATTTCATCCGCATGAGTGGCTGGAGCTCCAAGCACCTTTGAAATGCTGGGCCCAAAGGCAATTGCCCTCTTTGCCCACCTCTGTTGGTGGGCCTCATTGGTTCAGTTTGGGTAAGCACCTGTGGGGACACAGCTTGTTCAGGGATGAATTGCTTGAACTGGGTTTAAAGTGATCCTTGCTCGGGAAATGACTGCAGGACTGAGCCCTTGGATTTTAATATGAAAGAGAGTGTTAAATAAGGATAAATATGATTTTATTACAAATAATACATTGTTGATTAAATACTGAACATTGATCGGAAAAACTTGTTATCAAAATGTTTATTGAATTATTGCTTCAAACATATTGAGCTCATACAAAGAGCTTTGAAGCCTCTTGCTTTTCTGCTGCGGTTCTCAATAGAATCCAGTAATATATTACTGTCATCTTTCCACATCGATACTTGTGAAAGAGAAGAAAGAGAATGAAATGGGTAAAAGTGAGACAGAAACCTACTTTTGAATTCTGTTTTAAAATAACTTTCAAAAAAGCAAGAATTCATTCAAAGAAACTTTCAATTACTGAAGTACACCAGATGCCCTCCAAAAACAAGACACAACATGGTGCTGTCTTAATAGGTGTCTAACTGTACCCTGTTGTGTCTAGGCCCAGTATTGGAGGACATATGGTACTATTTATTCCTCTATGTGAATTTCCTGGCTTTTATTGTTTTCTGTCACTTTGTTTTAATATAATTTCTGATCTAAATACACAAACTAATATTCTAATAAAAATAATGACTGTGTTGAAAGCCCTCTGAATTGTCCTGGCTATTTTATTTCTGTTTTCATCTATAAAATTGACTACAGGGTGTTATTCAGAGTAACAGGCAACTTTCTGAACACACAGGCTGTCTGGCCTCCTGAGGCTAATTTAGGAATAGCTGCAGCCACTTGGTCTGAAAGAAGAACACTATATTTTGATGTAAGACATTGTCAAGGCTTTGCTAACAGATATGTTGAGGCTATGATTCATGATGGCTCTGCTTCATTCTGTCAGTCTGTTCATGAGCTTAAGTATGGAAAAGCATGTTAGGAATTATCTGTGCTGTTATGCTAGCTAGGCATCAAAGAATGAGGACCCTTATAATGAAGAACATCTGAAGACTGAAATTCTAGTTTGTTTTACTAGTCTCAAAAGAAGGGCTGAGTGAATTTTTTTGGCTAAAACATTTTTTCTGAAAAATTCAGACAAGGGTTTACTGAAACTTTTCATGAACATGTGTCAAATTCCTGGACAAAAACAAAATTAAGAAAAAACCCTATTTTTAAATATATGTTTCTGAGATTAAACACTGAACTTTTTCATTTCCAAATAACTCTTTTTTTCTAATTTTGCTTGACTTATATTTTTTAAAAAAGCCTCAAAAAGGAAAAAAGATATTTAAATTAAAATATTTTGCTTGACTTGAAACAATTATCTGCCGCCGTCATCCTCCCCTGCCCCCATCCCTCCAGCAAGTTCCTCCCCCTATTTTGGTGAAACAAGGGAAATGAAAAAGCCATTATTTTCACTGCTCTGTTCAAAATTTATTTACTCAACATTTATTTAAACTTAGTCCAACAATTTATTTCTTTGCCTATCTATCCCCTCTCTATGGAAAACAAATGTGTAACAATGGGCTTTTGAAGCTAGCACAAAAAGTCAGAACATGATCCAATGTTTGGAAGCTGAGGTTCAACAAATTGAAACCGGAAATAAGAAGTACATTTCTAACAGCTGGAATAATTAACCTCTGGAAACGTTCATCAAGTCTCATGGTGAATAATGACCATTTTGAAATAAAGGTTGGATTTTTTTCCTAAAAAGATCTGCTGTATTATTTTATTTCTCTGTCCTATCTTCTCCAGGTGGTCAGATTAGAGCCGTGTCTACACGTGCACGTTACTTCGAAGTAGCTGCACTAACTTCGAAATAGCTCCCGTCACGGCTACACGCGTTGGGCGCTATTTCGAAGTTAACTTCGACGTTAGGTGGCGAGACATCGAAGTCTCTATCCTCATCAGGAGATGGGGATAGCGCCCTACTTCGACGTTGAACGTCGAAGAAGGGACCGTGTAGTCGTTGCGCGTCCCGCAACTTCGAAATTGCAGGGTCCTCCATGGCGGCCATCAGCTGATGGGTTGAGAGACGCTCTCTCCAGCCCCTGAGCTCAATGGTGGCTGCGTGGAGCGGCCCCTTAAAGGTCCCCTCCCCCTCCCTTCCTGTGCAGGAAGCTGAGGGAACGTGCAGGCAGCAGCTCAGACACGCGGCCAGCCTGCACGTCCCTCAGCAGCCACAGAGGCACAGGACCATCAATGGCCGCCCGGCAGCCCCCCCAGCGCCCCCAGGGGACCCCCCCCAAGGGGAACCAGGGCAGCCAGCCCAGCCCGGCGGGCAGCCGGGCTGGCAAGTGGCAGCGGGGCCCCTCCTGGACGGAGGCCGAGCTGCGGGACCTGCTGGGGCTCTGGAGCGAGGAGGAGGTGCTCCAGGTAATGGGGAGCAAGAGGCGGAATGTGGATGCGTTTGCTCGGCTGGCTGAGGGCCTGGCTGCCCGGGGTCACCCTGCCCGCACTCCTGATCATGTCAGGAGTAAGGTGAAGGAGCTGCGGCAGGGTTACGCCCGGGCCCGGGATGCGGCCGGACGATCTGGGGCTGCCCCCATCACTTGCCCCTTTTACAGGGAGCTCAGGGACATCCTGGGACCCCGGCACACCTCCTCTCCTCCAGCCACCCTTGATACTTTGGCTGACGAGCCCCAGCAGGCCCTTCAGCCGGAGTCCGCCCCGGAGGTAAGCCCCGCACCCCGGGGACCCCCCCCGGAGCCCACCCCCGGGCCATCGCGGCAGCAGGAGGAGGAGGAGGGGGGCTCCTCCTCCGCAGAATCCAGGCTGCAGATCCTCCTCCTGCCATCCCGGAGCAGCAGCCGGGCCTCCACCCCCCGGGGATATCTGGACCGTGGGCGTGGACCGACAGGTATGTACCCCCCTCTGGTGTACACCCCTGGGCTTGAGGGGCGGGGGCTAATAGATATGTGTCCAGGGTCCCCCACATGCTCACATGGCCATGGCCCCAAGGACAGCAGGGCCATGTCCCTCACAGCAGTGCATCAGCCCCTGCCCCCCCCACCCCACACGACAGTGCCATGCCCCATCCCCAGGGCAGGGGGGAGCGGAACCTTGAGGGGCCCCCGGGAGGAGGGTGTGGGACACCCCGCAGCAGCAGCAGCAGCAGCAGCAGCAGCATGTGATGGACTGGGGGGAGTGCAAAAGGGAGACTCAGGCTAGATATGAGCAACAAGAGCCCAATAGCTCCCAGGGGCAAAGGATGATCCTGGGGCTACAGCTGGCAGGTGACACCTCTGCCCTGAACAAAGAGGAGGGAGGAGCCGAGCTGGCTTTGAATTGGGGGGGGAGGGCGGGGGCCACAGGCAGGGGCTAGGGGAAGGGAGAGCTGGAAGGCAGCCAGCCTGAGGAGGGGGAAAGCTGCATCCCAGAGGGGCACCCCTTGGGGTCTTCTCCCCAGGACGGGTTGGAAGGACTGTCTCTTCCGACAGCTGGTGGTGTCACTCCTGGGAGAAACTGGGCATCTGTGGCCTAAGAAACCTTTCCTGTCAGACCCTGTGGAGTGAAGTGAGAGTCGCTCCCACCAGGGGACGGGGTGCAGTGCAGGGGGACCCCTGAACCCCATCCATCACAGCAGCATCTCCCGGGGACGGTGATGGGGAACCTGCAGCACAGGGCTGGGGGGACAAAGGCCACGGCTCGGGGCCCACACTAACACCTGTCTCCATTCTTCTTCCCCCCCTCCTCTCCTGTGTCCCGCACCTGCACCATCGGAAGGACCGGAAGAGAGCGCCGGCGAGGCATCAGTGGTCCCGGAGACCCCTCCGGGGCCATCGCTCCAGGCAAGCCCCTCGGCGGAGGACCGACCGGCCCCACAGCGGGCTAGACGGCAGACCCCGCACCACCACCAGCCGACGGCGACGGACCCCCAGCTGCTGGCCATCCACCGTCGGCAGCTGGAGGTGGCGGAGCAGTGCCTGCGGGTGGAGCAACGCTGCCTCGACCTGCAGGAGCGGGCGCTGACCTGGCGCCAAGAGGCATGGGGGGCTTACATGGACACTTTCAACCGCCTTGTTGACTACCTGGCCCCCCATGCCGCGCCAGCCACCGCAACGCCCGCCTTGACTGCTGCACCCGCCTCATCACCTGCCGCTCCGCTCGTCGCCGTCCTGTCCGCCGTCGCCCCGCCATCTACCAGCAAGGGCCGGACCGCCGAGGGACCCCTGGAGCCAGCTGAGACTCGCCGGACATATCTTCCGGTCCGCCTCGCCCCCAGCCAGCCCCGGACAGGGCTGCGGCCGTGGCGGGGCTCCCCACCGCCCACCCCCAGTGCCGGACTTCAGGGGCGTTTAGCCCGGGATGTGGACCCCCCCCCTTGTATATAGTTGATTTTTAAAAAAGGAAGATGGACAGTTGTAGTTCTCTTTTTTTGTGCCCCCCTTTGCCCCGTCCCCCCTAATGTAAATAGTTCTCCCCTTTATCATCCCTGGTTTTCTTTTTAGTGAACAAACTTTTTTATTACTATTGTTTTCTTTGTACACATTACTTTTGTTACACACATCTTGTATATAGTTTGTTCTTGTTTTAATTCTAGTTCCAAAAAAACAAAGTTCTCAAAGAAAAAACAGTTTAAGTTCAGCCACAAGTGCGTGCTGTCATTTGTCCAGGAAAAGTGGGGGGAGGGGCGCGGTTGGGTGCTCCATGGTGTGGGCGTTGGGGCAGGGAGTGTGGTGGAGGAAGGGGCGGGCAGTGGGGGGCCTGGCAGAGTTCACCCCACGGCCTCATCATTGAAGTGGGCCCGCAGGGCCTCCCGGACCCGGGTCCCCTCGGGGTCCACCTGCCGACTGGGGGCAGAGGGTGGCTGCACGTCGGCCCTGCCGGCCTCCACAGCCCAGCCCTGGAAAAAGGCCTCCCCTTTGCTCTCCACCAAATTGTGCAGGGTGCAGCAGGCACCCACAATCAGGGGGATGTTGTTGGGGCCTGCATCCAGGCGGGTCAGGAGACATCTCCAGCGTCCCTTCAGGCAGCCAAATGAATGGTCCACCACCTGGCGTGCATGGTTCAGGCGCTCATTGAAGCGCTCCTGGCTAGCGGAGAGATGGCCCGTGTACGGGTGCATGAGCCACGGCCGGAGGGGGTATGCCGCATCTGCGATGATGCAGAGGGGCACGGTGGTGTCCCCCACAGGGAGCTCCCGCTGGGGGATGTAGGTCCCCGCCTCCAGCCAGCAGCACAGGCCCGAGTTCCGGAAAACCCAGACGTTGTGGGTGCTGCCAGGCCAGCCCACATAAATGTCCTGGAAACGGTCCCGGCTGTCCACCAAGGCCTGGAGGATCACAGAATGGTAGCCCTTGTGATTGATGTAGCGTCCTCCACTGTGATGCGGGGCGCGGAGGGGGATGTGAGTCCCATCCAGAGCCCCGAAGCAATTGGGGAAGCTCGGGGTGGCAAAGGCCGCGATGGTGGCATCTGGGTCCCCCAGCCTCACGAGCCTGTGCAGGAGCATGGCATTGATGGCACGCACAACCTGCAGGGAAAGCACATGGGACAGCACCAATGAGGGGTGAGCAGGGTGTGCGTGGCCCTGCCCTGCCCTCCTCTGCCCCGCCCTGCCCTCCCCTCCCCTCCTCTGCCCTCCTCTGCCCTGCCCTGCCCTCCCCTCCCCTCCTCTGCCCTCCTCTGCCCTGCCCTCCTCCGCCCGGCCCCCCCTCCCCTGCCCTGCCCTCCCCCTGTGGGTCCTCTTACCTCCATGAGGACAGCCCTGACGGTGGCCTTGCCGACCCCAAACTGCTGTCCCACGGATCGGTAGCTGTCTGGAGTGGCCAGCTTCCAGACAGCGATGTCGACCCGTTTCTCCACAGGGAAGACACACCGCATGGCAGTGTCCTGGTGCCTGAGTGTGGGGGTGAGCCACTGGCACAGCTCCATAAATGTCTGCTGGCTCATCCTGAAGTTCCTGAGCCAGCGGTCGTCGTCCCACTCCTCAAGCACCAGCCGCTCCCACCAGTCGGTGCTGGTGGGGTAGCTCCACAGCCGCCGGCATGTGAGGCGGGGGTGGGGGTGGGGTGCTGCAGGGTTGGGGGTTGAGCCCTGCTGCCCTGGGGGCAGCTCCTCCTCCAGTGTAGCAAGGAGGTGCTCAGCTGCCTCCCGCATGGCATGGATCAGGGCGAGCCCTGCTCCTGCTGGGAGGGCTGGGTGGACCTCTGTCTGCTGCTGCTGCTGGGGGTCCATGCCTGCGTCGCCTGGGGTCTGTGTGCCTATGGCTCCTCTGACCGCGTGCTGTGCAGGCTGAGTGTGTCTGGGAGGGGCCCTTTAAGGGAGCGGCTAGCTGTTGCCCCGGAAGCGCTAGTCCGCCCTGTGACCCTGTCTGCAGCTGTGCCTGGCATCCCTATTTCGATGTGTGCTACTTTGGCTTGTAGACGTTCCCTCGCAGCGCCTATTTTGATGTGGTGCTGTGCAACGTCAAAATTGAACATCGACGTTGCCAGCCCTGGAGGACGTGTAGATGTTATTCATCGAAATAGACTATTTCGATGTTGCTACATCGAAATAAGCTATTTCAATGTAGGCTTCACGTGCAGACGTAGCCTAGATGTTCACAATAGCCTTTTCCGTGTTTGGAAGCTATATGAATCTTAGTTTTGCATTGATACCCATCACCAAAGGGACCAAACACAAGGTCCCTTTGTTCCCAGATCAGTAAGTTGCTTCTCTTTTCACATCACCTTGACTACATCTACACTGCTGCGATAAGTCTACTTCAGCCATGCAAATCTAACTACAGGAATAAAAATAGCTGGAGTCAATGTATCTTAGGTAATATTACTGCAGAATTTACACCATGGTGGTGGGCGGTACGGTTTATGAGAGAAACTCTCCTGTTGATCTCCTTTACTCTTCTCACCTAAAGTTGAGTAGAGAGGTCTACTGCAGAGGAAACTAGGATCAAGATGGTGGGTCTTCACTAGACCTGCTAAAATGACTACCAGTGGAACTAGAGTGTCGATCCAGACCATAACAAAGGCATAGACACCATAGCCATATTACTTGCTAACCAGCCATGAATGGCAGGTATTGTAGATGGAGAAAGTCAATACCTTTCCCAACTACCTCTCCTGACACCACCCAGGCTCTACCAGAGGCTCCCAGGCACCTTCCCCTAGCCTGCTCTTGTGGTTGGTGGAAGCTAGAGAAGTCAGGTTGAGGGCCAGGCAGCCACACTGACTGCCAGATCCCCCTATATCAGTGGCCCCACTGTTTAAGGGGATGAGGGAGGTTTGTGGCCATAGTGGAGGGCAAGGCCTTCACTAGAAGGGGTGTGGTTGGGAGGGTCTTGCCTCCCCAAGCCATGGGGTCACCCACTGCCCATGCACCCAGCTCCATCTTCTTGACTGCTTCACCACAGAATCCTGGTCTCCAGCATCAGCACCAGGACTCTTGTGCTGCCATTCACCACCCAGAAGCAAATTAAGGTGATAGTTAAGGTCTGGGAGTAGATTACACCATGGCCACAAATATACAGACCAGTAGAGCTGGCTAGAACACAGCACCCTTGTCATGGCTGCAGTATATTATTTACTTTCCAGAGCAAGAGAGGGGCAAGGAAGGAGTTTGAAATTATAATTCCTCTTTTTAGGAAGGGGGAGAAGGAGTATTCTGACAGGGTGTCACAGCTGTGCACTGCCCTGTTTTCAGAGTTCACCTTGAAGGTCCAGTCGATTTCATATACTCCAAGTTCATAGATGAAGGTACACACATCTTAATGTTCATAGAGATAACACACATCACAGTCTCAAATGACAATAGTCACTTGCACTCCCATCAACAAAACTTTGCAGTTCCTAATCAGGGGGAAACTTCCATTAAGGTCAAGTAATTTTGGGAAGGTGTTTTGAGGTCAACAGTGGGTTTTCTCTGAGGATTTGGCCCATTAAGAAAATACACTGATGGAGCAAGTTTTGTGGGTATTTTTAAGATAAGTGTTTTCCGTCTGAGCAAGCTTAATTAAAGCTGATGAGACTTGAGGAAAGGGAATGAAGTAAAAGTGCTGGGAAAACTAGAATGGCTGGAAAAAAGACAACAGGTGCCTGGAGAGCTATTTATTCCTTGGGTCATTTATGTTAAGGGTAGTTTGTATTATATGGGAAATAAAATTAGATAACATAAAGGGACCTGTAAAGTCCAATATCAACTAGTAGCATACCAGGAGTAAATTGTAATTACAGATGATGAAAGCTGCTGTCCATTTATTGGTGGGTAGGAATACTAAAATGTTATAGGAGTCTTCTATTATTGCCATCAAACAGCAGTTTTGTTTTTCTATGGATCTGGACTACCAGCACTAGATTCACAAAACAATGTGATTGCCTAGTAGGCCATTTAGGCACCTAAACCCAAAACTGAGATTGTCAAAATCTGATGCCTAACATGCCACGACAAATAAGTTTCTATGGTACTTAAAAGTGTGTCAGAGGCATGTGCTGACAGTTGGTGCCTATTGAACACCTAAACCTTGGCAGGATCCTCAAACTAGAAATTCCTTTGCCTATCTTACGTGCAGGTCCCAAACCACCTGAGAGATCAGGTCCACATGAAAAACAGGCCAAGGCACAGCAGCTTTCCATGTAACTTTAATCTAGTGCCTGTACTCAGAGCATTCATTCAGGATGTGGGTTACCTTGGTTCAAAGTCCCATCTTTGCCTGATGTACAGAACGGTTGTCAAGTTGTGTCTTCCCTCTGTCAGTGACTGCCCCAATCACTGAGCTGTGATAAATGCTGCAGCTCCCTCAGTCTCTCTAGTTGAAGCCTTTCTTCTCTTTGTCTGGCCTAATGACTACTGAATTATTTACAAAGTGTGTAAATGACTCTGATGGCTAGGGCACTCACTAAGAATGAGACAAACCAAAGTTCACGTCCCTGCTACAATGGCCAGATAATTAATGCACAGGGGAACAGTTTCCAGCAGGAAAGATGGAGATAGCCAGAGTGAAGTCGTTAGGGTGCTCTCATGAAAGATGGGAGATATAGGTCCACTCCGTCAGGCAGTGAGGATTTAAACATGGTTCTCCCACATCCCAAAGTGGATGGTGGAATGGTGTTTGAGAGAAAAATGCTTAGGAATGTAACTCCAGGAGACAGTTCACAGTTCCGAATCCTAGCTGAACATGGACATGTTCCTCTTCCCTGGAGTCAGTCATGTTAATCCCTTTGAGTGAAGGGCTGGAGGCCAGATCCACCTCTTCAGCTCTTCCCCCAGGCCAGGGAGAGGTGGCTGCATGCTCAGCTTGCAGAGCTCCCTTTTGTGGATTCCATTCTAGCCAAATTCTCCACTTTCATGGTATAGGGATCTTGCATGCCTAACTCAGGCTTAAGTAGTGCAATGCCTAACTTTAGGCACTCTGCTGCCTAACACAATCCCAAGCCCCAAGACCCCTTGATTGATTGTTGGATCTATCCCTAGGAATCTTAGCAAACTCAAGCTGCTGGTGTCATGTGGATGAGGGAAGAGAATCAGTAGAGAGCTCCCCAAGTGGAAAAATGAGATTCTTCCCCAAATATCATGGATGAGGAGGCGGGATGATTGTGGAGTAATGCATGCAGCATTACTGGTGCCTGGTAAAAAAAAAAGAAGTGCATTACCATTCCAGAAGAGAAGACAGTGGTATCAGTGAAAATGAACTGTTTCCAAGCAATAGCAAAGCAACACCTTGTCGGGTTCACAGTGTCTTTTGTTCAATAACCTTTCAGAATCACTAGTGACACAGACTGTCCTGTTTCTCTCCTCACTATTTCTTTTGGTTTCATTACTCAGTCATTGTGTTTGGGGCATCTCATTAGTTCTTTTCATCATACATTTGCATCTAAAAACAACCCTCTTACAGGGTTTCTTATCCTTTTTGCCCAGCCCCTATATTGTTTGTTAGTGAGGAAACAATGATCTTTACTTTTCAGAGTGAGCAAGTCTGTTTTGTCAGAAATAAGCAGATTGGTGGGGTTGGGAAGCCAGGGCATACTATGCTTCCTTTAGTCTCTTCATGTCTTTTTGAGGCTTTAAGTTCTCCTGTGGTATTTTATTTATGCTCATTCTCCCTTCTCCCCCTCTGTCTCTCTCTGGCGTGCAGTTGCAAGTCAGGCCCTGAGCTTGCCTTTTGCACACACTGGAAGTTCAAAATTGCCTCCTGGAGCAGTGATGCCATTCAAAGTATTACTGTGTAGTTCAAGAGCTCTCTTGGCTTCCGCAGCTCAGAAACTTTTTTGAAATTTCTGCTAGGTTCATGACACAACTTTCCACTTTTAACTGTTTCATGAAAGCCTAAGGGACAGCCAACGTGCTCTTTAAAGGACTGTTTAACACTGGTGAACCATTTGCTGAAGTAGTTATTTCACAACTCATTGCCTTTATTGTAACCCTTTGAGTGCCAACTCAAGAGCTCTCTTGGCTTCCGCAGCTCAGAAACTTTTTTGAAATTTCTGCTAGGTTCATGACACAACTTTCCACTTTTAACTGTTTCATGAAAGCCTAAGGGACAGCCAACGTGCTCTTTAAAGGACTGTTTAACACTGGTGAACAATTTGCTGAAGTAGTTATTTCACAACTCATTGCCTTTATTGTAACCCTTTGAGTGCCAAGATATAGCAGACCCCTCACATAGTACAGTTCACATTCAAACAATTTCAAAGATGTCCTGCTTGTTGTGTGCATACATGGGGCCATTTTATTTTGCTGGTTGTACAGCTCAGCTATGGCTACGCTAGAGAGTTTTGTGGAGCATGAACACACAAAATGCATTTTTTCAACAGTATGTCAATAAAAGTTGGCAAGTTCGCTGACAACTTTCTGCCCCTCCCAGATGAGGAAGAACACCTTTATTAACCGATTCTGGTGGAAAACAAGTTGTATGGATTCTCTAGGGAGCCTTTTGTCAACAGACAGGGCTTCCGGTTCACCAGGCATCCCTGTTTGCTGAGCTTCCAGTCCATCATTCGGTCAAGAGAGGGATGGGAAGTCTGGCTGCTGTCTGTCAATAGAGTGGATCACTGTTTCAATCCACTTTATTTTATGTCAACAGAAGTTTTGTTGGAAAATGTTTCTAATGTACCCATAGCCCTCATGTATAGAGCATTGTATGATGGTGTTGTGACTAACCAGAATACATTAGTCTGACAATTTGGGGAATATGTGTCTGTACAGTTTATGATTGTTTGATATTTGGAGGATTTTCTGTCTGTTGCAGGCTGCAAAATTCATTATGAGCTTGTCTGCCTTCTCTGCTGTCCTATAACCCCCGTAGAATGCTAATGGGTTGTGACACAGAGCTAACATTGCAAAAAGCAGTCAAGTAGCACTTTAAAGACTAGCAAAATAATTTATTAGGTGATGAGCTTTTGTGGGACCGACCCACTTCTTCAGACCATAGCCATACCAGAACAGATTCAGTATTTAAGGCACAGAGAAATATTGAGTCTGTTCTGGTCTGGCTATGGTCTGAAGAAGTGGGTCTGTCCCATGAAAGCTCACCTAATACATTATTTTGCTAGTCTTTAAAGTGCTACTTGACTGCTTTTTGTTTTGATAGTATATAGACTAGCACGGCTCCCTCTCTAGAGCTAACATTGGTAGTCTTCCATTCTAATGAAACACTTTTGGACAAAGAAGATCGCTTGGCTAAGAAAACAAATCCACCCAGGTAGGCTGGTAACTATGAAATGCATCATGTGGTGGAACTTCAATCACATGATGATACTGATCAGGAGGTCATCTGACACAGGGACTGCAATTTTACAGAGAGGGAAGAAGAGACAAGAAGCAGACAGTAAAATTTTGCAGGAGAGAGTTCTGACCTAATACCAAAGAATGCATCAAACAGGTACTGAGAGAGAGGAAGTGATTTATTGTTTTATCTGGATCTTTTAGGCTCTCTAAAGTAAAGCATGGTTGTTTTAGGGTTACTTTTCAAAGTCTCTGCATTGTGCTTTAGCAACCACGTCTTAGTGGCTTATGGCACCTGGGACATGAAGGATCAACAGACAAAGGATAGGCCCAGGAATGTGCCAGTGAAGTCTAAGAGAGTCCTGGAGCCTACCCATTCTAACATAAGCTTTAAAGGAACAAACACCACAGCTTGGTCCCTACCTTATATTACCCCTTCTTTGAGCATCAGTGAGAGAGAAGCCACAGTGAAATCCTTGTTAACTAGGACCACATCTACCCTGTCCTCTGTCACTGACTCAGACTCCTGGAATGTGTTGCTCTCAAAGGACCTTTCCTGGCCAGCACCCACAGTTCTCTTAGCCAGTGAGCAGTGCTGGTGAAAGCAGCTATGCAAAGCATAAGCAGGGGTTGAAAGTGTAGCACTTTTCTATTGTGCCTGCTTCCTGTCACTGCTCGCCAATGCTGATCATTTTCAGACAAAATATTTGTTGTACCGCTACATCATCCTTGGAACACAGATAGGTCCATCATTTCCTCCCCTCTCACTGCCCCATTTTTTCATCTTTGGACACTAGGTGGTGCCCACAGTTTAGCTGTCAATCCCCTCACTGATCTGATCATTTTCTTTGATATCACTGCGAATTACTCATTCCTAGGAGGTAGAGCCGTGGATGATTGTGCATGCCAAGGGTCTCCTAATCCTAAGTACAAAACAATAGGCTAAGGTGGGGTAGTAGTCTTAAAACCGTTTTTCTACTCTTGGCTGTGTAAGGGGAACTCTTTAACCTGCCTTAGCATAGTTTTGCAGTTTAATGTTTGTTGGCTTTCATTATTCAACCTCCGCGAAGACTCCAACATACTGGGCAGCTGTAATTGCATTTGTGCTTAAAGGCAACAATAAACATGGATGTGAGAAACCAAGTATACTGCTGAGTGACCTTGGAGAGGAATGCCTGAGGCTTCATGCTGTGGCAACTGACATCATTAACAGTGACTGTGATGCCTGGGCTCTTGGAATAATCAAACTTTGGAGGAATGTTTCACAGGGGGCACCTTATGGTTGTCAATCTTTCATGCACTCATTATGATGCCCTGTGTGTTTGATTATGTGAGAACAAGTGAGTTCTACCTGGAGGCATATCAGGAACTCCAGCTGGAGGTATTAGAAATCTTGACAGAGTAAAGCAGTGTATTAAGAGCTTAGCCACTGAGGATTCTGTAAAAAAACTGAGACTCCAGAGTTCTCTTTGCATAGCCTGTTTCATCTAAGACATCAAATAACACATGTTCTCAGCCTTTGACTATGGACATTAATTTAATGTTGGAACTTAAAAATAAATGTATTAATTTCCAGATGCCAGTTGAACTTCCTTGAGTCATATGCAAGCTTACTTTTTTTCTTTAGAGATTTATTGTTGAATCTTTTTGAATCAATCATAGTTTATAGAATCATAGAAATTGAAGGAACCTCAAGAGATCATCAAGTCCAGTCCTCTGCACTCACGGCAAAAACTAATTAATACCTGATTATAAGCACTTAGATGGGAAAGTAAAATCATATAAACATGTGTAAATTCTCCATGCTGAGAAATAATCAAGATTGAGAATCCTCTGTCTGTAAAAATAATGTATCAAATATATTTAAAAAAAAATCTAATGGATGAATTTAACAGTAGAATGGCAGAGAACCAAAATAAATTGAAAAGGCAGAGTTTGGTTGTTTGTATAAAAAGGTGTTTACAGTATCAGTCATGAGCAATCTTATTAGGTGAGGATAATGCTGGTTTACCTTAAACTCCATGGAAAAGCAAAGACTGAAAGAACCTGTTTTGCAAGACAGTTTTAGCACTACTATGAAAATTTAGCTGTGGTGTACTGTAAGGAAACAGTTACTACATATGTTAGTGACATGGATCACACTTAATAGACAAAACAAAAAGGCAATGCAGTAGCACTTTAACAAAATAATTTATTAGGTGTTGAGCTCACCACCTAATATATTATTTTGTTAGTCTTTAAAGCACTACTGGACTGCCTTTTTGTTTTGATAGACTGTAGACTAACACAGCTGTCTCTTGCTTAATAGGCAAGATTTTGTCTCAAGTTATTTCTCAAACTATGCAACACAAGAGAACAAAAGAGAATGAGCTGTCTCCCATGTTCTTTTACGTCTCTGTGGGGACTGTATATGCCTCAGATCCAGGTGGCTTCGGTAACCAGTGCTACTCAGGCCATGAATATACTAGGGCTATGTCTACATTAGAGTGATCTGATGACAGAGGTAACTTTTGTTGACAGATCATGGCCACACACAAAATCAGATCTCTCTGTTGATCCACTGTCTCAACAGAGAGTGGCCAGACTGTCCGGCTGCTCTCTTAACAGAATGGCCAACTGGAAGCATAGCAGATGTGGACGCTCAAGCACCTGAAAGCCCTGTCTGTCAACAAAGGGCTCACCAGAGTGTCCATACTGCTATTTTGTTGACAGATTCTGTCAGGAAAGGCGTTCTGTCTCATGGGGCAGAGGCAGAAGTCTGTCGACGAAAGTGCTGTTTTCTGTCAAGTTACTGTCCCCGAATTTTGTTGAGAAAACACCAGTCCTTCTACACCACAGAATACATAGGTAAGACCCAATACCCTTTCTCAGGTTGCAGAGTTCCTTACTTTGCTGATTCAGACTACTCGATGAATAAGGGTATCAGAATGTGGATGAAAGATTTTGTACTGCATAGAAAACAAATATGTCTGCATCTAGACCCAATATCCAACTTCATGAAATGTTCCCTAAAGCTGAAGGTTAATTTCTGCAAACTATATTTAGGAAAAGAAATAAATGTGTTTGGAGCTGCCATTGTTAATTACTGTAAAATAGTTTGTGATTGGTATCTTCTGTAAAGTTAATTGTCTCATTAACCTCAGCCATTGTAATCTAGTCACATTATGAAGGGAAATCCAAATAACAGAACAAGATACAATACAAGTAACTATGTTTAAAAACCATCTGCTTCTTTGCTATGGTCCTTTGGAGTTAAATGTGTGAGTCAGTGACCTTACTTCTTCCACCCCCAGAAAAATTGGTGTCAGCCACTTTTTCTCTCACTCCCTGCAGCAGCACAAAGGGACAGGCTGAGGAAGGGACTAGAGGTGAATCAAGGGGCTGCAAAGGAAGTATTTTGAAGATCTAGTGTGAACCATGACAGTTCCCTCATCATACGACATCTAAACATAGACTGAGAGAAGGTAGAGCTGGTCAAAAATTTCCACTCAAAACATGTTTCACACAAAATGGTTGTGTGATATTTTTTTCATTCTAATTGAGCTGGATTGACTGCTAGATAAAGGAAGCAGGAATCTCTCCATTTTTTTTTTCAGATGGTTTGGACCAGACTAATAGGTAGAGATTTGTGTACAAATAAGGTAATTAAATTCACAGTTACACTTGCCTGTGCATATATTTGCACTTAAGATTACTTTGGTGCAAAATTAGCAAGCCATTTAGAGTCTGTTGAAAAGCCAATAAACAATTGGCCTAGTATACTTTTATATTCTTTGTGGTCTTTGACTTTTGTCACATCTAGATTCATTTCTATAGTCATTCCCCAAGTTACAAACATCCAACTTACAAACACATGCACACACAAACAAAAGCTCCATCTGCATTCTCAGGGCTCAGGCAAGAGTGGTGGTGGGTGGCTGTAAACAAACTTTATGGAACAGCAGGAAACTTGGCCACACCCATGATAAGCGGACACCTGGCTAACTAAAATTATACTGGACCATGGATATTGCCACACCAGTGACTGTTCAATTAGACAGGTTCAGTCTACAGGTTCAGCCTGTGCTACTCTGTATATCACAAGCTGGTTATTTTCTTCTCTAAAGCAAATTAAAAATATATCTACTTAGATTAACAATGTACTTTGTTTGTTGTGTTTTTTTATACTTTATTTTATTATACCATGTTGTAAACATGTTAAGACACTGTTTAACTATTTTATCATCTAGGGCTCAGATCCAGTACTTGTAAATGTGCTGTGACTACTGATGATAGTAAAGTGAAATGTACCAGGAGCTGCAGGATTTTCACCGAGAAAATCTCCATTGTTTGTTAACAATAACAATAATAGCCTGTGGAGCCGCTGAGTACATCTTATTTTAACCAATAGATAGTAGTGGTATTTAGCCCATTAGCCATTTATTTGCAACATTTTTGATGGTCTCACACTTAATATAAATGGAGATGATGGTATGAATATATTTTCCTTATATATAGTGTACGGCATTTATTCATAGTAATGGTGTTTGTACATCCTCATTCTCTTTCTATGCAAAGTTTTATGTTTTATTTGTTACTACTCTAAGCATTTTTACTGAAATAAACAAATAAAGTTTAAAAAAGGCTAGTTGGACTTCGGTGCAGTTAACATCCAAAAGCGTGCATGCATGCATACACACGAACATTGAGAGTGTGTGTGGGTATGTGTGTATATATATCGATATATATAGATATATACACACACACACAGACACTCTCAAGGTTTGTGTGTGTGTGTGCACACATGCACACATTTGGATGTTAAGTTCACGGATTTTCTCTCTCTCTCTCTCTCTGTATATATATATATACAACTGTTTTTATTCCCTTTTAAATTGTCATTTGTGGAACGGGACTCTCTCTCTCTCTCTCTCTGTGTATATATATATACAGAGAGAGAGAGAGAGAGAGAAAGAGAGAAAGTCCCATTCCACAAATGACAATTTAAAAGGGAATAAAAACAGCTGAATATTTTATTCTATTTTATTCTTATTGTAATATGCTTTACATAATAAGATTTCTTTTTTTTTCTTTTTTTTCTTCTGGAACCATGCCCTTTGTGCAAGTATACAAATTTATAGCTGAGCCCACATCTTTTAGGATCAAGTCCTTTTTCTTTGATTTTAGTGCAGAGGGAAATAGCCTTTTACAATATTAATAAAAGCTTTATATATTTACTATATTTCTTTGACCTATAATGTCAGAAATATAGATTTCATCATTAAATCATACATTGCTACCTCCATACAGTATTGTTTCACTCTCTTTTGCAATGAATACGACCAGGTTTTTACAACATCTGGCTTATTTATAGCAATTAGTTCTGGACAGGCTTTACTGCTGTCATTCTTGATTGCAAAATCCAAGAACATACACAAATTATGATTAGTAATGACTTATCTGTTGACTAAGTAATTCATCTTAGTCATTTAAGCTTTAAAGCTATCAAAGCTGACAGCTTTGACTGTTGTGCTGCTGTTTTATTTGGTAATATTAAGCTTTTTATAATGTTAAACCTTTTAGATGAATAAAAGTGTTGATGTAAACATGCAGTAAGGAGATATGGTCTTGATACACATGAGCTTTTAATTAAAAAGTTATTAAAATTAGTTTCTCCATTGTATCTTGCTTGTAAAATGGATATATTCATTAAATAGTTAGCTCCATCACATGTTAATTAATACCATTTTCTTTAACTAAAAGCATGTTTGGTTTGAAACTAAGCTCTTGCAGTTGATAAATTATAAAGGCTCATTTCTAACAACACATCATTATCAGCTGAGACTTCTAGGATAAAACACCACTTTAAAGCCCATTTATGCTAACATCTGATATGTAGAGCTAACTTATTCATGTGGGTTTTTTGTTCACTTGTTTTCCTTTCATGGCTTCTAAAAAACACAACAAAACAGGTGAATTTTGGTATGTGCTATTCAACATGTAAATTACTCCAATTGTGCCTTGTTGGCATTTCAGACCATGTGGTTATGAAATAAAATAACATAACTTATGTTCTTTTGCTCATATGTATAAGATAACTACATGAATAAATGCCACCTAAATATTGTGCATTGTACACAGGGTGCTGTAGCATCAGTTACAGAGAATCAGCTTCCACCACTATGAAAAATCTGAGGACTTTAATTGTTTATCACAGAGGAATGATCCAAAGCAATGTTTTGATTCTAGTGCATCTTTGGATGGTGGTGGTGGTGGTGGTGGTAATGCTGGAACATCACACACTATTAAGTCATTAATTAAAACACATATTATGAATCCTTACAAGTCACAAAGGAAAATCTATTTCATTATCCCAAAGATGGGTTGACAGTTGCACAGGCAACTAAATATTACTAAACATTTTTTGATAAGAGAGATTAGAAAAGGACTAAAGGTAGGGGATAAAAGGGATAAAGGCATTTAAGACTTCAAATTCACAATTTCTTTAAGGCCTGAGATTATAAGCATTCCTTTTCCTGATATCAACCGCAGTATACGTTTGTTCAAAAGGAAAACAAAAGTCATGAAATTTGGGAGAAAAACTCTTTCCCCTTAAAAGGTATGGAACATATTCATTTTCTTTGGAAAATAAAGTCACTTTAATAATGTCATGATTAGTATCTGAGGCTTTACAACCAGAAGAAAGAATATCTAAGATTTTTTTATGTTAAATTGGTATATTTGCTGATTCAATTCAGTTATCTGACTTGTATTTGATTATGAGAATATTAATACATGTGAAGACTAGTATGCTCTAACTCTGTATTAACTTAGGACTTGGTGTTCACTCATAAGCATGTCGGACGTAAAGCAATAAATTATACTTTGAAACTACTTTGTCAATGTAGTCTTAACAATCCCAGCAGAGGAAAGGTGGGTGAGAGGATATCATCTACTGATCAAGTTCTGTTGACGAAAGAGACAAACTTAAAAGCTTGATTTTCTCCCCAACAGAATATGATGCAATACAAGGTATCCCCTCTGCTCACCTTGTCTCACTAAGGCTATGATTACACCATGCAGCTATTTTGGGATGTCTTGGTAACCAGTTTTAATTTTCAAAAACATTTTGAGAATAGTAAATCCACACCTAGGAAATGAGCCCCATATTTCAAAATATTTTAGAAATACTGAACACAGTATTTTGGCATCCCTCTACCCCTCATTGTAGGAGTAAGGGATGCCTGAAAATAGCCTAGCATTTCAAAATTTGGTGATGTGGGGAAGCTCCACAGGCAGTGGATGACCCGGGGGACAGGCTGGGGACGTTATGCCACAGCTGCCAGGACTGCAGCCAGAGCGCTGGCCATGGCTGCAGTGGAAGGGGGTGCTGGTCGGGGTCCATGGGGGACCAGGATGCTACCTCCAATGCCTCTTTCTCCTGCTCCTGCTCTCACTCTTGCTCTCTCTCTCGCACTAACTGGGGACAGGGTTGCTGGCCCTTGGCACGTGCAGGCTGAGGTAATGGGGGGGGTTCCTTTGAGGGGACGGTGGGCGGCAGCCCTGGAAGGGCTCGTCCACCATGCAACCCTGCCCATGGCACTTCCTGTCCCTGCTCTTTCGAAAGAGCGCCCTTGCATGTGTGGACGCTCTCTTTTGAAATTGTGCTGGGGATTTTTCGAAAGAACGGACTGAACCTTCAGTCCCCACTGGTGTGTGTGGACGCTCCATTTCAAAAGAGCATCTTTCGATGCTCTCTTTCGAAAGACGTTCTTTCGAAACAGAACTGTAATGTAGATGCAGCCTGAATGACTAATTAGTGTTTAAAGAAAAGGTCAAAGTTGGAATGAAAAAGCTGGAAGGTGCACAGTACTCAGGAAAGCTTCAAGTTGTTGTTGTTGTTGTTTTTATTATTATTGTTATTATTATTTTAAATTCCAATTGTTATAGAGTCCTGAAAATTGAAACAGATCAGTTTGAAAGTAAAGTATGCTTGACTCCTTCTCTCTCACAATCCCTAGACAAAGGTTATCTTTCTTGGTGACCCCGTCATATCTCTCTTTCATTGTAGCCAAGCAGAGAACACCAACATTTGTGATTGTAAAGCTAGAGTGTCTAAAGCTCATCTATCTGAATGCTGTGGTTCAGATGACTTATCGTTCAAAACACCACCTTCCACATTGAAACAAGGCAAGTTTTGAGCAGAAGAGGGATGTGTTACAATGTATGATAAAGATGTTGTTTACCACTTAAACTATATTTCTCTGCTTCCTTATTCTGTTAAAAATAAGGGTGGAAAAATTAAAGGTTTTGTGTGTCTGTATGAACCAGATCCTCAGCTGTTGTAAACTGAGCTAGCTCTGTTGAAGTTATTAGCTGCCAAATCAAATTATTCCATGGGCTATATCCACACTACAGAGATCTTTCAAAAGAAGCCCTTCCGGTAGATCTCTTCCAAAAGAACTTCTTTCAAAAGAGTGCATCCACACACAAAAAAGTGGATCAAAAGAGTGATCTGCTCTTTTGAAAGAGATCTTTCAAAAGAGTGGGGGCTGTGTGTGAATGAACCAGCCAGGGATCAAAAAATCAAGGGCCATTTCTACACAGTCCACTTTCTTCGAAAGTGGCATGGTAATACATGGCCCAAAATATGCTAATGAGGGGTGGTTGCAAATTCCCTGTGCCTCATTAGCATATGGTCACGTGATTTGGAGTCTGGAAGACCATTCTTCCAGACTCCAAAACACTGTTTAGAAGCATGGCTCCCGGGGGGTCTTCTGGAAGGAAGTCCTTCTTCCGGATGCCCCTTTTTCCCAAAAATTTTGAGGAAGAAGGGACCTCTCGAAGAAGGACTTCCTTCCAGAAGCTCCCCAGGGGCCGCGCTTCTATACTGCATTGTGGAGTCCGGAAGAAGGGTCTTCCAGACTCCAAATGACATGACCGTATGCTAATGAGGCGTGGGGAATTTGCATCTGTGCTTCATTAGCATGTTTTGGGCCGTGTATTACCACGCCACTTTCAAAGAAAGTGGCCTCTGTAAAAATGGCCAAGGTGCCATGAGGACTGCTTTTTTGAAAAAAAAGGACCTCTAGAGTGTCTACATATGTTTTCTTTCAAAAGAAGCTTTCAAAAGAAGGCATTCTTTCTGAAATAGAAGTGGAAGAACACTTTCAAAAGGAATGCCACGTTCTCTCAATTTACTTTTGAAAATTAGATGCACTATGGGATCTTTTGAAAGATCCCACTTCTTTACAAAAAACTTTTGAAAAAACTTGCTAGTGTAGATGCAGCCCAACTAAGACGCTGTCCTACATATGCAAATACAGGTTGAACCCCTCTCATCCGGAATCCTTGGGACCTGACTGGTGCCAAACCAGAGAATTTGCCAGACCATGGGAGGTCAATATTTTCTATCAGCATTACCAACACTTCCACTGCTTACTGGGCTCTTATAAAACATTTAGGAGACATTTAAATAACAGCATGAAACACTGAGAGACAGGACGAATCACTGTAAATAAACTTAATGGGACCACAGGAAACTTGGTGGACAACGAGCCAACTAAAATATGCCATATCATGGGTATTGCTGAACCAGAGAGTTCCAGACTAGAGAGGTTAAATATGTATAGAGTAACATGAAAGAAAGCTGTATGATGAGATTCAATTCAGACATCAAAATTTCATCTAAAGATCAAAATAATACAGGTATATAAAAGTCTCCCTTAACAAGGATGTTAAGGTGTATTCATGGCAAATTCCTTCTAGAATGACTGAATAAATAGTTGAGGCACACGCACATTTCTACATTTGCATTCAGATATGCAGATTATCTTTGAGGGACTGACCATTGAATAGTTATATTTTCAGCAAGTATCTGCTCCACTGGTCACACATCTAGAAGTTGGCTTTTACACACTTGGCCTTTACATAAACTGAAGAGTTGGACAGTCAGCAATGCATTTGCAGAGCTATCCCTAGTAAGAGGATATCTCTGCATACAAATTACTGAGAATTCTGTGTTGCCATAGGCAGCTGTGTACGCCAACTTCGGTGGTTAGCTCATCCCTCCTGCCCCACCCATCCCCTCTGTGTGGTAAGAGCTCATTAGGTCCATCCTAGGTGTGGGGGGTGGGCAAGATGCAGGACAACCTTTGCTCCAGCTCCACCCAGACCACATTCCCCCCAGCAACGCAGCTCATGGGAATAAAGGGAGTGGTGGAGCTGGTGGGGGCAGGAGGGATTCCCCCCCCCCCCACTGCTGGCAGCAAGGAAAGCAAAGCAGGCTGGTCACAGCCCACTCTTTTTCCCCCATTCCCAGCTGCATCATTTTTTCTCTCTGCCAGATGGTCCAGGGGCCAGTCCCAACCCTTCTCTTAAACCCCCTACCCCAAGCAACATAGCTGGGAACCAGGGTAGCAGAGTGGGCTGAAGCCGGATTGCTCCACTACCCAATGATGAGTAAAGGGACAGGTCTGACCCTTGCTGCCTCCCTGCTCTGCTCCTGACCCCCTCAGTTTATGCATCTAAGGCCCTTAGTGCAGCTCCTCCTCCTCACCAAGAGGCTACCCCCATGGGGAGTGGGGCTTCATAGAACATCAACATTTCTAGGGATGTCCTTGGCAATTTATTTGTCCTGTCTCAATGTACAGCACAAGTGCCTATGCAATTTTGTAGGCTTAGCCCATTTGTCATGCAAAACTTAGCACGAAAATACTGAAGGAGGTGGAAGGAATTTGACCCAAGACACCTTATAGCATTTTTCAACAGATAAAAAGTCTTATCTTTGCTTTTGCGTTATGTTCAACCACATTTCAATTTATACATTGTAGTTTAGCTAATGCTCCCTTGGACATGATCCTGAGCTGGTGCAAATCGATGTAGTTCATAGAGTCAACCGAGATGACTCAATTTAGATCAGAATCTTGGCCTGTATATTTTTCACTTCCCATGTTAAATTATCATTGCATTGTGCTATCAAAATATCTCCATGTTCTACCCCAGCAATGACTAACTATCTGAGCAGATACATCTTTATGCACAAAAGCTTTTAAACACTTTCCTTTGAAAAGCACTACAGATAGGTGTGTCATTGTATAACATAACATCATTTATATTTAATGACAACTTTAATTGAATAGAGCTTGTAATATAAAACTTTGAAATAGAAGTTGGCATGAGCAAATTGGATGACAATATGCATAGAAAATAAATAATATGCAAAATGCATTTTCATGTGGAAAACCACCACCACATAGAAAAGAGTTAAAATGAGGATAACCCTTCAAAACAAATCACTAGTAAGGAATATTTTCTTAAGATGAGCAGGACCTGTGTGTGTTTGTGTGTGTGTGTGTGCGTGCACGCGCACAGAATCCTTTAGTGCTTTATGTTAATCACACATATTTCTGTCTGATATTTAGGTGAGTCTTCATATATCAAATATGCAAATATAAGGAGATTTCTGGAAGTAGAAGTCACTATTTCACCATAAGACCCAAGAGGCTGGAAAGAAATCCTTCCAACCAAAATATATCTGCTGTATGTGTTACTATATAGAGACTTAGAGAAAAAAAAAGGTCTCCAAGCTGTCAAGAACTGCAATATGATAAAAGGAAAAATGATGAAAAGGGAATGGCACCTTGCAGCTGACCGTATAAAAGCATAAATTCCTCCTGGGAATTCTGTATATAAAAGATAGGTTTCAGTGCTTTCCTAAGAACACTGGATCACATTAACTTATTCAAATAGGGGGTCAGATCTCAATGTTCAGGTTTAAAGCTGTCCCACACGCTCCTTGATAAGAAAAAATTGACAAATCACACTTTTGAATAAACTCATTTTAATCCTTTTCTTCCTTTTGAAGTAATAAAAACATCCTTGTCATGCAGTTACCATCACATTTAATGGCTGTCATTTAGCAAAATGGAGAAATGATATCGGAGCATAATGCCTTCAAATATGGCTAATAACATTTTACATGAGGAAAAATACTTTTATTTTACATGAATATGATGGTTGCTCAGTAATTATTATTGAAAATTCATCTGCCTTTCCTATTATGGAGGATTGATAAGAATGCTTTTAACTTTTACGTGTCATTTATGTAAAAGAATAGTAATATAAGCCATCTATATTTTTACTGTCATGTAACACTCATTGATGCTTATCCAGAGTTTTGCCTAATTGTCACCTCACATGATTTTTATTTAGCATATTAAACTGTAGAGATTCTCAAAATGTTATATTTTAAAATAATCCTATATATACCTTTTTCTGTTGTTTTCTCAACATGGCTTTAGCTCAGAATCTCTCTCTTTTGTCATAATTTTTAGTAATGCTCCTGAATAAGTGGCCATTAATTCATCCTAAATTACAATGAAATATATATGGAATTACAGGTGACATCCACATCAGTATCAAATGAGTTCATCATGATTAAACTTATTACCATTTTTAATTAACCTTGTGTGCCTCTCTATGCAAAACGCACATCCACTGAATTACTTATGTGATTTGCAGCTCCACTGGAAACAAAGCCTGATGTTTAAGTGCCATGGAAAGTGAATAAAAGACTACCTATGTGCTGAATTGATGTATGAAAGAGTTAAGTTCAAGAGTAGCAGGCAGGCGCCAGATCTATAGATTTGGGAACTCAAGCAAAGCCGAGCACTAATCTTTGGAAGGATAAATGGATTTGCTTCTCCATCCCAATCTTCCTTCCATTACCTAGCACAATGCAGTCTTAAGCTTCATGTGAAGTCCATATGTTTAAAAAAATAATAAATGGTAATGATAGCTGTAATTTCAAGAAAATTGCAGAAAATCCATTAAGGTGGTAAGTCCTAGACTGTTTCAAAAACATGTTTCACCCTTCACTGACACCTCCAGGAAGGGAAAAAGCACCCTCCAAGTCAATCTACTAACTTTCTGATGGATTTAAAGTCAGTCTGTACTTTGGGCTATATGGTGTTGTCCTACGCATGAAGGCCCCAGGATCTTAGGGGGAAGAGGTGGGTGAAGTGACATCTGAGGAAATGCTCTGCATAGCTTGTCCCTCTCACTGGCAGAAGTTTGTCAAATCAGAGACATTACCTCACCTATCTTGTCTCTCTACTTTGGTACATGATATTGTTGCGGGAGGAGGTGGGGATATCTTTTCTATATTTCTGTTGTTATGATGAATTGTCTTATGAGTCATCAGGAATAGCTCAGTGGTTCGAAAATAGACTGTATAAACCCAATATTGTGAGCTCAGCCCTTGAAGGGGGTGTTTCAAGGGTCTAGGGCAGATTAGATTAAAAAAAAAGTCTGTCAGGGATGGTGATTGGTCCTGCTGGGAGTGCAGATGGGAATAAGGGGACTTCAAAGTAGCCGGGGTCCTTTCGAAAAGGAGCCCCATTGGGATGAGCCATGTCAATTTCGAAGCGCCACGGCCGCCCGCATGCTAATGAAGCGCTGAATTAGTAAACTTTGAAATGAAGTTTGGAGCTAGTGTAGACAAAGCCAGGGAGAGACAAATTTCTCTCTGGATGTTGCCATTGGATAGATGAAAGGCATTTCAAACAAGAAATATTGGGTCTAAAATGGTTTTTTCAACTTGCTCCGGAGAAATATTTTGGCCTTTAAAACTTAAACTAAAATCCTGCAGAATATGATTTGGCAAGAAGCGCTGCAAACTTTGATGGCTTATTTGCTCTGATTGCACCCGTCTTTCTTGCTAGCTCTCAGTAATGGAATCCATAATATGTATAGAACTATCCCATTAAAAAAATAAGAGACTTCTTCCTGACTTCATCATTAACCCAAAACTTCCAATTAATTTGATTGTCTTCAGTGGTCATTTAAATGGCAAAGAATTTAGTATAACCCTAACCTGATATAATTTACCAGCATAAATACATAACAAATACATAGGTCTCAACTGATAAATAAGTAGAAACCTGTCAATGATTGGAATTTTCATAATGTATTGACTATATAATTTGTAAAATAAAATAAAGTCAAAACTTGTGAATCTGTAAACTACATTGCTCTTTTGTAATGCAATGTATACCTCCTATGACAGTAAGTATGGGATAAAAGGATTCACTTTTCATTATAGGACAAATTAAATTTTAATTGCCTGTTAAAACACAAATGTCAAAAGGAAATCTTCAAGCCAGGGTTGTGATCCTCTCATATAGTATATTACATGCCTATTTAAATGTAAATTAATTCTATTCTACATTTTAAATATATTTTTCACAGAACATATTAAAGTTTTATTTCAAAACACTGTGCTGTGATATGTCAGTATGAAAAAATACATTTGACAGCATAGACAGATGTAGTTTCAGGTTTCATATTACAATATTTTCCTCATGTCATCGTATCTAATCTCTCTGTATTTAGAATGTCTGAAACTTACTAGTGAATCAGATTTCTTCAACAAAATAAGATCTAAAATTGTATCCTGAAATGTGAATTAGTGACTATCAAGGCTAAGAGCTAGAATCACAAAGGAACTTTGGCATTGCAATACTCAGTAAAGTCACCTAGGAGGAGTATGGGATCACAGAGGAAGCTGATATGGGAGCTGAGCTTCTCACCTGATAGAAGAACTGTAAAATTATAAAAGGCAGGAGATGATCTATTTAGGTCTTTCACTATTTGCATCAACTTAAGGAAAGAAATTGTTTCATAAAACTGATGAGATACCTACCTGACCACAGACAGACTTCCAAAGAATGGTGAGTTAGAGTGAAGATCATGGCCTTTAGGACATTGTTATCTATATTCTCTGTATTCTGCGTTTTACACATGAAATAAACGAGTGTTTTAGATTCCTGTGCAAAGTATCTGTGGATTTTGTCAGTTTCACCATACACATGTCCACTTCATCAACTTCACCAGAAGACTCATTTTTGGGCAGATTTCTAGGAGAGAGTGTGTTTAAGCAAAGTGGGTAATCAGTATGAACTGTAGGGGCTTAGAAAGGGACTGCATAGAGGAAGCTCTCAGAAAGTGGGGCTAAATCATAGAAAGTCTCATAGGATCACAGAATATTAAAATCATAGAGCACTAGAACTGGAAAGGACTATGAGAGGTTAACGAGACCAGTTCCCTGCCCTCACAACCAAGCACCATCTAGATGATCCCTGACAGATGTCTATCTAGCTGCCTCTTAAATACCTCCAGTGATGGAGATTCTACAACCTCCCTAGGCAATTTATTCCAGTTTTTAACCACCCTGATGTTTGGGAAGTTTTTCCTAAAGTCCAACCTAAACCTCCCTTCCTACAGTTTAAGCCCATTGCTTCTTGTCCTATCCTCAGAGACCAAAGGAAAAAAAAAATCTCCCTCCTCCTTGTAATCCTCTTTTAGGTACTTGAAAATGGCTATCATGTCCCTTATAAGTTGTTGCTCTTCTGTGGACCTTCCCTAATTTTTCCATGTCTTTCTTTAAATGCGGTGCTCAGAATTGGATGCAATAGTCCAACTAAGGTCTAATCAGGGCTGAGTAGAGCAAAAGAATGACTTTTGCTTCTAATTTGTTTATAGAATTTCTTTTTGATATGTCTCTAGATAATTTGAGCTCTTTTCATGCCTTTGCATTTCTAATCTTGTCCCTCCATACATGTAATGTTTACTTACATTCATCCTAACTTCAACTTTCAGTATTACTCCTTTGTGATTTTGAGATCATGAAGGATCTCCTGGCTAAGCCACGGTGGTCTTTTAACATAATTTCTATCTTTCATATGCAACGCTGTAGCTCATAATGTCTCTTTGAAAAATCGTCAACTCTCTTCAGCTGTTTTTCCTCTGAGACTTGCTTCCCATGGGACCTTACATATCAGTTTTCTGAGTTTACCAAAATCTGCCTTCCCAAAATTCATTGTCTCTATTTTTCTGTTCTCCCTTCTACCATTCCTTAGAATCAAAAACTCTATGATTTCATGTTCACTTTGTCCCAAGCTGCCTTTCACTTTCAAATGCTCAACTATTTCCTCACTATTTTTTTACAATCAAGTCACGAAATAATTCCCCCAAGTAACCTTTTCCATCTTCTGAAAAAAATAAAAAATAAAAAATTCTTCAATGCAGTCCAAGAACTTCCTGAATAGTCTGTGCCTCACTGTGGTTGTGTCTATACTATCTCCCTACTCTGAAGTTGCTACAGGGGAGAATTAGCTTAATGAAGTGCTGCATATACACTGCAGCACTTCATTAATAATCTCCTGACACCCTACTTGCCATGTTCGCTTTGAAGTGGGGACCTAGTGTAGACACAGCCTGTGTTAGTTACCCAACACATGTCTGGATAGTTGAAGTCCCACATCACCACCAATTCGTACACCTTGGATGGTGTTATTTGTTTAGAAAAAGCCTCATACACCTGTGCTACCTGTTTAGATGGTCTGTAGTAGACCACTACTGTGATATCATCCTTGTTTTTACCCCTTTTATCCTAGCCCAGAGGCTCTCAATATGCGTCTCCTGCATCCATCTCCACCTCAGTCCTGATGTGCACATTTTTAATATATAAGGCAATACCTCCTCCCTGTTTACCATTCCTTTCCTTCCTAAGTAAGCTGTACCATTCCATACCAGTATTCCAATTATGTGTACTATCCCACTAAGTGTCTGTGATACCAACATTTGTATTTATTTATTTATTTATTAGGACTTCAACTTCTTCCTGTTTAATACCCATACTTCTTACATTTGTATATAAGCATCTAAGATATTGATTTGCTTTTGTCTCCCAGTTCTACCTCATCCCTCTTTTTTTCTCTGCTGTCATAGCCCGTGATCTCTCCCATTTCCAACCCTACTCCCAGGTCTCCAGGTTTTTTACTTACCTGTGGGCTTTGGTCATCTGTCCCTGTCAAACCTAGTTTAAAGTTCTCCTCTCTAGGTTAGCCAGTTAGCTGAGGTCCACCTGTGCGTCTGGGCACATTGGGCAACAAGTGCTCTCCAGAGATTTCAGTCTGATGCCACTGTTTCCGCTTCTTCCCATGTTATACCAATGTTCTTAAAGTCTTCTTTAACCGTGCTTCACCACATTTTCAGTGGTTTTCCCCTCTTTCTCTTTCCTTTAACTGGTGTCCATTGCATTGCTTCCTTTGGATGAAGATTATCTGAAAGACGCAAAATGTGTCCAGCAAGACGCAATCTACGCTCTGCCACAACATCCTGCAGTCTCCACAGACCTCATCTTCATAGAATCTCTTCGTTAGTAATGCGATCAATGTAGGTAACACCAAGGATCTTATGCAGACATCGATGGTGGAACACATTCAGCTTATGTGATATTCTTGCAGTGTTTTCCATGTTTCACTGGTGTAGATTGCAGTGGACATGACAATAGTGCTATAGAGTTGAAGCTTTGTAGCAAGGCCAATTGTTAACAAAGACCAAATTGGGCATAGTCTTTGGAACACTGCCGAGGTTAGCCAGTACGCACCCAAATACTGTCTTCCACTTCCTTAAAAGGTGAAACCTGTCCCTGCTTAGCAAACCCTCTTGGAATAGCATTTCATGGTCAAAGAAGCCAAAGCATTCACGGCAACAACATCTTTACAGCCCAGTATTCCCCTGCAGGATGCACCTGCCACTGTCTGGGCCCCTATCTTTGACAGGAAGAATGGAGGAGAATACCACTGGCATTCCAAACTCCTTTACTCATACTCCCAGAGCCCTCCTGATCTGGTCAAGGTTACACATTTCAGTATCATGTGTGCCCAAATGAATGAGTGGCATGGGGTAGTAGTCAGAAGGCCAGACACTCCTTAACAAGGCTTCCATAACATCTTGGATATGGGCCCCTGGCAGGCTGCATGCCTTTTGGGAGGACATGTCAGGGGGACAGATGGGTTCCATTGTCTCCCTCAGAGGAAAATCTCCAATCACCACTTCCCTACATTTCTAGAATGCTAGAACTAGGAAGAGCCTCAAGAGGTTATCAAGGCCAGTCCCCTGCACTCATGGTAGGACCATGCATGTCTAGACGATCCCTGACAGATTCTTGTCTAACCTGTTTTTAAAGATCTCCAGTGATGCAGATTTAACATCTTCCCTGGGCAAATCATTCCAGTTCTTAACCACAGTGACAGGAAGTTTTTCCTAATGGACACTCTAAACGTCCCTTGCTGTCATTTAAACTCATTCCTTCTTGCCCTATCATAATAGGTTAAGGAGAATGGTACTTTTTCCTCCCTCCTTTTTGTAACAAGCTTTTAGGCACTTGAAAGCAGTTATCTTGTCCCCTCTCAGTCTTCACTTTTTCGTTCCGAATAAATCCAGTTCTTCCAATCTTCCTTCATAGATCATATTTTCTCAATCCTTAATAATTTTTGTTGCCTTTCTCCAATTTGTGCATCTCTTTCCTAAAACATAATGCCCAGGACTGGACCCAGTTCTCCAGTTACAGCTTAATCAGTGCAGAGTATAGGGGAAGACACACATCCCAAGAATGGGTCTATGACGTATGGTAGGTAAAATATTGGGCCTTTGTTTAGTCTCTGAAGGCTTAAAAGACCCAGGGATTAAGCAGATAGATCTTGTTACAGATATCTGGGGAGTAACCAAGAGGGGGGCATTCATCTGACTGGATCTGTGATGTGCTCTGATAATGCCTACACATTCAAAACTATTGTGGAGTTCAGCATAGGAACACTACTTCCTGAGTCCTACCTAAGTGGCTTTGCATACGCTCACTGACAGAAAATTAAACACCTGTGGCAAAGTAGTGCCTATGAGGTTTTGTACTTGTCAGTTCTGCCTATATGTAGACCAAAAGAAATAGTTAGATGGTTATATCCCTCTGTGAACCCAGTCCAAGATCCAAAATTCGTGTACCTCTGGGGAGCTCCACTGACCTCAGGGGAGCTCTGCAGACATGTACCAGCTATGCCTTTAGCGCTAAACCTTTCTACAGCACACATTTTGCTCTGATTCATAATTGTGCTCATCTAACTACAGTATTCAAATAGATTATAATTAAGAATCAGTTTGAGGAGTGTTTATCCATTAAGTGTAATTTAGCCTATGTGACTTATGAATAGAAAATAAAAGGCATTATTTTTAAGTTCATAGGGTTACAGACATGGCCATAATGCTCCAGTTGCCTTCAATTATCATTCAAATGTGGCATGTAATTGTAAAACTTATGGACCTATGAAAGTGGAAATTTATAATGATGCAGTCTTAATTTCATTAATTTAATGCATAAAGCAGATATTACACTAAGACAGACGTCAAATTAAAACCCTCAGACTCTAATTAGCTTTAGAACTCTCTTATGTTTAAATGATATGGCTGTCATAATTAATTTAAATACTGACCACAGTACATTCACTAGCATTACATTCACTAGTAGCCTTTAAAGAAACATAAAAATGGGATATGCTTTTTTGTAATCAACTTTTGATTTCAAATAAGGTCTTGGATTGACTTTGATGAATTTAGACTGTGTTAAGGTATTTCAGATAAAAATCACCTGAAATATAAAACACAATTAAAGTGTATTCCATTAAGACTGCTTAAATGAGGCTGCCTCCACTGCTGAGATAACAATAATTCCAATGCCTGGTATAACAAATATAGAAGAGCAACTCATTTAGTGGAGTTATACCAATGTACAGTTGCAAATAGCATAACTGAAGTCAACATACTCACTGTGGTGTCTTCAACATGCTAAGGTCAGTGGGGGCTGCTCGCTTGTCAACTCCAGCTACTCTTCTCATCCTGGTGAAGTATTGGAGTTGATGGCTGAGTGCTCGCAGATCGATTTATCATGTCTAAACAGATGCAAGAAGTTGAAAGCCGGTGGATCAATTGTTGCAGTGTTAATCCACTGAGTAATTGAGACAAGTCCCTACAACATTCTTACAAGTCACACATTATTTTGAGCAGTTTATCTTAGGATAAAAGGAAAAGTGAAAATTCGGGGCCCACTTCACCACTCCAGTTTTGCAGCAGTGTAACTTAAGTGATGCCAGAGAAGTTAGAACAGCAGGACAACTGGTGAATCAGATCCTCTGTGTTTTCTCCAGTTTGCTAGCCATTAAGACTGAGTCCCTAAAGATCTTATTTCAAATCTTGCTGCAATAATTACATCTGCAGTCTGTAACATAAACCATTGTTTCAGAATGTATGGGCTAATTAAGGAATAAATTCTGTATTCCTTAGCTGGGCAAGCAGATTCAAACAGTTAACTACAAAACAATTGATGTTAGTGTGATCAGTGTGAATTGTTGGTTCTGAATATGCTAGAGAAACTAAACAATTAGATTACAACTCTTTTCCATAGTAGAAAAATGAATTTAATATACTCCAGGTTATAAATATAACCAGCAAATGTATATAATTGATTAGATGCATTTATTAAGAATATAATATGATGATCATATTCAAAACTCTAAACAAGGTTCAAACTCCATTGTGCTGAGTGCTTCACAAGCAATTGTGAGTCAAAGCTTACATTTATTTCTCTCTTGAATGCCAGTGTGTGTATATTTTTTATTTAATGCATATTAATATAGTAATATTACATGTTAATACTTACTACCCTTAAGCTACTAAAATGAAATATATACTGAATTTCTGGAATGCCAAAGAACAGCATGTGAAGTTCTGTAGCCAGTAATAGTTGAAATACCAAGTTTGTTAAATAGTATAAAAGTGAATCAATATGCTACAGTGGTGGCTGTAAACAGAGCAGAATATGATTGTCAGTTCTATTATAAATCCTCCAGTTTTAGCTAGCCACTGGTGCCACAAAGGCAGCAGCTGGAAAAAATACATACTTACACTAAACTGCTACTATGATTACTACTACAACTGCTGCTACTACTAAAAATTTACTATTGAAAGGTTAATGGTAGTGTTTATGGGATATTTAGTGACTACATTGTAATAAGGGCAAGAAATGAACCCCAAAAAAGTAGGAAATAAAGGCTATACCAAGTGTAGGGACAGCTTCTGCTGTCTTTATTCACTCTAATAATGTTTGTTGACTTTAGTAGGGAAACTAGCGTGAACAAAAAAGTAAAGTGGGACCTGGCTTATGGCTGTACACCATGGTGGGAAACATCTATAATTTTTTCTTTGACTTTTATGTGGCCAGATCCTAAGCTGGTGTCATTGGATATTGAATGGAGCTACACTAGATGTCACCAACTGATAATCTGGCCCTTTGTATACTTATTAGTATTTTTGTGAATAGGTGATTTTTATGAATAGTTTTGATTCCTTAGGGGTTTGCAGTTAACTGCATTTAATATTTTAAAGGACTGCTCCTCTGAGATTATAACCATGGGCAAATTTTCCTCAGACATGAACCATTGCACTTCAAGGCTTCACTGGTAAAATTGGAAGGAGAATTTGGCTCCCTGTTTTAGTTTCTCTCAGCTTGGCATAGTTCTGAGTAAAATAATTCCATCTAATTTTCAGTGGCAATGAGGCCTAAGTACCCTCATCTTCGCTATTAATTTGTTCCAGCTGGTATGTTTTGTAATCAGATGAAGTGTTTAATATTTTAGGTTGACACAATCTAGGGATAAGAAGCTGGATGCATTTCTGGCCCAAAGGGGCTAAGAATGAAAAAGGAAATCTAACCCCAGCCAATCCAGCCTTATCACTAGCTCTGGAGCACTTTAACCTTTTGTGACAAACCACAGAACTTAAGGTTTTTCTGAAGTCAGAAATGTAAAAAGAAAGAAATTATATGAAGTTACATTGTAAACCATTAAAACTCTCTCCCCATCCTGCTCTGCCCCTGTGTCATTCCTCCTTAATGTTTTCCTTAGAATTAGGGATCACATGCAAATTTACATTTTTAAAGAGTGGTGAATTAGATAATTGTCTGAAAATGAAGAGTCATAAAAAGCCATGGCAACATAATTATCACTTTTTTGACTTACAATAGCTGTCATCTTTTCCTGCTGAAAATCAGAACACTAAACACCAGAAGAAAAGTAGAAAACAATAACAACTGCAGAAGCATGTAAAAGAGCTATTTTCTGCCTTGCTAGATGTAATAAAGTGCTTGCATATGAATAGTCATTCATCATGCAAATGAATAGAGTCATTTATTAAACCTTATATTTCTCTGGAGTGAAAAAAAGAAGCCTTAAAATGTGTCTTCATTAAAATTTAGACAAGGGTGGGTTTTTTTTTTTCATTTTACTTTTCCCCACAAATTATCTGGCCTCTAAATTCTAAAAAGAATAAAAAAGATTTATTGTTTTTATGCTGTTGTTTCTTTACTTGTCATCTGTCTCTCTTAATTGCCTTTGGGGTGGATTGTAGGCTGATGGAAATTGGAGTAGCTCAATTGCCTTCAATGAAGCAGTGATGATTTATGCAGGAGTAAGATTAATAACTTGAATATCCAGGTAAAATGAAATTCAAGTGCTCAGAAATCTATCTGAAATGCAGTCATTTACAAGTTATGACAAACCATAGGCAATTGGGAGTGAGTTGTATTCACCTAACTCTGTTCTTTTATGGTACATCTACACTGCAGCTGGAGGTGAAATTTCCATCTTGAACTACTCTCAAAATAGAATCACAGCCAGGGTGACACAAGCAGACTGTGGCCTATGGTATCATATATATCTAGCTTTTTAAAAGAACCCTTCTTGGGGTTGTTAGCGCATCCCAGAACTTGGGTAGCTGAAGCTACAACTCTGTTTTTAGTGCACTAGTCCAATCACAGCTGGTGCAACTATGTCTAACTGGATTGGAAATTACACCTGTATCTCCAGTGTAAACATATCTTAGTTGAGGTAGAGCTAAAATAATAGAACTGGAAGAAACCTTGAGAGGTCATCAAGCCCAGGCCCCTGCACTCATGGCAGGAACAAGCATCATTCCTGCCAGATATTTGTCCAATTTTCTCTTAAAAACCTCCAGTGATGGAAATTCTACAACCTCACCGGACAATTTGTTCCAGTGCTTAACCGTTCTGACAGTTAGGAAGGTTTATTTGTTCCCCCCAATGTCCAATCTAATCCTCCCTTGTAGCAATTTAAGCCTATTGCTTTTGTCATCAGAGGTTAAGGGGAGTACTTTTGCTCTTTCTTATTGTAACAACTTTTCAGATCCTTGGAAGCTGTTATGAAGAGCCCTCTTAGTCGTCTCCTTGTTCAGACTAAACAAAACCAAATCATTCAATCTTCTGTCATAGGTCATGTTTTTCTAGACCTTTAATCATTTTTGTTGCTCTTCGCTGAGCCTGCCCTCTCTAGAGCTTTGACAGCTTCAGTACAGAAAGAGTCATAGTGCTTGTTTTGGAAAGTGCATTTGCATATTTATTTCCTTCTCTAGTTTGTTTATTGTGCTATTTATTGACCTCAAATATCTCCCAATTACTCCATTTAATGTTGCAAATGATAAAGGGTCTATAAGTAAGGTATGGTTGGGGTAAATATCCAAAATCTGTATTCTTATCAAAAGTGTATTAATCTTTTAATATGTGACAGTCCTATGCTGGCCAAGTCAATTATATTCCTCCTTTCCCTTCCAGCTATACTTTTATTTCACAATAGCCATGAGAAACCTGCAAATACCTAATTCAAACATGCACACCTCTTCCATCCCAACTAATACCTATGCCACTTAACTCTCTTCCATGAACTAGCCTCCAAATTAAAGTTGGTAGCTCTTTTCCCCAATTCTAATTTGAGCCCCACTGTCCCTGAATCGTATCTGCTTTCCCATTCTCATGCAGCCCATGAACTATGCCAACCACTGCAAATGCCACAACTCACTACAGGTACACAAGAATTGCCTTCCTTCCCAAGTCCAGCTGGCCACACTTAAATATGTGCAACACTCAAGCCTCCAGTTTAAAAAAAAGAAAGAAAAAGTTGAAGTCCTAGAAAAGCTCCTGTGACAGAGTCACAGATTTTATGTTCAGTAGGAATGATATGACAACCTGCTAGAGAGAGAATTCTCTCAGCTGATGAAAAATCTGTTTATTACTCCAAGTTTTGTGTTAACCTGTGACCTTATTTAAATTGTCCTTGGTTAATTCTATGTCTGAAGCCTTTAGCCCCTGAAATTCTGAATAAAAAAAGGTTTAGCCAGAAGAGTTCTACAGAAAGAAAATTGCTTTCCTCTCCCCTCTTTTTCATTTGACTTTTTTTAATTGTTCAGATAAATTATAGAACTGAGTTCTCAGCTGGGGTAAACTGGTAGAATTCTAAGGTCAATGAAACTATATTACTTTTAACCATAATCTCTGCCAGCATATTCCTGTTGAAAGCATTTAATTGTCTGCAGTACAGTCATCACATGAAAATAGTAAGGCTGAAATCCTCAAAAGTGTTTTGATGCTCAACTCCCATTGACTGAAATGGGAGTTAAATGTCTAAATACATTAGAGTCTGGAGCTAAGGTGCATGTAATTATACAGAAGAGAGTCCCAGAAGTATTTTTTTTCATAATTCCTGGCTGGCTAAAGGTGGGAGGGCCAGACGGGAATGACGACACACTATGACAATTGCAATAAAAGAAAAGCCATAACATACAAACAGCTGACAAGAAAAAATATAAATAGAGAATTATGATCCCTAGATATTTTTTTCTTGCAAACTATATTTTCAGGTTTTCTTCAGCCTAGTCACACCACATAAAGAAAACTGTAGCTCATTCTTATGTCAGTGATATGACCTCTCTCTTAAGACTATCAACATTTCAGAATTGGACAATATTTCGTTCATACACTAAAATACTGTAAGTAACACTATAGAAATTCCTTCTGTCAATTTCACTGCCATCAAAAAGACCCTGGCAGTGACACTGACAGTCTGCATCTGTATGGTTGTCATGATATACATGGAAAGCATTATTTGAATGATCATTGGGATCATGACATTTATAATAAACAGAAGAAAAGCAAAGAAAAACAACCACACAGAGTAACTTTAAAAAAAAAAGAGTTTTGCAACTCACTCAAAAAGTTGGAACATAAAGTTTAAAGTAACTCATTAAGGTTAATACTGAAAATGCAAGTCAGCAATGCTTAGAGTTACAGAACTATGAATGAATATATGAATATATTATCCCTTTAACCTAGATGCTTCTCTGCATATTATAGACATACTTTTTATTTCGGATAAAAAATCTTATCAATTTAAATAAACAGATATAAATATTTTAAGATTCAAGCACAATCTTTTTCTATATACTAGAGAGAGGTTTAAAAAATGACCTGCAAGCAGAAGCTTCCCATGTTAGGAGTAATGTGGAGGGGGGAAGGAGTCTGGTCCTCAAAGCAGAATCTACTGCTGCAGTTTCTGTTACAAGTCAGATCCAGAACTTGAATTGAAAGGAAGCTCTTTTCTGGTTTAGGTTGGAATGCAACCCAAATCTCATGAGAACAGCCATTCTCACAGGGTTTTAATCTGATTTGGTAGATAACACATGAAAACGGTTGTAGCTATAACTGATCTGTTTATTAAAGGAAATGAATGCATATGTTTTTAGAAAGTAAGTTATACCATGCGTTTTTATGTCTATGATGAACCTCTCTAGTCTTGCACTCTCTTGTCTGGCAACATCCATGGTCCAGCATGATTTCAGTTAACCAGATGTCCAATTATCATGGGTGTGGCCAAGTATTCTCCAATCTGATAGAATTTGTTTACAGAGCCAAATCTGTTATTTAAGTGTAATTTACCCCAAAGCTATGTCTACGCCAGAGTCTTGTTGCAAAAACTTCTGTTTTGTGTACAAAACTTGCGGAGTGGCCACACTAAAAATGTGTTTTGTTGACATACTGTCAACAGAACTTGGCACTTCTGTTGACAGCCTTCTGACTCTCCCCCATGAGGCAGAATTCCCTTTCTCGACAGCATACGTCAACAAAAAAGCTGTGTGGACACCCTGGAGGGCCCTCTGTTGACACACAGGGCTTGTGAGTCACCAGGCAGCACTTTCTGCTTTGCTTCCAATTGGCTGTTCTGTCAAGAGAGCAGCCAGGCAGTCCGACCACTCTCTGTCAACAGAGTGGCTCAACAGAACAATAAGCTTTCAAGAGTGGCCATGATCTGTCAACAGAAGTTTTGTTGGAAGATATCTTCCCGCAGAAACTTCTGTCAACAGATTGCTGTAGTGCAGACATAGCCTAAATGCCTTCTAAGAGCCCAGTAAGCAGTGGTAGTGTTGCTAATGCTGACCTTCTGTGGTTTGGGAAATTATCTGGTTCAGTGCCAATGATGCCCTGAGAGTGTTGGGCGAGAGAAGTTCAACCTCTACCATGATGCGTGTGTGTGTATCTGTGCAAGAAAGAAGACAAAACAAATAATTGATAAGGGGCTGTCTTCATTAGACAGTAATTCTCTGACGGCCTAAGACAATGGACTTTGGTACATTCGCCATGTCACTAAAGTACTGTTTTGGGATTCTGACCAGAATTTACTCTAGTGTCATTAAAATTCTCTAAATGGAGACTTGTGACATGGGAGACCCATTAAAGTTATCAGGAATCAGTTTAGTTAATGAAAGCACCTATTTCTTTATTTCTTCATAGCACTCTCTAAAAGCATTAATTGAAGAGCCCATTTAAACCAGTACTCAGCCAATGGAAATAATTGCCCATTGCCCCATGTTGAAGTGTCAGACTAAGTATAAATTGCACTCCTTTTGTCTACAGAGCTGAAAGTAGCAATACAACTGAAAATGGCCTGGTGCACATTTTCTAAAATTTCTTTACATTTTGGGCTTTCACAAAGAAATTCCTGAATTCCCAGCCTTGCTCTACAGTCTAATGCACAGCATGACTTGAGCTGCACTGCATGGATTTCTTTATTTTAACAGTTTCTGCAGCGGTTGCTTTTAGCTGTATACATGCTCTGTAATGCTGGTGTTCTTGTCCATTTTGTCAAGAGCTGGATAAGTCTGGCTTGCTGTAGAGCTGTCTTCTGTCATTCACTAGTCTCATGTCTTCTCAAGTCATTTCACTCACCATCAGACACCAGGATTTCCACCCTAATTCCTCTATAAACCTTACTGAATAGAGCTGTATTTCTCCATCCAAACTCCCTGCCTCTTAAAGAATTATCATATTTTTGAGAAAATAATAAGTGCAGATTTGAGAGGTTTCAATCTTCTCTGAGTCATTATTCAAACTACCATATATCCCACCAGGATGCTAGGCATAGTTTGCAGCTGTATGTGCTGTCGTTACACTAGTGCCGATTTGAGGGAAAAAATATCATAGCAACTCATTTCAAAGTGTGCTTTCTTTCTGGTCATGAATTATTTGCAAACAGGTAAAAAGTGGATTTTATTTATCACTCAAAATTATTTGCTGAATAGTTAGTCTGCTTGAATGACTCATTCTGAGTAGTCAGCATTCAAAGTTAGAGCTACACTGGGTTGCTTGAATTGAGAACACATTTGTTGCATTTCTGTGCCCTCAATGGTTACTTTTCACACTTAGACCCATGTTCCTGGTGAAAATACCTGTGATCAAAACCAAACTTTGCTTTGCATTAATATCTTCTATATTTACTTAAAATTCACTGATCTGCTTAATTTTCCTTTTGGTGATTTTTTTTTCCTAAGGGGAATTCTAAAGAGATTTAAAAGGCTAACAAATGTAAAATAAATATGTATTTTATAAAGTGGTATTGAAGAGTGGCAGACATGCATAAAGCTAATAATAAAATTTCCTTTCCTTCTAAGGAACATATTGCCCCTAGAACAATGGTCCTATTGCTCAATACATATAGTCTGTCTGTTACATCAGACCATGATCTAGAACCATTATTTTTTGCAGTGTCTGTTTTACTGACGTTGAAAGATGCTGTGGGCAGAAATTTTGTGTTCTGAAATTTTGCTTTGCACCCCACTAATGTTATATAAAAGGCAATTAATGTTACAAAATCAAACTTATTCTACTCACTACTTTCACTGATGTTCCTCACAGTAGCCTGAGGCTACACCTACAGTAGCCTGGAAGATCAACCATCTTATGAGGTCAGTTTTGTGCATCTAGAAGGGATGAATGAATTTGACCTCTGAGGAGTCACTGTCTGTACTACTTGCAAGATGTGAGGAGTAAGGGAGGTCGATGGGAGAAACTCTCCTATCAACATTACCCAATATGGACAGCCAAGTAAGCCAAGCACAGATAGATCAATTCTAGCTGTTGCAATTGCTGTAACTAGCATTGAGTATCTGCGGTTGACTTACTTTATATATTGTAAGTGTAGCCTGAGAGATATTAGCACTTAGCAATAGCATAGGCTCTTACCTCAAGTGTGCCGTATTGTGGCAATGTAGTCATTACCCCCTGACACACACTAGCAGCTCAGCGCAGATTGTGTCTGTAGGTTTGTCTTTGACTCAGTTTCCCATTATGAGCTCTCAGTAAGTTCAATGAGTATAGTATAGTGAACTGTTTATTTGTATTTAATCATTGATCAGAGTTATTTTTGCCCCTGTTGTCTTAACTGGGGACACTAGGTAATAATGAGTCCATCTTCTCCTTTAGTCACACTTTTCACTAGTAATAATAACAGAGAGGGGGCCATGCTAGTCTATATACTATCAAAACAAAAAGCAGTCAAGTAGCAATTTAAAGACACAAAATAATTTATTAGGTGAGCTTTCGTGGGACAGACCCATTTCTTCAGACTGGTCTGAAGAAGTGGGTCTGTCCCATGAAAGCTCACCTAATAAATTATTTTGCTAGTCTTTAAAGTGTTACTTGACTGCTTTTTGTTTTCACTAGTAAGGCCCTCTTGACCCAGAATCTTCTTCTGGAGTCAGGCTGTCCGCCATCATTAAGGGTTCTGTGGCGTTGGGGTTCCCACAGAAGAAAAACTGCTGCAGCTCTTTTCCAGAGCAGTGTGGGAATCCCTGACAACCTACATCTCTTCCTGTGTCTTACGCTCCTCAACCTTTGCTACTTCCAGCCCTCTGTGAACCTGCTTGCTTGTAGATACAGAAACATCTTTCCCAGGTACCTTTTTCTGATAAATTTTAACTCACTCACCAGAAAGGTACCTTGTCTTAGGCTTTCTGTAAAGTTCTGGGGCATCCTGCCTTACCACTCAAATCCTTTTATGAGCCGTAGGTATTCCCTGTCTAACTGACGCTTAGCTAACTACCCAGGTAATAAACTAATGATGGGTGCATCTAGGTTAGCTCATTCTCCTTAGCAGAGCCCGTGACAGGGAAGCTGGTCCTGAAATCCTCCAAAACTGCCAGACTCAGAGACATGTCTATTTACTACTTCAGGTGTCATTGATTCAATAATCTGCTGTATTAAAGGGCAATATATTCACACCATCCAACAGTAGTTTCACACACAAAAGCAGTGCATTCAGTAGAAAGCAGTGCTGCCCATACTATGTGGGAGGACACACAGATAAGCAGACGCACAGACATAAACCTTGTTTAGTACTGTATAGATACATGACATTTTTAAAATGTTGCATATTCCAGATCTATTTCTCTTGATATTTTACTCTGTAACTTAATTTGCTTTCTGTTTCCTATGTTTTTTTAAAAGGTATTCTATTGGCTGTGGTTGACATAAGCTTAGGGAAATTTCTAACTGATCTGACACTTTAACCTCAGATTGTTTTTCTTCCCCTTCACTGCTAAATAATTTTATGTATAGAGAACCTCCTTTCAAAACTCCCTGAACAAGCTCTGTGCATCAAATAATAATAATTTAGAATCCATGAATAAAAATTATAAACTCACCATGTAAGAGCTTAATAAAAAAGAAACAAACCCCAAAACCTCACACTCCATGGTCCTGTAGAAAGAAGAATAAAGGATAAAAGGAAGAGAAAGAGGAAAAAAAAGCAGGCCAAGAGTGGCTTAAGTAGAAACATTAATTTTAAAAAAGTTATAAAACATATTGTAGAAACTTCTTTTCTTCTGCAGATCTCCCTCTGCTTCATTCAGTTGTCTCCACCAGATCTGCAATGTCTCCACTGGTGCATCTTGGCTGCTGTCTCTCCAGCCCTTAAGCTTCCATGTTTGTATCAACTGTTCCTTCTATATTTCTTCTTCCCCCTTTGACACAGCCTACTTGGCCTTACAGCTTCATGCCAGCCAAGGCTGATAGAATGTGTGAAATGTCACCAAATCCCAGCTCCAGCCAACCCTAAAGAGACAGCATTTTGGAGAATGCACCATTGCCCCAGCCCCAATGTTTTGATTACTTGGAAATTTCATGATGAATTCTGACAAAAAGGGGGTTCAGTTGCCTTTATTTTTCCTCCCACAGCCAATATAATAAATATTACCTTTTAATCACAGGAAGCAATGTAGTTATGTAATAAAATATCAACCAGGAGAATTAGGTCAGTAGATGGTGCTATAATATTGGTTTTATTTGTCAATGGTGGTTTAAAAAAAAGGTTTATTGAAAGACTAATATTTCCAAAGAGTCCATAAAATTGTACATGTATATGCTTACATATTAAATAGCCAAACTTATTCTATATCTTTGGAGCTTTAAAGGAAATTTATTTTTTGTATACAGCTTGCCAGAAAACTAGACAGACCTCTGGAAGCTGTTTGGTTTTCTCTTTCTCCTGACAACGATGTACAGTGATCAAATAAACTGTTTCAACACTTTCCACTGTTTTCTTTATTGGATTCACTTTTGTGTTGTCTTCATGTAAACATGCTTTGCTTCTTTGAGAGCAATAGGTCAATATTGCTGATATGGGTGATAAGAAAGGCAACTCTATTAGAAACGAAAGCTTTTTATTATCATTTTTTATTTATTACCATACTGTCAGTGGGTTTAACTCCCGTCATCTGCAAGGCAAAAGAAAAAACCCAGATAGTTAAAACAAAAAGTAGTCAAGTAGCACTTTAAAGACTAGCAAAATAATTTAATAGGTGAGCTTTTGTGGGACAGACCCACTTCTTCAGACCATAGCCAGACCAGAATAGGCTCAATATTTAAGGCACAGAGAACCAAAAACAGTAATCAAGGAGGACAAATCAGAAAAAAAAATCAAGGTGAGCAAATCAGAGAGTGGAGGGGTGGGGGAGGAAGGTCAAGAATTAGATTAAGCCAAGTATGCAGACGAGCCCCTGTAGAGACTCAGAAGGTTCACATCCTGGTTCAAACCATGTGTTAATGTGCCGAATTTGAATATAAAAGCCAGCTCGGCTGCTTCTCTTTGAAGAGCAGTATGAAATTTTTTTTTCAGTAACACATATACCTTTAGGTCACACAGGGGTTCGTCTGCATACTTGGCTTAATCTAATTCTTGACCTTCCTCCCCAACCCCTCTACTCTCTGATTTGCTCACCTTGATTTTTTTTCTGATTTGTCCTCCTTGATTACTGTTTTTGGTTCTCTGTGCCTTAAATATTGAGTCTGTTCTGGTCTGGCTATGGTCTGAAGAAGTGGGTCTGTCCCATGAAAGCTCACCTAATAAATTATTTTGCTAGTCTTTAAAGTGCTACTTGACTGCTTTTTGTTTTGATAGTGTATAGACTAGCAGAGCTCCCTCTCTGTTTGTAGCCAGACAAAATCTCCCCACTACAGACCAGCTTTTGCCTCCCCTCTAATGTACCTCAGAGCACACAGGGCACTGAACAGCAGTTAAACAGCACAGTCTTTGATGCCTTCCTAAAGGAGCCCAGATGTGCTGGCTCATCGTGACCCTGAAAAACAGAAAACGCAGATAGAGGGCTAGCAGGCTAACTGTTAACGAAGGGTCTCAGAGAATTGCCCTTGGCTGGCATTAATGGAGTGATGCACCCACACAGTTATCCCAGAAAAGAAATCTCTGCCCTTGTAAAAGAATGTCCTGAACTCCCATATTTTTTATCTCCTGTCTTACAAGTGCAAATTAAGTAAGAATTGCCCTTGTAAAAACTGGCATCACAAAAGACAGACCAGCACGATCTGGCACCATAGATAAGAAAGAGAATACGTGACCCAGGGGGTATAAAGATGGGCCCAGCAGCACACTGATTCTGAGTGCATTCCCACCAACTACCCGCTGGTCGGGTGAGGTGATTGCCTCCCGAGGTCCGCAACTGGGGACGCCCAACCTTGCATTTGTCTTTCCGCGGAATTGAGTGACCAATCCTGGCTTGGCTACGCTGGTATCAAGAGACACAAGGAGGGTAAGATGTACCCACATTAAGGTCTCCTTTTGGTGTACACAGTTAAAGAATTAGAGCTCTATAGATAGATGTTGTTGTATTAAGATGTCGTTGTATTGGATTGTAATGTAACCTGTTAACACCTGTACTATGCTAGCATATAAGAAGTAGGCAATAGCCTTTTGTAACCGCACACTTATAACTGTAGCTTAATAAACTTGTAACTAGTTAAGATCTAAGCCTGACTTCTGCTACCCTTTATCACTCCAACACAGCTGGCACAATCAAAAAAACTTTAACCATTTGGTTACCACAGCCTGGCCATAGGTGAGAGTGCTAGGAGCCCAGCGCTCTAGCAGTTAAAAACTCGGATGGTAACAAGGGCATAGTTGGTACCTCACCGCACATTACCTGGCCACTGGCTAACACTGTTCCAGTTAGTTAAGTTCAACATCTGGAGGGGGACAGAGTGAAGGTGATTATTTAATCGCCTCCTGGCTACAGGATGCTGAGTTATAAGGGAACTGATAGAGTGTGAAATGTAGTAGAAGAGAGTGGCTTTCCTGATGAAGAGGAACCCTGGACTCATGTGTAAAAACCAGGATACAGCAAGGGAACTATAGTGAAGTCTGGGTGGTGAAAAGGCTATTAATCTGAAGATTTATTTGAACTTGTTGATGTTACCTCCGAAGGGATTTAGGCTTTGATGTGATTTAGCCAGAGGGCCAAGCTACACAACACCCTCAGTGGAAGTGATGTGATGAATGCTGAGAATGGCTGCTACAGGAAGACCATGGTGGAGAGTGCCAGTGATGAGAACTGGGTGCAGTACTAGAACTACAGACAAAGGAGTGCACATGAGATGAGAACTCACACAATATGCATGTCCTTGTTAATACACAGCTGAAATGCAAAATCATTGCCCTCAATGTCTTACACTCTTAAATGTGCCATATGAGGAGGAGGGGTTGTTACACTAGGTGCAGTGCAAGTTTGTCATTGTTCACTATAGCTTTTTTGCCACAGCTAGGCATTGCCAGCTGGAATAATTCTGCTTCAGAGATGCACAATGACTCTTAGAGACTTCTGCTCTTTTAAAGGAGTGCATTCCTCACCTTTCATCTGGGGGACTAGCATAGGCCTGTCCAGGCATCCATTCAGCTCCACAAGTAGCCTTGAAAGGAAGTGATGGAACCAGGTCTTTGCCTGCTCTATGCTCCTCACCTTTTCCAGCTCTGGTTTTTACTGAGTTGAACTTGGAAGAAAAAAACATTGGTAGTAATTGCTGCCATCCCTTAGACAAAGAACTACTGTTCTGGCTAGTTCTTACATGTGCTTCCCAGGTATTGGGGAACCTCTTCAGTCACACCCCATCACTATAAGAGCAGGTCATGTTTGGGGCTTGTTAATGAAGCAAACTATTGAATGGAAAGCTAGCACCTCAGTTTTCCATGCAGTAAGTTGCCATGTGGACAGTGCTACAGAGCTGTGAAGTCCCAAAATATAGCTTGGCAGTGGCAACATTGTAAGCTATTCTCTGGCAAGACAGGATGCTGAAGATTCCAACCGTGGTGTGAATGGGATGCAATGGTAATGCCAATTATTGAAGAATAATTTGCTAGCATATCAGCCCCACTTAGATGAAAACCCTTACTGCATTTGGAAAATCTTCCACAAGCACATGACATGTGCCAGGACGCTAGTTTGTAGGCATTACCCCAAGCAAACACTATAGCTATGTAAAGTTCTTTTAGAAAATGTAGCAGAATAAAAATATGTTCTAATTATTTCACAAGAAAGAGAAGTACATCTTTTGTGCAGATAAAATAGTCTATTCATTGTGGTGGAGGCCTGCAAAAGCTATTAGTCTGTATATCAAATTCTACATGCAGAAAAGGAAATGACACGATGAACGCCTTTCTCTCCAGTTGGAGAAGGAGGGCATCAGGAGGAAACTATGATGACAGAAGCTGAATTTGGGCTTGTGTGCATTCTGATGGTTTGAGGATGGAAGACACCAGGCGTAGCTGGGGCTTTGAAAGACCTCAGGTAAGATTCTCATCTCACCCTGAATGTGTGTTTACTGAGACATGACAAACTGGTTATAATCTATTTTAGGAGCATTCACAGGCGGACCTGTAGCACAATTATTTGGAACTTATTTCCTTCATTTGACTTCCATTCCTTTCCACTAGGACAAGATGAGAATTGTGTAGTGGGGTAATCATAATTCAAGAAGTAAGCAATACTGTAAATTATGCACAGTGTAATGGGGGGCCACAACACACTAGTACAAAAGATAGCAAGCACAGTCACCAGGTAGCTTCCCATTACATAAAATTGAGGTGAATAGGAGAATAGGTGGCCACTGACTGCCCAAAAATGGTTTGTTCCCTGCAGTTTTCGAGGAACTGCTTCTCTCTTTGCCATCCTGCTAAGTATTTAACCTCTAAGAATTGTAGCTTGAGGAAGTCACAGAAACACCAATATTTCAATTTGCAGAAGCTTCTTTAAAGCACATCTCGGGAAGTTACTGTTTGCAGGCTTTGAACACCCTAATTAATAAGGCATAAAGATATAATTGGCTCATAGTAGCATAGGAGGACTTGCAACACACTTGTTAAGGTACAGATTCTAGACTTTTACATGTGTTCAGGGTTTTGAAGCCAAAACAACTGAATAAGTTTCAATAAAAAAGAAGTGGTCATTTTGGAATATAGATTTCCCTTTAGAAAGAGTATAATTTAAAAATATTATCAATGAGCTGATTATGCCAGTGTATAGAAAAAGTGTCTCAATTACAATCAATGGAAGTCCACTTGCATAAAACCTGTTAAAGTGAGAGGAAAATAAGGACCATAGTTCCAAGCCTCCATCTTTTAATACCAGTAAAAGCTCACGAGTGTAAAGTCTGCTTCAAGAGTCTTAACTCAATCAAGAGCATAGTTTAGACATCCTTGAATATTTGTACCAAAGAGCAGAATCCAGGTCTATTCCTGAAATACAAGAACATTTTAAGAATAAAAAAAAATATGTAAGGTAAGTCTACAATATTAATGTACAAATTGTTTCAGTTACTTGTGAAATCAAAGCAAAATGCAGTTTCTAATTTTAAAATTCTGTATATTCATGAGATTCCAGAGTCTATTGCAGTGGTTTAATTTTCAGCTAATGCAAAAGAGAATGTATCTCTCTTTGCCAAGTTATACATAACCCCATACAATACTCTGCTAGTTGTGAACAGGACCCTTTTAACTTTGTTGCAGCCTTAAGATGGCTCTAAATGGAGGACTAAGACCACATTAAAGTTATGGGCTGTCTCAAACACATCACATAGCTGATGAAAAGACCTTTAAGGTCTCAAAGGCTTGTATGTATTATTGAGTTAAAGATTTTCCCAAGATCTTCAACTGTGAGAAGATTCTAAAGTGGAATATGCATGTGTCTGGACTAACTTCTGCACAGAGACCATTTATGTTATTTTCTGTATGCTGAATATAAGTTAGAGTTTCTAAAGGTAAATACTATTAAACTTCATCTTTTGTGCTGTTCCTAGTTCTTATTTTTATAATTTCTGAATTGCTCCCTTGAAAAGATGTGTAGCAATAACACAGAAGTACATTGTACAGTTAGGTTGTAACTCATTATCACCTCATCTCATCGTGTAAACCACTAGCTCTGTAAACCATTAATGCACTTAGAATGTGTCTTATGGGCTTGCATATGAAACAGATTAATGCTTTTGAAACCATATTTTAATTTTTAAATGATCTTTCAAGACAAAAGAAATCCTCTTTAGGTTGTGCATAAGCAGTATTTGAATCTGTGCAATTGTAATGTGGTCATTAATTTAATTTAATATTCTCATACAACCATCCCCCTACATATTGCCCAGGGGTGGATTTAAAGTAACACTAGCTAGAAAGCTAACGAATCCTCTTCTGAACTAGAACTGCTACACGTGCCATCCAAACTGAACTTGCTTTTCATGTTTTTGGGGACTTCTTGGCCAAATCATTTCTTCATACAGTGAACGAACGCACAATAACTTTTAATATCATTTAATTCTTTGGTTTCACTTGACATGTCCAAAGAAATGGTTAGGAGGTCAAGCATAATACTGAGGAAAGGGGAAATTAAGTGGAGATCTGTAAGGAAGATATCCTTACACTGAATCTTTCTCAATGTACAACATTGACCTAAAGACAGAAGGTCATTGCTCAGATCATCTGAAACTAGAAAACTAGACTAAACAAGTGAACGTATATGAAGAAAAATTCTGCATTTACAGACCAATCAAGCAGATGAGCTACATATTCTATAGTGGTCCCTGATCCAACAGAGCAATTGTGATAGCTGTATGCCTATGTCTGCATGGAGTTCAGTGGCTAAAGTGAATATGGGCTACCCATTTGGATTGATTGGCAGGCTTAAGGACCTAATGTCCATGTACATATGAAATCGGCTCAAGGAGGCCCTGAAACATACATCCTGTCACTAATATCTAGAATTTATTTATTCATCATTTATATAGAGAGTATTAGTATTGCAATGCCTATTATATGTACTTGTGCCTCTAGCTGTATATAATAAGCAGGCATGTATTTTCCCTAAACAGCCTGTATGGCTCCAGCAAAGGGGAACACAGGGTATAAATCAGGACAGACTATGTTTGTTATCTTACCCATTTATACTCGATGTAATTAAATGATTCTGTTGCAGTAAGAGCTAAATATACAGGGGAGTCTATTTGACTTCAATGGAGCTATGACAATTTATACTATATGGAGATATGGCAACATAAGCAAAATTCTGCACTCTGAGAAAATCAATGATGTTGCATTAGCAAAAAACACTAGAACTGGAAGGGACCTCAAGGGGGTCACTGAGGCCAGTCCCCTACCCTCACAGCAGGACCAAGCACCACCTACAGCATTCCTGATAGTTGTCTATCTAACCTGCTCTTAAATATCTCCAGTGATGGAGATTCTGCAACCTCCCTAGGCAATTTATTCCAGTGTTTAACCACCCTGACAGGTAGGAAGATTTTCCTACTCTCCAACCTAAATCTCCTTTCCTGCAGTTTAAGCCCATTGCTTCTTATCCTATCCTCAGAAGCCAAAGAGAACATTTTTTCTCCCTCCTGCTCCTTGTAACACTCTTTTAGGTGCATATAAACCATTGTCATGTTCCCTCTCAGTCTTTTTTTTTTTCTAAACCAAACTAGCCCAATTCTTTCAGTCTTCCTTCACAGCTCATGATCTCTAGAATTTTAATCATTCTTGTTGCTTTTCTCTGAACCTTCTGCAAGTTCTCCACATCTTCCTTGAAACACTGGGCCCAGCATTGGATACAATATTCCAGTTGAGGCCTAATCATTGCTGAATAGAGTGGAAGGATGACTTTTCAAGTATGGCTCACAACACGCCTGCTAATGCATCCCAGAATCCTTTTTGTTTTGTTTTGTTTTGTTTTGCAGCAGCATATCACTGTTGACTAATATTTAGCTAGTGGTTCATTATGACACCTAGATCCTTTTCTGCAGTGTTCTTTCCTAGACAGCCACTTCCCATTCTGTACGCATGAAGCTGATTTTTTCTTCCTCAGTGAAGTACTTTGCATTTGTCTTTGTTAAACTTCATCCTATGTACATCAAGCCACTTCTCCTGTTTCTCCAGATCATGTTGAATTATGACATTATCCTCCAAAGCAGTTTGCACCCCATCCCAGCTTGGCATCATCTGCAAACTTAATAAACTTGCTGTCTATGTCTCTTTCTCTATATCTAAATCATTGATGAAGATATTGAATAGAACCAGCCCCAAAACAGACCCCTGCGGAACCACACTTATTATGCCCTTACAGAATGACTGTGAAAAATCAAAAACTACTCTCTGAGAATGGTTATCCAGGCAGTTATGCATCTACCTTATAGCAGCCCCATCTAAGTTGTATTTGCCTAATTTATTGATAAGAAGATCATGTAAGACCATATCAAATGCCTAACTAAAGTCTAGGTATATCACATCCAATGCTTCTCCATTATTCCCAAGACTTATTATCCTATCAGAGAAAACTATCAGATTGGGTTGACATGACTTGTTCCTTACAAATCCCTTCTGGCTGTTACCTATCACCTTATTTACTTCCAGATGTTTACAGATGAATTCCTTAATTATTTGGTCCATTATCTTTCCTGGCACAGAAGTTAAACTGCTAGGTCTGTAGTTTCCTGTATTGTTCTTATTTCTTCTTTCATAGATGGACACTATATTTGCCCATTTTTAGTTTTATGGAATCTCTCCCAGCTTCCAGGACTTTTCAAAGATGACAGCTAAAGGCTCAGGTACCTGCTTTATCAGCTCCTTGAGTATTCTAGGATGCATTTCATCAGGCCCTGGTGACTTGCTGACATCTAGAGTTTCTAGGTAATTTTTAACTTGTTCTTTTTTATTTTATCTTCTAAACCTATCCCCTTTCCACTAGCATTCAGTAAGTTAGGCATTTCTTCATCAAACAACTTGGTGAAGACCAAAACAAAGAAGTCATTAAACATCTCTGTCATTTCCATATTTCCTGAAATTGTTCCTCCTTCCTCACAAAGCAGAGGGCCCATCCTGTCCTTGGTCTTCCTCTTGCTTCTATTATAACATGTTTTCTTGTTACACTTTATGTTTCTTGCTTGCCAGAGCTTGTTTTTTGTCTTTGTTTTTCTAATCTTGCCCCTGCATACATGTATTATTAGCTTATATTCATCCTTTGTAATTTGTCCTGATTTCCCCTTTTGTAAATGACTCCTTTTTGATTTTGAGATCATGCAAGATCTCATGGCTAAGCCAAGGCTATATTTTACCATGCTTTTGACCTTTCCTACACAGTAATATTGCTTGCTTTTGGGCCCTTAATAGTGTCCCTTTGAAAAACTGCCAACTCTTTTCAGTTGTTTTTCCTCTTAGTCTTGCATCCCATGGAACCTTACCTATCAGCTCTCTGAGTGTACCAAAATCTGCCTTCCCGAAGTTCATAGTCTCTATTTGGCTGTTCTTCTTTGACCATTCTTTAGAATCATGAACTCTATGATTTCATAGTCACTTTCACACAAGCTGTCTTCCTATTTCAAATTCGTAACCACTTCCTTCCTATTTTTTAACATCAAATGTAGACCTTCTTACTCCCCGGTAGTTTTTTCTACTTTATGAATTTTTTTTTTCAACACAGTCCAAGAAGTTTCTGGATGTGTTTCCCAACATATGTCTAGATAGTTGAAGTCTGCCATCACTACCAAATCCTGTGCTTTTTATTATTTTGTTAGCTGTTTAGAAAAGGCCTTATTCACCTCTTCTATTGGGTAGGTGGTCTGTAATAGACCCCCAGCATATCACCCATTTTTTACCCCTTTTAACCTAACCCAGAGACCCTCAATGCCTCTGTCTCCTGTGTCCATCTTCACTTCAGTCCAGGTGTGCACATTTGTAATATATTATGAAACACCTCCTCCCCTTTTACCCTGCCTATCCTTCCTGAGTAAGCTGTCCCATTCTATACCAGTATTCCAATTGTGTATATTATCCCACTGTCTCTGTGACACCAATAGCTGTATTTATTTATTGGGACTTCAAATTCTTTTTGCTTATTACCCATACTTCTTCTATTTTCATATAGGCATCTAAGATATTGATTTGCTTTTGACTCCCAGGTCTACCTAGTCCCTCTGTTTTCTCTGCTGTCATAGCTCATGATCCTTCCCATTTCCAACCCTACTCCCAAGTCTCCAGATTTTTTATGTATCTGTGGGCTTTGGTCACCTGTCCCCGTCAAACCTAGTTTAAAGTCCTCCTTACACGGTTAGCCAATCTGGATCCAAATACAGTCTTCCAGTTCCTTGAAAGGTGACCCCCATCTCTGCTTAGCAGTCCATCTTGGTATAGCGTCCCCTGGTTAAGGAAGCCAAAGTGCTCCTGGTGACACCTTTTCTCACGGCCAGACATTCACCTCCAGGATGCTTGTTTCTCTGCCTGGGTCCCTACCTTTGATAGGAAGTATTGAAGGGAACACTGCCTTCACTGCAAACTCCTTCAGCTGTAGTCCCACAGCCCTGTACTCACACATCCCTGTACTCACTCAAGGTTACACGTTGCAATATCATTTGTGCCCACATGAATGACTAGCATGGGTTGTAGTCTGAAGGCCAGATGAGTTATGACAATGCTTCCATTACATCTCGGATACAGGCTCCTGGAAGGCTGCATACTTCCTGAGATGGCAAGTCAGGGAGACAGATGGATGCCTCTGTCCCCTTGAGGAGAGAGTGTCCAATCACCATTACCCTATGTTTCTTTCTTGCAGTGGTTGCAGCAGACCTCCCAGCCTTGGTGTTACAAGGATTCTCTTCTTATGATTTAGAAGGTGATTCTTTACCTCCTGCATTCAGAATGGCATGACTGTTTTCTAGTACCACAGTGAGAGGATTGGGAGCAGAAGTTGAGCATTTCCTGCTGCCAGAAGTGACCAGCTGCCCATGTCACCCTTGAGCCAGCTTTTTCTACACCAGTGGTGTGTCAGTAGTCTTTTGTAGTGGGACAGCTACCTTAGCCTCAGCTGTCTCCACATGAATACTGTCTAGGGACTGCTCCTAATCCTGAACACCTCCTCCTGTAGCTCTCCCACCTGCTTCCTGAGAGATTCCACCAGCAGACACCTTTCACATTGGATGGTCTCTTCAAGCCTGGATTTCAATAAGTGGGATTTGCAGGTCACAGTCCCTGCAAAACCATACCAGGTTTGGATAGAGACATCCATAGTCAGGAGGTCTGTCTGACTACAGGTGCAGATGGAGAAGACAGGAGCAGTGCTGGCAAAGGTGTTGTGGGTCTTCCTAACAATAGTAGAACTCCCTCTGTCACACTCCCTCAACCAAACTCCTTCTTAAACTCCCCTCTCTGCAGCCCCTTGTCCACTTCACTCCCCTGTTGACTCTACTTCTGGGTTTTAAAACCTTCTCGCCTAGGTCAGGCCTACCCTCTTGCTAGCCACATAGGGGAAGGCTGACCCTGAGGCTAATCTAGGGCAATCAAGGGAACAAAGGATCAAACCCTCCCAGACACACAATCCCCCAGCTGCCACAGTAACTGAAATCAGAATCAAAATTCAAGATTCAGTTAAGCAAACTCGTTCTCACCAAAAGCTATTATGCTTACTGGGTAGTCTCTTCAGTGGCAGGATCTCTTGCTTTCCCTCTTTAATGCTCCTGTCTGCAACGCCCTCCCCCATGGCAGCTTTTGCCCCTGTGTGCGGCAGCATCCACCTCAGTGTGACATGTTCAAAGCCTATTGCTATAAATAAAGTCCTGCATATGGCCTGAGAGCTGTACAGCATCTGTTGCTGAGTGTCAGACTATTGTCCAAACAATTTCCCTCGAGGCATTCATAGGTATTTAACTTTGATGAGGAAGGGGTTTTTTTAGTTGTTTGCTCATCTCATTCAGAGAGAAATTAGAACATAAAGCAAACAAGAAGCATAAAGAAACCCAGCAGGGAAGCTGATATTAGTCAAACATGAAGCACCAAATTCTATGGTAACTTTGATTAATATACATGTGCTAAATTACATCAGACTTATTTGCTCAAACAAACTGTTACAATATTTTCTTTTTCTTCACGGTAAGGCAATTTCAGATTTGGGACTTAAATTGCCTCACAGACAGGAAAAGAGAAAATTCTCAGGAAATCCACAGCATAGATGCATGTAATCTAATAAATATACCTTCTTTTGTAATTTGAGAATTTTTACTTGCTTTTCTTATACTTCACCTCAAATCAGTCAGTATAATTTCTCAGAATGGCTACGTCTACACGTGAAGCCAACATCGAAATAGCTTATTTCGATGTAGCAACATCGAAATAGGCTATTTCGATGAATAACGTCTACACGTCCTCCAGGGCTGGCAACGTCGATGTTCAACTTCGACGTTGCGCGGCACCACATCGAAATAGGCGCTGCGAGGGTACGTCTACACGCCAAAGTAGCACACATCGAAATAAGGGTGCCAGGCACAGCTGCAGACAGGGTCACAGGGCGGACTCAACAGCCAGCCGCTCCCTTAAAGGGCCCCTCCCAGACACAGTTGCACTAAACAACACAAGATACACAGAGCCGACAACTGGTTGCAGACCCTGTGCCTGCAGCATGGATCCCCAGCTGCCGCAGCAGCAGCCAGAAGCCCTGGGCTAAGGGCTGCTGCCCACGGTGACCATAGAGCCCCGCAGGGGCTGGAGAGAGAGCATCTCTCAACCCCCCAGCTGATGGCCGCCATGGAGGACCCGGCAATTTTGACGTTGCGGGACGCGGCTCGTCTACATTGTCCCTACTTCGACGTTGAACGTCGAAGTAGGGCGCTATTCCTATCTCCTCATGAGGTTAGCGACTTCGACGTCTCGCCGCCTAATGTCGAAGTTAACTTCGAAATAGCGCCCGACGCGTGTAGACGTGACGGGCGCTATTTCGAAGTTGGTGCCGCTACTTCGAAGTAGCGTGCACGTGTAGACGCAGCCAATATGTGCCTAATTTTAAGCAGGTGAGCAGCTGCATAGTACTACCTTATTTCCACTTATGAGGCGCTGACGTGAATATGCAGTGTCTCATTAGCATAATAGCAGCCATGCACATTTCGAAAGTGCTGCTTTCTAAATGCACACTGTTTGTGTAGTCAGGGGCATTTGAAAAGGACCCCTGGACTTTGAAAGCCCCTTCTTTCCATTTGGTTTTAGTTCTCACCTATTTTGAAATAGAACATCCACATACAACCGATCCTATTTCAAAAAAGAGCCATTTGGCATACTGTGCATTATTTAGAATTAGGCTCATTTCCCTGTCCATCAGCCACTATTTTCAAATAGGTGCTATTCCTTGTGCAATGAGGCTTACTTATTTCAAATAATCCAACTGCTATTTCACAATAACAGTTGTGCTGTGTGGACAATAGGAAATTTATTTCAAAATAACAGCTGTAATTTTGGAATGAATTTGCTGTGTGGACATATCCTAGGACACCATAACTTTATTATTTCCTTATGTGTAATATAACAGATTTTTATTAGATCACTATAAGCCTCAGGTGACTATGTCTCTTGGAAGAATCTTCAGCATCATAAATCCTGTTTACTTGTCCAGTTCTCAGACTGTGAAAGTAAAGAGCAACACAGAATTACAACAATTAGAAATGCAATATACGTTCCAAACCTCGTTTTCTTGCCTCCAGCATTAGTGCTACAATATTGGAATACAATGCACTGGCCACTAAATCAACAAATCAGTTACTTCCTAGGCACATGTAGGCTGTGAGACATGGACAGCTAATATCTCCATTCATTAGAATGGAGGAGAAAGTGAAAATCACCCCTTCCTATGAATTTGGAAATAATGGTAGTCCATTGATCCAACGATGACAAAAAGATGTGATATGATGATTTGCACAGGACCTGTGCATGAAAGATTTTTAAGTGGTAGAGCTGTTGCACAGGAGCAATCCCACTCTCTCGACCTTGGAAGCCAGGCACCAGTGGTACGTTGAATTGTCATGACTGGTAACTTTGGTTGCAGTGGATGGCCTTGACATCTTTCGTGCCTTGTCAAGCCTTTCACTTTCCACAAAGCGTTGCAGAACCGCCTTCTTGGCAGTTGGATCTAAATGATCTCTTCCGCCCAGTCTGCCGGAACTGACTTCACATGCTGGGTAGGCACATCCGAAAATTCACTGAAGGTTTGAGCCCCATCAGTTACACTCACCTGGTTTGGCCAGCCTGTTGAAGCCTTTGTCCGGGGTGTGGCCGCTGCGCATGCTGCAGCTACTTGGAGCCACAAGTGAGAGCTGAGTGACAGATGGGGACCAAAGTGGATGGACTACCCCCGAAGGGGTATGACAAGTCCCTCCAACAGAGGTACTGCCCCTCCCTGTACAGCCCATACACCCCAAAGGAATTTGGAAATAGCATGGTGACAAAGGACTTAGATGGATTGTGAGAACTCATATTGGTGACAGCTATCTAAAAAAAGCATCTTTTTTGGGGGGGTCACCCTGGAAGATTTTGTTCTTATTTACTAGTCTGAAGCTGTGGATAACAAGAGAGTGATAGAGAGAATATGTTAATATGAAAATAGAATTAATCCTGCCAATTAAAGTGATGCATGAAGAGAATAGAATTCCCCTGATAACCTACTGATTTATTTTGTGTAATTCCAGTGAGAAATTTTATTAAATGTGCTGATCAATGTCTGATTGCAACAAATATCCTATCTGAGGCTTTAAAGTTGGCAAAGATGCAGGTGATATTTGTACATAAAATAAAAATGCCTTTGTTATAATTCGTATGGTCAGATGGCACTGATGAAAAATGTTTGTACACATAGAAAATTGTTTACAAATGTGATACATGGAGACCAGTCCTGCCAAGAAAATCTTCCAAAGAGCAAAAATATATATATTCTACACATAATCTGAGAAAGCTCTTCAAACATCTGTATATAATAAGAAGCACAATCTCATTGTAAATACTGAAAAACCCTCTGAATCCCAGTGAATGGGGGCATTTATTTGGGACAGTACAAGAATTCAATTTTGGATTTAGGTTTTATACCCTAATCACACTAGTATGATCTGGAGTAATGTATTTCTCTCAATCCCATTTTCAGTTTCCTGTGCTAGCAGACAAGTCTTCTGTCTCCAGCACTATTTGCTCTAGCAATGGAATCATAAGCTGTATATATTGATGTAAACCCCCAGCAATGCTGCTCGTATACACTGCTCAGTGGATCGATAGCCTGTGTAATTTATCTGGATGTGGCTACATGCTATTTCTAGGGGAAAAGAATTAAATTCATTACACTAGTGGATAGGGTATTAAAGGTAATTAATGAGTTTGGCAGGTCTTCGGCTCTCTGCATTAATTGGGAGAAATCCAAGATCTTTCCAAAGCAATAAAGCTTTGCCCTTTGCCAGGTTTCAAGTATTCCCTTTTAAAATGAAGATCTGACTCTTTTCAGCAATTAGGAGTTTATGAAATAACTTTATAAGTTAGCTCACAAAATGAGTTTTGGAACAGATTTTGGCAGGTTTAATTCACTGAATTGTTGTCCTTTTTTTCCACCAGGAAAGTAAGAAAAGAATCAAAATAGTAAACAGAGATCTGTAAAGGCTTTCTATAGTGTTGCAAGCAAAGGACTGGGAACCAAGATCCTTATTTAAGCTTCACGAAAGCTACTTCAACCTCTTTGAATTTCAGTTCTATAATTTCTAAAATAGCTAGTTTAAATAAAATATTAACCTATCAACTTTTTTCAGGGAAATTCATTACCATGGTGTAGTTGGGATGTCATTACCAGTGGTGTTTGGATGTCTTATCTGCTCCAGGCTGTGTTGTTAACTCTTGACTGCATGCATACTCCCTCTGGACTGCTGTGTTGGCTTCTTCTGTTAGCCAGTGCAACAGATGTCTGGGAGTCCCCATGTGCCACAAATCAAGTAAGGTACAAAGGAACTGAAACCAGGTTTATTGTCATTGACGCCTGGGCTTTAGTCTCCTGTGTGTCCCCATTTGTATGCCAGAAGTTTTACACTAATCCATGCACATATGCTGACAATGGACTTGGCATGATTCCAGAGGGCAGCAGTGCCCCAAATCTGTTCCCCAGGCTGGACAATGTAATCCTGGTGACATGCACTTTTACACAGGTATGAACAAGTTATATATGTATTACATATACCAGGTAAAACCCTTCATTGTAATAAATTGACTCCCTTGATGTAACTACAGACTACCCATTGCCTTGTAGATTATCATCAAAACAACACTGTCCATTATGCTGTCATAATGACTGTACTGAACTGAGGTCAGAATTTCCTGGTACTAATCTGTTATCTGGAGGGGAGAATCTTGGTACCATACTACATGCCCTACCTTACTGGAGTATGTTTATGTGTGTCACTGTGTGCCTGGCACTGGGTGCTTTTAGGTGCTTTTATGTGCTTTTAGGCCCTGTTCCTTATCAGCACTCTGTCTTTTGCTGCATGCTTGTGAGCAGAATCTACCTAGATCACAGTTTTTCCTTTAACCCTACGTTGTTTAGGCTTGAGGTGCTTTAGCCTCATTTTTGTAGGTCTTTAGCCTTCTACCAAGCCTGACTGTCAGGCCCTCTCATTACTACGCATGGCTTTGGAGAACTGTGATTTTTTTCCAAAGATCATGCAAATAGGATCTTTCTTTTCTCTTCATAGGGTCTTGCATACTATAAATGTAGATTTCTTTATTTGGCCTCCTGGATATTTACCACTGATCATGTGATGTGAGCTTTAGCCGGTCTACCAGTGGAATCGGTCTTCCACAAATAGGGTCCTCAGATTAGTATGAATCCTGGAGCGTCAGAAGGAGTCCAAAGTCATCTGTGTTCTTTTTTCTGTACCTTTGCCCTTGTTCTGTTCCCCATGAGGCTACCCTGCTTTGTTGGTGGTGCTGCTCCAATGGAGCCATACTGCCAAAATACAACCAACTGTTGATTGCTTTTGAGACACCCTTACAAGAGATCCTTAGCAGCAGGCCTGTACACAGGCACTTTGGTAGGGGTGTGGGAGTGTGCTTTTTTGTAAATGTGTGCCTCAATTATTTTAAATATAAAGGAATTCAAAATAGTCATGGAATGAGTGTGCATAAGATAGGCTAATGGAAAATTTGAGTTAAAACAACGGAAAGTTTGAGTAAAAATAGTGATTGATAAACTCATTTTGTTATATTACAAAATACAGTAATCTTTTGTTTAATTGAAATTACCTTCTGGGATCTTGCTGTAACATTGTAAGTGAAAAACTATATTCCTGTATCCCTCTCCCTTTCCTGTTGTTAGCTGCCCTGGGCATACTGGGAAATGGAGTCCTTTCCCTGCAATGGATTTTTAATCTTAGATGGAACCCTCGCAACTCCACAGATATGGCATGAAGGCAGTGCCACAGAGACAGCTGATTCTGTCCTTTCAAGTACAGACATGTATTCTTGGAGCATGACAGAGTACTTGGATCTATTCAGCTGTCTGGAAAGCTCTTAGGCTATGGTTACACTGATCTGAACTGCCAGCAGAAGTATGCAAATAGGAAGTCTCAAAAATGCAAATTGCCACTTATTTGCATATTTGCTCACCAGCAGAGGCTGCTGCCAGCAGAAATAAAGCAGTGTAAATGGGTTTCTGCTGGTGAACCCCCCCTCATTTGTTGGCAGCCCCTTATGACTGGAAGAAATCAGGCATAAAAGGCTGATGACAACGGAGGTCTTTTGCAGGCAGAACCACGTTAACTCTGTTTTTTTGCTGTGAGCAGCAGTATCTGCCTGTGAGTGTATATGCAAATAAGCACCATTTGCATACTGCTGCTGGCAGTTCTGGTCAATGCAACTGTATTACCCAGAGGCACTGAGACCTCATCTGGGGTGTGTGAAGTCTCTGCTTTACAGCCTCAGCTGAGAACCAGCTGGCCTTTAGCTCATGTGGTAGAGTGCAGGGCTTCAGACACTATGCTCGTAGGTTCTATCTCTGGGGCCAGCAACCCGGTCCATCAGCCTTACACAACCATAGCCTTATGGTCTTAGTATTTACATTACGATAGCATCTAGGAATCTTCCATAGCACCTGTGATTCCTAAATGTATTTCATAGATGTTATGGTAGTGTAAAGAGTAATATCACCAGAGGTATCCTGTTGTATTGCCAGCATTCTCTTGTTGCAGGTGCTGTGTGAACACAGAACAAAAAGATGGCCCCTGCCACTAAGAGCTATGCAGCAAGCCACATTTAATTTGACCCAAGCAGTGCAACTAAATTAACTTCGGCTGTCACCTTGCTTATACTACACATATTCAAAAGAAAGCAATTGACTTACACCTTATTATGATTGGTGCTAGATTCATGTTTACAGTGAATCTGTACTCAGCTGGAAGGAGCAAAATGATGAAATATGAGAACAGAGATTTATGTTAGTTATCGTGGATCAGCTGGAGTAGGAGCAATTGATTATTAGGCACTGTATCAGAGTACAAAGGATTCTTTTAATTAGCACAGCCTAGTGGAAAGAGAAAAGTGCCAATTAAGCAATCGGCCCAATTATCGGAGACTTATGGGGATAATTTAACTTCATAATTTGCTTGAAAAATAAGTATTACACAAAACATTAAAAAATCTATATAAAATGAAGTTAAAGTCATTTAGCATAATAATATATCAAGGAGCAGCCTGAAATGAATAATGGGAATAATATGCTCAAAATCCCCAGTAATTTATGCTTGTAATCTGTGATTAAATAATATTATATTACCTGTTGCCACTCATCCTGAGTAATCCCAAATTGTTTTATAAACCTTACAAACTATACATAAATGAAAATCACTTAACCTATCTACGTGGTCATCTCTGAAGTTCCACATAGCCTTTGCTACGTAAAATTCAACAGCATGGCTCAACAACTTGAGAAAGTGAACTGTGAACAGCTAGTGAAATGCTTCACAAACAGATTTGATCTTCCATTTCAATAGTGTAGGCATGCAATTTTTCAGTTCTTTGGAGACATATAAAGCTATTTGATCTATGCCACTTACCAAGGAACTGATTAACTCTGTACACTCATGTCCTCCTCATTGGCTCGTTTTACTCCCCACAATGCACACACCTCCACACATCGAGAAGAGAGCTGGATACAGCATCATTTTGCTAGCACTGTGCATAGTCAGTAGAATTTCAGCTGCTCAACATATGCAGGCTGAGCAGCTATCTGTGGTCCCACCCAAATTTTACTAAAGCTGCTGCTGTTTTCCCTCACGCTTTGTGTTCCATTTTCATGACAAGGAGACCCTCTTACAGGCACGAGGATAGTAAAAAGCAAATGTTTCATAGCTGCTCATAAATATGGAATTTTAACATTGTGTGAGTTACAATTCCTATTAAATAGTCTGCACACTTACCCACTCATGGAACAGACGCCCTGCCATCTGATGGAATGTCTGCAGCGCAAATGATGGTGTGTCCGAAAGTATGGTATTTAGCTAGCATAGGTAACAATAGCAAAATACCTGTTGTGGCACAGGCTTCAGCATGGACTGGTGACAAAAGTGCAAGCCCTTCCAGGACCCTCTGTACATACTTGTGTTGCTAGCCCATAATTATACTTCTAACATTGTTACCCATTCTAGCTAGATTAAAGCTAACACAGGTATGCTTACCTGTGCTACAACATCTTACACTTACACACAGACATCCCCTCCCACTTGTGACCAATCATAAATAAGCAACAGAGCTGGAATTGCAAATATCCATGAGCCATCATAGCATAAAAATGTTTGGAATCGTTTTCAATGCACCAGTTCAAAAAACTGATCAAGAGGAGGAAATTGAGCTCTCTTTGCAAATATTCTGTGTGCAGAAAAGAAAATTGCTCAGTTTGTTGTCAATTATTTATTGGTGAGGCACTAGAACTAACAGGGAGACACTGTAAAAAAGAAGTCCAGCAATGGTATTGAAACAAATGCCTATTTATCAGACTATGTGATAGTGCCTTTGCTGTGTCCATGCAGAGCAGCCAGAATAGCTCCCTCTGAATTTGTGGAGTAAGGTGCTCTACAGTAAAACACTATTTAGTTTGATGGGGCCACTTTGCGAATAAGGCAGCGGTTCTCAACCAAGGATATGATGTATCCCTGGGGATATTCAGAACTCTCCTGGGAAGGTACATCAAATCGTCTAGATATTTGCCTAGTTTTACAACAGCCCATGTAAAAAGCACTAGAAAAATCAGTACAAAGTAAAATTTCATACAGACAACGATTTGCTTGTCTTGATCTATTTAACACATGCAACATTTATATTCCAATTGATTCATTTTATAGTTACATGGTAAAAATGAAAGAGTAAGCAAATTTTCAGTAATAGTGTGCTGTGACAATTGTGTGTATTTGTCTAATTTTGTAAGCAAATTGTTTTCCATGTGAGATGAAGCTTGGGATGTGCAAAACAAAAAGGACTCATGAAAGATATATGGGGGTATGGAAAGGCTGAGAACCACTGGAGCAGGGCACCATTCAAGATGAGAAAGGGCATTGGAAATGGGTCCTCCATGTTTACTGCTGGTAATGAGCATTGTGGGGAGAAAATTGGTGTCACATCGCTAAAACTTTCAGAACGTTAAAACTATAGAAAAACTAGTGATTATTTTGTGCCAGTACAGGTCAGTACTGAGTACTGGCACCTCAGCAGCCCCAGCCATGGGATCTCAGACCAGGTGGCAGGGACTCCCCACCAACCCTGCAGCTGGGAGCCGGCTGGGGCGTGGAGCCTCACTAGCAGTCTTAGCTGCAGGAATCCCCATGGAGTGGTGGGAGAGCTGGCTGAATACTGGCTTCTCTTTTTTTTACAAAAAAAGCAGTGAGTTAAAACTATACATTTTGATTTAAAGATATGTTTCGCGTTTTCATTCTGGTCCATAGGCATTTATAAAAAAAGCAATTTTAGTGTCTTGGATTGGGAGTGGACTGGAGAACAGAGCTATTAAAGATAATAAAATATAAAATATAAATTGTACATTTTAGACCTAAGATTATTAAAGTTTAATTTCTAGTCCCTCTTTTAGAGAACCCTCTGTGGATCCATATGAGGCCACATCTGGAGTTTTGCATCCAGTTCTGGGCCCCCCAATATAGAAAGCATGTGGACACATTAGAGAGGGTTCAGCAGAAGGCAAAAAAAATGATTAAGGGGCTGGAGCACATGACCTATGAGGAGAGGCTGAGCGATTTGGGCTTATTTAGTTTGCAGAAGAGAAGACTGAGGGGCAATATGATAGCAGCTTTCAACTTCCTGAAAGGGGGACCTATGGAGGATGGAGAGAGACTGTTCTCAGACCTGGGGTTCCCCACCTGTTTTGGCACACTGGATGGCAAGCACATTTTGATCTGTGCCCCGGAACATAGGGCCAAGACTTTCATAAACATAAAGGCCCTCATGGACACTAATGGCCAGTTCATGGACCTCTACATGAGAAGGTCCAGTAAGGCCCATTAGGCCTGGGTGTTCAGGAACTCATATCTCAGCCACAGAATGCAGGAGACGACCTACCTACCTTCCCCCTTGGAACTCTTAATTGGAGACATCACCATGCCCCCCCTGCATTGTGGCCAATGCTGAGTACCCCTTGCACCTGTGCCTCATGAGGCCCTACACCACATACACCAACCCTTCCCAGGACTGGTTCAACATACACCTGAACCACACCAGAAGCACCCTAGAGTGGGTGTTCAGGCAGCTGAAGTGGCAATTTTAGATGCTTCCTCACAAGACTGCAGGTCAACCTCCTGAATGTGCCAGAGGTGGCCATGGCCTGCTGCGCTCTCCACAATATTGTGGAGAGCAAATGGAAGATCTTTGTCCAGGCCTGGGTTGCCGAGAGCACCCCCAGGTATGAGCAACCATCTGGTGTCCTGTGCTGTGAGGAGGAAAGGGATGGGGTATGGGTCAGGGAGGCCTTGTGGGAGGCTTTTGACTGGGGCTCACAATGACCCTCCCCACTGCACATCCCCACCACACCCCCCTTCCCCACCACACAAGAGGGACATGAGGTTAGGTGGGGCAAGAACATAGATTTACTTTGTGCAAAATAAACTGTGAAAACATATGAACATGTCATCATGTGAAACTATTTACATGAGGGAACTATGTACAACAGGGATCCTGGGGTGGCATTGGGGTAGCAGGCTCACTCATCCACTGGGGTGATGGGCCAGGAGCCATGATGGACGCGGGAGCCCCTGCCATCCCAGGTCTGGGGACCCCTTTGGGGCAGGGCTGGGGCTGGAACTAAGGTGAGGTAGGGGTGTGGAAGGAGTGCAACAATGTTGGGATCAGTGGGGCACCTGGGGGGGGACAGGAAGGGTCAGCTCACCCTCCATCATGCTGGCAACCAGCCACTCCACCAGTTCCAGGTGTGTGGAGGCCAGCAGAGCATGGAAGTTAGCGCGTGTGGTGGGGGCTGCAGAGGGGGGCTGCTGGAGCAGCTGGAGGGGGGCATTGGGATGGGCTGGTGAGGGGGAGGTTGGGTGAGTTAGGTAGCAACAGCCTGGATAAGGGTCTCCAGGCAGTCAGCCACCCACACCCAAACCTCTCACTCCTTTGTGAGCCAGGCCTGTACCACAACTGTCAGCTCTCGCAGAGCAGCTGTATGTGTGGCCGCCTCCTCCCCACTGTGATGGTGGTCTCTGGGCCAGCAGCAACTCTGGTGGGAAACAGCCTGAGGTGTGGTGCCAGCCTCCTGGACTTCACTGCTGGAGGGCTGGTCATGGTTGGTCCTAGGGCAGCTCTTGGATGGCAGGACTGTGGAGACAGAAAGGGATGGGGGACAGCCCATCAGTCATGCATCCTGACCCTGTGGCTCTGGGTGCCCGCTCTACCCCCTGCCATTGCCCGGTAGTCTGAGAGCCCCATGGGATACTGGGTGCAGGAAGGTGCCTGCACAGTGTGGCTGGGGCTGAATTTCCTGTGCTCCACTACACCCTTCCCATGTGAATGCCCTGCAGAGCTAGGCAGGGCTGCAGGCAATGTGCATTGGCTGGGCATGTGGCCTCCTACTGATCATGCTGGCGGCAGGGTTCCCCTCTCCAGGCCCCAGGACATTCTGAACTGCCAGTGCCTACCTGCAGGTACGTCCACACACGTGGGAGATGCCTGGCTGGAGGGGTCCTGGCTTGATGGCTCCGAAGAGAGAGTGATGGAACCCTCATCATCGCTCCCGGACTCAGGTGGGGGGATGGTGTCTCCAGAGGGTCCCAGCTCCTCAGCAGTCATGACCTCTGTCTCCTCCTCTGTCTCAGGTGGTGGTGCAGCAGTGTCTAATGCATACTCAGGGGACTGAACCTTCTTGGGCCCTTGTAGCTGGTGGAGCTGATCATAATGGGCGCACTTTCCCAGAAGTACAGCTGCCAGAGCTCTTCATCTTAATCCAGATGCTCTCCCTGGTCTGGATGGAGTTCCCTCAGGAGGCAAGCCCCCTTCCCAGGTGCTTGTATGCCTTGACATTGCAGTGTCATACTCCCATCTGCAGGAGGACTTCCTCATTTCCCTCACAGTGCAAGGAAGTCCTGCACTTCCACATCACTCTATGAGGGGCCTGTCTTGTGACACCGCTTTGCTGGCTGCTGAGATCCCTCAGAGGACTTGCTGGTGGGCTGTAGGGAATCAGGGTGCTCTGAGGGTGATGCCATGGACAGCTGTGAGTTTGGTTGGCAGATATGGCTTCAAGAGGGGCCTGTGCAGCAAGGGGCTAGTAGGACCCCTGTTTCTGTCATGATCTCAGCTTCCTGCCTGGGGTTGCCGGGGAGCTGGTTCCTGTCAGGCAGCCAGCAGGAACCATAGAGCCCTGCCTGGGCTGGCTGGAGTGTCTCCATGCTCCAGTGGAGATTGCCATGATGGTGGACCCCTTAGTTTGAAGTAGTGGGTGCAGAACGTCTACACACACCCTACTTCTAAGTTAAACTTCAAAGTAGGGCATTACTCCATTCCCAGGAATGGAGTAGTGACTTTGAAATTAGCCTCCCTTACATCAAAGTTAACTTCAAAGTAAAGAAAAGTGTGTGTAAATGCTCTGCAGGCCACTTTGAAGTAGTCCCTTACTTCGAAGTTAACTTGAGAGTTATTTTGTAGTTTAGACACACCCTAAGAAAGGTGGTTGATAAGATTGCATCTAATAACATAAAAGCTGACAGTTACAAAGAATCAATCACATCTGTTGGTTAGTTGTTCCAACGATTAATTACTCTCATTGTTAAAAATGTGTGCATTATTTCCAGGTAACTGCTTGTTTTTGAATTTCTTTTTAAACTGTAATTATCTAGCAATTATTTTCACAACATTTGGTAAGTCCCCCTCCCTTGCCCTCCTCACTCCACAAACTTTATGCAGTCTGAAATGGTGCTTTTCTCTCTTCAAAACATTTCTACAATCAGCTCTCCTTTCAATTTTGATTCTCAATTGTTGCTGAACCTTATTTAAATAACTCATTTTCATCTTTAAATTTATTCATTTTACTAGGTCAATGACTACATTAGTAAGGCATGTGCCCGGCGCAGATTCTGTCTCATAAAACATGCAGCAAAATATGGAAAAATCTTCTTACATGGTATCAAATCAGGAAAAGCATGGAGAGGGCCATTACTCAATGGAAATCAACACCTGACTTAATCCACAAAGACAAAAATTGGATGGCTTTATGCAATGGCTAATCAGGTGATAAAAACCTTTAACCCCTTGTATGTCTTAGGAATAATTTGCTCTAAAGTGATAAATTGCTTTCAAGAAATTGAAACAACAGCTGATTGATGTATCTATGCTCCTAATGGCTTATGGAAATGTTAATGAATAGGTCAGTATAAAGAGTCACTCATATTCAGATTCTGGTAAAGATTGAAAGCCTCAAAATACTTTTTTCACTTCTTGATATGTAAAAGAAAACAAAAAAAAACAATCAACCTTCCTTCTGAATTAGAAATTTTATCTATTCAGATGAACTTCCTCTATTTTATATATGATTTTATTGTCGAGGCCAGATTATGCTTCAAGAATATTAACATTATTGTATTAATGGGAGACAGGATGGATTTTATTGTTTGGAATTGAAATTTGGAATTGGAGTTGGAAACTGTTTCTTTAAATGACCAATGAATACTTTCTAAAGTGTGACTGTGCATGTCTTTCCTTAAATTTCTGTTACATACTTACAGTCACAAGTACTCTTATTTGTATAGATCAGTTAGATTGATCGCTTTCCCAGATAATTGGACCAACAACCTATACATATATACCCATTGGTGCATGCTTACAGTTCACTCACTTGTGAACATAGCACATGTGGCCAACAGTTGTTGGTCCAATTATCTGGGAAAGTGATCAATCTAACTGATCTATATATGCGCTTTTTGTGCCAGCCAATGCTGTGGAGATATGGTATTGTCCTTGACCGTGACAAAGGCAGACTGGGTTCAAATCATGGTACAGACAGCAGTATATGTGCATCTGATGAGTTCTGATAAGAACAAAAGTGCTCATGTGGCTTCATCAGAATCTTATTTGTGTCTGACACAAGAGTTTTGTTTTTAGAAAGACCATGTGAAAAAGGTAACCATGGAAATTAAGCAGTTTAAAGACAGAAAAGTAAGCAGTCATGCAACATGTCAGTACATCAGGACTAATTTCTCCTGTATATTTGAACTTCTCTACAACATCCATTTTGAAAACTTCCTACACTTTCTTAATAGAAATATTTTGGTTGGCTAATTGGAGAACTAAATTAATTGGGAGGTATGAAAACTACATTTATTTAAAGTCATTCAGAGAGGGTTGATTGACAGATCATTTCCTCCCTGACCTTCTCTAAACTTGCTTTTTCTTGTCTCCCTTCCGCTCTAGCTCACCCCTTATGACACATTATTAAAATGTTGGCCGTCAAATAATATTTTCTCCTAAACTGTCACTCCCTTTTAATTTGCTTCCCTCTACTTCCCACTTCCACATTCTCAGTTTTTATTCACTCTTAAAATCTATGCAATTCACCCATTTCCTCATTTTTCCCTCTCATTTTTCTCCCGTATACCATCCTTGATTCTTTTGGCTCTTGTCTGCCTTTGCCGCTTTCTTGCTCACTAGGTTTTGTGCTTTGTGGTTTCTCAATGCCTGACTCTTCACATGCACATTTCAGAATTATTTTGTCTTTCTACTCTCTTTAGGGTAGGGATCATTCTTCCGTCTGTCTTGTACATACTGTCAATCATACTGTTGTTCTGTAACAGCTAAAGATTACCAATAAATGTATCTATGCAAGAGGAAAGAGTTCAGTGCACGTAATGAAAGATGGTGCAGTAATAATGAAAAAGTGTCAAGTGTGTGACAACTGGCAGAAAAAATAGGTTAACTTTATTATGATGAATTAAGTCCTGGGAAACTTATAGCACCCCACAATATTTAAAGTTCTGGATAAAGAGAAGCAGCTGGTGTTGATCAATACATTCAATAAAAGGCATCACAATTTTTCTAGCTTGTATATGGCTGAAAATAAAAACTACCTTCCAAAATCCATTATTTTGTAGGCTAGAAACTATGGGTGATTACCGATGCTTTAATTTAAAGGAATTACATCTAGGATTAAATTGACTTAATGTACTGGCTTATTTCACATATCATGAACTATACGTTTATATGGAACTAACATACACCATTTATTTAAACAAAAAGCAGTCACGTAGCACTTTAAGGCTAGTCTTTAAAGTGCTCTGTGACTGCTTTTTGTTTTGATAGTGTATAGACTAGCACGGCTTCCTCTCTGTTACCATTTATTTAAGGCCAGTTTCTGACCCTACAGGATACAATGAGACTTTTTGCCATTGATTTCAATGGGAATATATTTTAGTTCTTTTCTATTTATGCAGGTCCTTATACTGTATCCACACTAAGTGGTATCTAAGCAACTATACAGATTATACCTATATGAACTCAGACAGAGCTTTATTTTCAAAAGGTATACATAAATATTACAAACAAGCTTAATTGAATTTTTAAATAAATATAATAAATTGGAAACTAGATATAAAAAAACTAACAATTTCCTATCATAGCAGAATAAGAACAATAAATGTTAAAATTGTTGAGCTGCTTGTACTAACAAAGCATTTTGGAAATGCAAGAACAATTTCTATCTTTGCTTAATGTGTTTTTTCACTAACAAGGGTCTCAGAAAAAGCTATAGCATCTCTTGTATATGCTACAGTCTTAGGCTAGAGAGAAATAGAATGAAATTTTTAAGATGGATATAGGAAAAAATTATCATTTTGATTGTGTTGAAAAATCCATTTTTCATTTCTGTGATATCATGTTGTGATGAGGACTAAACTGAGAATGAAATTCTGGAAACCTGATTATTGTTTTCTGCTGCATTGTTGAAAGATCATTTTAAATTTTATATCTGCAAAAGTTGTTTTAAAAGTTGCAGAAGTATCTGCTGAAAGTATGGCACTATTAGGAACTGACCAGCTAGTTCAGATAAAAGAATGATCTCTGCTCATCAACAAAAGCTCAGACTATGTATTTGTTAAACTTTCAACTGAATAAAAATCAGCTATTTGTTAAGAGTAAATACCCATGGTAATTGAGACTCATTTCTGAGTGCCTGTCTTCTGCTTCCATTAAGGAAGCAGGAATGTGAAAATGCCCAAACTTCATGTATGCTATATTGTTGTAGCCCTACCAGTCCCAGGTTATTAGAGGGACAAGGTGGGTGATGTAATATGGCAGTGTGTTCTGGAGGGAGGTGCCAAACTTTGCTGCAGTGTAACACTGGGATAGAGGCGGAGCACGGCCTCCAGGTTCTACTCAGCACCAGCGCTGCCAGCACTGCTGCCGCTGGGAGGGAGGGAGCTGGTGCAGCCATGGGAGCTCAGCTCAGCATGCTTGGAGGGATTCTGGTATACCCTGTATGGCTAGTCTGCATCATCATCCTGAGACTTTTCAGGAAACCTCTTCCTGCACTTACCCTGGAGGACCCTGAAATGAAGATTTCGCTTTGCCCTTCCTACTCGAGTGCACGTTCTAGGTCTCCCTGTTGAACAGCATATTTATCTTTCTGCACAGGTTCATGGGAATCTGGTTATCAGACCTTATACACCAGTCTCCAGCGATGACAACAAAGGCTATGAGGATCTTGTTGTCAAGATTTATTTCAAAGGGGTCAATCCGAAGTTCCCCAATGGAGGAAAGATGTCTCAATATTTAGACAACATGAAACTAGGGGACACCATTGACTTCAGAGGACCTAGTGGGTAACTTGTGTACAAGGAAAAAGGAAAATTTGCCATTTGAGCTGAAAAGAAATCCAAACTTGTTCTTAAAACAGTGAAATATGTTGGGATGGTCCCAGGTAGAACTGGCATAATTCCTATGCTGCAGCTCATTCGTTCTATAATGAAGGACAAAGTTGATCACACCAGTTGTCAAGTGCTGTTTGCTAATCAGACTGAGAAGGGTATTCTGTTACATTCAGAGCTGGAGGAAGTTCAGGTTCAGCATCAAGACTGCTTTAAGCTGTGTTATACATTGGACAGAGCAATAGGAAATTGGGAATATAGAGAGGGATTTGTGAACCAAGACATGATCCAGGAACACCTGCCTCCAACTCAAGATGATGTTCTGATTCTCATGTGTGGCCTTCCTCCAGTAATATCTCTTAATGAATCAACTTTGGTTGGTGTGAGCAGTGGTGCCAATGGTCATAGCGGACCTCAGAGTAAGGTGGGAGGGGGGCCCAGCTCTTTGCCTTGAAGGGGTGGGACCAAGGGCGGTCAGCCCTCAGCACCACCTGTGTCACAGCACTGTCCCCCACCTCCCACTTCCTGACAGCCACAGGCAACTGGTTGTGGCTGGATCTCCAGGTCCCTGTGAAACATGAGGTCTGGGGGCAATTGCCCCCTTTCTTCCCCACTCTTCAGTGCCCATAGATGCAAGAGACAAGTTTCTAAGGTACACAGCACTGAAACAAGAATTGAAATCTTAAAAACAAAAACAAAAAAAAGTACTTGTTAGTCTTCCAACACAGTGTTGCAGACCCATGAGTTCTCCATGATTTTCTTAATCAAATCTTAGGAACATTTGAAGTTCAGTCCTTACTAAATACTGTTACACTTGGTAAATATGGGAAATATTTAACTAGACCACTGCCAAACATAGCTTCAATTCCTGTGTGTCACTGAGACTTTGAGATCCTAATTTTCAGAGGTGCTGTGAACCTCTTGATCTCACTAATGCAGCTGAGAATCAAGAAGAATTATCTCAAGGAAATCATTGAAAAAAATCACAGATCCATGTGTGATTTTTTTTATTGTCCTGTGCTGCTGAGCACCTTCATTTTCTACTGATTGCCAGGGCATTGATAGGGTGGACCACTTCATGGGTACCTTATAGGTTTGGGATCTTCAAAATGGCATTTTCAACATTATGGGCCATGTCTGAACTAGCCAAAAACTTCGAAATGGCCATTCAAATGGCCATTTGGAAGTTTACTAATGAAGCCCTGAAATACATATTCAGCGCCTAATTAGCATGCAGGCGGCCGCGGCACTTTGAAATTGACGCGGCTCACCACCGCGTGGTTTGTCCAGACAGGGCTCCTTTTCGAAAGGACCCCAGCTACTTCGAAGTCCCCTTATTCCCATCTGCTCATAGGAATAAGGGGACTTTGAAGTAGGCAGAGTGTTTCGAAAAGGAGCCCCATCTGGACGAGCTGTGCTGCGGCGAGCTGCGTCAATTTCGAAGTGGCGCGGCCGCCCGCATGCTAATGAGACGCTGAATATGTATTTCAGCGCTTCATTAGTAAACTTTGAAATGGCCATTTGCATGGCCATTTCGAAGTTTTTGGCTAGTGTACACATAGTCATGCAGTGTTATGAAGTTTTATGATTGTAAACAAAAAAAATGGAATTCCAATAAACATGCCACATTTCTCAAAAATCCACATACCTCACTAGCACCTGGACCACATTTGAAGTGCTGTGAAGCTCTAGATTTTCTTATCAATCTTATCAGTTACACATTCCTCCAGGTTTCCTAACTTTTGTATTGTAGTTGGGTGTCAAAAATAAATAGTTCATTTTTTCCCCACAGGTTTTGTTCAACTCTCTTGAATTGTTTATGTGAATTACAGACATACTGTCACTGTGGTGAAAGCCTGACTGACTTCTACTGTAACATGAAACAGAAATAGAAAAAGGTGATTGCTTGTCCTTTCAAAGTGTCATAAAATTGCTCAAGCCGGTTCATAATGGGAAGGAACTCTGTTTCTCCTTTTAATTATCTGAAAAGTAAAGTAAATCCTTCACTTATTGTTGACATCCCAGTGGCAAATAGGTACACAAACTAAAAAGTAGAAATAAGAAGCCTTGGCATAACTCATTGCTTATCTCCACTTATGATTTATTCATGTGGCTTCTTTAAAAAGTGGGATCTGGGACAAAAATTAGCAGGGAAAAATGCATGATTTATTTATTCTTTCGAAAGATAGTATTTACAACACAAGTTTTATGCAAGTAGCATTTGAGTTCTGGAGTGATCATATTGTACTTGTATTCAAACAAAGAATATTAAATTAATAAAGAAGAATAAAGAATGAAGAATAAAGAATATTAAATTAATAAATAAAATCATAGTCTATTTGAATAGACAAAGAAATTCTTAAAAAAAACTTTTGGGGCAAATCCATGGTGTAAATCGGCACAGCTCCATTGAAGTTAATAGTGTTGCATCATTTAGAGCAGCTGAGGATTAGGCCCCCTATCTTTTATTTTCCTGTTTTACACACATGGGGATGGCAGAAAGCACTACTGATACATTAATTGGATAGCTTTTATACAACTGTCACAATCTGAAAACATTTTTTCACCTCACCCTACTGTTACTGGATCTTTGTCATCCTTATCGGGCTGTTTCTTGTGGCTGAAGATTCTAGAATCACAGAAGCAGAACTGGATAGGACTCAAGAGGTCATCACGTCCAGCCCCTGCACTCAGAGCAAGGCAAACACCATCTCAACCACCCTGACAGATATTTGTGTAGTCTGCTCTTAAAACTCTCCAGTGAAGGAGATTTCACAACCACCCTAGGCAAATCCAGTCATTAACCACCCTGTGTGGACGTTTTTCCTAATGTTCAACCTCAACCTCCCTTGCCACAGTTTAAACCCATTATTTTTTGTCCTATCCCCAGAGGTTCTATGCTCAATTGAGAAAATGTGTCCTATAAGTGCTAAGTGGCACTCAGTAAAAAAGCAGTTTTCAAAAGTTTGTTCTTGAGGTCATCATTTACATAATGCCTTTGGTGTGGCTGAGAGCTTTCTCCTACTCACTCTAAAGGTGCCTTAAGCAGACAGCATATGAATCAGGGATTACCGGAGTGCAGTGATCAATTCAACCAGGCTCATTTTCTCCTGACCCCACTCTCAGCATATGAACTGTGCTGCGGATAGAAGGGAGTTAGCAAGTTCTGTGCTTCCTAGAAATTCTCATCTTGAAGGATACCAAGCTGTCCAGCCATACAAGGTTAAACCTCTCTCACCTGGAATCCTTGGTACGTGACTGATGCCAGATAAGAGAATGTGCTGTATGAAGGGAGGTCAATATTTTTTAGCACATTACCAACACTTCCACTGTTACACTTTTTACTGGGCTCTTAGAAGACATTTAGGGGTAGGTTACAGCTAAGTAACTGCACAGAACACTGACAGGCAGGACTTTATGGGACCACGGAAAACATGGCCACACATATGATGAGTGGTCATGAGGGTCTGGGGCTCCTGTTGGTTCCTCACTTTTGTCAGTGAGCTTCAGGACCATGGACGGGCTCTGCTCAGCTGTGTGCATATGCAGGAAGGGGTGTTTGGGAGGGGCCCTTTAAGGGAACATCTGGTCTGAGCACCCAGAAGGGCTTGCTGACCATGCCACCCCATCTGTGGTATTTCCAGCCCCAGGGTTTTGAAAGAGTACTCATGTCTGTGTGGATGCTCTCTTTCAAAAGACCAGATGGATTTTTCAGTCCACTCTTTGGCTGCGTCTACACTCGCAGTCCTGTGGTATTTCCAGCCCCAGTGTTTTGAAAGAGTACTCATGTCTGTGTGGATGCTCTCTTTCAAAAGACCAGATGGATTTTTCAGTCCACTCTTTAAAGCTGCGTCTACACTCGCGGTCCTCTTTTGAAAGAGGCAAGCAAATAAGGGACATGGAAATTTACACATCTGGTATCTCATTTGCATATTCTTCTTTCAAAAGTTGAAAAGCAGTGTTGACATGGCTCTTTCGAAAGTAAACCCATAAAAAAGGGAAAAAAGTTTCTTTCGAAAGAGCCATGTCTACACTGGTTTTCTTCTTTCAAAAGAAAAATATGCAAATGGATGCCGGATATATAAATCTGCACCTCATTTGCATTTTCAATTTCCTTCATTCACATGCCTCTTTCAAAAGAGGACCGCGAGTGTAGACGCAGCGCACGTGTATTGATGCGATATTTTGAAAGACAAACTTTTGGAAGACAGCTTCTGGAAGATCGTCCTTTAAAAGATTGCTGTAGTGTAGACGCAGACAGAGTGAGGCTCTGTCATAGTTAGAGAAACAGAAAACCAATAGATGTGGATGAGGCACAAAGCAAGCATACATCAGGTGAGGCTGTGGGAAAGAGAACCTGCAAACTTCAGTCACACTTGCATCTAAATAGCTCTTTTTCTTGCTGTTATACACCCATAACCTCTGTCACTCCAGTCCTCCACCAAAATAAAGACAGCCTGAGATTCATTTTTTCTGTAAATTGCACCACAGACTCTCAACTCCAGCCTGAATTTAAACAGCAGATAGGTGGAATTATTAGTATTAACACTGATAATGCTTTCAGTCATAAGCATGTTGTGTGTCTGCTTGGCAGAGAGGTGGATTCTGACAGAAGAGGTTAATGTGAGTAAATGATCTTGTGGAATGTTAACAATAGTATCTTACCCGCTCAGTTTCTGAAGTATCCAATGTCTACTCAGTGAGATGCTCTGTCCCCCTCTAGTGGTGGCTGGGTCACATATAGAAGATGAAAAGACTAATATTCTTAGGATCTTCCAGCTTCAGCTGTAAGGCACATGCTTTTAGATCAGAAGCCCCATGCTCAATCATTTCTGTCAACATTCCACTCAGGATTGCAGCTTAACACCTGAGTTCCAAGGTTGGTGTGGGTGTTTTTTTTCACTTAAGTAACCATAATTGGTTGCTAATGAAGCATGACATCTTCTCCTGGAGGTGTAGTTTCAGACACATCAGAGAAGGCTCTGACTTGAAGTTACATGAGCTGAAGTTTACACTGTGTGTTGGTGATATATAATTACACTCACTAGGTTTTAGGTTAAGTTATATGAATGCCAATCCAGGCACATCCCACCACTCTCCCTCCTAGCATAAGCTTCTGTCTGACTGAATCTGACAATTTTAATTCTCTTTAGATGTTTTAATCTTTTCTCTCTAGGTCCACTTTTATATTTTTGGGATTAAATTTATCTGAGGGCTCACTAGCGGTGATTTATTCATTTCCTCTTTCCCTGCCCTACCTTTTCTTTTATAGCTTTCTTCATGCAGATGGTCTCCAGCCCTCTGTATAACTAATTCTACATATGCATATTTCATACTATCCCTGCTCTTTCCCTTTTCTTGTTGTTGTTGCTAAACATTTTTGTCAGCTAAAGTGAGATTGATAAAGAAGATGGATTCCTGTAAAGTTGCTAATGGTACAAATGTTATACTGTTTTGTCAACAGCACTCTATTGTTGAAAGCAATTTCTCTCACTGTGTCAATATATATGCCGTGCTGTGTTGATATTAATGGATCTGCCAGGAAAGGCATTTAATTAATCAGTTCCCAGAATAAACACTGTCAACATTAATTTCCTAGCTGATAACAATGCTTGGGCCAGCCTGGTGGTCAGTAAACAAATGTTGTAATAAGTTAGATTTGTGTTGAAAAGGCCTTGGTTCAAGACCTAAAAATGCTGCTTGAGTCAGCAATTTGTTTCCTTCAATCAGTGGACAAGTTTCAGCTGCTGACAGGACTGACATTTGTGAAGGGGAGGAAAAGAATAGTCGACAATGTTGCAACAGGTCATAACAGCAAGAATGCTTGCCAGAGTTCTAAGGGACATTTGTCCAAGTTCATTCACAGCAAAGCTGCTGTTTGACAGCAATTCCCTCTCTTAGAAATGCTGCTCTGGTTAATAGGATTTCTAATGTGGAGCTTCAGGGGATTTTTGCATTAATTCAAACAGCAAGAGCTCACATTTTATCAAGAAAGAAAGGTCCCTCTCCCTCTTTAAAGATGCTTCCTACACAAATGACCTTGTATATACATTAAAGGTTGCATAAGACATCCAGTTAACGTTTTTCTTAGTGTTTTTATTAGAATTTCCCTTACCTAGGTGCAGAATGGAATGCTTAGTACATATTACTTTACAGAGCAAACACAAGAGCCCAATCCAATATCTGTTTAAGTCACCTGGTACAAAAAGGAATTAGTTCATGTCTTTGTAGATCAGGTGAGCTGAGGGTTATGGGTCCTTGTGGCCTTACAATCTGTGAATGGAGAAACTGATCAATTTGAATGAATATTGGCCGAGACTCCAAATCAACAAGACAAGACAAGTTATACAGCCCAATATCATTTATCACAACAGATTTCATTAAAAGGCGGAGGGAGGGCAGAAAAGGGATGGAAAGAGAAGTTTGAATTATTGAGGTTATATCTACAGAACAGGCACTGTGTCTTGTTAGAAACGTATACCAAAATAGTTGCCTGCATCTAAGCAATGTACTCATTATCTCAAAAAAGTTTTTAACATAATAGCATGCTATTCCAGTATCCCTGTACTCATCATCTCATGAGGAGTACAGGGATGCCTCAAAACAGGGCTTTATTTTGTCATGTGGCACCATTTTGACAGCACCACATGCCGAAATAGCCTATTTAGAAATCTACTCAAAATAATTGCGTAATAATTAACTCAAATTGTGTAGCTTTTTTCAAGCTTATGGTGCAGTGTAGACATAACCAGAGTCTCCTATTCCATTTCTCCCCACATATGGAATCCATATAGAGTCTTGGAGACCATGAGTTTTGCTCCATTAGAAGTTACTTCCCTGGTTTGTTTTGTACCAGTGAAAGGTCATGAGATAATATTTTTTTTAAAGTTCTTTAGTAGAATTTTCTCACTCCTAATTTATCAGATATGGGCTGTGTCTACACTAGCATCCCCCCCTTTTGAAAGGGGGATGCTAATGAGACACTTTGGGATATGCTAATGAGTCACTGCAATGAATATGCAGTGCCTCATTCGCATAATGGTAGCTGCGGCACTTCAAAAGTGATACTTTCAATTGCATGCGGCTCATCTACACGGGTCCTGTTTGAAAGGATCCCACACACTTCAAATTTCCTTATTCCTATTTGGTTAGAGGAATAAGGGGATTTTGAAGTGTGCTGGGTCCTTTTGAAAGGGACCCAGTGTAGATGGGCAGCATGCGATCGAAAGCGGCACTTTCTAAGTGCTGTGGCTGCCGTTATGCTAATGAGGTGCTGCATATTTATTGCAGTGCCTCATTAGCATATCCTGAAGTGTCTCATTAGCATCTCCCTTTCAAAAGGGGGGTGCTAGTGTAGACATAGCCACGATGGTGCACTGATGTGTTTTTTGTTTTATTTCTAAAGGTGTCATTGAGGAATTTCTATGTTTTGGAGTGACTTCCAAAACAAAAATGACTGGTCTAAGTTGCACACCCAGAGGGGGTTAGTCCTGTCTAAGACAGTGAATACAGAGCCTGCTTCTGAGATGTATTCAGCATTTGCAATGTCCATAGATTATAGTGGAAGTTTCAGGTATTCAGCGACAGGAAGGTGTTTCTAAATTCAGGCTTTTGGAAAAGGAATGTGTGTATCCAAGTGTGACCTTTATCAACCTCTTGTCTCATCTTTCAACAGCTCATTTCATTTCACAGAAATGTCTTACTTAGGCAACTGGAAGCAGTCAAGCAACTGGGTTTTTCTTATTTCATGCAGGTAACTTTAAGTAACTTACAAAGAATGTATCTGTACAGTATAGGTTATCTAAAACACTATTGCCACACTTTAAAAAAACCTTGTCATCTGCAACACCTGCAGCACTATATTTGCATACATAATTTCATTCTTGTTCACTGTGTATCAAATCCATCTACAGAACTCATCAATGTGCCAATTTAAATTATAGACTACTCTAGGTTTTGTTCTGTACAGAAGCATTTTACTGCACAAAGCTATCAGTCAAAAGTTAATTTTAGGGCCCAAATTCATTTTTAAAAGGCACAGGCATAGCACGGTTGTTTTCTCTGAAGATCTTTTTAGCATGAATCTGGATGTGATGCATGAATGATTCATGAAGAAAAATAAAGGATAAGCTACAGAGATACATGTCACCAGTGAGAGAATTGCAATGAGTTTGTCTATTTTGAGCTGTTGACATTGGGAAAATATTTTCCTTTTATTTCTAATTGTGTTGTTATTTGTTAGAATTTAATATTCATTAGTACGAATAATGCTAATAGCACAAGATGAATGCTGGGGTAATGTGGGAAAATGCTCTACAAACTCACATAGCAAACTCTCTGGTTTCTTATAATTCTGCTAGTGTTGTCTCATTTGAATAGTTACATATGGCTTGGTCACAGAGGCTACGTCTACACGTGAAGCCTACATCGAAATAGCTTATTTCAATGTAGCAACATCGAAATAGGCTATTTCGATCAATAATGTCTACACGTCCTCCAGGGCTGGCAACGTCGATGTTCAACTTCGACGTTGCGCAGCACAACATTGAAATAGGCGCAGCGAGGGAACATCTACACGCCAAAGTAGCACACATCGAAATAGGGATGCCAGGCACAGCTGCAGACAGGGTCACAGGGCGGACTAGCGCTTCCGGGGCAACAGCTAGCCGCTCCCTTAAAGGGCCCCTCCCAGACACACGCAGCCTGCACAGCACGTGGTCTGAGGAGCCATAGGCACACAGACCCCGGGCGACGCAGGCATGGACCCCCAGCAGCAGCAGCAGCAGCAGCCAGAGGTCCACCCAGCCCTCCCGGCAGGAGCAGGGCTTGCCCTGCTCCATGCCATGCGGGAGGCAGCTAAGCACCTCCTTGCTACACCGGAGGAGGAGCTGCCCTCAGGGCAGCAGGGCTCAACCCCCAACCCTGCAGCACCCCGCCCCCACCCCCGCCTCACACGCCGGTGGCTGTGGAGCTACCTCACCAGCACCGACTGGTGGGAGCAGCTGGTGCTTGGGGAGTGGGACGACGACCGCTGGCTCAGGAACTTCAGGATGAGCCGGCAGACATTTATGGAGCTGTGCCAGTGTCTCACCCCCACACTCAGGCACCAGGACACCGCCATGCGGTGTGCCTCACAGTGGAGAAATGGGTCGGCATCGCTGTCTGGAAGCTGGCCACTCCCGACAGCTACCGATCTGTGGGGCAGCAGTTTGGTGTCGGCAAAGCCACCATCGGGGCTGTCCTTATGGAGGTAAGAGAACCCACGGGGGGAGGGCAGGGCAGGGGAGGGGGGCCCGGGCAGAGGAGGGCAGGGGAGGGGAGGGGAGGCCAGGGCAGGGGAGGGCAGGGCAGGGCCACACACACCCTGCTCACCCCTCATTGGTGCTGTCCCATGTGCTTTCCCTGCAGGTTGTGTGTTCCATCAATGCCATGCTCCTGCACAGGCTCATGAGGCTGGGGGACCCAGATGACACCATCGCGGCCTTTGCCACCCTGGGCTTCCCCAGTTGCTTCAGGGCTCTGGATGGGACTCACATCCCCATCCGCACCCCGCATCACAGTGGAGGACGCTACATCAATCGCAAGGGCTACCATTCTGTGGTCCTCCAGGCCTTGGTGGACAGCTGGGGCCGTTTCCAGGACATTTATGTGGGCTGGCCTGGCAGCACCCACGACGCCCAGGTTTTCCGGAACTCGGGCTTCTGCCACCGGCTGGAGGCAGGGACCTACATCCCCCAGCGGGAGATCCCTGTGGGGGACACCACCATGCCCCTCTGCGTCATCGCAGATGCGGCATACCCCCCTCCGGCCCTGGCTCATGCACCCGTACACGGGCCATCTCTCCACTAGCCAGGAGCGCTTCAACCAGCGCCTGAACCACGCACGCCAGGTGGTGGAGCGCTCATTTGGCCGCCTGAAGGGACGCTGGAGATGTCTCCTGACCCGCCTGGATGCGGGCCCCAACAACATCCCCCTGATTGTGGGTGCCTGCTGCGCCCTGCACAATTTGGTGGAGAGCAAGGGGGAGGCCTTTTTCCAGGGCTGGGCTGTGGAGGCCGGCAGGGCCGACGTGCAGCCACCCGCTGCCCCCAGAGGGCAGGTGGACCCCGAAGGGACCTGGGTCCGGGAGGCCCTGCGGGCCCACTTCAATGATGAGGCCGCGGGGTGAACTCTGCCAGGCCCCCCACTGCCCACCCCTTCCTCCACAACACTCCCTGCCCCAACGCCTACACCATGGAGCACCCAACCGCACCCCCCTCCCACTTTTCCTGGACAAATGACAGCACGCACTTGTGGCTGAACTTAAACTGCTTTTTCTTTTAGAACTTTTTTTTTAACTATAAATAAAACAAGAACAAGCTATATACAACATGTGTGGAACCAAAGTAATATGTACAAATAAAACAATAGTAATAAAAAAGTGTGTTCAGTAATAAAAAGAAAACCAGGGATGATAAAGGGGAGAACTATTTACATGGGGGGGACGGGGCAAACGGGGGGCACAAAATAATAAGTCCTAACTATATACAAGGGGGGGGCACGTCCCGGGCCCCTCGCCCCTAAAGTCCGGCACTGGGCGTGGGCGGTCGGGAGCCCCGCCAAGGCCGCAGCCGTGTCCGGGGCTGGCTGGGGGCGGGGCGGACCGGAAGATACGCCCGGCGAGTCTCAGCTGGATCCAAGGGTCCCTCGGCGCTCCGGCCCTCGGCGGTGGGTGGCAGGGCGACGGCAGACGGGACGGTGACGTGCGGAGCAGCTGGTGGTGCGGCGGTTGGAGCAGGCACGTCGGGCGCTGCGGCGGCCGGCGCGGCATGGGGGGGCCAGGTAGTCCACCAGGCAGTTGAAAGTCTCCATGTAGGCCCCCCATGCCTCTTGGTGCCAGGCCAGCGCCCGCTCCTGCAGCTTCAGGTGCTGCTCCGCAACCTCCAGCTGCCGACGGTGGATGGCCAGCAGCTGGAGGTCCGTCGCCGTCGGCTGGTGGTGACGCGGGGTCCGCCGTCTAGCCTGCCGTGGGGCTGGTCGGTCCTCAGCCGAGGAGCTTGCCTGCAGCGATGGCCCCAGAGGGGTCTCCGGGACCACTGATGCCTCGCCGGCGCTGTCTTCCGGTCCTTCCGATGGTGCAGCTGCGGGACACAGGAGAGGAGGGGGGGAAGAAGAATGGAGGCAGGCGTTAGTGTGGGCCCTGAGCCGTGGCCTTTGTCCCCCCAGCCCTGTGCTGCAGGTTCCCCATCCCCGTCCCCAGGAGATGCTGCTGTGATGGATGTGGTTCAGGGGTCCCCCTGCACTGCACCCCGTCCCCCGGTTGGAGCGACTCTCACTTCACTCCGCAGGGTCTGACAGGAGAGGTTTCTTAGGCCACAGATGCCCAGTTTCTCCCAGGAGTGACAGCACCAGCTGTCGGAAGAGACAGTCCTTCCAACCCATCCTGGGGAGAAGACCCCAAGGGGTGCCCCTCTGGGATGCAGCTTTCCCCCTCCTCAGGCTGGCTGCCTTCCAGCTCTCCCTTCCCCTAGCCTCTACCTGTGGCCTCCGCCCTCCCGCCCCAATTCAAAGCCAGCTCGGCTCCTCCCTCCTCTTTGTTCAGGGCAGAGGTGTCACCTGCCAGCTGTAGCCCCAGGATCATCCTTTGCCCCTGGGAGCTATTCAGCTCTTGTTGCTCATATGTAGCCTGAGTCTCCCTTTTGCACTCCCCACACTCCACCACATGCTGCTGCTGCAGCTACTGCTGCGGGGTGTCCCACCCCCTCCTTCCGGGGGCCCCTCGAGGTTCCGCTCCCCCCTGCCCCGGGGGATGGGGCATGGCACTGTTGTGCGGGGTCGGGGGGGGGCAGGGGCTGATGCACTGCTGTGAGGGACATGGCCCTGCTGTCCTTGGGGCCATGGCCATGTGAGCATGTGGGGGGCCCTGGACACATATCTATTACCCCCCGCCCCTCAAGCCCAGGGGTGTACACCAGAGGCGGGTACATACCTGTCGGTCCACTCCCACGGTCCGGAGATCCCCGGAGGATGGAGGCCCGGCTGCTGCTCTGGGAGGGCAGGAGGAGGATCTGCAGCCCGGATTCTGCGGAGGAGGAGCCCCCCTCCTCCTCCTCCTCCTGCCGCGATGTCCCGGGGGTGGGCTCCGGGGGGGGGGGCCCCCGGGGTGCGGGGCTTACCTCCGGGGCGGTCTCCGGCTGAAGGGCCTGCTGGGGCTCGTTGGCCGAAGTATCAAGGGTGGCCGGAGGGGAGGAGGTGTGCCGGGGGCCCAGGATGTCCCTGAGCTCCCTGTAAAAGGGGCAAGTGATGGCGGCGGCCCCAGATCGGCCGGCTGCATCCTGGGCCCAGGAGTAACCCTGCTGCAGCTCCTTCACCTTACTCCTGACATGATCAGGAGTGCGGGCAGGGTGACCCCGGACAGCCAGGCCCTCGGCCAGCCGAGTGAACGCATCCGCGTTCCGCCTCTTGCTCCCCATTACCTGGAGCACCTCCTCCTCGCTTCAGAGCCCCAGCAGGTCCCGCAGCTCGGCCTCCGTCCAGGAGGGGCCCCGCTGCCGCTTGCCAGCCTGGCTGCCCGCCTGGCTGGGCTGGCTGCCCTGGCTTCCCTTGGGGGGGGTCCCCTGGGGGCCCTGGGGGGGCTGCCGGGCGGCCATTGAGGGTCCTGTGGCTGCTGAGGGATGTGCAGGCTGGCCATGTGTCTGGGCTGCTGCCTGCACGCGCTCTCAGCTTCCTGCACAGGAAGGGAGGGGGAGGGGACCTTTAAGGGGCCGCTCCACGCGGCCACCATTGAACTGATGGGCTGCAGAGAGCGTCTCTCAGCCCCTCAGCTGATGGCCGCCATGGAGGACCCCGCAATTTCTACGTTGCGGGATGTGCAACGACTACACGGTCCCTACTTTGACGTTGAACGTCGAAGTAGGGCGCTATTCCTATCCCCTCATGGGGTTAGCGACTTCAATGTCTCGCCGCCTAACGTTGAAGTTAACTTCGAAATAGCGCCCGACGCGTGTAGCCTTGACGGGCGGTATTTCGAAGTTAGTGCCGCTACTTCGAAGTAGCGTGCACGTGTAGACACGGCTATATAGTTGGTCTATAGTTGGCAGTAACTGTGAAGATCACATATAGGTTGAACCTTTCTAATCCAGAACTCTCTCTTCCATCAACAACCATAATCCAGCATGATTTTAGAGTGGCCATATTTCCTATTTGTTTAAAGCCACATCACCTCTGTTTAAAGCAGGCTCTCAGTGTTCTCTACAGTTATTTAGCTTTATGTTACCTGTAAATGTCTTCTAAGATCCCAGTATGCAGAGGAAGGGTTGGTAATGCTGCTAGACAATATTGATCTCCCGTTTCACAGCAAAATCTCTGGTTCAGTACCAGTCTAGTCCAGAGGGTGCTGGACGAGAGATGTCCATCCTGTACAAGCCATGAAGAATGACTGCTCCTGTTCCTTCCATGTCCCACCAAAACAATTGTAATCCTCTGGGACAATGCAGCTCAGAGAAGTATAAGAAAGCTGATGCTAAAGCATCACTGATCGACTGAGTCATGAATACCTAACACTCCAAAAGGGAGAGGCAAGTCTAGGATCTGACCACATATAGCTCATCTTGCAAGTGAGGCTCCTCTTTGATAAAGCTTTCTTTCTGTAATCTGAATGATGACCCAAAAAACAGAGCTTTTATTACCAGCAAATGGAACAGAGAAGATTCTATGAAGTCTGCTAAGCACTTTAATATGCAGATCTAATTTACTATGGAAATGATTAGATATTATGGTTATGACTGCAGATCTGTGGGAAATGGGACATGAAAATATCTATGCTGAACCTGTACACTTGTGGATTCTTCTACCCTTGGAGATCATGTGGCAGTAAAGTTACAGGAGTCTTAGGGCTGCCTTGATGATTTTCTTCTCGATAGTAATGCAGTTTTGGAGGTTTTGTTAACCTCATTGAAGTTGGTGTGTGTAACAACTGCTGGTCATTCTGGATAAATGCAAAAAGCAATTCAGCTTCTTTATGGAATACATATTTGAAACATAGAAACCATCTCCCAAAACACATGCCATGTACTTGGCTGCAATAAGAGCTTAGCTATGTGGTCAGAGGGTTTCCCATGGGATTTGAATGCACAGTTAGGCAGCTATGTATTACTTGATGGAGCTGTGCACATGTGAGAGAGAAGCAGCTAAAACAAAGAAGCACAGAGAAAAAAAGCAAGAAAGCTTACCGTAACATGCAGTGGAGAATGGAGCATGGCCCAGGGAAAAAGCTAAGAGAGAAATTTGGGAAAGAATTCTGTCTAGAAAGAAGCTCTGAGCTGTGAACATAGAAACTGTTTCCTCCTGGTTTTTTTCCTTAGATTTTGTGGGCATGCTTTGTAAATAGTAGGACTGCATGAAAGAAATGCAGTATCTGACTCCATCATTAATTTCTCCCTCTAATGAAAGCAACTTGAAAGAGTTCAAATATTGGCTAACTGCTCAGGTCAAAAGGGATAACACTGGTAGAATTCATTTTCCAAGAAGAGAAACTTTGAGCTGGTATTTCTGGTTGAACCAAGATGGGGAAAAATAATGGAATTGGTCACAGAAAATGAAGATGGTCAATAGCAAATATAATAAGGCCTGGGGACTTTACAAAAGAAATAGAAGCAACAATCTGGATGCTTTCCTGAAAATAGCTAAGATTACCTGCAAGCAAAGATTTAAATCTGCAGATACAGAAGCTACAAGATACTTAAGGTAAATGACTGGCCCAGATGCAACAGTTCCATTAAATACAGGAGGACAGGAAATCATAGACCATAATGGATAACAGCTCCTGTATGTGGAAGTGGACCAAATTTAAGGCAAAAATGCCCTGGAAGTCTCATGTGGCTTAGTTCAATATCCTAACCAAAGTCACTGTCTAGAAAGATTGATCGAAAGGGGAGTTTCTGATGTCAACTTAAGTGACCCATCTCTGGTACTGCTGCAGAACCTGTCCACAGAACAAATACTGACTTATCCATGTTCAGTCAGAATCCACACAGAAAATTGTATGGGCACTAAAATAAGGTACTGCTGAAGTTTTTCACTTGACCACAAGGCTTTGGTATATGATTTGGAGCCATCCATCAATTGAAGCTGGCTAGGGCAGAGCAAAAACAGTAGAAGGTGAGGGAAAGAAGAGAACCCATCTGAATTGGCAGAGAATGTGCAAAGTTTTATATTCCTGACATATTCCAATACAAATGGCTACATCTATCGAAAGAAGTTCTCCAAAAGATCTCTTCAAAAAACCTTCTTTAGAAAGAGTGCATGCATACACAAATAGTGGATCTAAAGACTGATCTGCTGTTTTGATAGAGAGCATGCACACAGCCCTAGCTCTTTTGAAAGAATGGGCCAGGGATTTGAAAAATCTGGTGCTATGAACATTGTTCTTTTGAAAAAAAAAAAGGCCCACGGAGCATCTACACACGCTCTTTTATTAAGGAAGCTTGTGAAAGAAGGCATTCTTCCTCATTCAGGAGCAGAAGAGGGCTTCCAGAAGAAAAGACACATTTTTTTTTTGATCTTGGATAGAAAGAACACTTTTTGTGTATAGATACTCTGCATGCTCTTTTGAAAAAGGGACAGATTTTCTGAAAGAACTTGGTAGTGTAGATGCAGACAGTGAGAATTATGGTATTGTATAGCATATCTATATTAATTTGTTTGTTATAATAAAATGATATACTGGTGAATGCTAAAACCATCTAACAGGAACTGATACATATACAAACACTCTACATAATAAAGAAAAGGCTGCCAATCAGAAACAGAAACATCCCAGGGGACCCTCAATATTGGCAACCACACAGGTCAAAATGAGTAACAATGAAAAATTTGATCAAAGCCTTTACTTTACACAGCATCTGAAATTCACATTGTTCACACAATGAAGTTAGATTATTTGGAAGATATGCACATTGTAGTATCAGTCCGTTTCCTCATTCTGTATCACCTGTGGCTGTCTTTACTACTACCCATATGTTCCCAGTCTCAGATTTTTAGAGGTATTCAACAGCTTGCATCACTCATTAGGAATGAGATCATGTCTACCATTCTGACAGAATCAAATAGGGTGCTTAAAAACATATTTTGCACACAAAAGGAAATAGAGACTCAACATGGTACATTCTCAGGTCATTTATTTTGTCTCCCAAGGGCTCTGTGTGTTGACAGAATGAAAGGCCTTGAATTAAAGTGTTTATCAATGTAGGTAGTCTGTCATGTCCAACGATGACATCTTGAGCTTGCACAGGCTCATTGGTTGTGGACTTGCATGTGGCTGAGGAGTCCAAGCTTTGAACGACATGGGCATTCACAGTGGGGGCAAGGGAATTGTCCTGGGTCTGTTGGGCTACGTCTACATGTGCCCCAAACTTCAAAATGGCCACGCAAATGGCCATTTCGAAGTTTACTAATGAAGCGCTGAAATGCATATTCAGCGCTTCATTAGCATGCGGGCGGCTGCAGCACTTCGAAATTGACGCGTCTCGCCGCCGAGTGGCTCATCCTGATGGGGCTCCTTTCCAAAAGGACCCCGCCTACTTCGAAGTCCCCTTATTCCCATGAGCTCATGGGAATAAGGGGACTTCGAAGTAGGCGGGGTCATTTCGAAAAGGAGCCCCGTCGGGACGCGCGGCGCGGCGGCGAGGCACATCAATTTCGAAGCGCCGCTGCCGCCCGCATGCTAATGAAGCGCTGAATATGCATTTCAGCGCTTCATTAGTAAACTTCGAAATGGCCATTTGCGTGGCCATTTCGAAGTTTGGGGCACGTGTAGACACGGCCTTGGTGTGGCTGCTGCTATTGCTTTCTTCCTCTCATAAGCATCAATGAGGTGTAAGCATTGCTGTTCTTCAAAGTTGTCATACACGTGTCATATGAGAGCATGCCAGCCTGTTTGGTCTCTTGCATGCTGTTCTAGCTGATCTGGTTTTAAACCAGCATGAGCAATGTTGGCCTTCACACATTCTTTATGCCTCTTGTGAGGCCTACCTTGATTCCTTTTGCCCTGGGATTGTTCACCATAGAAGAGTTGCTCAGGGATTCTTGATTCCTCCATTTGTATGATGTGCCCTGTCCAGTGAAGCTGGGCTTTCAGAATCATGGCTTTGATGCTCGTGGTTCCTGCTCTGTCCAGGACTTCCAGGTTTGTAACTCTGTCCTTCCATCGAATGTGCAATATTGACCTCAGGCTGTGTGTGTGGAAGCGCTCCAGCAGTTTTATATGTTTTCCGCACAAGGTCCAGGTTTTACAGCTATACAGGAAACTAGTCTGGACTACAGCCTTGTACTCTTTCAGTCTAGGGGACTGTTGGATATTGTACTGATTCAGTATTCACATTCTCAGATGTCCTAGTGCCCAGCTGGCCTGGCAGAGTCTGTCATTGATTTCTTTGTCAGGGGATCCACCATTGGCTATCACACTGCCAAGGTATTTGGACTCCTCTACTGTTTTTAACTCTGTTCCTTCAATAAAGATTGAAGCGGGGACAGCAGCAGATCCTGGAGCAGGTTGAAACAGTACCTGGTCTTTCCTAGTCTGGTGGTCAAACCAAAGAGCGAGTGGCACCAGCAAACTTGTTGACAATGAGCTGGAGATCAGATTCCTTGTGTGCCATGAGTGCACAGTCATCAGCAAAAAGGGCGTCAAGGAAGAGTCTCTCAAGCCTCTTGGTTTTAGCATTCAAATGACAAAGGTCAAAAAGTGACCCATCAAGTCTGTATTTTATGTAGACTCCATCATTCAGGTCCCTAACTGCGTGGCTGAGGATGCATGTGAAAAAGAGGTTGAATAACACTGGGGCCAGCATGCACCCTTGCTTCAGACCATTGGATATCTCAAATGGATCTGAGGACTTGCCATTTGAAAGAACAAAGCCAGTCATGTCATCATGGAAGAGGCGTATGAGGTTAACAAATCTTCTTAGACAGCCAAGTTTTGACAGGATAGTCCACAGGGCTTCTCTGTTGACGGTGCCAAATGCCTTGGTCAGGTCTATAAAGACAGTGTACAGATCCAAGTTCTGCTCTATGCACTTTTCCTGGACTTGAGGAACAGAAAAGATCATGCCAATGGTGCTGCGGCCTGGGCGAAAACCACACTGTGCTTCTGGTAGGTCCTCCTCTGAAATGCTGGTGATCAGACGGTTGAGGATGACTCGAACCAAGATCTTCCCAGCAGTACAGAGAAGGGAGATGCCCCAGTAATTTCCACAGTCAGCTTTGTTGCCCTTGTTCTTGAAGAGCGAGATGATTGTGGCATCCTTAAAGTCTTTGGGCATGTCTTCTTCTTCCCAGATGCTGATCAAGATGTTGTGAAAGCTTTAAGTGACACTGGTCCTGCCACTTTGAAAATTTCAGCAGGGATACTGTCTATCCCAGGGGCTTTGCCAGAGCTGGTCTGTCTGATTGCCTTTTTGACCTCATCCATTGTAGGAGGCAGGTCAAGACTGTTTATTCTGGGTTTCTGAGGGATCTGGTCTAGGGCCACAGGGTCGACAATGGAGGGTCTGTTGAGAAGGTTGCTGAAGTGCTCTCTCCACCTATTGTTGATGCTGTTCTTCTCCCTCAGAAGGGTAATGCCATCTGCAGACAGGAGAGGTGTAGTACTTGGCTTTGAAGGTCCATATATAGCTTTGATAGCACTGAAGAACATCTTGGAGTTCTTGGTGTCAGTGTAGTATTGGACTTCATCAGCTTTACTCTCCCACCACTCATCTTGCGTTTTGCGAAGTGCCGTTTGCGCCTGGCTGTGAAGGTGTTTGAAACGATCACGTTTGGAGATTGAGGGCTGATCGTTTTGTCATAGCAGAAATGTGTTCTGTTTTTCCTCTAAGATCTTCATGATGGCTTCATCATTTTTATCAAACTAGTCTTGGTGAACTCTCTTTTTCAGTCCTAGTGTTGACTTGGCTGACTCTGTCACCAGGGTTTTGAACTGGTCCCACTTTTGTGTTGTGTCTCCAGTCAGAGGTCCATAGGATGTCAGCACTTCGTCAAGGCAGGCTGTGAATTTCTCACAATGACAAGTATGTTGCAGCTTCCTGATGTTGAAGGAGGGTCTGACAACCTTGAGCTTCTTGCGGTGCAGTTGTGTGATGTGCAGCATAAGGACTGATCTGACGAGTCTATGATCAGTCCATCACTCAGCTCCCTGCATGGCTCTGGTGATCTTAACATCTTGAACGTCCCGCTTGCGACTGATGACATAGTCAATCAGGTGCCACTGTTTTGATCTCAGGTGCATCTGTGTGGTTTTGTACATATCGGCTTGCCTGAAGACAGTGTTGGTAATCATCAGGTCGTTTTCTGCACACAAGCTCAGCAGAAGGTGGCCATTGGCCATTGGCATTCATGTTACCAACACCATAATGCCCCAGCACCCTTTTCCAGGTCCGACAGTCCTTGCCAACCCTGGTATTGAAGTCACCTAACAGGAGAAGCCTGTAACTAGGAGTTGCTTTCACAAGATGGTCAAGGTCCTCATAGAAACTTTCTTTTGCTTTGTTGCTGCTAGTCAGTGTGGGGCCATAAGCGCTGATGACTGTAACGTAGCGACAGGTGTTGAGGGGGAAGCAGAGCTTGATCAGATGCTCACTGATGCAAGTTGGTAGGTCAGGAAGCTGGTGCAGAAGTGATGTATTGATGGCAATTCTCACTCCATGGATTCTGTCTTCATTTTCTGGCCTTCCATTCCAGAAGAACGTGTAACCTCCTTTTAGTTCACAGATGGATCCTTCCTCTGCCAGTCTGGTCTTGCTCAGGGTAGTTATGTCAATGTTATAACATGCCAGTTCTCTTGCTATGAGGGCCGTTTTTCTCTCAGGCCTCATAGAATTCTCCCTGTCCAAAAAGGTGCAAACATTCCATGCTGCAAATACCATCTTTCTTTTCACTGTTTTTCAACCACTGTGAGGGTAAAACTGCCAGCTGCGGCATGCTGGCCATTTTGGTTGGGATGAGCAATTTTTGGGACACCTTTTCTAGTCCCCTCTAGTCCCCAAAGGCCATCACCTGGGATGCTGCCAAACCCTCTGTCATCCCAGGGTCAGGGTCAGGGTCAGGGTCAGGGTCAGGGTCAGAGTCGAGCAAGCAAAGTCCACAGGCCGCCTATATGCAGGTTTGGAACCACAACTCCCAGTGGTCACCTCCACCTATCTCTTTGCCCCTCCACCATTGCCGCAGGACTTTGAGGTAGACAGAAGTGATGAGAATGTGCAAAGAACCTGTGCGGGAGAATGTTTAAAGTGGAAAAGCCATTGCACAGGGGAAGTTCCACTCTCTCAACCTCAGAAGACTGGTCAAGTGGTACGAAAAGTCATCACAGCTGGGACTTTCTAGGCTGCAGTGGATGGCCATGCCATCTTTGGTGCCTTGTCATGCCCTTCACTCTCCACACAGCATTGCAGAACCGCCTTCCTGCTCATTGGATCTTGCTGTTGATCTCATCCACCCAGTCTGCTGGGGCTGACTTTGCATGCTGGGATAGGCAATTCCCTACCTCACTGCAGGTTTCAGGCCTGCCAGCTACCCTCACCTGGTTTAGCCCACCTATCAAAATGGTTTATCGAGGTGTGGTCGCTGTATGCTACAGCTTCTTGGGCCCACAGGTGAGAGCTTGGTGCCAGCTGCGGACCAAAGGTGCACAAAGTGCCCTGAAGAGACACAACAAGTCCCCACACCAGAGATGATACCCCTCCCTGGACACCCCATGCACCCCATTTATCAATAGAATCAGAGTTATAGAAGAACATTGTTGAAATCCTGTCCCCACCTTTATGTGTGTGGGGGACGGAGTGGCCAGTGAGATTTAAAAAGCTTGGTCATACCTTGTGTTGGCAGAGAATGATAAGTACTCTGATATAAATGTCTTGTTGACAGACTAATGTTGGGATCTTTAGGGGAAAAAAAGATTGTTGACAAAAATGAAATATGAGATCAGCAAAAGATGTCGGTCAGTTGAGGATATGACATGACCTGACCGGGTTGGAGGGGTGTACTCATCAATTTGTTAGTGTGCTACAGCTGATACAATGTATTTGGTTAACAAAAGAAAGAAAAGTTAGAAATTTTTTGCTGAACCCTGATTTGAGTTCAATGTATCATTAATGAACTATGTCCATGGAATCAATTTATCATATTTACTTCCACTGCAGCCAGAAACAGGGTGATTCTTACTCTATCATTACATTATTTTTTCCTATTCCTGTATTCTTCAAGGAAGACTAGATCTTCAGCTAGTGTAAATAGGTGTGGCCAAAGTAAAAAGGCCAATTTATATTACTTGAAAATCTGTCTTATTAAGGTTACTTAGCTCCACAGTTTTGTCTTTCTACTATACCAGGGTTTTCAAACTAGAGGTTGTGACCCTTGGAGGGTCAAAAAGTTATTTCATGGGGCCCACCAGCAGTAAGTGTCCTCCCATGGAAGGTGGGTAAATGACTAGCTGGGAAAGGCAAGTTCCAGCCTTGCCCCTTGTGCACAAGGAATCAATGTACAGCTGTGAATAGACAGTTGAACTAAAAAGAAAAAAAAAAGATTTTACGCTGATTTTATCTTTTCATTTCTTCTGAGACCAGCTGCCTTTTTATTAGTATGTTTGGGGTATGTTTTATGAGCATAATGCATAATGAGCATGCTTTCTAGAATAAGCAATGCGGACAGGCTTTTTCATATTTCACATTTGACAGCTAAAAGATCTAAGGACTATTCAAATGCCAACAAACTAGAATATCACTAGGGTATTGTGGATATTTTGGGAATAGCTAATCTATAAATACGGTTAATTCCTTACCTAAAACTGATATAATTTGAACAGTATATATGGGACAAGCCAGATTTAGAAAACTATTCAGCTCCCAGTTAGCTACCTAATAATGCTGGTAAAAGAAATTTACACAATTCACTCTAAACCAGAATGCTTTACAAAACTGTGTTCTTTTCTACATAATTTCATTTTGAAAGAAACAAAGAAGAAAATTCCTACAATGTTAAAAGGTCTAGTTTTGATATTTTTGGAACAAAATGTTCTGATTTTACATCTTCAAATTGTTTCAAAATAAACTTTAAAAAAATGAAGATGTTTGATCCATTCAGACTAAAGTTTTCATTTAACAGGGGCGAAGTGTTCCTTGAAGGTGGTGCCAGGGTTGCCCTCCCAGAGAAGTAGGAGGAGAACGGCCATGAGGATTTGCAGCATATTCTGAAGTACCTCTGTGTGTGGCTACTGGAAGTGTGGGGGCTGCTCTGGCACCATGGCTATCTGGAAAGTGCTGTGTCTCTCTCAGAAAGCATAGGAACCCTGCTGTTGCAGTTGTGCTGTTCCTTGTGGAGGTAGGCAAACGGCGAATGGATGTTAGGAGGAGGGCCCTTTAAGGATGCACCTTGCTGGGGCTCCTGGAGGGTATTGCCAGCCATGTGACCCTGTCTTAAGGGGTTCTGGGAGCAGTTCTGTTAAGAGAGTAGCCAGGCAGTCTGGCTGCTCTCTGTTGACAGAGTAGATCGAAAGAGCAATCCACTTTGGTGTCTGGCCGCAATCTACATTTTAAAAACATGGAGTAACAATTTCAGGATACTGAGGTAACCCCAAAGAGTTGTGCCATGTAGACATAGCCTAAGGTGCCACAGGACTTTGCGAATATGGAATAACAAGGCTACCCCACTGAATAGAGCTGTTATGTCTCTATGTTTTGCAAGGGTGGCACAATATTTACTATATTACTCTCTTTGGCCGTGTCTACACTAGCCAAAAACTTCAAAATGGCCATGCAAATGGCCATTTCGAAGTTTACTAATGAAGCGCTGAAATACATATTCAGCACCTCATTAGCATGTGGGCGACCACAGCACTTCGAAATTGACATGGCTTGCCGCCGCGCGGCTTGTCCAGGTGGGGCTCCTTTTTGAAAGGACCCTGGCTACTTCGAAGTCCACTTATTCCTATGAGCAGATGGGAATAAGGGGACTTTGAAGTAGGCGGGGTCCTTTCAAAAAGGAGCCCCGTCTGGACTAGCCGTGTGGCGGCAAGCCGCGTCAATTTCTAAGTGCTGCGGCCGCCCGCATGCTAATGAAGCGCTGAATATGTATTTCAGCACTTCATTAGGAAACTTTGAAATGGCCATTTGCATGCCCATTTTGAAGTTTTTGGCTAGTGTAGACATGACGTTTGGGTACAGTTTCCTATATGCAATCTACCCTAAGCCATTTGGTCTGACTTTCAAAAACTTTTGCATTCTATGCATTGGTTGTAGATTTTTTATTTCTTCGCATCTATCTCTCTTGCCTGCAGCAAAGCTACACCTGTGTGCGGTTTTCTACATGTTTTATTTTCATTTTGCTTCTTGTGCTGTCTGTGCAACCTACTACTGGCTTCCAAGAAATCTTTGAACCCTGTAACAATGGAGAAGGGCATGCCAAATGTATGTAATAACCTTAAGGAACTGGAACACAAATCAAATAAAGAAAGACTGTACAGCCAGAGTTTTTAAGAGTGCTCTGAACCCAGTGACTCCTGTTAATAACAGGGGAAGCTAGTGAATGCTGAACATTCATGGAAACCTGTATAGTGAAGTAATAGGACCCAGATTCTCAAAAATATTTAGGCAACCAACTACCATTGAAATTAAGGGGAATTAGGCCCCTCAGTTCGAACCCTACGCTGTGTCTGCATGGCAAGCTTATTTTGAAACAACTTTGGCAGCATCTAAATGACACACATGCTATTTCAAAATCAAATCGATATAGCGGGTGTATGATAGATTCTGGCAAATAACTATTTTGAAATATCTTATTTCAGAATAGCGCAGCCATGTAGTTATAGCCCTAGATAGCTGTGCCGAGAATGGAAATTCCTCTTCACCATGGATTTTGTGATTTGGAAATCTAGCTTCATTCTGAATTGGAATAAAAATTGAGGGTTTTTTTCCTGTTAGATGAAACTTTTAGTTTGAATGGTTCAAAAGTCTTCCTATTTTATTTTATTTTATTTTATTTAAGAAAAACAGTGGAAATAAACAACTATTTGAAGATGTAAAATCAGAACATTTAGTTCCAAAAATATCAAAACTGGACTTTTCAACATTGTAGGAACTATGTTCCAGGCTGACTGGACTTACCCTCTAACAGCTGGCCTGGCTGGAGGGGCCTGAGTCCAGGGCAATGACAAGAGTCCTGCCTCTCTCCTCGAATCCCATGTCAGTCTGCAGCTATGGTGTATTTTGGGTCCTGGAGTGCTCCTGGTCCTCCTCCCCTCCATCAGTCTGTGGCTGAGGGGTGGGAAGGGGGCTCCTTTTCTTTGTCTATGGGGGAGTTCGGTGGGTAGGTGTCATCCCCACCAGGAGCTCATGCAGCTTCCTGTAGTAAGGACAGGTGGCAGGTCCTGCCCCAGATCTCTGCCTGGAATTGCAGGCCTGGGTGGAGTCCTTTAACTTTTGTCTGCACCTCCTCTATGGTGCAGGTAAGGTGACCCCATGGTGTCAGGGTGGTAGCCAGCCAGGCATGTGGGGGCATTCCTCCACTTTATCGAAGAGGGTCTCTTCCTTGGCTTACATGTCCAGTTAAGTCCTGGACCTTGGGCCCAGTCTAGGAGGAGCCAGACATTTTGTACCCCTGGGTGGCTCTTGGGATCCCTCCAGCTGGTCCCTAGAGGACCCTGGTGGGGTTGCAGGATATCTGACTCTCTGCTGTCTTTCAGGAATCAGCAGGAAGGAGTGTCTGTGAGGGCATGGGGACAAGTAGCCTCTGGCTCTGCTGCTTTCACACTCTCATGTTCCTGCCATGGGGTTTCCAGGGCTCCCTGCTGCTTTAAGAAAGACCAGATTTGGGGACCATACAGCACTGATGTCTGTGGACAGTGGATCCCCCAGGGCAGCTGCACAGCATCCTGGAGGCCTTTTCCGTTGACCGAAAGCCCCTCCGAATATCCAGACTGGCTTGCTGTTGACAGAGCTCTGTTGAGAGAGGCCTTCTGCCTCATGGCAGAATGGTAGAATACTATCAACAAAAGTGCCACATTCTGTCAATTTACAGTTGACAGAACACCTTGGTAATGTGGATGCTCCATGGTTTTTGTTGACAAAATGTTCATTTTGTTAACAAAACTTTCTAATGTAGACATAGCCTAAGATATACTAAGCACAGTCCATAAACACATTCCAATGAGATTGTAGCAGAACACCTCACCGCATGTAAGAGACACACTGACCCGTTTTCAGAAAAGAGTCTAAATTGACAGTTTGATGATTAAACATATTCAAGTTAGTACCAGCACATCCCAATACCAGAATACTCCCTATATAAAAAATAAGAGTGACCCATGTGGAGGATAGGGTCAGTATAAAAGCTTGATGTATAGTGAGGTTTTGATGAAACCACCACATATAAAATAATGGCTGGATCTCGTACATCAGAGGGCAGCAACCTAGTATATTAGGAGTGATGTGTAACATTTGCATTGTACTATATTGTTGTGGGATGGGGTGCATTCACTCTCCACCAGTACCTATGAGCATATCTGCACTTGTGTGTTCTTTTACACTTTCTAGCCCCTTCAGCGTGTGTGTGCTCTACCCTCTATGTGGTTTTTAAAACCACTTGTCTCTTAATGGGCTAATTACCTCATTAACTTCCTAGCCCTTATCTAGCCTGGTAATCAGGCGCACTCAGCCCTTACCAATTAGACCTTCTCCAGGGGACCTTAATTAGTTTAATAGTGATCAGAATCTAGTTCAAGCTCACTCTCAGCCCTGCATCCAAAACCCCCATTATAGTCAATGGAAGCTGTATAGAAATTTTTCTAGTTCACTTTTGAGCTGCAAAGATATTCACTCAATTGTTACTATCCAGAACAAGTAATCTTTTATGTAATTATATTTTTTCAGGTGTACACAAAGGCACCAACTTACCTTTACATATTCCACATACTCCACGGTGTTCCTCACTTAGAAGTTTCAGCACTATCCTAAGACAGTAATTTCAAACACTCAGAGAAATAAACACTCTTTTTTTGTTCTTTTTGTCTATTTTTTCCCCTACTGTAGTTAGCCATCTTTATTGCTTGTTAGCGTATGCATGGCGCTTGGCTTGTAATGCAATTAAATGCCACTAGAAGTCAGGACATTTAATAAATGTTGAATAGGTATTTACTGCTTTCTATAAAAGCAATGGAGATTCTTCTTATTAATCATTGTGACAAAGCTCCTGCTCTAGCTTGGTGACTCCTGTACTTTTTGGCAGATTATTTGCCTCAGAGGGTCACAGCATCATGTAGTTTAGACACCCACTTGCTGTTTGTTGAGCTACTCTTATCATTGGCCAACACAGGGAAAAGACAGGAGACCAAATTCCATAGTCTCCACTGCCCTTCCATGTGATTTGAGCAGGACAAAACATCCACTCATATCAGTCCTTCTCCCCTGTGGCTAGGGTATGAGAGAAATAGGGGAGCCCAGGCTTGCTTTCTACTCTGGGCTCCAGCTCAAGGGCCCTGTGATAGCAGCTGCCTACATGCCTCAAGCCTCAGCTGCATGACAGTGACAATTTCCTGGGCTACTTCCCCATGACGGCCCCTGGCACTCTCCTTACTTCAGAGTCTTCCCTCTGGCTATGTCCACACTAGAGAGCTTTGTCAACAAAACCAAAGCAGCATCCACATACTCAAAACATTCTTTCAACAGTAAATCAACAGCATTTTTGTTGACAGTGCTCATCCACACCCCAATGAGGCAGAACTCCTCCATCAACAGAGATCTGTCAACAGAAAGCCACTCTGAATGTTCCAGGAGGGCTTTTGTTGACAGACAGGACTTCTGGGACATAGGGCAGCCCTGCCTGGTGGGCTTTTGGTTTGCGATTTTGTCAAGAGATTATCTGAGAAGTGTGACCTTCTCTGTCAACAGAGCAGACTGCTCTTTTGATTTGCTTTGCCGTCTGTCTGCAACCTGTTGACAGAAGTTTTTTTGGACAATATCTTCTGACAGTAACTTCTGTGGACAGGTCACTCTAACGTAGACCTAGCCTCTGTTACATGCTTTCATTTGCTCTTCTCAGAATTTCCACACCTCCTTTTCTCATACACTCCTCACACAACCCTGAGCTAATAGAAGAAGAGTATTTTTATGGCCAGTTGCAGCTGGTTCTTCATAGGTTCCAGATGTTTTAATTGGAGTGATTGCCTCTAACAAGTTCCTGCTGTTTGTGGACTAGCCCATGCTAGTTTTCTTTGGGAACAGAAACCTATTTAATCTAGGTCTAGTATATTTCCCTTCTATCACTTTTTTGTAGCTCTCTGGCCTGGGCCTGTCACAGCACATAAATTCATTTCAGAATGTCTGCAAGTTTTACTCTTGATTTGATCTCCTCACACCATCTTTTCTCCTAGAAAAAAGAAGCAGTAATGGAAATGCTCACATGAACTCCTAAGCTCTTAGGCATCTAAATACATTTTATGAATCTGGGTCTTGGAGCCAGATTTACAAGGGTTTTTACTTGCTTAAGATACAGATTTCCCACTAGTGGGTTTTTCAATAGCACCTAGGAGTTATCATTGGATTGAAAGAGAATTCAGTACATAGAATCTTTTTTGGAAATCCGATCATGTTCTTACCTGCATCTTTACACTCTCAGTATCTTTGCAAACCTACAATAAATGGATAGGCATTACAGGAAACCAAAGCAGAGGTAGGCAGACAGCTTTCTTAATTGATTTGTGGTGGTTGACAAAAACAATATATAACTCAGTAGTCTGCATTACTGTAACAATAAGCAAGATTAAAATTGACAGCTTTGGAAGTTGTACCCTTTGGGATTTAGTTTACCAAGTCTTCAGGTATACGAAGCCAAATAAAATAAATATTGAGGCATACACAATTTTTTCAGTGCCTGTTTCTTTTCCCATTGTCCCATTAACCTAAACTGCTGTGCTTTACCCAGATAATTGATTTAGGTTCCTGTGGGAAGGCTGTAGCAGTAGGGAGGCATGGAAGTGTGCCATGCTGGTGACATAAAAAATTATTTGCTCCTTGGGACCATGGTGCAAATTGTGAGCCTGGTCCTATTAGGTGCAATTAGATTCCAACTCCTAACACAGGACTGTGGCTGAACATTCAACCTGGATCTAAAAGATGCAATCTCTACTTGCCTTGACAGTCCCAAGAAGTGCTGTAAGCTATTTTCACACTTTAAAAGCCCTTTTGTCACCAAAGATTTTTGTGGCTGATCCTCAGGAAAGACAGTTAATCCTTGTCCCTACTATATCATGCTTTAGTTCTTCCTTTTCGTTCCTTTCCTTCCTTTCCTTTCCTGTCTCCATAAGTTCATTTCTCTCTCCTCTTCTTTTCTATCTGTATTGCTAAGGGTATGTCTGCACACCAGCCTCATTTTCATAGAATCATAGAAGAGTCCAGCCCCCTCCCCTCATGACAGGACCAAGCACTTTCTAGACCATCCCTGAAAGCCATCTATTTAACCTCTTCTTAAATATCTCCAGTGATGGAGATTCTACCACCTTCCTTGGCAATTCGTTCCAGTGTTTCATCACCCTTACAGTTAAGAACTTTTTCCTAATGTCCAACCTGAACCTCCCCTGCTGCAATTTAAGTCCATTGCCTCTTGTTTTATCCTCAGAGACAAGGAAGAACAAATTCTCTCCCTCTGCCTTATGACACCCTTTTAGATACCTGAAAACTGCTATCATGTCCCCCCTCAATCTTCTCTTTTCCAAACTAAACAAGCCCAATTCTTTCAGCCTTTCTTCATAGGTCATGTTCTCTAGACCTTTGATCATTCTCGTTGCTCTCCTGTGGACCCTCTCCAATTTCTCCACATCCTTCCTGAACTGCGGTGCCCAGAACTGGACACAATACTCCAGCTGAGGCCTAACCAGCGCAGAGTAGAGCGGGAGAATGACTTCTCGTGTCTTGTTCACAACACACCTGTTAATGCGTCATAGAATCATGTTTGCTTTTTTTGCAACAGCATCACACTGTTGACTCATATTTAGCTTGTTGTCCACTATAACCCCTAGATCCCTTTCTGCTGTACTCATTCCTAGGCAGTCCTTTCCCATTCTGTATGTGTGACACTGATTGTTCCTTCCTAAGTGGAGCACTTTGCATTTGTCCTTATTAAACTTCATCCTGTTTACCTCAGCCCATTTCTCCAGTTTATCCAGATCCTTTTGAATTATGACCCTATCCTCCAAAGAAGTTGCAACCCTTCCTAGCTTGGTATCATCTGCAAACTTAATAAGTGTACTTTCTATGTCAATATCTAAATCATTCATGAAGATATTGAACAGAACCAGTCCTAAAACAGACCCCTGCGGAACCCCACTAGTTATACTTTTCCAGAAGGATTGAAAACCATTAATAACTACTCTCTGGGTATGGTTATCCAGCCAGTTGTTCACCCACCTTATAATAGCCCCATCTAAGTTGTATTTGCATAGTTTATTGATAAGTATATTATGTGAGACTATGTCAAATGCTTTACTGAAGTCTAGGTATACCACATCCACCGCTTCTCCCTTATCCACAAGGCTCATTATTCTAACAAAGAAAGCTGTTAGATTGGTTTGACATGATCTGTTTTTAACAAAACCATGCTGGCTCTTCCCTATCACCTTACCACCTTCCAAATGCTTGCAGATGATTTCTCTAATTACCTGCTCCATTGTCTTTCCTGGCACAGAAGTTAAGCTGACTGGCCTGTAGTTTCCTGGGTTATTCTTGTTCCCCTTTTTATGAATGGGTACTATATATGCCCTTTTCCAGTCTTCTGGAATCTCTCCCATCTCCCATATTTTGAAATATGCTATTCTGGAACAGCTATTCCTAAATAGCTTATTTCAGAATAATGCTGCTACACACTAAATGCATTTTCAAATAGCACTTAGCTATTTTGAAATACATCATCTACCCACTTAGGACGTTTCTACACAGGCCACTTCCTTCAGAAGTGGCATGCTAATACACGGAGCAAAAGATGCTAATGAGGCGTAGACGCAAATTAGCCATGCCTCATTAGCATAACATCATGTGATTTGGAGTCTGGAAGACCATTCTTCTGGACTCCAAAACACCGTGTAGAAGCACGGCCCCGGGGGTCTTCTGGAAGGAAGTCCTCCTTCCAGAGGCCACTTCTTCCCAAAAATTTTCAGGAAGAAGGAGCCTCTGGAAGAAGGACTTCCTTCCAGAAGCCTCTCTGGGGCTTTGCTTCTACATGGTGTTTTGGAGTCTGGAAGAATGGTCTTCCGGATTCCAAATCACATGACGTTAAGCTAATGAGGTGCAGGGAATTTGTATCTGTGCCTCATTAGCATTTTCACTCCATGTATTAGCGTGACACTTCCAAATGAAGTGTAGAAATGGCCATAGAGATTATTTCAAAACAGAGTAATTGGATGCACTATGGTTGCACAATATTAGATGCACATATTTAGAAATATGGCCAGCTAGATTCCGGGTTGTGAGTTCAATCCTCAAGGGGGCCATTTAGGGATCTGGGGCAAATCAATTAAAAATATGTCAGGGCTGGTGGTCCTGCTGTGAAGACAGGAGACTGGACTATGACTTCTGAAAGGTCACTTCCAGTTCTGTGGGATAGGTATAGGTATATGAACCTCTGCAGGCATTATTCCTCATAGAATGAGGTTTATGAATGTCAAAATAAAACAACTGTTATTTCTAAATTATTTCAAAATAGTGGTTGCATTATGTAGACATCAGGATATTTATTTTGAAATAACAGACATCTTAGACAAGGGGATGTTTCTTTTTACATATGCATTTTTCAGAGTAGACCCACATCTTAAATCTCACTCTGAGTAAATGTAGGTTTGAATATTAAAAGAGCTGAAGTCTTTAAGTAATCAGAACCCTAGATCCACATCCTCATTGTGTGAATAGCCCCTTTCTTTATCATAAACAAAAACAAAATGCTAACTCCAAACTTTAAGGTATTGCAACTCTAGATGCAGAAGCAAATTTGATAGCTTTAACCTGCTTTACTTATTAGTTCAGCCGTCATCATCATCATCATCAATAATAACCATGGGTTCAGTGCCCGTTGGTGTCTGATGCCTCTCTCACTGTTCTTTTTCATTGTTCTCTGTCCTGTGTGGAGTGGCTTAGGTTCTGTAGACAAGCTCTGCAACAATCTATTATATCACCTATCCATTCTCTGCGGCGTCTGCCTCTCCTATTCGAACTGTCCGTTATGCCAAATACCAGGGTCTTGATTTTTCATTCATTGTTCATTCTGCAAATATGCCCAAAGAGTTGTAGCTTCCATGTTTGCTATTCTAGTCGCTATTTCTTTCTTACAGTCTAGATCATATGTTATGTTGCTCCCCAGATATGTAAACTTTAAGGAATTCAAACTCTAGATGTAAAACCAAATTTGATAGCTTTAACCTGCTCTACTTATTAGTCCAGTTGATCACTATTATAAATTTGCCCGTGCCTAACCATGCCTCAAATCATATTGCACCCTCAGACTTCAAGAAATACAATTTTTCTAATCATGTATTTCAACCATCATTTAGGGGATAAAATATAAAAAATGGAAATAAATTAAAATTTTTATTATTCCCTGTCATATAGATATATGTGAAAAAATCCTTAATATTTTGATCTACATTTTCATTGGTTCAGATATGTGCAGCAGAATCAACTTGAATCTTCCAAGATTCATGGAATTAGCAAATAGCTAAAATATTGAGTATTTCAGTGAAATTTTCTTGTCTAAGATGGTTTAGGAAGTATAGAACTAAATTTTTGATATTTTGTTAGTAGGTCTTGCAAGCAAATGGGGTGGCTATTTATTTATTTGTTTATTTATTGTCAATTTTGCTTCTTTCTTCAGCAAATTTTAAAAGACCACATATTCTGTCAAGGGTAATTTAAAATTATGGATGTCAAAATACATGTTGTGTTAAAACAGCATTTAAATCTAGCACGGTGGTTGCTGAAAACATATTTCTAAAATGTTGATGGGGTAGAAATGTCTCTCGCTTGTTGTGATACCTCTCTCCTTCTGAAAAAAATAACAGGATAGCATCGCTGCAAAAATATCACATACTCAAAATTATTTTTGTTGGCATCAGCAATAAGCTGCAAGTTACAGGCTAGATTGTGCTTGGGAAAGAAGATGATATGGATTTGCACAGAACTTAAATTCCAGTCATAACACTATGTCAGCAAAACTCACAAGTGTAACTATAGGCAAAGGGTGTTGTTTTTTTTGTTTTGTTTTTTTTCTGTCATAAAATATTTCTTCACTGTACATTAAGCCAGATCATTTAAGCATTCTGATTATTTTGAAAAGTATTAATAAGATGGTAGAAAGAATCAAAGTTGCCTTTGAATAGCCAGATTGTGAGAGGGATTTGAAATGTAGGTAATTTAAAATGGCTGAGTTATAAAGCTAGAAGAAACACTTTGTGAGTGAATACACTGAAAGAGAATCTTAGCCAATTTCTATGTGGGTGAACTTTGTAATAATTGCTCAAACACCCCAATTATAATTCCCAACAGGTCTAACTACTCACTTAATGCTATGTCAAGACTACAGTTTTAATGGTGTACCACACTGCTGCTAACCTGCAGTTAAACCCAGTGGTTAAATGACTGCATTGAGTGCTATTGAAACTCAGTACCACATGGTCACTTAAAAAAAATTGCTAGCTCACTGAGGCTTTCAATAGCACTCAACTCCCAGGGCCAGATTTTACGTTTTTTTTTCTCAGAATGGCAAATTGTGGAGATTATAAACTGTTAATTTTGCCTCTTTAATAAAAGCGAAAATTAAAATACAGTGTGAATTAAAGTAAGTGCTCCTGAAAACTGTGGTTATGAAAATCCTATTATACGTAATCTATATACTATTATAACAAGAGGGGCATCCGTCCATCTGTCCCTCCGTCCATCTGTCTGTCCTGTCTGTCCCACCCTGGCTGGGTTCCAGCCCCCCGGCTGCCAGTGGAGCTGCATGCACCTGCCAGATCCTGTCCCCAGGGCTGCCAGGCTTCCCCCCAGTCCCAGCGAGATCTCTGGGACTGGAGCTGCCTGGGTTTCCCTGACCCAATCACCATGGCTGGACTTGGTTTTGAACTTTTGTACATAAAAGAGGGGAGAAATAAAAAGAAATAAAGATCTGCGTAATTACAGTAAACCCTCAATTTAATGGACTAATGAGGGGAAGGGTGTCTGTTAAACTCAACAGTCCATTAAATTAGAGGGTGTACTGCCCACAAACCCCCACCAGGGTCTCCCAGTCCCAGCTCCTCGCCCCCAAAATTCTTGCTACTCACTGATGGAACCACCGCCACTTGGGGAGCCTCCAGAGCCCGCTGAAGTGGCTGGGGGCCCTGCTGCAGTTGGAGACTCTGCCATGGCTGGCGGCCCCACCAGATATGGCAGCAAGAGCCCCGCCATAGCCTGCAAGGGCCATTGCTGCCACTTTTTCCCATATGCTCCTCCCACCGGGGGTGGGGCACATACATGAGTGCTGTCTGCCTGGGTTTGTGCCCCACCCTGGTGGGAGGACTGAGTGGTGGCTCCTCCAGGCTGCAGCAGCTGGAAGCAACAGTTCCGCCATGTTAACTCCCTGAAATATTTGTTGAAGGAGCAGTGGGGTATTTTAGGATTTTATGGGCCTTGGTTAAGCAGACTTCAGGAACAAAGTTGGGGGTCTATTGTCCCCAAAGTCCACTAAATCAGGGTCCCTAAAATTAAAGGTTAACAGTACAGAAGTGATCCTAGAGAGCTCCATATTTATAGTGCTGAACAGAGGAATCTAGACCAGAAGATTTTAATGAGGCATTAACCAAGACACATGGAATCAGAAAATTAGGTATATATAAACATGCACATTGTCATTGTGAAAACTGCTTACATGAACTTTGTTTACTTATAAGAATTGTATAAGTAGGAACATTTGTTTGATTTTAAGGCCTTTTCTTAGTAGATATAGATTACAAATATGGGGGGATAAGGTAAAATTTTTATATTGCAATTTGTCTTTATTTGGCAAGTTTCTTCATATATTGTTCACTTTTCTTTGATAGCTTTTGTTAGAAGCCAGGCATTGCTCTTTTAGCCATATCTCCTTCTCTTATGAAGCCTACTTAATTCTTTTAAAAATATTCTTTTTGTATTTTTGATAATAGGGTCAGCATGCCACAAGAAGTCATGCTGGTTTATGCTTTCCCACTTCACAAGACATCATCAGGGCATATTTTTAGATATCTGATGAAATTAACTTTCACAAAAATCTATTTTCTAAGCCCTCTGAAACAGGAGAGAGCTTGGTATTATTAGACTGTTTAGTGGATATTAAATCCCATATGTGGGTTTTTTTTAGTTGAATGGTGATGGAATGAACTTATACTGAAGCATGTTAAATCTGCACATTTTAACACTTAGATGCCACTGTTCATTTTATTGCTGGGTATCTTATTTTCATCTTCATAAAATTAAATGCTTGCATGTATCATATAATTAAATGTAGCCATGCTAAAGACTCCAGACTGTGCATTTATTAACTTTTGACTGCATCTCTATTTATACTTCATTCAGTTTAAGCAAATCAGTTAACTTATCCAAGATGCAGCTTACAATTTACCAACAAAAGTGATGTGAAAATGTCCCAATTTTCAGCCAGTCTTCAGTACACGGGGAAAAAAGTGTGGATGCATCCATTTATGCATGTCATTAGGCTAAGTACATACTAGAAGGAAAAGCTGGAAGCCTTCTTTTGAGTTTGTAGTTATCCAAAGTGTGAATTTGAACCATAGGGTTTTGTATATAGACATGACATGTCTATGCATTTTCTTTGCTCTGTTAATGGAGTTCTAGAGAACATTTACTTCACTTGATTAATTACAATATTGTTCTTATATGATAAAGTGTATGTCAGCTTTACTAAACGGGCATAGGAGACACACTAGATAACTGGGCATTTGCCAGCTAGGTTTTCAGAGGAAAAGGTAAATCAGAAACATACCTACTTAGCCGTTGATAAAGATCAGATCTAAGAAAATGAGCCAATACAGAATATCAGGATATTATTGCTGCTCCAAAATGTGTTGACATAGAGGCTACAATTCAAGATAAATTTCAGTTTATGGCAGTAAGCTCGGTATTACAATGTCACTGTCTTCACTCTAAATACCATTTGCTCTATTTAGGGATCACTAATCTTAATGTCATAACATCGGCAAAACAGGCTGGATGTAGCATCAAGTTCCAATTTAAATGTCCAAATGAAGGCTAGTGTGGATGTTCGATGTCTTAAAATCGAATTCATAAGCCTCCAGAGGTGTCCTTTATGTATCCCACAGTGCCCCACAGAGCTCTACTCTAGCCACTTCCATTTCTGCTGCTCTCCAGGTGTACAGGAATTAGGTAATAGGAAACCTGCAAATTTGAATTCTGCACCAGGAAGCTGTGGCGTCATACCTGTATTCTTGCTTTGCTATCAGCACTGTGAGCACAGCTACCTACTCAAAATAGCCCCAACACGACATTCATCATTCTGTCTCTACCTCTGCAAGCTGAGCACTTGGATTTTTTTTTTCCGTCCTGGTGCCAGCTGCTGCCCGGCCACGCCACATGGCAGCTAGGCTGTTGTGGAGGTTGTGTAAGAAAGAGAGGCTGAGAAACTTCTTTTCTGTTGTTTACCTTTGTGCTGCCACACACACCACCCCCGGCCAGGTGCCATGCAGTCAGGGTCTTTCCTGCATCCAACGATATCACATGATTAGCCCCTGACCCAATAAAAGGGCATGCCTCCTGCTCCATGTGGACCATGCTGCCAGGAGCACCATGTCCTGGCTTCCATGTGGTGAGGGGTGCAAGAGTGAGAAAGATTTTCAGGGCTTGCTGCCACAGGGAGGGAAGTCTTCCCTGGCAGCTAAGGGTTTTGGTAGCTTGCTGCTGCCAGGGGGACTGCTTCAACAGATCCCCCACCCTCACCAAATTATATTCAGGGGCTTGCTTCTGCTGAGGGGAAGTCCCCCCAGAGGCTAAGATTTTTTGGGATCTTGCTGCCACCTGGGAGACCATTTCCATTGGCTCTGCAGCCACAGACCCCACATTCCCCTACCAAAAAGTTTTCTGGGTCTTGCAGCCAGTTTGGGGACTATTTCAACTGGCCTTGCAGTCATGATCCCCTCACCCCCACATGAAAATATTTTCAGGAAACAATTTCAACTGGCCCATTATCTTCCAATCCACCCAACCACCCCATGGGATGACAGGGGTCTGAGTTCCTGACAGTCCAGGCTGGACCCACCACCTGAGCACAACCACTTGTTGAAGCCATATCCCCCATGTTGTGTAGTGTAGTGAGAAGCCAAAAATCTTTCCCCTAACCTTTTCTATCTTATTTCTTCACACTTTGGCCCCCTTAACACAGGGAAGAGTGGAAGCATGGCTGCTTGCTTTCCATGGGAGTCTAATGAGGGCAATGCAATGTGGGAAGATGACATCACATACCCACAGCCACTTGCAAGGCATTTTTTTCCCCATGCTGCACCAGCAAAAATACGGATAATACTATGGAGCTGAAAGAGATGTGGGACTGGTTCCCACAATGCACTGCTGAAGCAATCAATTTTTGACGATTGAGCGTGGCATCAATGTCAACTTTGTAGTGAGCCTGTGGAGAAGTGAGGATGCTCAAATTAGAATTTATAAAACCCAGTGTTACAAAATTTATTTTAATAAATTCAAATTTATCTTGTAGTATAGACATAGCCAGAGATACCTAAAACAGTTAATCTGAATTAACTAAAGTTGTGAATTTGAATTTTTGAATTAGTTACATAGCGCTAAGTCCCACCCCTCGCACCCATGTCCCCATTCCCTAAATGTTCCCCTCAGGCAGGATACCCCTTCTCCCCCCATGTGGGGTTCTGCAGCCCAGGAATGTCCTACCTGCATGAGATTGGTCACACAGGTGGACCTACCCACACCAAAGTTGTTTCTCATGCAGGGGTAGCTGTCAGGTGTGGCAAGCTTCCATAGGGTGATGGCAACTCTCTTCTCCACATGGATGGAGGGCCACATCTGGGTGTCTTATCTGCAGAGGGCAGGGTGGAGGGGGGTGAGCCAGGCACACAGCTCCAGGAAGGTGTCCTTCCTCATGCAGAAGTTGTGGAGCCACTGCTGGTCATAACACTGGCCCATGACAAGCCATCCACACCAGTCAGAACTGTTTTGGCACCATGGCTAACTGAAAAAATGAAGCTCTCTCTCAGCAAGCCTGGGAGCCCTGTGGTAGCTTGGCTATCTCTCAACGAAGTAGGTGAGTCTCAGCATGGGCAAGGAACATGGGTTGTGGGGTGGGGTGGGGCTCTAAGTCATGCCTGGCTGGGTTCCCCAGAAGGGCTTGCCAGCTGTGCGACACTATCTGCTGGGGTTTTGGGCCCATTCTGTTGAGGAAGTAGCTGGGGAGTCTGACTGCTTTCTGTTGACAGAATGATCCCCCTTTTTGGATCTCCAATCTAAATAATAATGTTTACTGCTTTGGTTCATTGCCTGTTAATAACTAACTGTAAATGGAAAGGAACATCATTTCCACAGTATGGAGAAAGCTCTAAACTCCAATCTAGACAAACAGCAACAATCTTGAGGCCTTAATAGATTGCATTTTAACGTATTTAGTGCAGCTTACTCATTGGTGAATGAGCCACAAACAAGCATGTGAGTTCTAGAGTAAGACCCATTTTTTTCAAGGTATACTCAAAATAAGAAACATTTAACATAGAAAAAGCCAGAGCATTCACTTGCTACTGTTTCTGTGAAGCCAACCAACTATTTTGGATTCAGGACATGTTTGAAAGACCATAATCCTACCTTTCAAACTGTTATTCCCTTTGATCATAACAAAAACACATGCCATCATTATATAAGGGTGCAAGACTTTCTATAACAGGGACTTTTGCCTTCAGTTTGTTCATAGTGCCAGACATTGCCTTTAATCTTCAGTTTAATGTTAGAGAGGGTCTCCTGAACATTATCCAGCTGTACCTATTCAAATCCAGCTGTATGTAGCTGCCTTCAGATCTTATGCTCTCTCCCAAAGTGTCAGAAGCATCTGTACCACCAACTTACCTGGATATTTAAAGGCTTATCAAGTAGAAAGTTGTATTTATTAAACTCCATTTTGGATTTCAGCATTTTTTCCATGTAACTGAGAGCCAAATAAAAAAACAACTAAACACACACACACACAAAGGTTGAAATACTACCTACTGATTTCACCAAGCCTTATAAGTCTCTTTGTATGTTTTGTATGTCTCCTGGTGGCTCCCAAACTTTTTGTTAAGGCTCCCCATGAATCATATTTTTTTCTTTTTTGGCATGTCACCCAGTGTGCAAATGTGTGTGTGTGTGTGTGTGTGTTTGTGAGAGTGAGCATTGTGGTGTATTTGGTTTAATAGTCCAGCATCCTTTACCACTGCTGCTTCACAGAATCAGAGAATCATAGGGCTTGAAGGGACCTCAGGAGGTCATCTATTCTAGCCCCCTGCTTCAAGCAAGATCAACCCCCACTTAGTCATCCCAGCCAGGACCTTGTCAAGCTGGGACTTAAAAACCTCAAGGGATGGAGAATCGACTCCCTCTCAAGGCAAGACATTCCAATGCTTCACCACCCTCCTGGTGAAGTAGTTTTTCGTAATGTCTAACCTACACCACTCCCTCTTCAACTTCAGACCATTACTCCTTGTTCTGCCACCTGACAACACTGAGAACAGTTTCTCACCCTCCTTTTTAGAGCTCCCCTTAAGGAAGTTGAAGGTTGCTATTAAATCACCCCAAGTCTTCTATTCTGTAAACTAAACTAGCCCAAATCCCTCAGCCTATCCTCATAGATCTTGTGCTCCAGCCCCTTAGTCATTTTTGTTGCCCTCCGCTGAACCTGCTCCAGCACATACACATCCTTTTTATACTGGGGGGCCCAAAACTGGACACAATATTCAAGATATGGCCCCACTAGTGCTGAGTAGAGGGGAATAACTACTTCTCTAGATCTGCTTCAGTCTTCTCTTCAACCTGCACTGACTGCATGCTCCAGCAATGTCTCACCTGACACTGGAATTCTAATCCCAGTTGGTGCAGTAGGGGCAGCAGGAGAGGAACAGGTGGCAGGATTGAGAGAGAGAGAGACAGAGAGAGAGAGAGAAGGGTTGGAATGTGAGCTCACATCCCACAATGATGACTTTTGTGGGACCTGTCAGTAATGGCAGCTTCTTTCACTTGGGTCTGGGCTCCCCATTCCACACATCATGCAGATTTGTCCAGCCTGCACTTCCATCATGACACAACATCTGCCCATGAGAAACCACATACACAGCAGTCAACAGCCAGAACAATGATGCAATGGCACTTCAAAGAGCCCCAAGCTCCTGTGAAACACGGGGTCCGAGGAAGATGGTCCCTATTGCCCCCACCCCATCAGCAGGCCTGCACATGTACCACCAAGGGATGAGCTGGGAGCTTCCACTGCTGGGTAAATGCAGTAAGGACTTGTGTTCCAATTGTCCCTCCCCCTTTCTGGGGCCTCGCCTTCACAATAGACATGTGACCCACCAGGAACTTCCTGCAACCTACTGGTGGGTTGTGGCTAACCATTTGGGAATTGCTGCCCAGTCTCCAACTCCCTCCTTTAAAGATTTTTCCATCTTCCATTTTAATTCCCTTTTTGCCCTAATTATGTTCCAGTTTTAATTTCCTTTGCTGACATTCATTTAATGCTTTGTAGGTTCAGCCATTCACTGGATCTAATGTTTGGGCTAACCCATGCAATCAAGTTTATCATCAAGGTCTGTATCTTTCCTTGTACCATTTGCAGTTTCTCCCATTGCTGCTTTGCAATTGCTCATCAAGCTTCTGACATAACTTTAAGCATGTAGGAATCTGTGTACCCCAGCAGAAAGGAGAAATGACAAACTTGCATGTAGGAATCTATGTCTCCCAGAAGACCAGAGAAATGGATATTTTCAAAGCTCTCTCTGCCTCTCTCATTTCATTTTTAATTTAAAGATACTTTTTTTACTATATGTGCTGCTACACATTTTAGCTGTTTGTGATGTTGAAGAAAATGTTTGCTAAGTGCTTTGGGACGCGTTGCTAGATGCCATGCATTTAGAAAAAGTAAAAGATGTTATTATCATTGTCATGTTGCTCATTTTCTGCTTATTTACCCTCATTACATTTCACAATCACAAATGAAGTATTAAGCTTATGTCAAGCTTTCTTTATAAACCCTGTCTTTAGATTTAGAATGTGTGTATGAGTTTATCATTCTTTGATTAAAACAAACAATGAATCTTTCACCTTGGGAACAAATAATGGAAAATATGAATAAGTCCAACTTTTTGAAACTCTGAAATCGTACAAGAGTAAAATAAATTAATAATGAAAAATGAATAAACAGCAGCGCAGCGCAGGCAGCTATGGTGCCTCGTGGCATCTGGTGGCAATAGCAGTGCTGTGTGGGCAACTACAGTGTCTCACCCCACCGGGGTGGCTACAGTGCTGCTCACCACATGGCAGCAACAGTGCAGGGGACAATGAGCCACTCACAAATAATTGAATTTGCAAATGTTAAATTTGTGAATGTCTTGACCTTGTTGGAATAAGAAAACACAGAGGATATGGCCATCAACGAGGCATTCAGTGGGCTGGACTGAGCATTAACAAAGGAAAGACCAAGACGATGAGGATCAACAGTTCCAACAACATCACCATCACACTGGCAGGTGACGACCTGGAAGATCTGGAGCAGTTCACCTACCTGGGGAGAGTTATGTGCATAGATTGAAGAACAGATAAGGATATTAATGCCAGGATAGTAAAGCAACAGCCACATTCAAGACTGTCTGTCCCATATGGAGTTCATAAATAATATCTGCGAAGATGAAACTGTAGATCTTCAGCACAAACGTGAAGTGTGTGCTGTTGTATGGGTGCAATACCTGACATACTAAAACTCCAAAAATCACAAGCCACAGACATTCATAAATACATCCCTGAGGTACTTCTTTCACATCAAATGGCAAGACTTCATCACAACTGAGGAGCTTTGGAATACAGCAGGAGAAGAACCACTTGACATAGAAATCAACAGAAGATAGTGGGGATGGCTAAGCCATAGTCTCACAAAACCATCATCCAGCATAGCCCGTCAAGCTCTCACACGGAACCCTCAAGAAAAACACAAAAGGGGAAGAACTTAAACAACATGGAGACGGTCTAGTGAAACTGAAGGACAACAAATGAGGTACCCCAGGAGCCAGCTAGAAGGTTTGTCCCAAGAAGAATGAAGTGGAGGAGACTTGTACATGACCTATGCTCCACAAGGAATACAAGGGTTAAGTAGTAGTAGTAGTAAATACTACCGGAAATAAACAGAGGCAAGTTGAGTGAGGTAATATCATTGGACCAACTTCTGTTGCTGAGAGAAACAAGCTTAAATAGTGTTCTTCTTCAGGATGAGAAACTAACTGCAAGCATCGCTGCTAAATGCAAGGTGCAAACAGATTGTTTAGTACAATTATCGCATTTGCCAAGAGACCACTTTATCTTGAAAGGTCACTTTCAGTATGAGTTAAGTACTTATACTAAACAATTTATTCAAATCTTGTATCACACAGTAAGGTTGAGTAAGGTTAAGTCTAAACTGGAACTTCATTGCACTGCCATATTCTGGCTTGGGGTGTGAAAAAACACCCCCATGAGCACAGCAAGTTAGAATACTGTGGCACACCAGTGTAAACAGGTCCCAACACAGTTAACTGCTCTCCTCATGGTGATGGTTTACACAAAGCACTGGGAGAGCTCACTCTCTTTCTGTGCTCCTGCCATGGCCAGACTTTCACTTTAAAACTTTGCCATGTCTCCCAGACCTTAAGAAGAGTTCTGTGCAAGTTTGGAATATTGTCTCTCTTATCAACAGATTTTGGTTTAATAAAAAGTTACCTCACTCAGCTTATCTCTTTGATATCTTGGGACCAAGCAGACTACAGCAACACTGCATAATTTTTATGTCATTTACGTGGATTCAACTTCCCAGATATATATTAGAGAACAAAACCTACTAATAATGTTAAAGCCCAGATAGTCAGGAAAGTACTAAATGACAAATTTTCTTTACAAAACAGTCACTGAACAAACAGAGGTGATGCTATTGTAGATTGAATCTTCAAGTTCATCATAGAAGAAGAAGAGCTGGTTGTTTAAAAAAGAAACAACCTTGGATCGAATTATACTATATTAGATCAATTTGAAATTAAATTGAAGAATAATCAAAAACAGATTGGTAGTTAAAGCTTTTGAGTGTGAAAGAGCAGACTTTGCTAAACTAAGGGAAATAGTGAAGTCACCTGAACTGAAGAAGTCATGGATTTCAATGTGGTCAAAACTTGAAAGATGCAAAAGATATCTGGAAAATCCCCCTGAAGCATGGGAAAAAACGTTGTAGGGCAGGGCTTTCTACCTAACTGGTTGTTTAAATACTTCAGAAAGAGAGTATACAAACAATGAAAGAAGGGAATGCTCAGCAGAGAAGTCTATTTCTTTATGGTCAAAAAGCATGGGGACAAAGTAGATTTGCCAAAAGTCACCCTGAGCTAGATTTTGGTAAGGTAATTAAAACAAATAGTAAAGTTTTCTTCAGCCATATTGGTAAAGAAGACAATAAAAGAAAAATAAAGGGACAATAAGAGGGAGAGCTAGACAATCTACAAGGACAATCCAGATGCTGGATAAACATCTAATGCCAACAGACCCAGGTTACCAGCATCAGGGATAGAACCTGCAATCATAAGAGCTCTGTGCTCTACCATATGAGATGAAGGACAGCTGGCTCTCAGCCTAGGCTGTAGAGCAGGTACTTTACTTATCCTCATATGAGGGCTCAGTGCCTCTGGGTACTACAAATACTTTGTCTCAGTTTTCAAAATGGCTAATAATGGCTGCAATAGAAATGAAAATTACAATATTTGAGATAGAAGCTCTTTCATGTAAATAATTAGGCAATTGATTTTCAATCATTAATGTGTCATATTAAATGTCAGTGTCTGAAATAGTATCTGAAATAGTCTCATGTTTGAGACTATTACAACTTTGGTGACCTACAGCAGGGGTGCACAAACTGGGTGTGTGTGAAATTTCAAAAGGAGGGCACAACAATTGGCTCCCCTCTGGGCCCACTGCTGCTTCCCTCAGCCTCTCTCCAGTCACCTGTCCTGTGCAGAGCTTTCTGCCTGCCTCCCTGGTTTCTAATGGCATAGAGAGCCAGTTTCATTTCCATTCCCGCATCCCCCTGCAGAGGCCCTTCTTTGCCTCCTTCAGTCTCACTCCAGTCACCTGCCCTGTGTAGTTGCCTGCCTCTCTGCCTTGAAGTCTATTCTCTCAGCAGAGGGCCAGAATAATTTCCAGTTCCATCCCCTGAGGGGTCCTCTGCAGTCTCCTCACTGCTTCTCCAGGCTCAGCTGACCTGCATTGTTCTCACAGACATCTAAAATCTGGCAAATCTCAGTGACATCTAAAATCAGAATAAGTCCAAAAACTGCATGTGGTACAACTGCAAAATATATGTATATACTGCAAATTGGTCTAACTGTGTTTAGTCAATTTAATTATTTTATTAGATTGTATGAGTTACTATTTATGCTATAAAAAGAGGGTCCACGTTTTAAAGCATGAGCACAAGATGGAATTTTCATCCTGAAAGTGGCACATCCTGACATTTGAAGCCTTGAGTTTTCAACCATATCAGCGCAGGATATTAATGTTAGTTTCTTTAATAAACGTTCAAAAATGCAAAAATACAGCAACGGTGATATGATCATTTAAACTGAGAATATTTTGATGTAGATGGAGCTGACTAACGAGAAACTGCGATCAGTTTCTTATCCCCCCATCCAAAAAAATGAATACATGGTATTTGAAGTGTATTTATACATAGAGTAAATATTCTCTTTTTATAAAACTTAGCAAGATACCAGATTCTAGTCACTGCTGAGATTTCCTGTGAGAATAATACATTCAAAGATATGCTTAATGGGGACTTCATCTCTCCCATTTGAATTTAAAATTGTAATCAGTTGTACATTTTCTGCTGTTGCCATAAATCCACAATTTTCTTTGTAATGCTGTTCAAGGAAATCTTGTCTATGGGCTCTGAACACACACTCATTGTAAACCTGTCAGAGAGAGAAGACTTCTGTCTATATTAAGATTTCCTTTATGAAATACCAGCTATTTAGAGGATTCTGGGCTACAATAGTCACCTCCTTTCCTATGATATATTTTGTGTCATCTAATGTATTGAAGTTTAAGTTTAAATAACTTATACAACACATAAATTGATTCCATCTTAATATTTATGACAACTATAAAGTATATTATGGAGAGACTAGTGTGGAATATAGGCCTAAGTAGAGTCTGAGTTTATTTTATCCCTTTGATAGAGATATTTACCTAGTATATTTATATTCTGTAATCTTACCATATTCAGATTACTCTGTTTTCCTTATTAATTTAATTATTGCACCTACTTCATAGTATATTAATTAAGTACTTTAGTATCTCAGGCACACTGACTTATCAATACTTAAGGATGAAGTCAGCCTTCTGCTCTAAACATGAGTGTGACATACATGTGCATTGTTTGCCAGAAGTGAATCCTATCCACCCCAAATCTCATAGATGCAGTCTTAGGACAGGATATGGGGTCTCAAAAATGGGGGGGTCACCATTTCTTGTATGGTTTCCTAATTTTTTGGTCTCATTTTAGTTACAAAATGACTTGTTTCAGAAACTCTTCATTAATGCTATTCTGTGGTATGCTTGAACTAATTTATATGGCCTTGAAGACAATGGTTTCTGTGTGCATTTTGGCTCCATGGAGAGCATGCATGGCTGGCAAGTGGATAGCTGTGAGGGAAGCCGTATCAGGTTGGGGATGCACTGGCAGTAGTTAGCATGATGTGGAAGGAAACAGAAGATAAAAAGTTAATATCATTTTGTTCATGTGTCCTGAAACCTCACCTAACTCTTATTTGGATCCTTATTCTAAACTTTCTCTTTGGGTAGCCTCTTCTCAGAGTATTGAAATAGACTTTCTCCAAGTATGCATCATAGGATTGGTGGTATGCCATTTGGCCACAGTCCAGCAAAGCATTTAAGCTCAGATTTCAATTTTACGCATGTGAGTAGTCTCACTAAACTCAGCTAATCGGGATGAGAATAATAATAGCAACACGTTTCACAGGGTCAACATGGAGAAGATCTACTGAGATTGAAGGACAACAACAGGGGTACTCCTGGCATCAGCTAGAAGTTTTGTCCAAGATGGAGTGAAGTAGAGAAGACGTGTAGATGACCTATGCTCAACCCGGAGTACAGGGTTTAAAATAAATAAATAAATAAACCCTTCACAGGTTTACTTACTTACTAACTGTGAATTGATTGAGATCCACACACTATGTCCATATTACCAGATAAATTTGAATTTAGGCAGTTAGCTCGATTATACCAAGTGACTGTCTTCACTGTAAATACCGTTAGTTCAATTTAGGGAGCACTAATATTGATATCATAACATCACTGAAACCAGATGGGTGTAACATCAAGTTCAAATTTAAAAGCTTGAATTAAGGCTGGGGTGGAAGTGAGGAAGTCTTTGAATTGAATTCATCAGCCTCCAGAAGCTGAGTGATGCTGCTGCACCTGGCTCCCCGCTCCCCATTGCTCATGGGAGCTGAGAAACTGACCAGTGCAGCAGAGGTGGTCAGTTTCCCAGCTCCCATGTGTGGCCGGGAGCCAGGAAAGTGACTGGTGCTGCGTCACTGGGCTCCCTGCTGTGCCTGGCTTCCAGCTCCAGTGAGCCAGGTGCAGCAGCACTAGTCCATTTCCCATCTCTTCTGAGCTGCAGGGAGGCAAGAACCAGGCAGCCGGGTGAGCGCTAGCTGTGGTGGGGGTGCAGGAGGGCCCAGGGGTGTGGGGAAGGTGCAGAATGCAGGACTGAGGGAACTGTGGGATGGATTCACACAATGCATTAGCCAATGGCAGGGAGGGAGAGTTCAGTGGTTTGTACCTTGGCCTGCTAAACCCAGGGTTGTGAGCCCAGCCCTTGAGGGGGCCATTTAGGAATCTGGGTCGAATAAGTGATGGGGGAAGGGAGGGTGGCTGGTCCTGGCAGGAAACCAGACTCCATGACAGCCTGAGGTCCCCTCCAGCTCTTTGAGATGTTGACATGCCTATATGCAGGCATAGGGATAGCTCAGTGGTTTGAGCATTGGCCTACTAAACCTATGGTTGTAAGTTAAGCCCTTAAGGGAGCCTTTTGGGGATCTAGGGCAAAGAGATTTAAAAAAAAAGCAAAGGGATGGTGCTTGGTCCTACCAAGAAGGCAGGAGACTGGACTTAATAACCTCCTGAGATCCCTTCCACCTCTGTGAGCTGCATATCTCCATATATATGTGTATATATATATATATATATATATATATATATATACACACACACACACACAGTTTTTGGCCATTCAGTGTGGCAGCACTAACTCAACTTTGTGGGGAAATGAGAATACTCAAAATTGAATTTATAAAACCCACAGTTATAAAATCAAATGTAATACAATCAAATTTATCTGGTAATGTAAATGTAGCCTCAGAATGTCTTACAGAGCAATAAAGTGTGTATTGTGTAATGTGTAATGAACCCATGTTAATAATTAATTGTTCTGCCCTTCTGCTTAGAATTGTGCTGAGATTTTCTACATATTCATTTTTTCTGCATAAGGATGATGAAGAAGCTTTATGCAGTATCTAAAACAAAACATTATCTATAATAATGTAAAGTGTACATTAATCTTAATATTTAGCTTTTGGATAATATGATGCATTTTAAGAATTTGTGAATATATAAACATTAAATGAAGGCATAGGGTATAGATATGGTGGATTATCCATTACATTAAATATTCAAGTCTGTTTGGTATTCATTTCAAAGATGTAAAATTGTACAATAATATATCAACACTGTTTTATTACTGTGATGTTTCTATTATGCTAATTTGTGACTGAGATCATTTCCACTAATGTGTGATTTTTTTAAAAAGGGAAATGTCAAATGCCTATATTTCTTCATAGTAAATTTACATAGCTCACAGTTTAATAAAAAGATTGTATGGAGGATGGTTCCCCCCACCAATTTTATATAACAATCAAGTTCTTTTCTTTTTTATTTTCCTGAAAGGAATTTTATAGCAAAGAACAGCTGCATGTCCATAATAGTTTTGTCACCTGTTCTAAACATTTGGAAGTTGTGTATTCTCCAACAATTATCCTGATGAGATTTTGCTCTCTTTTCAAGATCATGCATGCTTCAAAATATTTCTTTTGATGCACTCCAGCTATCCCAAAGTACTATTTCTACAGAGTCCCTCCCCTCACCCCCTAGAAAAACACAGTTTTAGGCATTGAAATACTTCTTTACCACAAAACAGATGACCGGATACAAAATACAGTCTCCTTGTGGAAGTTTCATGTATAATGTTGTGTATAGAGGCATTTAATTCATATCCACTTTTCTTTATTATGAATTGTGGATTTTTGATTGGGTATGGACAGGAAAAAAAGAAACATAGATAAGATGTGTTGCCCCTACTGATTTAAATTTGTGAATCTGCAACATTAGAATTCTCACATATAAATAAATCTTATGCTACAATTTGATTATGATGTTATGACACTGAACGGAATCTAGCCTAGTATGTCATAAATAAACCAACTCTGATGCTGAACTCTGCTGTGACCTTACAATGAGAAAATGTCATCAACTTTGTCAGATCACAGGCATATCCAACCTCACACATTGTCAGGTCAATGAAGCTGACTCATCACTTCCAAAAGCACTGCCTTTGGGTGTCACAGAGTGATGATAGTTCAATCGATCACTGTAATGAGATACAGTATTGGCTTCTAGTGGCAAAAGTATGAGCAATGAGATTAGGTGGAGAGGATTTAAGACATCACCACAGTATTTCATTGATAAAGAAAGTGGTAAACTGATTTAGAAAAAAATACAACATGATATCAATTCATTTAATCCTTATAAAACTCTGCTTAGTTTACTTTCAACCTAAAATTGCTGTGCCACGTGTTATGTGTGCTAATATCAACATTTATATAAAAGTTATGTAACTATTGTATATGTGTGGAAGAGATGAAGTAGAGAGCACTTGGTCTAACAAATATTTTTCCCCCATTCACAATTGCAAAAGTGGAATTTTCCTCCTATACTTATACTGTTCTAAGATGCAGAAAAGGCAATTGTCAACTCTTGTGGCAGGTGCAGGTTTAAGAATAATATTTTCTGGCCCTTCAAGTCTAGGAATTGAAGACATATGCTGTTAGAAACTCTAGAAAATTCTTCAGTGACATAAGATTATTAGGAATTATTGAAAAAACCCCCCACCACTTGGGCTTCTAAGCTATGGTTTGATCTGTAGAGCTACTTAGCCTCCTTTGAGTCAGTATGGCAAGTCAAGTCTGTGTTTACCTCAGTCAGAGAAAAGAAAAAATGTGACATGACAACTTTTCAATCAATCAGATTGCTTCCTCCTGTAAATTTGGTTACCCTGTCTGCTACTAAAAATTTAGTTGCATTTTGATTATTACTGGACAGTAGTTTCCTTATTAGCCTACAGTAGGCATGTCCAACCCACGGCCCGCGGGCCGCATGCGGCCCTGGACAGCTAGTAATGCGGCCCCACAAGATCGTAAACTTTTAACATTATTATGCGATTTATATACATTAGCTATATTATATATTTTATAAGCGGCCCAAGACAATTCCTCTTCACTCAATGAGGCCCAGGCAAGCCAAAAGGTTGGACACCCATGGCCTACAGTCTTCTGCTGTCTATGGCTTCTACACAACTAGAGATACAACCAAAATAATACCATTTATTTTCTGAGTGGTTATACACCTGCATACTGATTGCAGTAAAGTGGATGGATCTGTTAAGAGTGCATCTGATGTTCCTCTTCCTCAGGTGGGATATTGGTCACCGTGAGGGAAAGTGTTGAAAAATCCTCATTCTGAGGTGATTAATACGTCACTAGCCATAGGCTGTGGTGTCTGTGTGGCTTTCCCCGCATCTTAACCAAATAGCCTTAGGAACCAAGCATTTAAAATAAAAATCTGCACTGTTACCAGTGGTGACTTTATTCCCTATCAAACCCCACTAAAATTAAATAGGATTTATAAAAAATGTACTTCAAAAACTTGTTTTAAAACACTGTATAGGGATAGGTAATACAAAGTATATAGGTGTGACCATTTCAAAGGTCAGTTGATATGAATATTTATAAGAGACATTAATATGAATGAGTTCAAGTTTAAAATTCTATAAGCTGATTGGTAGACTTAGGATGCTTCATTAATATACATAAGGGAATGTTACCTGGTTGCCGGGGCAACCAGGATGCAGACCTGAGCTGACAGGTTTTCAAACAGGTCCGGACTAGCTCTATAAATTTGAGAGCAGACCCCAGGGTCAGTTCAGTTGCGCCGGAGCAGTGGACTGGAGCGGACTAAGAAGAAGAGCTGAAATCACTGAAGATGGAAGACAGAAGAAAGAAGGTGACAAGCGTCGTGTCAATCATCGCTCCCCAGCCGTCATGGGATGCCGAAGACCAGAAGAGGACACACAGAAGAGCTCCTGTTTGTCACCAGCCTTGAAGGCTCAGGTGCTTTTTGCCGGAGGGTTTGTCCTGGCAGGTGACGCCGCCTCACAAGTGTGCGCCCTGCACAGGGACAAATCGCAGCAGCGGTCCTGTGACCATAGCCAGTGGCCAGTGATGGGAACACTAGGCCGTTTTGCCACAAGAGGTTTTTTTGTGTACCACGTTGGCCTTTTTTCCTCCTGTCTCTCTTATTTTTCTCCTCTTTCTGTCAGGCCTTGCGCGGCGCCATAAAAGCACACCTGTGCTGGCCATCCTTTCTTAGCTGTTGTGCCAAGAGACCTGCAGGCCCAGCGCCTGGACACAGAGCGGGACAGAGGAGGTGTCGTAGACATGCAGACTAAAGCCGTAGTAATTGAATTATTGTACCACATAATTATAATAAGTAATTTAATGTGTATATTCTACTTCTGTTGTTGTATATTTGCATGCTGCTACATGTGTTAAGTATTTAAAGAGACAGTAGCACATTAGAAAATAGAGGGCTGGGACTGCCCCAGGCCTTATTTATTGCGGCTTATATTGTGTAATCCTAAACACTCTAGTATACTGTAAAGCACAGGGGGCTGTGTTTAAAAACCAGTCAGAAAGTCTAAACATCCAACATATTAGAATAGTGAGTTGAGTTATTAGCCCTTTAAGGGTATAGAGTTTTCAGTAAACTAAATAGAGCTTATGATATTTATTTTGTAAGACCTGCTCCCCCCTTTTTTCGAGAGGGAGGTTGAGTGACCGGAGAAAACCCAAAGAGGAAACTCTGGAACAGTATTTAATTTTAAGATTTAACCCTTTAAGGGTATATAGGGTGCTGCAGTAAAAGGCAATCCCATTAACGGAGAGTTGTCAAAATAGGCAGTACCAATATAGAAGAAAACCCCCAGAGGGAAAGCTCCGATTAAATAGAAATAGGGCTCTGCCATTAAACAGGCAATCCATTAATAGGGCTCTGCCATAAAAGGTAATCCCAAAAATTAATAAGGTTCTGCAGTAAAAGGCTATTCCAAAACAGGGAGTGGTCAAAATAGGCAGTTCCTTAATAGGAGTCACCCTCAGAGGGACTCCAAATTAAGATCTGCTCCCCCCTTTTTTGAGAGGGAGGTTGAGCGACAGGAGAAAACCCCCAGAGGGCAAACTCCAGAGAATAGGGTTAAGAGCCAAGAGCTTTCCCCAAACCTGCTTGTAGGGGGTAACACTCCACAGCGGGACATATTATAATATTATTATAAAGCTCTGTATTTTAATGACTTCCCTTCACAGCATTCAAAGAAGATACCATGAGAATCCAGGAATTTTCCATGAGTAGAAGGGTTTAGTTTAAGTTACTGCCTGTTGCAGTGTTGCTGCTCGTTGCAGCTTTCCAAGCTTAAAGGCTCTAGTTTTTAAATAAAAAAAACCTTGTGCTAAAGCTAGAAGTGTGAAGGAAATATCTTAGTCTGTAGTAATTGAGAACAATCAGCTCGTTAGCTCTTTGACTGCCTAGTGCAACTTCAATAAATTCTTTGTGGCTCATCTTTAAAAAAAGCCTTGGTTTTTTCTTTCAGGGGAGACCTCTGCTATGCAGCACCAGATCACACACCTATAAACCCCATTGCGATTGGCCACCGTAGACACCGGCCAGAGTGGTGGGGTAAAACTCTGGGGGCACTCACTTAACGCCTTCTTTGGCCTTAACGGGGTGCCCTGAAGTGGTACCATTCGAAAAATTTTCATTTTTACAAAATGTTTTGTCGTGCCTCAGTTTCCCCAATTGCGCGACATATCACCGCTTCGACCGATAGAAAGGTTCCATAGCAATTGAGAGTCTGGTATTCAGAGAGGTGGAGACTTAAAAATCTCTGGGAGAAGAACATAATTGCAGACATGTTAAGCCTTTCCTCTGTGTCTGAAACCCTGGCAGATGGATTTAGGAGACAGGAGAAGCAGCAAGCTGTGGCTTAAAATAATTCATTGCCTCCAATGTAACATCATTTGTGTTACACTGTGGGCAAATACATGAGATGAGGGATAAAAATAGAGGGATGGGGAGAGTGACTTACACCACACATACATGAACAGGATCTGAACAAAGGGAGAAATAAACTTGCTGCATCTGATCAAGGGTCTTCATGGCTTCAATCAATTTTTTCTCCTGCTTATTTTACAGACTACTTTCCTTTAAAGCTGTTCCTGGCTGACTGACAGGCCCTATTCATGAAGCCAGCAGGGGAGAGCTGTAAATATTGTAATTGTGGTGGTAATGCACTGCACCTGGCCTTACAAGTATCTGCTATTTAATACCATAAGGATCCTCAGTGAATGCATGAAGTCAATCACTTGCAACAACCATGCCCGATCTATACTGAGGTCCATGAACCTTTAAAAAAAAAAAAGGTGCTGTAATCCAGCTGGCTTCTTTATAAATTTTGTAGGCATGTCTCAAAAGCAGCTGAAGCAATTAAATTGGGATTCCGTGAAAACCTAATGAGTTAGGTATTAAAGTAATAAAAAAAAGAAATACCTGAGGGTAGCAGACTTTAGCAAGTGTAAGGCACTACATAGTGCATGAACGCTACTGACCATGTTCAAAAGGAAGAAACATCACAGCAAGCAGTGCAGCCATCACTGTATTATAATAGGATAGCAGAAGAGGAATTATAGAAAACATTTGCAGGACATTTTTGATACCATCTAGATTCACAGGAGCTGATTTCTTGTAGGCTGAGATACTCAGGGTATGTCTTCACGACCAAGAAGATCATCCCTGAAGCAGCCACTCTTCCAGAGTTTGATTTAAAGCACCTGGTAGGGATGCAATAAATTGAATTCACAAGGCATCCCCATCAGTTCTGGTATGCTTGCACCCATTAGGAGTAAGGAAAGTTGAGAGGGGCTTTCACTCCCGTAGACTTGCCATAGCGAAGACAGCATGGAAGCCTGAATTAAGATACGTCAACTCCACCTACATAATTAATGTAGCTGGAACTGCATATCCTAAGTCAATCTTCTTCTTTAGTGCAGACCTGGCCTGTGTCTTCAGTCCCTGAACAAATAGGCTCTGGAGTGGGGGGAAGGCGGCTAAGAGTGGAGCTTAATCCATTACATAGATGGAAACAAGCTGGTAAAAAGGTTCTTACCTCTTTAAAAAGAAAAAGAAAGTAAGAGGATGACAGCACAGTGAGGCTCTTCTTTTATAGATTGTTTGTTTGTTTGTTTGTCAGTTAAGGAATTATAAGATAAATGTAATATTGAAAACAAAATAGGTTTTGTTACATTGAGTATGAGTAACTTGAGTTCTTTAGCAGGACAATCTAAAGCTGTCTGATAAAGGTGGAATTAGTATTGATTTTCAAAAACAAATGTGATAATTCATCATGTAGACTTTAATAAAAGCAGCTTTCAGTATTTTTTTCCTTTTAGACCACACTATTTACCATGACGAAAACCATATTTATCCTCTCTGATTTCTTTTTATTCATTTGAACCTAATCAAGTCATCAGGATGTAAGGTTGATGTACTTGGGTTGTGATCAGGAGGGAATGAACCTGAAACCTTAAAGGCTAAAGCACTGTGCTCTCCTACATGAGGTAGAAGCCAGCTGCCTCTCAGCCATGGCTATAGAGCAGAGACGTCACTCGCCCTTGTCTCTGGGTTTATAAATATTTATAATAGACAAGAATTACTGTATTGTGTCGTTGATAATCATCTCTAGATAAGTATGTAAGACAATGACTACTCCAGAGCAGTATGTTAAAACATGGCTGACAACATCAAATCCAATAGTAATTTGGTCCTAGGCACTGACAATGGAGTATGGATATTGGTATCTCATTTGGTAGTGTGCTTTATTGGGTCTAGAAATTATTCTGGGGACTTGATGCTTCCTTGTCTGACATTGTAAAGCAAATGTTAAAAAGCTGCCATTTTACTTTGGTGCATTTTACACTAACTTTCCTTCCACTGTGCACCCTGTGTGCAGGACTATACAACATATAAGGAAGGGCAAAGTTATTGTTAGTGCTGGAAAAAGTGATATCAATTTATTTTTCTTCTCAATTTCTTCTTTGTGTTACCTTAAATTGAGTTTATTTTTGTCACAATACTCATAGTCATTCCAATAGTTTCTCATAATCTTTAGCATGTTTCCCAGAAAGTTATATCCAACTTTTCATAATTTCCCACAATCATTCTGATGCAAAGCCAATGGAGCCAGGAGGTGTAACAGTTCAGGGCTGTAAAAGAAATTAGGAATAAGGGTTCTTTTGAAAACGGGGTTTATTTTCGAAAGAGCCACATCTACACTGCTTTTTTTCTTTCAAAGGAATCTTTCAAAAAGAGATCATGCAAATAAATCATGAGATATGTAAATCAGCACTTCATTTGCATTTTCAATTTCCTTCAGTTGCATTCCTCTTTTGAAAGAGGAATGCAAGTGCATATGTAGCCTGTGAAATTTCATATTGAACTAGATGAAATCATGATATGATTTTTTTAATAATCCTATGACTGCGACATTAACTGAAATGAACCATGAATTTGGTAGGGCTCCCAGCATACTATAATTATGTCAAGTTGGTGTTTTTAAATAGAATGTTGATTTCAAATGCAATCTTAATTAGGATTTATGTGTTCAATTTCAGTACTTAAGCATATTCCTGATGTCAAGTGTTTCATCATCATCATCATCATCATCATCATCATCATCAGGGGGACCTAGGGAGCAACTGAATGGAGATTCAAAGGATCCTAGGGCTACCAGCCACTGCCCCTGCCATAGTAGCAGTGATAGCAGCCAGGGGCTCCAGGGTCCTTTGAATTGCTGTCAGAGTGCTACTTGATGTGGTTCAGAGGCCTGGGTGCAGTGGGACATGCCATGATCTGGGTGGTGCTAAAGTCAGATTGCCCTCAGTCCCACTTCTTCATGGGGTGTGGATCTGCCCCCACACCAAACACACCTAGCCTCAGGGCCTGTAGTGGCAGTGGTCCCCACTAATAATAATAATAATATATTACATAGCGTTCTTATCATGGACGTCTAAATCAGTGAGTATAATTATCCCCTTTAACAGGTGGCAAAACTAAGGAAAAAAGAGATGAAGTGCTATTCATAGGGTCATCCAGTTGATCAATGGCAAAGATGGGATTAGAAGCCAAATCTGTACTCCAAAGTCTGGATATTAGCTTGCAAATAATAATGTTGCATTTTAAAAATGATGTCTTATTCATGTTCATTTCATTTTCAGACAATAAGTGACTGAATCAAAGGCTATTCCTGTCCTTCAAGTCATTATAGAACAAAACACTTTAAATCATATTTATGAATTCTAAATAAGAGTAAACAAAACACAATAATTTTAGTGCTAGTTTTGTAAAAGTAATGTTCAGCAAAATAAAGGTATTCAGACATAAGCCATCAATTTCAGGTTTTCTCAACATCAAGGTAATATAATTCAGTTGAAGGACAGTGAGGGAATTTACCTCTTTCAGAGTTTAATGTAAAAGATGCAATCCATAAAGTCTTAGGTTTAAGACATTAATCAAATCTTAAATGGAGGGCTCTTGTGCTTTAAATAGATAGTAACCTTTTATGCCCTTAGGACTTTTAATTTCTGCCAGCAGTGTGACTTCTTTTCACTTATCACACAACTAAGATTCATGGACAGCAAAATGATTTGACCAGTATTTCTGTCTAGCATTTAAAATGCTGCATGAAATTGATCAGAATATAAACAGATATCTATTGTGTGTCCAATTAATGCTCCTTCATTTTGATAACCTTTAGCATGGTAGTTTTTAAAAAATCATTAGGCCACTGAATTGACTAGCATCTTACATGACAAAAAGAATTACAGTGTCCATTGTTTATTTTAAAGCAATTGAAAAAAAGAAGACATTTTTAATATGTTGACAACTTAAGGTAACAGCAAATATTGAGTGGAAAAATTCTCTCAAGAGATGAAGCAATCAAAGAAGAAAAAAAAAAGCCCAAAAGACATTTTTGCTAGCACAGTTTCAACATAAAATGAATGTGAACTTTGCAAGTGAAACTGTAGTCCTTTAAGGGGCAAATGCTCTACATCTTGCAAAGCTCATATGGAGATGCATGAAGTCTGACCCTGTGCCTCATCCACCCTAGGAACTTATGTTAGTATAATTGATCCACTCAGGGGTGTAAAAAATATATACCGTGGGTGACGTAGTTATACTGAATAATCCCTACTGTGGACAAACCTATGTTACCAGGAAGGCTTTTCCTGGCCACATAGCTGCAGTCTCTCAAGCTATGTCTAGACTAGAGCAATATGTCAGCAGAAGTTTTTGTTGGAAGATATTTTGTGACAAAACTTCTGTCGACAGATTGCAGCTTGTGTGAAATAGAAATTCTGTTTCAATCTCGGCTCTAATAAGGGCTAAATCCTGTGAAATATTGAGGATTTTCTATGTATAGCTAACCAATCTCCACTTACTTATTTTTGTGAGATGTGAGTGTAGTCAGGCCCAGATCCTCTAGGGCAGGGTTTTCCAAACTTTGTATGGTTGGGACCCATTTTTTTTTCAGTACCTCGTTTTTCATCCCCAAAATATAAATGCATATAGAAATGAAAAATGAATAAACTTTCACTGTTAATTATTTTTTCTCAATAACAATAGTACAGAGTGATAATTTGTATATTTTCTAAGGACAGATTTTTTTTTCCCAAGGACTGGTACTGGGCCATGGACTACACTTTGTGAAACGCTGCTCTAGCATATGAAGGTACCTAACTCTCTCTGGGTTGACCTAGTTTCAGGATCCTTACAGGATCAGATACATGGAAATAACTAGAATGTCCTAGAAAAGTATATCTCTATTTGAAGTATGCTTTTGAAGCTTGATGTATGCTTTGGAAGCTTGATGAGGCTCCCGTTGCATCTGTCTGATACCAAGGTTACCTACCAGTTTACAAAAGCAACTCTCTAAAGAGGAAAATGAATGGTATGCATCCAACCACACCTTTTCCCAGTTTATTCTGTTATGTGTGGCCTCCTCTCTTTCCTAAGTTGTTTGTTCAGTTTTACACCTCAGGCGCATTTTCGGAAGCCTTCATTTTTTGGTTTCTTCTAATAGATCCAATCTAACTCTACTAGAGCATTTATAGTTCCTTTAAATATATGCCACAGCCCATTTAGAAAAGGTATGAAAGGGACATGCTATTGCATGAGTTCCCAAGGGAAATTCTACTTGATGCATCTAACAACTCTGGCTGATTTATTTCTGTAGACACCCAGGAATACAATATGGTAGTTCTGGCAGCCTTTCCAAGGATGTAGTCCACATACATACTGTTCCCCTATTTCTGAGGAGATATTCCTTGAATTCTCTCCCTTTTAAAAGGTAATCAGTCCCCACCAGGGTGTGAATAGGAAGCAACAACCTATTGTATCTCACATGACTGTGTCTCTGGGGTGTGAACTGGGGAGAAAAATCCAGGATAAAGTCAAATCCATTGACTGGGGCTTCTTAACAAACATAACTTTTCTAACATATAGCAACATATTTTAAAGCATCCTTTTGTTAGTTTGCCAGGTGAAGCTTCTCAACTGGTTTCCTAAGTACGTTTGTATTGTTTTAGTGAAGAGAAGGTTTCAGGAAGGTGGGGGGAGTATTTTCCTCCATGTACTCCAAAGACTTTTCAATTCCTATATGTACATATACATAAAACATATTGTGGCCGCACTGCTGGTAGTGGTAATTCATATTTTTGTATATTGTCCCATTAGTGGACTTCATATGTCTATATCTATGTCTATATCACTGATTTCTATTTCACAGATCAAGTGGCCCATCAGAGAGTCCATCTATTAACAATGACTGATCTGTGCTGTGTTGTTTGTTTCTTCTTTGTTTTTATTCTGATACCTAGAAAAGGGTATTAAAAGAACACAGAAAGTAGCTCAGTGTTGGGAGATTTCCAAATATCTGTTTCATTCAGACATTGAATAGACCTTTTATCCATCATTGAACCCATGGTAATATTGATTATTCAAAAACAAAAGTTAATCTAAATACAGAAGAGGAAATAAAATGTGAAAGATTTTGTGTTCTGCTTTAATTATTCTGACATTAACTATTTTCCATCAAGATATAATAAGCATGTAAAATATCTACCATATTTAAAGTTTTCAATTTATTCTAGTTTTATTTATATGTAAACAACTACAGAAAAAATAACCACATTAAGACATACAGGGTGTGAATTATGATATCTATTACTTCCAAAGGTGCTTAGTCTTCAACCTTGTTCTTAATAAAGCAACAAACATAGTATGAATTATTAACACAGTTATTCTCACCTTGTTGTGTTTGATTAATTAAAGAGCAATATGTGAGAAATAGGTGTCTGCATGACATATTGCTATGACAAAAGTTCTCTACTTTATAAATCATCAGGCCTGGAACCAAAGTTTCTATTTTCCATAAAACACTGGAAATTAAGGGTCTAATTAAATTAATCAGCCATTTTTAAGTGTCAACTGGTTTTTTTTCCATGACATTTTATGTAGGAGTTATATCACACTTCATATGACAAATTCACAAATGAGACAAACTCCAGTTCTACCATCTGTGTATCAGGATGGCTGAGATGATCACATTGAGGCATGCTAGTGTCAGATATCTCTGTGGAGAAAACAGCTGTTCATCTCTTAGACAATGTATTAAGATGTATACATAATTTCACAAATGAAGAGCAAGTGTAGTGAACACATCACAAAATGGCCCAGGGAAGCATGTGTCCTAGACTGATAGCCATTGTCTACCACTTATTAATCTGTCAGCATCTGGCAGAGCAACAACCACAAAAATTAGCTCTAGTGGTATTGGAACACTGACAACATGTGAAGCATGAAAAATAAGAAATGGATACAACAGGATAAAAAAGGAATGTGTTTCGTTCCTGCTCTGTGGTATTTTTGTGCATCACTGTTGGTTTTAGTTACCTGACAGCCACTGTTAAAAAAGAAAATTCTTCTTTTCCAAAATAATGAATTTTTCTCTTCTTTTAGTGATTTATATACGTACAGATAGGACACTAACTGGATGCATTTAAATATTTGTGCACAAGTATTAAGTTTGGTGTGAGCACACGTGTGGTGGACAAAAAGAGATGGGGTGCACAGAGCTCACAGATAATGCGTGAGTGCATTAGGATACTGAGTGGATAACGGATGCATGAAAAGAATGGCCAGACAGAAGCACAAACAATGTATTTTCAACAACATGCAGGGCCAATGTGGGAAGATTTAGGCCTGATTTTTGCAGCTCACAACCAGCAAAATTGGTTTCGAATCAGCTCATCTGCTAGAGCCACCACTCTGGCTCAAGAATGGTGGCAGCTTTAGTAGGGAATCCTTTCCTATGTTCTCTCCAGCTCTTGCACTTAAAAGGTATAGAGCAATTTTTGTTTTTATGGGGAGTTGTAAGAATGAAGGAGATTGAGGTAAACCAGGTCAGATATGTTTCAGAGGAGTTAGGGGGAAAGTGGAATTTTTGGGGAGAGGGGAAAGGAGTTTGTTTGGGAGGGTGGCTGGGGAACAAACAAAGCAGTTTGTTCTATTTGTACTGAGACAGATGATAAGGCACCAACTCAGCAATCCAGGTGCCAGCTTCCTTGACTCGGAAGAGGCACAGATTCTCCAGGGAAAAAGGCTGGCCATGCAGATTATCTACAGCCACGGCAGAAAGATGGAGTCAATGGAACTGTGCCCCTTGGTTTAATGGCCATGGGATCATCCCAGAGGGGTACTGGGGATACCACAAGAATCAGCCAGTCATCAGCATTCATATGGTTGAATGAGTTCCTTATGATATTTCAGAGGAGCTCAGGTAACATAGTGACTGGTGCTAAAGAAAACTCATGTGTGAGTAAGTTCTTCTTTCTTAATGGTCACTCGATAATGAGTAGGATGTCTTCATGTCACTCTCCTATTTGTGAGTCCATTGGTGGCTGATCAGACCAATTCCGGAGCTGCAAGTCTTATCACAGAAGAGGTAGGTGTTAGTAGCTGTTGGAGGGGCACAAGGCACTTTTTGATACTCTTTTCTTCTTCTCTGCCAGTCTTCATCTGCACTGGGGCAGGACCTCTCATTATGCACCACTCCCTCACAGATTACCATCCTCCACTGGGCACTATCTTAAGCAAGGTTCTCCCAAGTGTTGACACGTATGCTGCACTTTTTCATGTGACTTCAGCATGTCCTTATATCACTTTCACTGGCCCCCCATGCTCCTCTGTCCTCCCTTAAATTAAGAAAATAGAATCTGTTTTGGGAGGCACTGATCAGACATCCGAACTATGTGACTAGTCCAATGAAGTTGTTGATGAATGATAGTGGCTTCAATGCTGGTCACGTTCAGCTCTTCCAGGATGCTATTGTTCATGCACCTAAAGCAGAAGAACAAGCTCTATACCAGTTTCCACATGGACAGACAGGCTACCTATACACTAGAGAATTTTGTAGACAAAATTGGGGTTTTGTCAATAAAACTTATGGAGCATGTATACACAAAATGTGTTTTGTAGACAGAAGCTGTCAACAAAAAAAGTGTGTAGAAACTCCAGGGAGCCCTTTTGTCAACAAAGCAAATCAAAAGATTGATACACTTTTATGTGTATACAGGATCTGTTGACAGAAGTTTTAGCGGAAGATCTCTTCTGACAGTAACTTCTGTAGACAGGTGCTTCTAGTGTAGATGTAGCCACAGATATTACAGGAAATTATGATGAAGTACTTTACTATGATAGTTTTCCTCCACCTTGGGCCTTCTGAAGTGTACATGTTTAACCTTAAGGATAACCAGGTAGCATACCATCCTATAAACAACCCAAAAATTAGAAAATCCCCTGAGCCTACCATCACCAGCATTTCAGTTTTGGCAGGCTTAGCATACCTGGAATGTTTTGTGAGATTTTGCATGAGATAAATTACTTCACATTTATGAACTATTGGTATACATTAACATGACAAAATCTCACGGGGAAGTGGCTGCAAACCAAGTCCTACCAAAGTCCACCAGCAATATGTCCACTCCGGAGTGGGGAGTGCACATACTCCAACCCATGCAGGGTGATAAAAGTTTTCAGGGAGGCTAGTGAGGGCCTGCCTGCTTAGCAACCATTGTGCATAAAGCAGATTAAAGGTAAATGAATAGTGTTTAGTTTAAAGCAAATCATAAAGCACAGTTGTTTTATTTTAAAGTTGCTTGGCATGCAATGATGACTTAAAAGAAAATTCCTCCTTCCCCACCCCCACCATATCAGTAATTCCTCTAGCCCTGACTCCTGAGCCTCCTATATGATAGCCAAGATCCTAGTGACTGAGAGTATAAGGCTGATGAAGTAGAAGACACAACAGCAGGATTGGCAAAGAGACAGAAGTTGAATAGGGAGCCTGGGAGTCAAGAGAACATTTGGGGTGGGTTATGCAGCTTCTGTTCAATTCCACGTCTGTGAGATTTTCACACATTGTATGATGCTGTAAAGAAGCAAATGTCAGTCAGATCAGGGCCACATCAGCAGACATCATCAGTGCTGAGCTACAGGGGCAGGGTTCCCACAAGGTCCCTTCTCCTCTTGTTCTCTAATATTGCACACATTGCCCCCCATACTGAAGGATTCCCTTGCTTTTCTGCAATGACTCACTCTGTTTACATCCATTGCAAAGTGAAATCTGTCTTGAACATAAATTTGAGCTTTCAGGGGCCTAGACTGTTTTCCTCTCCAGAAACAAGTTGCCTGACAACGTGCAGGGATAGGGATGAGACAGGTAGACGGGAAAAGAGTTTATTTTGGCCAGTCTCCTGCAATTAAAGCAGCACAATGGTCACAAAGACATTTCTCAAGGTCATTGACAAAACTTCTGGGCAAGGCAGATTTTCTGACACCCACCATCTTTTCAGTCCATCTGTGCACATCCCTAAGGCTCTTGAAAATGGACATGTGTCTGTGCACAGAAAAGTGCAATCCTACATACTCCATAAAGTGCATGCAGATTGTTCTTTAAGAATACAGCCATGCATCATTTTGGGAAGGATGGTGGAGGGCAGAATTGTTAAATTCCTGTTCTCAAGTAACTCCAAGCCTCTGGGGGTTCCATGCCAATCCCAATCCTGGATAAAGGAGGAAGGTTGGTCAGATGAGTAACGATATGCTTACCGTGAAACAACAATATGAATGAAATCTGATGCCAGTAAGACTAAATGATAAAAGATACCAGCTCAAACATCGCCTAGATAAATAAGGTCCACAGCACCAACTGAGCGATCAGGGTTGGGTCGATAACTCGGTTACTGAAAGAAAATTACAACTAACACATCTGTTATCAACTGGAACATGGAACGGCCAACACTGTGGGGGACTGGAAAATTACATCTGCTTTGGAAGAAGATGGAGATAGTGACGAGTTATACTTGGACTGGTGGAGATGTGTTGGATGGCATCAGGTGAGATGTGTGGTTGTGAAGTCATTTGGTCAGGGAATGAAATGAAGCATGAAGCAGGAGTCGGATTCCTTCTTAGCAAAAGAGCTAGAGGATCATTATTAGGATAGAAACCAGTGAGTGCAAGAATGATGTTAGTGAGATTGGAAGCAAAACCATTCAAAATCTCGGTCATTCAGTTGTATGCACCCACATGAAACACTACAGAGGAGGAAACTGAGCTACTCTGTAAAGACTTGACAAAGATGATGGAAGAGATACTGAAGAGAGATGTGCTGATCATTAGAGGAGATAGGAAAGATAATGAACAGATAATGATGTTGGAACAGATAATGAAGATTGGGAGAGAGTCATGGAAATGTTTGGATACAGAGAAAGAAATGAACTAGGTGAGAAACTACTAGAGTTTGCTGTGGAGCATGAGATGATAATCTGCAACACGATATTCCCACAAAAGGACTGTAAGAAGTGGACATGGCAATCGAATGACAGGAAGTCCAAGAACATGATAGACATGATTTTGATAAGAAGAAGATGGGTAAAATTAGTACTGCAGTGCTGAATTTTCCGAGGAGTGCATAAAGACTTTGACCACATTCTAGTGATCACAAACATCATGATAAAACTCAAAGGAAAGTGTAAGATACAATTTAAGAAAAGAAGAGATGTGGTGTGGCTAGGCGAGGAAGAAATAGGGAATGCATACAGAGCAGTGATTGAAGAGAAGATCAGGAATGCAGGCACAGAGAATGACCTAGATAAAAGTTGAAGGGATAGTCACGGTGGTAGAAGAGGCCAATTGAGCAGATGGTTCCAAAAGAAGGGAAGATCAATAAGAAATGGATTACACAGGAAATGCTGAAGTTGGTCCAAGAGAAGAGAGCATTGAAGAGCAGAAGGGATGTTTCTGAGAGGGCGGAACATCAATATAGGGTGAAATGCAATGAAGTAAGGAAAGCAGCCAGAAAGGATAAGGCAAAACAGTTAGAGGAATAGTGTGAAGATATAGGCTACGTCTACACGGGGATGCTACATCGAAATAGCTTATTTCGATGTAGCAAAATTGAAATAAGCTATTTCGATGAATAACGTCTACATGTCCTCCAGGGCTGGTGCAATCGACGTTCAACGTCGACGTTGGACAGCACTACATCGAAGTAGGCACTGCAGGGGAGTGTCTACACACCAAAGCGGCCCAAATCGAAATAAGGGTACCAGGAACAGCTGCAGACAGGGTCACATGGTGGACTAGCACTTCCCGGGCAACAGCAAGCCGGTCCCTTAAAGGGCCCCTCCCAGACACACACAGCCTGCACAGCACGTGGTCTGCAGAGCTACAAGCACGCACACCCCGTGGAAGCAGCATGGACCCCCAGCAGCAGCAGCAGCAGCAGCAGCAGCAGCAGCCAGAGGTCCACACACCTGCCCCTGGAGAAGCAGTGCTTGCCCTGCTTAGTGCCATGCAGGAGGCAGCTGACCATCTTTTATTGGAGGAAGATGAGCTGCCCCCAGGGGATGAGGAAGCAGCCCCAGACCTTGCTGCCCTCCCAGCGCCCCCTGCTGCACACGCTGCCGGCTGTGGAGCTACCGCACGAGCACGGACTGGTGCGAGCGGCTGGTGCTCGGCAAGTGCGACAACAACCACTGGCTCCGGAATTTCCAGATGAGCCGGCAGACATTCCTGGAGCTCTGCCAGTGGCTCACCCCTGCCTTACGGCACCAGGACACCTCCATACGAACTGCCCTCACCGTTGAGAAATGGGTTGGCAGTGCTGTCTGGAAGCTGGCCACTCCAGACAGCTACCGATCCGTAGGGCAGCAGTTTGGCGTGGGCAAGGCCACCATCGGGGCTGTCCTCATGGAGGTAAGAAGACCCGGTGGGGGGAGCACGGGGGGGAGCCCTCAGGGGGAGGGGGGTAGCCCAGGGGTGGAGGGCCAGACACACCCAGCACACCCCTCACCGGTGCTCTCTCATGTCCTTCCCCTGCAGGTCATCTGTGCAGTCAATGCCCTGTTCCTCCACAGGCTCATGTGGCTTGGGGACCCGGATGCTGCCATATGGGAACCCATGTCCCCATCTGTGCCCCGGAGCACAGCGGAGGATGCTTCCTCAATAGGAAGGGATACCATTCCGTGGTCCTCCAGGCATTGGTGGACAGCCGGGGCCACTTCCTGGACATTTATGTTGGCTGGCCTGGCAGCACCCACGACGCCCAGGTGTTCAGAAATTTGGGCCTGTGCTGCCGGCTGAAAACGGGGACCTACTTCCCCCCAGTGGGAGATCCCTGTGGGGGACACCACCATGCCCCTCTGTGTCGTTGCAGACGCGGCATACCCCCTCCAGCCCTGGCTTATGCACCCCTACACAGGCCATGTCACAGCCAGCCAGAAGTGGTTCAACGCGTGCTTGAACCATGCACGCCAGGTGGTCGAGCGTACTTTCGGCAGTCTCAAAGGGTGCTGGAGGTGTGTCCTCACCCGCCTGGATGCAGGCCTCACCAACATCCCCCAGGTTGTGGGTGCGTGCAGTGCACTCCACAACCTGGTAGAGAGCAAGGGAGAGGCCTTCTTCCAGGGCTGGGCTGTGGAGGCTGGCAGGGCCGACGTCCAGCCATCCCCTGCCCCCAGTCGCCAGGTCGACCCTGAGGGGATCCGGGTCCGGGAGGCCCTGCGGGCCCATTTTGACCAGGGTGCGGGTTGAACGCTGGCAGGGCCAGCTGCGGGTGAGCCACCCACTGCACCCCCCCACATCCTCCACAACACTCCCTGCCCCCACACTCACACCACAGAGCACTGGAGAGCACACACCCCCACACTTTTCTTTGAAATAAATGGAAATGTTGTTTCCAACAAAACAGTTCAACCTTATTATTAACAGAAGAAAAGGGGGGAACTATGTACATCGGGGGGCAGCCACTAAAACAGGGGTCCAACAAAAACTATTAATAAATGGGGGAATGTCCCTAATGTCCAGCACCCGGTGTAGGGGGGGGCGCGACCCACGTCTTGGCCACAGCCCTGGTCGAGGCTGGGTGGGGGCCGGGAGAACCGGCAAATACAGCAGGCCGGTTTCTGCAGGCCCATGGTCCCCCTTGGCGTCAGGCCCAGGGTGGCAGATGGTGGAGGGACGGCAGGTGGAGTGGTGGGTGGAGCAGCAGGCAGAGTGGCAGGTGGCGCAGTGTGGGGGCCAGGTGCTGCGCAATGTGGTCGAAAGTGCACATGAAGGCCCCCCAAGCCTCCTGGCGCCAGGCCAGCGCTCGCTCCTGGAGCTCTAGCTGCCACTGCTCCACCCGCAGGCACCACTCCAACACCTCCAGATGACGCCGGAGGGTCGTGAGCAGCTGGGGGTCTGTGGCCGTCCGCAGGTGGCTCCTCCATCAGCCTCGTCCTGGGGCTGGTCAGTGCTCCGCCGAGGGGCTGGCCTGCTGGGATGGCCCCAGTGGACTCTCCGGGACCACGGACACCTCGCCAGTGCTCTCCAGGCCCTTTGATGGTGCAGCTGCGGAACACAGGAGGGGAAGAAGAGTGGAGACAGCCGTTAGTGTGGGCCCTGACCAGTGGACCTTGTACCCCCATCCCTCTGCTGCTGGTTCCCCATCCCCGTCCCCCAGAGATGCTGCTGCTGCTGATGGGTGTCCCACCCCCCCAAGGGGGACCCTAGGTTCTGCTCCCCCCATCCCCAGGGATGGGGCATGGCGCTGTCCTGCTGCGGGGGCAGGGGCTGATGCACTCTTCTGAGGGACATGCTACTGCTGTCCTTGGGGCCATGGTCATCTGGGCGTGTGGAGGGACCTGGTCGTGTCCCCGCCCCTTAAACCCAGGGGTGTGCACTGGGGGGGTACATACCTGATGGTCCGCTCCCATGTTTGGGGGACACCCTGCTGGAGCTGCGGGACGGAAGGGCGATGCGAAGCCCCCCGTCGCTGGAGGACTCCCCCTCTTCCTCGTCTGGCATCCCAGGGGTGGGATCCTGGGGGGGCCCTGGGGAGCAGGGCTTGCCTCTGGGGCGGACTCTGTCTCCGGGCCTGCTGGGGCTCGTTGGCCGAGGTGTCAAGAGTGGCGGGGGGGGAGGAAGTGTACTGGGGCCCAGGGTGGCCCTGAGCTCCCTGTAAAAGGGGCGCGTGGTGGGGGTGGCCCCAGATCGGCTGGCCGTGTCCCGGGCCTGGGCGTAACCCTGCCGCAGCTCCTTGACCTTACTCCTGATGTGGTCAGAAGTGCGGGCAGGGTGACCCCAGGCAGCCATGCCCTCGGCCAGCCAAGCAAACACATCCGCATTCCGCCTCTTGCTCCCCATTACCTGGAGCAGCTTCTCTTCACCCCAGAGCCCCAGCAGGTCCCAGATCTCAGCCTCCGTCCAGGAGGGGCCCCACTGCCTCTTCCCCGGCTGGCTGCCAGCCTGGGAGCCCTGGGTCCCCTTGGGGGGGTGCCCTGTGGGCGCTTGGGGGGCTGGCTGGATGCCAAGGGGTGCAGTGTGGTGGGCTGCAGCTGACGAGGGACGTGCAGGCTGAGCAAGCGGCTGTTCTGCTGTCTGCACGAGCTCTCAGCTTCCTGCACAGGAAATAAGTGGGCGGGGAGCTTTAAGGGGCTGCTGCACGCGGCGACCATAGAGCTCAGGGGCCAGAGAAACCGTCTCTCAACCCCTCAGCTGATGGCTGCCATGGAGGACCCCACTATTTTGATGTTGCAGGACGCAGATCGTCTACAAGTGCCCTACTTTGACGTTCAACGTTGAAGTAGGGCGCTATTCCCATCTCCTGATGGGGATAGCGACTTCGACGTCTCACTGCCTTACGTTGATTTCAACTTTGAAATAGCGCTTGCCACGTGTAGACGTGGCAGGCGCTATTTCGAAGTTGGCACGGCTACTTCGAAGTAGCCGTCTCATGTAGACGTGGCTATAGAGTGGTATTATGGCCAAAGAAAGACCAGGGAGGTGTATAAAATGATTAGGAATATTAATTAATAGGACATGTCAGCCAAAGCAGATCATGGTCAAAGATGAGAATAAAGAGGTGCTCATGAACAGGGAGAAGATTGTGCAGTGATAGATGAGATATTTTGCCGATTTGTACAAAGCGCAGTTGGACCCGAGTGTCTCAGAGAGACTGAACAAAGAACTGAAAGAGATATCTCCACTGAGCATCAAGAGTGAGACCAATATTTGAAAGAGGAAGTGAAAAGAGCAGTAAAAAGGCTAAAGAACAACAAGAGCCCTGGAAATGATAAGATCATGGGAGAGATGATCAAATACTGTAGAGAAGGTGTGATTCAGGAAATACGGCGACTATGTAATATAGTATGGAACGAAGGGAGGGCACCTAAGGAATAGACAAGATCTATGCTAGTGACAATACACAAGAAAGAAAGTACATTGGAGTGTAAGAACTACAGAATGATTACCCTAAGGAGTCATCTAGGCAAGGTGGTGAGATGATACTGATGGAGAGACTGAGATGACAGGTAGAAGAACATCTAGTGGATGAGCAAGCAGGGTTCAGGAAAGATAGAAGTACCATACTGCAGATATTGTCACTAAGACTGATAGCGGAGAAAGCTTGATGGGAGAACAAGAATATCTACACTTGCTTCGTCAACTTTCAGAAGGTATTTGACAGTATAGATCAGAAAGTGACTTGGGTGATGTTGGAGTCATATGAGCCATGTCTACACGTGCACGCTACTTCGAAGTAGCGGCACTAACTTCGAAATAGTGCCCGTCACGGCTACACGTGTCGGGTGCTATTTCGAAGTTAACATCGATGTTAGGCGGCGAGACGTCGAAGCCGCTAACCCCATGAGGGGATAGGAATAGCGCCCTACTTCGATGTTCAACGTCGAAGTAGGGACCGTGTAGTTGTTGCGCGTCCCGCAACATCGAAATTGCGGGGTCCGCCATGGCGGCCATCAGCTGAGGGATTGAGAGATGCTCTCTCTCCAGCCCCTGCAGGGCTCTATGGTCATCGTGTGCAGCAGCCCTTAGCCCAGGGCTTCTGGCTGCTGCTGCCGCAGCTGGAAATCCATGCTGCATGCACAGGGTCTGCAACCAGTTGTCGGCTCTGTGGATCTTGTGTTGTTTAGTGCAACTGTGTCTGGGAGGTGCCCTTTAGGGGAGTGGCTTGCTGTTGAGTCCGCCCTGTGACCCTGTCTGCAGCTGTGCCTGGCACCCTTATTTTGATGTGTGCTACTTTGGCGTGTAGACGTTCCCTCGCTGCGCCTATTTCGATGTGGTGCTGCGCAACGTCAAAGTTGAACATCGACGTTGCCAGCCCTGGAGGACGTGTAGACGTTATTCATCGAAATAGTTTATTTTGATGTCGCTACATCGAAATAAGCTACTTCGAAGTAGGCTTCACGTGTAGACGTAGCCATGGAGTGGATAGCAGACTGATACAGTTGTTGAAGGATATCAATTACAATGAAGAGGGAGTGAAGAGAATGTGTGGGGAGTTGGGAAGTTGGTTTAGAAAGAGTAGAGTTAAGAGACAAGAAGATCCGATATTGCTGAGTATCTTCATCGTACATCTAGAGAGAGTGATGGACAAGATCAAAGAAACTGTAGAGGAGCTATCTCTGCATGTGAAAAGAAGTAACAACTTGAGGTTTGTGGATGATATGGTTATCATTGAGGAAGATTAGGAGAAGCTAGGGAAAATGGTCCAGGTGTAAACAAGGAAGGAAAGTGGTACGGACTGATTATGAACATCAATAAAACAAAAACAATGATATTTGGAGATAAGGAAATAGGAAGAAAGATCAGTGTTGATGGGGTTCAACTACAGAACATAGAGAAGTTTACGTATCTGGGGAGTAACATAACACATGATCTATACTTTAAGAAGGCAATAGTGAGTAGAATAGCGAAAGCAAGAGCGAGTTTCAAGGCAATGGATGAGATCTGGAAAAGCAAAGCTATTAGCTCAGGAAAGAAGCTGAGCGTCTTGAAAATGTGTATTCAGTAATATGTTGTATGGATGTGAGGCATGAGTGATAACAAAATATTCAGATGAAATAATATTGGCATTCAAGAGGAGTTGTTATAGAAAGATCCTGAAAATACGATAGATGCAGAAGGTCACCAACAAGGAATTATATAGGAAGATACAGCCAAAAGAGGACCTACTGCAGAAGGACATACAATGGAAGTTACAGTTATTCGGGTATATTTGCAGAATGAATGACGAACAAAAATCAAGATCCTGGTATTTGGTATAATGGATGATTCGAACAGGAGAAGCAGACCCCACAGAGAATGGGTAGATGATATAGTAGAGTGGTGAGAAGCTAGTTTACAGAAGCTAAGCCACTCTGCATTGGACATGGAAAGATGAAAGGAAATAGTGAGAGAGACATTAGACACCAATGGGCGCTGAACCCATGATTGTTGATGATGTTGTCAAGTAAACTTTATTCAATTATTTCCCAGTAAACTGAATCTGGATTAAATATTGCAAGATTCCAACTACCCTTATCACTCAGGCTTTGTCTACATGTGGAAGTTGGACTAGTAAACTTTAAGCACTCTCACTTTAGATAATCTGGTGCAGACAGATGCAGTGAGACATTTGAAAGAGAAGCAGATCAGAGTGGACTACTGAACTTTTAGAGCACAGCAGCCAGGGCCACACATCCAGGTGGCACATGGTAAGCTAGTCTGGTCTATGCATTCACACCAAAGTCACAGAATATTGAGTGACTGGGGATACTAAGCAGCACACAGGGACATATGGGTAAATTAAGCGGGGAGAACTGAGGTGCCGTATGTACAGGGGACATGCTTTATTCAGAAATTAGCCCAGTAAACAGAAGGATTGTGAAGCAATTAAAAAATCAAAAATATAATTTCTCAATGTAAATGTTGAAGATCATTTCAGATTCTGATCACTCATTGCTTATTTACCTTATTTGGTATGCACTGAACATTGATTTTCATGTGCTAAGACCAGACATCACCATTCTATTATGCTTAGGTGAACTCTACTGATTTTATTTTATTTTTAATGTTATTAAAATCCAGATAAAATAAAATGGAAATCAAACATTTTAAATCCTTCTAAGCCTTCCTTGCTAATGTTAATCAAGAAAGAATTAGCAACAAAGAGAATTCTAAAGTCATTTGTGAAGTTATTCATAACCTGAATTTATTTCCTATTCCGCTGATTAAATTACATGTCTGAGTAATTCTTAATTACATTTTGCCCTATGATTTCAAAAGCTTTCTATCTTTAAGGTCTGTTAGTAAACAAATGAAAATGAGAAAATAGAACATGTCCAATTAAATTCACACAATGTAAAAACTTAATCATTGCATTTTGGTGAAAAGAAGTTGCCTTTAATAGAGTCAGGTAAAATTATCTTTTTGCCTCTAGATTTTACCATAAACACAGTGCAGATAACATGAGATATTCCATATAGGTTATATTTGGGAAATGTGATCTTTTGTGGGGAGACAGCTAGTAAGTTCTAACAAGTAACTAATTGTAGCCAGAAAACAACTGGTGTCATGTAATACATAAATAATTGTCAAGCTTTACCCTCTGTTATATATGTTTTTCATTACCACCTGTGAATTACCTTTGCTGTAGCCTGCTACACTGTGCCCCATACAACATATTCATATGAGAAAGAAAGAAAGAGGTCACATCTTATTTTAGTTTTAGTTTTTACTTAGAAAATAATCCAACACCAAATTTCTAGCTACGTGGGTACAGTGTAATATAAATGATATTTTTTGTAAGTTACAAGAGACTTCTTCCACTCACACAGCATCATCATCACCACCACCACACCCCACCTCATCTCAGAGGCTATGCAAAGAGAGAGAAGCCTCGTGTTGTTTCCTACAGGTTAGCAATCGAGGTTCACACCAGTGGGGAATGTGGGAGCTTTCACATCAATCATCAGAGTTTTACCTCAAGCTATCTAGCTGTCATAACTGTCATTCAGATACATGGAAAGGGGAGCGGGGGAGTCTGAAACAACTAGAACCCAAAGTGATGTCATAATACATGTACTGAAGTCAACACCATAAATTCTTCCCAAAAATGATTAGTAATGCAGCTGACAACTCACAGTAGCTAATGTGGTGCTACTCATGAAGGGTTAGAGCTGTTACTAGCAGGCACCAAAAAGGAAGTCAGGATCTGTGCGAACAAGAACTAGTGTCAATTTTGTGTTTGCATCTGCCATGGGTGTGTTGGGTCTTTATTATTTCTAAAGAAAGTAGGAGTAATAGAATAAAGTTACAGATTACTTTTTATTAATTGTTGCAGGGCCAAGAGACCTTTGCCAAGACCAGACTTCACTAGAATAAACTGTCAACAGAAGTTTCTGTTGGAAGACATCTTCTGACAAAACTTCTGTCAACAGAGCATGACTGGACTGCCAAGTGGATCAAAAGAGTGATCTGCTCTGTTGACAGAGAGTGGCTGGACTGCCTGGCTGTTCTCTAGATACAACAGCCAACTGGAAATACAGCAGACAGGGATTCAGGGTTAAGGGACTGGCAACAGAGGGGGATTCGGCCAGCAGAAGCACAGCCACACGGCCTCTTTACTGCTGGCAACCCCCTCTGTGGAGAGCAAAATCTCACATGGCTATGCTAATTAGCCATGCCAGTATGCAAAGAGGGAACAATTTGCTGTTTCTAGAAACCTCATTAGTATAGCACTGTTGGCAGCAGCACTATGTTTTGCGGCCATGTAGATGTGGCCCTGGTGTCCTGGAACCCCAGTCTGTTGACAGAGGTCCTCCAGGAATGTCCAAACTGTCTTTCTGTTGACAGGATCTGTTAACCTAGGCATTCTTCCTCATGGGGGAGTGAGATAAGGCTGTTGATAAAAGCATCGCGTTCTGTCAATTTACTATTCGACAGAATGCCCTGGGAATCTGAACACTCCCTGGGTTTTGTCAAAACCCTCTAGTGTAGATATAACCTTAGTAAGAAATGGTCCCTGCACCAATTGCTTGCTGTCTGTGAATTGCATCATTAAGAAATATTCTGAGGATCTGATATGTATCTGCTTTACATATTTGAACATTGAGTTTAAAAAAAGACACTATTTAATTTGGGAGCCTCCGGTTATTTTATTTTGTAATCTCTCCTCTGAGGATCAGCCCTTTTTAGGGGATCTCAAATTGGGAATGAGAAAATGGAGGTACACCACTTTTGACAATCTTGTCGTAGATTCCTAACATTTTTTTGGTATGGTATTTCATTAAATAATAGATTTTTTAAGACAGAAGTGACTATTATCCTTCTGTTAGATGACTATCATCTATTCCATTCTACCTATGTGATATCCAATATATAAGTATTTTTGTAACACCATTCACATTTTCAAACCTAGTTATACTGATCCAGTGTATTCACAAAGCAATTTATCAACATTTATTCATTATCCAAGTGGCAGACTACTTGTCATAATTAATTATTGAAGTAATAAATAGTCTTATTAATAAAAACTGATGACAAGAGCAGAATGATTTCCTTGATAAAGACTGATGACAGATTTCAGTATCTGACACGACATTTGGTACACTGTGGAGATTGAATCTAAGGCCTCCTGCATGGATAATAAATTGTTATTTCAGAGAATAAAATGATTGATACATTTGCTTTCTGAGGGAAAAAAAAAATCACCTGGGAAAAACTTCTACTCCCTAACTTATTTAAACAGACCACAGTGAAAATTTTTCTCCTTGCGACAAATTTAATTTTCCAAGGAAAGTGACAGCATTTTGGCAGTAAGAAAGCAATTGATGCCTGCTTGTGTACATGACTTACAGATTCTTTTAAAAGTCAAATTTATTTGAAAAAATCTTCTGGCATTCTTTCTTATATATTTTACACAATCTCTTAGCAGTTCTTGGAGGAGTGGCTGCAGTTTAGGAAAGGGATGGTGGGAAATCATGGTAGATGACATCACAGGAAGGTCCACACTAAGACAAATGAAGTATGTCAGATTACTTTGCAAAGGCTATTCTTACCACTGCATGGCTGAGTTGGCCTGGCACAAGCTCATTGCATTTGTCTATTGATTTGATCTTACCTTTTATGGCAAACCATCCTTAGAGACCATTTATCTTATGACAACGTGGAAAATGGGTGTGTCAGGATGTTTAAAAAAGGAGTGGAGGGGGCTCATACAAAGTAAAACAAGAAAAAAAATCTGCCGTGTACATTGGTTTTATTCATAGCTATTACCACAAGCTAAAATCCAAATGACAAATATTTTAAAAATGTGCTTTACCATGGAGTACCCAGGAGCCAAAAATGCTTTCCGTTTAAGTTATTCATTATGTTTAGTTTTCCCTATTTTCTCTTTAAAAAGTACAACTCCTACTAATTGGTTTTTAGATATTACAAAATAGACCTAACATACGCTGTGAAATTTAAAACTAAATGCTAAAATATAACAACTTTATTTGGTTTTCATGGCTATGCTGTCAATAAATTAAATGCCAACATTTTATTTTTAAAAGCAACATTTTACAATTACTAGTACATGTGACACACTACAAATTTCTACTCAGATCCTACTCTGCACACTGTATCTTCACTCTTCCTTTCAGTCTTCTAAATTAAGTATAATGAAGGTAGTGGCCTTTTTTGTATCAGAGATACTTTTGTTCTCCTGCTTGACAATGTTTGTACTGAAACTAGATGTAGTGTAGTCTTACAATGTATATGTTAGCCCCACAGTTGCTTTTTTAAAAATGATGACTGTCTTTCACATTGTATTATGGTCTGAAAAGAGAAATTCAAATTAATAGAGCATTTATTTTTTCTGCCCATCTAGATGTTCTACTTTAAAGTCAAACATAATATTTCTTGGAAATGAGTAGCCATCCCTATATAATTTTCTGTTAATTATTTCTTTTATATCTTTTATTTTAAATGGTTTGTAAAAGCAGCCTTACCAGCAATAGAGTAATAATATGGACATTTACAAAACATTATTTTTAAATTGTGATTTTTAATATTTTATATTAAACTATTATAAGATAAGTACCATATTCATATAAATTATAGACTGTTCAGCCAAATGCTCACATGATTTAAACTATTTGGTTTATGTTATACTCTGTACTTTAGGGTACTGTAATTCTCATAATTCTTTCTAAATTGTAAGTATGACCATGATCTAATGAGCAGCACAAAAGTAACATAGCTGTAGCTTTGTCTCCACTGCATTTTGCTCAGACCAATAAAACTGAATATATGAAGGGTCATCATGGGATTTAAAACACCTGAAATAAATACTATACATATATAATTACGGGATCTAGCCAAAAACATATATAGAAGGTTGTGACAGAGTGTGCATACCCCACAGTGGACTGGGGGTGGCGGTCATGCCTGTACTGAGAATGTCCCAAGTGCTGAGGCAGTATAAGAAGGAGAAGATCAGCTCAGTCTGGGCAGGTGACTGGAGAGGAAAGTCCTCCTGCAGAAGCTCTTGGGGTAGGCCAGTTGGAGACTTTTTAATCTTTACTTTCCTGTGTGCAAGTGCTATGTAAGATTTTTCTGTCAAATAACAATACCTTTCTGGAGATAAAACATTTCAAAACAGACATGGTTGTATAAAATTAAACATGTATAAAGATAAGTTTTAACATTTTGAGCACTGACACTATGGGCTCGTCTACACTAGTCCCCTCCTTTGAAGGGGGCATGTAAACAAGCCCAACAGGAGAATAGCAATGAGGTGCTGTGCTGCATATGCAGCACCAGAATGTTTTGGGAGTAAGGGCACTTTGAAGTAGCACAGGTACTTCAAAGTGCCTGTGGCTACACTGCTAGCCGCGTCTTCGAGGTTAGCAACGTTGAAGTTCAAGCAGTGGGAATTATGCTACTGATGTACTGCATATGCAGCTCAGCACCTCATTGCTATTCTCCTGTTGGGCTTGTTTACATGCCCCCTTCAAAGGAGGTGCTAGGGTAGACGAGCCCTATGTGTTGTAGAGAGTACAATTGCCATTTCCTCCACATGCTCTTCATTAAAGAGGCTTTACGAATTTCTGTTGATCACGTAGGTATTACTGGCTTAACGTATTGTTGAAAACAAAACCCATTATTACAATGAAACAGAAGGAACCTTTTATATTTATTTTCTTATAAGATATAATGGACCCAATCCACTACGGAGTTCAATGGAATTGTTGGTTGTGGCTACCCAGAAGGAGTGGTTCTGGACAAATTGCCCATATAAAACTAATAGGACATTTTTCTGGACAGATTTTAACTCAGCAATAGACAACCAAGACAAGAGAGTGGCTTCATGATTGACAGTGATGGGAAACATGGAGCCTGTGCCCTACATGGTCCTTGAACCCCTTCTCTGCCCTTTCCAAACCTCTCATACACTGGGGCTTCCACTTCCTTCCCTCCCAGTACTTTCAGAGTGCCTCAAATCACCTGATCCATGTTCCACATTCACTTGTTCCCATCCTTCCCAGAGCTTGAACAGCCACAAACTGCCGATTTACAGCATTCCAGCTCTGGGAGGGAGGCAAATAAATGGAGACAGAGCATGAATCAGGCAATTGATGGTACTCTGAAAGTGCTGGGAGGGAGAAGGAGGAGGAGGAGGAGGAAACGAAGGGCTTCGTACATGAATGTGTGAGACGCGCACGGGAAGAAAGCAAACAGGAGGTGAGCAGGCTGCAGATGGAAAGCCAGTGAACTGCATTCAGCTTCAGGTTGCACCCCACTGTTCTAATTCCACTTTTATCACCTGACTGCTTAAGTTTTAAGAAGCTTAAGTAAGCTTCTCTGGATGCTTTGATTCTGGTTACTTTGAATTCACATTGAGTAAACTGCATTAGTTTGAGTTTTTTTTCACACCTCTGGTGCACTGAACCTTTACTGAGTGATTGCCCTAATGTAACTACATTGGTGCAATTAGGTTAGTGGCTAAAACCCCAGTGCAGACAAGGTGTAAAATTTTCAGAATCACCTAGGTGACTTGGGAACCTACATTCTGTTGTTAAAAGTGACTTAGGTTCATAGGAATAGATCTGTGTGAAGAAGTAATATTTGAATTCAGTGTCTGAAGTGAAGTAGAAGAAATTGAAGAAGTGGGTCTGTCCCACGAAAGCTCACCTAATAAACCATTTTGCTAGTCTTTAAAGTGCTACTTGACTGCTTTTTGTTTTGATAGAAGAAATTGGTTTGGGTTGATGACTGTCTCAATTTTTTTCTGGTGAAATTAAAAGGCTAACTCACATTGGCTACATCTACGCTACAGAGATATTTTGAAAGAAATTCTTCCAGAAGATCTCTGCTGAAAAAACTTTTCGTTTGAAAGAGTATGTCCACACACAAAAAAGGAATTCAAAAGAGTGATCTGCTCTTTTGAATGAGAGTATCCACACAGACCCCACTCTTTCAATAGAAGTGGTCAGGAATCAAAAAATCAGGCCCCCTGGGGACTGCTCCTTTAAAAAAAAGGGGCCTGCAGAGTGTCTACACGTTTTCTTTTGAAAGAAGCTTTTGAAAGGGGGTGGTCTTCCTGAAACAGGAAAGGAGGAGTGATTTTGAAAGGAGCACCATATTCTTTCTATTTAATTTTGAAAGAACACTTTTTGCGTGTAGATGCTCTGTGGGATCTTTCTAAAGAGTCCCCGTATGTTGAAAGAACTTACTAGTGTAGAAGCAACCATTTTGTTCAAACTTATTTTATTTTTTTAAATTATTTTATTAATAAAATTGAGTTAAATTATGAAAAAATAAAAGCATAAAAATTAAAGCATTGCATTTCAGAAATGCCAAAACAGTTTTAACAATTCCAAGAGAAAAAATATTCACCTGAAATATTTTGCTGTAATCCACTTTTCTTCATTAATTATTTTAGTCAAAATAATACTGTATTTTTTCCATGGAAAGAAATTTCTTACTCTGCTTAGGAATAAAATTCCCACATGATATGTGGGACCCTTAGTTTTAAATTCTTAATCCAACCCAAACAGAAAAGGGATTTAAATCTGAGTTCCTATATTCTAGGTGAATGTCCAAAACACTGATCTATTTGGCATCCTGAAGAATGACTGTGCCCCACAATTATATTTTGTACAAGGTATGTTCTGATATTATCTCTGGGTTTAGAATTTACCAGCAAATGGGCAGGAAGACCACAGCCAAGGGTTTGCCATGGGTCACAATTCAACCCAGGTTGTTAGCTGTAACACCATTACATTTCCACTCTCCTTTATGGCAGCGAGACTTGGACCCTGTATGCCCGTCAGGAAAAGAGGCTGAACGTCTTCCACTTGCTCTGCCTCAGGCGCATCCTTGGAATATCATGGAAGGACAGAGTGACCAACACCACCGTCCTCGAGCAAGCTGGAATCCCAACCATGCACACCCTCCTCAGGCAACATCGGCTCCGCTGGCTTGGCCACGTCCACAGGATGAATGATGGAAGGATTCCAAAAGACATCCTGTATGGTGAGCTAGCCTCTGGCAAAAGGCCTCCCGGATGCCCCCAGTTGCGCTACAAAGAAGTCTTCAAGAGAGACCTCAGAGAGGTAGACATTGAGCTGGGCAACTGGGAAGAACTAGCAGACGACTGCAGCAGATGGAGGCACGGGTTACACAAGGGCCTTCAGAAGGGCAAGATGAGGATCAGACAGCTAGCAGAGGACAAGCGAGCGCACAGAAAGCACACTAAGGACTTGCCAGACACCCACCACATTTGCAAGAGATGCAGCAAGGACTGTCACTCTCGTGTGGGTCTTCATAGTCACAGCAGACACTGTAAATGAAGTCCTCAATTGAAACTATAAAGGGCGCGATCCATAGTCTATGCAGACTGAAGGATGTGTACATTACATTTCCTTACTATTTTAATCCTGTACAAGTAGAAAGATAATCAACCCAATTTTTGTATTTAGATTTTTAAAAGAGAATATATTCCCAGCAGCATATCATATTAAAACTGCTAGAATATACCAGATAACCCAAGGTAATAATCTAAAGCCGCCCAAGAGATTTGAATGCATAGTCCCAGGCTAAGGAATATGAAACTTTATTGTCCGTTTCATTAATCTCAATCAGATTAGAAAGAAAAAGATTTCCTTATCAATTTCCCTTACTCCTTTAATATTAAAGTAAGATTGCAAAAATGACATCTTCAACTGCCCCATTTTCTCTGTAAATGCAGAAGAATAATGACTAATGATAATGACTTACATTGTCATTCCACTTTGTCCAGAGAGATACTCTGGACTTTGTAGACTTGGCAAATTATATAGATATATGCATAATATAGGAATGTTTTTACCTCTAATAATATGCAGCCATGTCTGCAATAACAATTCCTCATGGTCAGATTCTCAGATTTACACTGGAATAGTTCTTCCAACTTCAGTGAATCTCTGCTGATTTGCATCCATTGAAGGTCTGGTTCCATTTTCTAACTGCAATAGTATACCACAATTTAGGACTGGAAATTAATAACATATCCAATGTCAACTAAAGGTTAATTTTAGATAAACATAACAAACTTACTTAAAGTGGATTTGGAACATTGCTCAGACTTAATCTCTCTACTCTTGCAAAAATGTATGCTTTGTTTTGTTTTAATAAGCATAAGGTCAGAATTCTGAATACTTCATGCAGATGTAGTGACCTCAACTAAAAAAATAAAGATATCTTGGCATCGGAAAAAGGCATCAAAAGTGATCAAGGGGTTGGAACAGCTGCCATATGCAAAGACATTAAAAAGACTAGGAATTTTCAGCTTAGAAAAGAGAAGACGAAGGGGGATACCTAGAGGTCTATGAAACCATGACTGGTTTTGACAAAGTAGATAAGGAAGAGTTATTTAACACATAACACAAGAACTAGGAGTCACCAAATTAAATTAAGAGATTTTAAACAAACAAAGGGAAGTATTTCTTCCAAACACACACATAGTCAATCTGTGGAACTCCTTGCCAAAGGATGTACTGAAAATCAGGACTTAAACAGGGTTTATTAAAAAAAAACCACTAGATAAATTCAAAGATGATTCTTCCTTCGGTGACTATTAGCCAGGATGGGTAGGAATGATGTCTGTAGCCTGTTTGTCAGAAGCTAGGAATGATGGACAGAGGAGGGATCACTTAATGATTACCTGTTCTCTTCATTTCTCTGAGACACCTGGCAATGGCCACCATTGCAAGACAGGATACTAGGATAGGCAGACCTTTGGTCTGACACAGTATGGCCATTCTTATGTTTTTTCTTATTATGAAATCTTATCCTAAATATATCACACAAAGCAGCCTGTTATTAGTAACATTTTGAATGGGTGTTGATTCAGTAGTGACCAAGAGGAATGATTTGTGATGCTATATGAATGGGAAGGTGACTATCTAAACTTAACATGGTCACCACTTTTACAAAAATTATCGTGAATCTTGTAGAATGTATGCTTTGTCAGTATCACCAGAAACATTGTAATCTGCTGAATATTATTATTGTGTTATAATGTGTACATCAATATAGTGTTTAAGCTCATGAAATTTGCTAAAAATATGTAATTCAGTCATGGTCTGAGTCTTAGAAATACCCAGAGGCTAGTTCTTCAGGAATAGAAAAGGGCCCAGACAACTCCCATTGGCTTCCCACTAATAGGAGCTGTGAGACTGAGCTTCTCTGAGAGGCATATTGTAGCAGGGCAGGGCAGGCATAGAGCCTGCCAAAGGCTCCTGAAAAACAGTGAGTCTGATCCTACGCACAAGCCATATTTTCCCTACTCCTAGTTTAAGGGGACTGTCTTTGGTTCCATGCTAAGCTACAATAGTGACGGAGAAACATATATTTATTGCTGATTTGGTTAAATCTACATATAAAATATATCACTGGCATGGGCGTATTTGCCCAGATTTTTTGACAGTCTGATCTGAGTTTGACCCTTTCAGTTGTGTTCCATATCAGAAACAATGACAGGATTTTCCTGTCAGTACTGAACAGTACGACAATCAGCTGCCTGGGTTTTCCTTGGAGATTTTTCCATTCTAGTACAGAGTGGGATGAATGATCCTTTTTTGTCTTATAACATCAGATAACACCTAGAAGATGCAATATTCTACAGTGGTGAGCAACCTACAGCTTGAGGGCTGCATGCAGCCCATTGGGTGGTGGGGGCTGTGTGAGGCTTGTGGACATTTTGTTTCTTGCTGCCCATGTGTGAGGTTTCTAGATGGTACTGGTTTCTGTCCGTGTAGGTGCATGTAAAGCAAGGGCATGTGAAGTGAAGGGCATGCTGATCACACCCAGCTTTGACTGTAAGAGCCACGTGCCCCCTCTGCATCCAAAGAAGCATTGCAACAGTTCAATTGGCCCAACCCACAAATTTTCGGTATGCAAGTACAATTAGTAAAGCTACCTTATCCAAAGAGATCATTTTGGTAACGACAATCTTGCGGCCCACTGGTATGAATGAAGGTTGCTCAGGCAGCTCGCTCACTAACTTACATTGGCCACTGATGTTCTAGTAATATCCAAAAAGGCATGCTCTGATCTGAGGCAAGATAGTTTTATTGAGGAGAGGGGGAAGAAGGGGGCTCACCTCCTACCATTGTGAAAGTAGGAGCAGCAACGGGGAGGCAGCTGGTAAGTCTCCAACCACATGGGTCCACAAGCCATAACTTCTAACCTAGCCACAGAATGGTGTGCAAAGCAGCAGTCTGCTGAAGCTATGAAGTTGTGGAAGAGGTTGCAGAATCTGAGTGTGTCCATGCACCTTCCAACATAGTGGGAGAGGCAGCAATCCAATCCACTTAGCCATGCACACAGCCTGTTTACTTCAAGTTTTTATTTTGTTTTTTGCTTTTTTTCCCCTAAATAAAGACTTTGGTGTTGATCCCTGCATCTTGTAAGGTATGTTAACTGCATAACACCTTCCCATGACAGGACTGATATAATGGCCCCTGAGACTGCTTGTTTATGAAAGCGGAAGATAAAGCCATGTACCTTCCAGTTTTCCATACTGAAATCAAATGATAACCTCAAAAATGCACATTCTCTAGCATTGATATAATGGCCTTTAAATGCTATTTGTTCTGAAAATGAAAGATAGGCAGTATATTGCAGGGGTAGAGGAGGGTTGTATGTACTTCATTGCATACCGTCTAATACATAAGGTTAAACAATATACTGAAGTGACAAGTTAATATTTGAAAGAAAATTGATTAAAATGTATGAAATCCGTATGTATATTTCATTCCATACAAGTATGCACTTAACTAAAAAGCACAGCACATCTGTTTCTACAATCACTAACTAAACTGACTTAACATGAGTTTATTTGAAAGATGGCTACATTAGACTTGATAGCTTAAATGGATTTGCTTATCTGCATTGTCTATGGGATTTGGAATAGCAATTCATTATAATGCATTATACTTTATTTATAATTCACAAATGGCTTAGAGATTTAGATTTTGCCATTTTATTCCTAAATCCCTAATCTTACTGCTTAGGACCAGTATCCATTAGGCACGATTGTTGAGGGCAAATTAAGTAAAGGAAAATTCTCAGAGCTTCATAGAATCAGATATGAAAATTCACCCATAGGAAGCCCTCCTCTCATTATTAGGTGAAAGAGTTAGTATGTTTTCTTGTTTTTTAAGGTAGAAAATGCATATCAGGCTTTTTAAAGGAAAATTTTGCCATAATGTGTACTGAGATTGCTTCAACTGAGGTGTTTTGCAGTCACATGAAGTTCTCAGAATTTCTGTCGTGAAATTGGATATTTAATCATACATATTCTTCACTAGTAATTGCATTTCTGTGCACTCCCCTGTGATTATATCTATATTCCTACATATGCCTTTATAGTCCAATGCATGGATCTCCAACAATACAATGCTCATAAAGAGATTATCAGGTTCTGGAGAGAATAACATACAGAGAATTAAAATGGAAGAATACAAAGCGGGGCAAAATACTGTGCTCTAAATCAAATGTGCTCCACAATCTTGCCTTTAAGTCCTATAGGAAGCATACTGCTTAAAACAGGGATGGGAACTAATTTTTGATGGGCGGTGGGCACTCCAAGATTTTGGAAATTGGTGAAGAGCTGCACTTTTTAGTGGAGGGAGTTCAGGATCTGGGAAAGAGGTTGGGTGCAGAAGGGAATTCAGAGTAGGGGACTGGGATGCAGGAGGGGATGTGGGGTCTGAGAGGTAATTTGAGTGAAGGAGGGGGTTGTAACCTTGGGCAGGGGACTGTAGTGTGCGGTCTGGGAGAGGATACAGGTGAAGAAGATGATTCTGACTGATGGAAAGGTGAGAGAAGGGGTGCAGAGAATATGGGCTGTTACCTAGGGCAGAGGATTGGGGTGCACTACAGGGTGCAAGCCTGGGGGGAAGGCATGGGTGCAGGACAGGATTCTGATCTGGGGGAGAGGTGTAGGAGCAAATGCAGAGCCTGGAAGTTGTGACCTCAGGCAGAGATTCAGGGAGTGCAGAGGGTTTGAGTTGTGCCCTGGGTCAGGAAGATGTGATGACCTTTGTCAGGGAATTGGGGTGGGATTAGGGTGACCATCTGTTCCGTATTGGGTGGAACAGTCCTGTATTTGGGACACCAAAAAGGCTTCCCGACTCTTTTTAAAAAGGTGCTCATTGTCCTGTATTTGCCCCACCCCAGGCCTTGAGGAAGTAGGGGGATTGCCCATGGCTGCCCTTTCCCGGGGGCTTCCAGGGATCGCCCGCAGCTACCTCTTCCCCAGGTCTTCCGGGGATCACTGGTAGCTATGGCTTCCTGGGCTCCCAGGGAGTGTCAGCAGCTGCCGATTCCTTCCTGGCTCCCCGGGGCTTGGAGGAGCTGCTGCTCCCCACCATAGCTCCCTGTCCCTCATTTGGGACAGGGAGATATGTTTGCCCTAGGTGGGATGCTGATGCAGGTTCTGGCTGGGAGACACTTACCAGCCGCCTAGCTGGACCCTCAGGAATGTTTCCTGCCTGCCACAGCCTCTATAGTGCAAAGCCACCACCCAACCCAGCATAATATTAACATAAATTTTCAACCTTCAGCCATTACGGGTATAAACTATTACATTCTGTAACTTTTTCTGTAAGCTTTCTAACAGTTATTGTCTGTGAAACCTGCAAGCTTTGTAACCTTCCATCAAACAGACACATTTGTGTTGGTCTTACACTGCAAAGATTTTTAGTAGCTTGTTAAGAATTACCTTCAAAGAATTTCTTATTGCAACTGAAGTTCAATTTTAGAAAGCTAGTTGTGTCTGCAGTTACATGTAGAATAAGCTAGAGGGAGGGGATTTCTTCTTCCCATCATCCCTCTGCAGAGGTTACTCTCAGATGGTTGGGGAGGCAGGAGGAGTCCCAGGGCCCTGGGCACCTCCCTCTCTCTCCCCAGGATGGATGGTACTGACAGCTCCTGAATATTAAGCTGACAAGAGAGCGAGCTGACTAGGGGTTCATCTGACCAGCTCACCACCCTGGAAGATGCACATGACCCACTATGCCTTGGCTTCCTCCTCTGCGTGAGTTCACCTGTGTGAGTGTACAAATGCAGCAAGGTATGAGTGTGTGTGGGTGTGTGCTTGAAAGCTAGCTCCCCTTTTTCCTTTTGTAGGGTGCGAGAAGACTTTGTAACGGTCTCATGAGAGCAGTCCGACCCCTCTGTGAACTCTTAGAGGAATCATATACAGAAGCATGCTGCCAACAAACAAGAGATACCAGAACTAGTCTGTGCAAGGTGAAAGCTGCAAAACAACTCACATCACCTGCGAAACAAGCCGCGCCTGCCAAAACTCCAAGGCTACGCTGGCAGTAGGCCACTAGAGATAGTGATAAGGAATGCATAGGCAATTTTAGGCAATCTTATATTAATGAGCTCAGCTTATCAGCTAGTGTTAGAAGGCCTGTTACAGAGCCTGTCCCCGAGCGAAGCTCTGACGTGTCGGGTTTTCCCCCACTGGTGAATGCGGCGTCTCCGGGGCTCCCGTCGTGGGTGTCACGCGCTTTCAATAAACCAAATATAGCACTCGCCTTCTGGGTGCAGCCTCGTCTCTGGGGAACCCGAGCCTAGTTGGCTACACCTTTAATCCTAAAGTAGCATTTAATAACATACCTCCGAGCATGACTCTGGAGTGATCCTTAGTGGAAATAGGTAACACCCCAGGCCTCTCAAAGTGGTCAGCCACATTTTGCCCACCCATGGCTTAGATCCTGCTTTCCCTTGAAGAGAGAGTAGGGGCACAGAAATGGTACCTGAGAAGTATAATGGTGTTTTTCAGCATAAACTCTCAGTGGAAATGGTGATGGAGATCAGTCTCATGAAAGGAGTATCTCAGCCATCCTGACTGAATAGATAGAGAGCATGTATTGTATGTACTCATATCCATACATACCTATGCCTTTCAGGCCTGTTTTTACTCACTTATGCTGTGCCTCACCAGCTACACTGCTGCTTATACCCTTGCTTGGGGGCTCTGTGAGCATGTAATCCACGTGCCATGGAAAGAAGCACGCACTACAGATGTACCTCCTGAACTGTGGAGTAAGCAGAGCTAGGACTGAAGGTGTAACTCCATAAGATGTGGTAAACTGTTGCTTTGGGAGCAGTGGGTTTGATAATTCTGTATGTGTCAGGTGACAAGGGTCTGGACACCACAGAGGCTGCTCAGAGCCAGGGTTTGGCTGGAGGATGCCTCTTGATAATCTACATCAGCAACAGGAGACAGTGCAGCTGACAGACTTTCTAGGCCCCTAGGCAAGGTTGGGGGGATGGTTCCAGGCTCCTGGAAAGGGCAGGACCTCAGGCAGAAGGGCAGGGCTGGAGCTAGCCTCTCTCAGCCCTTCAGGGCTGCCCAGTGTGTGTCCCAGGGGGCTCCAATGAAAATTTAAAGGGACTGGGACTCTGGCCGCTGCTGCTGCTACATAGGCTGGCAGGCCTGACAGCAGGACTTGTGTAGGCTGAGAGGCAAATTCTTTCTCTGCCTGTAAGATGTCATAAACCTGACCCCTAGCACACATAACCAAGGTATCCTTATGCTAAAGGTACAGAGGGTCCTCCTTATGTCACACATATATGTCATGAAATAATTCATGAAAGCAGATTCATAGTAAGTTGAACTGATCTGCACTTATGTCATTTGGGGGCCAAGGGATCAAAAGCTAGGAATGTAGCTGAGCTTTGTGGTGGCCAGGCAGCAGGCACTGCAGTGCAGAGGCTGGAAGTGAGCCTTGAAGTCATGGGGGGCTGGTGGGGGGTTGTAGGAAGCCAGAAGGAGTCAATGGGGGGCTGGCGGATAAATGGGGGAGCTGCGGATAGCCAGCAGGGAGCTGGTGAGTGGGCGGGGAGCTGGCAGTGACCAGCGGGAAGCTTGAAAGCTGAGGGGAGCCAGCAGTGTCTGGTGGGGAGCTGGTGAGGACCAGCAAGGAGCCAGCAGGGAGCTGTGGGGAGCTGGAAGGGAAAAGCTGCAGGAGGCATTGGGGGACTGTGGGGAGGTGGTGGGGATGAGCTGCAGGGATCCAACTGGGGACCAGTGGGGAGCTGGCATGTGGCTGGGGGGCAGTGAGCAGTTGTAGGAAACTGGGGGGACAGGCAGGGAGCTGCAGGAAGCCAGAGGAACTGGGGGAAGGGCCAGGGAGCCGCAGGGAGATGGTGGGAAGGCAGGGCAGTGGCGAGCCGGGCCAGCAGCTCTGAACAGTTGCAGGGTCTCTGGATCTGGGGGAGGTAGGAAGCCACAGTAGTTGGTAGCTTCTAGGATCCAGGAGCAGCCAGAAACTGGGACCCAGCTCCCAGGACCTGAGATCAGTCAGGAGCAAGCTGTGGGTGTTGAGAAAAAATGACTTTCCATCATTCCGAAAATTCTCTTATCCAGCTTGGGTCAGGTCCCAAGGGTTCCATATAAGAGAGGTACAACTGATACTATACTCCCCCATCCCATCTCACTTCTCCTCCACCTAATTCTGTTTCAGTATCGCTACTTCCATCATCAATCACATCAACTCCATTTACAAGGTAAAAATAACAAGATACTTGTCTTATCTATTTCTATTTATGGGGTTTTTTTGGGTTATAGGTACATTATGTGTGCCACACGTGTGAACTGTATATGTTGGGAACATATCTTAAGCTAATTATATTATTCCCTATATATATTAATTCCCCTTTATAAGTTGTTGCACTGTAAGTTCCATTATTTTGAAACATAACCTGGACTGATAAGGAGAACCCCCTGAAGACTGCAATGAGGCTTCACAACCCTGTTAAAAATGGCCACCAAATTAAAGCTGGAACACTTCATATACATTCAATCATGAACTGTCCTTATATGTTGAAAGGAAAAGAAGAAATCCAAACATGAAATTTAAAAACACCATAAGAAGGTATCAGAGACAATAAGTAAAGTTTAGAACAGGAAATAAGTTAAAGAAGCAAGAGACCCTGGATGACCAGATAATTGAACACAATTTTTATAACTGAATACACTTACAATAATATGGGACAGATAGATTACATTTTAGACTAATGGATAATATTCCCATTTCAATAGAAGGCCAAGAGTAGTTACCTGTGAATTTCAAACTTGTCTATGGATCTTGCCATGGCTCATGATATTGCAAGCTATTATTTAATCGGAACTAATGTGTCTCACTTATAGTCAAACATGATAAATGCATTAGCGGAATCACATTATTTCCAGGATAACAGTCTTATTAAAAGTTGTCCCCTCTTCACTGTAAAACACTACCTGAAAGTTGGTGACACAATTCACTCAGCGGAAATTCTACTTTGATCAGATATACTAGATGGATGTGAATAACTGCATCCTTAAGGAGTTGCCCCAGGAATATTAGCTTATTACCAATAGAGATTGAACGCAAATAATCAATTCCCCAGTTCTTCAGGAAGTTTAAAGAGAAAGGTAATAACAAGAGATAGACATTTTGTTACCTGAAAGCATATGGCTCATTTGGGATTCAAATATGAGTTTTATAGCTCAGGATGTATTTCCACATTTAGATCTTCCAATGTAAGATCTAAAATTTTAAGATCTCGGAGCTACTTTACTTTTGGCTGGAAATTTCTGTTTTGCAGTCCTCATCACTCTCTTGCCCTCTCTATGTGATAAACCAGTGAGAGAATCCCCAGCTTACAGCCTGGGACTGTGGGACTGCTAGGTGCCCATAATTCTCCAGCATGGACTGTCCCTCTGCCAGTCTACACTACTGTGATCTGTCAACAGACATTACTGTTGGAAGATATCTGCCAATATCTATCCACAGAACAGGACAGCTGTGTCAATCCACTCTATTGACAGAGAGTGGTGGGATTGCCCGGACGCTCTCTCAACAGAATGGCCAACTGGAAGCACAGCATACAGGGCTGCTGGTGTCCCAGAAGCCCTGTCTGTCGAAAGAGGCCCCCTTGGAGTGTCCACATTCTTTTTTGTTGACAGATTCTGTCAAAAAAGGCATTCTGCCGCATGGGGGAGAGGCAGAAGGCTGTCAGCAAAAGTGCCAAGTTCTGTCAACGGTATGTTGGTAGAACACATTTTCAGTGTGGACACTCTGCATATTTTGTCTACAAAACCCAGTAACCTATCCCCTGATTGTCTGATATGGCATATTTACACATACAATCACAATTATAAACAATATGGGAAGTCATACAGGTTGTTCCCAGAGGGATAGAAAGTCCCATTTTTAATGGTTATTGTATCTGAAAGTGAGGTTAAGATTTTTCGTTTGATAACTATGGAAACTTGACAAAAATTTCTCAAAAATGAAGACTGGTCTGCTCTAAATTGTTCTCTCATTTGTTGACAATTACACCTTTCATGCATATATTTTAGGAATTAATTGAGGCAATTATTTATGATAAAGAGATATCTTCCATTAACCTCTTCCATTAACCACTGGTCTTTCATTGACTGAGGCTTCGCTTTGTGGGCCAACTTTCTTCAAGCTAATGTTTTTGGATGCAATGTAAGTGTCTTTAGACTCTTTGTGGTTTGTTTGCAGAAGAGAGTTGGAAAATAAGTCTGATAGAGAAGTGCTTTCTGGATGCTGGCCTGCTACAAAAGAAACAATTTCATATGAGTACATGTTGAATGTCTACAGTCTGGACTTCTGTTGTCTGGCTACTTCTATGATCCGACATCTCCACAGGTGCTCTTGAGCCAGAGCATTCATGGGGAAAAGCCAGGTCCTGCATTCAACAACTTCTCACCTGCCGTCCCAGAGCTTCCAGATCGTTCATAGTTCTATCATTCAAATAGTTCATTTGCGGAGCTCAAGCTCAGTGAAGGAGGGAAGAGGCTGGAATGGGCGGATGCTCAGGTGAAGAGGAAAGGTAGCTGCTATGTCCCGAGGCAGTGGGCCAGAAGTAGAGGTACACCATGGGGCCAGGAGCTCAGTCCAACAGCTGTGAAGCTTGATGCGTTTCTGTTGGGTGACGCTCCTAGTCACCAGCCACAGCTAGCCACAGTCAACCTACCTCCTTTCCTGAGTTTCATCTGCAGTCACCCTGCTTCATCCCCACTCAGTCAATACTGGTACTCCTGATGCTGCCTGAGTTGAGCCCTGCATTTAGTAGTAGCATAGGGGTTTGTACTGACCCACTCTGCCCCCATTCCCCAGTCTGGCAAATTCCCTGTCTTAGGACTAAGCAGGTCCCAACGGTGCTGGTCCAGAGAAGTACAACCTGTATTAGTTTGTACTGCAATCTTCTATTCATGTACTCTTTTGCCTAAATATCAACAACATGAGGAAAATACTGATGCAATCTCTAATTTTTCCTTAAAAATATTTGTATCTGTCCTTTTAATTAATATTCATTTTCAGCAGTAAAGCTAGTAATTTTACCACACCTTCACCATACAAAGATTTATTTATTTATTTATGTGTTTGTTTGTTTGTTTCTTTGTTTAACTCTGGGTGACTTTTACTGTATCTTCTTCTTTTCTTGGTAACTTTTGCTTCAGACACCAAATCAGATGCTCAATTCATCTGGACAAGGTGTTTATATAATACTTTACAACCAGAGTGATCTTTGCCCTCATGTGGACAGTAAAAAGTTAATGACAAAATAATAGAAACAATGTCTTTACCCATTGGCACAGAATTTTTTATTACCTCTGGCGACTAGCATAATTTAATTCTCTCTTAATTTAAATAAATGTCCAAGCAGTCCTGCAGTGCCTCAGGAAAAGTACTAAGAGATTCTAAATTTGAAGCCATTTAATTTTATATCAGGACACCATTCTTCAACATAGCAAGAGCTCCAGGATCAGAATTTCAGTAAATTATGACATCTAAATTATGATCTCTGGACAACAAAATTCTTTAGAAATGACATTTTTTGAGGAATTTAACATATTTATAGTTAAACTGGTATGTTGCCTCCATCAAAGCAGAAATGTTTAACCAACAAAATATTCACAAAAAGAATCACAGTTTCTAAAAAAAATTCTTTCTCAACCATTTTTGGATCTTATCTTAACCAAGATCCTTGTGATCACCCAACTCAGTGTATTCATTGACCATTGCTTTATTTCTTTCATTAATGGACACCTAAATAGCTTTGTGGCAGAACAAATTCAAGCTTTGGTACTGCTTCGAAAAGCAGGGCTTCAGGCCCAGCCTTTCAGAGTAGTCCTTGTGAGGAAACTGCTCTGACTCAGTATGTTCAGAGATGTCCCAAGGAAGTCACTTTTTATTCTCTTTTATTTGAACATGTCAAACAGAAACAGAAATTTTAGTTTTGGCCAAAAGCAACACTGAGTTTGATTCTGGAAGCCATAACCTTCCAGTTTTTCTTTTTCAGGTAAAGTATTCTTGGGGTGCCCCTTTTTTAAAGATATTTTCTTCTCTTTCCATGGGATAAGTAGAAGGAAATATAATAAAATGAAGAATAAGGCAGTATTCACACACATTTACTGATTTCCAAGTGTCCTTTCCCCTCTCACCTCCACAAAAGGAGGATGAAAGAACTCTGAGAAACCTTCTTCCCCTGTCATACTGCCGTCCTCAATGCAGATAGCCAGCACTGGGCAAAGAGGGTACTTTCTGCCACTTATGCCCCGTTCTAGCATTCTACCAGCCCATAATTTGGCCTCAGATAGCATTTCCTATTTAATTTCTGTATTTCATAGTGTTATTCCCAATATAGCTAATATCTATGCTCCCAAATATTCAAATAAAATTGACCAATGTTTGTGACACTCTCATGTAAGGTAACTGAGTATATTAAAGTAAGAAATAAATTGAAAAGCTAGCAGGGTCAACAGGATAAGTAAGGATTGCAAGATAAGTAAGAATTACAGGATAAGTAAAGATTGCAGGATAAGTCCCTCTATTATACAGGTTGGACTTCTCTAGTCCAGCACACTCTTTTCTAGCATTATCCATAATAGGGCATAATTTTAGTTATCATGGGTGTGGCCAAGTTTCCCATGATCCCGTAAAGTTTGTTTAGAGTCATCAGCCCTGGCTTTCAGTGTTCTGTGATGTTCTTTAACTCTAATTTACCCCTAAATGTCTTCTAAGAGCCCAATAAGCGGTGGAAGTGTTAGTAGTGCTGCTAGACAATATGGACCTTCCATGGTCTGGCAAATTTTCCCCTTCAGCACCAGTTAGGTCCCGAGAGTGCTGAAATAGAAAGGCTCATCCTGTACTATACCAGGAGATCATCTGGGTTTCATAGTGTTTTTACTTTCTCCTTTAACTCTATAACACAACATTGTATTTATAGAAAAACAGGAGAGAACAGTACATGAAGAAATTATATTAAACTCTTCCCAATAAACTGTACTAGGTAACTATATTTGATATTTCTTTCAGTTATGAACTAACTTTAATCAATATTTAATATTTCTTTGTATATTTTAGAACAGTCCTTTTTGCAGTCCCAACTAACTGGACTAGAAATGAAGATATTAAAATCTATCTGAAGCCTTAGAATGTAACAATTAAAAGCTTTATTACTTTATAATGAAAAGACATTGTCACTGGTGGGTCAAACACACCCTCTGTCCCTCTGTCTTGTTATTTTCTCTCTGTGTGATGATAAATGCTAAGGTGTTATCTTTGGGATAATAAGAATGCTTGGCAGGACATACCTTACAAGGCAACAGCACTTTCATATAAGCATGGGAAAGAAAGCCAATGGAAAGATAAAAACAGGCAAGGAAAGATAATCTGGTAATCAGACAATGAGGAAAGGAAGCACTGTTATATTTTGGCACACAAAAATTTTGGAGGAGAAGAAATTTTAAGATATGTGCAACAGAAACAACACAAAACACAGAAGTCATAACTTTATATGTAGTGCATTCATTTTGCAGGATGAAGCATAGCATAGCCATCTCACAAACATCGTTTTGAAGAGCAGATCATGGGGAGAGCTTTTTTTCTTTGTTTTTGTTTTTGTTTTGTTAGTTAGTTAGCTTGGTTTTTAAGCTATCTGAAAAAGATTTAAAGATCTGGTTTCCAGAATTGTGGTTTAATTCATCTTTCGGTGCTTGCTCTGAACTCCTGTTAACTTTAATTTCATACCACTTACTGCAATATTGAAAGTGATACTTGTCTTAGAGGGGTGCACCACACAAATGAGAGGCCAAATTCATGGATTATATAGCAGGTTGTATCCTCAGTATTTCCCTATCTGAGGCCAAAGTCACTCCCTAGGCACAATGGATGCATCAGCTTCCAGAGGCCTCGGTGCGTGACTGCCGCTGGGCAAGAAATAAGATCCACACAGTGGGTGATCCAGTAGCCCTGTCTCTTTCCCACATCTATGAACTACTGCACAGGGAACCCCATGTATCAAGACTTTGCATGAGAAATGTGCAACCAGGCACATAATTCTCCAGTTCATCTTCCCCCTTTGTGCGGTATAGCTACACAGCACAAGCTCCACTGCAGACCACTTGGAACTCATTGTTCAAGGAGAAGCAGGCTGGCTTTGCTCCAAAGGGAGGCAAATCCTTTGTACTTCTGGCAGGAGAAGAATCTATTATAACGTACAACTTTTTACTGGTGTGGAGCCCTTTGCCCATGATAGAATTGGACTGCATTGCCACTGTAAAGTATTGTGATGCATTGGAAACACAAGCTGAGAAATGGAAACTGTGGACTGTATTTGAAAAACCTGGAAAACTTCCCAGATTATGCATCTGTCTTCTGTGGGTTTTTTTTAAAATAATGCTAACAAAGAAGCTGAACCGGCAACCCGTTGTTTTGTTTAGAGAAGGTCTGGCTAGGAGGACATTTCATTAGAAAATCCGTAGCAGAGTAAAAAACAGCATTTTCCTCCTCTTTTTTCATTCCCCTCTTGTGTTTCTGAACTCTCTTTTCTTTCACTGAGTGGCACTGGTATTGCATGCTGATGAAATCATGATACCTGAGCCAACCCTGGGCTCTCATTTAGTTATAAATTAGGTTCCGTTCCAAGTATCTGACCCAGTTGCTTTGAAGTAATTGCCCGTTACTTTTCTAGTAACAGGCAAGTTTGATACCAATAATAAGAAGGATTTTTGAATATGGTTATAGGCTATTTACTAACAATTATTAGAATAGAACAGCAAAATCATCTCTGCTGGTCTCTGACATACTTCTTTAGTCTTTGGGACAGATTCTTAGTTGTGGGTATAGGCATAGTTCAGCTGAAGCCATTGGAAGTATGTTAATTTATCCTAGCTAAGGATCTATCCCTGTACTTTTCCACCTTTACAGTCAACATGTAACTTGTCTGATGCCTTCTTTCAATATGTATGACTATTTCTCCTCCTGCCTTCTTTGATGTACCATTGTCAAGTTGAATGGCAACTATAAAATACTGTATATGATATCACATTGAAACAATTACGCTAGTAAAATTTTAGACCTGTAACCAGCCCTCAAAAGTTAAGTAATGTCATAATTTTGGTTGCCTAGAAACCAAAAAAACTAAGAAACACAGTTAGGGTGCATCTACACTAGCAAGTGCATTCGAAATCCAGATCGGAAGACTGAGTTCTTTTGAAAGAACCTGCGGAATGTCTACACACATGGCGCTCTTTCGAAATTAACTCCCCCATTCTTTTGAAGTTGGTCCTCTCTTCCTGGGATGAGAACAGTGTCCTCCTTTGAAAGATTATTTTGAAAGAGAGCAAATGTAGATGCTCCACAGCCTACTCTTTCAAAAGAGGGAGTCCTCTATGGCTGCGATCAACTGCCAGGTGGCGGTACTGCTCCCAGCACAAGTGGAGCCCTATGGCTCCAGCATCCAGCCATGTTTCAGGATGCAGGCTCCCAGAAACCCTCAGGCAGAAAGCTGGGAGTGTGCAGGCAGCAGGGAGCCCACACTGTTGCACAGCCAGCTGAACGCCCTCCTTGGCACCATTGCCAGTGCCTCTGACCCCTGCCCACCCCAGGGGCCCTCCAAAGAAACCTGGGAGCCCTCCCAGGAGGGGAGTCAGCCCCCCCAAGCACTGGGACCCGTCCTGGACTGACACTGAGGTGTGGGACCTCCTTGACCTCTGGGCAGACAAGGAGATTCTGCACCAGAAGGGGGTCTGGCACAGGAACGTGGCTGTGTTCCAGCACATCTCCAGGGGCCTCACTGGCTGCGGTCACCCCACCTGGACCCAGGACCAGGTGAGGTCCAAGGTGAAGGAGCTGTGCCAGGGATACTGCACGGACAAAGCTGGGCAGTCAGGGGCAGCACCCACCAGCTGTCCCTACAGTAAAGGCCTGGACCGCCTTTTTAGGCCCATGCAGGCAGGACCCCTGGCTGTGCTGCTAGACACGATGGTTCTGGTGTCAGAGGAGAAGCCCGAGACGGGGACAGAAGAGGAGGACCATCCCGGACCTACGCCCAGCACGAGGCACCCACAGAGGCTGGACACCTCCAGTGATGACGAGAGCTCAAGCAAGGGGGCTTTTGTCATCGACATCCCAGCCAGGCCGTCCAGCCAGGCCCCATCCACATGTACTTCTCCTGACTTACTGGAGGGACCCACAGGTAGGTGGCCTGCACACCAGCCACCCCGGGACTGGGGAGGGGGCATCCATTCCCTCCCAGGGCTGCTGCAGGCCCCTCATATGCTTGCCACCCCAGGGCCTGTGGACTCCATATAGCCACATTCCCCAGGCCTGGATGGGGGCGTTGACAAGTGGTGCTCAGCACTACATGGGTGGGACAACACCACAGGCCGGCTGGCTGTGGAGGGACCAGGGGGCAGCCCATGCCCTTGGCATCCATGCAGGGAACCTTGGGACATGGACATTACAGGACACCCGGCCGTGGGGGCACAAGTTTCAGTGCTTGGGACTCATGCCCCTTCCTTCTCTCCACTTTTGTCCCCTGTAGCCAGCAGCCAGGCCAGCCCTACCACTGAGGGTGAGGGAGAGCAACCCGGACCCCATGCCGTCCCTGCATGGGCCCACTGCCAGGCCATCCTCTGGTGCCACATGGGTGGGGAGGAGGACATGGGGAGACTGCACACACGACAGCACTGTTGGACCTTTCCAGTGTGCTGTGGGAGTGGGTGGACATGGAGTGGCAGCTCTGGGACCAGGTGGTGGACAACCTTGACACCCTGACCCAGGCCATGGCCGGCCACTGGGCCCCAGCCACTGCCCCATTGCCACCCACTCACACAGCCACCCGTCCCGCTCTCACCCCACCATTTCCCATCCACCCATTATCCACCTGGCCCCCCCCCCGACTTCCCCCACCCCCCGCTTGGCCTCCCCTCTTCCAAGCTCCCTCCAACTCCTGGGTCCGCCCTCTGACCCCATCACCCACAAAGAACCACCCCCAAAAGCCTGACCTCGTTGCCCTGGTCCTGCCCCACCCACCCCCAGATGACCTCGTCCAGCTGGCCCACATGCTGCTGGTGAGGGCCAGCCAGGGGGAGGCTGTGGCTCCCACCTCTCACTCTGCTTGTGACAACCCTGGACAGCCCACAGAGGCATTGCCCCAGGTGCACTCCCACCTGCACGTGGCACTGGCCCCAGCCCTGCCCTGACAGGGCCCCCGGACATGGGAGGACACAGGCAGGTTGTGGCAATGGGGATCACTCCTGTTGAGCCCCCATGAGGACTGATGCTGCCACCCTCCCTGGGAGCCCACCCAGGGCTACTCCACCCCTGTAAATAGTTACTCCCTGTCCTCATTACCTGTTCCATGCCCCCGTAAATAGTTACCCCCTACCCCCATCCCCCATTCCTCTCCCCTGTAAATAGTTGTCTAAAAAAGACTCAAATTTGTATTTATATTATAATGTTTATTTTTGTGTTCTACCCCATGTCCCCTGTACATGTGTGGTGGTGGCGGGGGGGGTGTGCTGTGTGGTGGTGTGTGTGCATGTGTTTGTATTTGTGCACATGCAGGATGGTGGTGTGTATGTGCAGGGTGGGGGTGCTCACCATGCGCCCTGCTCAAAGGCCTGGCACAGGATCTCATGGAGCCATACCCTGTCCTGCTGGACCAGGTGGCACGGGGCAGAAGGGGGCTGCTCATACCTGTGACCCGACTGGGCATCCCACCCCTGCATGTAGGACTCATTTTTGGCCTCAACAGGGTTATACAGGGTGCAGCAGTCCCCAACCACTGCTGGGATGTTGGCCAGGCCCACCTTGAGCCTTGTGTGGAAGCATCTGGAGAGCCCTTGAGGCAGCTGAATGCCCGCTGTATGGTATTGCAGGCCCGGTTCATCCGCTCGTTAAAACTGTCCTGGCTCAGCTGGATGTGCCCCGTGTATCATCTCATGAGCCAGGCCTGCAGGGTGTAAGCTGCATCTACCACAATACATGGCAGCATTGTCATGTCCCCGATGGTCAGCTCCTGCTGGGGGAGGAAGGTCCCCTCAGCCATGCAACATCTCAGTCACAAGTTCCTGAAAACCCTGGCATTGTAGGTGCAGCCAGACCAGGCAACGCAGATGTCCTGGAACCAGCTGTTGGCATCAACAAGCACCCGCAGGACCACGGAGTGGTAGCCCTTCTGATTCACATAGCACCCGCTACTGTGCTCTGGGGCCCTGATGGCGATGTGGGTGCCTTCCAGGGCCCCGAAGCAGCTGGGGAAGCCCAGCTCCTGGAAGCCCTGCATGGTGTTGTCCAGATCCCTGACGCGTATCAGCTGCCGCTGGAGCACCTTGTTGATGTCATGGACGACCTGCGGGGCAGTAACTGGGCACAATCATGAGTGTGGCCTGGGATTCAACATGCACAACCAACCCCCCCACCAGTCTCCACCCCTGTGCCCGGTGGGGGATGCCCCACCACTCCCCGATAGTGCCCCTTGCTGGGGCACCCCTGCCTCTGCTCCCAGCATGCAGTGTGGGTGTGACCCAGCCATGGCTTACCTCAATGAGAATGGCCCCGACGGTGGCCTTCCCAACTCCGAACTGGTGGCCGATGGATTTGTAACTGTCTGGGGCGGTTAGCTTCCAAAGGGCAACGTCCACCCTTTTCTGTAGGGGGAGCGCCAGCTTCTCTTCCTGCAATCTCCTGCATCTTTCTCTACACATGTCCCAACTCCTACCTCACTGAGATCCTACAGAAAAAGTCTAATTCACAACACAGTTTCAAGTCATCCTCCAAGCATCATCCATCCAGCGTACTGAATGAAACAGAGGCACTAAGGAAAATATAAATAAAAGACCATGTGAATAAAAACAGTTCTGGTGGAAGTGTCTATAGAATCCAGACCCATCTGCTCCTGTCTCTCCCCTGCAAGTCTGACCTCCTCCCACCTGCTTGACAATTGTCTTAGTCTTCCCCTCTGTCCATGCCAAGCTCCTACCTTAGTCTTTCTCTCTCCATGTGCTTCTTTCCTGTACATTACAGCATGGAGTGGCACTGAGAACAAAACACAATGTCCTTTGGTCTCAATTCTAATGAAGGCATGTGTTCAGTTGTTCTGTGGGGACTTCATGTGCTTAGTCCAGAGAGAGTGAGTAAGGGAATGCAGATGGAATCTTCTGAATATTCAGCTCTACCCTCTACTGAGCATGTGGATATTGTGATATGTCAGACGCCTATATTGGGAAGATTTCCATGGGGACAGCAAAAGACTAATTCTGTCACTAGGTGAGCCCCTTGTCAAACTGCAGAATTTGCTCCAAGGCATTGCTAGATCTGTTCAGTGAAATGCTTTAAAGGTGTCAAAGCATTTTTTCCCTAATTTTGTTCTCGAAAATGGCTAAAGCATAGGTGCTGAAACATTCCAATGCAATTTCTCCTTGAGCATACATGCAGCTTGGAAAATTTCATTATGAACCGTTAATTGTGGGTGGTGTTCTATGCCACTGAATACAGTGTTTTATAATGGAAAGTATTAGGCAACATTAACTATAGCTGTCAGTGGCAGAGCTACCTATAATTACATCAGCAGAAACTGCTACACTTGAGAGTGCACATGTTTTAATTTCAACCCCCTGGTTTTTTTAATGACATCTTTCCAAAACTTTTAACTATTGAGTTGAAAAATTTAAGGTCTTGTTTCTGCCTCAAAAGGGATTATTTATGCATTTCTTGTAGTCCAAAACAGTTATTTCTGAGTAGAAAGAGAACTGGATAGGGTGTGGAGAGAAGAATGGGGAAATTTCCTGTAGCCTTTATCATTTTGAAGTGATTGTGGCCTGGAAGGACAAAGGATAAAGCGCTTGTGTTTGAACTGGGCAGAGTCTCCATTTAAAGAAAAGCACGAGTTTTCTGGTGAAAATTTGTTTTAAAACAGCCAAGTCATAGACACTTTACTATTACACTGTAACTAAGCGCTACTAAAATGGAAAGCTTTTTTAACATTTTCTAACAAAATGTAGGCAAGGGTTGCCTTGTCAAGTATTAGGTAGCATAGCCAGAGTATGGCATCCCTGCACGATGTGTTGCTGTTCATACATACACTAACATATTCCGTAAGAGCTAGTGAAGCAAAAAGCTGCATTTGTGATTATTTATTCATTTTGGGCCAGACTCAGCTACCCTTACACACACTGACTCAGTCACACTCTTACTCCACAAATAGCGTCATTGACTCCAGTAACATAACTGAAGTAAAGTGATGCTTTTGATCCACGTCAAATACTGGAATCTATCTCTGTGAAAGTGAATGAACATGAGATACAGACATCAGTACTGCTTCTAGTCATTTAAGTAATGGGTGTAAGAGAGCTATGCTGGCCATTGTGGGTGCTGATGGAGTTGTGGGAGCCCTGGAAAGACCTGCTACATATCTAATGAGGACTTTCAAGAATTGACCAGAGAGGACTATAAAGCTTTGGCCCCTGCATTCTTGTATGACTTTCCCTTTGCTTGGAACTCTTCCTGAATTCCAGAGGTGCTGACAGAATTGCAAGGTAGGAGGGGATAACTCCATAATCCTTGAAGGGGTGGGGCTTCAGGTGGAAGGGGTAGGTCTGAGGGTAGGTAACCCTTAGACACACTCAGACTGTGCCACATTCCCCCTCACCAGCCCTTAGGATACCCCAAGGCTTTTCAGGTGATTTAAAGGGCCTAGGAGGGAAACTGGGATCCCTGGACTCTTTGGAAACTCCAGGCCCCGCAAAAGTTGCCCCTTTGCCCCATCCCCTTCATCAGGAGGCCTACATCACTTACAGGTAGCAAAGTGTATGAAGCTTACAGATCACAGCACAACTTGAACTGCAGCTAGCAAAAATGTGCATCTTAAAAAAAAATCGATTTCTACAAGCATGTTAACAAGAGGAGGAGGAGGAGGAGGGAGGGTGTAGGGCCCCTACTGGATGAGGGAGGTAATCTTGTGATAGATTATGTGGGAAAAGCTGAAGTACTCAATTCTTTTATTTGCCTCTGTGTTCATATTAAAGCTTAGTTCTCAGACACCAGCAATAGGCAATGCAGCATGGGAAGGAGATGGGCAGAACTTGGTGGGGAAAGAACAGGTTAAGGAAAGCTAAACATAAATGAACCCATGGGTCCAGAGATTTAATACATCCAAGGGTACTGAGGGAATTGGGAAAGTCATTGCAGAAACTTTGGATGTTATCTTCGAAAACTCCTGGAGATTGGGAGAGGTCTTGGATGACTGGAAAAAGTCAAAAGTAGCACCCATCTTTAAACAAGGAAATAAGGAGAATCCAGTGAACTATAGACATAGTCAGCCTTACTTCAATCCCCACAAACAGCAAAGAGGGGATCCTCAAGGAATCCATTTTGAAGCACTTGGAAGGGGTGAAAGTGAGCAGGAATAGTCAACATGGATTCACCAAGGGCAAGTCATGCCTGATCAATCTGATTAGCTTATCAGATGAGGTAAGTGGCTCTGTGGACATGGGGAAGTGAATGGATGTGATATACCTTGACTTTCACAAAGATTTTTATACAGTCTCCCACAATATTATAACCTGTAAGTTGAGGAAATATGGATTGGATAAAAGGACTGTAAGGTAGATAGAAAGCTGGATGGATGGTCAGGTCCCATGTGTAGTGATCAATGCTCGATGTCTGGTTAGCAGTCAATTTTAAGTGGAGCACCTTTGTTCTAGGGTAGGTATTGTTCAACATCTTTATTAATGACCTGGATCAGGGAACAGATTACACGCTCAGTAAACTTGTGGATGACACTATGATGAGGGACAGGTAGATATGCTGGAGGATAGGGATAGGGTCCAGAGTAACCTAGATAAATTAGAGGATTGGGTCAAAAGAAATCTGATGAGCTTAAACAAAGAGAAGTGCAGAGTCCTGCACTTGAAATGGAAAAATACCAAGCATTGATACAGGCTTGGGGCTGACTGACTAAGTAGCAGTGCAGCAGAAAAGGAACTGGGGATTACAGTGGATGAGAAGCTTGATATGAGTCAACAGTGTGCCCTTGTAGCCAAGAAGGCTAATGGCATATTAGGGTGCATTAGGAGAAGCATTTCCAGCAGATCTAGAGAAGTTATTATCCCCATGTATTTGGCACTTGTGAGGCCACATCTGGAGTATTGAGTCCAGTTTTGCCCCACCCCCCACGGCATATAGGTAGAAAGAAGGTGGATGAATTGGAGAGGGTTCAGCAGAGAGCAACAAAAATTATTAGGGGACCGAAGCACATAACCTACGAGGAGAAGCTGAGAGATTTGGGCTTATTTAGTCTGCTGAAGAGAGGAGTGAGGGACAATTTAATATCAGCTTTCAATTTCCTGAAGATGGACTTTAAAGAAGATGGAGAGAGGCTGTTCTCAGTAGTGATAGATGGCAGAACAAGGAACAATGGCCTCATGTTACAGGCTGCGGGGTATAGGTTGGATATTAGGGGGAAAAGAAAACTATTTCACAGGGATGGTGTGGAAGAACTGGAATGAGTTACCTAGAGAGGGGGTGGAATCTCCATCCCTGGAGGTTTTCAAGTACTGGCTCGAAAAATTCTTGGCTGGGATGATTTAGTTAGGTTTAATCCTGTTTTAAGCAGTGAGCTGGACCCGATGACTTCCTGAGGTACCTTCCAGCCCTAGGATTGTATGATTCTAAAATCAATAGCACATAAAATCCCATGGAAAATGGAGGGTTGATATTTTTCCCACTTTTTATGCTTATATGGGAGGGAAATAACACCTTAAACATAAAAGTCTGAATCCAGTGCCCATTGAAGCTAACAGTAGATTATCCATTGACTGTAAGAGAAACTGAATTGTGCTTATAGGCACAGACAATATGTATTATTGGTCCCATAGATATTTATTGATTGATTATTGTGAACTCAATTTTAGCTTATTATGAGCTCAATACAACAACCAATCTACCCTCAGTGAAGCACCATAATTACCTTTCATTTAGAATCCAGACTTTGCTGATTGAGTTTCCAAAGTAAGAGTTTGTTGCATGAAACCTAATGAATTTCTTCTGAGAATTATTTCGTTATTAATTATTAGCCTGAGTTAAATGTGGTGCCTGAGTGCTCCAACTAAAGAGAAAAAACTGAAAAGCTGAATCTAGAGCAGCAAAAAAAAAAGAACTCTGGATGTAATTGAATTTAATGTACATACATCACATCAGAATCATGTTATTTTAAGTTTCTTATTTAAAGAGCATTAGTTTAACTTTAAATGTACATGCAGGGAACATGCAAGGTATGTACCTACTCTCACAATGAAATGCCAAGCATGAGATTTCAATTATTTTTTCTAAGTTTAACCCACTTACTTCCCACCCAAATTGATTGTTTCACTAGAATTTCTTTTACCTTGCGACCATTTTCAATACAGTGTAAGCAATGTAAAGGTACAATGAATGCCTTTTTTCTGCTTTCTTCTCTGAAATGAAACTCAAACCATATAAACTTATCAACCCATGTAGTATTTCTTTATGCTAGCATGCTGGGAGGTGGAATGCTTATAAGAACAAATGAGATTATGTTAGTGTTAGTACTCCTTGAGCTCTGTCAGTGTTTCATTAACACAGAAGGAAGCTGTGCATTAGAGCTAGGGACTTAACTTTCCTTTTTGAAATTACAGCATTAAGCAGCATCTATGACACTGAAACTACCTCATATGTAAAAAGCAACTGTATAGAATGTGCATGTGCTATAGTTACAACCCTAATTAAAAATGTGTTAGTTATGAGTGTGGGGAATTTACTGAAGACACACTCCATAATACAATATGATCAATGAAGTCAATTATAGTGACCAATTGCACTAACCATGGCTATAGCACTCGCAGATTTTATTTGATTTGATTCATGTTGCTTGAAAATATCTGTTCGTGGACTCACATGTCATCCAGTCCATACTTCCCTGGGTTGTGATGGCCCAAATCATCAATATCAAGAAAAATGTACTTTTGGTATCTAAGACTGTGATTGAGTAAATTTGAGATAAGTTCAGTTTGAAATAATAACAAGAGGGAATTACAAACTACTAGCACACTGCTGAGCCTGTTTTGTCAGGTTAAAGGTATCTCACTTGCAACAACTAGTGGATAAAACTCTTTTCGTCTTTAAGGGGCAAGGGATAGGGAGCAGCCACCGTTGAAATGTGCCTCTGAATCCCTTTGTGTACATGCACAAGGAGTGGCAATAAATACAAAAACATATATCTAGGTTGGGGTCTCAAACGTTAGTGCCAATGCAAGCCATCAAATTCTCCTGGTGGGCCAGTGAGCAACTCCTCTGGTAGAGTTCTTCCAGAGGAGTTGTTCACTGGGAGATGGGGGTCTTCATGTCTTCCCCAACACGCGTTTCCTGGCCTCTTCTGCTAGCCCATGCACTCCCCGCCACCATATAGCCTCAAGCCCCACTTGCCACATTCTCCCACCCCCATCCCGGTGATTTAAACCTGCCAGGGGTCCCAGCTTCCACTACCACTAGTGAAGCAGGGCTAGAAGGGCTTCCTGCTGCTAACTCAATGCTGCTGCTGGCATGTTCCCATGGCCCAGGGGAGGTTGTGTGCAGATCTGTCCCATCCATAGATGTAAGCTGTGAAACTACTCATTTTAAGGAACTGACTAGATACAGTAATGCCAGCTCTCCTGGTTTGATCACAAGCCTCCTGATCATTGGCTTTTTGCTTTTGCTTTTGCTTTGGCTTTTTGTTCTTTTTTGTTTTGTTTTTGTTTGTTTGGTTTTTTTGTTTTGTTTTGTTTTTCCAGAAAGCCCCAACCATGTTACTAGAATTGAGTCAGATATAGGAACTCCTCTACCTGATGCCGCCTACACTTCTGTCAACTGTTATTTCTCTGACTGAGTAGATTATGCTTGTTTGTTGTTGCACAGTATTCTAAAAGAATCAGAACCTGCTTTTTCTTTTCTTTTCTTTTTGTCCACCTTTTCTTTTCAAGGAAGTCTTTAGATTGCACGGTTTGTGGAGAAAAGCTAGAAAATCTGCCTTGAATTCAACCAAAGACCTCAAACATCAGATGACAAAATAAAATATCCCCAAATGTATTTTTATCTGTGATTTAAAGAAGCTATTATCCTTTTGCTTGGATATGGATAAGGGCTGATTCATGATTTTTGAATGCTTGGGGATGATTATACGGTATATGCAAGCTTATGGTGACTCTACCTGTGCCCAGGAGCCCAGATGGCAACCAGGATCCTACAGGAACTAAAGTTCTGAGTCATGAAACTGAGTCATAAGCCTGACATACTCATCACCCCTTGCTAGTATCTACACCCTTGTACTGGAATTCCACCGCCCCCTGTCCCTCTCCCTGCTAACATCCATGTCTTCACGCTGGGATCCACCCATTGGGGTAAATGAAAGCAAAACCCACTGGCTCCATCCCTCTGGCTGCAGAGCTGTGCCAGCTCAGGCCCTGGTCAGTGCAGTTTGCATCATGGTGGAGGCTGCCAGCATGGTTTCCTGAACTGATTGGTGCTTTCTGCGGTTGGTGCTATTTGGGTGCTGGGGCTGTACACACTGCTAGAAGCTGTGTGCAAGTGTGAGTCCCTGCATGCAGCTTATTCTCCTCCTTCCAGGTGGGCAGCCACATGCGCCTGATTGAATAACTTTTTTCAAAATATTTTGCAGGCTGGATTGGGGAAGTTCATGGTCTCTATATGCCCACCAGGCTGGGAGTTTGAGACCCCAGTTCTAGGAGAACTTGTTGCCCCTTCCTTTTACAATTTGGCCTATGGAATTGTCATATCTGTATATGCACTTTTTTTCCCCTGCAAATTTTAAAAATGTTATCCCATCCCTGCCTTCTTCTTTGTCTCTTCTGTCTTTAAACAAATGTTATGTGTAATAATTAAATACAGAAATGTCTTCTTCTTTGGCATGGTAAGACAGGCAATTAGCAATGTTCCAGTAACCAACTCCATATTAATGAGTAAATGGTCAGCTTTGGTGTAAGTCTGAGAGGTGACCAGCAAATGCTCTAACCCAGCATTTATTTCCACTGTGATACATAGTGCGTGACTGCTGTCCACAATTACACGTTTTGTTTTCACTCATCTTTCAAAAGTGTACGAGATGACAGCATGTGCCATGGGATAGTCTAAAATGGTTCAGTAAAGACCATTGTACCTGGGATAGTTTGAACCTTAAGTTCCTCTTGGGGTTGGCAATCAGGCATTCATTTTGGATGTTAACATTATTCCAGAATTCATTCCAATAAGCCCCAGGATTGATTGTGAATGTGTTAAGGACCTTAGCCCAGTTCCATAATAGATTTTTGAGATTTCATGTATATCTTCACAAGGTTTTGGAGCCTTTTAAGAATTGATAACTTCAAGTTGCTTTGATTGTACTCACAAATTGTCTGTGGGTCTTTCCAGATGTTGGGTAGTGGTGAGACAGGTTTGATTAGTTGTTGATTTTAATGTTAAGATTATGATCATGGAATTAAGCTACACACCCAGAGATTTGATAGGTGAATAGCTTGCATGAACTGGTGTGTGATATTCAGTAGCTGAGTATACTAGTGGTACAACTGCTGTTCAAATTTTGAACATCCTCACCCATGCTAAGTCCTCCAAGTTGTTAAAAAAAGGTAAATTAAATGTTAAGCATGTGCTTAAATCCAGTTGATTTTAATGACTTAAAGTTAAGCACATTTAAAAGCTGTCTTGATTAGGTATGTGTTGCTGAATCAAGGCTCTCAAATGAATCCTGTGCATTTTTTTTTAATTTTCAGATTTAAAATATGATTATTAATTTGCTTAAGTGCTTTGCTGAACTGGGGTATTGTGCATGAGGATGACATTCTTTGTATTCTACCTCACTGAATAAGTTTTATACACAATCTATACATTATGTATCTTAGTCTTGCCTGATTTTCCAACTCATAATTTTTAAAAAATCTATGGAACAACTACAAATGGTACTCAGTTATGAAGAAACTTGATATAGAAGGAACTCTATGGGTGCATCTACACTAACGCCATATTTCAAAATCAATTTTAAAAGGCGGCACAATTTTGAAAGAGGCCAAGGAGCATCCACAGACATAATGGCCTCTTTCAAAATTATTTTCAGGGGAGAAAGGTATGCATTTTGAAATTGCTTTTCCCATCTGATTTCAGGAAGAGTGGCCCCTTTCAAAATTAGTTTTTGAAATAGGGCAAGTGTAGCCACTCCAGGGCCCCTCTTTTGAAATAGCAGGTCCACAATGGCAGCAGCCTCAGGGAACATGGAAACACTCTTGCAAGCCCCAGCAGGGCTCTGTGGTGTTCGGGGCCAGACGCTTAAAGCTGCCAGGACCCAGAAACCCCATTCAGGAAGCTGAGAGTATGCCCAGAGCCTCAGGAGCACAAACTCTGCCAGGAACACCCTCCAGAACCTCTGAGCCCGCAGCCAATCAGTCCACCGGACAGATGGTGAGCCTCCCACACCCCTGAGACCCCCAGGATACCGCTCCATCCTGCCTGAGGGGATACTGGAGAAGAGCCAGGGCCAGAAGAGGAGGGGCCCCTCTTGGATGGAGGCCGAGATTAATGACATCCTCAGCCTGTGGGTCAATGAAGACATCTCTGCGCAGCACCAGGTGGCCCTGGAATGGTGCAGCCTTTGGTTGGCTGTCACTGGGGTTGTGGAAGTGAGGCCACCCCCAGAGCACAGCTGATCAAGTGCACTCAAATGTAATGGATCTCAGGCAGGCCTGCAGCTGGGCCAGGGACTTCTGCAGGAGATCGGGGACAGGGGCCGCACTGACGTGCCTACACTACCAGGAGCTAAACCAACTCCTCAGCCCCAAGGACAGCCCTGAGCCACTGGCAGTGGTCGAATTGGCCAGTCCCGAGACAGACCCCGAGGCAGATGCACAAGACTGGCCAGGACCATCAGGCTGGAACAGGGTGGAGGATCTGGACACCACCTCCGAGGACAAAGGCCCGCTGGTGATCGCCATCACCTCCAGCTCCTCCAGCCAGGCCTCCTTGAGGCAGGCATCCCTGGATCTGTTCTCCAAAGCCCCAGGTAGGTAATGGGTGGGTTGGGTAGCCCAGGTTGAGGGGGCACCCCATCCTGAGTCCCCTGCCCAGACCCCTCCACCCCCTCCTCTGCTAGGCCCCCTCAACTCCCCTCCCCAGCTGGGCCCCCCCCCCACCCAGGCCCACTACTCCCTTTCCATGGTTGTTTTGGGCCCCAGCCTGACTTACCTCCAGGAAGATGGCTTCAGTAGAGGCCTTGACAACCCCTAATGGTGTCCCACTGACTGGTGGCTATCCGGAGTGGCCAGCTTTCACATTGTGATCCCCACTCATTTCTTGACTGCGAGCGTGGGCTGCATGTGTGCGTCTGCATGATGCAGGGCTAGTGTGAGCCAATGGCACAGCTCCATGAACGTCTTTGTCGACATTTGGAAGTTCTGGGGCCACCTTTCATCATCCCACCGGACCAGTACCAGCCACTCCCACCAGGCCCTGCTGCTGGGGTGGCTCCAGAGGCACCATAGGGGATGGAGAATGGGGTGCAGTGGTTGCCTTGTGGCCAGGGCACACAGGACCCCAGTGGAGGCAGGGTCATGGGCTTCAGGGTGTCCAGCATGGCCAGGATGACCATTGCCATCTGGGTTCTGGGCTCAGGGGGTCTCAGGCAGCTGCTGGTGCTCCATGCGCTGCAGGGTTGTCTCAGAGCATGGTCTCTGCAGCACTGTCTGCTCTTCTGCATTGCTCTGTGTGTGCAGGGTGGGTGTGTTTTTGAGGGGCCCTTTAAGGGGAACATTGGCTGCAAGACCTGGAAGGGCTTGTTTAGCCATGAGACCCTATGCATGGCTTTTCCTTCCGTGGTCTTTCAAAAGGGCTCACATTGCTGTGTGAACGCTCCCTTTCAAATGACCAGGGGCCTCTTTTGAAGTAGTGGACCAGTATGACAATCCACTTTGTGTGTGTGGCTGTGTCCTTTTTATATCCCTTATTTTGATTTAGATTTTCAAAGTTCCACCTTTTGACATTTGTGTGTAGTATAGACACAGCCTAAGTACTGTGCCTTTATATTCATGTAGTAAAACAAGGAAAGAGACAAAGAGAGTTTACAGAATTAGTTTGTACTTCTGTTTGGGTTGGAGCTAGAGTTAAAATAAAAATCCATATCAATAAGAGGAATGTCACAAATCATCCAATTAAGCCTGTAAATTCTTAAATACACAATGTACTCTGATAATGGATTGAAAGTTATTTTTCCATCCAACAAGAATGTTGCCAGTGAACTGACACACTCTTGAATAATAGAGGCAAATAAATTCTAGCATTGCACTTTAAGTAGAATACGGACATATGGCAGTCAGTACTCCTGGATTGTCCAGAGTACAGTTTGACAAGCTAGACTCGTAAAGTGCAACCAATTAAGCATTACACTACAACATATCACACCTAATGGGATTAGGTTATGATTACATTGCATGGTGTTATGGCAGCTGTTGAATACCATATGACATCTTTCCCCCTCCTAAACATGTCACTCAGTCCTGCTGCCATGACCTGATTTCAGAATTATTATATCAAACTTGATTATAACTCATATGTGAAAACCAAAGTAAAAGTGGTGAATAGAAAACTATACAGGTTGACTCTGTCTAATCTGGCATCCACAGGACCTGACTGGTGCTGAATGAGAAAATTTGTCAAACCACAAGAGGTCAATATTTTCTAGCAGCATTACCAACACTTCTAATGATTACCTGGCTCTTAGAAGATATTTAGGGGTAAATTAGAGTGAAATAACAGCACAGAAAAATGAGAGCCAAGAGTGATGGCTGTAAACCAACGTTATGGGACCACAGGAAACTTGGCCATATCCATGATAAGTGGTTGTTCAGCTGAACAAAATCATGTTGGACCACACATGTTGACAGACAAGAGCGTTCCAGACTAGAGAGCTTCATCCTGTACTTACCATTGTCTTATTTTTCCAGTTAAATGAGTTATATGGAAGTGACTCATACAATGTAGCTTGAGGAGTCCATGTGCAAAAGCTCTTTTTGGAGCTATTAAGAACACATTCAGTAACATGTTGGCAGCCACTTCTAGATTTTTATTATCACTTGTATGACAGTAGTGTCAGTGGATCTCAAACATAAAATATTACTAAATTATACTGCTCACATACTACACACAAATAAGTAACAGAAGAAATTCCTGCAACTGAAAATTCATAAGTTAGGATTTAGAAAACATACCATGGCTGAATAAACAGATGCTTGAAACTTGAAGAAGACAAGTTGAGAGCAGAGAGAGCACTGTCTAATGAGAGCAAGGCTTTTTTTGTTGTTGTTGTAAACATCAAGGCTAGCCTTTGAGTAGGGTGATGATGTTAGTCAGTGTAAAAGACTACATGAATAGCACATTTACAACACAGAGAACAGGAAGGCTGCAGCCAGGGATGAGCCTTGAGAAAAATTTGTCTAAAGAAGAGCTCATCATGGTGTTCAGAAGTGTATTAGCTATGTATTCCGGTGCAATTTGTTCCATTATCATCACAAGTAATACATATCTTTCCTAAAGAAGCCATTAAAAGGCGCTTATGAAGAAGGAGAGTGATGGACAGCATATTATATGTAGAAACATTCCTAAAAGCTTTTATCTCTTCTGCCTTTGAATGGCATGACACAGCATTGCTCTAGGCACATATAGACTGCTTGTATGATGCCTGGCCAACTAAATCATTTACTTCAGACTGTAGTCTGTACAAGCCAGAGATTCTGACAGAATGGCTCTTTGGTAGACTGGCACTCCACACACCTCTTCTTAGACTACACACCATAGTAAGCTTCCATGAGAGAAAGCAATTACCCTCTAATGTTCGGTGACTCTAGTGACCTGCATATAATTTTCTCATCATTTTATTATTTTTCTGCCTCTAGTCAGGATAGTGAAAGGATGAGTTATGCCCATATGCTATACCATCTCATATTTTCAACCAGTATTAAAGATTACTAAAAGGCACATTTATTATCTATTCAGATAATCCATTAACACAGGTTTTGACCTACCTGCACAAATCAGAGGGAAAATAAAACAGACGCTTGCTGAGGGTTTTCTTCCTTCAGTTTAGCTTTCATAGCAGAAGAGAAAAACTTTTAATGATGGACATTAAATAGGACAAAATTAAGCCTTGGTCCACAGTATAAATTTATCTTGGTATATCTGCAATGCTCAGGATGTGGAAAATACACATCTCTGAGCAACAAATTTATACTAACCTAACTCTCTGAGTAGACGGCACTGTATCAACTGGAGGACAAGTCCATTGACATTACTGTCTTTTGGGGTGGAGGAATACCTACACTGAGGCTATGCACATACTAGACATAAAAGTTGACTGCTGATACACAGTTTTAGCTATGCCTATTTTGTATCTAAAATCGACTTACCAGTGGTCAACTTCAATGGCTGTCTATAGAGAAGAGGGTCGACAGGAGTGTTTTTCCCATTGACCTTCCTTAATCCTCTCCACTTACGAGAAGTTCCAAGGTTGGCTTTGAGCCTGAAAAGCACCATTTTGCATATGCACGAAACAAAACCCCAGAAGATCCACCCTGAGTAGATCAATCTTCTGTGACACTGTAGACCTTACCTTGGTGTCTTCCCTAAGTTCTGCATCACTGTAAATATAGACAAGTCCTATGCCTCTTAAAAGCTACATTTCATGAATAAACATAAAAATTAAAATATTTTCTTTTACATACCAGGATGGTTTGCTAAATATTGACCATATTATCTGATACAGAGTGGCTGATTGTCAATAGGGTTCTTTATTTTCTATTCCTGGAGGTTTCATCTAACGACATAATGTTTAATTAAAGATTAATATTTAAGTACTGGAGAATTGACAACCTTATTTTGCATTATGGCAACCGCTAACAATTAATTAAATCAAAATTAATAAGCCAAAATGAATTTAATATATCAAAATATTAATTAAATATAAGCTAAACAAGCAAAATGAGGGTTTCATTTCACAATATCACTTACAAACCAAATTTTTCATTGTGAATTTTCCCATCATAAAATTGAAAAAAAAATCAAAAGAGACATTTCCCATAAAAATTCAGTTTATCAAAACTACATTTTCTGATAGGTATATTTTTCAGTCAACATATTTTTATTTTCTTTAGCTTTGATTCAATAATGAAAGCCCAGATCATCAAAGATATTCAAGCCCCTAACATCTACAAGAATTGATTTGGTTCTATGGGCTAGAGCTGATTAAGTACTCAAAGAACCATGATTGTTTTCCTAACCAAATATACTATACAGTGGATAGAAAGCTGGCTAGGTCATCAGGCTCAATGAACAGTGGTGATCAATGGCTTGATGTCTAGTTGGCAACCAGCATCAAGTGGAGTGTCACGTCTTCGTCCTGACACGGATTTTTGTTCAACATCTTCATTAATGATTTGGTGATGGGATAAATTGAACCTTCAGCAAGTTTGCAGATGAAACTAAGATGTGAGGATAGATAGGTATTCTGGAGGGAAAGGATAGCATCCAGAGCAATCTAGATAAATTGAAGAATTAGGCCAGAAGAAATCTGATGAGGGTCAACGAGGCCAACTGAACAGTCCTGCACATAATGTGGAAGAATCCCCTGCAGTGCTACAGGAGGGGGTACCAGATGGCTAAGTGGCAGTACTGCAGAAAATGACCTGGGGATTACAGTGGACAAGAAGCTGGATTTGAGTCAACAGTGTGCCCTTGTTTCATGTAGGCTAGTGACATATTGGGTGCATTAGTAGAAATATAGCCAGCAAATCAAGTAAAATGATTATTTCTCTCTATTCAGCAATGGTGAGGCCAAATCTGGAGGATTTTTCATCCCCTTTGAGCCTCCAACTACAGAAAAGTTACATACAAATTGGAGAGAGTCCAGCAGAGGGCAACAAAAATGATTAGGAACCTGGGGTGTATGACTTGTAAGGAGACGCTGAAGGCAGTCTCCTTTCACACCCACCCCCTACATCCTTGAGCTTCAGGATTTGCTTTCTGTTTTAAAATTTCCACCAATCACACTAACGACACCCAACCCCCAATAAATCCCTTCATGGACCCACACCTAGCTCTTTCTTGCTGTGTTCCTCTATTCAGTAAAACTCACTTAGCTCCCAAACTGTGAAGGCCTAAGACCAAAACCAAGAAAAGGATAGAACACCTTGGCTACATCTACACTAGCCCCAAACTTCGAAATGGCCATGGAAATGGCCATTTTGAAGTTTACTAATGAAGCGCTGAAATGCATATTCAGTGCTTCATTAGCATGCGGGCGGCCGCAGCACTTCGAAATTGATGCACCTTGCCGCCGTGCAGCTCATCCCGACAGGGCTCCTTTTCAAAAGGACCCCGCCTACTTCAAAGTCCCCTTATTCCTATGAGCAGATGGGAATAAGGGGACTTTGAAGTAGGCGGGGTCCTTTCGAAAAGGAGCCCCGTTGGGATGAGCCGTGCGGTGGTGAAGCGCGTCAAATTCGAAGTGCCACGGCTGCCCACATGCTAATGAAGCACTGAATATGCATTTCAGTGCTTCATTAGTAAACTTCAAAATGGCCATTTGAGTAGCCATTTCGAAGTTTGGGGCTAGTGTAGACACGGCCCTTGTGATTTACTCTTAGCCCGTATTTTACAGTGTGATGTGACCTCAGGTAGCATTTAGACCACCTGGTATCAATTATGAATTTTGGTTTATAAGTCATTAATTAGGAGGTGTGTGTGAACTCTGACTGAACAATTAGAGCATCTAATTTTGCCACTTCCTGCATAAATTAGTTAATCAAAGAGCTGGTGTTTGTTCTGAGTGCTTTGAAATTTCTGTCACTTGAACATACCATTCAGGCCTAACTCCACTTTGAAATGTGTATTACCTGTAATTGACTAGTCAAAAGTATAGAGAAACACAATATAGGTACCGCTATCCATTTACTAGCTTTCAAAGCTAAAGTGGTCCTTGTTCTGTCCTTCAAACCTAGTGCTTTGAATCTACAGTAATAATTAAAGAATGGCTTTAAAAATGTATGACTGTCTATCACATCAATATTACACTTAATATTCTGCTATCCTCTGCATGTTGTATTTGAGCTCTCCTTGGACCATTCTGTACGTGAGTAGGCGAGAAGGCCATTATCCTTTCAACATTGCCCTTTAAGGAGAGGAGCAATCTCTGATTATTATAAACAAACACTGCACTTGAGACTCTAATCTAGATGTGACAAAATCAACTCATTTATATTAAGCCTGTATCTTCAAAACAAACGTAGGAAAGACCAGTTTGCCTTTGTGTTCCTCACAGCCAGACAGACTGGTGATAGAATGTCATGGTCAAATTAATCCCTGACGTTTACTTCAGTTAACTCTGAAAAGTATCTGGCCTGTGATATTTATCAGTTCTAAAATGGACGGGGTGAGCCAGTCTTAGAAAAGAGATTCAAGTCATTTGCTTATGGACTCTGCCCATTAGTCCTGTGAGTAACAGACATGTACTCTGGGCCTCTGTGCAGCAATGTATAGACTATATAATTGCATGCACATATGATGATGAATTTCTAATGAGAATGAAATGCTCTAGTATAACAGTGATAATTTATGTACAAAGTGGCAGGCTACTCCACAAAATGGTCATTCCCCCATCTCTTATGAGGGTGCAGATTAGGCACGAAACCATGTTTCAATATTGTTCTTCATGGTACTTGTAGGAATGAAGATGAGAAGCTGAACGTGGAGGAGAATAGAAGGGAGCAACTTGTATTTAATGAGAAGGATAATTATCCAAAATGCACTGGTTAATATTTGTTTTGCCTGAAAACTTTGGAGACAATAATTTCCTGATCTTCCCCTAGAACAGATATAACAGAGGAAAATTTAATAAAATCTGTGCATGTAGGCAAGCAGTGGGCGGGATGACAAGTTGTATTCTGAATACCTTCTTATGCAGAAACATACCTTTTACTGGCATTAGCAATGTTCCTATATAAAGCGTGCAAGATCAATCCCAAAAGCATAAGTGTTAAATTTTAGGATTTGGTAAACATTTAACATAGGCACACTCTTCTTTGAAAGAGGCTTTGTTGATGTGTTGAAATGATACTGAAATCTCTCTAGTGCAAGAGTCAAACTTATTTTACTAGGAAATTTCAATTTCGCAATTAATAAGGGCCCCATAAAATGTTTAATCCACAGCAGCACACCAAATAAAGCAAATGGGAAGTTCATATGTAGATCAAGAACAGAAGTAGTAAATAAATTCTTTTCAGGGATTCCCAGCCTATGGGTCAGGACCCAAACATGGGTCATGATTAGACTTTTTAAGGGTCACCAGAAGCTTGGAGCTGCATGTGGTTCTTAAAGAAGCCCTTTGCAGCTGCTTAATGCTACCACATTCAGCAGCTATCTCTATCAACAGAGAAGCAATTACATAAAAACAGCTTCTCCAGCTCTGATTTTAGTAGTCATCCCAGGCAAGCCACTTTAGACTCTTGCAGTAAGTAATTTTCACCATCCCATCCTTCCCCTCTTTTGTCCCCCTTCTGTACCACGTAACAGATTTGTCACTTTTCATTTTTTTGTTTATATCTCCCTCCAGCCCCTGAATGTGACTTCCCCCAGCCCCTCCAGCCCCTGAGTCTGACCCTCCTGGCCCACCCAGCCCTTGAATGTGACTCCCCCCAGTCCCCAAACCTCCCAGCCCCGAGTGCAGCCCCCAGCACCCCCAGCTGCTGAGTGTGACTCCCTGCAGCCCCTTCCAGCCTCTGAGGGTGGTTTTCAAGCTGGGGAAGAGTTGTTTGGGGATGAGGGTCTTCCCCCCCAACAACTCAGGTCAATAATAATAATAATAATAATAATAATAATAATAGTAATTTATTATTGTTAATGTATTCTGCCTTTTTCTATGAAATAACTACTATGAATATATGAACATGAGGGGGTGTAATTTTATATTCTTGCCTCAGGTGAAAAAATTATCTGGTTATGGCACTGCTTCCCACCTCCAGTCCCCGTTTTTGAATTGCCTTGAGTCACCAAGTCTTCCTGAATTTTCAAAATGGGCACCTATTTTGAAAAGGTTGGGAGCCACTTTTATAGTTGTTAAAGTTCCTTGGAGAACTTGAGTGAACTGTACATAATGTGAAGGAGGGAAAGCCCAAAATATAAAGTCAACAGGAAATTGTGGTAAAATGAAGACAAGCATTAAGAGTACAAATGCCACTTTATTGGAGTATTGACAAGCCACTGAAAGATGCAGTGATCAGAATCATTGAAAAAGTGGCTGTGGAGGATTCATTTTTCCAACTTGGAGGTGTGCAATCAATAGCATACATATTTTTGCATGTGACTGTAGCGCTGCACATTAACTGGACTTGGTTCCAAAAGCATGGTATGTTTTGATTTTCCTCATCCTAATCAGCCTCTTATTAGTGGAGTATTAACATAATTGAATTGCACAGTTCAAATGTGTTGCAGCTGGTAAAGCAGTGAGGTTTCAGCGGTTGATTGGTACACCAGTTAGAAAGTTTGTGCAATGTATTTTATAACTATTAGTCAGGTGGCGCCTACTCTGGTAGAGCTGCTTAACAAACTCCCAAGTATGTCTTTGTCTTTTAGAGTTTCAGATATGTGGGATCAAGGAGACAAATTTTTAAAAAAAAATCTAAAATAAATGCCAGCTATATCTGGAAGGGAATCTTTGCCAGACCTGACCTTGACCTCTGCTTTGGTTACCCAGCATTATGGGATAAGCTGTATGTTGATTTCCTGGGGACTTTTGTGCTAGTGTATCACATCCTATTACTAGTTACTCCTCTCTCAGCAATGGTCTAAATGTGATCTGAGCACAGGCTCCCTGTCTCTTGCAAATAAGGAGACCTTCTGCAAAGCGACATAGTGGCTGTGTCTACACTACAAAAATAACTTTGAACCTGCTTACTTCAAAGTACAACTTTGAAGTAAGCAACTTGAATGTTGAGTGTCTACACACACCCTACTTTGAAGTTAAACTTTGAAGTAGGGCACTACTCCATTCCTGGGACTGGAGTAAGGACTTTGAAGTTGGGCTCCCTTAACTTCCAACTAAGGGAAAATGTGTGTAGACTCTCTGCTGGCTACTTTGATGTAGTGCTTAACTTCAAAGTTAACTTTTAATTTAGCTCCTAGCACAGACACACCCAGAATGGAGTATCTCATTTACGGCTACACTAAGGTCTCATCAATATGGACCAATAGGAAATGCCAAAATGTGGCATTTTGCTTAACCCTGTTTCACTCTCAGAAAGGAGCACCAAAATATATGCCTCAGGGAGGTGTCTTCCTCTGCTTAGAATTCTCAGCCGCAAGTTCTTTAGTGGCATTAGGCATTGTTTAATTAAGAAGTAGTAGTTACTTGACTCACCTAGGGTGTGGGTGACAACCACTTCAAATCTCTCCTCCCATGAGGTAGAAAATGGATTGTAATTGGGATCTGTCACCTCTCATGAATGCCCCATTCACTTGGCTATGGGATATTCTGAGGTGGCGTTCTTTCAGTCTTCTGTTGAAGCTGTTCCACTATAGATTTTTTTTTAAAACCATAGGAGCAGAGGGACTGGGTCTTGAATCTCCAACTTGCAGATGAGTGCTTAACCACCAGGTTATGGACCAAGGTAGGCAAAATATGGCCTGCAGGATGGATCCAGCCTGAGAAATCCTTCATCTTCTTGGTCACTAGTATACCCTGCCTGATGCACCCCCACACCGCACTGCTCAAAACAGCTGGCTGCTGGGGCCAGCCTGTATATCTTTGCACAATCTATTCCTCTTGAGGGAGAGGGATCTCCAGGTGCTGCTCACACCTCCAGGCACAAGCCTTCTATCACTCGTTGTCTGGAAACCAGCCAATGGAAGCTGCCTTAGCTGTGTTCGTGGGCACAAGCAGCTCCTGGCACCTGCTCCCATTGGGGTACTGCAGATTATAACTCCATCCTTCACCCAAATTCCCTGCTAGACCCTCACACTCCCTCCTGTACCACAATCACCTACCCTAAGTTCCTTTCTGCACTCAACCTCCATCTCAGATCCTCCATTCTCTCCTCAGAAAAGCGCAGCTTTTGACCACTTACCAACATTTTGGAGTGCCCCCCAACATCAAAACTTATTTTCTCCCCCATTGGAGTCATTTTGTGTACACATGCTTGCTCATGCTCTTTCCATCTCTTTCCCACCAAATAATTCTTCCATTATTTATTCACACTGGAGCTTCAGTGCCAGGGAAAGAGATTGTGCACACAAGAATGATGTTATAGTGTAGTGAGATGGCAGATCTAGGTTCAAATGCCTTCTACCACTCAGGTGGAGTGGGGAATTGAATATGGGTTTTCTCACACCGCAAGTGAGTACTTTAACCAGTGGGGTTAAACTCCCAGGATGGGACAAGTGGAAGTGTAATCCATCATCTTATCCATTACCATCATCTTCCCTATCATCATCAGTGACCGTCATTCTGGCACCTTCCTAGGACTACATCTCATTTGCCTACAGCTGCTAGGCTTTTATAATATGCTGTTATATGCTTGACGAATATTCAGTAGAGGATGTTCCTTTTTTCCCTTAATTGTATTGCCTCATCTTATTGATGGTGAAGTGTCTTTTTCCTATAAGTCAGTTTATCATTGATCTCAGCTTACAGTATACATCAATTCATTACCATGGCCCTTTGACAGTTAGGTACCACATCTGTAGTTTCTGTCCTAAGCAATCATTTCAGTCTGGTCTTAACCAGTTATTTTGGGGTTTTCCAAGTTGTGTTGCACCTGTTAAGTCTGAGGGTATACTGGAGGCCCCCATGCCATTAAAGGTTGCTTTATCTTACCAATATTTTTATTAAAGGTCCCAAATATATGAACATTTGCTTTCTAGGTGAAAGGTCCCAGACATATGAAAGCCAACTGCTTTATCTGTGTGAAAGATCAAGCCACAGCTATGCCAACTTTGCCTCAGCTCAAAATAGAGGCTGTGAACGGTAGGTTCCTGTTGGTACAGCTAAAGTACTTTAATATAAACCTATTGTAATATATTATAACACACATATGATCAAAAGGATATGGAAATAAGAAATCTATAAGAAAACATACCTATGGGCAAGCAAGCAGTTGACCTATAGCCTTTTGATGGAGTTATCTGTAAAATGAACCCCGTCGTAGAGGTATGTCTGTAGATGGCCAGACTTTTGTGGGACTGTTTCAAAGCTATTTTTCATGACTCCAGTTGTAGGAAGAGCATCATAAATATGATACTCTGGATCCTGATGTATTTCTGAGGTGCACACCCTATATATTTGCTATCATGAATGTTTGGTACCTGTCTAGGTCTTTACTCATATCTGTTAGGTTTGCATTTTGCATATCATAAACTAATGCAAATACTTTTAACTCATCAATCCTTGCCAGATATTATTAAAGACTTATCACCTTCATTTATTAATTGGGGGAATAGATTGTTTGGATTTATCAATATTATTATTTCTTTAATTGTAACACTTGCAGGGGATTATGAACAAGAAATACGGGAAATTCATATAGTCAAATTCTTATAGGCTGGATCTGACTGGACGATGGTGATGTTTTCAAAAATGAAAATTGGGAAAATTACTAGATTTTCTAACAAAGTAGATTGTCTTGGAGTAAAAAAAATAAAATGAGTGTGAGAGGACATTCCAAGTGATCATATTGGTACTATTTGACTGTTTATCTTGCAAAATTTGCAATTTGAATCATAGGTCATCCTTTCCACTGGAGTTTTCCACTTGGCCAGCCTCACCAGGAATGACTAAAATAATTTATTCTGTAACTTTTCTCCCTGGAGTTCCCACCAAACAGTGTCTCAAACACTTTATACATATAGATGTAATAAGATGCTTAATATCTACTTTTGTGTGCCCAAATAGGGTGTTTTGTTGGTCCGTTAGTCTATACAAAGATTATTTGTTTGCAGATCATAGGCCTCAAGACACTCCAAAGCTAATGTCTTGCAGAGTACATGCCTGGAGGCTCCTTGCATTAGTACTGAATCTGATGCAAGGCAGTATATAATGTAGCTCTGAATATAGCAAAGGCGAACTAGACCACCATGCTACAACAGCTATGAAGGGGAGATGGATGTAGAACTGGTGAGTCAGGTGAAAACAAAAAGTGGTAATACAGTCCCAAATTTTGTGTTCACTTCTTTTTCAAAAGTTTGTTTTTATTTAAAAAGTCAACATTCTTCTGTTGAAAACTAAATTTAATAAAACCTAAATTTTCCAATTTTCAAAAAAAAAAACTGTGAGAAGGAAGACCTGCTCACCACAGAACTGCATTCTTAATAATGGGAATGTGTAGAGATCATCTTGAGAATGCCAGGTACAAGTGAGTAACCTACGTTTGTTGATCAATCTGCCACTGGCAATACACTGGAAGTTGTACACACCTCAAATGATAACGGACACAGTGTTCTCCTTGAAAGCCGGAATTTGTTCACTCTTACCGCACAGCTGTTACTGAGTTATGACAGTTTTATTTTTCTCCCTACAATTTAAAATAGCAAATAATTATGTTGTATGAGATACCAAATGTTGGCAATCACTGCATCAAGATTCATCATGTACAAGCTTTTTTCCTACATTATTCATAACATCTCTGATTTCCTTACCTAAGCAAAAATCTGGACATGGCAAAATATTGTCAGATTACTTTTGTACCATTTATTTTGAACACAGGAAATCTCTTTATAATGATGACATTCAAAATTCCTGAAAGAGAAAAACAAATAAAGACAAACAGATACAAGTAGTACAGTATGAGCTATGCATAATTAAAGACTTTATTCTTATCTTGGGACAGATTGACAAGTACCAACTTCTCCAGCTTTCAAATAGTACAAAAAACTTAAATAAAAGCATAGCCCTTTATTAGTAGGTGGCTTGTTCTTGTATTTTCAAATAATGGGGTTAAGGGGAAGGGGAAGCAAACAAATATTTAAAGTTGCCTGACACTATCCACTATAAGATCCTATTTTCAGTTGTTTAACCTTTGTGAAATGTTAACCAGTTGAATGGAATTTTGCATCCCAGCCATCTGGATCCATATGAGATGTATTTGAGAATTTCAGTCAAAATGGTCCTGTCATGTGCAGGAAAATGTTTGGAGAAAAATATGTTTTGCTCTGTTTTTATTTTCTTTCTTTTTTTTTTTAAACCCATGTTAAACTCTGCTGATCTTTGTTGGGAGTAGCTCTTCCACCCCCATGGTTTGCAGTAAGGACACAGTGGAGGGTTTCTCTTGGTGTCAAGGATGTTCCCATTCCCCTGGAAAATCTACCCCCATTTGATCAAGTTATAAGCTTTTGGTGGAAAAAAGTTTGCAAATGCAAAGAGATGTCTAGACCTGTTGTTCCCAAATTTTTCACTAGTGCAGACCTCAATCACTTCTCAGATTGTCCACGCCTCCAGAAAACTGTTCAGAGACTCCCATCAAAATCAATTCTAGCCATTATGCACACTTCATTACATAAAAAGGAAACCACAACATAGCTTTTTGCACAGTAATTAATAACATTATTGGAAGATGGTTAATTTAAAAACAGTGATTAATTTGAAACATATTTTCCATGATTATGTTTATGTATCTTTTCTTTTTTCCAGAGAACCCCCTGCAATACCTTCAGGGTCCATGGACCCCAGTTTGGGAACCACTGATCTAGACCATCACACGTAGAATGTTTGAAGATTTGATCCACAGCAGCATGCACCAGCCTTGGGCAGCAGAGAGCAGCAGAGCAGGATTTTCCATGCAACTGCAGTTTTTGGACAGCTGTAGGCTTGGCCTGAGCTAGGCATCAGAAGCAGAACCAGCCTGTCTCTCCAGAGCCTGCAGCATGGAGGCAGAAGCTGACAAATTTAAATAGTCAGGGGCAGTCCTGGGCTTGAAAGGGAGTAAGGCTAGACAAGAAACCTGGAATGGGATTGGGACTGATGAGGATCCAAGGATAGAATTGGTACGGGCTGTGCAAACTCAAAATGGGCAGAAGAGTTTTTTTTTCCTCCACAACTAGTCAGGAAAACCAATATTCCTGAATCTCATCATTCAGTCCCCTGCTGTCTGCAAATATCTGTGACACCCACTTGCAAAGTGTCCCACTCCACCCCTATGCTGGTCCATGCAGAAAATAGCAGCTTACTACAGCTATCAATTATGCCATAAACTCAACTGACAGATATCTGTGTGGGGATATACAAGGTTCAAATGCTGCTGCTGATCCATGTTAAATGTGACAGCCCATGGTAATTTTTTTACAGACAGAAAGACACACATTAAGTTAAAAAATTAGGGTTGCAAAGTTAACACTGATGCTTCAGGTAATCCCCTGCATAGCCTAATTTAGTCTTGGAGTTTGCATGGTATCTGCCATGGTTTAATTACATGATCACATATTATTTTTTCCATAAGACAGCATGCACAAGATCAGCCTGCACTGGACAAGGCTGTGTAATAACAAAATGTGTCTGTAATAAATGAATGCTTCTGAAGCACTTACGCCACAGCCATAATCTGTATAGAAAAGTCCATGAGGCAATTACTCTTGTGTCTTTGTAATGGGTCTTGATTAGCGTTTAGTAAAATTATTCTCAGAATGTCATGGTGACCTGTTGCCCACAGCATGTTCGTCACAGTTCCTATTTCCTTCCAGTAGTCAGAAAGGGTTATTTTTATCACATTTACACATAAAAATCTAAATACCAACCAAACAGCAAACCTTAGGAGGTGAATTATAGACAGCAAGATTTAAAATTAAGCTGTCCAGAGCTGACTTTTTTTTTCTTTTTCCCCTGTGGAGAGAGCAGAGGGCTCCATCCACTAAGTTTTGTGGCTATAGAACTTTCATGTACAATTTACAGTACAAGCAAATATTGCTTTCCACCTCTTATCATGTCAGACAACATCTATAGTGTAAATATGATTGAACTGTATAACGGCAAGTTACAATAAAGCATATCCTTAAAAACAAGAAGAGAATCTGGATAAAGCTAGTAAAAACTAACTTTAAAAAGTTATTTATGTCTGATGGATTAGTAGAAAGCAATGACCATCACTAAGGGAAGCAATCAATTTAGAGTTTTCTTCAAACTGACTGTGGGAAGATATTCAAATCCAAGGCCCTGCTAGCTTAATCAAAAGAAGTCCAAGAGCAAGAAGACCAGAGTTGCATGGATTACTGACAATATTTTTGGAGCATATGTTCAGCGTACTGTATGTGAAAATGAGTTTGGCATGTAACATCTTATTTTCAAAAAAGATGCACTTAGAATCTTAACTGTATTTTGAGTATTATGTGAATTGTAAAGTTCAACCTATTTTCAAGTTCTCTCCGTGCCTTTGGCAACAGACACTGCTGAGTTCCATTGTCCAAGTTAATAATGGTTTTTCATCCTCACTTGCATATTCTTTTATAATTTCATCATAGACAGTAACAAATTTAGACTATTTAAAACAAATACTCCCTATCAAATAACAAAAACAAAAACAAAGCAAAGAGAGATGCTGCTAAACAACCAACGACCTGGTCCAAAAGCTGCTCAAATGAGTAGAACGATTCCCACTAATTTCAGAAATAATGAATCAGGCCCTCAATAAACTCAAAATGACCTAACTATGGGAAACATATATCCAAAAATATATCCCTGAGGCCAAAAACAGAACTTGTAGGAGGGTGGGCTGAAGAAAATCATCTCCCATTAGTATGGTTTTTGCATCTTTTATAGCCATCTTTCCAAACCATCCTCCTAATCTTATGTGCACCTGCAGATTTACAGAACCACATACTCACGTCTCACAGAGTGAAGATCTGTCAATCTAAGCCCACATCCAGCAAATTGTGAATGGTTGCGCCAGCAGGTGGGCCTTTCCTATTGATACTATTCCAGGGACTCAGTGGCTACACCTACAGTGGTGAGTTTTTCCAAAAAAGCCGGGGCTCTTTTGAACGATCCCAGAGTGTCTACACACAAAATGCATTCTTTTGATAATAAATCAGAAGAATGCAGCACTTTGTCTGGAAGCCCTTTTGGTCCCCGAGACAAGGAAGAGTGCCTTTTTCTGAAAGATTCTTTCAGAAGAGAAATGTGTGTAGATGCCCAGCCCACCCCCCCAGCTTTTCTTTTTTTTTTTTTTTTTTTGAAAGAGCAGTTTTCATGATGCCAGATTTTTCGATCCCTGGCCTCATCTTTCGAAAGAGCAGAAGGTGTGTGGATGCATTTTTGTGTGTGGATGCACTCTTTCAAAAGAAGAAATCTGCTCAAAAGAACTTCTTTCAAAGGATCACTGTGGTGTAGATGTAGCCATTAAGAAAGCACATTGGCAAACTTCTGACAAAACTCCTGTTTCTTTCTGTACATTCAGTTAGTGCTGTTATATCACTCAATACATTTTGCTCAAGTTCTTCTATTGCAGATTCAGAATTCCTTTTCTCTCCTCTTGGACCTCTTCCTCACAATGTACACACCACCTTCTATTCCTTGAAACCCATGACAAACCTCTGGTTATGATGTGTATAAAGTCCTATGACTTCTTATCATGCATGGAGGCCACATAAGTATTTATATTGGTAAATATATCAAACAACATTAACTGACTTAATTTTTGTTTTTCCCTTCTCTCCGCCCACTCATTCCTTGCTGTATAAGCTCTGGATTCTGTTTTTCTACTCTATTTCCATCTAATAATGTAGAGAATAGAAGTGGGTTATGTAGATGACCCATAGAAGTTTATGACTTTTTAACTATGTTAGTCTCTAAAGTGCCACAGGACTGTTCATTATATCAAAAATGCATTTGAAGCTTTTGTCAGAAAATCAAGTGGAAGAGAAGATACATTATATAGAACTTATAGTATATTTTAGCTGGATCTGTGCAAGCTGAGCTCAGATTTTAGCAGCAGAATCCAGTTCCAACTTGGAATTTGTCCACCCATTCATCCACCAATGCTTTGATTAAAGGTAAACTATCCATGAGCTTCTGCTTTGAATTTTAAGATATTGTTAGAGCTTTTAGCCTTTGAGTTTGAAGAAAAACTAAAACCCTACAATTTTTTTTTGGTGTCATCTACATAACCTACCTCTATTAGCAACATCAAAGCAAATGTACGTGATAATGCTCACTTTGGAAAAAGAACATTTTTGGTGGCACTGTCAACCACTCTGCAACATGCTCTACATGTACAGAATTACTGAGAATTTGAGAATTATTTCTTGTCAAGGCCATGTCTTTGTCTGTCATGAAAGTTTGCAAATTACTTTGTTTCTAATAACACACAGGAAGATCTGGAAGTTCACAAATGTTAGATATTTTGAATGAAAGATAGGTTTTTGACATATAAATAATTCTTAAAAAATTCTTAAAAACACTGAAAAATATGTTGGGAAAGGTTTTATTTGTCCTTTGAGGGACAAAGTTTACATTTTATTCAGTTAATAAATAAATAAATAAATACATTTAGGGGCTATGCCACTGAGCGCCATGGAGAACAGAGCATTGCAAATTTCAGATCATTTACTGGTTTCAAAGCGTTATTCCCCTGAGGCTATTGAGACCAGAGAAACTGCAGTATCTGGGGATAAGATGTTGTAGTTGCATGGAGGTGGAAAGGAGGAACAGTGGCTCGAAATGTGGCCAAACCAAGCTCAGATTTCCTTTTACCTTGTCTTGGATTTGGGAAGAAGTTTCATTGGTGAGAAAAATCTGGTCTAAGTGTTAGCATTGTAACAGTTAAAACCCAGTGGAATTTTGCTTGGGTTTAGACCTCATTCTTTTTTCTTTTTTTTTTTTTTTAATTTTTTTGTTCTCCATTATAACTTTTGACTTTATTTTAACCCACTCATTCTCTGAAACCAACAGTTATTCATGCGGACCTGGAAACATCTGCATTGACTTACTGCCATGCCTACTTGCAAATGTCTCAAAAGGGGAAGAGGTGTAAATTAGTGACGCAAAACAAAAGAGAAATATGGATTTTCTTTTTTTTTCGGAAAATATTGTTGAAAGCTGGGGGTTGATAAAAATAAGAGTTGGTCATTTAGGTGGATTTAAATGAATGTTTCTTTCCTCAGCCACTTGATGGCTAAGGCTACAATATGGTTTCTATTTCAGGAGACATTTTTTATCCCAAAATAGAAATCACACAGCCAAACAACACACTCAGAATAGCAGGGCTATTTTGAGCAAGGTATTTTGTTCTCATTAGCCCTTGTACAAGGATTAGTGGAATGTTTGGAAAAAAGCATTTATTTTGAACCCCAGTGCCGTGTAGCTAGTACTGGGGTTTGAAATAAGATGCCTCAAAATAACTTATACAGGTTGTACACCACAAATTGAGTAAGTTACTTTGATCTGGGGCTATAGTATAGCCCTAGCCTTTTATGACTAACTTTAACTATGTACCCACACCCACTGACTTAAACTTAACCATGTGCATAACACTTTACAGGATAACAGAATGTAGTTAAGCTTTTCCAAAACAAGTACCTAAAGTTAGGCTTCTAAATCTATAGTCGGCTCCAGAATAAATGGCTTGATTTTCTAAACTGATGAATAACTATTTACTTCAATGGTAGTTGCTGGGTGCTTAAAATTTTTGAAAATCAAGTCACTTTCATTAAAGTCTAAGATAAACTTAGGCATCTAATAAAGCTACTTTTGAAAATCTTGATTTACATGTGTCTAACTTACTCCTACATAATTCTGAAGTATATTAACCTATAATATTTGCTGTATATTTGGTTGAAATGTTAAGCACAATAGGTCTTTCATAACCACTACCTAGACTATCATTATGTGTTCTCATGTAATAAACATTCTATTTTTATTCTTTTTTGTGTTTATTTTCAATTTATGTAAAGAAGTAGCATAGATATTTTTAACACAGCATTTCCTGGTCAAAGAGACACTGCACATCATGATCTTACAAATATTTCTGCTGATGTTTTACTCTGATTTTAACACTATTATGAATAGTAAATTTTACAGGATTGAGGTTCTACTTTTGTTACTATTAACACAAAAGAGTGATGTAAAGTCTATAATATAAAAAGAATTACATTTATTCATATTAAAAGCAAGAAAAACAACTGGAAACTCTTTGTTCATAGGATTATTTCTTTAAAAAGCATTATTATACTGCATATTTCCAGGGATGAAGTAGATAGACTTACAGATTATACTCTCTGTCTCTCTCTCCAGTCCTGGTGCCTTTAAGATCAATGAGGTTTTTATCACTGATTTAAGGCCCCTATCTTGCAAAGATTTATACATACGCTTTAACTTTATGCTCTAGGACTACTCATAGCTTGTGAAGTTAAGTACTTACAGAGGTTTTGCAGGATGAGATTGAAATCAAGCTTTCAGTGACTATAAGGAATTTTATCTATCTGAGCTATTAAAATGGGTATGCAGGAACACAGATGTCTAAACTTTTCTAATCAACTCAACTTTTCAAAGCATTCAACCGTTGCACTTTAAGACAGTTACAGCCACTGGCTTGTTAGTTCTACCCAGGTATCATATTTGTAACCATTAATATGCAGGCAGGAGATGATTAAATGGAGCTGTGATACAGTGTGACACCCAATAAAAATTAGAATGGAAAATATGAATTTATAACAATAAATCATGTATTAAAATTTGTGACAAGTTCACACTGATGAAGACAATGCAGAAATAACAATACCATTTATGCCTCTTTCATGATAAGAATACTTTTTTTTCTTCTTCTTATATTATGATTATCTTCTTTCTTTCTTTTATTTCAGATTCAGGGTTCTTTTTTCAGAATGAAACTAATGCTTACCACGTTGCCAATATATCCACAGTAAAACTAATTCATTTAACATTTAATTTCAGTTTGATAGGTATCAATCAAAACCTCCCCTCTATACCTCCCACCATTCACATTAGATAACAGATCGTAGTATGATTTTTTTTTCTCCAGAAAGCTTTTCAATAAAATTAAAACCAAATATTGTACATACTTATTTAGCAAGATGAAAGATACAGTGCATTACAGGTTAATATTTGTATAAAAGGTTTTGTGGCATAAATTAACTTGAAAACTTTATTAAAATATGAGTTTCAAAACATCTAAATGTTACATATTTAGGCCTGAATCTTACAAAAATGTATATGTGCTTAATTTTACTACCTTCTGGGGCTCATTGTTATAGTAAATATAAGCATTTGACTGAGTGTTTGCAGGACTGGGGCCAAAACAGGTTCAGCAAAGTCAATAGAACTACTTACTGGCTGTGTCTACACTAGCTCCCTATTTCAAAGGGAGCATGGTAAGTAGGGTGTCGGGAGATTACTATTGAAGGGTTGCGGTGCATATGCAGCACTTCATTAAGCTAATTCTCCCCCGCAGCAACTTCAAAGTGTTAAACTTCAAAGTGACCGCTCAAGTGTAGCCACGGCTAACCCACCAGTACTTTGAAGTGCCTGAGCAACTTCTAAGTCCCTTTACTCCTATAGCTTTAATGGTGTTCATATTGTCCTTTGTGAGCTCCTCTGAGTTAAAACCCTGCTGCATTTCATTACGGCCTCCTTGGTGAGGTGTGGTGAAAGACTCTGTGATGCAAGAGGCAATGAGTGGTAACTAACTTTAGTGCCTGTCCAATCATAAAATAATAATTTATCTGCACATTCTGTATCAGGAACACCTCCCTTTTTCAGCATCCCCCTTTTCTGTGCAAGTAAACTTAAAAATTCCACAGGGTTTCTGAAGTCTGAGATGTTGCAGTACAGCATTACCTGCTGCTTACCTGAGAAGTAAAGGGACTTTTAAGTTACCCAGGCACTTCAAAGTACCGGTGGGTTAGCCGCGGCTACATGCAAGCTGGCACTTCAAAGTTTAACACTTTGAAGTTGCTGCGGGGGAGAATTAGCTTAATGAAGTGCTGCATATGCACCGCAGCACTTCTTTAATAACCTTCTGAGACCCTACTTACCATGCTCCTTTCAAAGTAGGGAGCTAGTGTAGACGCACCCATTGTGTAAAGTTAGTCAGATGTTTAAGACTTTGCAGGGTCTGTCATTTCAAGACCCAAATCTTGAGATCATTCTCTAGTTTCTCACTCAGGCTGCTTCTACACTCTCCCCCTCCCATCGGAGGTGGCTCTGTAATGAAGAAATTCAAAGAAGGCTAATGAGGTGCTAATGTGCATATTTAGTGCCTCATTAGCATAATTGTGTCCATGTGAATTTCAAAGAGCAGACTTCGAATTGCAGATTGACAGTGTAAATGGGGGAGCTTCAAAATAATCACCCCACTTCAATGTTCCCTTACTCCCACAAAACTAGATCGGAGTGAGGAAATGTCGAAGTGGGGCGCTTATTTCAAAGCTGCTCTCATCTATACTGGCATTCTGCAATTCAAAGTCTGCACTGTGAAATTCACATGGCATCCATTATGTAAATGAGGTGCTGAATATGCACATTAGCACCTCATTAGCCTGATTCGAATTGCCTTATTACTATGCCATGCATGTTAATGCCATACCAAGGGGAGGGGGCGAGTGTAGAAGCAACCTTACTTTAGTTTCTCACTTGAGCCAATGTATTAAGCTTTTGGTAGTTTTGAGCATGATGGACTTCAGGAGATTGTCCTTAAATGTATTTGAAAATGGGGTACTTAAACCTAAATTAGATAACGAATTACAACATAAGCTTATAAGGAACAATTCTCTATTGGATCTTCTTGAATAGACTAGATAACCTGCTTTTTTTACAGTGACAGGTGTCACGTTCAGGGTCAGGGCTTTCTTGAATTAACACTGTATAAAGGGAGTGAGAGACAATCATTGCCCTGAAGAATTTATAATCTGAGATAAAACAAACAATAAATGGGAGTGAAATAAGTACAGAGAGGTGAAGTGACTTGTTAACATCACAAGCAACAGTTCCGTTTCAGAGCTGGGAATACTACACAGGTGTCTGGAATCTGTCCATTATCAGAGATATCCTTTTTTTTTCTGTTTGCAAAAATTTTTCTTGTGCATATTGCGGAAATCACTGAACTTCTTGGAATATAAATGTTCACACACACACACACACACACACACATTTTGCAACTTTAATTTCCACTATGTTGACTAGTTTTGTATGTCCTTCATGCCTTGATCCTGTGAGCACACACGTTTCTCACAGTAGTACCTTCCAGGTGAATGGATTACTCAAAACTTTAACATTTGCTGGATGAGGAATTTACGATGATTTCCTTTTCCCTAATCACTTAACAATGCATCATTTAATTTAGTTATTTACCTGGCTTTATACAGTATTACATTAATTCTGAACAATTAAACATACAATATATTCAACATATTTGTTCTGACAAATAGTCACACTGAATAGTTTGCTTTTTCTGAGCATTTTTTCAATTTAAATCAAGCCTCTCAAAGATGAAAAATGTTGTTAGCACAGTATAAATTTGTATTAAAATTCAAATGAATATTCATAGATATTTCATCAGATGTTTGTGAATTAGAAAGGCATGCACACATGTCCTGGACTAGGTGAATTAAATTAATTTTAGAAATGCATTAACACAAAGTAGTGCATTAACAATAATTTCAGAAAAGGTATTTTATATACTTATACTGTTACTGTCCATCTATAGATCTATCTAATCTGTTTTATATTATGCTCATTACCCTGTTATTGGAGTTCCTGTTCATATCTGGTGAGAGAAAGAAATTTTGTGTGTTGTATAAATCAAATGCATCCAAGCTAATAGGATGGTGAGGGAAAAAATCTTTCTCAGACCCACTAGACAAAGGGTAGCTAGTATAATGTCCACAGTAAGTCTTGACAAAACATGGTATTTTACCACCTAAAAGGAAGGGAGGGAGGGATTGGCTTCATCCTACTACATATGAAAGGGATGTTTCTGATTCAGAGTCATCCCTTTTAAACTGCATTCCTAGTGCTTGTGTCAGGGGCCGTTTCTACACATGCCACTTTCTTCTAAAGTGGCATGCTAATAAATGTCCCAAGATATTCTAATGAGGTGCTGATGCAAATTCCCCATGCCTCATTAGCATAAGATCATGTGATTTGGAGTCCGGAAGGTCACATTCTTCCAGACTCCAAAATTCCGGTTAGAAGTGCAGTCCCCAGGAGGTCTTCCAGGAGGAAGTCCATCATCCAGAGGCTCCTTCTTCCTGAAATTTTTTGGGAAGGAGGGGCCTCTGGAAGAAGGATTTCCTTCTGTAAGATCCCCTGGTGGCCATGCTTCTAACTGGTGTTTTAGAGTCCAGAAGAACAAAGTTCGAAGAAGTGACATATGTAGAAACAGCCAGGGTATGTCTACACAGCAGCGCTACTCCAAAATAAGCTATTCTGGAACAGATTTTCCAGAGTAGCTTATTTCAAAATAATGTTGCTACACACGAAATGAATTCCAAAATTGCTGAAAACTGTTTTGAAATAGAGCATCCAGACTCAATAAAGCCTGTTTTGAAACAAAGCCATTGGATGCACTGTGGCTTATTTATAAATAGATTCTATTCCCTGTCTACACAGCCCCTATTTTGAAACAGAGCTCCATGCCAGTTCCAAGTGTGGATGAAGGAGGAGGGTTGGCCGGATTGTGTCGATGTGCTAACTGTCAAACGATAATATGAAACTACAGGCAAATGTTAAAAGATGCCAGCTTGGACGTCGCCTGGATAAACAAAGTCTGTGATACCAATCGAGCGATCGGGGTTGGGTCGATAAGCTGGCTACCAAAACAAAATTACACATAACACGTATGCTATCCATTGGAACATGAAACGTCCGAACACTGTGGGCAACTGGAAAATTAGAGCTGCTTCGGAAGGAAATGGAGAGATATCGATGTGATACACTTGGACTGGCAGAGATGCGTTGAACAGGATCAGGAGATATATGCAGTTGCGAAGTCATTTGATCAGGAAACGAAACAAAGCATGAAGCAGGAGTTGGAGTCCTTCTTAGCAAAATAGCTAGAAGAGCATTATTAGGATACAAACTGGTGAGTGCAAGAATGATGGTCGCGCAATTCAAAGCAAAACCATTCAACACGTCATTCATTCAGGTGCATGCACCCACGTCAGACAGTACGGAGGAAGGGATTGAGCTATTTTATAAAGACTTGATAAAGACGGTGGAGGAGATACTGAAGAAAGATGTGTTGATCATCAGAGGAGATTGGAATGCGAAGGTTGGAACAGATAATGACGGTTGGGAGAGAGTCATGGAAAGGTTTGGATATGGAGAAAGAAATGAACGAGGTGAGAAACTGTTAGAGTTTGCTACAGAGCATGAGATGGTGATTTGCAACAAGAGATTCCAACAAAAGGACTGTAGGAAGTGGACTTGGCGATCAAATGACCACAGTCTAGTGATCACAAACAGCAAGATAAAACTCAAAGGAAAATGTAAGACACAGTTTAAGAAAAGAAGAGATGTGGTGAGGCTATGTGAGGGAGAAACAGGGAATGCATACAGAACAGCACTCGAAGAGAAGATTAAGAATTATCGCCACAGAGAAAGACCTAGATAAGAGAGTCACGAGGATAGCCATCGCTATAAAAGAGGCAATTGAGCAGACTGTTCCAGAAGAAGAAAAGATCAATAAGAAGTGGATTACTCAGAAGACACTGAAGTTGGTTCAAGAGAAAAGAGTGTTGAAGATCAGAAGAGATGTTTCTGAGATGTCAGAACAGCAATATAGGATGAAATGCAATGAGGTAGGGAAAGCAGCCAGAAAGGATAAGGAGAAATGGTTAGAAGAACAATGTGAAGATATTGAGAGGTATTACGGCAAATGTAAGACCAGGGAGGAGTATAAGACAATTAGGAATATTAATAGGAAATGGCAACCGAAGCAGATGGCGATCAAAGATGAGAACGAAGAAGTGCTCATGAACAGGGAGAAGATTGTGCAGCAGTGGACAAGATATTGCACTGATCTATACAAAGCACAGTTGGACCCGAGTGTCTCGGAGAGACTGATTGGAGAACTGAAAGAGATATCTTCCCCGAGCATTGAGAGTGAGACTAATGTTCAAAGGAGGAAGTAGAAAAAGTAATGAAACGACTAAAGAACAAGAAGAGCCCTAGAAATGATAAGATCACTGGAGAGATGATCAAATATGGCAGAGAAAGCATGATTCAGGAAATACATTGACTATGTAATATAGCATGGAAAGAAGAGAAGGGAAAGGCACCTAAGGAATGGACAAGATCTGTCCTAGTGACAATACCCAAGAAAGGAAGTACATTGGAGTGCAAGAACTAAAGAACGATTGCCCTAACTAGTCACCTAGGTAAGGTGCTGATGATGATACTGACTGAGAGATTAAGATCACAGATAGGAGAACATATAGCAGATGAGCAAGCAGGTTTCAGAAAAGATAGAAGTACCATACCATAGATATTGGCACTAAGACTGATAGAGGAGAAAGCCCGACGAAAGAAGAAAAACGTATACACTTGCTTCATCGATTTTCAAAAGGCATTTGACAGTATAGATCAGAAAGTGACTTGGGTGGTGTTGGAGTCATATGGAGTGGACAGCAGACTAACATGGTTGTTGAAAGATATAAGTGATAATGCAGAGGCAGCGGTGAGAACATGAGGGGAGTTGCGAAGTTGTTTTAAAAGAAGTAGAGGTACGAGACAAGGAGATCCAATATCACCAAGTATCTTCATCGCACATCTGGAGACAGTGATGGACAACATCAAGGAAGAGGTAGAAGGGATATCTGTGCACAGTAAAAGAATTAACAACTTTTGGTTTGTAGATGATATAGCTATTATTGAGGAAGATGAGGAGAAGCTAGCAGAAACAGTGTGGGTGTTAAACGAAGAACGGAAGCGGTACAGACTGGTTATGAACATTGATAAAACAAAAACAGTGGTATTTGGAGATAAGGAAATAGGAAGGAAGATCAGTGTGGATGGTATTGAACTAGAAAATGTAGAGAAGTTCACATATCTGGGGAGCAACATAACGTATGATCTAGACTGTAAGAAGGAAATAGTGACTAGAACAGCGAAAGCAAGAGCGAGTTTGAAGGTGATGGATAAGATCTGGAAAAGCAAAGCAATTAGCTTAAGAATGAAGCTGGGCATCTTGAAAATGTGTGTATTCAGCAGCATGTTGTACAGATGTGAGACATGGGTGATAATGAAAGATTCAAAAAGAATATTGGCATTCTAAAGGAGTTATAGAAATATTCTGAGAATCTGGCCTTGAATGTTCAAGTTAGCGTACTAGCTGGGTGACAGTCAGCATTCCTAAGAAAATGCTTTTATTTTTCATCAGCATCTTACTGGACGTGTTAAGAAAGAAACATTTTGTAAGCTCTTTTGTTGGGGAGAAAAAAATTGCTCTCCAAGTAGCAAGCGCTAGTCTAAGGTATGCTCAATGGAAAACTCAGGCAACCTACTAGCAGATAAATAATAAAAGTGTTGAAAGTCAGCAATTTTCTTTTACTGAGAATTTCATTTTAGTTCACTGGAAATACATTTCCAGGGCCATCTCTCGGTAAGGTTAGAGAAAATGACAACTTATCAGTTCTGTAGGACAACTAAATACATTTCTCTAGTGATCATTCATTGCAGTAGCTTGTGAATGCCAAAAAAGAACACACATTCTCTTACTGTACATATTAGGCCTGCAGCATAAGGACTGTAGAATCCTGGTAGTAGTGTTAGTACATCCTCATGACATACTGTGACTTTCCTGGGGTTCTGGATTTCAACAAGAATAAGTTGAAACACAAAGAATCATGAAGAGTGAAAGAAGAAAAGAATAATTTAAGGACAGAATGATTATTTTTCCTTCAATAGTACTTCCATATAGAATAAGAAATGTACACAATACATCTAATACTCCATATATATCAGAATCTACCTGACTAAATGTGAAGGAACTATATTTTTCTTTTAAGTTGGCAGAAATGCATTATGTGCTAAGTCTTAGCCATGTATTATTCTTTTTCATGATCAGCAAGACAATTACTTCTGTTCAAAATCTGACAGAACAATTACTTCATGAGTGGGACATAACATACAAATAAATTGTAGGTTTTTCTAGCTGCAGACTGAAAAACTGATCTGTCCAAAAGGAGAGATGATTTCTGAAGAGTTTGGCCATTTTTTTGTAAGTAACATAATTCCACATGACATTACTGTATTAGTACGGCTATGATTGTATTTATTCATTGCACATTGTATTCAGAACAACCTACACTTTCATCAAGGATAATGTGAATGTAGGCCTGCTGACAGGGGTGGACAAAGGTGGCAATGGCCCAGGAGCCCAGTGATTCAAAAGGGCATCACTAACTAACCCCTGTGCAGCATGCTGTGGAAGCCTGTCAGGATTGACTAGTTGAGGCAGGCATGCTGCACCGTGCTTTGGGAGGAGCTGAGAGTTGACTGCCTCCAGATCTGACCCTTCTGGGAGCCCAGAGCCATGTCCTCCCTCACCTTGGCCTGGGGCCCAGCAATTCTGTCAGCCCCCCTGCATGGCTGAGTCTGGGACAGAGATTCTAGGTCCACTTTTGTCTGCACTTTGTGGGGAACTGTGTTGTTTTAAAAGAAAACCTAGGCCTCAGGGATAAGAGTAGAACACTGCTTCACAGTCGATTATTTACTAGATTACGCTGTCTGCCATAAATGATGTTAGCTGATGACAAGGATCAGTAACAGAAGAGAAATTCCGCATTTTAATTTGTTTTCAAATATGTCCTACTAGCCCAACAATGATCTAACCAAGTTTTAGCAACGTGTGACCTAAGAGACACTGAGATCACTGACAAGGGAGAGTGAAGTCTTTGCTCTTTAGCTTTGGCTTAGAGTCACCTGGCTGTTAGCTCATGAGGTAGAGCACATGCTTTTTTTTTTTTTTAATATAATTGGAGATACACATTTCCTAGAACGGGAAGGGACCTCAGGAGGTCATATAGGCCAGTCCTCTGCCATCTTAGCAGGACCAAGCACCATCCCTGACATTTATTTGCCCCCATCCCTAAATTGCCTCCACACAGCTTGAACTCACAATCCTGATTTTAGCAGGCCAATGTTCAAACCACCAATGTTCAACCTCCCCCCTAAAACCCCAGCTTCCTTCCTCCTGCCAAAAACTAGATCCACTGGCTTTACAAATATCACACAAACACAAGTGATCAGGTTTAAAAACCATGGGGGAGGCTAGTCTTCAGCTCAATCTGCTCACTCATTTGAAAACTTCCTTAGGATTTTACCTCAGGTTAGCTAACCTGAAGTAAGTACATACTCTTCCCCTTCCCACAGAAGTCAACGCCAGAGGCAAGATTAGTATTTCTTGTAATAGGGCAATAGTGTCTGGCCTGAGAGTTCTGTGAAGAAGGCTTCCTCTGTTGCTGCTTCCTTCTTCCATCAGATCAGGAAAATAAGACTTATGCATTTTGTAAATGAACAAATTACACTCTCTTCTGTTCCCCCAGTTTCTCATTCAAACAAAAAAATCACCTTATAAAGAGTCAAACACTGGCTACTACTTGGCCTAATTGGCAACAATATACTTTCTACCAGAGAGAAAATATGGGGTGGAGATGTTACCAAAAATATATTAGCAAACACAAGAAGAGAGCAATTATTTCTGTTGATACATCTGCTGTTTAAAACTCAAACACTGAGTTTTATTACAATGCGGTATATGATTCGTCAAAGATGTTGGTAACTAAGAACATAAGCATTTTATTTTAGGAGCCTCACACTATGCATGAAAGTGATGCTTAATTGCACCAATTGTACTGTGACTATTACTTAACAGCTGCAACAGAAGAGCCATTATAGATTTTATATATTATTGTTAAGGAGAGTCATAATAGAGCTGCTTTATATAAGTGAATTGTGTGAACTCATTATGCACAGCACCATATGATTTGAGGTTGTTGGAACATATGCTAGCAAAGTTCTTATGAGAATGCAAATATTTTTTTTTTAAAATAACATAGCTCTCACTTAGCTAATAGTAAAGGAAATCATTTCAGAATGATTATTAACACAACGTGATGTGTATAACCTGCCTGGGGATTTATATGCTTTATTTTAGTTATAAATAAACCATTTGAATTTCATTTTATTTGGGTCTATGGATTTGTCCCCTTTTTGCTACTGTGCTCCAATGTAGATAAGGAACAATTATGACAAATGAATTAACCACATGCTTAAGGGAAAAGTGTCCCAAATAGATTAAAGACATTAATATAATTATAAGAATTTTCATCTTCAGAGTCAGTATGTTGCTATGACACAAACTTGTATGGCAAACCATTGCTATTGTCCCCGAAAACCTTTGCTCACTATTGCCTGGATGTGCAGGTCTGCATATTATCAAACGTGATATTTTAAACCCCAGAGAATTTGCTTAAATAAAAAGAAAAAGGAGTCCCCGTTAGTATTGTTTTGTGAGCTATGTACAGTTCAAGGTTTTACCCTAATCTGCTTCTTGGCTGACCAAATTTTTCTATTGTATTCGGGAACTTTTGGTAACAGAGCTTTTATAGTTTTCCTGGAAATGATTCATATATGCATAGGTAATATTTCCTTCAGTGGCTGAATGTCTTAAATCTCTCTTTTCTCTAACAAACCAAGGTGAAATTTCTAACCAGAAGATGCTGCAACTAAATATTGTCTTCCATGGAAAGCAAAGTTCCCTAATATGCTAATTTAGCTTTAAAGTAAAAACAAACAAACCAAAACTCACAATAAAAAATACCAGTCATCAATCCAAACTTGCGTATGACAATTTGCGATTTAAACAGGAAATGTTACAATCACAAACAATGCATCTTGTGAAAAAAAAGCAGTCCTGCAGCACTTTAAAGACTAACAAAATAATTTATTAGGTGATGAGCTTTTGTGGGTCAGACCCACTTCTTTGAAGAAGTGGATCTATCCCATGAAAGTTCATCACTTAATACATTATTTTGTTAGTCTTTAAAGTGCTACAGGACTTATTTTTTGTTCTGGGAAGATACAGACTAACACAGCTACATCTCTGTGACTTTCTTCTCGTAACAGAGTGAGAGGGATTCCTATGAGTGTAGGGGCTAAACAGAGCCTGTATGCCCAAGTAGCTCCCCCCCCATTTCTCCTGCAGCCAGTGTCAGGCTTGGAGGCAGGATCAAAGGTGAGAAGAGAGCTCTGTTAGAGGCAGGAGCTGGCTCTGACACTCGCAGGGCCTGAGCCAGAGTTGCCACTAGGTCCGCCGCCTGAATATGCAGCCTCCAAGCACTGCATTATACCTGTCCTCCATTTCCAGTTACCACAAGAACTAGAGCAGAAATTGGAGCATTCCCCCATATGGCAGTATTTGAAGCCTACTGAACTATTCATGTGCTTAAAATTTACAAATTTTAATTACTCCCATAAAAGGGTTTCTGCACCCATCATCCAAACAACTTCTTTAATGCCAATTTACATATTACAAATCTTAGGACTCCCCTTATTTTTGGTGCTCAAATTGCCAGTAAATAGATCTCTGGATTGCACACAAGGCCTCATGCTTATGAAAATGGCACTGAAATAGAGTTGTCACTGGCACTCACAGGGAGGGTATTTTTTCCAGAAGTGATTAGTTTATCATCAGCCAGGTGGGCTATTTGCAAACAGCAGAAGTAGAGCTGCTCCAACCCTTTTTTTTCAATTTTTGTATAAATTTCAAACAGCTACAATAAGAAACTATATTTGATGAATAAATTAATTGCTAGAAATAATCTGATTAACTCATGCACTTAAATATAATATACATACTATAATCTATAAAGATTCAGGACACATTTCTTCTAAGATGAGAATGGGTTGAGTATAAGCTATAGCTTTTTGATAACCCATATGGATTCAAGCCTGTAGAGGGGAGGTTATTTCATGAAGCAGAGGACAGGGGAGTGACAGAGGATGGGAGGTTATTTCATGAAGCGGGTTCTCTCAAGCTATTTTGGTGGCCCGTTCCATCATAAAATCTTTTTCGTTGGTGGGTGTCCTTGTTTAGACACAGTGTGAACCCCTTATTAGTCCTAAATCTAAAAAATTAACATGTGTACTGGCCATTTTTATACTGATATCTGTGCTGCTGCAACTATAGCCATGCAGAATTCCCTATGTAGGTAGTACCACTCCAACTGAGAATGGAAAGAAGGGAAAGACTAAGAAGATCACGGATTAAATTTTTTAACCATCCAAAAATTACAAACCCACTTCATCAGTTAGAACCAATATCAAAACAAAGCCTCCCAGTTATTCCTGCTGAAAGTTTCCTCTTCTCTTCCCTCCTCCTCAGGCCTATGAGGAAAAAATCTGAAAGAATAAATGGACTTTATGCATGATCTGGCAGGATTTGGAAATTCCAGGTCCTTCAGGTTATGAAGGATCAGCAGGCCTGGTGAGGCTCATGGCAAGCCCCATATGAGCCTATCTGCCATGCATTGGGGCATGTGATGCATTGGGTACTTACCAGAGGGTCCCTTAAAGAAGCCCCAGGATGCCCTGGACATCATCTGTCTGGAGGGTTCCAAGTCCAAGGCAATGATGTGTATGACTTTGTTCAAGTGAGGGTCTGAGTCTTGCTCTGGTTCTGGCTTTGGTAGGGTCCCTGGCTGCTACTGTTCTGGCAGTGATGGGGTGCCTCCTCAGCCAGGTCCACAGTTGCAGTGGTGGGGGAGCTGTCCTCACTCCCCAGGAGCTAGTGCAGCTCATCCAAGTAGGGGCAGATGACTGGCCCGGCCCCTGACTTCTGGCAACTGTCTCAGACCCAGGTGTATCCCTTTGGAGTTATTTGACCTTCTCCCAGACTTGCACCATAGTCCAGTCAGGGTGGCCCCAGTCTATGAGGCCAGTGACCGGACAGGTGTTTGCCAGGCAGTTCCTCTTCTTGGCAGAGGGGTCTGGAAGAGTGTCCTCATAATGTCCAAGGGCCGAGGAGGTCCTTGAGCTGTGTCCTGGTGCATGACAGGGCCAGTCTCATGGTGCCCCAGAAGGACTCCTGCATTCCCTCCTTCAGCTCTCTGGAGGAGCTCAGAGAGTTGTGGGGCTACTGGCTTGCAGCCATCAGGTCAGATTCTGTCAGTGGGAGTGGCTGTGTAATGAAGTACAGAGTAGCATGCTGCTCAGCTGCTTCTCCTCTCTCAGCATGCTGCCACAGGATTTCCAGGGCTTCCTGCAACTTTAAGACTGGCTGGAGGCAGGGAACATACAGCCAGGATTGTGGTGGACAGGATGACCCCTGGCTAGCTGTCCATCATCATGCAGGACTTATCTGTTGACAATAAAAAGCCCACCCGACTCCTGAGCCTCCACATGGCTTTTTGATCAACAGATTCTGTCAAAGGAGGTGCTCTGCTTCATGGGGAGGAGGAAGTCTGTCAACAAAAATGCTGTGTTCTGTAGATTCACTGTTGACAGAATGTCTTTTTAGTGTGAATGCTTCCCTAGTTTTGTCAACAAAACCAGGGTTTTGTCAACAAAACTATAGACATAGCAATAGATGTCTGGCTTCCACACAACCTGGGTACTGTGCTCCTTGTCAGCAGATCTGAACCCCTTCCCTGCTAATTTGTTACCACCGTACACCAATTAAGGTTGTCTTGTTTTGTCTACATCATTATCTCATCTCTAAATATTCCTAGCTCCCTGAAACTTTAGAGACCCTGCTTCATGTAAGAGGTATGTCTGGCACAGCTAGGTGGCTAACAAAAAATTCAAACTACAGTCCTACGCTATTATCCCTGCCACTAGTTTTGTGGCATAGGGGTTTGTTAATATGATTATCAGTGGTCTGCACTACTGTCCCCCAGAAGGAGGCACACTGTGTGTGACACAGCTGGAGGACTGTGTCACAAATTGGGTGCCATGGTCCCATGAGAGATATGGGTACCTGAAGCAGAAGTGACAGCAGCAAGACACCAACAGAAGAGGGTGAGCTGTTGAGAAAGGAAAATCCCATTGACAGTCAGCAGAAGGCCAAGGAGTGTTGAGTCGTGCCCATCACAACAGGGATTTTCAAAACATAGGAACCAAACATTAAGATCCTAAATAAGTGGGTATTTTTTTAAAAATACTGTGTATCCATCACCTACTGATGTACTGAATGTACGCTCATAAAAATCATGACACTTAAATAAAACCCTATATATGGAATGAGGAGCCTAAAGACATTTGTTAGAATGTTGGCTCTGGTTAATGGATAACTCTGGATATTAGATTAGTGGTGGAAATCATCAATGGAGATGTTACATTCCATTGGATTTGTCAGGAATTACACAATAAGTGCTCTCCGATGCTGAATTTGCTTTCAGAGTTTAAAGTTTTTTTAACAGAATAATGGTGCACTTTAACAAGAAGTCTACAAAGTCTACAAAGTTAATGATATTTTACTCTCCTGATTTAACTTAAAAATAAATTATTAAGTCAGATTATACATCTCATTAAAATCTAATGTTCAGCAAGCTGCCTGGCGTGTATAATACGGAAAATTGGATTTCATTTTAACAGGTCTATGTACAATATTTCAAGTTAATTACAAAGGCTAGTTTTTCTAACATGATAGCTTAGAAGGGCTGCCTCTATGCTGCACCAGAATGCAAGTGTTTCTAATGTACCAGATTAAACAACTGGTCATCAACATCACTCAGACTCATAAAACAAACCTTCAGTGTACCAAATACTGATTCACGTCTTCCCGAAACACATGGTGCTAAATCTTCAGACTAACATTCAGCACTCCTGGAGGAGGAACAAATGTAATTTTCTGGAACCAGTTCAGGCCTCAGCATAAATCAGAACAGTTTTATGCTTCCCTCTTCTTCACTGTTAGTCCCTGCCTAGAACTGTCAGGATCACTGGACCCTTTGGTGGTGTTGCAGATATGAGCCTTACACAAGAATGTTAAGGAGCTGGTGAGGCTGGTTTTGTGACCAGAACCAAGTGTTTTCCACAAACTACAGGAATCTTAAGGGCATGTTTATGTCAACTCCTGATGTAGCACAAAAGGAACTTAATGGAGTGAAGTCTCTGGTTCCAGATGTTAAACACAGTGAAAACTTTGTTATCCTGTGCTCATGGGGGATGGGGGTTGATGGTTCATTGAATGTGCCAAATAAAACTTATTGTTCTGCCTTTGCACCCTACCAGCACATCTGGCTCCCAGTAGGCTTAGGGAGAAGGAGGTGTCTACTGATGACATCATGCAGCAAAGTCAAAGGAAGCCTGAGGGGGAAGGAGGTGCCTGCTGATGACATCAGCCAGCAGTGCTGCAATGCCAGTTAGCAAAGTTTTCCAGTTAACAAAGTGCTAGATAACTAATACTTTACTGTAGCTGCAATTTTGCTTCTCATTAGATTTTGAAATTGTGAACAAGATATACAAGGACACCATCCACATGGATCAAATGCATACCAATGATTGAAGTCAATGGGAGTACTACACACAAACCCTGTTGCAGCTCTCATTAAGGATAATGTAACAGCATTCATTGACAGAAGTGACTGTTATTTTGAACCCACGGAGCATTTATAGATTGGTCATGCAATCTCAGAAACATTCTCTAGTGTACCATGTCACTTTTCTTCATCTAAAGCTATGGGTAGTTTCAAAAGTTCTGAGGAAACAGTTTTGAAATAATATCGGGTTTGATTAAATGCAACGTTGTATGAAAATGAGTATATTTACCATGGAGAAGAAGATTTTTTGTTTTGGCCAAAAAAATGTTCCTTGTTAAAAGACAAATATTTAAATTCCAGGATGATGCTGCAGTATCTCTCAGGAACTGTAATTTGGATGCCTCATTTGCCTATGCGTTTGTAGGGGCCTGAATTCCCAGACTTCTCACATTAAACTATAGCCACACAAGTTTCAATGAAAATAAATGTATTTCCATTTTCAAAAAAATCAGTAGAAATTTCTCCATTTTTCCAACACACATTTCTAACACAATAATTGTTTACAAACTAATTTACGTATTCAAAACGTTGCTTTCCAGGTAACAGTTACTTGCTATACTGGGTTGGACTTATTTTCTCATCACAAGAAGTTGTAGTCTCGTGTTTTATTATATGTTGTCTAGCCTAGTGTTTTACTATGTGTTGTGAACGAAAAGAGAGCATACAAAGTCTTAGAAAAAATGCAGTGTAAAACTTGCAAGATTCATTGATTCCAGTGTCACAAGGGATTATTGTGATCATCTAGTCTGACCTTCAATAAAACACAGGTTGTAGAACTTCCCAAAAAAAATTTCAAGAGCATTTTTGGGGGGAAAATATAAGCTTGATTAAAAATTGTCATTGATGAAGAATCTACCATGACCCTTGGTAAAATTTTCCTGTAGTTAATTACACTTATTTTTTTAAAAAATATGCTTTATTTCTAATCTGAATATGTCTAGCTTCAGATCCCTGACTTTGGACCATGTTTTACCTTTCTATATTAAACTGAAGAGCCCATTATTAAATATTTGTTCCCTATGTAGGTATTTTTAGACTATGCAAGTCACTCTTTAATCTTCACTTTGTTAAGCTAAATAGATTGAGTTCTTTGAGTCTATCACTATAAGCCATTGCTGTACAAGACACACACGGTATAAAGACCTTAATTTCCCTCTTCCAACATCTATAGCATCCAAACTGTAAATACAAAAAGTTATTTCTATATATTGCTTTAGGAACAGGGTCACTACATTAACATACAGCTTTCTGTTTCTTTAGCTAAGTAGATTCTAAGCCTGAGCTAAGTCAATATACCAAAGGATAATTTAATGAACAGACAACAAAAATTGTATTTTCTTGTTTTTTTCAAAATAAATTGATTCATAGGGTGCTTTATCTTGTTTAAAACTTTTCTAAACTGAAGAGATACCATAGAATATTCTTTAATGTGGAAAAATAAACTCACTGCAGTGCAGAGATAGGATTAAATAACACTGATAAATCAAATTTAAACATCAATACTTTTTAGCATTCCTTTAACTATGCTCTTCTTAGAGCTAATGAAAACCCTGAGCAGTTCTTAGTGACCCGGTGCTATTGATTACAAAGTACCATAATATGCTGCTTAAAAACTGCTTTTCCATGTGTATGTAGAGGTTCATATTTTCCTCTCCCAGAAAAAAAAATATGAGTAATAGTTGTAAATGAACTAGATCAGTGTTTCTGAAACTAATTTGGCAACAGAACACTTTTGTGCTTGGAATATATTGATGCAACACGTACAGCTGATCAAGGGATAGTGGGGAGGTTTCATATGAAAATATTGTGTAATGTAATATTCAATTTTTTATATAAAAAGCTGGGATTTTTAGCTGTCTTATTTTACAAAGAACAGAAAATCATAAGAATGAACAACTAATGCTGTTCAGATAGGAGGACAGTTAGCAACTATATAATTAAGTATAAACATTAAAAATTAAATACAATCCCAAAACAAAACATCAGTATAACAGCCAAAGAAGGATGGCTAGTGTCATTCTTTTCCACAAAAATAGAAAGGACAATATTTTTCAAAAAAGTATTGTCCTTCCTTAAAGCTTAAAAACATTCTTACGAAAATGAAATGCACAAATTGGTTATGGGAAAATTATTTTAGATTTTGCATTTTTTAAAATTTGTTATTTTTACAGAAATCTACTGGAAAATAAAACTAAGTAACCCAACAGGGTTTTCTTCCTTTATTTATTTATTTAGTAACGGGAAGTGTGTTTTGGTATCTGTGTTTTTGCACAAATCACATAGTAACAACTATACTGTTTATATATATGTGTGTGTTATATGTGTTATAAATGTATTATACATATTAATATACCTACAGTCTAAATATTAAATATGCACAAATTTCATATTTAACATTTTAGCACTAAAAGGCTACGTCTACACGTGAAGCCAACATCGAAATAACGATGTAGCAACATCGAAATACGCTATTTCGATGAATAACGTCTACACGTCCTCCAGGGCTGGCAACGTCGATGTTCAACTTTGATGTTGCGCGGCACCACATCGAAATAGGCGCTGCGAGGGTACGTCTACACGCCAAAGTAGCACACATCGAAATAAGGGTGCCAGGCACAGCTGCAGACAGGGTCACAGGGCGGACTCAACAGCAAGCCGCTCCCTTAAAGGGCCCGTCCCAGACTCAGTTGCACTAAACAACACAAGATACACAGAGCTGACAACTGGTTGCAGACCCTGTGCCTGCAGCATGGATCACCAGCTGCCGCAGCAGCAGCCAGAAGCCCTGGGCTAAGGCCTGCTGCCCACGGTGACCATAGAGCCCCGCAGGGGCTGGAGAGAGAGCATCTCTCAACCCCCCAGCTGATGGCCGCCATGGAGGACCCGGCAATTTCGACATTGCGGGACGCGGATCGTCTACACGGTCCCTACTTCAACGTTGAACGTCGAAGTAGGGCGCTATTCCGATCCCCTCATGAGGTTAGCGACTTCGACGTCTCGCTGCCTAACGTCGAAGTTAACTTTGAAATAGCGCCCGACGCGTGTAGCCGCGACGGGTGCTATTTCGAAGTTAGTGCCGCTACTTCGAAGTAGCGTGCACGTGTAGACACAGCTAAAATATTGCTAGCATGGATTTTTTTTCTTAGAACACCTATTTGCATCACACTGAACACCAATGTTCCATGGAACACAGTTTGAGAAACATGTAACTAGATAAGCACTGCTGAAATGCCATTTTCACAGCACTCTATTAAACCAATATAATCTGTAATAAACATTAAGAAAAGTACTATGAAGGCTAAGAAATAGCAGCATTTATTTTTTAACTTGTCTTTTTTACCAAAACAAAACAAAACCAAACAAAACAAAAAAACCCATAATTATACATCTGTCATCTTACATCCTTGAAAGCTCCCTTAACCATGACTTGAGCTGAAGTGCATACTCCTGACATCAACATCACAGAGAATATCTACGCTGGCTACTAAATGGATTCATAGTAATCTAGACTCCTTTTCTTGCAGTACACACTAAGGAAAAAAACAATTGATTCCCAGCTAAAGACTGCAGGATCGGACACTTCCGGTCAAATCTTGCTTGCCTTGCTTATGGAAGACCACCTTTGGTAAATCTTAGTGAAGAGAAAGAGACTGCTTATGTGACCAAGGAGAGTGGGATTTGGACCTCTGTCTGAAGTCCCAAGAAAGAAACTAGAGATATAAACACTGTAGTACAATATTTGTGGTACTATAGAAAGTCATGTCAGCAGTTTTATGTGGTATTCATCATGTTCTTTCCTCGTTGTCATTTAATATCCAGTGAAGTTACCTCTCTCAATCTAATAGTAACAGAGAGGTAGCCGTGTTAGTCTGTACTCCTACAAAACAAAGCAGCAGATATGTAGCACTTTAAAGACTAACAAAATGATTTCTTTGGTGATGAGCATTTATGGGACACACCCACTTCAGTCTTTAAAGTGCTACTTCTGTCTTAGGCTAATCAGTCATGAATTTAAATGTGTATATTGCAAAAGCACTGATGAGTCTCCACAGTGCATACACAGGCTGTGTCTACACTTGAGCGATCTGTTGATCCAAGTTACTGTTGGAAGATAACTTTTAACAAAACTTCTGCCTACAGATTGCAGCCTTGCTGCAAAGCACAGCAGAAGGTCTTCCAGAATGTCCAGACTGGCTTTCTGTTGATAGATCTCTGTTGACAGCAGTGTTCTGCCTGATGGGTAGCACCAGAATGCTGTTGACAAAAATGCTGTGTTCTGTCAACTTACTGTTGACTGAATGCTTTGAGAATGTGGATGCTCCATGGTTTTGTCAGAAAAACTCTCTAGTGTAGACATAGCCTAAGAGTAACTGGTTAGATTCACTATAGAGAGGGAAAATCCCTAAACTGATGTGGATTTGACATATTGCTCTACATCATCCCTTACACTTTGTAACACCAGCTGCACAGGACTTCTCAAGGAAGGAATGCAACCCGAGCACTGCCTATGAAAGCCATAACCAGCTGGCAACAGATGCAACAGCTCTGAATCTCAAACTAGCCGTAGACTGCCTCAGGATTAGTGCTTGTCCCTCAGCCTGGACTATGAAATGGGCAAAGCTCAGTGGCACCCATATATCAAATGCTTGCTAGTAAATTTGAGTCTCTGAAGAGTAACCATTTTAACCTGTAGCTGCAAAATCAGTGAGGAATCCTCTGGCACCTTAAAGACTAACAAATCTTCTTGTGCATCAGCCTTCATGGGTAAAAACCCACTTTGTCAGATGTATGGAGTGGAAATAACAGACATAGGGAGGTAACATGTATATACACACTACAATAACAAAAGAAGGGAGCTTTAGGACCAATATTAACAAAACCAGTTCAGTCGAGATGGATGTGGCTCACTCCCAGCAGTTAATGGAGAGGTGGGAATACCAAGGGAGGGGAAATTGTCTTTGCAGTAAAATAACCATTTTAAGTCCTCATGTTACTGCATTTTTGGAGCTCTCAAAACTCTTGGGGACAAATCTGTAAAGATCTTCTTCAGCAGCAGCACCAACCATGGGCCTGTTGGTTTCTGATGCTTCCGTTATTATTTCTTTCCACCTTTCCCCCTCCAGATCTTCCTCAGATATACTATTTTAAGGATCTCTTTCTTGTAACCCTAAGAGGGCATGTATGTATTGGTGTGTAGCAGAATTTCCCAGCATAGGACAAACATAGCACTTCCTACACCTGCTGTCCCACATCTTACATCATAGAAGGTGTGACTGGAGCCATCTAGAGCATATTTATAAACCAACACAAATTGTATCCTTGTTGAGTCTGCCCTAACCTGCACCCAGGATCAAACATGCTCTCAGCAGCTCCAGGATCAGGGAAGCATTAAAATGTTTTAATGTTATCTTTTCCTTTACCCTCACAAGTATACTAGGGAAAGTTTCGACATTCCTGAGGCTCTAGGACACCATTTTTAAATTTCTTGGTTTGAATACTAGACATATTATGAATATATTTTGATTTGGATTACTGAGAAATTGTATGTGGATTCAATTCCATAAAACTTCAGCCACAAAACATAAATACAATTTAAACACTTACAGAAATATGATCACCAATAAAATAACTCTGCATAAAATGTCCCTGCATAAAACATGGAGTAGGTTTTGGCAATAACTCAAAATTATATATAGACCCTGATCCTACAAACAAATACTCACATAAGCAACTCTATATACATGGGTCATCTCTCTGAGTTCAAATGATCTATTCAAATGTAAAAGTTATGTATGTTCCCCAGGTTTGTAGCACTGATGTCTTGTATTGCAAGATTTAGAAATCTAATAATATTGGCAGTATCCTCAAATTCTGTTTAGAGTAGTCATGTTCTAAGCAATGTATAATATATGGACTTAATTCACAATGTGTTACATCATTTCTGCAGGTCTCTGAAGAAGAATATTCCTAGTCCTGATCTTTACATTTTTCTGTTGGACTTGCTTTATATCACTTAATTAAGTATAATAATTAATTCTATACAAATGCTATTAGAAACACTGCTTTATGTTTAAGATTCTGTGTTCTTTCTGGTTAGTGGCCACTATGTCTTAAAGTAGTGAGTATCAATATAATCTTTCATGTACTTTATATTGCATTTGTGACATTGGGAAAATTACAGTATGGTATAACTTCACAAATTAAACCATTCTTTCTAAATTTGCATAGAAATGTTTGTTTTCCAAGTGATTTTCATAAAAGTTTAATGAAACTCAAGCTATTAGATTCAACGCTTTTTCTTATGTAAAACAGTATGACTTTTGGAACATATGGTATCTTTATACTTTAAGCTGCCACAGCCTATCAATTAGTAAACATGCTTAGGAAATTGTCCCTTTTAAAACAACATTTTTATACTACATATAGTCTTGTAAATCACAGGATGCTGACAACATGAAATGCCAGCTGTGGAACTAGAAACTGATGAAAATGCAGTAATTCTGAATTTTAATATAATATAAACCATGTCAGCAATGTTCATGAATAACAGCTGTCAAGATTTCATTTGAACTGCATGGATCATGGTATTTTTATGTTCTGTCCTCTTTTAGTAAATTGGTCTCCATCACACACCTCTTCCCATATGATAGGGTCTGAATTGTCTGTAGAATTCAACACAAAAATTGTGATTTAAAAGTGTGAAATAAATGGTCACAATATTAAAGCATAAAGAGTAATTATAATGATCATAAAAATATTAATTGAAACCCGTGTCCACACATACCAGTATTGAATATTAAAAAACAAACAAACAAACAAACAAAAACAGTATTTCAATGCCCTCCAGAAAAGGCATCCTAATTATGTGATGGAGTGAGAGACAATATCCTTCTGTTCATACCTTGCATATTATTGTAATAACATTTGTACCAGGAAATCCTTGCTAAGGTATCATTAAAAAACTCGTAAGTTCCTAATTAATAATATTAATGCAAAATACATTTAGTGAAATTATATGTGAAGTTGTAACCATAAGCAGAGGTTATGACTAAAAATATGGTTACCAGACAAGTTTGGGGATGGCTAAGCCAAATCCTCACAGACAAAGGACCAGCTAATGCCTCAGATAGGTGTAAACAAGGTTGATGGACAATTACCCATTAAGTAGCCATTTTTGGTAGGAAATAGGGCAGGGCTATAAAGTAATATATTATCAAGGAAATAGACTGGAGTTCCCTTCCACATAGATTGGCCATTGCCTTGGTCCCTGCTGAAATGCTTCTCAAAGTTGAGGCTGGGCTTTAAAAGAAGGGGCAGTTACCCCTACCTCCTTCTGCCCACTAAACCTAGAATGAAAAAAATCCACTAGGGAAGTGGTCCCAACATGGTCATTAAGGCTGTGTCTACATGGCCAAGTTATACCAAAATAACAGCAGTTATTTCAAAATAATGTTAGCATTGTTTAAATGATACACATGATATTTTGAAATTAATGCAAAATAAGAGGTGCATTATGTCAATTGTAGTAAACCTCATTCCCTGAGGAATAATGACTATTTCAAAATAGGCCACAGTGGGCTCCAGTGGTGCTATTTTGAAATAGCAGTATGGACCCAGGAATGCTATTTCAAAATAGCCGGGTGCTCTTTCAAAATACATCTTATTTCTTATATCTTATTTTGAAATAGGGCTGTCATGTAGATATAGCCTAAGACAGATGAAAGCATATGTTGAGAAAAGTTTGCTTTAAATCCAACACAGTTTGTTTGGAATCATTTAGTATTCTATCTTCATTTTTCTTATAAACATTGCTGACTTTTATGTCTTAGTACTCCTACTCGCTTAAATCTATTTCTTTGTAGTAAATACTTTGGTTTTACTTAATTCAGTTTTTGGTTCTCTATGCCTTAAATACTGAATCTGTTCTGGTATAGCTATGGTCTGAAAAAGTGGGTCTGTCTCACGGAAGCTCATCACCTAATAAATTATTTTGTTAGTCTTTAAAGTGCTACTTGACTGCTTTTTTGTTTTGATAGTATATAGAATAGCACGGCTCCCTCTCTGTTACTCTTTAACTCTTTAGTATAACAAAATCTGTATCATTTAACAAAAATACATCTTTTACCAAATCACATTTCTTATTTGCTTAAACTTGCAGCTCACATTTTGGTCTGCCAGGGATGCAGATATAAACAACTTGTGAAACTTATCAAATGCGAAAAAATTAACAATTTTCTAAATTTGAAACCTGCTTTGAGCTTGTGGCCAAGGCCAAACTGCCCTCCTGCCTACCGCCCCCCGCCCCGGGAGTTCTGATTGGCCCTGGTCATCAATCAAGGTTTAATGCTGCAGCAGAGAAGCACTGTAATTGTTCAATGGAACTGACTCAAGCCTCATCTACACTAGGATATTAGGTCAAACTTAGTGACAAGCGCTATATCTACATTACAAAATAAAGCTGAATTTATTAAAATTGATTTTATAAAGCCATTTTTAAATTAAATTTGAGTATCCTCACTTCCCACAGGCTCTCAACAAATTCGACATATTGCTTTCAAACTGAAATCACCAAACATTGACTGCTGCAGCACTGCATTGTGGGTACCTATCCGTCATTTCCCTCAGACCTGCATTCTGAGCAATGAGCCAGGTGCAGCAGCACTGTCAGTCTCTTGGGAGCCTGCAGCTTGGGGAACTCAGGAAACTGAAAGCTCAGCAGCCCTGGTCACTTTCCCAGCTCCTCTACCAAGCTGCGGGACTCAGGAAACTGACAGTGCAGCAGTCCTGATCAATTTCCTGGCTCCAACAAAGTTGCAGGACCTGGGAAACTGACAGTGCAGCTGCCCTGGTCAATTTTCTGGCTACAACAAAGCTGTGGGACCCAGAAAACTGACAGCACAGCCGCGCTGATCCGCTTCGCAGCTCCTGCTAGTAGTGGGCAGCCAGGTGCAGTGTATAGCTTTGCAGGATACATGCAGGACACTTGTGAAGGCTAATAAATTTGAATTAAAGACATGATGTTTCCTTTAGTCGAGATTTTAAACTCAAAAATGACACTATACCCGTCCATTAATATCAATAGTTTGCTATCGATATTAGGACAGATTTAATCGAGTTTTAATGTTGAGTTAACTTCTTTAAATTTGATTTTATCTCATAGTGTAGATGCAGCCTTAGACTGATTTTCTAAGCAATCAGTCCACACTACAGGATCTATTCCATTGACTTTAAGGATTCCTAAGGTCAGTTTTGGTACTGGTGGTTTTCATGAGGTGTATCAACAATTTCAACCTTGAATGACTAACTTTAGGGTAGTGCAGACGGAGTGTTGGGAAATTAGATATTCTTGGCCTCCTGGAGGTGTCTCACAGTGATTTATTGTAAACACAAGAGGATTCAAATTTATAAAGCTTTCACTTCCTTAGCCCAAAATAGTTGAATGTCTAAACAAAAGTCTAAAGAAAGAATATTGGCTAAGAATTTGATTTCATTTCTTGAAATAAAAATTATTTAGTTACAAAAATATGATTTACATACAGAGCAACCTTCTTCACTGCCTGTTTATCTCTTCTAGTGCTATGATATTTTTTATAAATACAAAGAGAATTGTAGGTGTCAGCAACACCAGATAAGTGCAGGTTCCTGTGAGGCCATTAACCTTTCTCTGAGAGTGAACATTTCTGGACATTTAAAAAAAAATGAAACAGATCCCAAGGATGACCATTATGGAACAACTTTGCTATAGGGAAAGTTTCTTCTTAACATCTCCCTTCTTCCTGATTAGTTGTGTATCACATGAATGCATCTACCCTAAGGCTTTGTATAAACATATTCAGAAGAATATTCATAATACATTCACATTTCTAGAATATATAGTAAGATTACAGGACTGGCTACCAGCATTGTTTTTGGTGTGAGATCTCAGGTACAAACTGATCAGGGGCAAGTGACTGATCTGTTGGGATTGAAATATAATCTGACATTATAATCAAACATAAATATAACATTACACCAAAGAGGCTGACAAAAGAAATGCTCTTGTCATAATGACTAGAACAGACTAAGAAAAGGAGGCTGTCAGGCAATCTCCAATACCACTTTCGACAACCCACTGATCTCACTGAGGAGTACACAAAGAAACTACACCATCTGCTCAAGACACTCCCTACAAAAGCACAGGAACATATCAACACAGACATACCACTAGAGCCTCGAGCCTCTCATTACACAATTGTCTGGACATGTGGAATTTCTACTCAGACCCTGTGCTACCTGCACTCTCAGCTATCTTCAAGACACCACAGCTTCCTGAGGAAATCACGATACATTGGTGACTTTCCTGAAAACACCATCCTGGCCACCATTGATGTAGAGGCCTTTTACACCAATGTCCCAAATGAAAATGGACTTCCAGCAGTTAGCAACAGCATCCCTGATGATGCCAGGGCACAACTGGTGGTGGAGCTTTGTGACTTTGTCCTCACTCACAACTGTTTCAGAATTGAGAGCAATTTATACCTTCAGATCACAGGCTCTGCTATGGGCACCCACATGGCCTCACAGTATGCCAATACTTTTATGGCAGACCTGGAACAACACTTCCTCTACTCTCGTCCCCTAGCACTCCTCCTCTGCCTGTGCTGCATAGATGACACCTTTGTCACCTGGACCCATGGCAAGGAGGCTCTTCAAGAGTTCCAATGTGATTTCAACAGTTTCTACCCCATCATCTACCTCAGCCTGGCCCAGTCCAAACAAGACATCCACTTCCTGCATACTACAGTGCAAATAAGCGATGGTCACATAACACCACCCTATACTGGAAACCTACAGACCTCTGTGCTTATCAATATGCCTCCAGCTTCATCCAGGACACACCACACGATCCATTGTCTACAGCCAAGCACGAAGGTACAACCATCTTTGATCCAATCCCGCAGAGACAAACACCTACAAGACCTTTACCAAGCTTTCCTAAAACTATAATACTCACCTGAGAAAGTGAGGAAATGGATTGACAGAGCCAAACATATACCCAAAAGCCACCTGTTACAAGACAGGCCCAACAAGGAAAATAACAGAACACCACGGGTCATCACCTACAGCCCCCAGCTAAAATCTCTCCAGCACATCATCAGTTATCTACAATCCATCCTGGACATTGATCCCTCACTGTCACAGACCTTGGGAGGCAGGCAAGTCCTCACCTACAGACTGCCTGCCAACCTCACACAAATTCTCACCTGCAACTATACACTACACTGTGGTAACTCTAACTCAGGAATCAATCACTGCAACAAACCTTGGTGCCAGCTCTTCCCACATATATACACCAGTGACATCATCGCAAGACCTAACCACATCAACCACACCATCAGTGGCTCATTAACCTGCACATCTACTAATGTAATATAGGCCATCATGTGCCAGCAGTGTCCCTCTGCCATATACATTAGCCAAACGGGACAGTCTCTATGTAAAAGAATAAACGCGCACGAATCAGATATCAGGAACTGTACCATGCCAAAAAATGTTGGAGAACATTTTAATCTCCCTGGACACCAAGTAGCAAATTTAAAAGTAGTCATCCTGCAACAACAACAACAACAATAAAACCAACAACAAAATGTTCAAAAAGAGACTCCAAAGAGAAACTGCAGAGTTACAATTAATTTGCAAACTTGACACCATCAATCAAGAACTAAACAAAGACTAGGAATGGCTGGCTAACTACAGAAGCAGTTTCTCCTTTCTTGGTGTTCATACCTCCACATTAACTCCTGGAAGTGGGCCACATCCTCCCCGACTTAACTGACCTTGTCAACTCTCGCCTTCCTCTTGATTGGTACTCCCTTCTTTTCATGAGCCTATATATTTACCCCTGCCTCTAGAATCTCCACTAGCTGCACCTGATGAAGTGAGTCTTTGCCCACAGAAGTTTATGCTCCAAAAAATCTGTTACACTTTAGAATGGTGACTTACCATTCTACTAATACCTTCTATCCCATTATGGTTGGCACTAAGGTCAAAAAAGTATCAAAATGTACTTTGTTAATTCCATTTGGTCTTAATATTGTGACCACTCCTGTGAATACTCTGTATTATTACACTTAACTATTTCTGGCTAGAAACTAACATATAATTTTCTAGTTGCATTTTCTGAATGATATATTCCATCCTATCAAACTTTGAAGCATTGTTAACTCTTGTTTTTGCATATTTTTCTTTTCTTTTCCTTTCTTAATAAACAAACTAAATCACTCTCCCCTCGACACACTTATGATTCAGAATTACCACATATTTGACATCATAGCTACGTCTACAAGTGAACGCTACATCGAAGTAGCTTATTTCGATGTAGAGGCATCGAAATAGGCTATTTCGATGAATAACATATACATGTCCTCCAGGGCTGGCAACGTCGACGTTCAACTTCGACGTTGCGCAGCACCACATCGAAATAGGCGCAGCGAGGGAACGTCTACACGCCAAAGTAGCACACATCGAAATAGGGATGCCAGGCACAGCTGCAGACAGGGTCACAGGGTGGACTAGCGCTTCCAGGGCAACAGCTAGCTGCTCCCTTAAAGGGCCCCTCACAGACACACTCAGCCTGCACAACACGCGGTCTGACGAGCCATAGGCACGCACACCTCGAGCGACGCAGTCATGGACCCCCAGCAGCAGCAGCAGCAGCAGCAGCCAGAAGTCCACCCAGCCGCCCCAGTAGGAACAGTGCTCGCCCTGCTCGATGCCATGCAGGAGGCAGCTGAGCACCTCCTTGCCACAGAGGAGGAGCTGCCCCCAGGGCAGCAGGACTCAACCCCCAACCCTGAAGCACCCTGCTCCACCCCCCGCCTCACATGCCGGCGGCTGTGGAGCTACCCCACCAGCACCGACTGGTGGGAGCAGCTGGTGCTCGGAGAGTGGGACAACGACCGCTGGCTCCAGAACTTTCAGATGAGCCGGCAGACATTTACGGAGCTATGCCAGTGGCTCACCCCCACACTCAGGCACCAGGACACCGCCATGCGGCATGCCCTCAGCGTGGAGAAACGGGTCGGCATCGCTGTCTGGAAGCTGGCCACTCCAGACAGCTACCGATCCATGGGCCAACAGTTTGGCGTCGGCAAGGTCACCGTCGGGGCTGTCCTCATGGAGGTAAGAGGACCCACGGGGGGGGGAAGGAGGCAGCCCTGGCAGCGGAGGGGAGGGGGGCCTTGGCAGGGGAGGGCCACACACACCCTGCACACCCCTCAATGGTGCTCTCCCATGTGCTTCCCCTGCAGGTCGTCCGCGCCATCAACACACTGGTCCTCCACAGGCTTGTGAGGCTGGGGGACCTGGATGCCGCTATCGCGGGCTTTGCCACCCTGGGCTTCCCCAATTGCTTCGGGGCTCTGGAGGAGACCCACATCCCCATCCGCGCCCCAGAACACAGTGGAGGATGCTACATAAACAGGAAGGGCTACCACTCAGTGGTCCTCCAGGCCTTGGTGGACAGCTGAGGCCATTTCCTGGACATTTATGTGGGCTGGCCTGGCAGCACCCACGACGCCCAGGTATTCCGGAACTCGGGCCTGTGCCGCCGGCTGGAGGCAGGGACCTACATCCCCCAGTGGTAGATCCCTGTGGGGAACACCACCATGCCCCTCTGCGTCATCGCAGATGTGGCATACCCCCTCCGGCCCTGGCTCATGCACCCTTACACGGGCCATCTGTCAGCCAGCCAGGAGCGCTTCAACTAGTGCCTGAACCACGCGCGCCAGGCGGTGGAACGCACATTTGGCCGCCTCAAAGGGCGCTGGAGGTGTCTCCTCACCCACCTTGATGAGGGCCCCACCAATATCCCCCAGATTGTGGGTGCGTGCAGCACCCTACACAACCTGGTGGAGAGCAAGGGGGAGGCCTTCTTTCACGGCTGGGCTGTGGAGGCCGGCAGGGCCGATGTGCAGCCACCCACTGCCCCCAGTCACCAGGTGAACCCCGAAGGGACCCGAGTCCGGAAGGCCCTGCGGGCCCACTTCAATGAGGCCGCGGGGTGAACACTGGCAGGCCCCCCCACTGCACCCCCTCCATCCTCCACAACACTCCCTGTCCCTACGCCCACACCACAGAGCACCCAAGAGCACACCCCGCCACTTTTCTTGTAAACATAAAAGCAGACAGTTGTTTGTCAACTCAAACATTTTCTTTACTACACAACTCTTATACTATTATTATTATTATTATAAATATTCTTGAACCAGACAAACTATGTACAGGGGAAATCAAACTGATAAATATATATACATTATAAAAATCGGGATAACATGAAAGGGGAAGACAAGGAAGGGGAGAACTATTTACATGGGGGGGTAAGGATCAGCAAAGTAATGGGTCACAAATACAAACTATTTACAAGAAAAGAACAATAAACTGGGGGGAATATATATAAAGGTGGGGGGGGCCATGTCCTGGGCCTCACGCCCCTACAGTCCAGCGCTGGGGGTGGGCGGCCGGGATCCCTGCCTCAGCCGCAGCCCTGGCCGGGGTTGGCTGAGGGCCGGGCGGACCGGGAGATACGGCTGGCGAGTGTCAGCTGGCCCCAGGTCCCCCTCAGTGGAATGGCCCTTGGTGGCGGGTGGCGGTGCGACAGTGGACAGCACAGCGGCTGGAGCAGCAGGTGGAGCAGGCAGGGAGGGCGCTGCGGTGGCCAGCACGGCCTGGGGGGCCAGGGAGTCCTTGATGCAGTTGAGGGTCCGCATGTAGGCCCCCCATGCCTCCTGGCGCCAGGCCAGTGCCCGCTCCTGGAGGTGGAGGCGGCGTTCCTCCACCCACAGCCGCTGCTCGGTGACCTGCAGCTGCCGATGGTGCAGTGCCAGCAGCTGGGGGTCCGTCGCCGGCAGGTGGTGGTGCTGTGTCCGCCATCTTCCCCACCATGGGGCTGGTCATTGCTCTGCTGAGGGGCTGGCCTGGAGTGATTGCCCAGGAGGGCTTTCGGGGACCACTGACACCTCGCCGGTGCTCTCTGGTGCTTCCGATGGTGCAGCTGTGGAACACAGGAGTGGGGGAAGAAGAGTGGAGACAGCCGTTAGTGTGGGCCCCGAGCTGTGGCCCTTGTCCCCCCACCGCTCTGCTGCAGGTTCCCCATCCCTGTCTCCCTGTCCCTGGGAGATGCTGCTGTGATGGGGTTCAGGGGTCCCCCTGCACTGCACCCCATCCGCTGCCAGGAGTGGCTCTCACTCAGCAGGTACGACAGGAGGTTTATTAGGCAACAGATGCCCAGTTTCTCCCAGAAGCGACAGTACAGCAGTCAGAGACAGTCCTTCCAACCCGTCCTGGGGAGAAGACCCCGACGGGTGCCCCTCTGGGGTATAGCTTTCCCCCTTCTCAGGCTGGCTGCCTTCCAGCTCTCCCTTCCCCTAGCCTCTAACTGCCGCCCCCGATTCAAACCCAGCTCGGCTCCTCCCTCCTCTTTGTTCAGGGCAGAGGTGTAACCTGCCAGTTGTAGCCCCAGGATCATCCTTAGCCACTGGGAGCTGTTCAGCTTGTTTCTCATATCTAGCCTGAGTCTCGCATTTGCACTCCCCCCACTCCATCACATGCTGCTGCTGCTGCTGCTGCTGCTGGGTGTCCCACCCCCTCCCCCCAGGGGACCCTAGAGGTTCTGCTCCCCCCAGCCCCGGGGATGGGGCATGGCGCTGTCATGCTGGGGGGGCAGGGGCTGATGCACTCCTGTGAGGGACATGCCACTGCTGTCCCTTGGTCCATGGTCATCTGGGCATGTGGAGGGCCCTGGCCATATCGATTACCCCCGCCCCTCAACCCCGGGGGTGTGCACCAGGGTGGGTACATACCTGATGGTCCACTCCCATGGTCGGGGGACACCCCGGGGGCGGACGCCCGGCTGGAGCTCCTGGATGGGAGGATGATGTGGAGGCCGGCGTCACTGGAGGAGGAGTCCCTCTCCTTCTTCTCCTCCTCTGGTGCCCCGGGGGTGGGCTCCCGGGGGGGGCCCCAGGGTGCGGGGCTTGCTTCCGGGGCAGACTCCACCTCCGGGGCCTGCTGGGGCTCCTCGGCCGAGGTATCAAGAGTGGCTGGAGGAGAGGAGGTGTGCCGGGGGTCCAGGATGTCCCTGAGCTCCCTGTAAAAGGGGCAAGTGACGGGGATGGCCCCAGACCGGCTGGCCACATCCTGGGCCCAGGCGTAACCCTGCTGCAGCTCCTTCACTTTACTGCATACATGATCCGGAGCACGGGCAGGGTGACCTCGGGCGGCCAGGCCCTCGGCCAGCTGTGCGAACGCATCTGCATTCCTCCTCTTGCTCCTCATTACGTGGAGCACCTCCTCCTCGCTCCAGAGCCCCAGCAGGTCCCGAAGCTTGGCCTCCATCCAGGAGGGGCCCTGCTGCCACTTCCCCGCCTGGCTGCTGGGCTGTGAGCCCTGGCTCCCCTTGGGGGGGTCCCCTGGGGGTGCTGGGGGGGCTGCCAGGAGGCCATCGCGTTGGGTGGGGGTGTGGGTGGCTGCTGAGGAGCATGCAGGCTAGCCGCGTGTTACTGCTGCTGCCTGCACGCTCTCTCAGCTTCCTGCACAGGAAGGGAGGGGGCGGGGAGCTTTAAAGGGCCGCTCCATGCGGCCACCATTGAGCTCAGGGGCTGGAGAGAGCGTCTCTCAACCCCTCAGCTGATGGCCACCATGGAGGACCCTGCAATTTTGATGTTGCAGGACGTGCAACGACTACACGTTCCCTACTTCAATGTTGAACGTCGAAGTAGGGCGCTATTCCCATCCCCTCATGAGGTTAGCAACTTCGACGTCTCGCCGCCTAACGTCGATGTTAACTTCGAAATAGTGCCCAACACGTGTAGCCGTGACGGGCACTATTTCGAAGTTGGTGCCGCTACTTCGAAGTAGCGTGCACGTGTAGACGTGGCTCATATGTCCTTCTAGAAAATCAGGCATATTTTTTAAACTGAGAAACTGATGCAAACCAGTTAAACATGCTCATTTTCTGAAGAAGTTTCACATAGCATGACCAGACTTAACACAGACTGAGGCCAAAATGACTCTTAGCTATCAGTAAGGGGAAGGATTATATTTAGGGAATAGACTGTTCTTTTCACTTCTTTTGTGCCCTTCTATGTATCCCATTAGATTTCAGAGCTACTCACTTGTGCTCACTGTTTCTCATAGCTGCCCATCCTGGATGTGTTATGACATGAGAAATTTTAAGCCTTCAGGCTGTCAAACTCAGCCTTCCTCCACTGGGGATGGCTTGCCTACAGAACACACTGCATCTCCTCTCCTGATATTTTTCATGTGCTTCTGTGTCATCTTCTGTTTTTATATGTCTCCCATTCATGGGGGGATAATGTAATCAAATTACTGTCTGTTTTTTGTTTTTGTTTTGTTTTTGTTTTTTGGCATTTCCACTTAGTTTTTGCACACCCTTTTCAGTCTTCAAAGTGATACAAGCTGGTATTGCCAAACTTAAGTTATTCTTACCCCTGGAGAGCTTTCTGGCCAGCCAATCCAATCTGCTGTTATGTCTTCTGCAGCAAGACATCTGAAGTCAATTCTTTTTTGAATGCCTGAGAGCAGTGGAGGGGTTGGATACTTTTCAGCAAAAAGTACTTTTTCTTGCCACATCCACTGTATTTCTGCATTAGGAACTGATATTCGAAATTGATTCCTGACTCACAAAGGATAAAAGGTAAGCTTAGCTTGTGACATTTAGAAATGTGCTCTCAAGTGGATGAAACTGTCAAACCTTTTCTAAGCTGGATAACTCAAATGGATAATATTTGGCTCCTGAACCCTGCCTTTATCTCAAATATATCCCAGTCCTTCAAAAGGAGTCCCTAACTCTTAGAAGACCATTTATTTAAATTCATTTGATTGCTAGTATTCTGACTTTTCCCTTTAAAGAAACTGGGGAGGCCCTATTCTGCAGTCTTTTGTACCAAGCCCTGTTTGGTAAGAAAACAAGTATGCCCAGTAGCTCAGATTTGGAGACATATTTCCTCTCTGATGTGACTAAACATTGGACTAGCAGATATGCATTCACTGATAGAAGGATCCGTACATTCTTTAGTGAATATATACTGGGATTTGAGCTTTTGTGGGCAAATCCTGATAAATCTGTTAGTCTTTAAGGAGCCACAGGACTGCTTCTTACTTGTGAAGCTACAGACTATCATGGCTGCCCCTCTAACACTAGCTCCCTTTATATGCTTGATACACAATAATAACGCTACTTATAGCTGTGAATGCATATCTGCTAGTCCAATTGTTTAGTCACATCAGAGAGGAAATATGTCTCAAAATGTGATCTACTGGGAACATTTGCTTTGGGTTTTGCCCACAAAAGCACATGACCTAAGAAACTTGTTCGTCTCAATGGTGGGAGAATATGTCTTCTTCAATAGAACGATTTTATATTCCTCTGCTGAAAGACTCTAATGTTAGGCAGCACATATTTCACCCTTCTGATTATTTTTTTTTCATGTTCCAAGCCCATTATTTAGGACAACCCTAGCTTTTATAAGCTCTGTTCAGGGGAGGCAAAGGACAAGGATGTAGGGAAGGTGAAGAGTTAGACAAAAGAAAGTTACTTTGCCTGATCTCTTAGCCTCTTTATGAGTCAATGTAAAATCTACCTGAGCAGCAGTGGCGCTGCTATTCCATACCCCTCCTCACTATACCACCCCAACCGCAACTCTCTTCCTCAAGATCATTTACACCTATTACTAGCTCCTTTTCACAACAGCAAAGGCCTCTGTGCTCCTTCAGATTTGCTCCAATGTGATTTATAACTATATAATTCTCCTGTGTAAAGTGAAGAGGAAAAAAAAGAAGATAAAGAAAATAATTTTTGCCTTCTTGAGGAGCTATTCCATCAATTAATATAATTTTCCCTTAGGCTCGGTCTACACGTGCCCCTTCCTTTCGAAAGGGGCATGTTAATGAGCGGGTTCAAAAGATGCTAATGAGGTGCTGCAGTAAATATGCAGCACCTCATTAGCGTAAGGGTGGCTGCAGCGATTCGAAAGTGCGGCTTTTCAAATCGCTCGCCGCCCGTGGAGACGGGACCTTCCAAAAGGACCCCCCTCCTAGTTTTCAAAAGCCCTATTTCCTACTTGGTGATTGGAAGAAGGGCTTTCGAACACTGGGGGGGTCTTTTTGGAAGGTCCCATCTCCACAGGCAGCGCACGATTCAAAAAGCCGCACTTTCGAATCACCATGGCCGCCATTATGCTAATGAGGTGCTGCATATTCATTGCAGCACCTCATTAGCATCTTTCAAACCCGTTTATTCACTTGACCCTTTCAAAAGGAAGGGGTACGTGTAGACCCAGGGTAAGCGTCTTATCAGTGGGCTTATCTATTATTCTAGAGAAATGAAATGTAAATGCTGATTGTATTTACTAAAGCTTAACTTCCAACTTGACTTTTTCTGAGGAAAGTGAAACCTCTTGGGTCTCATGTCATTTATAATAATGGCAATTTATTTGTTTGGGGTGGTATAAGGAAAACTTGTTCTACACTTAATAGCTATATAATTCCTAAAGCATTCAAAATGAGTAATTCACAGAAATTTGCATTGTGATGACAATGCTAAAGACTCTGACACAGAGAGATTTGCTATACCATAACAATTCTATGTAATTACATTTTGCTTTGGAGAATTTTTTTAAAAGAAATAGATGTATAACATCCTATATATATAGTATAAACCATAATATATAAAAAAAAACCCAGCAACAACAGAACAGCACTGGTTGATACCTACAGCCCCCAACTCGAAGCACTGCAATGCATCATTAAAGACCTACAACCTATCCTAAATCAGGATGCCACACTTCAGAAGGCCCTAGGTGACAGGCCTGTTCTCTCCTATAGACTGAGGATTCTCACCAGCAACCACAGGTTACACCACAACAATACCAGTCCTAGACCTTTTCCTTGCAACAAGCCATGTTGCCAAATTTGTACACATATCTATTCTGGAGATGCCATCACTAGACCTAACCACGCTATTCACAGAATCACATTCTCCTGTTCCTCAAGTAACATCGTATATGCCATCATGTGCCAGCAGTGCCCACAGACCATGTATATTGGACAGACTTCAAACACTCCTCAACAAAGAATGAATGGACACAAAACAGACATCAAAAAATTCCTAATTCACAAACCTGTCAGCCAGCACTTTAATGGAGTGGACCATTCTGTTAATGACCTGAAAGTCTGTGTTTTACTAAAAAGGAACATCAACAATCATTTACACAGAGAGTGCTCAGAACTCTCATTTACATTCAAATTCAACACATTAACATGTGGTTTGAACTGAGACAACATTACCTGGTCCATTATAAGGATTCTTTTATATACTTTATTTTATCTAACTCTTGACTTCCCCACCCCACATCCCCCTTCTGCTGCCCCTCTGCTCTTCCAGTTTATCAATCTTGATAACAATTTTTCTGACTTGTCAACCTTGATAACAATTTTTGGACCTCTGTGCTTTATATGTTGAATTTGTGCTGGCAAGGCTATGATCTGAGGAAGAGGGTCTCTCCCATAAAAGCTCATCACCTAATAAATGATTTTGTTACTCTTTAAGGTGCTACTTGACTGCTTTTTTGTTTTGACCCTAAATTCTAAAAAACCTTGATATAGAATTAAAAAATAAGTTAAAAATGGCCAACAACTTTTCCAAACTACAACATGACTAACCAGAGATACCAAATCCCCAACATCTCACCTCATCTGCTTACACATTCATCCATGTGGCCATTGCCACAATAATATCAGAATCTGTCTCTTGTCAAATCCCCTGAGAAACCAAGGAAAAGTTTGATCCCTGCACTTTGTTGTGAAGCTTGGAAGATTTAGTCTATTTCAGATTCAAGATACATTATTTCTAAAGGTCAGAGGGTCTTATGAGGGGGCTTCGACAGCAGCCTGGAAGAAACAAACTATTGTAAAATGTATGTCACTGTAATTACCCAATACCAAGGGTTACATTGTTCAAGATCAGGAGTGACAGATTCCTTTCCAAATTAACTTCATCATGTAACCCCTAAACCCTGTTAAATACCATAACATCCATGTTTGCAGAAATATTAATTCCTTTTAAAATGAATGCAATGCTGCTATTATAAATAGGAAAGTGAATTCCAAAGAGTGGTCACAAACTATGTAACCAAGGGTCATTAAAAACCTTTCTGCTGAGATACCCATCATAAAAAGCATTCAGTTTTCCCCTTTTTTAAATTAAGTGGTCCCATATAACATTATTGTTCAATGATTTTTGAATACTAAAGTCACCTGGATGTCATTCTAAACATCTGGAAAGAGGAATGAAGATGTTTGTTAATTAGGAGAACTTTTAGATAAAGCGAAAGCTACTTTTGTAAGCAGGTGCATAAAGAGGAAAATAATTTGTAGTACAATGTGCAAAAATATCTGTGGAAACTTAACCACAGAGGGTTTAGTTGCTTTATTTTTCATTATTTTCCTTCAAAAGAGGTAAGCTACAAGTGCAGAGATAGCAATGCAAATCCATATGGAATTCAGTCTTGTTGCAGGCTGTCATTCCAATGTGTCTGGCATCTTCAAATCTCTGACAGCAGAAGTGAGATGACATTAACCTGCCAGTCCATCCACCCCAGTCTGACTTTTTTGAAGGCCTGAGGCAAACACATGCAACCAGTCACTAAAGGATTTTGTACCATTCCTCCAGTGCAGCAAGTCTGTAGCCCAGCAGCTGTTGTTTAGTGATAGATCAGTGAAGCAAAAAATTATGCTGGTATAAAAAATAGATCTTGAGCCACAGTTCTCATTCTTATGCCTTTGCTCTGCATTAGTAGGGAACCTCTGGGATTCATTTAGCTGTAATCATTTGTTACTGAGGGGCAGAGCGTCTTTCAGACAGTGATGATGGAGTCACCTTTGAAACAAGTGCAAATGAGTAGAAATCATTTTCCAATCTATCCTCCTGGGATTGTATTTGATAAACTGGCACTCAGTGCAAGAACCTGCTCTAAATGTTGAAAACTGATATACATACTAAATAAGCTTTTTTTGGCTAATTTTGTTAATATTTTTCCCCAGCAATTTGATTAGTTTAAGTCTTGGGTTTTCAACTTTTCATTCAAGACCCACTGATAGATGTACAAAAAAAAAATCAAGAGGCAAATTCTGCCTTCATTTATACTCACTGAAGTAACTCCCCCACACTCCCAAATCCTCTCTCTTAAATGTCAAAGACTGATTTTAAGCCCCAGGAGTCAATAGAGCTCTTCAGCAGCTTTGGAGTTGGGTTATGTTCAGAATTAGGGCTAAAATTGTTCCTTAAGTCATTGTAATACATTTCTAATTAGTTTAACCTCCTTTTTTTCCTCTTCACAAGTTATTCATAAGGTCACAAAATTTAAAAATATATTCATTACTTGTACATAAAGGTAGCCAATAGTTTGTTAATTGGCATGTACATATTCACCCTGGGTCACTTAAGCAACATTGTATCATCTCCATATGAATTATCTAAAAAAATTGTTCAGAAAGTTAAGTGCACAGCTAATATTAATAATAATGTTTTCAAGGTAAGCACATATGAAAGGAGGAGATCTCAAAATATGTCATCTTGACAGTATTCAGGTTTTTCTTTTTTCCACAGTCATTATCTTGAACAAATAAAACAGAATGTTCAGAAATATATAAATAAAAGGGTTGCTAATACCAGGGAAGTCAATTGATGTATTTTAGTCACCAGATTATATACCCATTTGGTTCTTGGAACTGCTGTCCTATTATGTATCTCTCAATAAAGTCAGTGAAATATGGTGCTTTTTATGTAAAGCAAAAGCTATCATATGCAAACTAAGTGAACTCTACTGAAAGTCTAAGATAGCAAAGGTGGCACTAAATGATGTATCTCTGAGCACATGGCTGGCAGACTATGGTCCCTAAAGCCAGCACATCTGACCCCAGACTTGTCACTGCCATATAAGGGCATCCTTCAGGTGCCCACAGTCAGCAAAGTTTCTCCTATCCCTGCTATTGTAATGATGAGATATGCACTTTAAAGTTGTGTGTTCTAGTTCTATATAAATTCTAGTCCACATTCTATCCTACAGGCAAGAAAAAGAGTCTGTTTGGTTATATTCATGCACACTTTTTAGCCTGGCTGATAACATTTCGTTTCCTGCTAACATTATAAATAATTTGACAAGAGGCTCCAGAAGAGTCAATTATGTGACCAGAACTGCCACATACAAATATACTCTTGTCCCCTACCCTTTGGAAGACCAGCTGGACAATCTCTTAGGCCATTTCCACACAGGCAAGATCTTCCAGAAGAAGGGTGTCTTCTTCCAGAAGATCTGACTAGCATCTACACATCTTTCAAGCTTCTTTCAGATTTCTTCTGGAAGAAGGTGCACCCTCTTCCACATTCTGTATTCCGCTTCAGAATCAGGAAGAGGACCTTCTTCCAGAAGAATCTTCCAGAAGAAGGCATGTGTAGACATTCTCTGACTGCTTCTTCTGAAAGAAGCAGTCCTCCATGGCGGCAGCCTGCTGGAGAGCAGGGCCAATCTAGACACCCCCAGCTAGCCTCTATAGTACCCAGGTCCTTGCAGCCTTTAAAGCTGCCAGGACCCAGAGACCCCGTGGCAGGAAGCTGAGAGTGTGGGACAGGCAGCACGTGCAGAGCTGCCTGCCACACTCCCCCGAGGCCCTGCAGTGCCCAGCGAGTCCTGACCCGTAGGGATGGCTAGCCAGCCAGCATCCCGCATTGCCCAGGGGAGCCACAGGAACCCAGACAAAGGAAACCAAGACCCTGACTGGGCTCCAAAATGGAGGGCCCTCTCCTGGACTGAGCTAGAGCTCCAGGACTCCTGGGGCTTAGGCACGATGAGGAGGTCCTCTGGGACACCAGTGGACACCAGAGGAACGCCCCAGCATTTGCCCACCTCATCCAGGGCCTGGCTGCCCATGGCCACTCCTCCTGGACACCACAGCAAGTCAGGTGCAAAGTGAAGGAGCTGAGGCAGGGGTACATGTGGGCCCGGGATAATGTCCGCATATCCGGCCATGCCCCTGCCAGCTTTCCCTTCTACCAGGAGCTTCAGGACCTCCTGGCTGTGGATGATGCCTCCCCACCCTGTGTCACTGTGGAGACAGCCACATCCGAGCCCCCTGTCACACTGGAGGAGGAGGACAAGGGACCCACCACTGTGAACATCCCATCTGATGGGGAGTCCACAGACAGGTACCTCGTCACCGCGGTGCCCTCCACCACCAGCAGCCAGGCCCCCTCCAGTTGGGCATCAATTGGCATATATGAGGCCACCTTGGGTAAGTGCGCACAGTGGAGGAAGGGGGACACCTGGACCCCAGCCCTGCGCCCCAAAGCCCTAAAGCCCATCATTGGTCAGGGCACAGGACACACACATGCCTGTGAGCAGCACCCGGTTCCCTCTCCAATGGAGCGCCCTGAGCATGCTAAGCCCCGCCCCACAGACAGCATAGCTGCATCCAGAACCCCCCACAGAAAAGCCCCTGCTCCAGCCCACAAGCCTGTTGCCAGGATGGGCCACAGTGGATAGCGCCCTGGCCCCGGCATTATGCCCCACTGGCCACTGTGGCAAGTGCAGGCAAGCCCGCATGGTGGCCTCCCCTGGCACATGCCTGTCCCATGGGTCCATGGATGGGGTAACCAGCCAGGGAGACTGAATCCATACCACCCAAGTCCCAGATGTGGCAATGACTTCCCACTCTACCCCGACCCTCTCTCTCTTAACAGCGGTACCATCCGAGGGCTGAGGCAGCCAGATGAGGAGCCCGGGGCCTGCCAGACCCATCCAGGCCAGAGAACCCAGCAGCCCACCAACTGGGCCCACATCCGCCCCCACTGCGTGGCAGCCACGGATGTGCCATACCTGATGCAAGCCGCCATGAGGAGGAGGTCGTGGCCTACATGGCGGCCTTCTGCCAGCAGAACACCCACGCCGAAAGATGGCTGGCCCTCGACAAGGCTGAGCTTCAGTGGAGGCAGGACACGGGGGGGAGGTGGTAGGGATGCTCCACACCTTGTGCAGGGTCCTAGGGGGCCTGACCCCAGGCCCCCCAGCTAGCCCCCCCACAGCCCCCCAGAGGTCCTCACCGAGGCCCCCCTGCTGTCCCCCCTCCACAGTGCCCCCTGAGTCCCTCCCACTGCCCCCCCAGCTGCCCCCTCTACATTCACCATGCTGGCCCCCTCGCTGGCCCCTCAACTGCTCCTGTACCCCCAGCCCATGACCCTGAGACCCTGGCCACCCTACTGCCCCTGGGCCTCCCCAGTGCTGTACTGAGGGATATCGTAGCATGGCTTGTGGCCACGGTGGGCCCTGTGGAGGGCTGCCCGAGCCACAACCCGCCCCACTCTGGCCCCTCCACTGGGGCTGGGCCAGGTGCTGACCAGCCCTACCTGCTGGTGCTTCCGACCCCATCAGTGACGCACAGGGGACTATGCACCCAGGGTGGGAGGGGTGCCTACGGGCGCCAGGGCTTGTAGCCTTCCACCACATCCCTTGATTAAGGCCCCCCTCCATTCCTGCCCTAGTCCCCGTCCAGGTTTAAGTGCCCCTGTCCCCTTATCCCCATGTATATTGTTCACTCCCTATCAGGTTTTGGTTGTTATTTTTATTATTCACCATTTACTATTTACATTGCTCATGGTTGTTAAAGGCTGAGGGTTACATATATGTTAGCATTCAGCACCCCCCGTGTCCCTGATTACTGTGGGGGAGGGTGGGAGGTTGGGAGATGTGGGGTGTGCACATGGGTGTGTGTGTAGCGGGGGGACTGTGGGGAGGGGTGCAGGGGTTAGTAGTCCCCTCAGCTGAATTCCTCCTGAAGCGCCTCCTGGATCTGGAGCCCATCACTCTTGAGCCACCTGTTGGGGCCCACAGTGGGCTGCTGGTAGCGGGGTCCATCTCTGCCATCCAGCCCTGGGGCAGGGTCCCCTCACATGCCTCAATGAGGTTGTGGACTGCACAGCAGGTGGCCACGACTTGCGGGACGTTCTCCACCCCTACATTGAGGCACGTGAGGAGACACCTGAACCATGCCTTCAGATGGCCTAAAGCGCACTTGACGGGATACTGGGCCTGTGCGAGCTGGGCATTAAACAGCTCCTGGGAGAGTGTGGGGTGGCCAGTATATGGGCGCATCAACCAGGGCTGGAGTGGGTAGGCTGGGTTGCCCACGAGGCAAAGAAGCATCATGATGTCCCCAATGGTGTGCTCCTGCCAGGGCATGAATGTCCCAGCCTCCATCCTGCGAAACATGGCAGAATTCCTCAGGATCCTGGCCAGCAGACATAAATGCCCGTGTACTTCCTACGGGCATCCACCACCACCTGGAGCACGATGGAGTGGTACCCCTTGCGGTCGATGTATCGGCCGCCACTGTGGTCCAGGGCCCTGAGAGGGATATGCGTCTCATTGATCGCCTCAAAGCACTGGGGGAACCTGAGCCTGGTGAAGCCCTCAACGACTGCATCCAGGTCCCCAGTGCTCACCAGCCACCACACCAGCTTGTGGTTGATGGCCCTCATGACCTGCAGGGGAATGGGCGCACTCATGGTCATACGAAGAGGGGTCCCTGCCCCTGGTCCCCTCCCATCCTCTCCCTCCCTACTGGGCACCCCGGCTAAGGGGCCCCTCTGGCAGCGGCCATGTGGTATCCCTTCTGGGTTAGGCCTTCCCACCCCCCAGGCCCTGCCCCCTCAGGATCGGCGCCTGGGATCCTCTGAGCCTGTGTAGGGTGTGAGAAGACATTGTAACGGTCGAGAGTGCAGTCCGACCCCTCTATGAATCCTCAGGAGAATCTAAACAGACCAGTCTGTGCAAGGTGAAAAGCTGCAAAATAACTAACCCTGCCATGGGAACTACTGCAGAACAAGGCACGCTTGCCAAGACTTCAAGGCTAAAATGGCAGTAGGGCACAAGAGATAGTGATAGGAATGCATAGGCAATTTTAGGCAATCTGATGTTAATGAGTTGAGCTTTATCAGCTAGTATTAGGAGGCCTGTTACAGAGCCTCTCCCCAAGCGAAGCTCCGATGCGTCGGGTTTTCCCCCCATTGGTGACTGCGGTGTCTCTGGGGCTCCTGTCACGGGTGTCACGTGCTTTCAATAAACCAAATATAGCACTCGCCTTCTGGGTGCAGCCTCATTTCTGGGGAACCCGAGCCTGGTTGGTTACAGCCTGCCAGCCCCCTCCCTCCCACCAGTGGGGCAGGATCTGGGGCAGGGCTTACCTGGAGGACAATGACCCTGATGGTGGATGTGCCCACCCCGACCTGCTGCCCGATGGATCAGGAGCTGTCCAGGGTGGCCAATTTCCATATGGTGATGGCCATGTACTTCTCCAAGGAGAGAGCCGGCCTCATACAGGTATCCTGGTGTCATAGCCTGGGGGCAAGCCAACTGCAGATCTCGAGGAAGGTCTCTTTCTTCATCTGCAGGTTCTGCAGCCAGTGGTCATTGTCCCACTCCCCCATGATGACCCTGTTCCACCAGTCCGTGCTGGTGGCTTGGGTCCAGATACACTGGACGGTGCCGGAGGGAGCCAGACAGGGGCTGTGGGGGTTCAGGACCCACGGGCCTGGGCCTCTGTCTCCACAGAAGGCTGAGGAATGTGACCAGGAGGGTGGCTAGTGTGCGGGTGAGGGTAAGCCTGCTGCCCTGTGGCTGCTGGGGGTCCATGCCTGCTGGTTGTTGGGCACTGGACAGGGATCTGGGTCTGGCGTGCTGTGCACAGATGTGGCTGGCCTCAGCAGCGTTTGCAGGGAGGGGCTATTTGGGTGGGTCCCATTAAGAGTTTGTGTGGCTGGCCGCCTCGGAAGGGCTCCCTGGCTGTGTGAGCCCCTCCATGTTGTTTCCTGCCCTGTTCTTCCGGAAGAGTGCCAGTGCATGTGTAGGTGCACTCTTCTGGAAGTAGGGGTGGCTCTTTCGAGGTCCTGTTCGATATGTAGATTCATTCTTCTGGAAGATCTTCCAGAAAAAGTGCCATGTGTAGAAACTGCCCTTGGGACTTTACCTAGAGGCCAACTATTATTCTGGGCTACTACTGTGGGCTGGGGTTTGTGCTTCAATAGAACGTCAATCACAATTGGGACCTAAAAGTTAAGTGTGGTGTATGAATATCCTGAATGACAAAGGGTTTCCAAGACGATGCACAACGATAATTGTTAAACTCTGAGACTGTCTACACACGCAAATAAGATATGTTTTTAGAGGTTGAAAGTGCTTAAAACACAAATGACTGATGGAACAGTCAACATCTTGTTTAACTAAAGTTAATCACACTGCATGAAAACTATACCAAGCAGAAACAATGAGCATTGGTGTACATTTATGTGCATCTTCCTATGACATCACTGAGAACTTGGGTTGCTCAGTACCTTTGGGGGAAAAAAAAACCATGACACTTCTACTTCAATACCTAGGCAATTAGGTTTATTAATGATGACCAAGACCAAGAGAGAGAATCTGTCCTGTAGACAATAACTGCCTTCATGTTTATGTAGTGATGCCCATGTAAATCCTTCCTTTTTCATGTTCACCCCATAAGCTCTTCATGGGAGACAGCGTGTGGACTATGGGACGGAGCATTAGGCTAGGATTCAGTCCTGTTGAAAGACATTAGGCAAGTTATTGCCTCATGGCTCAGTTTCCTTGTCTATAAATTGGGCAAAATGAGGTTGACCTCCTTTGAAATTTACTGATGAAAAACGCTGGATAAGTTTTGGTGTATTGTTATTATTATTATCCCTATATTTGTTCAGCACCTGGCTCTACAGGGACCCAGTCTTGGTCAGAGCCTCCAGGTACTACCTTAACCTTTGAATTCTCCCACTGCTGTCATCACATGTTATTTTCAGGCTGTTTGGCCTATGCCTGACAAGCAACATCCTTCTTCTGACTTTTAAATCTTTTCCTATGTTACTACCACCTTTCTCCCTCACCTGGTGATGTTGGCATACCTTCTACTCAAATTATTTTCATATGGGTTATGTGTGTGTTAGTATGTCAAGTAATGCTGCCACTTCATTTTTTAAGCAAGCATTGGTGACTTTACCAGAGCCTGGAACCTTTTCAATGTGTTCTTGAATTTACACATTTAGGGCATTATAGAAATTCTTCCAAATAATGCTGATTTATTTTGATGTTAGACAATTTATTATGAGTTGCAGTAAAAATAAACAGACAAAAATAAACAAATTTCTGAGCCACAATGATCACTTGTTCATGCAAAATACCAGTAACTAGTGAAAAAGCCAGAGAATTAGCAGTGGAAAAAAAGAAAAGAAAATCTTGTCAGGAAATTGTTTCTGCAAATGTTTCCAAAAGCTTTCCAATATCACTTGCTTTTTTTGTTTTGTTTAGTTGTGTTCATAGCCATTTATGCATTGCTAGCTCTTAAATATAATTGTAATGCAAGACACAGATTTTTTGCACAATTGATATGAGTTAGTGTGAAAGAACTGTCCATTAATGTAAGTAATAACAGTACATTAGATTTTAATGTGATAAGGAATAGTTGTTTTAAAACATTTTATTTAATCTAAAATGTATCCATTTTCATATTGCTTCTTGGAATTAAATATGTAGCCTTAAAATGTGTAATTGTAGTTTTCAATGAATTATTCAAAAGGGCATTTTACAGTTAGAATGTAATACTGTAAATAAAACCAAGATGCTTAATATGTTGTTTCTTTTAAAGTAAGTTATGCTCACTGTTCCTGTTCCCAGGCAATGAAACTGTGGTCAACAAAGCACAGTTTGACACTTCCACCCCGAGAGTTGATATTGTGTGGAGTACAGGAAAAGCTGAGTTTATAGTCAAGTTACTCTACGTTGTTCGGCAGGGAGAGGTGCAGAACACCTTCTTACTTCCTCTGCAGGGCGGATAGTTTGGTAGGATTTCCTTTTTCTTTGTGAGTAGTCTTACCACTCCTCAGTCTAAAGACAATTTTACCATTTAATTTGTTTATCAAACACTGCTGACTTTAAAACAAAGAGGGAGAGATATATCCATGCTGGAGCTATTTTTTTTTGTGAAATCAAGACTAGTGAAAAAGTTTAGATTCATTAAAATCCATGACCAGAAAAAAGGCCTAAGTACAGTTTCATTGCTGTTCCTCCTGAGATGCACAGTACAGTACGAAGAAAGGGTAAAGATGATTTGAAGCATCTTTCTGTTGTACAGATTTTGGGCTGTTGTTTGTTCTGAAGACCAGGGGACTGCTCTAATGTAGAGACAACATTTCCTTGGCTGCTGTGATCTGCACTTCCTATCCCTAATCCACCCATTCATATCAAGCCCACTTACTTTGGCTTACTGGTGCTCAGACGTCCAGGGTTTGCTCTGTAAATGGTTAAATCTCTGTTACAGCCTAGAAATACCCTGAAGCAACCAGATAAAAGTGAAAACTCACATTTCATATCCTGTTAAAGAGACACTTTTTTGTTTGTTTGTTTGTAGTTTTTTTTATTTTTTAATAACCCCTTTCCACCTCGGTGAGCACCAAGAACCTAAAGTCTCGCCTTTCTCAAAGAGCAGTACTTGACTTTGGAAACTTTACTTTCTTTTATTTTCGGCACTGCACATGTATTTAGAAACTGCATACAGGAATACATCCAAAACTTAGGCAGTGTTTTCCTCAGTCATGCTGCTACACATTAACATTGCATACTAGCAGATATTAAATTAACCAGATTTTTAGCTAATGTGAATTTTCATAGCTCCATTGAAATCTGTGGAGCTATGCCATTTTGCAGCAGCTAAGTATTTAGCATACGATATCAGTGTTCTATTTATAAAGGACTCTCTCTCTCTCTCTCTCTCTGCTGCTGAGTGTAGTAGAGTGGAGCATTATTGAATAAGAACAGAATGGGGAGAACGATAGCAAGACCAAAGCTCACACTGAGCTACTTCCCATTTTAACCCTGGCAGAAATATCATTATTGACCACTCTGCTTTGTCACAGCATCTATTATCCTCAAGTTTCTCTTTCTGCAGTGAAGATGCTATGCCCCCCCACCACTATGCTTTAACAACTCAACAGTGCAGAAAAGTGAAACATAGGTTTGACACTAGAGCTTACAAAGTGGTCTCGAGGTATGACTTTCCTACTTTATCTGGCTTAGGTTCATATTCTGAAATGTCTATATTCTGTGCTGGAAATCTATGTTTGTATTTTGGAAGCTATGGTAACCCCCTTCTCAAAATCAATGCCTGTTATGGACTTTCTTTGGAAGATTAAGAAATAAATGTATATATTTTGTATCTTAATTATGTTAATTACATTTCAACATCATAGATATTTTGACAAGCATCAGAGGAGTAGCTGTGTTAGTCTGCAGCCTTGTCTACACTAGCCAAAAACTTCAAAATGGCCATGCAAATGGCCATTTCGAAGTTTACTAATGAAGTGCTGAAATACATAGTCAGCGCCTCATTAGCATGTGGGCGACCTCAGTGCTTCAAAAATTGACATGGCTCGCCACTGCGCAGCTCGTTCAGATGGGGCTCTCTTTCGAAAGGACCCCAGCTACTTTGAAGTCCCCTTATTCCCATCTGCTCACAGGAATAAGGGGACTTCAAAGTAGGCGGGGTCCTTTTGAAAACGAGCCCTGTCTGGAGGAGCCTTGTGGCGGTGAGCCGCATCAATTTCGAAGTGCCACGGCCACCCTCATGCTAGTGAGGCACTGAATATGTATTTCAGCACTTCATTAGCAAACTTCGAAATGGCCATTTGCATGACTATTTCGAAGTTTTTGACTAGTGTAGACATAGCCTGTATCTGCAAAAACAACAAGAAGTCCTGTGTCACCTTATAGACTAATAACAGATTTTTTGTGGGCCCATGAAAGTTTATGCTCCAAAAATCTGTTAATCTACAAGGTACCATACATATTTTGTTCTTCCATAATACTTGATTTACTATCTACCCCAGGGAGAATACACTGGGACGTGCCTAATGCTTTCAAGCAAAGGGTGTACCACACATGCTATATGATGAACTTTTTGTGTATGTTATTTATTTTGTGATAGAGGCTGGGTGAAGCCTCACTAAAATGGCTGGTATGAAAGATGCATATTATTAGAATACAGGATGTGGTTAAGCTCTTTTTTTAACTTAAGGTATTTTAAAAAGTAGGGCTAAGTCTACACAATATCCTAAACTTGAAAAAAAATTGCAATTTGCTCTACGCAAACTGTGTTGCTTATTTAGAGTGTAGGTCAAAATAGGCTATTTCAGCATTTGGTGATGTCTAAAAATAATGTGCTATTTCGAAGCATCCCTTAATCCTTCTGTGACAAGGAGTACAGGGATGCCAAAATAGCTTGCCCATTATTTCCAAAGCTGTTTCAAAATGATGGGGACATGTCAAAGGTCTGCCATGTAGATGTAGCTTAGGAGTCCCTGCTCAAAACACAGGCTACATGCAAGGCTGATCAGAAGCTGAGCTTTGAGGGAGGAAGGATTTTGGTGGGGGTTTGCAGCAAAGTACTGTTGTGTCTTGCCAGGGTCCCCCACCTCTGCCTTTGTTTGTGGATGGTGGGTTAGGCTCTAGCCACCTCTGTCTGTCTGGGCAGGTTGGTCAGTGTCTTCCCCTAAGTCATAGTCAGGACTTTCAGTCACTCTGGGGGAGGGGAGCCTAGGCACTCTCCTTTCCAGCTAGTCCTTCACCCCCACCCCCAACCCCACCTTCTGTCTTCTGCAAACACTCCTGCTCTCCTTGGCTACGTCTACACGTGCACCCAACTTCGAAATAGATTATTTCGATGTTGCGACATCGAAATAGACTATTTCGATGAATAACGTCTACACGTCCTCCAGGGCTGGCAACGTCGATGTTCAACTTCGACGTTGCTCAGCCCAACATCGAAATAGGCACAGCGAGGGAATGTCTACACGCCAAAGTAGCACACATCGAAATAAGGGAGCCAGGCACAGCTGCAGACAGGGTCACGGGGCGGACTCAACAGCAAGTCGCTCCCTTAAAGGGCCCCTCCCAGACACACTTTCATTAAACAGTGCAAGATACACAGAGCCAACAACTAGTTGCAGACCCTGTATATGCAGCACGGACCCCCAGCTGCAGCAGCAGCAGCCAGAAGCCCTGGGCTAAGGGCTGCTGCCCACGGTGACCACAGAGCCCCGCAAGGGCTGGAGAGAGAGTATCTCTCAACCCCCCAGCTGATGGCCGCCATGGAGGACCCCGCTATTTCGATGTTGCGGGACGCGGATCGTCTACACGTCCCTACTTCGATGTTGAACGTCGAAGTAGAGCGCTATTCCCATCCCCTCATGGGGTTAGCGACTTCGACGTCTCGCCGCCTAACATCGATTTCAACTTCGAAATAGCGCCCAACACGTGTAGACGTGACGGGCGCTATTTCGAAGTTACTGCCGCTACTTCGAAGTAGCGTGCACGTGTAGACGCAGCTCTTATCTCTCTTGTTGCTCCTTATCTCACTCTGAGGCTGTGTCTACACGTGCCCCAAACTTCGAAATGGCCATTCAAATGGCCATTTCGAAGTTTACTAATGAAGCGCTGAAATGCATATTCAGCGCTTCATTAGCATGCGGGCAGCAGCCGCGCTGAAATTGATGCTTCTTGCCGCCGCGCGGCGCATCCAGACGGGGCTCCTTTTCGAAAGGACGCCGCCTACTTCGAAGTCCCCTTATTCCCCTGAGCTCATGGGAATAAGGGGACTTCGAAGTAGGCAGCATCCTTTCGAGAAGGAGTCCCGTCTGGACGCGCCGCGCGGCGGCGAGGAGCGTCAATTTCGAAGCGCGGCTGCCGCCCGCATGCTAATGAAGCGCTGAATATGCATTTCAGCGCTTCATTAGTAAACTTCGAAATGGCCATTTGCATGGCCATTTCGAAGTTTGGGGCACGTGTAGACACAGCCTCTCCACTGCTTCCTTACATGACCACCTCCTCTCTCACTCTCCCCCACATTTTCTGACTAAGATGGCTTTTTAAAAGCCCTGCCAGCATGCTGGTCCTGAGATCAGCTGGCCCTCATTGATTAATTGCAGTCCCTCCCTGCTGCTTCCACCCTGCTGGAGCTGCATCCCGAGCTGCCTTTTCAGCTTCTTACTATGGACTGCTGTCCTGTCCCTGTTACAGGGTTGAATGTAAAGGCTGTGTGTTGTGTGGATGGAGATTTGTATATTGTGTAGGTAGAAGCAGCCATAGGGGGAAAGAAACACTGGCAATGCAGCCCTGACTGAAAAAACAAACAAACAAAAAATAATAACAACAACAAAAAGCCAAGAGACAGAACTACAGGAGTAGAGTTTTGGCTGGAAAGATGCTTGGAACTATGACCGAAGAAATTGCCCCCTGTTTGAGCTTCATTGTGGTCAAGGAAACAAAGTCACATACATTCATTGCAAATAAATAGGATTGCCTCAGAATGGAAGGATGTAACTAGCCAGCTGGTGTGCTCCTGGGTGGTGAGGCAATGCATAATGAACTCACCTCCTCATAGCATCTCTTTTGAAAGCTGCATTGGCCTTGGGATGGTTTGATTCTTTCTGAGACTTGGATCTTTGGACAGGTCACATGTTGTCCCACCCTTCTGGCATAAACCAGCAGTCCAACCCTGATAGCCCTTAAACTTCACATTGGAGCCTTGGTCCAAGCAAACCCAGATTATTTTTTTCCCTGGCTTTAGGAGTCTTAACTTCTCTTTGCAGGACTACTGTTCCAACTTCCCCTGGTAGGTGAGCCCAACTCCATCATTTCCCCTGGGTTTGAATAGGCAGTCAAGGCCTAATTATATAGACCCCTTCCTTGCTGAATCTCTCAAGCACTGCCTACCTGGCTTTGTCTTGGCCCTTTCCCTCAAACTCTTTATGAGCTTCTGGAATACCCACTCCACTGTCTCTTCCACTTTTTCACTGATTAGCCCTCTTTGTTATCCACCTAGTTCTGCGGCAGTATTTTTTTTTCCATTTCCCTTGCAGTCTTCATGCTTCCTGAAGGTCTCTTCACACAGAATCCTGGGCAGACTTACTTCTTGCTACTTTCTTTTTCAACTGTCTTGGGCTGCCTGCTGTAGAAGTACTTTTGCTCTGGTAGACTCTGTCTGCTGGTTGACCCACTCAGCTTCCTGACTCCAGACCAACTTCTTTCTTTGACTAAGAAGCTGAGAGCTGCCCTTCTTCCTGGTCAGGTCCTAGTCGATCTGGGTTCAGCCCCTTTAATTCCCTTTTCCAGGTCTAATACTTGGTGCAGGTGTAGAGAGTTGAGGACACTTTCACCAAAAACTCTCTTTCACTTCCTCAGAGTGTAGTTGCTATATCTCATCATACAAATAACCAAATCCATCACCAATGTCTCCTCCTAATGGAAACAATATCCAAAACCCTAAGTATTGCTAACTGGTCAAGTAAAAAGAGGAAACAATAATAAATGGTGTGTATGTAGTGTTCTGCAACCACACATTTCATACAATTTGAAATAGTTAAGCCCCAGCACATCTTTGTCAAGTAAACAGGTGTTTTACTCCCAGATGTGACCACATGAAAAATAAGACCAATCCTGTAACATGGGATAGGTTTGATGTTGCTTTAAGCAGGGGTGAACTCCTACAGTCCCTTTTAGACCTCAGATTTTATGATTTTACGGTGAAATATGAAGGCCACTACTTTATTGGAAATGAATAGCCTAGGAGGTGACTTCATTCCCCACCTCTGAATACCCGTGATGGCTATTCTAGTGAGGAAATTCAGCTAGACACTGGTCTTCCCATGTCCTACCATCCTGCCTATCCTTGGATTTTGTGTGGGAGCCAGAGTTCCAACCCATTCCTCAGCTTCCTTTAGGAGGCAGGGAGATAATAAGAAAGGGAGTTATTACACAAACAATCCAAGAGCAACTCCACTGATGTCAGTAGAGTTACTCCAAGATTATATATACATATGTCTGGAAGACCTTCTTAGAAAATAAGATTAAATAGCAAAATGAACATATCCTAACTGGAAAACATGGGTAGTACATGACTTACCATATTTTACGCACAGTGTTATCTGACTTGAGAGTTTGTGTTAGGCTATATAGTGGTTGAATTGTGATATTCTAAGTAAATACAGTTTCTGAAGGCCATGCAAACCCTGGAAAGAGATTCTTTTTTGATTCAGACTCAGCTCACCAAATGTAAGCCTTATTAGTTGGCTACTTCAGAAACTAATCACTTTTTACACAGTAGTCAGACCTGCTCATGTGTTTGTGATGAAGTCTCCATGTAGGGGCTGACTTACAAATGGAAAATAAATAAAAACATTGAACTAATGCACTGTCAGAAAGGGGAAAAGTGTGGGCCAAATGCTCATTTGGTGGCAAACAGCATAGCTCTGTAAAATGTAGAATTATGGTGGTTACAGCAGCAAAGGGTCTGGCCCAATATTATGGAGGTTTAAAATAAACAAGGAAACCACTATCCACTAATGTTCCAGATTACATACACACACACACACACACACACACACACACACATATATATCTATATCTATATATATATATATATATATATATATCTATCTATATATATATATATATATAAAATTTGGGACTTCTTTGTGCATTATTATGAAAAAGTGACACAAAGCAGTTTTTGTTCTCCAGAACATCAATAACTTCACTGACAAATGCCTGTGATTTTGGGATCAGTGGTGCCTGAGTACCGGTCCCCATGAAAATTATTATTATTATTATTATTATTATTATTATTAATAATAATAATAATAATAGGATATTTTATTTGGTTAGCAGAGAGAAAATACCACTGCTCTTTGGAATGAATCCACTGGTGCAGATGCTTAAAAAAAGGCATAATCCCACAGGCACTGAGACTACAGGCAAGAGAGGGATCTTGTCCACTCACATCCAAACTAAGAGTAGGGGCAGAGTATCCATGCATACCTTGTACAGAATCAGCTGCCTGATGAAGTCACATCTACAGCCTCTAAATGAGGAATGACCTAGTGGATCTGTCTAGTTAAAGACCCATTAGGCTCAACAGCAGGCTCTGGCTCGACTACCTTTCTTAGTCTGCACTTGCATTCCTCTTTTGAAACAGTCATGCAACTGAAAGAAATCAAAAAAGGAAATGAGGGTCTGATTTACATATTCTTTTGGAAGAGCTTCTTTGAAAGAAAGCAAGCAGTGCAGGTGAAGCTCTTTGGAAAGTAAACTAAATCTTCAAAAGAACCCTTCTTCCTATTTTGTTTCAGGAAGAAGGTTATTTTGAAGATGGGGTTTATTTTCAAAAGAGCCCCATCTACACTGCTTTTTTTTCCTTTTGAAAGAAGCTCTTTTGAAAGGAGACTATGTAATTGAGGTACCAGATATGTAAATCGGTGCCTCATTTGCATTGTCAATTTCTTTCATTTACATGCGTCTTTCGAAAGAGGAATGCAAGTGTAGCCACAGCTTCACTGTTTCTTGGATCCCCACACTGTAAAAAGGAGCCACTCTGTTTCTGCTGCATATAGCACCCTTTCTTGATGTAGGGTGCTGAAATAATTCTACTGATTATAGTAGGCCCTTATACGATGTGAGCCACATACCCAAGAAGCACTTTAGAATAGTTACGTTGTATCTAAAAGGGGAAAAATAGATTTTAAATGAACTATGAGTGTTTTCTTTTATCCTTCATGTTTACTGTCCAGAAATATTGCTGTGATTAGTTATATATGCTGGCTTCACTTTTAACATTTCCAATTATAAAACAGGCACATTGAAGTAAAACAAACACATGGAAATCTATAGTGGAATTCATGCCTTTTTTGGAACATATATAACTCCTTTTTATTCAGTAAAAACAAGTTTGTTTTCTTTTAGAGGGACTATAATTATGATGACCGACAAGTGCACTGTATGCCACCAAATGCATGGAAAGGCAAAAGCACAATGGATAATATGTGAATGATTATACATAATCTACAGTGCAGAAGTATTAATCCTACATAACTGCAAATGTTAATGATTCTGTACAGACAAATAAAAGTCAAGCCTGTAGCAGTGAATTACTTTTTCACTGTAGAGATGCAGCTGCTCCCTCAAATTGCACTGTTCAGTGTGTTAATTTAACCTTCTGGCTAAACCAAAACCCCAGCCATTCAGTAGTACGGGAAATCCATCTTCTTTTCCCTCTGTGGTACAAGAAGAACACTTGAGGGCCGTTTCTAGACAGGCCACTTCCTTTGGAAGTGGCATGCTACTATATGGAGCAAAAGATGCTAATGAGGCTTGGATGCAAATTTCCCATGCCTCATTAGCACAACATCACGTGTCCCCAGGGGGCAGGGCTTCCAGAAAATATTTGGGAAGAAGGGGCCACGCTTCTACACGGCATTTTGGAGTCCAGAAGAACAATCTTTTTTACTCCAAATCATGTGACGTGGTGTGAATGAGGCACAGGGAATTTGTATCTGCACCTCATTAGTATCTTTCTCTCCATGTATTAGCATTCCACTTCCGAAAGAAGTGGCCTGTGTAGAAATGGCCTTGGTGTTCTCACAGTCCAGGGAAGTAGGTAGAATGCATCTTTTTATCCTTTCCTGGACCCTGGACCTCAAAAGAGGAAAAATACTTAGTCCAGCTCCCCAGACCCTTTTCCTACCCTTTTCTATTTATGAATATGTGGTGCCTTATTAGCATAATGGCGGTTGCACACAATTTGAAAGTTCCGCTTTTGAAAAGCATGCCGACCGCGTAGATGGAGGCCTTTCTAAAGGATCCCTCCAGACTTCGAAAGCCCCATCTTCCTACTTGGTCTACATGGGTGATGTGTGTTTAGAAAGTCGCACTTTCAAATCCTGTGTGTCACCATCATGCTAATGAGGTACTGTATATTCAGTATTAGCATCTTCTGAACTCCCTCATTACTATGCCCCTGAAGAGATCTTTTGAAAGAAGCTCTTCTTTTGAAAGAGTGCATCCACACACAAAAAGCAGAGCAAAACACCAGTCTGCTCTTTTGAAAGAGAAGCTGCGTCTACACGTGCACGCTACTTCGAAGTAGCGGCAGTAACTTCGAAATAGCGCCCGTCACGTCTACACGTGTTGGGCGCTATTTCGAAGTTGAAATCGACGTTAGGCGGCGAGACGTCGAAGTCGCTAACCCCATGAGGGGATGGGAATAGCGCCCTACTTCGACGTTCAACATCGAAGTAGGGACGTGTAGACGATCCGCGTCCCGCAACATCGAAATAGCGGGGTCCTCCATGGCGGCCATCAGCTGGGGGGTTGAGAGATACTCTTTCTCCAGCCCTTGCGGGGCTCTGTGGTCACCGTGGGCAGCAGCCCTTAGCCCAGGGCTTCTGGCTGCTGCTGCTGCAGCTGGGGGTCCGTGCTGCATATACAGGGTCTGCAACTAGTTGTTGGCTCTGTGTATCTTGCACTGTTTAATGAAAGTGTGTCTGGGAGGGGCCCTTTAAGGGAGCGACTTGCTGTTGAGTCCGCCCCGTGACCCTGTCTGCAGCTGTGCCTGGCTCCCTTATTTCGATGTGTGCTACTTTGGCGTGTAGACGTTCCCTCGCTGTGCCTATTTCGATGTTGGGCTGAGCAACGTCGAAGTTGAACATCGACGTTGCCAGCCCTGGAGGACGTGTAGACGTTATTCATCGAAATAGCCTATTTCGATGTCGCAACATCGAAATAAGCTATTTCGAAGTTGGGTGCACGTGTAGACGTAGCCAGAGAGTCCCCACAGCCCCCACTCTTTCAGAAAAACAGAAAGGGGTCAAAAATGAATACTGTTCTTTCAAAAGAAGGGCCCTGAGAGTGTCTCCATGGCTGTGGCCACACTAGCCCCTCCTTTTGGAGGAGCTATGGTAAAGTGGCACTTCTGAATATGCTAATGAGGCACTTTCATGAATATGAAGTGCCTTATTAGCATAATGGCAGCCCTGTGTGTTTTGAAACTGCCAGTTTTGAAACGTGCATTGCCCAGGTGACTGGGGCCTTTCAAAACAACCCCCTGACTTAGAAAGCCCCTTCTTCCCATTTGGTTTTGGGAAGAAGGGCTTTTGAAATCAGGGGGGTCATTTCAAAAGGCCCCCAGCTACATGGGTGGCATACATTTTGAAACCAGCAGTTTCAAAGCATGCACAACCACCATTACGCAAATGAGGTGTTGCATATTCATGGAAGCACCTCATTAGCATATTTCAAAGTGCCACATTACCATATCCCATCCAAAATGAGGGGCTAGTGTGGCCACAGCCCAAGTTTTCTTATTTGAAAGAAGCTTCCAAAAGGGGGTGCTCTTCCTGAAATGTGAAAGGAATAATGATTTTGAAAGGAGCACCTCATTGTTTCAATTTACTTTTGAAAGAATGCTTTTTGTGTGTAGATGCTCCTGGGGCTCTTTTGAAAAAGCCCCCTTCTTTTGAAAATCTTTCAAGAGAACTTGTTAATATAGACAGCCTAGAAGTTCCAAAAAAAAACCACTTTCAATTCCAGGCTTTTCGTCTCCATGCATCTCTTGTATTGAGCCCAGACCTTGGTAGGTGTGTAAACCACAGCATATTCTCTTCAGACTTCTTTTCAGCTGGAGCGGAAGAAACTTCTTGTATACAATTCCTTTTTTTAGCAGAACTACACTTCCCATCAGACCTGGGAACTGTAGTCGATAGATCCCAGAATGTCTGTGTTCCAGGTTGTACTACAGAGCTAGCCATTCTGGATTTGTAGCTTCCTTTAAATGACCGCACATTTACCTACAGAGTTCCCAAATGATTTTTGGAATAAGTCATTAGCCCTGAAATGTGTTTTGCATGGGTGGATCCCTATAACTGTGCAATCTTGTGTGCTCCACTGAAATTACTGAGGCCCTATGAAGACATAAGCATGGAGTTTATTGTAGAATCAAAGCCCTCGAACACATAATGAACTAGGAATTAGTGAACCACTTTGGACAAAATGAAGCATAATAGATAGATAGATAGATAGATAGATCTTGATTTTTTCCAAAATGGTTCACTAATTCCTACTTCAGTATGGCTATGTCTACATGAGCCCTCCACCCCTTCAAAAAGGGGACGTTAATGAGACATTTTGAGATATGCTAATGAGGCACTGCAATGGAGATGCAGCACCTCATTAGCATAATGGTAGCCACAGTACTTCCAAAATGCCACTTTTGATCGTGCATGGCTCTGTCTACATGGGATCCTTTTCAAAAGGACCCCACAGACTTCGAAATCACCTTATTCCTATTTGTTTATAGGAATAATGGAATTTCAAAGTGTGTAGGTCCTTTCAAAAAGAACCCCTTGTAGACGAGCCATGTGCAATTGAAAGCGGCACTTTCAAAGTGCCACGGCTGCCATTATGCTAATGAGTTGCTGCATATTCATTGCAGTGTCTCATTAACATATTTTAATTAGGTTCATTATCATGCCCCTTTCGAAGTTCTGGGGCTAGTGTTGACATAGCCTATATAATATAGGTTCAATATATATGAGGTTCAATAAAGTCATGTGAAATTGTACTTCCTGGTTTTGAAGGAAGCAAAGAAATAGGGGGCAGTGAATGAAGTGTTTTTATATATCTGACATAACTGAAAGTTATCAAACACTTCTCTGAAAAGACTGAGCTTTTAAGATGATAATATTTTAGAACACTTAAAATAAGTTTAATACGCATCTATATTTTCATATATTTCTCCTCTCTGAACCCCAGAACTCTTGCTATTTTGGTTACCTATTAACAATGTAAGGATGAAGATTAAAGATCTGTAAGGTGTTATGTGCTCCCCTGAAGAAAAAAAAAGATACTTCAAGAGGATATAAAATCATTCTTCATTCTTTGCTAGACCAGGTGACCATAATTAAAATAGGATTACAGAAAAAAATAGGAGTTTGGTACAAAAGTCACAGTTTAGTACTAAATCTGTAATTTTTCCCTGTCTTTTAGAAAAATGCAAGTTAGAGATTTAGAAAAACTAGTCATGAAGTTGTTCTTTTTTAGGCACCTAAAGAAAATGGCTGGATTTGCAGAAGTACTTCAGTGGCTTAAAACTCCCAGATCAGGGTACGTTGCTGTTGTCATTACAAACAAATAATGATGATACTATTTTATTTCAATTCTTGAGGCTTTGCTTTACCAGTGACTAATGCCACATTAGTTTTTATAATCATCGCATAACTTCTGAAGTTCTAAAGATGAATAAAGCCTTCCATGACATGCTTCCTCCTGAATCATAATTATGTCAAAGGTTTTCTTCTGCATACTTCTTTACTGTGTGACTCTGACTAATAAATGTTCAGCGGAGTTCCCTTCATCGTCAGACTGCTAGTGCTCCTGAAGATTGCGAATTGGTGCCAATCAAGGGAATATCACTCCTGAAGGATCATCCAATTATGTGGGATAATTATGGTTGCTGGAAGACTATTCTTTTCAGAAATAACTACATCACAACTTCTCTAATACATGGGTTGGTTGAAAACTGTTCACTTCAAATGTTCACTGTTCATATTGTGCAGTTAGTTATATAAATCACATGGTATTATGTCTATTCCCTGATGGAATTAATGTTTCTTTTATAATTAGAGAATTGGCTTCAAATTTTAGAGTGTGCATGCACAAGAAATTTCAGTAAAATGAAAGTATGTTCAAATATCCTTGGAAGGCTTTTTGTCGGAAAACATCTATTTCTCCATACACACAGAAATCAACAAATATGATTTTCATTGATAATAATGAGAATAGAAGTCTGGTAAGATTAATTTTAGAGTATATTCTCAGAATGTGTTTGGAATGTTTTCCTAGTTATCAGATAGAGAAAGTGAGTTAACTGGAAAAAAGAACTGTAACTCTCTCAAGAATGTTGATTCTTTTGAGTATTCAATGAGTTAGCAGAATCAGGAAGTCTAGAATGTCCAGGTGCCATAGTCAAACAGTGGAAGCTCTGATAATCAACCTGAAACAAACTGAAGTTCACAGACTTATAAGCCATCAAATACTGAAGATTATTTTTGTGCTTGGTGACTAGCTCACAGATGAATAACCTCAATGTTCAATATTTTGGGGGCGGGAAATGAAGGCACAACTGTATGCTCTTCTCTTCATGGGAGGCATGCCGTACCTTTCGCATTCAGATCCTAACTTGTCATTCTTCATAAGTGCATTACAAATTATGAACCAGTCCTGCTTTTATTAAGTTAGTGGAAAATATCGAGGATATTTGCCAACAGAGCCAACTGGAATAATTTTGTAGCAGAGGCAGGAGAAGGGTGAATATAACAGAATATGAACATGAGGCCATTAATACACTGAAAAAAACAGTTCTACAATGCTTTCTAAGAGCAATTAGCAATGGAACGTCATCACACTGACCTGACATTAAATCTTTGCAAAGCAGTATGGAGAGATTTTCTGTGCAAATTATGGGCTAATTATAGGTGATTTAGCAATGACCCCGCTGTACGTGTTTGCCACTACCATACACAGGATGAAGAAGACAAAGAAAACAGCTTTCATGTCAGATACAGATTTCCAGTTAAGGTAGCCAGAAATGTAAAACAATATATATATAAAACTTCAAAATATTTAAAACAATCACATCTATATTTTTGGGTGCCACAGAGGTATACATACAAATTCCCTGGTGAATCATTCAAAATACTTAACAGCAATTTTAAAATATCTATGGTACATAAAAATGAGATTTGCTAAGATTAAAAGCTATCATGTTTTTTCTTGTTTCATGTACAAAGATGACTTATTAATACTACCCCTTGTTTTTCGTGGGATTTTTTTATTATTCCAAGTGAAATAATGTATCCATGGTCTGTTAATCTTATTTGATTTTTTTATCCTTTGCATTAAAGCTGAATTATAATAACATTTTGTGTTGCATCTGACTCCTTGCGATCTAATACAGAATCCAAAAAGCACTATTAATAGTGGGTTCAATCAATTTCTAAGTGCATGCATTTCCTCTAGGTACTGATCTAATTGCAATCACAGAAGACATTAAAGGAACATGCTGTAAGAATGGGAAAATTGTGTAAGTTAAAGTGCCAGGGACAATGAATAAACGTGTATATGATTCTTCTAAGTGCTTTTGGAATGAAAGTCTATTAATCCAGTTACTTACTGAATGACTCAAAGCACAAGGAAATAAAATTTCTGATCCAAAAGAGGAGCTTTATGTTTACATATGGGAATGCTACCACAAGAGCAGGAAATCAGCCCTTGTCATAGTTATTTTTAGTTAAATGTTGGGCTGCAATTTTTAATGAGGTTACTTAAAATTTAAAAAAATAAATAAAAAACACCTCCAACAGTCACTTAAACAGTTATCTAGTAAAGTTACATCTATTCAGAATGGATCCCCCTCCCTTCAAATTAACAATTATCTATCCTCAAAATGAAAATGCTGTTTTATGCCCTCCTCAAATGGGATTCATGTCTATTAGCCTAAGTTCTTCAACCAGCCCCTTTCCCCCTTGATAATTCTGACATAACAAGGGTTACGTTAAGTCTGGATAAAATACTGTTGTTCTTCTGCTGACCCCTGGAAGATTCTTTTCAAGTTGGTTTCCCTCTGAAAGACAAATCAACTAGATACAGTAAATGTAATATGCTTTATTTATTTACACATATACCAGTCCAGGGACAGAGATGGTCTCAACTAGCTGTGGAATCTGTCCCTTCCTCCAAAGAGGAGCAGCAGTCATGGAAAGCTGGTCCTGCATCCAGAGCCCTGATTCTCTAAATGATTGGTAGGCTGGAGAAACTGTCTTCTCTACTGTACAGAGCCCTGGTTGTCTGGTGAGCTCATTTGACATAAAATCCTGCCTCTACCTCCTGTTCCCCACTCTTTTATGATTGATATTCTTAAGGGGCTGAGGAAGGAGTAAGTGCTTCTGCTGCATGGACACACCAGGCCAACAGTCTGAACTCAGAATTGGGAGACAGTTCCAAGGAGCAATATGAGTACAGGAACCCCTTAGAGATTGCCATGCATGTGTGAATTGGCAATAGAGCAAAGGGAAGAAGAGGCTTTAGTCTAGGACTATGGATTCTGGGCTGGATGGGCTGTCAAGACTGGCATTGAGGGAGGCAACAGTGATATGTTATATACTCTTGTTGTGTGGCTGGTTAGTGGGGTTCTGCACATCCTTGTAAATGTGTTGTGGGAGATAGATGCATCCAGAGGGTTTCCGAGGTGAATTCTTCCCTACCCAAAGAGATTGCATCTCTGAAAAAGATGGGTGCGCCAACCATGCAGCATGCCGACTGTAGCCAACCAGGCTCGGGTTCCCCAGAGACGAGGCTGCACCCAGAAGGAGAGTGCTATATTTGGTTTATTGAAAGCGCGTGACACCCACGGCGGGAGCCCCGGAGACGCCTCAGTCACCCGTGGGGGAAAACCCGACGCGTCGGAGCTTCGCTCGGGGAGAGGCTCTGTAACAGGCCTCCTAACACTAGCTGATAAAGCTGAGCTCATTAACATAAGATTGCCTAAAATTGCCTATGCATTTCTTATTACTATCTCTTGTGGCCTACTGCCAACGTAGCCTTGAAATCTTGGCAAGTGCGGCTTGTTCTGCAGCTGTTCCCATGGCAGTTTGCAGCTTTCACCTTGCACAGACTGGTCTGTTTAGATTCTCCTGAGGATTCACAGAGGGGTCGATCTGCTCTCATGAGACTGTTACAAACTCTTCTCGCACCCTACACCGACAATGACTTTTGGGGGGTAATCCTAGCCCAACAGTCATGCTCAGTTCCTAGCAAGAAATTCTAAATCAAGAATCAATGCCAGTCATAGACTAACTGAAAGGGTGAACTCTCCTGTTGCTTGCAAAGATCCCTCTACCCAATATCTTGCATAATCAAAATGAACATAAAGCATATCATTTTGAGACTTAAACTTACTCACGTTAAGAAAGAGTGTAGCAGCTTTACCTACTCAATGCTATGAAACACGATCATGAATATGAGTAATCATGTAGATATTTCAGCCTGTCTCTTTAAATGCTATCTATGAACTTGGGTTTTAAGACCAGATTAGACATTTTAGAGACCCTTATCTACAGGAGAGACACAACACACTAAGACTGAGTGGCTCTACCTGGCCAGACAAAGTAGTACCATTCTCCTCAATAGGCCCTGACAGATAATTCATCTGAGAGGAAGGTTGAGACCAACAGACTCACCTGTGAGAGAAGCCAGGGTGAGAAGAACAGTAGGGCATACTGGGAGCGGTGGGTCACAGGTATAACTGTGTTTGCTGAAGAATGTGAATTGGTTCTGCTTTATTCTGTAACTTCAGAGGAAAGTTTGTTCACCTTAGCTTACAGTGAATATAAATTTAGATGAGAATAAATATAAAATTAATATAAGTATTTTTGCATATGATACATTACCATCAAAATCTTGCTTTTTCTCAATATTTTGTTTAGAAAACATATTACAATTCCCTGCACAGCCAGCAGCCGGCAGTGGGGTCAAATACTTCATAGCTAACTTGAGTTTTTGATCTAGTAATGGGACACATCATCTTGTCTTTTTCCGCAACAAGTGCTGAAAACATAGGTGTGTACCATGAACAGTCCTTATCCTATTTTCCATTTTAGTTGGCGTTCACATCACTTAACCTTTCAAGAGTCTGTTTGTCCTCATTTCAACTGAGCCACCTGTCTTTCCTCCAAAATTGCCAACTGCTTCAAACTGCAGAGCCAGCAAGCATCTCAACCTGCTCAACAAAGGAGGTCTCTTTATTTGGAGGAAACAAAACCTTGAGGGAGAGCCAGAATGATTTTGTAAAACAAGTGCTTGTGACTGATAGGTTAACTGCAGCTCCAGATGTCCCAGTGAAGTGAGTTCAATAACCTGTGGTGGTGCATTTGAAGAAGACCGTTTTCGTTATATCACATAGGCAAAAATCTGCCTTTTCCACAGTAGCACTTTTCCTGAGAATCTGCACTCAACTGAATTGGCTTCAGCCATAGTCGGAATAAACTGAAATACATAGTAAATCATGTGCTTGTATTGACGTATATTTAAAAACATGCTGTTCATATACCCAAAGCTACCTCAGATAGAGCTTATAAAAATATGCATTTCATTATAAAATTGCACAGCAGGAGAAACAGAGTCTCGGCTGAAAAGATAATTGTGTGTTATGCTTTTCACATTAAGGGAGATTGTAGTGCTCACTCTCTGTATATAAAACATATTTGTGCACATATGCATGGGCTACCTCCTTGGTGGCTGATAGAGAGGCAAAGGGCTGCAGAAGGTATCTGATAACAGCTTTCTTGAGGCTGTCTCTACTCTTGTGGTGAAGGTGAGAAGCAAGGGCAGATAGGAATGGGTAAAACTTTACCTGAATCTAGGAAGGGAACAGGGTTGAAATGTGACCTCCAGGCCTGCTGAGGGTGGTGCAAAGGACAACTGCCCCAGAGCCCAGTGATACAAAAGAGTCTGAGGCTCCCAGCCACCAGAGCTACTGTGGCAGCAGCAGCAGCTGGAGCCTGAACCCTATGAATTGCTGCCAGAGTGCTGCACAGTGGGATCCAGGCAGCACTGAGAGCTGGGAGCTGGTAGGGGACAAATCACAATCCAGGCAGGGTTAAAGGGCTGGCTGCCCCGGCTTTGCCCCTTCTACCTGAGGTCCATGGAGTAGTCCCCCTCCCCACCTCATTTCCTTACTCTGGGTCCCTGTAAGGCTGTCCACTCTGCTGCTGACGTTAATGTCAGAGTTCAATCTCTGACCTGCTTCTGGAGCATCTCAACAACGTGTCCTGTATTCAAAGTTTTTTGTGATGGCAATGGGACCCATGTTAATGTAGGTGTGGCAATATAGTAACCAGGTTTTTTTAGTATCATATCCTGATGATATATGAAACATAACCTGGGAGGAAGATTGAAAGGAACAGGTTTCTTAGTTGGGAAAAGAGAAGACTTAGAAGGGATATGATAACAGCTTTCAAATACCTTGAAAGGTTTTTTACAGGGAGGAGGGAGGAACAAAACAAAGACAAAAAACTCCCTAACTCTGATGATAGGACAATGAGCTTAAATTGCATCAAGGGAAGTTGAGGTTGGACATTAGGAAAAACTTCTTAAGTGTCGGGGTGGTTAAACACTGGAATAAATTACCTCAGGAGGTTGAGTAATCTCCACCACTGGAGATATTTAGTAGACATGTAGCAGGGATGGTTTAGTTGGTACTTGGTCCTAGACTCGATGTCCTCTTGGGGGTCTTTCCAGTTCCATGACTCTATACTACAGATATTATTATTTATTATCTCTCAGTTGGGATGTGGAGACTGGTATCCTAGGTCCTGGACAAGAAACAGAACAGAAGGACAGTCCTTACACAAAAAGGCTTACAAACTAAGTGCTATAGGACTTTGCCTTAATGGTATACATTATCCTTCTGGGAAACATATATGAAACAACCTTTTAGTGCTAATAGATAGTAAGTCAATATATCAATTTAAATCAATAAAATACAAATATATTGAAGTGTGGATTTTTTCCAAAGTTAGGAAATGAGGTATACAGGACCAACTCTTTGCATGAAAAAAAAAAAAAGATTTGATATAAGCAAAGCTGAAAATGAGAGTTTCTTGGGGACAAGCTTTAATCAAATGCATGTAAATAGGCTGAAATAAACTCAAGTGCACTTAAAAACACCTTTCTCAGACACATTTTTCAGAACAAACTAGTTGCTTATGAATCCTAAGTGATTAATATCCAAAGGAAGGTAGATGAACACTATTTAGTTTATTAATATATCTGTACTTCTTCTCCACCATCTCTATATTCGGTCCTTTCAGACATCATTTACATAAAATTTAGATTATTGTCTTAGGCAAAACAAATAGGCAAACAAGCATCTGCAAAAAAGCCTTTATTGCTGGTGTTCATTATTTTAGCACGATACTGATAATAAGTGAAATGCAATCTCAAATATATCAAATTTGTTTATCTATTTTCACAGTTATCCACATCTAATTAGACACCTGGAAATTATTAATATGCAAATTGAAAAGTTTTAATGCATAGCATTACCCTAAAATCTATGTAAAATGTCCAAATATAGCTCTTCAGAATATTGGCCTATATTATCTGTATCACTTTTTAAAAAGTATTATAAAAATACTGAAGGTTTTTTTTAATATTTTTATATTAATGCTACTTTTCTCCTGGACCAAGAAATGTGTTTCACATTAGACTTCTTTCTTGTTTAAGGAGGCAAGACATGACACTTGTTGAAGACCATCAACACTGCTGGTCTCACTGATTTGCTACTAGTGATCTAGTGAATGCATTCCCTTTTTCATCCAGAATTGCATTCACAGTGCTCCTAGTTTGAGCATGGTGGTGGTGGGAGTGAGGGACTTTGGACAATATCTGGAACTTGCAAAGGGTTCTGTCATACAATTTGTGATTAAAAAACTCCATGTATGTTGCATGTAATCAAGTAATTTACCTTTCCTGGATTCGGTAATGTCTCTTCCTCAATTTCCTTTTTACATGGTTGATTCATTGTCTTCTTTTTCTGGTCCTCAGGTGCTCAGCACAGTAAATTGCTAAAGAGACCTACCTTTCTGCCTATGTCACAAAGATCCATCCCTTTTGGAAATAAGAGGTACACACAAAGGCAGTTCAGTCCATTAGCTCATACTTCCTTTTTTTCAGGTAAATAGGGTCTTTCCCTACGACACGTGATTCTTTGCAGACCCTTCAAGACTCATTGCAGGTCCCTTCATTGTAACTAACAGTCCCTTTATCTGTGTGTATCAGACTGTGTTCTGTCGCAACTTACAAGATCTGTGCTATGCTCTCAGCCCTGTGTTCACTGCAAGCTGAGCTCTTGGGTGGTGACCCAGAAGAGATTCACTGCTTCCCAGCTGACTAGCAGAGCTCTCACAGCTATCCACAGTGGGTAGTATGTGGTGGTGCACATTTGCAGATGCCTTGGTGCACATAACAACATTTATTTTGCCCATGCATGGAAAAAATAGAGGAAAAATTGGCGCCCACCTTTAGATAGTGTCTGGGGGGTATCTTTTTCGACTTCCAGGCCAGTAAAAGGTCACACTTTTCCACAAGAGTAGGTTACTTGGCCTCAGTATTTCAGAGACACAGCCTTTGGAACTTAGCACACTTGTTTCTCACTGTACTGTGAATCCAGCTGAGATAGACTCCTGTTTAGAGACTTCCACCCTCTGTTAGGACCACTGCAATCCACTAAGTAGCTTCAGCCACACCAGGCAATGCTTGAAGTCAGAGCAGGTTCATCAGTGAAAGTGAATACTGTACTGGGAAGTCCTTAGGCTTACATAGAGAAGCAAAGGTAAAAGTTCAGAATGGCCAAAACCGAAGCTCCACCAAGACAAGTTGCTGTACTAACTTGGCTCTTTCTTTCTCTCATTTCCTTGATGTCTCAGGCTATGCTGACACATCACAGAAGAACATTTTACTTCACAAAATAATCCCAAAGAAGCCTGAAGTCTACTTACATAAGTATGTTTACAAAAGAGAGGCCTCTACAAGCTGACCTCTAAAAGATGGCCCAGTATCTAGTATGTCTAGGAATTGTTAAACAACTGATTCAGATGCTTTTTCATATTTAACTATAAATAAACTTCTCCAAATGGAGGCTGTTTATTAACAATTTGAATGGTATGTGAAAAGTGTGCTGAATACTTTGAAAAATATGGCTACATTTTAACATTCTAGTTCTGAATTGGATAATCTTCAATTTGTCTCCATGAAACTCTTGTAATACTTGTCCTCATTAGGGTGACCTATGATCAATAAGAGTCTTGGGCTCACTGGCATTTTCACCACCTTTGAGCAGGACTAACCAAAAGAATGCAAGTAAGAAACGCATCTGAAGAATCTCATGCCATGTCTACAGTGATGATGTTATTTAGCTCTGTGGCTCTGAACAGGAGACATGAACAGGAGGAATTGTTTTGTAAAAGTGCCTGGTGTACAGCCACAGATAAAAAATCTCTTCAGAGGTCTACAGAAATAGACCTTACCAACTGTGCCAGCCTAAAAGGGAAAAATCATTACATTAATAGAAAAAAGTTACCTTTCCAGTATTACATTTACCTTTTAATAACTAGCAAAGCAAACAATCTCTGACAAGAGCAGAAATTAACTATTTTTCCTGTTTATTGTTGCACTTCTGAATTATATCCAACTAATGCTGGCAAAGAGTAATATGTTAGAGAAACCCACAAAAACATTCTAAAATGGCCTTTGTGAATAATTGAATATGCCTTTGTCTTTTTACCAGAATTCTCTATAAATTCAACATAGTCTGAATGAGAGTTTACCACACTATTATCTAAGCTTATGATTTACCAGGATTTCAGATAGCCTGACAGTAAGTGATGAAATTCCTCACAGCACAAATATAGCAGGTTTTACTAGCATGTAGTTTATGGACTTCACTAGTTCTCATCATAAGTAAAATAATAATTTTATAGCACATAAAAGGCAGGGCTCAAGGTGGACTTTATGGAAGTTTGAAGAGAAGTGAGAAGCCTGCAGTTATTTGACGCCTCATCCTCCCCACTGCCCAATTCCCACACACACATCTGCAGGCTACACAGCTAGTATAAGCAGCAGTCATAATTGGATTCTTGGGGCCATGCATTTATTATGTCTATTTCCTACATTGTCCATACAAGGAGTGAAAAGATATCATATGTTTTCCTTCCCAGTCACTTGTGAAAGGGCTATCCACCATCTGACCTCCCGCTAGTCTCGGGCCAGTTCTATACTAGGGGGCAAAGTTGAACTAAATTACACAACCACAGCTACATAAACAGTGTAGCTGTAGTCAACACAATTTAGTTGACAGGGGGATTGACAAGAAAAACTTTCCCGTTGACTTCTCTTACTCCTCACAACCCTGTGGAGTACCACCATCCAAGAGAGACTGATCAGTGGTTGGTTTAGTGTATCCCCTGGGAGATCAATGTCTGGAGTGTCAATTTACCAGTAAGTGTAGAGAAGGGCAGAGAGAATAAATTACACATTTATCATTTTACTTACTATGGCAAAGTGTGTCAGGGGAATTCCATTCCAGTCAAGATGGGGGGGGGAATCAGACTGGTACACAACAGAGAATATTCTGCACTTCTCAAGGGATGTAACAGCAGGCATACTAGATAAACACATGACATTTGTGCAAAGAATGCCCTATTAGGTCCAAGGACATCTCTCCAATTCCCCTTATGTGGAGCTGCCTGTAATGTGTGTATCTAGCCCAAAGAAAATATTTTTTTTTATTTTTCCTCATATAGAAAGGCAAGTTCTCGATGTCAAAAGCCTTTCAGGCTCAAGCAGCATAAACACCATTGTATTCATTTATTTTCACACACCTATCAAATTACCTCACACACTTTGCACATAGAGAACCCCTTCCTTCTTAGCGAGTAAAAGCACTTTGAGATATTAATAAAACAAGGATTGCAGCAGTCCTGTTTACTCACTGCTGCACAAAGAGGTCACATGATTTACCTCAGTCCATAATACATGCCCAGAGCTAGAACCTAGGCATGTTGATTACTCCTTGTTAGCCACTAGATTTATTCTATCTAAGAAGGAGCATCACGGTTACTTGTGGTACCAAGTCAACATGTGGAATAAGGTTAGGAATTTGTGTCAGCTTTGTACCAAAATATGTTGGCAATGAAAAAAAAAAAACAAACAGAGTTAGGAATAGAAGCACTTCCTCTAGAGCATGAGGGTTTATAAATAAATCTACCTATTGCAATATCAAAGCTCACACTTTTATGCAGACCTAGTAGCATCTTAGTTCACAAATAGTCCCAATACTTTAAACAGAGTGGGATAATACTCAATGGCTATGTCTGCAGTAGCCCCTGCCTTTCGAAAGGATGTTAATGAGAAACTTGCGGTTATACTAATGAGGGACTGCAATGAATATGCAGAACCTCATTAGCACAATGGCAGCTGTGGCATTTCGAAAGTGCCGCTTTCAATCACGCATGGCTCGTCTACACGGGGTTCTTTTTGAAAGGACCCCGCACACTTAGAAATTCCATTATTCCTATAAACAAATAGGAATAAGGTGATTTTGAAGTTTGTGGGGTCCTTTTGAAAAGGATCCCGTGTAGAAGAGCTATGCACGATTGAAAGCAGCACTTTTGAAGAGCCGCAGCTGACATTATGCTAATGAGGTGCTGCATATTCATCGCAGTGCCTCATTGGCATATCCCAAAGTGTCTCATTAGCATCCCCCTTTTAAAAGGAGGGTGCTAGAGTAGACATAGCCAATGTTGCATAGCGGTGTCACACTGTGGCTTGGCAGTGAATTGGGCTATCACCAGTGAATTCGGCTTTGCATTGAATTTGACATTTCTCTTAATAAACTACCTATTTCCATGTTTTTCTTGTGAGGTCTAGAAAATTGGGCACTCCACAAATGTAAAATGATGGGCAAATGCAGTGGCTCTTAGTGAGGAAATTGTCTATGCACCAAACAACGGTAGAACATTCTAGTACCAGGCAAACATTTGACTAAAAATTGCCATGACTGGATTGTAAAAGCAAATAAAATTACTTTTTTGCTGAGGGGCATGTGCCATTACAATGCATTTTATTTAACTTAGCATTTCCCTGTAAGCCTGCTGAGTAAGAGTGAAGATGGCCTCACATGTATTTTAATTCAAAGTAGTTTCATTTGTTGTGGCTTTGAAATGTTTTGTACATTGCAAATATTAATGGCCATGGGAGTGTTTGGTGGGTGGAGTTGTTTGGGAAGGAAGAAAGATTATTCTCTACCTTGAAGGTGCAATTCTGCCATTGAGGGGTGTTTCTAATCATATTCTGTTTCTCTCTACATGGAGAAAATGCTGAATCTGGAACTTTGGTCTGATCCATATGTCGTTTTACAATAATCCTCTGGCAGTATGACTGTGAAAAGAGGTCATGCTGTCTGTATAAGTACGAAAAGTTAAATAAGTATGACTTCTCCATGCTGTACATATCATTCTTTTGTAATCACATCATGCTTCAACAGAAATGCACGTGCATAGGATGGCTACTATGCTTCAAGGGCTGGCTGTAGCAAGCAGCTGGAGCCCAATTGCCCTCCTTTATGACAGCACATTCTTTCTTACTCCTCTTAACTTTTCTTCCACTCAGTTTAATTTCTGTAAGCAACAACATGAGAATATGTATATATTTTGTGACAAGGGAGACAAATTAATATTGCTTCTGAGCTGAATTACTCGACAGTCAAGAGGAGAATAGGCAGTTGCTATGTTGGTCCTGACTGCAAGAACTCAACCTGGAAAAATAAGACATTGTCTCAGACCCATCAGGATTCATGTATAGCAGCAAGGTGGCAATAGTGTAAAGTCAAGCTTTGCCTGCTTTTCTGTTCATATTCTGGGCTTGCTCAGTGTAGTGAATGTTGTTGGGGTTGAGTTATAACCAATGAGAATAAAAGGCTTCTTATTTTTAGACAGTAGCCCATTGATGAATATCAATGTTCCTGGGGATGATAACCGTGGAGGAGAGAATACTACCAATACACCAACAAGATGTTATTTTTTCAACTTGAGCTCTTCTGTAGTTGCACTTTAATTTCTCTGCCTTCTTCCCCCAAATAAAAGTGAAATCTATTGATTAAAATGTGGTTTTTCTATGAAGAAATTACTATTTTTGCTAAAGCTCCTTTGTGAAAACCCACAATTACTCCTCCCTAAGATGCAAATAATTCAAATATTCTTCACCATGGAAAAACATGCTGTGTCAGTGGATGAAATGGTAGTAGTTGCAACATTAGAAATTATTAGTTTTATCTAACATGTATTGGTATTGTAAGTTCGTATATCTTTTGATAGATAGATAGATAGATAGATAGATAGATATGTCGTTTTACCAGGAATTACTTGGTTCCTGAATTCACTTTTTTTCTTTTTAATTTATTTAAATCTTTGCTCTGAGGTGGGGCTGAGAAGAAGGGGTTTGGTATTCAGGCTGCCCTGTAAAGAGAGGACTACACCAGCCTCTCGCTGCAGCAGCTTGGGGCCAGGTAAGAAGCACCTCTCCATAGTGGCTGCAGATTCAGGAGGCACAGCCAAGGAAGGGGTCATGTTCTGCAGCTAGGGTGCAAACAGACACGCAAACTCTGTCCAATGTACAGTAGATAGCTGTCCCTGTCTCCAGAACTGCCCCCTATTGGCTCAATGGGGTTATAGCTGTCCCACTTACCATCTCTGGCCCCTTGCTGCCATGCTGTGGTAATTATACAGTACAACTGTCCCTGCTTTCTATCCTATATGCCCTGCTGCCCCCATGTGGTCATTACAGAGCACAGCCCTGCCTTTCCATTTTATGCAAAACAATCACATTCCAGGCACAACCCATGGCTCAACCAAGTCATCTTCTTTCTTTAAGTTATAATAAGAAGAAGCTGCATATCAAATTTGATGGTCATAGCTCTTACCATTGAGGAGGAATTCTTGAACAGGAAGAGAGACAGACACACAGACAAACTCAAATATATTTCTGTATACATATATGTGAGGGGGGCAGTTATTAGAACAGGGCAGTCACCTTCTAGCTTACTTATCTGCTGCATGGAAAGAAATGTGTTCAGTTGCTTCATTGGTATTAGTATTCTCTTTGATTGGTTAGCACTGATTTCAATGATTTTTTATTATACATATGATCTCTGCAAATTTGCCAGCCTCCAAACTCCTGAGCTTCTACACTTTGATGCTCCCTGTCCCAGAAACATGCTGTGGCTCTATACCCAGCTTGGAAGTACATTTTCTCACAAATAGTATTTAAATATGCAGTCTAAAGTAATCCTTTGTTTCATGAATAAGCAGCTTAATATTCATTTTTTGAAAATAAGTAAGCAGTAGTATCAGTAATATTACAGGTGTGTTTGAATGAAGTCACAGAACTCAGCAGCAGAATGAATTAATATCTCTAACCTGAGACTATTTCCAATTTGTCAACCATATTCAGAGAGAGACTATTTTCAGATTATAGTTGATATTAAAGTGATCTTAGGCAGTTGAAAAAGTAATGCACAAATGTCAATGTTTGCTGCATCATTATTAGCGAGGGAAACCTGAGACTGTGACAGTTCACATGAGTAGCTGTGATGGGGTTGAGTGAGCCCTGATGTCCCCTACAGGAGGCCAGAGGCCTTGCCACATCCCATTCCAGCAAGAGGAGCAGAAGGGAGGCTCTCCTGGCAGGACAGAGTGCCTGTCTCTATGGCAGCCAATCAAGACCCAGCAAGCTGATATAAAAGCAGCTGCTGTGCTGGGGCCGGTAAGTTCCTTGGAGGAACTTGACCCAGGCAGGTCAGTATACTGCTTGGGAGACCAGCAGCACTTTGGAAAGCTCCAAGTGTGAGTTGAACCTAGATCTGGGCAAGACACAGGCCGGGTGTCCAGAGACTGGCCAAAACTGACAGCACCCTGGATAAGGCCTAGTCAAACTTCATCCTCAGAACCCTGAAAACAACCAGAAAGACCTTAAATGGTAAATTTGGCCACAGAGGGGCGCTCACAAGTGTGTGGACCCTGTTACAGTAGCCCATGGTGAAACAGAGCTATGTCTGCCACTGGCATTTTTCAACAAACATCATCTTTTTAAAGAAGTCAATAGGTTTTAATCCAATTTGTTAAACTTATGTAAACTGTATATTACTTTTGCTATTATGATCAGCACCTTTATTTTTCATATTATGGCATATAAAAGCTTCTTTTTTTTAAGAGAAGTATGTTTTTGCACAATGATACTACATCTTTTTTTTCACTAATCACGGATATTTCTATATTATAATTATATTGTCTCTCCCTCCCACTTAGAAAATTAAACTGTAGTTTGCATAGAAGATTGTTTTATCATTTTTGTAGCCAGTTGTAATACTACGGCTTGTATACACATGAAAATTGATCTGGAATAAGGAAAAGCGTGAATTTAAATCAAATTAACTATTTCTGAATTAACTCCTTATGGTCATATCTACCCTACAGAGTTATTCCTGAATAGCTTGTTCCAGAGCTGTTATTCTGAAATAAAATATTCCAGAACAACATGTCTACACTACAGGGAAGCCTCAGAATAAGCAAACCTTATTCCAAAATAGCACTTCTGCTCATAATAGAGCCTGTTTAGGATTATAGCCCTTGAAAGCACACCAGGGAGCACATCAGGATGGATACTTGCCGTAGCTGCTTGGTTAGGGAAGCTGCTCTGAATGGTCGTCTTTCAAGAGACTCCACCACTGCCTCCCCTCTCCCAGGAGATAAAGGAGATGCACTAGGCACATGCAGTCTTGCGGTCTGATTGGCCTTGTGGCTGACATAGAATGGGTGGTTGATACAAAGTTTGGCCGAGCAGAGAAGGATGAGAACAGGGCAGCCAGACCAAGCCTTCTGAATTGCTTGGTAAGCTGGACCCATTCTAACCAAATATATGTTAATACAGCAAACGTAAAGTTACAGAGTTAGTCAGGAGGAATGAAGGTCTGGGTTTAGTGTTCATGCAGTGTTCGTGGCCTGTGATACATGGGAGGCATGCCTGCCAATGTGGGGGTGGGAGTTAAGGAAAGCAACTGCCTAGGGGCTGAACACTTCAAAGGCGCTCAGAACTCCAGGCCCATTTGAAACACTGTAGGAGCATCACTCTGCACAGCTTGTGAGCAGTGTTCCCTCTAACTTTTTCCATCCGTGTGCACAGTAAATTATATTATGTGCTCCAAGGCATATGCAGATGTACATCACCAACAGAAACTCTGGCTGGCTGGGGCACTCTGCTAATTATCTGAGTGGCATCTAAACCTCTCCTAGGTGGTTTCCCATATACTCAGCCTACAGGGATTGCTGCTTCTGAGGACGAAGGGGGAGCAGTGCCATGCACTGGGTAGTCCTATAGGCAGACTGCCCTTAGCCCCACCCTTTCCACCTAGGCAAAGCGAGCCTCCTCCATTATATGCCCCCATGCACGTGGTGGCTGTCAGCCGCACTGAAGGTAGGTCAGCCTTTATGATCAGCTGGTCTCTTTTCTGGTTAAATTCTGTTAGTCAGTGACTAGGAAATGGACACTGTATCATAGAACATGGATTCCAAAAGGGATTGTAGTTGAGAATCAACACAATGTGAGTGCTCAGTCTGATGGTAAGGCAATAGGGAGTGTGATCCTTGCATGTACAAAGAGAGTAATAAGCAGAAATTGAAAGGCATTTTTGAGACAGATTTTGTAAATTTTGTTGTCCATGTTTTTAAAGGTTTTAGCAAAAAGGAAGAGGTGGAGGAAAAAAAGCCACAAAATAATTTAAGGTCAGGATAAAAAGCTTCAGACTGAGAGACCTAAAGAGCCCATCTGTTTAGCTTATCAAAAAGAACAGAGGTGACTGTATAATAGTATACAAGTACCTTCATGGGGAAGAAATACCAGATATGAAAGTGCTCTTTAATGTTACAGAGAAAGGTATAACAAGAATCAGTGCCTGGAAGCTGTAGCCAGAGAAATTCAGCTTGGAGAAAGGGCACCTTTTATAATTTGTTTAACATTTAAGACAGTAAGTAATTTGACATTGGGGGGAAAAAAAGGGCCAGGAAAGTGATGGATTCTCTATCTGTCAAAGTCTTCAAATGAACACTGGATGCTTTCTGAAAGATTTACTTTGGCCAAATAAAATTTGTGATTTAGCCAAATGCAAGTTACTGGGCTCAAGATAGAGATTATCAGGGTGAAAATATAATGGCCTGTGGCATACAGGAAGTCACACAAGATGATTTAATCTCTTTTTGCCTTAATGTCAATGAAAAAATTATAGTTACAAGTCACATCTTTAATGTTATGATGCAGATACAGCACACCAGGATATGCTTTGCAACAGACTGTGCAAACAAAAATAACCTTTCATAACAGTACCTACCACCTACATCACATAGCAATTTTTAGAGATGTACCAAATTTCTTATGTCTTTGATAAACCATTGTGGTGAGGTGTACCTAGCCCTTTGTAGCCCCTTACTGAAAGCCCTGTTAAACACTGCAGCATGATGTAACAGAGAGGGTTCCTCCAAGCCTGCCTAGAGAAGACTTGTTGAAGCAGCCAATCAGAGCTCAGCAAGCTCAGATAAAAGGGGCTTCAGGTGCTTGGTAGCTCAATTCCTGGGTAAAAGCAGAAGGGAGAGAAAGGCAGTTGTTTTCTGGATAAAGGACTTCTGTGGATTGTCTGTTAAATCTGGGACTGAAAGGAAGTAAGAATGCTAACCCTAAGGTAATAGATGGAGGTAAAGAAGCTGAGTGGGAAGTGGCCTAGGAAATGAAGCACCTGCTAAGTAAAGGAAGCACTATGTGGCTGCTGTTTTACAGGATCCTTAGGTAGGAGTGTGGAGTAGTGAGTGTGGTTACCACAGTATCCACTGGTAAAGTGGCCTAAGATACAAAAAGAGTATTAGGCTTCTTTAGAAGCTGATACCCAGTACTGAAGATCCTGGTGAGACCAGACAGTTCACTGAACTCTTCCCTGTCCCAGACAGGATTACTTTGATTGTGTAACTTCCTGGATGACTGAGCTACTGATGACCTGCCCAGTAAGATTTCCAGGAGTGGAACCAAGACTGGTTAGTTCAGCTCCTAAGTACATCTGCACTCTTGCTAAATTTCAAGAGACAAGGCAGTTAAAATGCTATAATTTGAGAGAATAACTTTCCTCCTTTATTTTTTTTTGTATCAAAATCCTTGAAAGGGTAATCCTTTCAAAAATAGGATTTATCTCTACAGGAAAAAGAAATATTAAGTGAAGATGTGCTGTTTTGTGAATGTTAGGTGCACATGCCTGGATGTGATCTATGAGCACCTTTAATTCCTATGACTCAAGCCAATTCACTTCATTTATCTTGTGATTAAACTCTTCGTACTGTCACCATTACAAAAGAAATTGGCATGAGGATTTGGCCTTTCTGAGGGTACAATGGAGATAATATAATTTTGCACATTCAGATGCACAGGGATTTTTTTTTACTTCCCAGAAACTGCTGAGGCAGCAAAAAGCCCAATGTACTCAGGTACAGAGATACCTCTTACCTATGCTTCCTCATCCCACTGATATGGAAGACATTTTGTAAGTAGCAATGGCATCAACAGATACAAACATAACATACAAAAACACTGACTGCACTCTGGAGTCTATACTGACAATAATCTCTGAAGGTCAATGATAGCTGTGCAAATTACAGTACTCCTGAGTCTTAGTCAATCACAGACTGCCAGCAAAATCAGGAAGAGGATGGAGAGGTGGTAGAGTTTCTATTTCCTCCATAGTTGAAAATAAAACATCAATTAAATCACCTACAGCTATCTAACTTTAACTATTTATGAGTGCTTTTCTGTAGTTGGGTAGGATTGACTAGGGTTATTGCCCTTGATGGCTTTACTTGGGGGAACACACATCAGGACCAAATTCAAATCTCATGTGACTCCACTGAGGTCAGTGGATTTGTACCAGACATATATTTGACCCATTACCATAATTAAAGATTGAATATTCTGATATGGAATTAATCTTCTGAATTACCTAATTTTATTTCTTTATTGCCCTTCCAAATTAAAATGACACCATACTTCCCACCTCCCCCACCACATTTTGTTTTAATAGCTAGATAATCAGACTTTCTGGCAAATTTGTTCTTTTGTAGTTTTCTTTGCCCAAGAACATGAAACAGGACCCCTAAATGAGAAGTCAGACCCAGACCTAGATAGCTTTTATTTGAAAATTCCAAATCCATTATTGCTCTAGTGCTTTGTTTTCCTTTATCTTTCTTGTCCTTTGTTCCTATGCAAACAATGACTCATCAGTACCTGTTGTTCCACTTAAATGCATCTATATGTAAAGTTATTTCCCTTTTGTAAGCATTTGTGTTTTATAGGAAAAAACCCTCCAAAACCAGAAAATATCCAACCTACTTTTGCTGTGCAGTGTGCTGCTGTATTTAACTAAGATTACATCAGAACACCTAATTAATAGATAGTTTTGTAAACAACTGGGTGTCTCCTTTGTGCAGGTGCCATCCTTTTTTCATAATAACCTTATTAGTCATTGGTTTAGATAACAAGCTTCTGACATGTATGTATGTGACTTCACTTAAACACCTACATGGGGGTAGCTGGTATGCTGTTAGTGTGACTTGGGAACACACCTGCTGCATTTGGACACATGGACACAAGAAATTGTGAAAATAACTGTGCTATAGCACATAGGATCTCTTTGCCTGGTTAGTGAAAATTCAAGTTCAAAAACTATTTATGCATGTGAGTTTGAATATCAGTTTGCTTTAAGAACCTCCTCACCTCCAGGAACCATTCTGTCAGAACTGTTAATTGCCTTACTGTCTATTTCTGAGATGTATTTGATTGCATCCTTTACTACATAAGGGGACCAATACCTTGAAATAGCTCTTGTCTGATGCCCAGTAGCCAAAATTGGAGAAAGAGACCAGCTCCTGAAGCCCCATATCTTCAGTTATAATTTACAACCGGAACTGAGTATAAAGTGCAATCAGATGTTTTTTTTCCTTAGTCTTCTACTGAAACCATTTTACAGAATCCTGTTTCACCATTGTAGTACTCCAGTTTGGGCTTCATTTAGATACATAGTTTAGCAATAATGTTAATTGAACATATTCAGGAACCACCTCTTTGTGATGGGAGGTATTGGTTCTTGGTTCAAGGCCATAATTCATGGCTGAGGTCATCAGCTGGCAGAATTCTGCTTGAGGAGGGGCTCAAAGCTATCTCTGTGCTTCTTTACTCATTAGTGTTCTAAGGGCCTCCTGCAAAACAGCAGTCTTGATGTTGCTCTAAGTTCCATCCATTTTCAACATCCCCTCTCTGCTCCCCAGCCTGCCCCTACTTCCCCCTCACTGGTATAGAGAGGACACATCAGCAAAGGTGAGAACAGGGAAGAGGAGGGCAGACCCAGTTATACTGACCTTAAGGTAGCCAGAGTCTATTTTGTACTAGGGAGAATCTTCAGATTACTGTTTTTCCTTGAATTATTATCATTAGGCATCAACAGGGACTGAGATGTGGCCACAAGACTCTCCTTGCCTCAGATATTTTTGCTGTAGTGTGTCTCTCCTCAATTTAAATATCTCCCATCACTTTCCCCTTTCCATCATTATTCCTCTCTATATCCCTTTTCAGTCACCTTTCACTCTCTTGTGCGTGTGGTCAGTCTCATCATTCTTTTGGTTTATTTAAGTAGAAGATGCACGTCTGTAGTTTGTTATTAGTTATTCAGGAGTCATGGCTCTATTTCAGCTTCTACAGAACACTGCAGTACAATAGCCATGGAAGAGGCTGGAGAGATTTAGTTTCCTTAAATATATTTTTTTAAATATTATCTTCTCACTTATCTAAATTAAGAAATCCTGCTTAGTTCAGGAATTAATTTTTTGTTAGTTTATGTTACACCTCTGTTATCTAGCATACTTGGTACCTGACAAGTCCCGAACAAGAGAATTTGCCAGATGGGGAGGTGCAGGGCTTCTACACTTCGACAGCCTTGAACTCCAAGGGGCTGCACTGGGGTTCTGGCCAGCTACTACCTCCCCAGCTGCTGTGGGGCTGCTGGGGAGCTTCTGCTCCAGCCCCCATGCTGATGTGGGGCAGGCAGGGCCTCTGATTCCCAGCCCCACTGGGGATCCTGCACTGGCTCAGTACGCTGTCACCCAGCAACAGATGTTGCTGGACAAGAGACTAGTGAATTAGAGAGGTGCAAACTGTATTTCATCCACAATGGCTGGAGCAGTATTTTCTCCTCTTTTGGTACAATAGCAAAGACTTGGTTTTTAAGAATTCTTTGTCAGTAAGTTATCCTCCTTACACCCACTTGAACACTGTTCTGTCCCCTCCACTGACATCTTTTTCCTTATGTGCAAAACTTGAAACATTTTCTTTTTTACTTCTATCCTGGTACAATCTTTATTTCACTTACTACCTTGACCTTATCACTTTTCAGCCTCTTTTGTTCTGTATTCTTGTGTGCCTCTTTTACACCCTTACTTGTTTGTTTATACATTGTTGTTCATATAGGTGGCCTTTCTTACAAACCTCAGTTGGTACACTTATTATCATGGCTATTAAGCCATAAAATTCATTTGTCCTTTCATCTCTTATGAAAGTGGGTCACAATAGTGGCTCTTGAATTCATCATAAAAAGAAGATGTACTATGTCCTATATGCAACATGCTCTCCTTACATGTGCTTCATTGACAGCGTATATGATACTGTCGGTTAATTCTGGCAAATGTTACTTAATTTTTTTCATTATATTATAGTGATTACCTCAGACTCCTAAAGCTTTCAGGATGGAATTTTTTTCTGCAGCATCCACTGTATAAAGTACTGTGGTTCAAACACAAGTTGACACCAGCTGTTTCCTTGGTGCTTCTAATCAGCAAAGAATAGAGTGACCAAAACAGTTTCCTAAATACATTGTTTGTTCTTAATAGTAGGAACATTGTGTAACCTAACAGTAATCACCCCCTTGCGTGTCCTACCCCAGATTGCTAGTCTCTGACACTATAGTTGTCTCTTATCTTCCTCTCCTTGTCCTTGATTGACTGTTAAATCCTGCCAAGACTTTGTTCTCCATTTGTGCCGCTTGGATCTGATGTTCCAATCTGGTATGAATTCAGTGGGGTATCTGAGGAAGAATTTCAAAATTGTCAGCTCTCACACTCTGTCCAAGTACTTAGGAGATCATGTAGCAGGTTCCAACTCACAACTTCTTATGTGCCTTTCTTGACAACCCTACTACCATATTAACATACTGTTGATATAATTTGTGAATACTTTAAAACAGGCAGCTCTAGATCAACCACCATTATTTCAACTCAGCTACCCCTCTCATAGTCAGTAGTCTCAAAGTTCAGTTTGGGAGAATCTGTGTGAAGCTAAGTAGTTTTCCTGCTCTCCTTGCAATCAAATGTTTATCAGCTGCACTTGATCTAGTTTCCTCTTTTCTGGGTATCTAACTGCTTGTTTAGAGGCAATATACTGAAGGGCTACTGTAGTTGTGAAGGGGCTCAATCCTAATCTGTTACCTGTTAGAAAGGTGAGGTTGACTTTCTTTGGGAACTGTTCAATCAAAAGAGAAGGCTATTTTTATGGCCATAAGGTTATGCTTATAAGAAGCACACAGGGCGTTTCTACAGGGAAAGGCAATATGCCACATTTATTGAGAATACAGTAAAAAAAGCAGTTAGCATATGGTCTCGCACAAAGACACATACACACACATGCACACATATATTGTCTTGCCAAGTGATGTTATAGTTACCAGTCTGCTTTGCTTTTAATTAGTTTATCAAGCTAATAAAACATGAGGATGGATCGGGACCAGGTTCCTTTAGCCAGGGCTGAGATCCCAGTGGAAATGGCAGATGAACCCAAAGTCTGTGACGAGACAGCCTTCTCTTACAGCAACTTCCTTGGGATGAGTGGATTTTTTTGCATCCTGTTTGAGAGTGGTTGTGATTGTTTTTAAATGTGTTAACATTTCTTTAAGCTGAGCTTCTATTGTCCCATCATACTGATTCTCATTGATGCCTGTCTTGTTCTTTAAGAATTGTTAATGTGCCCACTTTTCATCTTATGCAGCAATAAGGGTCTGTCCTGGTCCCTTCCTTGAACAGCTGGTGGTAGTCTTGCATACATAAATTCTCACTCACACAAGGAGGAGCTTTCATTAACAAAGAGACAATTAGCATTTAAATGGAACATCAAGTTAGTTCTAACAAACATCAGACTCTTTTACATTTAGAGTTCAACATCAGCTACAGATGAACTTCACATAACTAAAATAGAGTTTTTACTACAGGTAAACTGGAATGTGAATGAGAAGCTGTAGGTTGACTTCTGTGCTCTGCTACAAAGTTCTTGTGTAAAAGTATGAGAAGTCCTGTGGCACCTTTATAGACTAACAGATTTTTGGAGCATAAACTTTTGTGGGAAAAGACCCACTTTCGTCAGATACATGTAGTGGAGATTCCTTACATGCATCTAACAAAGTGGGTCTTTGTTCACGAAAGCTTATGCTTCAAAAACATCTGTCTACAAGATGCCGCAGGACATCTTGCTGCTTGTGCAGGTACAGCCTAGCACGTCTACCCCTCTGATACAAAGATTTAGTGAAACGGGGAGCAATAAGTTTTGATTGGGGGTGGGTCATGCCAAGAATTTGTTAAGTGGTCAGGGGCCACACTTTTACACAATATTAATGGTTGCGTGGGAGGTCCAGGATGGAGCTTGTGTGCAAACGGGAGCTCAGGGTAAGGGACTAGGGTGCAGGAGAGTGTGGGTTCTGCGAGGGAGTTGACATGGAGCAGGGGACTGGAGTGCAGGAGGGGACACAAGGTATGGAATGGTATATGGGTATAGGTGCAGGGGAAGATTCTGACCTGGGACAGGGTCACAGGATGGGGGGAAGGCGGCGGGGGAAGGAGTAGCTGGGATGCCAGAGGCAGAATCTGACTGGGAGGCACTTAAGTAGGTGGCTTTTGAACAGTCTCCTGCTTGCCATCCCCTGCATGCTGTTCAGAGAGGTTGGCTGCAGGGGCCATCTGCTCTCTGTGGAACACTGTGAGCCTAGGGGTAGCACACAACCTTGTCGCTCTGGGTGGTGTTCTAAGTGGCATGCAGGGGCAAGGCAGTCAGGGAACTTGTCTAAGGCTCCTGCTGGGCCATAGACCAGCAGCTTGGTGGGCCAGATCCAGCCTACGTCTAGTCTCCATATCTAGACTGGGGAAGGATAAGGTTGCTGCTCTGCAAGGGAAGAACTGTCATATGAAGTTTCTAACACTGTGGGGTTTCTGACCTCATAATATAAATTGTAGTTAATCATAAATAGGCTAGAGAGTTTTGTAGCAGTTGTATCCTGATTTGAGTAAGGGTAAGCTTCATATAGGCTACGTCTACACTAGAACACTATGTCAAAGTACCCTATTTCAAAGTAACAACATCAAAATAGGCTACTTTGATGCATATTGTCCACACATTCTCCAGGGCTGGTGCCATTGATGCTCAATATCGAAGCATTTACGAGGAACGTTGAAAGGGGCTGCCTTAGACAGAAAATCAAAGAGTCTACACACACAAGCACCCCCTTTCAAAATAAGGGGCCAGGAAAGTCTGCAGATGGGGTCACAGGGTGGACTAGCACTTCCGGGGCAACAGCAAGCTGCTCCTTTAAAACGCCCCTCTCAGACGCACTTGGCCTGCACAGCACAAGGTCTGCAGAGTGCTAGCCACACTCTCGCAGACCAAGCCTCAGAAGCCCTGGGCCCGCAGTAGCAGCAGCAGCAGCTGGAAGCCTTCCAGGCTGTCACCTGGGGAGCAAGTGCCCGGCTAGGTGCTGCACAGGCGGCCGCCCAGCAGCTCCTCGTAAGGGAGCCCTCCTCGGTAGCAGATGGGGACACCCCTTACCATCAGGCTCCCTTGTTTTTTTTCACCCCCAACCCCAGCCAGGCGCTCTGCCACCTCTGGAACTACCTCACCAGCTCAGAGTGGTGGGATCACCTGGTAATGGGGGAGTGGGACGACGTGTGGCTGCGGAACTTCCACATGCACTGGCAGACTTTCCTGGAGCTCTGCCAGTGGCTCCCCCCTGCAGTGAGGCACCAGGACACACGGATGCAGTGCACCCTCCCCTTGGAGAAGAGGGTCTCAATAGCTGTCTGAAAGCTGGCCACTCCAGACACCTACCATTCTGTGGGCGACCAGTTTGGTGTAGGAAAGGCCACATCAGGGCTGTCCTTGTGGAGGTAAGGAGGCCTGGGCATGCACCCATGGGGGCCCGGGTATGGGGCCAGGGAGGGGGGGCTGGGAGGAAGGAACCAGAAGGGATGCCTGAGTGTGGGGCTGGGGAGGGTGGGACAGGGTGGGGGTCTGAGGCAGGACCCATATCCCTGGGCAGGACCCATATCCCTATTCGTGCCCCAGACCACGATGGAGGATGATATATAAACCAGAGGGACTACCACTTGATGGTCCTGCAGGCCATGGTGGACAGCCAGGGCTGCTTCCAGGATGTCTATGTGGGCTGGCCCTGCAGTACCCACAACACCCATGTGTTTCAGAACTCGGGCCTGTGCCGCCAGCTGGAGGCAGGGACCTACATCCCCCAGAGGGAGATCCCTCTGGGGTAAACTGCCATGCCCCTCTGCCTCGTAGCAGATGTGGCCTACCCTGTCCAGCCCTGGCTCATGTGCCAATACACCAGCCACCTCAACGCCAGCCAGGAGCGGTTCAATGACCGCCTGAACCACACCTGCCAGGTAGTGGAGAGGACTTTCGGCCACTTGAAGGGCCAGTGGCATTGCCTCCTTGCCCACTTGGACATCAGCCTGCAGAACATCCCCCAGGTTGTGGGCACATACTGCACATTCCACAACATCATCGAGAGCAAGGGGGAGGCCTTCATCCAGGGGTGGGTGGTTGACAGGGGCATGGGCTACCCCAGCCAGGCGCTGCACATAGTTGCCAGGCCCACCAGTAGGGGTTTGAGTCCGAGAGGCCCTGCAGACCCATTTTGATCAGGGGCCCACCACCTGCACACCATCCCCCGCAACAAGCACACTTCTCACATGGTTGTTTGAAAAATAAAACTGAATTATTGATTAACTACTAAAACTGTTCAGTATGGTATGTGCACAACAAATTGGAACTATATACATGAGGGATAACTATACATGCATGAGCAGTGGACAGGTTAGCTGTTGGCCCACAACTCCGGGGCAGAGGTGGATGGGCACAACCCCCATCGGGTTCAGGTCATGGGCCCCCTGCTTTTCCACAGTCCCTGGTGTGGCAGGCTGGGAGACAGGAGGACCAGCAGGTAAGGCTGGGCTGCCTCCTCTGGCCTGTCTTCAGCCCCTGTGGGCTCCAGTCCTGGGGAGCTGGCAGGCAGGGCAGTGGGGGTGGGCAGCGGGTGGCAGGAGCTGGGATTCAGCCTCTTGGAATGACCTAGTGATGTTTCAGAACACCCCCGTAAAGTCCCGCCATGCTGCCCAATGCCAGGTGGCCTCCTCCCAGTCATACTGGGGCCTCTCCTCAGCCACTTCCAACTGCCGCCAGAGAGTCGCCAGGAGCTGGGAGTCCATGGGGGCTGTCCCCTGGGTCCAGCAGGTGTGCGCCCATCCTGGCACTGGCAGTGCCCCCAGGCATTGCCCATCCTTGGACTCCAGCGGGCTCTCTGAGATGACGGAGGGCACCTGGCTGTCTGGGGCCTTGGATAGTGCGGCTGCAGAAATGAGGAGGGAGGGAGAGGAAGGCTGTTAGTAGTGTGCCCTGGCCAGTGGCCCATCCCCCCAACCCCCATTGGCTGTGGGTCCCCATCCCCTGTTCCCCGTCTGTGGACTTGGTGTCCCTGTGGGTAGCCCCATTGTATGGTAGGGCCCCCTCTCCCCCACTGCCCCCTGGGGTTAGGGCAAGGTGATGTCCATGGGAGCGGGTGCTGATGGCCATGCTGTGGCTGGGCTGTGTTGAGCCGGGGTCTGCTGGGAATGTGGTGGGGGGGCTCCAGTCATGTCTCGTGTCCCTGCCCCATGGCCTGGGGGGGGTGTGCCCTGTGGCATATGTACCTGACCATCCACTGCTGCAGTCAGGGGATGCCCATCAGTTGGATGCCCGGCTGGAGCTCTGGGACAGAACATCGATGAGGTGCTCCACCTCCTCATTGGACTACCCCTCCTCAGCAGTCCCAAGGGCTGCCTCCTCCCATGGCCCCTGGGGTGAGGGGCTGGCCTACAGGCTGGACTCCAGCTCCAAGGTCTGCTGGGGCTCCAAGGCCGTGGTGTCAAGGACAGCTGGGGGGAGGAGGTGTCCTGGGGGCCCAGGATTGCCCTGAAGGCTCTGTAACAGGGGCAAGCAACAGGGGCGTCCCCAGACTGGCTGACCGAGTCCCAGGCCCAGGCGCAACCTTGCCACAACTCCTTCACCTTGCTCTGGATGTGATCTGGAGTGCGGGCAAGGTGAGCCCGGGCAGCCAGGCTGACCCTAGGCGGCCAGCCAGGTGAACACTTCTGCATACCACCACTTGCTCCCCATTACTTGAAGCACCTCCTCCTCACTCCAGAGCCGCAGCAAGTCTCAGCATTTGGCATCCATCCAGGAGTGGCCCTATGGCTTCTTACTCCTGGCTTCCAGGTCCATGGTGCTTTAAGGGCTGCTGCACGCAGTGATCATAGAGCCACGCAGGGGCTAGACAGCATGTCTCAACCTCTCAGCTGATGGCCACCATGGAGGACCCTGCTATTTTGTAGTAGTGGGACAGGGATTGTCTACACACACCCTACTTCGATGTTTAACTTCAAAGTAGGGCTCTATTCCCATCTTTTGATAGGAACAGTGATTTCAACATCTCACCACCTAATCTCGATTTCAACGTCAAAGTAGCACATGGAGTGTGTAGACATGATGTGCACTACTTCAAAGTTGTGCCAGCTACTTTGAAGTAGCTGCGAATGTAGATGCAGCCATGCAGAAAGACCAGAAGCAGCCTTATTGTGGGCGAGATCAATGCTATTTTGTAGTTTGTAAGAGTTGCATTTCATTCAGTCTGCTGGGTCTTGGTGTTTTGTTTTTTTTTTGCAGACATTTTTACGACAGGTATTTGTGCCAGTGTCTGATCCCATGCCCTATCATGAATAAATATTGGAAGGATTATTAACTGTAATTTGTTGTCTAGCAGTCACCTGCTGAGGGAGGAGAAGCAATATCCTATTTTGTTAATCAAAGGTGGAACAGATGTGAACAGTTTGTGGGAAATGAACCCAGAGGCTAGAGAAATTGTTTGTCCAAATTGTTCAACGGTTGTGTACAACTGGACATGTGCACATCAAGATCAGTTTAGTAATAATGTGTAAATGGAGTAAGAGGAGGGAGAAAAATAATTTCCCAATTAATTAAACTAGTTCTGCTTGGAAATTTCACTCTGAAACTTTCAGTTTATTACATCTCTCAAAATCAGTGTCACTGTTAGTTCTTGTATTTCTTGCTCAGTTACCCCAGAAGTTGCTGACAGACATTGACGTCCCAGAAATAAGCTCTGATTCTGAAAGCCTTTCCTCATGCTAGTTGTTCTTTTGGCTGTGGTGGCCCTATTAACGTTTTGTACACGTCTGTCTTTTTTCTTTCTTTCTTTTTTTTTTTAAACAATCCCAATGTTACTGTTGCAGCAGTTTCCGTGATGCCATTGTGGATATTGCTAATCAATGTTTTCTCTTCCTTTTGAACCTCAGACACTGCAACACCAGAAATAACAATTCTGTCAATAGAAAACCTTGTTCAGAAAAAATGAGTGCTCCCATTATGATACTTACAAAATATTGGGACAGTTAAGGCTCTGTAGGCATCTCATGGATGGATGCAGGATATAAACTTACTGCTACAAGTCAAGCTTCACTGACAGCAGTCAAGAGCTGAAATTCTAGGAAGAGTATTAAAATTCTAATCAACACATTTTACAAGGTTTTAGTATGGATTCAGGGGAAAAAACAATTTTCTCTTAGCTGCATCTTAGCCAAGCTTTTTGGACTTGACTTTGCAATGTTTGACTGAAATCTCATGAGAATATTGAGCTGAAACATCATCATTTGCTTATTTTACTTTAGGCCTGGATCAGTAACAGCCCTCCACACTAGAATTACACTTCTGGACTCTGCAAAGACCATAAATAGACATAAGTGCAAATGGAAGTGAATTCAGTATTATAGATCAGGTCAGTTGTCTCATCAATAAAAATATCAAAGCTAGGAAACTGATAAAATAACCCTTCTTGTGTTGTACCACCTAATGAGGTCCATTATGAGTCCTCTCCCTCCATTGTGCTCTGTTCCATTCCATATCCTCTATCGCATTAATACTAACTCCTTTCTGACTTCCCTGCTGCTTTGCCTTGGATCAGCCTTTGTCTATTTTCCTCAGCCTGGACTGGTTGCACTCATTTGTAGTTATCAGGACTGCACTTTGCCTGACCTATGTTTCTGAGATTGCACTGTGTCTTTTTGTTTGCTGGAGTTAATTAATTCCGCCATTGCAACATTAGCACTTCTCTGGAACAGCTCATTTATTTCTTGTTTCTTCTTGGCTGTGCAAAATTCAGTACCTTGTAATGACACTGCATGGACTACCTTTTTCAGGATCTCCCTTTTAATTTATTGGAATCTTTCTGTAGTAACAGTGTGCCACTTTTCTCCTTGAATTTGAGCCAAATTTATTATTGTAGTTCTAATTTCATCCTCTGTTTTCTTTGTTGCTGGATTCTGGAGCCCAGATACTCAAAAGTATTTTGAATACAGTCTGCTATCTACAGTAAACTCTTTTTGGCTTTCTATCATCTGGAACTATCAAATAACCAGCATTTTAACCATAAGTAAATTTTAGTTACATTTTCCATGTGTACAGTATAGTGAAAGTAAATACAACTACAGTGTAAGTTTAGTGTACAATACTTCTGGTATTGGTAAATAAAGTACTCTGCATACATTTTATTTAGATTAATATCTAATCTTGTTTTTCTTCAGTGTTATCCATTGCTAGGTGCACCTCTCTATTATCCAGGATATTTGAATATCCAGCAATGCTTGGTCCCGGGGTTTCTCGGTATGAAAGGGTTTACTGTAGTTTTCTCTTGCATTTATATTTTGTTTATATATTTTTCCATTTTTGCAAATTTAATCCCCATTTATTTCTAGTTTGGAACAAACACTTTGCTTCTGGTCAGAGGCCAGATCAGCTAGTGGACTGCACCCTAACTATTTGCGTAGAAAAGAAATCAGTGACTCCAGCTCTGCTGCCTTAGACCTGAATGACCACAGCCATTGACTTCTGGTTTAGTAATCCTTTTCATAAGCCCACCCCACCCACAACAGTTCTGTGGCTGCTCAAAGCATATCATGGCCAGACCTGTACTTGCCTTTCTTGTAACCCGTGTTCCAGTTTGGCTTCAGCCTCCTGATTGCCACATATTTAGGTTTGCCTCTGGCTAAGATTAAACTAAACTCATGTCTGATTCTGGTACTTGGCTTCTGCCCCCTCAATATTTACTCTCAGCTCACTTCCTGGACTCTACCAATACTGCACCAGCTCCAACTGGAGCACCAGATTATCACTTTCACCAGTGGGCCTGTCCATACTTTCTTTTCATTACTAGAGGGTGTTGGGGGAAAAATAGCTGAAAATTTTTCAAAGAATACCAATTTGTCAATATAGATTGCTCATGAAACAAGACCGGGTTTGATTTTCCATACCTAATTTAAAACTTTTTTTTTTTTCCAAAATGAAATAAAAATATTTTTCCAGTTCGTGATGACTTATACACTTCAGGGAAATGGAAATCCATTAAATTAACCGAGAATGTTGTCTTCATAGTTCACAAATAGTCTATCCCCATATGCAATGGAAACAAGTCAATCTCTCATGCCTTTTGTAAGATGAGAAAACTGTTTTTCATCCAGCTCTTGGTCCACCCATCTTTGTCGGCATAAAAGGACATGTCTAAGATCATACAGAAGGAGTAGAATGGAGAAAAGGCTCCATTAAATGTCTATATTTCTGCCCCTTGAGCAATACAAATGTTTACAGAAATAAGAACTGAAAGGGAACACCCAAAGCTAAAAATAATGGAAGGGCTTGAGAAAGGACAAAAATGGAAAATGAGGAAAGAGGCCAAAAACCTGATGATCAGATTAGCTAGAGAAGCAGAGATAATGGAGAGGCTTGACCATAGATATGAAGGAAAAAATGTTCTCTTCGCTGTCGCCTCATTTTTAACTTTTTCTTCCTCTTTATTTTCCCTCCTCCTTTTGCAGGCCTCCTTACTTTCTGGCCCTTTTGACTTCTTGCATTCCTTTCACAACAACCATTATTCATGTTGACTCACCATCCTAATAAATAAAAGGAAGCATCAGTGTCTTCTAGGTCTCCTTTGGGAGACAGGAGTTTTGTCTCTCCACGACCAGAAATGAAGTGAGGACCTCCTGGCACAGAAGTTAATGGGCCAATGCTTTGTTTTAAGTCCTCCATCTTTGGGTGGACAACTGAAATAAAGAGATGTTTCAAGATGGTTCAAAATCATATCCACATCATGGCATTTCAATTCAACCATGAATGTCGTGTCTTGCGTCTCTTGAGCACAAGGAATCTGATATGAATGCAATATCAAAACAAAGAAACAGGTGCTTGACTAAATGAAGTGTTGTGGCCTTGCTGCATGACTTGTGTAGTACTACCACATCCTTTTCTAGCTCCCCCTCTATCAGACCCCTTACCTTTGCTTCAAAGCCATGTTTGAGCTATTCAAGTCTAATGTCAGCCCTGCACAAAATGTAAGAGCGTGAATGTTCCGAGTCTTACATATGCAGCCATTTCACTGTTTTATAAACAATTGCTCCATTTCAGGCAACTCCTTGTGGCAGGACTAAAAACTGAACAGGTAAGGGAGCAATGGTTACATAAAGTAGGGCAGCATGTCAGATGTACAACAGCACTGCAGGCTTGGATTGATTCTCAGAGCAAAGCTTGTGACATATGTTGTCTGTAGGTTTCTGAATGATTTGTAGCACCTATTGAGATGTGCTGGAAATGGAGACTCCAGGCAAAAGAATAATTCAGGCAGGAGATCTAATGGAGGGCAGGGGATAAAAAAAAGGAGACAGAGGGGAGACAATGATGAAAGCTTAACAATAGGGACTCTTTTAAGTTTAAATAGGGAAGAACCTGTTTTCTTCAGTACTTGCACTATTTGATAAAGCTTCATAGGTAAAAGTTGCTAGTCACACAATGCACCATACTATTAGAATTTTTTAAAACATGTTTCTCATGTGAACACTCCTTAGACCCCTTAAGCTATGGATGTGAATCCTACTCATGCCTTCTTCAGAGATGCCAACAGAAGAAAAATTTTATCAGATTCATGAATGATGGAGGGGAAGCACAGAAAGAAAAAAGCAAGACGTAAGCATATATTTGTGCAACAGGCCAAATATTCCTTTGTGATAGCTCTGCTAGAAGTAATCAGTTAATAAACAGATGTGGGATGGGATATTCCATGAGGATTAGCTTTGTTTAGACAAGATAAAAATGGAGGGAAACAAATCAGATTGCAAATGAAACATCCCATTTACTATGATGTGCACAATTAACTCATACTCCTGACTCCTGGCCTGAGTTGTCTACTAGTTTTGTAAATTAGGCGCAAATAAAAAGATAGAGAATTGTCTATTAAAAGAAAAATCTCTGACAGACTTACCCCAGGGCTTTAGCTACACATGCTTCTCCCTTTTGGAAGGGGATTTTGATGACACAGATTGGAACTGGTTAATGAAGAACTGATATGAATATTCAGCACCTCATTAACATAAATGCAGCCAGTCATGCTTCAAAAGTGCTGCTTTCAAAACACAAACTCTCCATGTAGATGTGAGTGCTTCAAAATAAACCCCAGACTTTGAAATTCTCTTATTCCCAAAACGAATTGGGAATTTCTACTTCACTCTGGGAAGTTTATATTTAAGTGATCATTTACCACAGCCCAGAACCTTTTTTCAGAGTCATGGTATTCCAGACTAGTCTTCCATATTGTAAATGTGCCTTACATTCTCTATTCCTAGATTTATCCATATAAAACAAACTGAGGCATAAGGGAATGGAAACAGAAGGGTGTTTAGTCAGCAGAGGCATGTTCACATGGCCTCTGCAGTGCCAGCACCCCCTTCTGCCACCAAGTTACTCTCGCATGGCTCTGGTAATGAGCTTTGAGAGTATGCAAATAGGCAGCCATTTGCAATCCTAAGAAGCTCACTTTACATAGCTCTGCCAGCAGCGGCACTGGGCAGAGCTCCGTGTAGACCCAGTGCAGGTGTTTTTAACCTGTATGGCCGCCTTCCTCATTCATGGGATTGTGGCTTTTTGGAAAGCTAGAAAAGTATTCTTAAACAATTTCTAATTATTGTTCACATTTAAATTTCTTTCCAGCTGACATATCTCAATTGTTTCCAACTTTGTGAAATTAATGTCTCTTGCAAGGCTGTGTCTACACGTGCCCCAAACTTCGAAATGGCCATGCAAATGACCATTTCGAAGTTTACTAATGAAGCGCTGAAATGCATATTCAGCGCTTCATCAGCATGCGGGCGGCAGCAGCGCTTCGAAATTGACGAGCCTTGCCGCCGCGCGGCGCGTCCAGACGGGGCTCCTTTTCGAAAGCACGCCACCTACTTCGAAGTCCCCTTATTCCCGTGAGCTCATGGGAATAAGGGGACTTCGAAGAAGGTGGCGTCCTTTCGAAAAGGAGCCCCGTCTGGACGCGACGCGCGGCGGCAAGGCTCGTCAATTTCGAAGCGCTGCTGCCGCCCGCATGCTAATGAAGCGCTGAATATGCATTTCAGCGCTTCATTAGTAAACTTCGAAATGGCCATTTGCATGGCCATTTCGAAGTTTGGGGCACGTGTAGACGTAAAGTACTGTGTATCTACATAATCACTGTCCTAGACTTTATTCTGTTTCCACATTACAGCTTTGACCAAGTCATGATCACTTGTACCTAAGCTAGCATTCATTTTCAGTTCTGTGATCCATTCGTCTTTATTTGTTGAGGCAGTGTGTAATATAAAAAGCATTGGATGCAACTCTTTTTGAGTTGGGAAACTGTTAAATTGACAGCAAATTGGTGTATTCTAGTGGAATGAATAACTGGTGTGAATAATGTGCAGTGCATAATTGAGGAAAAATGGGGCTTTTCCAACAATGTTAGCAATGCATAGGACAGTGCAATATAGCTTTACCTCACAAGATTTTAAGACAGCTGCATACAAAATGCTTGATATTAAATACAAACTTTTTGGACTCCCATTGGTTAATTATGCAAATAGCCATTTTCAGTTAAGATCCCACAAGGAAAATTGCTATGGAGAGAAGTTCTTTCTTTGTTTGTTAAGTAGCATGAGTGATTCTATCCATATCCCATGAAAGCCTGATCCTGCTCATTTTAAAATCTGACCCTAATCTCATAATCCCATTAATTTCCATGGAATAGATGCAGGGGAGTGGGGCAGGGATGTGTCATACCTAAAATATGCAAAATCAAAGGGTTATGGATTAGAAATGTTCAATACTGTTTTCCATTAGTCTAAACAGGACCTAGTTACCAGTGGAAAAGATGTTATGTTAACGTTGCTCTTGATTTTCATTATGATTATTGCTATTTCTGTTTAATCAATGCCTAGTGATTACATAATATTATTAAGGGTTTTTTCATTTTTGTTTGTTTTTTCAAGCAAACATTAACTAATAGGCACTTTAAAAAACTGTAAAGTTTCAGATGGCTGCAGGGATTCCCATAGTTTGAAGATTCCTAAATACTAGCCTCAGTATGGCAATCTAATGCTTCATAATCAAGCAGCCTGGAATTTTAGTAAATTAATCAGATTTCTCACTAAGTCTTGCCCACTTGCTCTAATGAAATTGAAAACTGAATTTTGATGTAATGCACACCTTAATCAAACATGCTAAGCAATGAAGCAGGCTCACTTGGATAAGAAGTAGCAGGTCTGAAGCCTGATGAGTTTTGTTTGTCTGAATTTGGGAAGAGTGGATATAAGCCCAGCCGTTCATTTCCTACTATTTAGACACTCCCCTGGCTTGCTTCAAGCTTTGAAAACTCACAGCAGAGGCATTGGTGACATTTTTTGTCATCCCACCAGGACCTTTTCCCAATCCCCAGAAACATTCTTCCTGGTCACTCTAAGCTCTATTTAGAGAGGGCCTTCTTCCCAACCGCACAGACCCACTGACAGGGGGTGTGGTGGGAGGAGTGTAAATAAAGGAGCCAGATACTCAAGTCCTTTAGAATCATCTCTGGATCGTTGGGCAGCATGCTCTGGCTAGTTCTGAGAACTGGCTCTGGAGAGGCTGAAACTTGCAAGGATTAAAAAGTTGCAGAACTCAATCTTACAGCAAGTTGCAGAACTTAAAAGGCAAAGCAACTGAGAGTTGCAAAGAACCTATTTACAGGATTATAGCTGGGCAGAGGCTTTAGTTAACAGATGAATACATCCTAGATGTCTGGGAAGAACATTTAACTGGATCACAGTGAGCAGTACTTAGAGATGTTCCAGGCATGGCAGGATCAAAGTAAGGCCAGGACTACACAAAAGGGGAAGGTCAAATTAAGATATGCAACTCCAGCTATGTTGATTACATAGCTGGCATCAGCGTAACTCAATCCAACATTCCGCACGTTCTACAGTGAGGGAGATCAATGGAAGCAAACTCTCCCATTGACTTCCCTTACTCCTGGTGAGGAGCAGGAGTATTGGGGCCAACAAGAGTACCATCTGAGTTTGATTTAACACATCCCTACCAGATGCACTAAATCAAACTTAGGAAGATTGACCATGGCATGTCAACCTGCCACATAGTGAAGACATGCCCGAAAAGTCATAACTAGGAAACAGTCTAAGACTGCTGCTGTTCCTGGTCATTAGAGATCTGAGAGGTGTAAGATCTCATCCTGGCTTCACCCACAACAAATTGTTTTGTCTGAGATTCTCATGAGGATGGGCATACATATCATTTAACTTTAATGGGTGCTGCCAAATAAACTACTTACAATACCTAACACCATTAAGATTTTTAGAAAAATGTTTGAGGTTTTCATTTTGTAAAGACCTTCTTTACAAGTGACCTACCTACTCATTTTATTATCTCTACAAATCACAACACATCTTTTTCTCCTTCTGCTCTTATTCAAGTAGCACTTAATCATTATTTTCAGAGTTCTGCTGATATCAGTTAATGGGATTGTTGCCTTGAAAATACAGTACTTGTTACAGTCCTGATGTTTTATTGATTATTCTTCTTACACTATGTAGACACTATTTTCTGATCCTCTCCCATCACACACACATTTTCTGTAGTTCCTTTATCTAACTACTGCCTCCAGAGTGCTTTAGGCCACAACAGCTAAAAATAGCACAAGGCAGATTTGTCCTAGAAATGCAGGTTGTGGCAATTCAGAAGTAACCAAGGAGTGTTCAGCATTTCAGATCTTCAACTGCTTTTAGCTTCTTGCTGTGTGGATAGAGAAACACACCTTCTCCTGAACATACAACCTCATTATGAGTTTCTACACCAAAATTAAATGCTAATTTAATCATTTGGTAACAGCATGGTTTTTAAGGAAGCCATGGCTTGAAATTTAGCATTCATATGAGGCATCTGTGAATAGTTTGGTCACTACAGCTCACACAGATGTTTCAATCACTCCTCAGGCAGCATAGTTCTCCTTGTCAGGAACATCAGTGCTAGAAGAGCTTTGCTTTTCATGGGCTAGCTTGTTCAGGTGTTTCAATTCTTATCCTGAACCTATAGCAGTTAAAGCTAATTCTGCTCTTATTTACAGACCAATAACCTCAAAGCCTTCAACCACCTGCAATATTGCTTCAAAGGGCAAATTTGGCCCCAGTGCTGTTTAATTTTAATTGAATTTCATAGCCCATCTAGTTAATGACCACTAACAATATGCATATTTAGCCACTTAAGTCCCCATATTACTTATTAGAAATGAGTAGGGGAAATTAAGTTGTGGAGTGCTGGTGACAGATAAAGTGAAAACCGGGCATAATTTCAGTAAGCTGCTGCCACTTTCAGTTTTGTTTGGATGAAAATCAGGAACAAAACATTTTCTGAACAGCTGTAGTAACTCATGACTACCATTTGTGATTAATTATGAAGCTGAAAGTTTAATTTTTTTTATTTTTTTAGGAAAATTAACTAAAATTTCCAAACTACAGGGTGCAATATAAAGACATAGATGATAATTATAGGGCACTTAAAGTTGCTCAGTGCTTCATATTTTAAGAAAGCACACAAAGCAAAGGTGAAAAGCCATAGAACATGCAGGAAGGGAAGAAGCTGCCCAGAACATAGCAAGTCAGAAAAAAGAAACCTCAAACAAAATTACTAGCAAGCTCCATTGACAGAAGTCTACAAAAAAGGGGTAGAGGTTGGAGTTTGCTTATCTGTGGTGTATGCTACCTCAGCAGCTATTGTTACCAGTGCCTCTTCCACAACTAAGCCTCATAGGTCAAATAAAATAAGGTCCAGCTATCAAGGGTAAGAATGACTGTCTTCCCATAGATCTGCTCTGTGAAGTCTTAATTAAATAAAGTAGAACTACAGCATATCTTATTGATAATTGCTCATCCAGTCTGTTAGCCCATGAATGTGTCATCTCAGCTGTTGGCACAGTTAATTATCTGAAGTAAGAGGCAATAGACAATGTTGTTACATAGTGAATTTCCATACTGAGCATCATTTCCTTTCATTGGGTAATTGCTTAGATGTGATTTCTTATGGTCTGATCCTGCTTCCTTAAAAAAAAAACTCTCAAGTTCTGCATAGACACCAGTGTAAGTATGGATCAGGCTAATATATATATATATATGAGAAGCAAAACTTTTTTTTCCTAATGAGATGAATCATGCAGGGAAAAAAAAAAAAAGGTTAATGTTCCAAGGGACCTAATTATGATCAGGTGAGAGCTTGAAAAAGCAACTAAGGTGATTTCAGTGAAAGTCCATATAAAAAGCCCTAATTAAGAAGAATGATGGCCTTTACTTTAAGCCCCCTAAAGAATATAAGATTCTCTATTTAACTCATCCACACAGATTAGCAGGAATATCAAAAATCTCAGCATATTTCTCAGCAAAGAAAACAGTTCATTTTAGGTACAGCTGTTCATAGACTGATCTATTTGTCAGAGATGCTAGCAGAAATGTAGAATATGATGTACAAATGCAAGAGAATACATTGGATTTGGAATTCAATTAAAACTTTATGATTTTAAATAGTGATACAATTACAAAATTTTCAATAACATTGCAGTTCACACATCAGAATGGTCTGAAATTAAATATTATTTACATTATGATGCTTTTTAAAGTACATGAAACATACAACTAAATACAGAATTGGTATAGCTTGAACACCTATTTTCAAATTCGTATATAGTAATCTTTCATATCGGCCAGCCCCAGGACATTGCCAGATATTTAATTATTCTGAGTAATAGAGGGGTATACGTAACAATATATAACACTAATGAAAAAAAGATTAGATATTAAGACACAAACAAATATATGCAGAGTACTTTATTACCAACAGTAGTATTGTACACTGTAAACTTACACTGTCTTTGCTCTATTTATCACTATTTACTTTCACTATACTGTACTTATGGAAAGCATAACTAAAATTTACTTATGGTTAAAATGACAGTTATATGAGAGTTCCAGATGATAGAATGCTAGATGTGAAAGAGTTGACTGTAATCTTTTTAAACTTAGCACTTTAGTAAAAGTTTTTTTCCTTTTTTTCTGGAGGAACAGTAAGTTACACAAAGTATTTTAGCTGCAGGGTGCATATGTGGAGAAAGCGTTTCCTGCTGAGATCATCTGCCTGCCTTATAAATTAACAGCAAGAAAACCCTGGTCATGTTACAGTATGACATTTAGTTTTCTAATCTGTTTAATACCATAGTTTGCACATGATGTGTTTTGATGTGCTTTTCTGTTTTTGATACTAAAAAAGGATATTAGAGCTGCAGTAGTGATACTTTTACAGGCAATATAACTTGTATTTGCAAATTGCATTTTTTCGGAGGAAAATATAAATGGAACCCTAACTTCTGATATTCACTCCTAAGGGGGAAAAAAAACAACAAAAAGCAAAAAGGTTGTTGCCCTTCTTTCAATATGTTCCAAACACCATTTCTGACTGCATGTGCTGCCCAACTCTCATTTTAGTTTAAAAAGCCAAGATAACTGTAGTCAGAATTTGAATGTCATGTGCTAGTCTGAGTGAAAGAACTCTGTGGCACAATTTCATATACATCATGGTTGTTTATCACTTTAATATTGAGGTTCTGGGAGCTACATGGAAATTCTAAAGTGAATCACAATTACGAAATTATGCTACAGATTCCCCTTCTCCAAGATTAATACATGAGCTATTCAGATTCTGACTAGTTGCCCTGGCGTTTTAAAATATCATAGGAAAATTGCTGGGAAACAGTAAAAAAAAATAGTAACTATTTACTGTTTCCCAGTAATTCATACAAAAGTGCAGAAAGACAGGCGGCATCTTACACAATTACTGCCTGGGCTGCTACCATTTCATGTTTCTCTTATACCTTCTGAGACCTTCACTTTTGCAGGGCACTCATACTCTCCAGTTATATTTCAGTTTCATGTAATTGTATATACTGCATATTATACATGCAGTATTTCCAAGTAATATTTATACTATTTAAAAGAAAAAGGTCAACTAGGCAAAAAAAAAGAAAAAAAGGGCGAGAAATCCTCAAAACCTCTCCCCTTATTGGTGGTCCTGATTTTTCAGGGATGCAATGTATTTAGACAGTTTTGCTCTCCGCTGAGGGCAGGACAGGAATGTAAGAATCTATCAGACCCCTCTTCCCTCCTCCAGGCATCCATGCTGCTCCTCAAGCCTTGTCTCCCTTCCTCTTTCACCAAGTTAGACCATTTACCTGAATTTCTCTAAGGTTACGTCTCTGATCAATGTGCAGGTGCCATTGACTTCACTTGCGAAAGCTCAGCACTCCTGCAAGTCAGAAGTTGAGTGGAAATAAGAAGGAACATAAGAAAAAAAATAAGGAATTCAATGAAAATGAGCTTTTCATTGGTGCTAAAATACTCTGGTAGGGACTCTCTGTTGGAGGCAAGGATGGGCTCCAAGTGCCTTAACAACGAGCTCATCTTCTTTCTTCAATTTCTTACCTCATGCACAACAGCCCACCCAATTTCTGCAATGTATGAGGAATGGATCCTACCAATAATAGCTTCATTCAATATAGAACACAGATTGGTTCTCTAAACACTGTCTCTTCCATTGACTGAATGAGGCACTGGTTTGGAGAATATCATGGTCATGTGGTTGAGTACTTTATCATAAGGGATGGCAAGAGCAGCCTTAATTCTGGCATTTCCGAACTCAAGTACTTAAGTTTACCCTTTATTGTACATTTTGTGAGTGAGACATGCAAACACTAAATAAAGGGACAATAGTAGTAGGGATTACATTACACTTCAGGCAAAATGGTGGTGTAGTAATAAAGGCCAGGTGGCTTTAAGCACTGCCACACCTATTTTTCATCTGGCAAAACATCTTTCTGTGGGGCACATTTTAAGTTAATATCAGCCTCTCAAACTGGAGTTGCACATAATTTATGCATAAGATGCAGCATTCATTACTTCTGTCTCTGACAAGTGAGAGCCTAAGAGCCTATGTTTCTCACATGGAGCAGCCTAAGTTAGGGTAAGGAGTAAGTCAGCTGTACAACTAATGTAAGGTTAGATGTGTGATTTTCTCTGTCATGTATACATAGTTCATACTAGGTCTTATCAAGACAGCCATCAAAATAGTGCAACTAAAATAACATAGACAGAGGTAATCTGGGCTACCAAATTTTCCCCTCCAGACAAAAAAAAGAAAAAAAAAAGAAAAAAAAAAACATACTAAGGGCAGCTAGCCCATGCTGCTACTGTCATGACACAACTCTCTTTAGCATGGTAGTTTGGTTAGAGCTAGTACAAGTGTTTGTACATGAGCTGGAAATAACATTCCTAGTTTATAGTGTAGACCTGTGTTGAGAGAAAAAAGGCCCTGAGTGTATATGAAGATGATGAGACAGGCACCTCACTACTCATGGTAGCAGGTCTGCATAAATTCTCTTTCAAGCCTTGCTGCACAGTTTGCTTCCCCCACCAGATATCAAGAGCACCTTCACAGTATGTCAGCTGCAAATTTTGCTTCATTAATTTTCCTTGTGGTATTTCTTTGAAATACAAGAAGGCAGCACATGATGACCATTGTTCCGGGGAAAGAAATGCTTTTTTTCCCCCATTCTGATGAGTTATTCCCTCAGGATGAAAGATTCTCAATGGAAAGTGACTCAGCTTATATAAAGTTAAACAAAATGCACCCTAGAGAAAACATTTCTCTTGAGGAGTACAGCAGGAGAAAAATTCCCTCACCAGTAATTCTTCTTGTGAAGTTATTATACAGAGGAGATTTGCAGCACTGAGTCCCTACTGCCGAGGGGGGTGGAGTGGGGGTTAAGGGGGTCATGCAAAAGTGGCTCTGATAGTAAATGAAAGTCTTCAGATAAGAAATTGCCCATGTCAAATCCTTACCTTCTGGTCTGATGAGTGTTATATTTTTAAGAAAGTTTGGGAAGATTTAATGTCAAGTGCTTTCACACATCATGAAAGCAAAACCCTGGGGCAGGGGTAATGAAAAGACTGTGAAATTTTACATAGTAAATATAGTGAAATTGTAAGGCCAAATCCTCAGCTAATCTGTTAGAGCTGTATTCATTCACAAAAATTGAGAATTTGTGCCTTCAAGTTGATAAGATTGAGGAAATTATATAGGCTGTCCAGGATCTCAAAAACAACTCAGACATTATAATCAATTCATCTAACAAAGGCAGTGTTGTTGTTGTTGTCATCATGAATAAGTCAGACTATGAACAGGAGGCAGCTAGACAACTCTCTAACACCACATTTTGCAGACCTGTTTCCTCAGATCCCACTTTAGAATTCCGAAAGAAACTGCATCATCTACATCTCTGCCTCTACTTGAGACCAAATTCACTCAGACACACCATCTGAACCCTGACCTGGATAATTCTATTTACTGCCAAAAATCCACAAACCTGGAAACCCAGGACACCCTAGCTGTGTCTACACGTGCACGCTACTTCGAAGTAGCGGCACTAACTTCAAAATAGCGCCCGTCGCGGCTACACACGTCGGGCGCTATTTCAAAGTTAACTTCGACGTTAGGCGGCGAGACGTCGAAGTCCCTAACCTCATGAGGGGATCGGAATAGCGCCCTGCTTCGACATTCAACGTCGAAGTAGGGACCGTGTAGACGATCCGCGTCCCGCAACGTCGAAATTGCCAGGTCCTCCATGGCGGCCATCAGCTGAGGGGTTGAGAGACGCTCTCTCCAGCCCCTCAGCTCACTGGTGGCTGCGTAGAGTGGCTCCTTAAAGGTCCCCTCCCACTCACTTCCTCTGCAGGAAGCTGAGGGAATGTGCAGGCTGCAGCCTGCACATGCGGCCAGCCTGCACCACCCTCAGCCCCACAGAGCTGCGATGGCTGGCCGGCAGCACCCCCAGCGCCCCCAGGGGACCCCCCGCAAGGGGAGCCAGGGCAGCCAGGGCTCGCGGGCTGGCAGCCAGGCTGGCAAGCGGCAGCGGGGCCCCTCCTGGACGGAGGCTGAGCTGTGGGACATGCTGGGGCTCTGGAGCGAGGAGGAGGTGCTTCAGGTAATGGGGAGCAAAAGGCGGAACACGGATGCGTTTGCTCAGCTGGCCGACGGCCTGGCTGCCCGGGGTCACCCTGCCCGCACTCCTGACCACATCAGGAGTAAGGTCAAGGAGCTGCGGCAGGGTTACTCCCGGGCCCGGGATGCGGCCAGCCGATCTGGGGCTGCCCCCGTCACTTGCCCCTTTTACAGGGAGCTCTGGGACATCCTGGGCTCCCGGCACACCTCCTCCCCTCCGGCCACCCTTGACACCTCGGCTGACGAGCCCCAGCAGGCCCTGCAGCCGGAGTCCGCCCCGGAGGCAAGCCCCGCACACTGGGGGCACCCCCCGGAGGCCACCCCCGGGACATCGCGGCAGGAGGAGGAGGAGGAGGAGGAGGGGGGCTCCTCCTCCGCAGAATCCAGCCTGCAGATCCTCTTCCTGCCATCCCGGAGCAGCAGCAGGGCCTCCGCCCCCGGGGATCTCCGGACTGTGGGAGCGGACCGACAGGTAGGTACCCCCCTCTGGTGGACACCCCTGGGCTTGAGGGGTGGGGGTAAGAGATATGCGTCCAGGGCCCCCCACATGCTCACATGGCCATGGCCCCAAGGATACCAGGGCCATGGCCCTCACAGCACTCCATCCATCAGCCCCTTCCCCCGTCCACCCCGCATGACAGTGATATGGCCCATCCCCTGGCCAGGGGGGAGCGGAACCTCGAGGGGCCCCCGGGAGGAGGGAGTGGGACACCCCACAGCAGCAGTGTGTGATGGAGTGGTGGGAGTGCCAAAGGGAGACTCAGGCTACATATGAGCAACAAGAGCCGAATAGCTCCCAGGGTCAAAGAAGGATCCTGGGGCTACAGCTGGCAGGTGACACTTCTGCCCTGAACAAACAGGAGGGAGGAGCCGAGCTGGTTTGGAATTGGGGGGCGAGGGCAGGGCCCACAGGTAGAGGCTAGGGGCAGGGAGAGCTGGTAGGCAGCCAGCCTGAGGAGGGGGACAGCTGCATCCCCGAGGGGCACCCCTTGGGGTCTTCTCCCCACGACGGGTTGGAAGGACTGTCTCTTCCGACAGCTGATGCTGTCACTCCTGGCAGAAACTGGGCATCTGTGGCCTAAGAAACCTCTCCTGCTCTCAGACCCTGCAGGGTGAAGTGAGAGTCGCTCCCACCAGGGGATGGGGTACAGGGCAGGGGGACCCCTGAACCCCATCCATCACAGCAGCATCTCCCGGGGACGGGGATGGGGAACCTGCAACACAGGGCTGGGGGGACAAAGGCCACAGCTCGGGGCCCACACTAACGCCTGTCTCCATTCTTCTTCCCCCCCTCCTCTCCTGTGTCCTGCACCTGCACCATCAGAAGGACCGGAAGAGAGCGCCGGCGAGGCGTCAGTCGTCCCGGAGAGCCCTCTGGGACCATCGCTCCAGGGCAGCCCCTCGGCCAAGGACCGACCGGCCCCACAGCGGGCTAGACGGTGGACCCCGCGCCTCCAACCGCCGACGGCGACGGACCCCCAGCTGCTGGCCATCCACTGTCGGCAGCTGGAGGTCACGGAGCAGCACCTCCAGCTGCAGCAGCAGGCGCTGGCCTGGCGCCAGGAGGCATGGGGGGCCTACATGGACACATTTAATCGCCTGGTGGACTACCTGGCCCCCCATGCCGCGCCGGCCGCAACATCACCCGCCTTGCCTGCTCCTGCAGCCCCACCACCAGCTGCTCCGCCCGTCGCCGTCCCGTCTGCCGTCGCCCCGCCACCCACCGCCGAGGGCCGGAGCGCCGAGGGACCCCTGGAGCCACCTGACACTCGCCGGCCACCATACCTTCCGGTCCAGCCCGCTCCCACCCAGCCACGGACCAGGCTGTGAGCGCGGCGGGGCTCCCGGCCGGCAACGCCCAGTGCCAGGCTATAGGGGCGAGGGGCCCGGGATGTGGCCCCTCCCTTGTATATAGTTGGACCCTGTTATTTTCGGCCCCCCATTTGCCCTGTCCTCCCCATGTAAATAGTTCTCCCCTTTATCCTCCCTGGTTTTCTTTTTATTATGGCGGACAGTTGTTTCTTTGTATTGTTTTATTTTTGTACATATTGCTTTTGTTGAACGTTTGTACCTAGTTTTTGGTTTGTGGTTCACATATTTATTTACATAAAAAAAAAAAGTTTCGGAAAGATAAAAAAAATGTTCGGAAAGAAAAAAAAAAGTTTACGTTCAGCCACAAGTGCATGCTGTCATTTGTCCAGGACAAGTGGTGGGGGGGGCGGTGGGGTGCTCCCTGGTGTGGGCGTTGGGGCAGGAGTGTGGGGGAGGAAGGGGCGGGCAGTAGGGGGCCTGGGCAGAGTTCACCCCGCAGCCTGTTCATTGAAGTGGGCCCGCAGGGCCTCCCGGACCCGGGTCCCCTCGGGGTCCACCTGCCGACTGGGGGCAGCAGGTGGCTGGACGTGTGCCCTGGCAGCCTCCGCAGCCCAGCCCTGCAGAAAGGTCTCCCCCTTGCTCTCGACCAAATTGTGCAGGGCGCAGCAGGCACCCACAATCAGGGGGATGTTGTTGGGGCCCGCATCCAGGCGGGTCAGGAGACATCTCCAGCGTCCCTTCAGGTGGCCAAATGAGCACTCCACCACCTGGCGTGCGTGGTTCAGGCGCTCATTGAAGCGCTCCTGGCTCTCGGAGAGATGGCCCGTGTAGGGGTGCATGAGCCACGGCTGGAGGGGGTAGGCCGCATCTGCGATGACGCAGAAGGGCATGGTGGTGTCCCCCAGAGGGATCTCCCACTGGGGGATGTAGGTCCCCGCCTCCAGCCGGCGGCACAGGCCCGAGTTCCGGAAAACCCTGGCGTCGTGGGTGCTGCCAGGCCAGCCCACGTAAATGTCCTGGAAACGTCCCCGGCTATCCACCAAGGCCTGGAGGACGACAGAATGGTAGCCCTTTCGATTGAGGTATCGTCCTCCACTGTGACGCGGGGCGCGGATGGGGATGTGAGTCCCATCCAGAGCCCCGAAGCAGATGGGGAAGCCCAGGGTGGCAAAGGCGGCGATGGTGGCATCTGGGTCCCCCAGCCTCACGAGCCTGTGCAGGAGCATGGCGTTGATGGCACGCACAACCTGCAGAGAAAGCACATGGGACAGCACCAATGAGGGGTGAGCAGGGTGTGCTTGGCCCTGCTCTGGCCCCCCTGCCCTGGCCCCCATGCCCTGCCCTGCCCTGCCCTGCCCTGCTCTGGCCCCCCTGCCCTGCCCTGGCCTCCCCTCCCCTGCCCTGCCCTCCCCCCGTGGGTTCGCTTACCTCCATGAAGACAGCCCCGACGGTGGCCTTGCCGACACCAAACTGCTGGCCCACGGATCGGTAGCTGTCCGGAGTGGCCAGCTTCCAGACAGCGATGCCGACCCGTTTCTGCACTGTGAGGGCATGCCGCACGGCAGTGTCCTGGTGCCTGAGTGCCGGGGTGAGCCACTGGCACAGCTCCAGGAATGTCTGCCGGGTCATCCTGAAGTTCCTGAGCCAGTGGTCGTCGTCCCACTCCCCAAGCACCAGCCGCTCCCACCAGTCGATGCTGGTGGGGTAGCTCCACAGCCGCCGGCGTGTGAGGCGGGGGGGGCAGGGTGCTGCAGGGGTAGGGGTTGAGCCCTGCTGCCCTGGGGGCATCTCCTCCCCTGGGGCAAGGAGGTGCTCAGCTGCCTCCCGCATGGCATGGGTCAGGGCAAGCCCTGCTCCTGTCGGGAGGGCTGGGTGGACCTCTAGCTGCTGCTGCTGCTGCTGCTGCTGCTGCTGGGGGTCCATGACTGTGGCGCCCGGGGTCTGTGTGCCTATGGCTCCTCAGACCGCGTGCTGTGGAGGCTGAGTGTGTCTGGGAGGGGTCCTTTAAGGGAGCGGCTAGCTGTCGCCCCGGAAGCGCTAGTCCGCCCTGTGACCCTGTGTGCAGCTGTGCCTGGCATCCCTATTTCGATGTGTGCTACTTGGGCGTGTAGACGTTCCCTCGCTGCGCCTATTTCGATGTTGGGCTGCGCAACGTCGAAGTTGAACATCGACGTTGCCGGCCCTGGAGGACGTGTAAATGCTATTCATCGAAATAGCCTATTTCGATGTCGCCACATCGAAATAGGCTACTTCAATGTAGGCTTCACGTGTAGACGTAGCCCCTATCATTTCAGGTATTGGCACCCTTACGAGCAGACTATCCAGCCATATAGACTACCTTCTCAAACCCTATGCCATCAGCACTCCTAGCTGTCTCCCAGACACCACTGACTTCCTGAGGAAATTACAAAACATTGGAAACCTTCCTGACAACTCCATCCTTGCCACTATGGATGTAGAGGCTCTCTACATCAGTATTCCACATGAAGATGGACACCACAGTACAAAGCTATCAATCTATCAGGAATACTATCCCTGATGTTACCACAGCAAGTCTGGTGGCTGACCTATGTAACTTTGTTCCCACCTACCCTTATTTCCAATCTGGGGACAATTCATACCTCCAGCTTAGCGTCATACCAATGGGCACTTGTATAACCCCACACTATGCTAACATTTTTATGGCTGACTTACAACAATTCCTTAGCTCTCATCCCCTGTTATGCCTCATTTACTTATGCTGCATTGATGACATCTTTATCATTTAGACCCACAGCAAAGAGACTCTGGAAGAATTCTGCAGAGATTTTAGCAGCCTGCACCCTACCATCAATCTCAGCCTTGACTATTCTACATGAAGAATACATTCCTGGACACCACAGTACAAATCACTGATGGCCACATCAATGCCACTCTCTACCAGCAACCCACTGACTGCTACACTTACCTACATACGTCCAGCTTCCATCCAGCATGCACTACACAATCCATCATTTATAATCAAGCCCTTAGATACAATTGCATCAGCTCTGATCCTACTGACAGAGACCAAAAACTTCAAGACCTCCATCAAACATTCATAAATCTTAATTAATCATTGGAGCTGCGTCTACACGTGCACGCTACTTCGAAGTAGCGGCACTAACTTCGAAATAGCGCCCGTCACGTCTACACGCGTCGGGCGCTATTTCGAAGTTGAAATCGACGTTAGGCGGCGAGACGTCGAAGTCGCTAACCCCATGAGGGGATGGGAATAGCGCCCTACTTCGACGTTCAACATCGAAGTAGGGACGTGTAGACGATCCGCGTCCCGCAACATCGAAATAGCGGGGTCCTCCATGGCGGCCATCAGCTGGGGGGTTGAGAGATACTCTCTCTCCAGCCCTTGCGGGGCTCTGTGGTCACCGTGGGCAGCAGCCCTTAGCCCAGGGCTTCTGGCTGCTGCTGCTGCAGCTGGGGGTCCGTGCTGCATATACAGGGTCTGCAACTAGTTGTTGGCTCTGTGTATCTTGCACTGTTTAATGAAAGTGTGTCTGGGAGGGGCCCTTTAAGGGAGCGACTTGCTGTTGAGTCCGCCCCGTGACCCTGTCTGCAGCTGTGCCTGGCTCCCTTATTTCGATGTGTGCTACTTTGGCGTGTAGACGTTCCCTCGCTGTGCCTATTTCGATGTTGGGCTGAGCAACGTCGAAGTTGAACATCGACGTTGCCAGCCCTGGAGGACGTGTAGACGTTATTCATCGAAATAGCCTATTTCGATGTCGCAACATCGAAATAAACTATTTCAAAGTTGGGTGCACGTGTAGACATAGCCTGGGAGAGGTGAAAAAAAAATGACAGGGCCAGAAACCAGCTACTTCAAGAAAGTCCCAAGAAGATCAATAACAGAACACTTGTCATCACCCATAGCCCCCACCTCAAACTTCTGCAATACATCTTCTAGATCATGATGCTACACTGTGGAAGGCCCTAGGTGACAGGTCTGTCCTCTCCTACAGACAACGTACTAACCTAAGAAAGATGCTCACTAGCAATCACAAGCTACACCACAGTAATACCAGTGCTGGAACTTTTCCTTGTAACAAACCCCACTGCCAACTTTGTTCACCCATTTATTCTGGGGATACTATCACTGGACCTAACCATGTTGAATAGTAACAAAGAGGAAGCTGTGCTAGTCTATACACAATCAAAACAAAAAGCAGTCAAGTAGCACTTTAAAGACTTGCAAAATCGTTTATTAGGTCAGCTTTCGTGGGACAGACCCACTTCTTCAGACCATAGCCAGACCAGAATAGACTCAATATTTAAGGCACAGAGAACCAAAAACAGTAAGCAAGGAGGACAAATCAGAAAAAGATAATCAAGGTGAGCAAATCAGAGAGTGGAGGGGTCGGGGGGAAGATCAAGAATTAGATTGAGCCAAGTATGCAGACAAGCCCCTATAGTGACTCAGAAAGTTCCCATCACGACTTAAACCATGTGTTAATGTACCAAATTTGAATATAAAAGCCAGCTCAGATGTTTCTCTTTCCAAAACGGTAGTTACAAGATCAACGGCATATTCTTGTGGTACTTTGTCCAATATTATACATTGGACAAACTGGCCAAACAATGAATTAATTATCAAGATATCAGGAATCTCAATACACATAAGCCAGTTAGTGAACATTTCAATGGTACGGGCCATTCTGCTAAAGACCTGAGAATTTGTGTCTTAAAACAAAGAGACTTTAAAAACAAATTACGTGGAGAAAGTTGTGAATTGGAGTTCATATTCAAATTTGACACATTAACACTTGATATGAACAGAGACAACAATTACATCATGCTTTACAAAGACTGCTTCCCTTCCTTTGATGCTTTTAATTATCTTAGGCAAGACAGTTAACCCCCCCCCCACATCCCCCTCCTTCAGTCCTTTGTACTTTATTTGTCAGTTTTATTGCTTTTTTTTTTTTTTTTTGGACCTCTGCACTTATAGGTGCCAGTCTGTACTGGAAATGCTGTTGATCTGATGAAGTGTGTCTGTCCCATTAAAGCTCATCACCGAATAAATTATGCTAGTTTTAAAGTGCTACATTTCTGTTCTTTTGTTTTGTTAGAATACAGACTAGCATGTCTACCTCTCTGTTACTATATAGGCCCAGTTCATTAAAGAAACGAATCTATGTTCAAAACTAGTGAATTAAGTGTAGTGATGTGATTTTCTGAAGCAGCTAAATAATTTAGGTACATATCCCACTGAGCAAGCAGAAGGCAGGTTTCTTTTTTAAAAAGCCAATAAAATTGTGTTTAATGCATGATAATTGATTTTGCCCATGTAACACTTGTAAATCAAGTCATAGCACATTATAGCTATGACGACAGGCTCTGTATAAAGAGAATTAGTTTACCTATTAGAAGTTAAATGTATGTATGGTTTTTAAATATAGTAAGAATAAAAAAGCCTAAGAAGGATGAGCTCATCTAAAGTATGCATAGGACAAACATATTCACATTAACATGAAGCCTCTCAGACAAAGCAAAATTTGTATCTGATCCAAAACATATTACTGGAAACACTCAAAGGCTGTGGCTACACTGCCCCTCCCTTTTGGATGGGGTATACAAATGCAGCTGTTTGGAAATATAAATGAGCATCGATTTAAATATCTCATGCCTCATTTGCATACTTGTGTGGGATCTCGATTCCAGAAGAGCTGATTTCAAATACCAAAACAGCCATGTAGTCATTCATTTGAAAGGAAATCCCACTTTCAAAAGCACCCTTTTTCCTAATTTTTTCAGGAAAAGTGTGTTTTCGAAAGTGGGGTTTCCTGTCAAATGAACCCCATCTTACATAGCTGTTTGGGCTTTCAATATCATTTCTTCTGGAATCCATGCCTCATTTGCATTTCTGATCAGCTGCATTTGCATGCCCCTTCCAAAAGGGAAGAGCAGTGCAACCGCAGCCATGTTGACTTTTAACTTGAAAGGGCTTTGGATCAGACCCTTACTAGAATTTGTAAATTTTCTGACATGATGATTATAATGAAAACTATATCAGCCAGCCATGACAATTTATACCACAAATGAAAAGGATACCACAAGGTTCTGTGGCTTAGGTCAATAACCATGAGATCAACTATGAATGGAAGCATTGCTTAGAGAACTGGAAGGAGAGAGATGATTTGAACTCAGGAACAAACTATTGGAAAAACAGGACAGAGTAATTGACATCAGCTTACAAAACAGATAATATATCATATCTATACAATGCTTTTGTTTTCTTTCCTATTGTCTGTTGGGATTGAAAAGGGCAAATAAATAATACAAAATTGTACGAGACTAGAAATTGAGAGAAAATAGTTCCACCAAAGACTGAATGTCTCAGACTATGCTTAACACTAGCCTGGAAGATCAACACGCTCAGAGTCGAACTTCTGGGGTTTGATTTCACAAGTCTAGTAGGACATGTGAAATTGATCTCTCAGAGGTTGCAGTAGACCCCTGTACTCCTTGCAAGATATGAGCAGTAAAGGAGGTCAATGGGAGAAAACCTCCTGCTGACCTTGTTCAGTAGGGATGCCCAAGTAAGTCAAACAGACAGGTTAATTCTAGCTACGGCAATTCCATAGCTAGAATTGTTCTATCTGCAATTGACTTACTTTGGCTAATGTAGACATAGCCTAAGGCATCAATTGAAGTGATGGTGAGGGGGAGGGAAATTCATGAACAGTAAGCAAAATTCCAAGACAGGGGAATGAGAGAATCCTTATTAATTTAATTAATGTCACTCTCCCACAGAATTCTGTGGTTACTCATGCCATCAATGCAGGCATTGCCAGATTCCAGTCTAATAACACGTGTCTGTAACTATAGAGGAGAAAGTCTCCTTTCACATAATTTTTTATCCCAACAATTCCTAACCCAGTACCACTACTTTCCCCCATCCTCCCACAAGATTGACTCTTTCCTAGAGAACAGGCATGTCTCTAAGGTATCTTTCATTTGTGGCATCTCTCTGGGATCTTTAATTACACCCAATAATTCCATCTCACCTCTGCATTGTCCCCTTTCAAGGGAGTTAGTCAATGCAGTGTTTGTGTGAAAGGCACAACTCGCCCTGCCCTACACCTGGCAAGGCCAAAAGTCAAAGTCACAAAGGGAACAGCTGATATTATTGGTGTAACAAAGGAAGGGATTCCAGAAATGTGTTTGAGTGCTCAGTTGTTTTATGAATACACTGGTGTGAATAAAGCCCTGTGCTGTGAATGTACAGGGAAAGCTATAATTAAAGCTGTTAATTTCTCTTGGGAAAGTAAAAAGAAAAGTGGCAGGTAATCATCATAGGATGACAAAAAGGGCAAAAGTCAAGAATTTATTGGGAAGAGGACAGAGAGAGAGAGAGAGAGATGAAGCTTTATCATTTGTGTGCAGATGGGCTTTGGAGATGCTGGGGGTATATTTGTAGATCTGCTTTTCTGAAGTGGAAGATGTTCACTGCATTCCTTACACCCATTGCAAACAGAAGACACTATTTGCTATAATAACTTTTGATTTTAAAGTGACCAATTCTCTTTTGGTTTGAGGATTTGGCCAGCCAAGGCCATATAACATGTCCTAGGTGATACCTATTTTTGGAATAGGTCCACATGAAATCTGTCTCCATTATATTCCTCATGCTTTGACAATCTTATGCTTCATTTAATCTCTGTGGCTGAAAACATTTAACCAGCAACCCAAAGGCTATGGTTTGGTTCCATTGGTGTTGTGGCACAAGCTGAGACCCTTCATCCAGTGATCCATGATGGGACACCTGTAGAATCCTAACATTGTTGCCTGCTTTTCTCCTTTTTCCTCCCTCCACCCATTTCACAAATGGGTGTGACTTCTAAATAATAAAATTAAAAGTTCCAGAATGCCTGTTTAAAAATGGTGTGTGCGTGTGTGTGTGTGTGTGTGTGAGAGAGAGAGAGAGAGAGAGAGAGAGAGAGAGATCTTCTGAGTGCAATAGTTCCTAGCTGAGAAATTCGATAAGTGATAACAAACAGGGTTCTATCAAAGCGGCCCTGGATGGACACCTTTTGGTTTTAGTTCTGAAGTGCTTTGATGGATTTTAACATATCCTGGACTCAGTACATGGTGCACTTTGAAAATAAAGAGCAAGAGATGGAATTTGATTCAAAGTTAAAGAATCAGAGAAATGTAGAGCTGGAAGCCACATTGACAGGTTATCTGGTCTGGTCCCATGCACTGAGGAAGGATTAAGTGTTATCTAGAGAACAGTGTTTGTCTAATCTACCTTTTTAAAAATCAGTTATAGAGATTCTACAACCTTCTTGGATAACTTGTTTCACTGCTTAATGACCCTAAATTTCCTTTGCTGTAATTTAAGCCCATTGCATTTTAATTGCTAAGGACAGGAGGACAATTTATCATCTTCTTAACAACTTTTGTGCACTTGAAGACTGTTATGTCTCCCTCTTTCTTCTCTTCTCCAGACTAAACAATCTTTCCCTGTAGATCATGTTCTCTAGACCTAGTTCTGTAGGAAGCCAGTGTAGAGAGGGGAGGACAGACCCAACTTACTTACTCTCTGTCATCCGTTGATCCCTATTTCTTTTTCCCTACCTCATACTGGACTTTCTTTGTTTTCTGTCCAAACTGTGTCCCTACAAGATGACGCAGGCAGGGTAGGTTTCCCTTCTCATAGACTGCTTGGGAAATGCTTGTGCACTGTACTAATCTGGGCCACTACTTAAATGGTTCAATTTGCCCCATATCTGAAATTCCTGAGCAGTGGTTTCAAGAAGATTCCCCTCTGTTCTCTTTCTGTGCCAAAGATTGTTGTCCACAAAATTAAATTTAGTCCTTAACTGTTCTGTTTTACTCTCCAAAAATATCTGGACAATCAAGTTACCCATGGGTACCATGCATTTTGCTTTTACCATCTGTTCTGTTTTCCCTTAGCAAGGATTTGCCCTTGCAGTCCCCTTGATCAAGAGACCTGGATCTGGATCCAGCTACTGTTGTGGGGTATTTACAAGCAGTTTTGGCAAATCAACCTTAATACCTTTTTCCTAAACCTCAAAGCCACTGTGGCTTGGCAGAGCTGAATAGAATTGGCAGTAGGTGTTCAAGAACTTGATTAGTAGGGGGTGGAGGTCAGGATGCTACCTTGGCAGGGATAGTAGCATATTAACATCAGATACTAGCTCTAAACACTGCTATTAGCTGCTCACTTTTATGACAGCCAAATTCATAAAGTTGAGGAATTCTGTTATTCTGTAATTCTGTAATTCCTATTCGTGTTACTAAGGGTCACAGGAGAACACAGGCATCTACATTAAGGAATAAGCTTCATACTGAAAGTTTAGGAGTGTTATTTTTGTGAGTGTGGTCATACTGATGGGCTACATCTACCCTACAGTGATCTGTCGACAAAAGGTCCTGTCAGAAGGGAGCTTCTGGCTAAACTTCTGTCCACAGATCACTTCCACACACAAAAGAAGATCAAAAGAGCAATCCACTCTGACAGAGTCCCAACTGCCCCGCCACTCTCTTGAAAGAATGGCCAAAGAGAAACTCAGCAAACAGGGCTGCCCAGAGAAACAGAAGTCCTGTCTGTTGACAGAGGGCCCCCTAGAGTGTCCACATGGCTTTTTTGTTGACAAAGGCATTCCTTATCATCCGGGAGAGGCAGAATACTGTTGGCGGAAGTGACGAATTTTGTTGACAGACTGTTGGCAAACCATATTTTAGCTGTGGATGCACTTGGGCAAAACTTCAAAATGGCCATGCAAATGGCTATTTCGAAGATTACTAATGAGGCACCGAATTGAGTATTCAGCGCCTCATTAGCATTAGGATGCTTCCGGCCACAGTGCTTTGAAAGCGGCACTTTTGAACATGTGCAGCTCAGTGCAGCTACACAGGGGTCCTTTTTGAAAGGACCCCACACATTTCAAAATCCCCTTATTCCTCTCAGCCGAGGGAAATAACAGGATTTCGAAATGTGCAGGGTCCTTTCAAAAAGGACTGCTGTGTAGCCGCGCTGAGCCGTGCGAGTTCGAAGGCACCGCTTTCGAAGTGCCACAGCTGGAAGTGTCCTAATGCTAATGAGGCGCTGAATATTCAAATCAGCGCCTCATTAGTAATCTTCAAAATGGCAATTAGCCTGGCCATTAGCCTGGCCATTTCAAAGTTTTGGCCAAGTGTGGCCACAGCCTTTTGTATGTATATGCTCCGAGTTTTGTCGATAAAATTCTCTAGTGTAGACATAGGCACGGTGTCCCATGTGCACAATTAGAGATGGTTAAAAAATTGGGAACTAAATTCTCAAAGACATTTAAAAAAGTTCATAATGGTTTACTTTTTGTAATGGAACTGGAAAATAATAATTAAAAAAAAATGGTATGGGATTGTTTGTTTTGGTTTAGCATATTCCCAGCCTCTTTATTTGGAGACAAGTCAGGCACATATGGAAAGACCTGAAAAAAAAAAAAAATGCGGGGGGGAAGGGGAAAGCTTTGAATTCCAAAGTTATGAAGGCTTGTGAAAATCTTTAAGCAGGAACAGAGTTGTTCGTTTTCAAATGGAGCAGAGTGAAAAAAGACCTTGTGAAAAATGTTTTGTTTACTGGAAAATGGGAAAACAGGAGAAGCTTCTATATTGGGAGCATCAGAAAGGCCCAGACAAGCTCTTGGAACTTTATTTTCTTATGTGTGTGTACTTGAGTCTTAGACATAATGTGACACAGACAAATTATATTTGTTTGGACTTGAGACACTATGTTACAATCACAACTGTGAGAGCACAGTGGTTTCTAAAATACTTATTAATATATCCAAAGCACCTTTGCTGAAGTTAATCCAGTACTTCTAAAGTTGCTGTCTGCACAATATGCTGGTTATGTCAGCAAAACTTTATATCCTCACAGTAGTATTTAGACCATAAAGAGTCCCAGGGGTTAATGTAGAGGGAAGCATTTTCAAACTAGTTTAACTCAGTATGTAATCTTTGATCTTAATGTTACCTAAGAGGAGATATCTACTGAGACTTGTCAAAACTGCAGTGTCAGATAAATGGAATTGTTGTAATTTACAGATTTTGCAGATGTAAAGTTTCCAAACTTGGTAAAGAAACTTTCTTAAGTGAGAGAAAAATCCTGTTACAAATTAAAGTTTTTAAAAATGGGTCACTAAAAATGAAATGTAAAACAGCTGGGAGGTTTCCCCCTTTTTTTTTTCCAAACTTGTGCCCCATGGGATGACTTTGGCTGCCAACGGTATGTTTGTTAATTGTGGCGGTTGTGATCCAAAGAGCTTCTCGGAGACTGGTGCTTATATTGAACATCTAAATTAAGTCTACTCATCCTGCATGTGCAAATGCACCGCAAAATGGCTTTTTCATGATCCTCCTCATGAATGTCTTCCATTCAGAGGAGCAGTACTAAGTATTCTCCTGCCTTTTCTGCCTTTCTTTTACCTTTGCACATGAAAAAAAAAAAGGTGCCTATAGTCAAACATTGTTTTATTGTCTAGCTTCTAAGCTGCATGCTATTTTTCCAGGATTCTTATTTATTGTTAATATGTTGTCAGTTTAAGGCTCCTATACTTTTTATAAAAGTTTCCTAATACAAGGTATTTTTTTATTCACTCCTGACTAGCAAGCGCAATGGCAGACTTTATTTGTAGATTTTAGTTAAGTAATTTACATGAAAGTATCACAACAGGTTTGCATTTCAGGTGCTTGAATTCATTCTTCCCTTTAATAGTTAATTGCATTAACAGTCTGCTACTCTAATAGATCTTACTGAATAAATAATTCAGTCTATCATTTATCAACTACAAATATGAGGTACCAGAGGAAACTGGACATATGATTGAGGTCCTTAACCTATACAGAAGCAAGTTTATTTTGTATATATTAAGCTCACAAGATGGTGGTGAAATATCCGGAGAGGAATGTAAGCCAAAATGGAAGATCTGATTAATTCTTCTGGTTCTGAAGAAATTTTAGACCAGAGTTTGCTGTGTAGCCCATGTCTTAAAGTGACACACACTTGAACAGATGTTGAGTATGGTCCTACCATCAATCTGTGCTTTTGAAAGTGGCGCATCTATGTATTAATGAAATATATTCCAAAAATAAAATGCTTTATTAAGGTGAAACAAGAAGTTGAGTATACATGTCTGTAACTTGTAAACAATATATCCATGCAAAAGTTTAGAATCCATTTTTAGAATCTGAGACATTAACTATACTTCCATTCTCTTTAAAGTGACTCTTCCCCTTAGCAATATAGCCTTGCCTTTTTTGTGCCTATTTTGTCAGAGGTTATCATACGATCAAGAACTTTGCTGTACTGCAACCCAAAAAAAAATTATTTCATCAATATTAATGGTTTAATGTTGACCATTTTAAAGATCAGTCATTACATAAAACTCAAGCTTCAGAATAAAAAGGAACCATAATGATTTGTATCTGTAAAACCAGAATTCTGAGTCTTCTGTTGGGGAGGGGCATTTGATTAATCAATACTTTCTAATATTTTTTGGAAAAATCCAGATCAGCTTTTGCAGGTGTTTAAAATCAAGATTTTATTTTAAAACCAGATGTGACAAACTTCGCTCGACTTCTCCATGGTAACTTCTTTCTCCCCCATCCCAGTCCTTGCTATATATGCCTTTACTCTGTTTTTCCACTCCCCTTCCATCTGATTAAGTGGGTTTTACTCAGGAAAGCTCATCCCCTAAGAAATTTGTTAGTCTCTAAGTTGCCATAGGACTGCTTGTTATTTTTGAAGCTATAGACTAACATGAATGCCCCTTGCAGCCTTTCTCCATGGTAGTTTACCTGTGTCACAGAAGTATCGGTTCTGTGAGTACTGGCTGGCTATAATGGATTTTTGGGTCACTCAGGGCTGAGACCCTTTATTACTCTCTGTCCCAGGTGAAAGGGAGTCTTTCTTGTGGTAACTAGATGATAGATCCCTAATACCACCAGCCTTTCAGCCATTCAAGGATGCTCTGAGTTTTATTTTTACCACCCCGTCTTTGCCTTGCTGGTTAACAAGTGATACAGCCCAGTCCCCTTTGATTGTTCCCTTCTTGAACTGGCTACTTACAGAAATCCCAGATCTGCACCCAAAAGTGCAGTTCACCAATTTTATATTAACTCTTAAGTAAGGCACCACATTTTGTGAGCACTTATAATATATCACATCTACACGAGAGGCTTTTCCCAGCAAAAGTGGGCTTTTGTCAGGAAAAAAACATGGAGAATCTACATGCACAATGTGCTTTGTTAACAGTTTGTTTACAAAACCCAGCACATCCATCCGCAGCATTATACCTCTCCCTGTTCCTGTATAACGCCTTTCTCGACAGGGTTCTTTTGACAAAACAGCTGTGTAGAGGCTCCCAGGCCCTTTGGTCAAAGAGGGCTTCCATTTCACTGGGGAAGCCATTCTGTTGAGAGAGGGCTGGGCAGTCCTGCTGTTCTCTGTTGACAGACTGGATTGGTCTTTCGATCACTTTTTATGAGTAGATGCAATCTGTCAACAGAAGTTTTGCTGGGAAATCCCTTCTGACAGTGACTTCTGTGTACAGAGGCATCTCATGTAGACATAGCCAGGAAAACTATTCTAAGAAAGCATAAAGCCTCTGCTAGAATCAAGAGGGTGACAGAAATAAATGGTTATATTATAAAGCTAATCACAAAATACACACTAAGGTCTGCACTTACTTATAGCTTCATTTTCTGTCTAATAATGTATATCTCCCCACCAGCGCCCTCCTCCCCAAGTTCAATTTGTTGCAGAACTGGCTGGCCCTAGATCAAGGATCCAGTGATTCATGAAACAGCTTCACTCATCAAGATATCTCTTTAGTGAATGGAAGTTGTGTGTTTTGTCCACTCTGCAAAATATGAAACCAATCACTTTTCTCATTCCTGGACAAGGCAATCCCCTGTCACAATGTTCCTTTTTTAACCTCCAAGTAGTTGTAATTGTTGCCAGCTGTCTTTGACGGTTTTCCACTGGCTGTTCTGACATAAGTGAAGAATAAGCAGTTGAATCTTGCAGCATGTCATCAGGGAGGGGTGACAGCTCCTTCCCGTTTGAATGGGCTGTCAATGAGAAATGATTTTGTGGTGACTTTTATGCTAAAACCGTAAGTTATCAATAGTTACATTATTTCTTAGTTACCTATACACGTGTCACAATGATTATGCATATTAATAAATTACACGTTTTCAGTGCATGCTGCATATACCACCATCTACTGACAAATATCATGAAAGCCATATTATTAGTTGTAGTGAGTTTGTCATTTTCTGAGACAGGAGTTGTTACGAATAAGAATTAAAATTTCTCCTTGGGGCAGATGTCTCTATCAGTTCTGTTTGCTATAGTCATGAAGAAATAAGATGGACGTACCTGTTTCGGGGAGTTCTACAGCCCAGACATGCTCATTTGTCTTGCTGAAGGGCTGTTTTTAGTCCTTTATTTTCAGCAGCTTGTTTTCAGAAGTAGAAACCTCTGAGTTTGTGTGCTCTTTCTAGAGCAGCCCAGGGCCTCTCATTCTTTCCTTAGCATATTCAGTTCTTTCAAAATTACTCACACAATGACCAGAGTTCTTACCCGAGATGATTTTCTCCATAAACTGCTGTTACGGTGGGAACTTGCTGGGCAGCATCCTACTGCTAATTCCCATGCAAACTGATTTCCCAGCTGTTCTAATGTAAAACACAGGATGCAAGCTCTTTTGAAAATGCTGTAAATGCTGACAGCTTTTTCATCTATTGTCTATTTCAGGGATGAACTTGGTTCTCAGTGTGTACAACTCCCACTCAAGCCTAATGTTGCATTACATTTTTGTGTTGGAGCTATATCTGGGCCCTATAGCTTTCAGCCAAGGCATTAACCAAAAGAATAAGAATTTTTGACATTTTTGTGTTAGGTTCAGTTTTACCTGCTAGCTGTGATATGAACCCCTCTGTGTACCTGTCTTTATAGTATTGGGAGTTAGATGTTTTCACACTTTCATAACTAGGGCTAAAAACCCCCATGGCATAATCCAAACTTACTGAAGAAGCAGCTTAGGTTAATTGTTACTCTTCAGAGGCCAATTTCTTTTTTCAAAACCAGCAGTGATCTCCTCCTCCATTTCCAAATTGTTGCATTTAGTGTAATGATAATTAAAACTCCGGAAGAAACTCAAAATTAGTGGTAAAGGAAGTCACTTTCCTAAATAGGACATTTTTGAATATGCCAGGTGGTACAGCTCAGAACTAAGAGAGATCTAGGAGACCTGCAACATCAAAACTCTCAGACATATACTCAGCAATAAACTAATACCCATGTAGTAGCAAGACATCTTTCAAAGCACAACAGAAAGTGAAGAAATTGGAAAAAGTCCTACCAAAACAGGCTACATCTTCATTGCAGAGTTGGCCTGAGTTAGCTGTGCTACGCATGCAAGAATTGTGTGGCTGCATCTGTAATGCTCCTGTACGTCCAGTGTGCTAGGCTCGGTGTCCCATAGTTATTTAAAGTGTGTCAAACAGGACTATTAGGAATTAATTTGTAGTGTATTGTTTAAGAACATCTGTACTACCTTTATTCCTACAAGTGCTGTTATGAATGTTACTGATATCGCACAATAGCTTTACCAGAAGGCTGGGTCATCTTTGGGACAGCTAGCAGGACAGGAGAAGGATTTCTCAGATGCTATCTCTGTTCAAACACTGTGAAAGTGCGGCAGAGAAGGAACTGGGAAACATGATGTTGATATATACAACCTCAGTGACAGTATGGGACAAGAATGGGAGACTAATACCCGGTGTGATTAGCTTACAGTCTTATGGCAAAGTAAGTGGGCTGCAACCCAGATTGAAGGAAACCAGAGCTCAAGCCTACTCCTTTGGCAATGTCTACTAGTCCAAGTTTAAAGTATTGTCAAAGTCAGATTACACACTGTGGATGGAAGGCAGGGGGGTTTAAGGACAACCTCTGGGCTAACTCTGCAGGGAAGACATCCCCATCGTGGGGTGTTCTCAGATATTACTTATAACTTGTGTTCTGTCAGAAAAGGGACATACACCCATCCCTCGTTTAAAGAGTGCTTATGAGTACTTGCTAAAATGAGGGACACATATACCTACCTATGTTCACTAAATGAGTGAACTTCCCCTGCTAACATGAGCAACCCGCGGGGTCCGCGCCTGGGAAGCAGGGAGATCAGTACCCCTCCCAGCAGCCCCAAACTGTCCCCAGCCTTAGAACCCCCCTGCAGCCCTAAACCTCTCCCAGTCTTAGACACCCCCCATATCCCTAAACCACCCCCAGCCTTAGATTGCCTCCCACCCCACCACAACCCTAAATGGCCCCAGCCTTAGACACTCCAGCCTCTTCACCGGGGCTGCTAGGCTGGGTGGCTCCCCGAGCCCTCCTGCTCCCAGCAGGTAACAGTGTTTAAAACCAATTAACTCAAGTGTTAAGCTTTCATCACCTAAGCATAAGGTAATTGCTATCTCTAGTGATACATTTCTGCCTGAGGCAGCAGCGTTAAGAAACTGCAAATGGCTTCTTTAACAGTCACCTGCAGCTTGGAACTGCCCAGCTGGCGACACTTAACAAATTTAATGGTGACCCATGTCTGGGTCCCAACCTATAGGCTGGGAATCCCTGCTTTACATACATACACTAAATCCTATTTCTGGTACCAAACTATTCAACTACACCAGAAAAGTACCTAAACTCAACTGGTTTATGTCAAGTTACAAGCACTTGGAACAAATCAGAGACTTTTACATGTATTTTAATGGGAATTTAGTGTCGCTCTTATGAGTTTTCTCATATGAGCCGAAATTTGGGAACCAATTGTGCTCATATAACAAGGGATGAATATGCTGTTATATCCAAATTACTGCAGCTGAGCAAACATTCTCATTCCTGTGTAGTGAAACATCTGACTGACTTGCATTTGACTGATGCAGTACCAATGCAATCTTCAGAGTGATTGGAGAAGGTAGAGAGAGGTCACAGCAGTGGCATGTCGAAGGCTGAAGACGAGAAATGCTGCTGGTTGGTGAGATCTTTGAATTCAACAGGATGTAATAAAGTATGGAAGTACAGAAGCTATAGAATGCTGATGCTGTCCTGTAGCTTTTAGAGGAGTTACATCCTTGCTGTGGACTTCTACAGAATAGCTTCAAAGATCTACAGAGGTCAGCACTTGAGTTTCCCAGAGTAGAGTGCTGGCATCAATTTGTTTCATTCCCTTCTAAATTGCACAGAATGTTGCCATGGGGGATGGGAGAGAGAGAAAAGGTGTCAAGAGAGACATAGGGACTGTAATATACAAGATTTTTTGTTTATTTTTGCCTTGTTTTTTTCCTATCCCTCAGACACTTTAAACCCAAAACCTTTATGTTTTGCACCTTTTGTCTATGCTTAATTGAATTTGCACTCAATATTTTAAGGTTTGTTTGAAATCTGTTTTGGGGCTTAGCCTATTTTGGATCTGATGACCAATACAAGGGAAGAAAAGATTTTGAGAAATACCTTGTCTGAGACACTTAATACAAAGCCTTTGGACAAGACATCCCTGACTCTAGAATAGGGGTGGGCAATAATTTGATGGTGGTTCACTCCAAGAATTTCTAAAGTGGACAAGGGCTGCACATGTCCATGATATTAATGGAGGAGGTGCAGAGTCTGGGATGGAGGTTGACTGCAGAAGGGAGCTGTAAACTGGCCAGTGGGGGCTGGGATATTTTGCAAAGGGTTGATAGCACACAAAGCTTACCCCTCCCTTCTGGCATCTGGAGCAGAGAGCTGCAGGGAGCCACTTAAAGCAGCAGCTGCCTGCTCTGTGCCTGGGGTGATCTGCAGACTGGATCCAGTAGCTTAATGGGCTAGTTCTAGCCCGCAGGCTGTATTTTGACCACCCCGTGCTATATTTACAAGGTTAGCAATTTAAGAGCTGTCTAGGACATGACTTAGTTTTCGCATAAGTAAGAGTGCCATAAACAGAAATTACAGCTGCCATCGGGAACTGCATGCCAAAACTACCTATAGGATATTTATTACTTTTACTGTCATTATGCTTGTCAAATTCTCTTTAGAATTTGCATTATAGTCTTCAACAGAACCATCAAAAACTCCAAACATTGAATAAGTAAGAAAAAACAATTTGTTTCATTGAGGCAAGTTGTACGAACAAGTAATCAGAACAAATGTTTTCCCCTCAACTTATTATAAACATATTATTTATTGACATGAAAATAGATTACAGCATCTCTGAAATTATAACTGGATCTGTTTATACATTTCCCATGATGGTTTCTTGGCATATGGCATTTGATCAATTATTGTCATCCTCTTATTACTATTGATGGAAGAGCAAATTATCCAGAAATCAGCTCCTAGACTTTGTATATATTGCCCATTGGCATCTGTTATTCCATTGCAGACTGTGAATGTGTACAATTGCATTCTCTTGTTTAGATAGCACTTCCACTCCTTAAGTAAATGTATACAGAATACCCAGCAGGATATTCTTTACACACCATTATTCTCCAAACCCCACTGTAACCTCACATTAATCCATGTACTTTAGTAACACGAATACAGCATCAATTATGTAGTGCTCCACTTACTCTCAGTGGCTACTGGTGTTCTCTGTTTTTAACCACAGCTCTGTAACCATATTTCAAATATTCCAGCCCAGTTGAGGGAAGAGGAATAGACACAGATGGCACAACCTTGTCTGTGGAAATGATAAATGACTAAAAATGTGCTTGTTCATCTTGAAGACAACAATGGACATATATCAGTAATTCTGGAACTTGTGGGTAGACCTGGTAGGGGCAGCTTTGGAGAGTGTGATTAAGAAATGTCTTTTAATGAAAAAATCTGTGCTGCTGTGTTTTTTTGGTGAGAAAAATGTGCTAGTTACCCCATGGCATGGAATAGGAAAGTTCTCCCCAGTTGCATATGTGATGTGTCAAGTCCCCATCTATGACTCATAATTGTGTAACAGGTGTATTAAATGGAGCTTTTTGAAACTGAAAAGCTGCATTTGTGACCTAACCACTTTCATGACATCAAGGTTCTATTTTTAAACAGACCATGGCTTAGTGTAGCCTTTTCTATTTTGAAGGTTTTAGAGGATAAGCATCTCATTATTCAGATTAATCCACTTGTGCCAAAAGTAGCATTTTCCTGGGATGATAGTTGTTGCCATAAAATAAACTTGTTTTGGTGTTTGGTTTTGTTTTTTGCAGTTCATTTCTAAGTTAATATGTATGGTTTGTAATATTAATTGTATGTGTTGTTGGGGGAAGAGGAGAAATTGCCACTGACTGCACTCAGCATTCACAAATGTCTACATTCCCTTGGTAGGGAGCTAAGGGTAAATACCCAGCCTACTGTTTTAAGCTATGTAAATATCATTCCAAGGAATGGAGATGAGAGAACATGGTTAAGACTTGTATTTTTGGAACTGCAGTTTTTCTTTAATAGTCTCCAAGTTAATATGTACATCTAATCCTGATAATCCACAAAAGGAAGTTAATCTGCATTCATATGGCTGAATTATGTTTATTTGAATCATATGGGATCCAAATCAACTCCCAACCCCCACCCCTCATGAATCATCATCAGGTTTGGAATCTGTGCAACCCCAGCAGAGTCCTCTGCAACTTGAGATAATTAGATAACTGATGACAATAGAAGTTTGTTATCCTCTGGGCCAGCCACTAAATGGAAGTTCAGATATTTGTGACAGCTGAGGAATGCTGGGGCTCTGAAACCTTGGGTCTATGAGGCCGGGAAGGCCATACAGATCCTTTGGTCCTTCTGCCAGTCTTTCTCCTTCTCTTTCTTAATCCATATTTTTTCAGTCTTCGGGCTCAGCTCCTGACCCTTCTCCATCTCAAATCAGGTTGTTCTTCTTTTCCTTTTCCATGCTGCCAAGGAGTCTGCAAGGTATGTTGAGAATACAGTTGAGAGGGTCTCAGTGCTCTCAGTGTCTGTATAATGAGGGGCTGGAACATGCATAGCGCAGATGGACTTTGTGGAGAACTTAGTAGACAAACTAAGTCTCTCTATCAAAACTGCTTTTGAACATGCTCACAGGGTCATAACCTGGCCAAATATGAGCTATTCCCTCCCCTACCCCACAAGTCAGGCTACAGAGATACCTGCCTACCAAATGTCAAGTCCCTGCTCAGTTTCTCGCTGAAGTTCACCCAATGCCACCTTCTCCTTAAAAGGAAGCCCAAAAGTAGTTACTCACGATAGAAGATTTGAACCCCGAAAGTACCTGGAAAAGACATTATCTAAAACAGGTTTTCATAAGTGAAGATGATAAGCATGTTTACCTTTAGACATTGGTATCACTTCTGTTTATAAATAAGTAATTGTTTAGGTGAGCTTTTGTGGAACAGACCCACTTTACCAGACAGATCTCCTAGAGCTAGAAGGGGCCTTAGGAGGTCATCTAGTTCAGTCCCCTGCTCTCTTGGCAGTGCTAAGCACCATCCCTGGCATCTATTTGCCCCAATACCTAAATGGCCTCCTCAAGGATTGAGCTCCCAACCCTGGGTTTAGTAGGCCAATGCTCAAATCACTGAGCTACCCAAACAAGTACATGGGAGTGTCAGACATTAATGAGGTCTTGATTTTGTACTGTTCATATGGTGGTAACTAACTTCAAGATCCCAATGCCATGCATTTATCTATGCATGAGTCTTGTTCCTAAGCAGAACCCTATTCACAGGGCTCCACCTTTGTGGTTTAGCTGTCAGGACCAGGGACTTAGCTTCTATGCTAAATAGGGAAGCAACCACGTTTTCAGTGTTTGGAGAAAACAGCAGGTTTTGAGACCTACCTTAATTCAAAGTTAAAAGAGATTTCAAGCTGTTCAGGTAAAGAGGTTATCTATATACACCTAGGTTTAAAGGCATCTATGCTGCTCATTGCTGTTTATAAGCATACTCCTAATAGTGAATTAGTATTTATGGACTGCCTATGTGCATTTGTTTGGTAAGTAATTCCATAAATAAATGTAGAGAAGAGTCCAGCACATTGGGCTCTACAGGACAAGTTCTGAGGTTCACTCAGATAGCCTTATAGAGGAAGCTGTTTGGGACAGGGACGGTCTGTTTTCACGCTTTTTGTGCAGTATCTAGCACAGTAGTATCCTGGACTGACAGAAGCTATAGCAATGCAAGTGGACTCCTTTTGGAAGTTGAAGGGCGATGTGTTTGTCTTGATTGAAAAAAACTAAGAATTCCAAAGCACGTGATACATGTATATTATGAACTGGGGTCTGACTTCCTCAATTTCTGCATTCACTAGCAGGAACAGCATAATACATTTATAGCAGCCAGGGTCCATAGCCTGGGAAGGAGTCTTCTTCGTCCTATATGGTTACTTCTAACATGCCACTCAACCCATCCCTCTGCCCAGGATGTCACGTCTGCTGCATGCCTCCTGATACTAGTCTGTGGTTTTGATTCAGAACCGCTTCATGGGGATGTGGGCCACTAAGGCTACGTCTACACGTAAAGCCTACATCGAAGTAGCTTATTTCAATGTAGTGACATCGAAATAGGCTATTTCGATGAATAACGTCTACACGTCCTCCAGGGCTGGCAACGTCGACGTTCAACATCGACGTTGCACAGCACCACATCGAAATACGCGCTGCAAGGGAACATCTACACGCCAAAGTAGCACACATCAAAATAAGGGTGCCAGGCACAGCTGCAGACAGGGTCACAGGGCGGACTCAACAGCAAGCCACTCCCTTAAAGGGCCCCTTCCAGACACAGTTGCACTAAACAACACAAGATCCACATAGCCGACAACTGGTTGCAGACCCTGTGCAGGCAGCATGGATCCCCAGCTGCAGCAGCAGCAGCCAGAAGCCCTAGGCTAAGGGCTGCTGCCCACGGTGACCATAGAGCCCCACAGGGGCTGGAGAGAGAGCATCTCTCAACCCCTCAGCTGATGTCCGCCATGGCGGACCCCGCTATTTCGATGTTGCGGGACGTGGATTGGCTACACGTGCCCTACTTTGATGTTCAACTTCGAAGTAGGGCGCTATTCCCATCCCCTCATGGGGTTAGTGGCTTCGACATCTCGCCGCCTAACATCGATGTTAACATCGAAATAGCGCCCAACACGTGTAGCCGTGACGGGCACTATTTCAAAGTTAGTGCCGCTACTTCGAAGTAGCGTGCACGTGTAGACACGGCTTAAGTCACTAGCACAATAATTTGCAGCATTAAAATACCTCCCCCTCATGCATGGATCCTTTTGTGTTCTGTGAGCAGTACAGCAAAAGGTATTAGTAGCTGCCATAATAGCACACACTGACAGACAGTGCTGTTCCATATTTCTGTAAGTGTACATCTTCTATAAAACAATTGGATTAGTCTCTTAGTAGCAAAGAGGTTTCTTTACAGTAAAAATCTTGCCATTGTCATAGTACCTATTTTATTCTTCACATGTCAGTGTTTAGATTGTTTATGCAAGGTCACTGCTAATTGTTTGTCTAAATTTATCCTCCTCACCTGGGAAAACTAATCCTGGGGTGGGTGCATCAGTATTCAAAATTCTGCAAATAAATGCTGTTGATAAGGTTTTTAACCCAGCTCATGAGAGTACAATCACAGACACAGAAGCTCAATAGGCTTAGTGCCTCCAGCATAAAATACAATTTCTGGCTCATCAAGTTTTATTGATAAAACACAGATGTAGTTATATTATAAGACTTTTGAATCCAATTTTCAAGGGGAAAAATGAAATTGGCTTTTTTGCATAATCTTTATTATATTCTTATTGGATAAGTGATTGTTTCAGATATGTTTAAATGGTCCAGGATTAGAGGATGTCAATTTTCCTTCCCACAGCACATGCAACATCAAGTCTTTCATAGCTACTGTAGAGGTCCGAATGTGACATTTCATAGAAAAATCTTTCTTTACAATCCATACAAAGGCTGGAACTAAAAATTAAGTATTTGAGGTAAAAGAGAATATGTTGCTTCCTTCTTCAAATAGAAACTCTAACACACCATTATTTCATGAGTAATTGGGCTTTTTAGTTATCCACCATGGGTACATAACACATGGACTAAAACAAATAACGAAATATTAGTAATGCACTTGATTAAGTATTGTTTTACAGTAGCATTACTACACATCTTTCACAGTACACTTCAGACATCATTTAAGATGACTATTACAAGTTCTAAAATGGATTTCAGACAGCCACTAACTAGAAAGCTGTGAAAGAGTGGATTCTTTACTAGATTGGATATGGATTCTCTCATAGCTGGGTACAGTGGCTCTTTTACCATTTGTGCACACTGTAGATGGCCACATGGGTTCTTCAGTCACCTCCTTTCCTGGAACTTTGCCCTCTGGCCAAGTCATGAGTTAAATCCATTCAAGCCAGGGTATTTCAGTGTTAATCAAGAAGTGAAAACAGCAGGACAGTGCTTTTGTACTCAAGACTTATCTTCATGCCACCCCAGCTTTTTTGATCAGTCTTTCTGCCACTGGACATCCTGTCCAGGTCCATCAAGAGGCTCATGAAGGCTGCAAGTTATTTCAGATGCTTGGATCAAGCCAGGCTTTCCTCAGAGTTAAAAAGGGATCTGCTTTCCTACCTCCTCCTGCTCAAAACTGAAATAATTCAGCCTCTTTCCAAATACTATAGTTATACAAAGCTACCCGAGTACATCAGCCATCCAACCAGTTTTTGAAACCTCACAGAGCCCTTTGGCAACAACCTGGATCCATTTGTCAACTAACCAATTCTCACACAACTCTTAATCATTCTCCCCTTCTCTGCAGGGAAACACCTCCTCCACCCCGAAACGTCCTAGGACTTCAACAACTAGATCACTTTCTATTTTACCTATTGCAAGTAACCATTGCATAAATTAAGCCTGCTCCCACACCTCATCAGGAGTAGCTCCATGCAATTTTCCCCAGCTGCACTATATCACCACGTTAAAGTCTACATCCTACTGCTGCCAAACCCTCAGTCTTTCATGGTTTCTTTCACCTGGCAGTTATTATTCCAAGGATTTGGAAGTCAAATTCTTCCCCCATTTTTAACTTTAAAACAGTACTTGCTTCAGAGTGGCTACAGTATAAGTACTGAGGGCAGAATCTGATTTAACAGGAAAGTTAAGTTATATGCTTAACAGGAAAGTTAAATTAGCTACAGTGGATAGGTTTTTCTTAGTTTTATATTTTTCCTCTATCAAAATGCTTCTAAACTGCAACAAAATTATAATCCAAAAGCCAATTTCTGGCTAGATATAGATACATAACATAAAGCCAATAGCATTAAAAACACTGCACTAATCATGAATTTAGTCACAGGTTTTTGGTAACTGAATTTTGGAAGTGAGAGCAGGTTAGGTAGCTCATTGGAAAAAAATATTCTGAGACCCATGAAACAAAAGTAGAAGTAGACATTTCATTTTTCTAATGATTAGATTAAGTAGACAGTTTGCTTAGTATTTCCTTTGTAATTAGGGTTGCCAGCTTTCCTGGCTGGATGGACCAGGTGCTATTCATGATAACTAACAGTGTTTGACATGTGTGGTGGGTGAAAATTAACAACCTCACTGATCATGGACATAGGAGAAAAGCATATAATCCAAAATGGAATAATATTTTATTCAACTTTGTCTTAGAATATGGTTTTGGGGTGGTAGTGGAATCAGATTTGCATAAGGGGCATATATTTATCTAAAATAAACCAACTCATAGTAAATAGAGAACACTTTGTCCTGTGTAGAGTAATTTGGTTCAATATATTTAGTAATAGATTCATTCATCTGCATTTGTCTGGTCAATACTTCAAATGCTCCCAGTGTGGAAATCAAGGTAGGCTAATCTCCTTGTAAAAGCAAAAGTGCTTATCGGGAACAAAAATTGATCCTACTCATCCTAGCTACCAGTGTCTATCTTCAACAGACTTTACAAATGCTAGAAGGTTACAGTAATTTACTTATTTCCCTTCCCTCTCACCTCTTTTAAATGTAACTGTCTTTAAGCTAAGTAATAAATAGAGATGGGCTAAAGCCGAGATACCCAGCTATGTAAGATACTGCCAAATTACCTCCGAATAATTGGCCATGGCAACCTACTGCTTATCCCAGAAAAGGAAAGATCAGGTGTTACATTCATTTGCTCTAAGCAATATCTCTAGAAAAGAGTTAGGGGAGAGACACACTGTTTCCAATGTTAATAGTTAAAAATACTATACTTTTCTGCATGGCCTGCATTGCCTCACAGTACAATAAAAAGAGTTTTCATAACAAATATATCCAGAGGCATTTTTAACGCAACAGTTAATAAGTGCAATGCCCTTAACAAGTTCTCTTGAGAATAAAATTGGTTGTACAAATAAAATTGAAACTTGGATTGAAAGGACTGATAACATTTTCAACAGCAGATGTCAATGAGCTCCATATTCCAGGAATATATCCACTAAGATATATGACGATTAGCATCTTAAAACCAATTTTATGATAATGTGCTGACCAGCTTAATTTGGTCTGATATTTCATCAGTTAAGCAAAAAATATTGATACCAGAAATACTAAGGTATGATATTAAGAAGTGTAGATTTCCCTGGTATATGTCTATGGGATTAAAATACCATTTAAAGATGAGAATCCGAAATCAAAGTGGCATCAGAAATTTTACAAAATGCTCTCGGTCTAAACAGATGTGATGAACTGTAATACAGACGACTGAAGAGCCAAAAATCCACAGTTTCTTTAAAAACTAGCATAAAAAGTTGAATCAAGATGCATATAAATATGTTTTTGTGTCATGATCTGTTCTAATGTTCTAAACCCATGGTGATATACACCATCCAAAACCACTGGTCAGATTGTACTGACCCTCTGGACACAATGTAAGCTACAGAATGACTATTTAAATCCGGATCTAGTCTCAACTACTGATTTTTTTAATTACAGAAAAAGTGGACAGCAAGAACCTCCTCAGACAGAAATAATTAATTAATTTGTCAGTCAAATATGCAAAAGTGAAAATATAGATGTAGGTTTTGAGATGGTCAAATATATTAGACCTGTGAGAACATGAATTTTCTGTACAATGAAGTTCTGAGAATCCATTTCAGATGGCTCTTCTTGCAAAGCCAATATATTAAATTTATAAATTATTTTATAGTTGTAAAATGGTGTGCAGCTTACAATTATTCAGGTTCTTTTGTCATTAATGACACTTATAAATGGGACTGCTGATGAGGGTGGAGGGGCAGGAGTGGTGGTGTACGGAGCCCCAGGCCTTTTAAATTGCCACCAGAGCGCTGCCTGGAGAGGTGTGACAGCCTGGCAGCATGCTCCAAGCATCACTGAGGGATGGTGGGGGAGGTGGTGCTGAAGGCTGGCTGGCCTGAGCCCTGCCCCTTCTGACTGAGGCTCCATCCAGCAGCCTGGTGAGTCTGTCAGTCCTCCTGCCTCTAAACAATCAGATATGAGACCTAAAATGAGGATCCTTGCAAACTGTCAAAAATTAGTTACAATCACTCTGTGACTGGCAATAGTAACAGAGAGGAAGCCATGCTAGTCTATACACTACCAAAACAAAAAGCAGTCAAGTAGCACTTTAAAGACTAGCAAAATAGTTATTAGGTGAGCTTCCGTGGGACAGACCCACTTCTTCAGACCATAGCCAGACCAGAACAGACTCAATATTTAAGGCACAGAGAACCAAAAACAGTAAGCAGGAAGGATTTTCTGATCTACCTCTCCCCCTAGCTTAGTGTCATCCACAAACTTGCTGAGGGTGCAATCCAACCCCTCATCCATGTCATTGATAAATATGTTGAACAGAACAGGATCCAAACATTTTCTTTTTTTAAACAATGCCTTTCTCGTGTGGGGCTTGAATCCAGAATGCTCGTTAAAGCACCATCACCCATTTGAACGGAAACATTTATATCTCAAGGAAGGACCAGACATAGGTCAAGATTTACAGTTTGAGCTGTCACTTTATCAGGTTTGAGCAGGTGGCAGCAGTAAGAAATCAGTCCCAAGAGGAGTAAAAAGCAGACATAGATGAAAGAGTAAAAGTGATAAGTGATGGGCAAAACTACAAGCCATGGGAGACAAATATGTTAAGCTAAAGCATGAAATCAAGTCTTGGCTCTTTATAATGAAGCAATACCACTGGGGGTACTATTATATTAGTAGCCAGAGGACACAATCTATTTAAATATCAGGTTCTCCTACTGTAAAATACGTTACCCTAACAGATGTGAAAATCTCAGTACTTTGTAATAAGTCTCTAGGTGATTTGAATGTATAATATATAAATACAAGAGACTGTGGAAAAAGAAAAAAAAGAGAAGATGAAAAACTACTATGACAAAACAATAAGCAAAGGAGTTATATGTAAAATGAGCAGAAAATTTTAGCAATCCAGAGTACATAGGCCAATTGCTAGGCTGTATGTGAGATGAGTAAACATTGGAGCTACGTGTACACGTGAACACTACATCGAAGTAGCTTATTTAAATGTAGCGACATCAAAATAGGCTATTTCGATGAATAACGTCCACATATCCTCCAGGGCTGGCAACGTCGATGTTCAACTTCGACATTGGGCAGCACCACATCGAAATAGGCACTGCAAGGGAACGTCTACATGCCAAAGTAGCACACATCGAAATAAGGGTGCCAGGAACAGCTGCAGACAGGGTCACAGGGCGGACTAGCGCTTCCAGGGCAACAGCTAGCCACTCCCTTAAAGGGCCCCTCCCAGACACACGCAGCCTGCACAGCACGCAGTCTGCAGAGCCATAGGCACGCACACCTCAAGCGACGCAGTCATGGAACCCCAGCAGCAGCAGCAGCAGCAGCCAGAGGTCTACACAGATCATTGTCTTCTGTTCTCCTTCTCTGGGGCACCTGGCATTGGCCACCGTCGGCAGATGGGATGCTGGGCTGGATGGACCTTTGGTCTGACCCAGTATGGCCATTCTTATGTTCTTATGATGCCATGCAGGAGGCAGCTGAGCACCTCCTTGCCACAGAGGGGGAGCTGCCCGCAGGGGAGGAGGACTCAACCCCCAACCCTGCAGCACCCTACCGCCCCCCCCGCCGCACACGCCTCCAGCTGTGGAACTACCCCACCAGCACCGACTGGTGGGAGCAGCTGGTGCTCGGAGAGTGGGACGATGACCGCTGGCTCCAGAACTTTCGGATGAGCTGGCAGACATTTCTGGAGCTATGCCAGTGACTCATCCCCGCACTGAGGCACCAGGACACCGCCATGTGGTGTGCCCTCCCAGTGGAGAAACAGGTCGGCATCGCTGTCTGGAAGCTGGCCACTCCAGACAGCTACCGATCCGTGGGCCAGCAGTTTGGCATTGGCAAGGCCACCATCGGGGCTGTCTTCATGGAGGTAAGAGGACCCATGGAGGAGGTGGGGAGGCAGCCCTGGCAGGGGAGGGCCACACACACCCTGCACAGCCCTCATTGGTACTCTCCCATGTGCTTCCCCCCCAGGTCGTCCGTGCCATCAATGCCCCGCTCCTCCACAGGCTTGTGAAGCTTGGGGACCCAGATGCCGCCATCACGGGCTTTGCCACCCTGGGCTTCCACAATTGCTTCGGGTCTCTGGATGGGACTCACATCCCCATCCGCACCCCGGAACACAGTGGAAGATGCTACATAAACAGGAAGGGCTACCACTCAGTGGTCCTCCAGGCCTTGGTGGACAGCCAGGGCCATTTTCTGGACATTTATGTGGGCTGGTCTGGCAGCACCCACGATGCCCGGGTATTCTGGAACTCGGGCCTGTGCCGCCAGCTGGAGGCGGGGACCTACATCCCCCAGCAGGAGATCCCTGTGGGGGACACAACCATGCCCCTCTGCGTCATCACAGATGTGGCATACCCCCTCCGGCCCTGGCTTATGCACACATACACGGGCCATCTGTCAGCCAGCCAGGAGCGCTTCAACCAGTGCCTGAACCACGCGTGCCAGGTGGTGGAGCGCACATTTGGCTGCCTCAAAGGGCACTGGAGGTGTCTCCTCACCCGCCTTGATGCAGGCCTCACCAACATCCCCCAGATTGTGGGTGCGTGCAGCGCCCTACACAACCTGGTGGAGAGCAAGGGGGAGGCCTTCTTTCAGGGCTGGGCTGTGGAGGCCAGCAGGGTCGATGTGCAGCCACCCGCTGCCCCCAGTCGCCAGGTGGACCCTGAAGGGACCTGGGTCCGGGAGGCCCTGCGGGCCCACTTCGATGAGGCCGTGGGGTGAACGCTGGCAGGCCCCCCACTACACTCCCCCCATCCTCCACAACACTCCCTGCCCCTACGCCCACACCACAGAGCACCCAAGAGCACACCCCCGCACTTTTCTTGTAAAAATAAAAGCAGACAGTTGTTTGTCAACTCAAACATCTTTACTAGAACTCTTCTTCTTATTATTATTATTATTATGAACAAGACAAACTATGTACAGGGGAAATCTAAGTGATAAATATATATACATTATAAAAATAGGGATAACATGAAAGGGGAAGACAAGGAAGGGGAGAACTATTTACATGGGGGGGTAAGGATCAGCATAATAACGGGTCAAATATACAAACTATTTACAACAAAATAACAATAAACTGGGGAGAATATATACAAAGGGGGAGGGGAGGGGCACATCCTGGGCTCCACGCCCCTACAGTCCAGCGCTGGGGGTAGGCGGCCGGGATCCCTGCTTCGGCTGCAGCCCTGGACGGGGCTGGCTGGGGGCCGGGCGGACCGGGAGATACGGCCGGCGAGTGTCAGCTAGCCCCAGGTCCCCCTTGGCGGAATGGCCCTAGGTGGTGGGTGGTGGTGCGACGGCGGACGGCGCAGCGGCTGGAGCAGCGGGTGGGGCAGCAGGTGGAGCAGGCAGGGTGGGCGCTGAGACGGCAGGTGCGGCCGGGGGGGCCAGGGAGTCTGAGATGCGGTTGAGGGTCCGCATGTAGGTGCCCCATGCCTCCTGGCGCCAGGCCAGCGCCCACTCCTGCAGCTGGAGGCGGCATTCCTCCACCTGCAGCCGCTGCTCGGCAACCTCCAGCTGCTGACGGTGGAGGGCCAGCACCTGGGGGTCCGTTGCCGTCGGCTGCTGGTGCTGGGTCTGCCGTCTTCCCCGCCGTGGGGCCAGTTGGTCCTCCACTGACGGGCTGGCCTGCAAAGATGGCCCCGGAGGGCTTTCCAGTACCACTGATGCCTTGCCGGCGCTCTCCGGTCCTTCTGATGATGCGGCTGCGGAACACAGGAGGGGGGGAAAAGAGTGGAGACAGCCGTTAGTGTGGGCCCTGAGCCATGGCCCTTGTCCCCCCACCCCTCTGCTGCAGGTTCCCCATCCCCGGGAGATGCTGCTGTGATGGGGTTCAGGGGTCCCCCTGCACTGCATCCCGTCCGCTGCCAGGACTGACTCTGACTCAGCAGGTATGACAGGAGGTTTATTAGGCAACAGATGCCCAGTTTCTCCCAGAAGCGACAGTACAACAGTCAGAGACAGTCCTTCCAACCCGTCCTGCAGAGAAGACCCCCGAGGGGTGCCCCTCTGGGGTGTAGCTTTCCCCCTTCTCAGGCTGGCTGCCTTCTAGCTCTCCCTTCCCCTAGCCTCTAACTGCCCCCCCGATTCAAACCCAGCTCGGCTCCTCCCTCCTCTTTGTTCAGGGCAGAGGTGTAACCTGCCAGTTGTAGCCCCAGGATCATCCCTAGCCACTGGGAGCTGTTCAGCTTGTTTCTCATATCTAGCCTGAGTCTCGCATTTGCACTCCCCCCACTCCTTCACATGCTGCTGCTGCTGCTGGGTGTGTCCCCCCCCAGGGGACCCTAGAGGTTCCGCTCCCCCCAGCCTCAGAGATGGGGCATGGCACTGTCATGCTTCGGGGGGGGGCAGGGGCTGATGCACTCTTCTAAGGGACATGCCACTGCTGTCCTTGGGGCCATGGTCATCTGGGCATGTGGAGGGCCCTGGTCATATCTATTACCCCCACCCCTCAACCCTGGGGGTGTGCACCAGGGGGTGTACATACCAGACGGTCCACTCCCACAGTCGAGGGACACCCAGTGGGCGGACGCCTGGCTGGAGCTCCTGGATGGGAGGATGATGTGGAGGCCAGCGTCACTGGAGGAGGAATCCCTCTCCTCCTCCGGTGCCCCGGGGGTGGGCTCCTGGGAGGGGGGCCCAGGGTGCGGGGCTTGCCTCCGGGGTGGACTCCGCCTCCGGGGCCTGCTGGGGCTCCTCAGCCGAGGTATCAAGAGTGGCCAGAGGGGAGGAGGTGTGCCAGGATGTCCCTGAGCTCCCTGTAAAAGGGGCAAGTGACGGGGGCGGCCCCAGATCAGACAGCTGCATCCCGGGCCTGGGCGTAACCCTGCCACAGTTCCTTCACTTTACTCCGGATATGATCCGGAGCGTGGGCAGGGTGACCCCAGGCGGCCAGGCCCTCGGCCAACTGAGCGAACGCATCCGCGTTCCGCCTCTTGCTCCCCATTACCTGGAGCACCTCCTCCTTGCTCCAGAGCCCCAGCAGGTCCCGAAGCTCAGCCTCCGTCCAGGAGGGGCCCCGCTGCTGCTTCCCTGCCTGGCTGCTGGGCTGGGAGCCCTGGCTTCCCTCGGGGGGGGTCCCCTGGGGGCGCTTGGGGGGCTGCGGTGCGGCCATCGCAGCTGGGTGGGTGTCTGTAGCTGGCTGAGGGACGTGCAGGCTGGCCGCGTGTCTGGGCTGCCGCCTGCACATTCTCTCAGCTTCCTGCACAGGAATGGAGGGGGCGGGCAGCTTTAAGGGGCCGCTCCACGCGGCCACCATTGAGCTGAGGGGCTGGAGAGAGCGTCTCTCAACCCCTCAGCTGATGGCCGCCATGGAGGACCCCACAATTTCGATGTTGCAGGATGTACAACGACTACATGTTCCCTACTTCGATGTTGAATGTCGAAGTAGTGTGCTATTCCCATCCCCTCATGGGGTTAGCGACTTCGACGTCTCGCCACCTAACGTCAATGTTAACTTCAAAATAGCGCCCAACACGTGTAGTTGGCGCCGCTACTTCGAAGTAGCTTGCATGTATAGACACAGCTTGGAAGGGTGAAGATGAAAATCTGGGGCCCAACCAATATTAATGATTCAGAATCAGCAAAACTGTTGATTCATGGATTAAGTCAGATTATTGTTATATTAAATAAGAGGTGAATGTCATCTTAAAATGTAGAAGACTGAGATATAACATTTGTCATTTCCAAGTTTCATTTATGAGACTGCAAGCTCTTTCAGCCAGGCCAGGGATTGTCCATTGTCAAAAGGGATTGTCCATTCTGAATGATGGAATCCAATGTGTATGGAAGTCTTTTTATGGAAGTCAGAGTAAAAACCATAAAGAGTAATGCTAGGAATACAACAAGGAGTTTGGTGGCACCTGAATGACTGACAATTTTATGGCAAATGCTTTCCTGAGTTGCAACCCACATCATCAAATCTGATTGCATGAAGCTTTCTTGAACTGTAAATTTTTGAGGTAAAAAAGGAACAAAGAATGTTAAACAGCCAAAAAACTTTCTTCAGTAAATCAGGGTTGGCAACCAAATTAGCAAAAACAGACATTTTTTCCAATCTGGTAAAAAAAAAATCAATAATTCAAGAGCTGCAATGCATGTGAATGAAATGGTCCTTAAATAATGTCAAACCATACTTTTTGTAACCCCTGTTTTAAGAACATTGAACACACAATGATTTGTAATGCAATACACATTTGCTTCAGGACATTCACAAACTTTTTACGTATTCTATTTCCTTACACTTTCCATGTGTGTTTGTACCACTTTATTCCTGACTTTCATTTAGAAACTTCTTTCTCGCTGGAGGATGCTAGGGGTAGTTATTCAATGTTTCGAGATCACATATATTTTGCTATTTGTATATGAATTGTTCATTTTGGGGCTTGTAGATGTTCACCGTTTATAGAAAATCAAGTCAAAACTGCATGAAAAAAATGCACCCCGTTTTCCCATTTATCTGCAGACATCCTTATGTTTACTCTCCACTTTTTTTCCCAAATTATTGGTTACTTGAGTCACATGGCGCTTCTCTGCACCCAGTTGGGATGAGTCAAACTCAAAGAAAGCTTTTGAAATGGTCGCAATACCTTACCACAAGTATTTCTGCAAGTGTTTAACACATTCTTTCCATTACATTACTTGCTTCATCACACACTTGGTGCAGTATTATATGCACAAAGCCCACAAAAGATAAGGTCATTATTTTTAATACTTCAGTGTGTACTTTATTTCTGGTTTAGAACTTGGTAAATATGCAGCAGAGAAGAATTATAAAGAAAGTTAAAACAACTGACAGAGGGAATAAACAGATGCTGGCATCTCTGGCTAACAATCTTTATTCCTTCTTGAGCAGGGGCCTTGATGCCTAACTTATGCCTTGGCCTTGGTGAGCTTCAAACCAGGGGCAGATAGGTGCACTCAGAGAGGTGGAAAACACCCACCCCCAAACAAAATATTTATCATGTATCTTTGTTGGCTGATTTTTAGAGGGAATTCCTGGCTGTGGATCACAAATGGATAGGTACCTCCCTACAGTCATGACTTAGGCTTTGAACTCTGAGAGTGTTGAGGTTTAGAATAAACCCCCCTTGCTAGTCTCTCACTCGGACTAGTTTAAGGAGCTTCTCAGCTCACATGTGTCTTTTGTGGATTCTGTGCTTAAGCAATTCTTTTGTACCGTCTAGTGCCAAATTCAAGCTTTTTTAGATCCCAATGATTTTTTTTTTGCAGTGCACCTGAAAGTTCGGTGTCATATGTAGGTCGGACTTAAAACCATCTGGACTGGCTAGCCTGAAAGAAGTGAAACTATGTAACAAAAATTCTATCCATTATTTGCCCATAAAGGAATACCAGGTGATTTTTAAGGTAGGACATCAGTGGCAACTGTGCTTGCATCCACACTAGAGAGTTTTGTAGAAAAAACTGGGGTTTGTCAACAAAACTTGCAGAGCATCTACACAGCAAAGGTGTTTTGTCAACAAAAGCTGACAACAAAAGAGCTGTATAGACTCTCTGAGGTGTCCTTTTGTCAACAGAGTGTAGACATAGCCAGTGAGTACTATTCACACACTCTGAAACTCCTCACGGCTCCCAAACTTATTTTTACATTTGTAAATGAAGACTGCTTTGTTTCTGATGTCAATCTATGACAAATGTTTTACCTTTTCCAGATTTTTTCTTCATGATGAAAAAGACAAAATTTCACATCTTGAAAATAAAACTTTTTAAAAGGTCAATTTGAAAAAAAAAACACTTTTACAAATCGCTTTTTTTGGGCCAACATTGGTAAGCAAATGTGCAAAATATTGGTTTTTTTGGTTTTTTTTTGTTTGTTTTTGTTTCTTTCGTTGAAAAAGGTCTACACATGTGCTTTTTGTTGATCTGTGTCTCAGCGGAGGTACTTTTTACATAAGGTAACACATTATAGTATAGAAATGGAAAAGAACTTCTGCACATTCTCTGCATGGATAATGCCCCCTTACAGTCCTAGTTTTGGTAGTAAGAACTGTTAAAGGACAGGTCTTTCTTATGTTGGTAAGCCTTCTCCCATCTTTCTAAACAGTAGTGGTCAATTGAGAATGACAAATAATGAGAGAAATTATTCACATGCATTCAGTGACTTTTAAACAGAAATTCACTTTCATCATGATTGTATCCTTTGTCGTTCACCTTTTGCAATCATTCATGTGAGTAAAATTTAGTTAATACGAATGTTTGTTGAAAGTATATTTTGAGCTGTAGCCAAGATCCATGTAATAACAGAGTGAATTTTGTTTTGAGCAAATAAATCATTTGAGGCAGAAGATGTGGCTTATTAAGGGTTAGCTCATGCAGTCATAGAACAACAATTCAAAGTGACTTAGGTGACCAGACAGACAACCATTTGAAAAGCCAGCCGTGTTTTTAAAAGAACAATATATGTTCACGTATACTATACTAAAGAAGCAACATTTGCTGGATAAGTGGTTGGGTAAGAATTATTTGCTCAACTCTAATGGTGAGTTTCCAAATCCCTCTTCCAGCCATTTGAGCAGAAAGAATTCAAATGAGACATACAGTGTGAAACAATTGGATATATTGGTTCTGTCCCTGGCAGCCTATCAGAACCAGCTTCCCCCATCTTTTAGAATAATCTAAAAATTGTACTGTTTTCTGTTACCTTCTTTACATTTTGAGAAAGGGATGCATGTATGTATGTATGTAAAATAAGACATAAATAGGCCAACAAAAAAGAGACAAGCGTACATTATCCACTCCTCTGTCTATTTATACTGAATCAAGCCTGACTTAGTATTCCTGGCTTGTGGCTGTAGCTCTTGGCATCTCAACTTTTAAGTGCATTTCCCAGTAATCTCCATGTATGCTGACAGATGTGCTGCAATACCTTACTTGCTACTGGCCACAAGGTTAATAGAGACTAGGGACTCTATCTTTATAAACTGGCAATAACAAACCCTGTGAACTGTTAATGCCCATTCTGTCCTATTTGCATAGTCATGACTCAGAGCTTCTATTAAAAGTAGCAAAGAATGGCTGTTCAGAAGTGTTTGAAAATACTGTAAACTATGTTGTTTTATGGAATTAGTTTGGACTAAGCCCATCTTTTACCAACTTTTATCGATACAGTTCTTTCATTTAGCAGCTTCCTTTTTCTTCTTCTATCATTTCTTATTCCTCAATCCTTCTATCTTTATCTGATATTATTTAGTCATGAGGTATCTCTTTGTTTGCTGCCATACAAGTGTATAGTCTTGTAGGCTTGTTGTATTTGCCACAGAGCAAATGCTATTTCTCCAATTTCCATTGCAGTCTCATTTTCATCTCAACACCGCATTCCTCAGGAGCTAGTGAATACTTATTTTTTTCTTTGGAAATCAATGAGTGCATTTACTTCTTGCTATAGGTCCTTAGTTCTGCACATAGCTTTCAGTTTTCTCTATTCCTCTGCACATTGCACACATACTAAATTCATACAGAAGCTAAAACAAATGACATTGAAAGTAAAGACGGAAATATGCATGTGATTTTCTGGAAAAAATATTTCATTAACATTAATAGACAACTAGATTAGACTACAATAGTAGGGTTGTAATTGACTCCAGTGGACAATTGCTAATTATGACCTCAGTCCATTTGAATAGTAGAATATTTTGTGTCATTTGGTGTCGCTAATTTACATTATTTAATCCCCCTCTCACACGCACATGGTTCCAACCCTTATTGAGATCAATAGCGAATGAGTTCATAGACAGTTTTCTGAGGACAACTGGCCAGAATATTTAGACAGTCTTGACTTTGTGTTGGCTTATTCTAGTGTCTTACAGATTTCTCATTCCAAACCATGTGAAATACTGGTGCCCTGATACTAACCCTGGGTAAATTATCATAACCCTATTAAAGTTAATAGAGCTGTGACATTTTATATCTAGGTGTGTTTTATAATGTTGACTGTGATTATACTGCATGGAATATCTCCAAGTGCTCAACAAATCTATCAGATATCAAGGCCCAATGCCTCAGAAAATAATTTCAGTACCTAACAGACTGAATTCAAGAGGAGTTAGGTGCCTGAATGTGTACTGAGGATCTGAATGTAACTGTGCCTGGACTCTTCCCACTGTCTTGCACAAGGCTATGTCCCCTTTCTCCCCACAGTAGCATCCTGCCAGAGTTTCTTCCCTCCAACACAGGTAACTTTAAACACCAAAATTAAGTTCTTTTCCTCTGGATACAAAGGCACACCAGTTTATGGGCATTCCACATGGTATCTCTCCACTGGCACCCAGGTTTCAGCGGAGTATTTTTTCTGGCTGTCTAGCTTCACCTCGTAAACAAATACAGTAAACTCTTTCATACCCAGCATTCTGCAATCTGGAACTCTCAATTAACTAGAATTTTAGCCATAAGTAAATTTTAGTTACATTTTGCATAAGTACAGTATGTTGAAAGTAAATACAAATAAATGCAGGAAAGACAGTATAAGTTCACAATGTACAGTACTAGTGTTGTTGATAAAAAAAGTACTCTGCATACATGTTTGTTTGTTAATATCTAATCTTCTTTTTCTTTAGTGTTATGCATTGCTTGGTATACCTCTCCATTATCCAGAACATTTGAATATCCAGAACCTTCCCAGCCTGGGGCTGCCAGATTGGAAAGAGTTTATTGTACATCTGAGTGCTTCTACTTTGGTTTGCTCAACTTGAACCAGTTTTAGTAACCTTCCTTTTTCTCTTCCTCCTGTATCAACCAAACTGATCTCCTGAGAGTCAATTAGCTGCACCTGAATCTGGATTAGCACTATTAATCCTTGCCTCCTTCACAGAGACCAGGTCAGAAAAATCTGCTCTCTCACTTCATTTTCCTATGGCATACCCCAAAATTTGCTGTCTTTCATCGAAGTATGTCAAATACTTGTCTTGTAATAGGTCTAAAATGAACCTGTCTCCATGGTTAGAAGTACTCAGATTTTCCAAATTGGTAGTATAATGTCAAATTGCACTAGAAAAGCCAGACATGATAGGTAATGGAGAGGACAGGCATTGAAAATATAAAAATATACGAAGGGGAATTTTAAAAAATTATTTGATTAATTTGAAACCTACTCTTTCCTGTCACCAACACAACACCTCATAGGCATTTAACTGCATTGCTGCTTTCTAATATATTTATCCCATGACAGAACAGGAAAATTACCATTTGACTACTGTGATCAATTGCAGTCAAGCAATGCAGCTCAAAATTCACATATGCAATAGTGACTAGCAAGCCTGAAAGTAAATATTGTTGAAAAATGTTATCTAGCTATTATACTTGACAAATCTTAGATCTGTTTGAGGACATTGCTATAAAAGAGGCTAAATTTGCTGTATAAAGTAGAAGTCAAATAATTCAACTTCAGTATTAATAGTTCCTATTTAATTTGTGGTTAAGAGATCATTTAGAGTGAGTGTTTCCCTGTTTAGAGAGCCAAGATAGGGGTTGCATTTCACTTACATAATATTTGAAGGTTTAATTAGCATTTAAATGGTGCATCAATTTTGTTCTGGTCCTCAGAAAAGCGTAACTATAGAAGGGAAAAAACTAGGATATTCCCACATCTATGTATTTTATATTTGTGCAACTTTGATGGTTTTTAATGATGATTCAAGAGATCATTCTTGAAAAAGGGTAGACGCTAAATTGTATCTTTTTTTCCTCTAAGCTGATTGTTTTTAAAATGCATGTTTTCTTCTAATAGCTTTTACATTTTTCCATAAAAGAAAATCACATACCGTCAGTCATCCTTTCAGAGAAAGCCTTATGTTTTGTAAAAATATGCCCAATTTACAATACTATTTGTGCAGTGCTGCCAGTCTTTAAGATTTCATTATTCATCACAAAGTCAAATCTAATCCTTTCACTATTTGGTTTCTTCGCTACAACTGCAATTAATATGTCCTTGGTTTTGCTCTTATACGTGTCTTCCTTTTTATCAACATCTAACAGTGCTATACCTTGTGTGTTGCTACAGTTCTGCAACCATTTGCAATGAAATATCTTAAGCATATCTAAGTGACAGCCTCTGTGGTTGTAAAAATTGTGTTGTTCAGTTCTGTTGTAGCGCTTTCAGTATGCTTATCTGGCTTTGATACAATTATTCCTTCCACTGAAGTATTCATAACTAGTCATTCGGCATCAGCCTCCCCAGTTGGAAATCTGACTTGACCATTTGTTATTTCATAGTTGATGTACTGTGTGGAGGTCATTATACACTACTGAAGAAAAGCATGTACCATTTAGCAATCAGTCATGTATGGCTTTAATGGTAGCAATCATTTCAGTTCCATTTAGTATTAAAAGATATTGAATTTGTTGCCTCAGTGGTCCTGTAAATAACTACTCAGCAGTCCATTAAATAGTAAACACCAAAATGTCTGAAAGGATAGATCTGATTCTTAAAACATATGTCTTTAATTTACCATTATGATCTTTTAGCCCTTCTTTGTTAAATTGTCTGTGAGATTTGCACTGGAGATCTGATAACAATGTATTTTATCAGTCCTGGTATTTAGTGTTTGCTTGTTAACAAAGCTAATGACTCCCCATGGTGGTTATACCAATTTACGATTTTACTGTATAGATGGACTGATTTTTGCATTCAGAATCATAAAGATATCAAGGTAACGCATAAAATCTAGTAAAACTTAGAGCTGATATGCTGCTTCTATCAGACTAGAATTTCTTCCTGTAGCTGGTCTTGTGGTCGTGGCATTGGCATAGGATTCTAAAGGCCTGTGCTCAGCTCCTGATTCTGTACTAGATCTCCTGTGTAACCTTCAATAAGTCATTTGATTTCTCTGTACCTCCATTTTCAGTAAAATGGGGAGAATAATACCATCTCTCTCAAATTATGGTGGTCTATTTATATCGTAGGTCCCTGGGACTCTTACAAAATTAATACTAAGAGTTTGAGTCCCCGTTTGCATAGGTAGCTGTTCTAGCTCTCATCTAGGCCTGTACACTGAAAACAGTAGTGCAGCTATGGCAACACTGTCAGTGGCTGTCAGTGTTAGCAGCCCGGAGCACAAACCCGCAGAGTTCAGGCAGGTTACTACCAGGGATGCTAGCATGGGGCTATTACAGCAGCTGTGCATCTCATTGTAATTATGCTGCCATTTTGCATGGTTGCTCAAAGGAGAGTTAGAACCAGGATGTGTACATAAGCTGGGAATGACATCCCCAGCTCACAGTGCAGACATAGTCTTAGACCAACTCCTAATCTGTTCGCATAATGCCCATGAAAATGGGGCATCAATATTAACAGAGGACTCTATATGTTGTCAAAACACAAACAATCTCACCAGTAAGAAGATGACTATATGTTCTCCATCCTTTGCTTAGCCACAAGGGAACCTCATAGTAGCTTATGACAGGGCTGTAGCCTCCAGAGTTGCACAAATACTTGTAGGTTGTTTTTTTTTTTTGTTTAAGCTAATATAACAACAAAAAATGGTGTCATTATTTATCCAGATCAGCAGCACTTGGATGTTATTTATTACACTGTGATGGAAATAGATGATGTGGTAATAGTCTATTTGAATTCCCTATTATGAGAATTACATATACTTTGCTCTGTAATATAACCATTAGTTATAGATGTCTGTTCTATATTCAGTTAAAACACGTTTCTGATTTTGTCAGAGCTAGGCTTCTTGCTTTTAAAGCATCAATTTCCCAATGACCTGTCTTAAAAATCTCTATAGTGAGTAAACTAAACATTTTGTCTGTGTCTACACTAGCCCAAAACTTTGAAATGGCCATGCAAATGGCCATTTTGAAGTTTACTAATGAAGCGCTGAAATACATATTCAGCACTTCATTAGAATGCTGGCAGCCGCGGCACTTCGAAATTGACCCAGCTCGCCACAGCGTGGCTCGTCCAGATGGGGTTCCTTTTCGAAAGGATCCCGCCAAGTTCGAAATCTCCTTATTCCTATCAGCAGATATTGCCATGGCTGCTGCTATTCTAATGAGGTGCTGTATATGTATTTCAGTGCTTCATTAGTAAACTTCAAAATGGCCATTTGCATGGCCATTTTGAAGTTTTGGGCTAGTGTAGACATAGCCTTCATGTGTGTGAACAAGTCACGCTTTCTTCCTCTCTGTTCATTCCCATTGGGTCTCCAAGTCAGAAGATGTAACGCGGCGTCTGCGGGCTTACTGATGTCTGGACACACATGATAGATCCAGCTAAATTAATTTTATCTGTAACTAGACTTTAGCTCACCGTAATATTACAGATGGGGACCCAGAGAGTGAAAATGCATTAGTCATACTGTGCACCTCCTAAACTTTTGCCTCTATGTCTCAAGCCTCTTGGCTCACTAATATATTTAGGCACAGAACATCCAGACTTCTGACTATGGTCCCGATCCTTCATCTGCAGTTCCCTTAAAGTCACCGTGCACCTTTTCTCACAGCTGACCCCCACAACCCCAACCCTCTGCCCTTCCTCTTCCAGAATACTCTCCTTTAATAAAGAAAGAGAGAGAGAGAGAGAGAGAGAGAGATAAACTCAGGGTCATATATTATCTTTTGGGATGACAAACATCCACATTTAAATGTGCAGGTTCTGAGTAGCTTTTCCCATAGTCTGAAGATAAGGTTGAATTGTATAGTTATAAATAGTTGATTAACACTTAAATCCACCCACCTCGTGGGGTCCTAGAGCTCAGATTCCAAGCCAAGGCCAAATGTCTACAATGTAATTAAACATCCCCTTGGTCTGAGCCCAGATACAGGTTTTTAAATGCAGTGGAGAAGTATCCTAAGGCTCTGAGACCATACACATAAAATCAATATCAGCTATATCTGTGCTTGTTATTGTTTCCAAATTCCATTGGTTAAGAGAGAAGAGTGTGTGTGTGTGTGTGTGTGTGTGTGTGTGTGTGTGACTTAGTTCATTAAAAAACTGCTTGAAGAAAACATTATCTAGGTTCACTCCATGACTTTAATTTACTTGTTCTTTTTTCCCCTCATTAGGATTGGTTTGAGTGACATCAGTGCTGGAATCCCAATTTGAATCAGTAGCTGAGAGAGCTAGATAACCCCCAAAATTTAATGAACTGCCGGATATGCTTCTGTACCTCAAGTATTGAAGAAGAAATAGAAGAGAAAAGGAAAGATAATTATCACATGCTTCAGTCTCATTCATTCTCATTTACTCACTCTTTAAAATAAATATCTCATGCAAACTCAGTGCTTGTGGAAGGTGTCACATTGACAGATCTGGGCTATGACAGCCTCTGTCTATTCATAGAGCACAGGCTCCTATTTATTCCACAGAAGGTGTGGTACAGTGCAAACCAATTCCCCCTCACTTCTTCCATGACAAGTGAAGGTATCAGTACACTGTGGTCATCATTGTGATTTCAGCAGGGGTAGACCTGCCTATGCTAATTTGTACTTAGTGAGTTCAAACTGAGGCAGCTCATGTGGTAGCTACTTGACTACATTAATTTGGTCCTAGGCAAGAGTATACCACCTATGCTGCCATCTGTGATGTAGCAGCTTCACAGCTTTGATGCAAATAGCTCTACTAACAGAGTAAACTAGTGTGTGACGACTTGTGTTGCAATCCCTTATGGTGTAGCCATACCCTTCAACGGGACTTTGGAAGTGATGTGTCTCTGCTGTCTGTGAGGCTGTCAGGATTTGAGAACATTAATGAATGTTTCACACACAACCTCAATGGTTCAGCTCTGCAGGGGTTCCCTATCTAGTAATGTTTGTTCAGGACTGGTCAATACTGGCCTTGGGGAGTAATAACAGTAAGACAAGCAGGTCTGCCATGCAGTGGATCCACTTGTCAACGTTCTTCTGCAGGGAAGTCACCGTGGTAAGGTTAGGCAGTATAGGTGGTAGTCTGTAAAATGCTGAACTTAGCTGCCTGGGAGAGAATGTTTTTACACACAGCTCCAGGTTCTAAACAGGGCCCCCAACCACCCACATACTGCAAACACATTCCTCAAGCTTGGTGGGGCGGGGGTCATTCATTTTGCTTCTAGTGAATCAAGAGAAGTAATTGACAGAAATTCTCCAGTGGAAGGTGTTTTGTTTTGTTTTGTTTTGTTCCCCACTTGAGAAAGGTGATGCATCACAACTGAAATATTCCAACAATTCTATTTACATAAAAGTACCATGGAAAACAGGAAAGTTTCTGTCAGATCAGCCTGATTTCTTTCCTGCTTGCTGGTGCAGCTCCTCAGTAGCCTGCCAGTTGCATTGATGGGGAGACAAGAGCTTGGAGCACTAGGAACAGAAGCTTCTAGGTTACTGGGCTTCTTGGCTCCACAGCTTATCAGGCAGGCTGCCATTGAGACAGCTCTCCAGAGACATCAAGGCTACTAGCATTTCTGAAGCTTGCCAGGTGGAATGACTTCCCTGGAAGCCTTGAGAACTCTGGCTCCAAGCTTTTAATCGCATAGCCTCTTGGCAGCCTATGCTTCCAAGGTGTCCAGGGTTCCAGCTCCCTGGCACTCCACCTGGCAAGCTTCAGATGCTCCCAGTAGTGCTGGTCAGGGGAATCAGAGCCCCTAGTGCTTTCCTGGCAAAAGAGAATTTCAATATTTTGGTTTTTCACTTTATATTGGACTGAAACCAAACTTTGAAATGTCTAAATCCTCCATGCAACATAATTACCTTACCTTGCACAGCATGAATAGAGATGGTTTTGAGCCATGAAGTAATGACCTAGATTCCAGCTTTCCAGCAACTGGATGTAATTCAAAGGCAGTGCTTTTTGGTTCTGATTCATCTCAAGTAATGAGTTTCAGTTTTGCCAACTTTAAGCATTCAAAATTCATGAGTTGTACAAATCAACACCTTATTTTCTTAAATAGTAACAGAGAGGAAGCCATGCTAGTCTATACACTATCAAAACAAAAAGCAGTCAAGTAGCACTTTAAAGACAAGCAAAATAGTTTATTAGGTGAGCTTTTGTGGGACAGACCCATTTCTTCAGACCATAGCCAGACCAGAACAGACTCAATATAAAAATATTGAGTCTGTTCTGGTCTGGCTATGGTCTGAAGAAGTGGGTCTATCCCACAAAAGCTCACCTAATAAACTATTTTGCTAGTCTTTAAAGTGCTACTTGACTGCTTTTTATTTTCTTAAGATACTGAGTGAGCGTCCCTACTGTATCCCACTGTGAGTTACACACACACCTGAAGTCAGAGAATTTGAAAGCAGCATCTATTGGTCCGTACCTGCAACATGACTCACCTCATGCATCTGTCCAAGGTAGCTGGACCAACTACATCTCCAGTTCCTTCTCACAGCTATATGGTCTGGGTGAAAACATTCAGTGTTTATAGAATAAAAAATAAACTACAAAAATATCTTTCTTATAAATAGTTTTAATAGCTTTTAGCTTTTATTCTTCGACTACTTGCCTGTGTTACTTGTCTCCCCATACTCCATTCAGGTGCCAGACTATGCCCTGGATGTGTGGTTTAAACTCTGTGCTTCCTGCCTGAAATCCCAAAGGTATCTTAGAAAACTGGGTTATTTGGTAACATAAAGGAAGGTGGAATTCAATGCTGATAAATGCAAAGTATTTCTTCGCAGTCATCCAATAAGAAGTACAATGTCTTCATGTCACCCTCCTATTAGTGAGTTCATTGATGGCTGTTCAGCCTAATTCTGGAGCCACAGGTCTTATCACAGAATGGAAAGATGTAATTCTAACTATACATATAAAAATGACAGGGTCTAAATTAGCTGTTACCTCTCAAGAAAGAGATCTTGGAATCCTTTGGATAGTTCCCTGAAAACATCTGTTCAGTGGGCACTGACAATATAAAAAGCTATCAGAATATTGGGAATCATTAGCAAAGGAATAGATAATAAGACACAACATACAATATTACCTCTAGATAAAGCCATGGCATACCTACACCTTGAATAGTGCATACGTAGCTGATTACGGAAAAGATACTGAAAGGGTAACAGGAGAGAAAAAAAAAACAAGACTAGGACATTTCAGCTTGGAAAAACAATGACTAAAGAGTAAAGGGATATGTTTGAGACCCTGACAGTCTCTCTCTCTTTCCCCCTCTCAGTCTCTCTTGCAGCAGAGCTAGTAACAAAGTTAGAAGCTATACTAAAATTTTAAGGCAAACCACTGGCCCCTAAGTGACTTGTCACAAGATGTTGGAATATGTTAGTATTAGAGCTGAACGGATGTAATATTTATTTGATTTTAATTTCTCTTATATTGGAATTTGATACAGTGCTCCCATCAGCAAATTGCTAAGTTATCTGTTACAAACAAACAAACAAACAAACAAACAAACTAGGGGGTGGGAGAGGGCAGATGGAGGGTGGACAGGATCTGTCACACCATGTTCTGCTTGGCTTGTATTGAACATGCTCAGTAACAGCACTGAAGCTGCTCGCCTCAGTCTGCCTCTCACGTCCCCACTCTGCCCCCTGCCACAGGATGCACAGATTGTGCCCTCCCACTCATCAGAAATGGTGCCCCTGCATACTTGCTTACCCCACAGTTAACCTGGGATTTACTCAAGGTTATTCAGGAAATCTAAGTCAGCAACTATAAGATCTGAGGTCCTATCCTGTACTTTAATCTGCTGAGTCCCTAGGGCCTGAATTAAAACCTCTCTATGACAATAGAAATCTCTTAGTTTTTTTCCTTCCAATTAAGACCCTTACCATCATGAAAAAAGTAACAACGAACCAGGCACAGGTAAGTTTGCGATGAAATTTAATGTGCAAGAGCTCCTTTATATTCTATAGAACCAAATATCATTTGGTTTATTAGGATTAGGGTTAAATGTCATAAAATCCAATCTAATAGTGAAATTTGCTGCATGCCATCAGTCAAAATTAAGTTTTTTCTAGAAAAAAAAGAAGGATCTACTGATCAAGCCACAGTAAAAAGCTATGAAGAGCAGAAAAAATAATCTATACATGCACATAAAAGGAGTAAAAATGGAGACCTACAATGCTTTTTTTTTTCTGCTCTTACATCTGCCCCATACCATATCGCAGAGATCCCAAGAGAATTCTCTGACAAGTCCATCCATTCATGATCAGTTCTACCTCCTAGTAGTAAGAGTAATCAGTCACTAACAGGATGGGTTTTGTCAACCTGTTAGCAGTGCAGGGTCTCAGAGTCAAGGTGTCTTGCAGATAAGCTTAAAAAGACAGAGTTAAAAACTGAGCAGTAATCATGTCAGCCTGTCACATACCCAAGTCTCACTCAAAACAACAAGAACCAAAACAAGAAAATCTGAATAACCCCAAAACACTCCTGAAATCGTTTGTAAGTAGCCTGACAGTTATTGGAAGAATATGTTCAATGGAGGAAAATCTATTCAAAGGGGAGAACAATGCAGGAAGAAAATCATCATGTGAGGAGTTCATGTATCAGTCTGACTCTTTCCTCATATAATTATCAGTGTGTGGAGGAGAGGGGGAATGCACAAGAAGATTCTGTTCAAATTAAGATGAAAGGACAGCAGTAGTAAAACTATGGCACTGAAAGACCACAGCTTGCCAGTCAATTTTCCATAGTAACCCTAATGAAGGTTTTTATGGATTCTGTGCCTCATCTAAGATTTTACTTTCAGATCTTATGAAAGGCTTGCACTTCTACCATTTTTTCTAGATTATTTTTTTAATTTTACTGATAAGTGCTGTAGACAAATTATTCAGTTTTATCACGTTTAAATAGCATGTGGATGAATTTTATAAAATATTTATTAATACGTGTTAAATATTCACCACATACATAGATTTTCTGCATGAATTTATTTGAGTAATAACATTTTTGAGATCTACTGACCAAGTTTTCGGTGAAATCCTTTATATCTTTGTTTTTCCTTTTATCAAAAGGAAATAATTCTATTGTGAGGAATTCAAACTAGAATGTTGATGTTTTCAAGATTCCTTTACAATGGGCATTTATTAAACATAACTAAGTCAATCCTCATTATGCATTTTTTTAATTGGAGCACTGTGTCTAATTTAAATGTTCTGTAATTTAGATCAGTAATGTAATAAAGGCTATTAATATCACCCACATGTGGAACTCATAGGGCCTTGAAGTGCTTTGTGCTATGTTACATACCTGACAAAACAAATTCAGGATTGGACCCTACATGAAAATATGAATGCAATACCTTACCAGTGCAATATAATCATCCCTGGGATGACAAATACTTAAGGGTTTGATCCAGTACAAAATGAACTCACATGACGAACAGTTATTAGGATTAGCACACTGTATATAACTATATAAGGTCCAGATCCTGCAAAAAGTCCTAATCCAACACACTGGGGCTATGTCTAGATTGCCAAGAATTGTTGGCAAAAGATACGCAAACTGTGCAACACAATTGTGTATCTTTTGTGGACAGTTCTGTTGAGGGATGCTTTTCCAACCTCTGGCCCCTCTACATGGGGTCAAATGTCGGAAAAACACCCTCTATCAAAACATCCCTTCTTCCTCATGGAATAAGTTGTACAGGGATGTTGACAGATGACTCCTGACCTGCAGATCTCTTTCAACAGAAATTTTGTTGACAGAAGCCTGCAGCCTAGACATTGCCTAAGTGTCTAATAGATGACAATGTGGGGAAAAGATTGGCGGATCAGGTCGCAGAGTAGGAGAAGGTAGGAAGCGAAGAACAGTGTTGTACCTAAATAAAACTGCAACAGATCTGTAGCTGTTTAAAATATAGGAAACAATGCATGGGAACTAATGGTCAGTTTTCAGAATGGAGACAGCTAAATAAGAGTCTCCCCCAGGGATCTGGACTAGGACCAATACTGTTCTACAGATAAGTAAATCTGGAGATAAGTCCAAAACACACTGGAAAGAATTACAAAGGGACCTCACAATACCAGGTTCCTGCCTGGGCAAAAAAAACGGCAGATGAAATTCAAGGACAATAATATAAATTAATACACAATGGAAAACATAATCCCAATTGTACATATAAAATGGTGGAGGCCGATTAGGTCTTGTCACTCAGAAAAGAGATATTGAAGCCATTGTGAAGAGTTCTGAAAACTTCTACTCAATGTGCAACAGCAGCAGTAGTATGGAAGGCTAACAACATGTTGGGAATCATGAGGAAAATAATAGATAATAGGAAAAATATCATATTATCTCTATAAAAATTCATGGTGTGTTCCCATCTTGAATACTGTTTGCAGATCTGATCACCCCTGCTCTAAAATAGAGACATATAGGAATTGGAAAAGGTACAGAAAAAGACAACATGTATCATTAGGGAAACTGAACAGCTTTCCATAAGGGAAAAGATTAACAAGACTTTGAATTTTCAATATGAAAAAGAGACAACTAAAGGAAAGTATGACAGAGGCGTGGAAAAAATAAATGGGAATGTGTAGTTTACTCCTTATTTCCTCGTTGGAGTGATGCTCTTTTAATACTTCTGAAATCGGGTTTCAGACCTCATCCCTTTTATACTTTGCAAGGCACATCAGATTATTAACCCAATGCTGGAATTGTGTAGCTATTTTTATAAGTGTCAAATTGGTAGCTTCTTCGTGTTCTGTGAAATCTGTAGTGAAGGTGTTCCTAAAACAAACATGTGCTGGGTCCTCATCCAAAACTGCTGTAACATGAAATATAAGACACAATGCAAGTAAAACAGATCAAGTGACATAAAATTCTCCACCAAGATGTTCAGTCTCAAAATCAGTTTGGTGCATTATTTTTTATTGAGTATCATCAGCATGGAGTGGAAAGATGGCCAAAGCATGAAGGGCCATGTGAACATTTAGCATCTTTGGCATACAATACCTGATAGTGAAAACCAGAAAAGTATTGTGGGAATGCCTATGCTCACTTCCACGTGACATTGCAAATAAGAAGCCATGAGCATTAACTCCTATAAATATATATAGGCTAATTTGTCTTAGTGATTGGCTGAACCAAAAGTAGGACTTAGTGAACGTGGACTGCTAAAAATTTATATTATTTTGGTTTTAAGTTCAGTTACATAACAAAAATCACATTTCTAAGTTGTATTTTCATCTTAAAGAGCTAAGACTATGATACCTGTATGAGATGAATTGAAATACTTTTTTATCATATTTTACAGTGCAAATATTTGTAATAAGAACGTGAGCACTGTGCACTTTATAATCTGTGATGTAACTGAAACAAATATATATAAACATGTGGAAACATCCAAAATATTTAATAAATTTCATGTGATATTCTGTATCTTCACAATGCAATAAAACTGTGATTCTGTGATTACTTTTAATACGTGATTAGTTTTTTTAGTTAAACATGTAAGTTAACAGCAACTAAATTATAACTCTAATTTCTATATGAAACCTACTTTTTGTTAGACCACATTTGTCAGATCACATTGTAAAACATTGTATTTTATATATATAAAAATAATCTCTCATCTTCTAGGCAAGTATATAACCAAGCAAGTATAACACTGCATTTTATATTGTGTTATAGCTATTACATATATATATGTGTGTGTGTGTGTGTGTGTGTGTATATATATATATATATATATATATATATATATATATATATATAAAATTAAAAAAATACAGTACAAAATGAAGCATTATACTTGCTTGGTTATATACTTGCCTAGAAGATGAGAGATTATATTTTCCTCTGTATTGGGAACTGGTGTTACCACCTTTGGAATAACATGTCTAGCTCTGGTGCTCATAATTCAAGAATGTTAAGATGCAGCACAGAGGTTTTGAAGAAGAGCTGTGAGAATGATTAAAGCATTTAAAAGCAGTGTATATTAGCCCTAGACCAGGGGTCTGCAACCAAAATAGCGAGAGCCATTTTTTTCAAATTTAGTTACAAAAGGAATACTTCAAGAGCAGCAATGAATGTGAATACAAGATGATCCTTAATAAATAACCTCAAACCATACTTTTTGTAACCTCTATTTTAAGAACAGTGCACAGACAATGATTTGTATCAGTTACAAAGTTAAGTTACCCCCATGTCCAGGTTTTACCCACATCAGTCTTCAAACCTTTCCCCCGTCCCAAGCTTTCCCCCATCCTACCACCACATCCCCCAGCCTTAACTCCTATCAGCACCAACTTGCCCCCCATCCCCAGGTTTAACCTGCATCAGTCTCCCTGTTCCAACCTGCCCACTGAATCCAGATCTTACTTGCCCACTCATATGTTCTGAGGGTCACCTTCCCTCCCTGCCTTCCCTCTGGGTCCCCCCCAAAACTTCCCAGGCCAGAAAGTGCCTGCAACTTTCCTAGCCACTCCCACCCCAGCAGCACCAGAGCTGGACTCTCTGGGTCCCAGGACTAGGCGGGGAGCTGGGCCGGGTCCTGCGGGAGCTGAACTTGCACCACTGGATGTGCTTCAGGCTATGGTGGCTGCTGCAGAGTGAGGAGGAGTTGGGAGGGCACCCCATTGCCAGGGAGTAGGTGTTGGACCTGAGCAGAGGGAAGCTGTGATTGAAGGAGGACTCCCCCTGCCTGCCTCTTCCTCCTTAGTGCAGTTCAGCAGCTCCGGCAGGGGAAGGCATGGCCACCCCTCCCCCTGCTCACTTCCCCCACATGCAGCATGGGCGGTTCCCTGAACTTCGCCCCCTGAAACAATGAAACTAGATTGAATTGCTCAATTTAGTTCCATTATTTCAGCATGAGGCAGCGCAGGGACACACAAGAGCAGCCAGCAGCAGCAGCACTTGGAGCCGCTAGCAGCTGCTAAAAGAGCTGCACGCAGCTCCGGAGCCACAAGTTGCCAACCTCTGCCCTAGACTTTAAAAAAAAAAGTGTTGCCATGACAACCAAATGGCAGTAACGCCAGGTTAATTAACACATATGAAGTCAATTCAAAAACATTAAAAACCTCCTAGAACTCAGTTGAGTCATTTTGGTTGATTAAGATACCTGGAGCCCACTGAGGGCTGACTGGAACTGATTGAAAAGGAAATCCTTCCATTCAGTCATGAGTAGCACCCGATGACATTTGTGCTGCTCAGCTCTCCTGCGGTGCATCCTCCTGTCAAACACTATCAGGCACCAGAAGGGACTTCTGAAGGTACAAAGAGAAAGTGTAGGGACTACCCTGTCCAGTAGAGAGCCTTTGGACCAAAAAGGGTTGGGGAAGATGAATCACTACCAGGTGAGAGAGACTGAGCTGGGAGGTCTAATTTATTGACTCTTTCCCTAGAGAAGCCACCTCAAACTCATAGAGATCTTTCTTCTGCTTTCACTGCTAGCTGATGGTGAGAGGGGCGAAAACAGGTTGCAACATTCCCCGGAGGTAGAGGGACTAGACTGAGAAATGTAGTGCACCACTGAGGTGAGCACTTAAAACAGAAATTGCTGGTTTCCCCAGAAGAGGAAGAAAACTCCCAAATTAATGCCACCCAGAAGTGCAGCTCCTATTGCAGATAGTAGGACTCTATCCCACATTACAGGTGCAAGGAATACAGTCTATGTAGTTTAACAAAGATGGTTAAGAAGTTCATTGTTCAAGGAGGTCATTACATTCTATAAGTATCCACATGGGAAACAAATATTTAATAATGCGCTTTTTCAGTTTAGCAGACAAAGGTGTGATGCAATGACTAGAAGTTGAAGCTAGAGAAATCCAGATTGGAAATAGAGAAGGTAATTAACCACTGAAACAATTTAGGTGGTTGTGAGTTTTCCACCAGTGACAATTTTAAAACCAAGTTTATTTGGTTAGTTTTGTCCTCAGAAGGGTCGTCTCTAGGAGTTATTTTCAAAAACTTCTCTGGCCTGTGTTAAACTGGAATTCAGACAAAATTCTTTCTTTCACCTTGCCTGTATGTGAGAATTCAAAGTTGACTATACATGTCATAGTCAGCTTTGAAACATGAACCTGGGAGGTCTAACATTCCAGGCATGAGTACAGTATTTGCCATTTTTGTTGCAGGATACATTTTCTCCTTGTTGTGTAATTGATGGGACAAGCCACAAAGAGAGGCACACATATACTCAAGGCTTCTGTACACAAATTAATGGCAAATTTACATGTATTTTTTCTGTGGAGGTATGCCTGTACACTACAAGATAAAATCAATTATAAGTCAGTTAGCCCAATTTTTCCCAGTTCTTGTCCTCAATGTAAATTCCATTAGCTCGATTATGGACCACAAAAATTGACATGATATTAAAATCCTAAAATTGTAGTAACCCAACGGCTGTGGCCACACTTGGCCATAACTTTGAAATGGCCATGCAAATAGCCATTTTGAAGACTACTAATGAGGCACTGCATTGAATATTCAGCGCCTCATTAGCATGAGGACGCTTCCGGCTGCGGCACTCCGAAAGCACCACTTTTGAAAGCTCATGTCTCGGCACAGCTACATGGAGGTCCTTTTCGAAAGGACCCAACACTTTTCAAAATCCCCTTATTCCCCTCCACTGAGAGGAATAAGGGGATTTAGAAAGGTGCGGGGTCCTTTCGAAAAGGACTCTCATGTAGCCAGGCTGATCAGCAAGCGTTCGAAAGCGGTGCTTTCGAAGCGCCCAGGCCGGAAGTGTCCTAATGCTAATAAGACGCTGAATATTCAATGCAGTGCCTCATTAGTAATCTTCAAAATGGCCATTTCCATGGCCATTTCGAAGTATTGGCCAAGTGTAGCCACGGCCAGAATGTGTAGTGGTCAATATGAATTTAAAAGTCCAAATGAAGGGTAGTGAGGATGTGGCATGTCTTTAAATCAGATTCATTAACCTCCACAGATGCCCTGTATGTGCCCCACAAAGCACCACAGTTCTCTACTCTGGCCTCTTACATATCCACTGCTCTCAAGTGCATAGCAATTAGGCAACAGGACAGTTACAATTTGGCACCTGCAAGCCCATGGATGTAGGGTCATGAGAGGCTGAAAAACTTCCTTTCTTTGTCTTTGCTAGGAGCTCAGCTGTGGGGTCCATGCTTCTGTGTATACCTCTACTAGCTGCCTTTGTTTTCTGAGCTGCCTGGCACCAGCCTTTGCCATCGCCCATGTGGCAGCCAGGCTGTGGGTGGGGGTCGTGCTTGTCCGGTAGTATGAGAAACTGCTTTTCATCTGTTTACATGTCCTTCCCCCCACATCCGCTCCCTTCCCTCACACCCCTGGAGTCACCACACATTCTGGAACATTCCCGTACCCAGCTGCCTCATGTAGCTTGCCCCCGAAACTAATAAAAGAATATGCTGTGCAAGTTGCCAGGCAGATTGCATGCAGTGAGGGTCACAATTTTGGGGGGCTGGCTGTAGCTGGGGCTCCTTTAGCTTTCTCGGGGACTTTTCCCTTGGCAGTCACCATTTTCAGCAGCTGGCTGTAGCCACAGCTCCATAGCTGCTCAGGGGATATCTCCCTTGGGGGATTTTCAGGGCCTGGCTGTAGCCAGGTGTCTTGTAGCCACCCTAAGCCACAGATGTCTCAATGAAGGTGATGTATTAGCTATATGACTACCACAGTTGTCCAAATAAGTCTTGCAGCAGGGAATATTCATGTCCTAAAGGTCTTGCTTTCCATGTGCAAACCTGGCTGAAGTCTGGGGTCTTTTAACCTGATGAATCATTGAAGTTTCAGAGTAACAACTGTGTCTATTTGCACATAAGGGTCTTTTTTGGTAGGTGGTCTAAATCCAGATTTATGTCCTGAAACAGCCTCCATGGGCAGTCACAATATTCATGTCTGTCATTAGTGTACCATCGTTTAGCCACCCTGGCCCATTACTGATGATTCATTCGAGTTTCATTGTAACAATTGTGTCTAATTGGACATAAGGGTCTTCTTTTGCAAGTGGCCTAAATCCAGATTCCTGTTCTGAAAGAGCCTCTGTGGGCAGTCACAATTTCCATGGCTGTCAAATGTGTACCGTCTCTTAGCTGCCCTGGCCCATTACTGATGATTCACTTGAGTTTCAGTGTAGCACCCATGGCTACTTAAACATACATAACATAGGAAAGAAGGGCATGAAATGTGGGAAGATGGCATCGTATACCCCCATGTACTAGTGGGTTTAGAATGCAAAAGGGCTCAGGGAACTGTGGGATCGGTTCCCAGAATATGCTGCAGCAGCACTCAATTTAAGCTCAATTTAAGCTACTTGTGTGTAGCAGCAGTAAGTTGATTTTATGGGGAGCATGTGGGAAGGTGAAGATGCTCAAAATTGAATGGATAAAAACAACATTAAGAAATCGATTTTATTAAAATTGATTTTATCTCATAGTGTAGACACAGCCATAGAAAGAGCCTCCCAAATAAGCCATTCTTTCACTACCACCACCTCTCAGACTACTGAGAAACTAAAGAGCCCTGCCTAACGACTTGAAGACTAGTAGACTAAGAGTCTCTTGGACAAAATGAGGGAATGAAGTAAAATCAACAACCATCTACTGACAGTGTCTGCTCACAGACTATTAAATCTAAAAAGTGTGCGCTTGAGTACTGTACTGATCTCAACAGGACATGTATACAGAGGCAAAACATTGGATAGTCTTATAGGTTTTTTTCACACCAAAGTCAATACCTCAGATGACATCCAGAAATGAATGTCCAAGTGCTACAATTCCAGGAGAATTGGTGTATTGTGTTTCTCTTTTAGTTACCAACTCCTGATAGGCAGCCACGTTCTGCTCTAGCAATAAATATCAGTGATCCTCAAGCATACCTTGCACCCCTTCCCTCTCTGAAATGACTAAATTTATAGAAAGGGATTATTAGTTTCCAGGACTATTAGTTTGGCACCTTTTTACTGCTTTAAAATCACTAAAGAAAACATTTTCAAAATATTACCCGTGCACAGAAACCATTTGTGCCTGAGATTGTTGAGTATTGTGAAATGTGAGCACAAGCCATATAATTTTCACATGTAAAGGTCACTTACTCAGCTAGGTGGAGTGCAAGTACATGGGGTGACAAATTGAGAGCAAATGATGACTGCAGTTGATATTACATTTATAATCCACTTACTCAGTTTGCATTGTACTGGTGTTAACAGGGTGTTAGGTATACATGCTGGGACATTAAGTGACAATTACTAAAGGTGTTTGCTTGGACCACATTAGTGTCTAGTATTTACACAATGTTTTATCAAGCAAGAGATCCTCATTTAGGATTCAAATCTGATGCTCTGGGAATGGAGGTTTTGTACAAGGTCAGTAGTGAGTTATTATGGAAAGACAGCAAACTACACCACCTTTCATTAATTTCTCTCTGAGTGAAGATTGACATGGCTGGGCATTTCTGAAAAATGCATACCCTGTTGAAAGTTGGGCCAGGTTGATGTGCAATGTGAAATAAAAGGGAAATGTGTTATCTGTGGAGATTCCTTGGTGCACCAAGAAGGACTTTGAGTAATCTGTAGGGCTACATCTACACTAGCGAGTTTTTTTCAAAAATGCTCGTGGAGTGTCCACACAAATTGTGTTCTTTCAAATTGGAAGAATGACGAACATTTTCCAGTGGCTGTCCTCCTCTCCCAGATGGGAAAGGAAGAGTTCCTTTTCCCAAAGGATTCTTTTAAAAAAAAGTGTGTAGATGCCCCAGGGGCCCTTTTTTTTGCAAGAGCAGTCCTCATGGCACATGATCCCTGGCCACTTCTTTCAAAAGAGTGGGGGCTGCATAGACATTCTCTGTCAAAAGAGCAGATCAATTTCTTCAATCCACTTTTTTCCGTGTGGACATGCTCTTTTCAAATAAGTTTTTCGGAAGCAAACGTCTCTCGAAAGATTGCTGTAGTGTAGACGTAGCCTAGGGTAAAACAAACCAGATGGTCATAATCTTGTGACTTCTTTTCTTTCAAATAACCAAATCAGTGCAGTTTAATTATAGCTTTGACTTTTCCGTGCTTGTGCCACTGTTTACTACTCCATCCCAAGAGTTTGTTTTCTCTTCAAGTTTCAAAATCTTCAGCAATGGTCTAAGAGCTGATTTGCTAAAATTAATATCTACTTATTAACCTCTGTTGTTTAGTGTCATTAATAGTTATTACATTTCACTATCCATTCTTGAAATAATATAGTTTATATACAAAACACTGTCACAGAAACATACATACTTTCTGAACTCAACACTTGCTTAAAAGCCAAAAGGTTATAACTTAATACTGGTAAAATAAGTTGTGAGGAAATTTATGAAGATCTTTTAGAAAAGCTCATGGAAAAATGTATTTTTATTGTACCGTTTATAAAATAATTCAAGCATACTTTCATTTGTTTTCCATTTCTTTTGTAGCAACACAAACTATATCAAGTGCAAACCCATGGTCAGAGGGGAACAGAAGCATTGTGTGATTCTAGTGCCACTATAGAACAAGAATAATAGAATGAACACTTAAGTTCTGTTTTCTAGTAAAAACACATATAGCCTTACCTCACTACAACAAACTTATGAATTCTTTAGTTCATGTGTGGAATATACATGTCTCCGGAGAATATTCTGTCTAAAGCTGTCTACTTTCCACTTATTAATATAGAAATAAATTATATGTAAAGGGTTTAGTATCCAGTGAGACATTATTCTTCTTTCCTCCCTCCTTCTTCCCCACCATAGCTGCGTCTACACGTGCACACTACTTCGAAGTAGCGGCACTAACTTCGAAATAGCGGCCGTCACGTCTACACGCGTCGGGCGCTATTTCGAAGTTGAAATCGACGTTAGGCGGCGAGACGTCGAAGTCGCTAACCCCATGAGGGGATGGGAATAGCGCCCTACTTCAACGTTCAACATCGAAGTAGGGACGTGTAGACGATCCGCGTCCCGCAACATCGAAATTGCTGGGTCCTCCATGGCGGCCATCAGCTGGGGGGTTGAGAGATACTCTCTCTCCAGCCCTTGCGGGGCTCTGTGGTCACCGTGGGCAGCAGCCCTTAGCCCAGGGCTTCTGGCTGCTGCTGCTGCAGCTGGGGGTCCGTGCTGCATATACAGGGTCTGCAACTAGTTGTTGGCTCTGTGTATCTTGCACTGTTTAATGAAAGTGTGTCTGGGAGGGGCCCTTTAAGGGAGTGACTTGCTGTTGAGTCCGCCCCGTGACCCTGTCTGCAGCTGTGCCTGGCTCCCTTATTTCGATGTGTGCTACTTTGGCGTGTAGACGTTCCCTCGCTGTGCCTATTTCGATGTTGGGCTGAGCAACGTCGAAGTTGAACATCGACGTTGCCAGCCCTGGAGGACGTGTAGACGTTATTCATCGAAATAGCCTATTTCAATGTCGCAACATCGAAATAAACTATTTCGAAGTTGGGTGCACGTGTAGACGTAGCCCATTAGTACTACATGTGCAGGATAAATGTTGTGTCCCATCAGAAGTGGGTGGATGTTCCCCTTATACAGAAAGCCCTAAGATGGAAGGCATTATTAATTAGGTTTAGAATTAGAGCTTTGTGCCTCACCTCTGAGTGCACTTTCTACACAGTGTTGATGGTGTTGCTCATTGCAATTAGCACATAAGATCTAGCACATAAGGCAATGGTGAAACAGAAACATGGCTTTTGAGTACATAGGACTTCCTTTCGCCAGCCTTCTCTAATGAGACTTGCATTTTTCTTACCATAATAAGCCCCATAAGCAAGAAAAAAATATTTGACCTACTATAAACAGGGATTCACATTACAGTAAGTTGTCCATCAGAATTAGAGTAGTCACAGTCAGCTACAGTATACTATTGCACTGTCAAATAACACTGCTAGAGGGAAGAACAAGCTGTCAGCATTTCCATTATAAACCCCATTTTTCAGGGGCTTATAACTCTTTCGGAAACATTCATTCAGGGGTCACACTTGAGAAAGAGAGACTCAGAAAGGGAGTGGTTTAAAAAAAGTAAGTTTAACAAATAAAAGAGGGGGAGAAATCTATGTTTCCCTGGTGGTGGGTTGATTTTCCTCTTTCTCTTCTGGTCACTGCACTTCCCTAACTTAGCACAGTTGGCTAGTTCCTTTTTATCATGAAGGACATTTTGAAATTAATAAACTATTTGAAATACTTTAGATTTGAATCATCAACATACACATGCTAGTTTAAAACTACTGAACATGCATGATGGGATTCTACTACAGGTTCATTGGAGATACACTGCCATGGACTCTCATGTGGTTACAGCAGCTCCTTTTGGAAATTCTGCACAAAAGCTAGCAATTCTTGGGCTTCTTTGATCATTCTTGACTAACTTCCATGGAGCAAGAGGAGAGAAGGCATACATTGCACCCCCCGAGCCCTTCTTGCTTGTCTTCTTCTCCATAGCCCTCCCCAACCCCTATCCATTCAGTATGGGAGGTGGGGAATCTTGGACTTTTCATTTGATCTTCTTCAAAGTGACTTTCAATTCAACCATATTTATGACCTCTTTGAGTTAGTTTCTGTGCATATTTGAGAACTTAGAATTTACTATCATGGATGCTCATGAGAAGCAAATGTTAATGTTTAATATTCCCCAACAGGCAATTTCAAATTAAACTGTATCTTCAAATACAATTTGTAATTCCCACTGAAGAAATTCATGGACAATTATGAACAAAGAAATTTAAGAATATGAGACCTGAAAGAGCTGAAAATTTGCCTATTGAATTATTTGGTGCAAGGGATTTTTTCTGACATTTCTTTTAGATATTTCTTTTATAGACTTTCCATCCTGTAGTTAAACAGCTGCTGTCTTCCACTCTAGTGGAGGCTGCTTTTCAGCAGTGAGTGAAAGAGTCCTGATATATAAGCCTTAATTGTCTATATAAGACTCGCTTTTCTCTCAGTGATGTTGTGAGACTTAGCAAAGTACTTTTTATAAAGCATTCCAAAATGCTTGCATAAAAGGCACACTGAACATATGCAACATATTTGTTATGTGTCTGAATCCTTTGCACACGAAAACAAATCCTATAAGGAAAAAAGGAAAGAAGCATAGTGGTTGTTGTCACCAGCAACCATCTGACCACTTTGGGCTGCTGCATAAATCCCTTCTGCTTCCTTCTGACTTTGGGTGATGGCTCTGTCAAGCTGTTTCTCTGGCAATTCTTCTAGTGCTAGCAGCAAGCACTGGTCTGATTCTTTCTCTTGCCAACAGCTGAAGCTGCTCCTAAGTCCCCCTAAGAAGTATTTTATGTTTGTGCCACACAAGTCTGTTTCAGTTTAGAGCTTCAAGCAGAAGACACTAGTGATTTCCTACCTCAAAAAACATCAGGGTACCAGAGGAGGAGTCTTAGACATATCCTATAGGGATTATTTCCTCTTCTGGGACAGCCCAGTGATAGCCGTATCACTGAAGCCTAGCTGTCTATACACATTTCTCTCAATGAAAAAGAACAAGTGATCTGCTTGCCTGTTTGCACATCTATGCCCTCATCCTTCCACTATAGCAGATGGACTTTGTTTTTCATTTTTGACTTATTCCAGTTTGATTTTAGTGCAAACGAAGAAGAATATATTCATTCCCAAATAGAAGGCGATGGTGCAAAGAGAGATTGTTTGTTAGCTAACATTGGTAACAGTATGCTGTACATTACTCTGTCTTGGTAAGAATGTTCCTTGCCATATCTTGGGGCCCCAAGGAGTAAGAGGACATAAAGTGTGTCCTGCTTCTCTGCACTGGCCGCTCAAATTGCCAGACATAATGAAGTTGGGGGGAGTGCTTTCCTCCTGGTGATGAGTTTTTGTAAGACAGACCTACTTCTTCAGAGCTGGAAAATTTCAATTTTTTCATATCTGTGGGTCTGTCTTACAAAAGATCAACACCTAATTACTTTGTTAGTCTTTGAAGTGATATAGGACTGTTTTCTTTTTTTTGTGTTTTGTGAAGGTAAAGACTGACATGGCTACCTCTCTGTGACTGGCTTCCATTTACTACGAACCTCCCATCTGCACATCAGCTCCTTCCCCACATTGGCTGAGCATGGGTAGGCAGAGGCACCAAATTGGTGGAGTCAAGACTCTGCCCCCCCAATGCCTCAACCGGTAGAGTAGAAACAATATGAAGGCAAAAGTAATGTGTTGTTGAAAGACAGTGGAAGATTACTTTCTCACAGAGCAAGGAGGTAACCAGAGAACAGATTTTGAGTCACATTTTTTCCTAATGCAGAAACACAGTGACACACTACCCACTACACACAGTCAGATTTATAATACATGAATAACAACATCCCTTCTCACTCTCTAACCATTGCCATTTATAGCGCAAAGTAGCACTGATCACACGCACACTAAGGCTATGTCTACACTAGAGAGTTTTGTCGCCAATATCCCTAGAATGTCCACATTCCCAAGGCATTCTGTTGACAGTAAATTAACAAGAATGTGGCACTTTTGTAGACAGCATTCTGCTGCTCTCCCATGAGGCAGAACGGAAAGCCAGTCCGGATGTTCCAGGGGGCCCTCTACTGACAGACAGGGATTCCAGGAAAGTGGACACCCCTGTCTGCTGTGCTTCCCATTGGCCATTTTGTGAAGAGAGTGGCTGGGCAGTCCAGCCATTCTCTGTCAGCAGAGCGGATTCCTCTTTCAATCTGCTTTGTAGTCTGGCTGCAATCTGTTGATAGAAGTTTTGTCAGAAGATGCCTTCTGACAATAACTTCTGTTGACAGATTGGTCTATTGTAGACATAGCCAACGTCAATAAGTGGAATTCACTATTGAAGCATCAATTTCATCCTTCAACCAAAACTTGAGTGAGATTTCTCCCATCTACAAGAATGCAGATTTTTTCTGGTGGAAACAACCTAGCAAAAATTAATTTAAAAATCCATTCCTCTTTTTCCAATCTGAACCAATGGTAAATTCTGCTGCCTGCTTCCAGTTATGTAGCTGAAACGATGCATCTAATTATGTAGTTTAATAATAGTTCAGTGACATACGAATAATCATCAGTTTTAGTGAGATACATTCCCTTCTGTTAGGCAATGAGGTCAGGTCTGGGCAATATGCTCTGTAGTAAAATTGGGCCAACAGGTTATTTAAATACCTCAGGTATTTGTGAACACTTGCTTTCTGTGGTTAGCATATCTACAAAGAAATAAAATAACCTCTGCTTTGAATTACAATAGTAATCTCTTCTCCGTTTATGAATGGGTTTATGACTATCAGAATACATGTAAATGCTTACTCAGTCTCAGATTTTGGGTTGAGACCCTTTGTTTTTCCTGTTGAGAGACTGGGAAACTTCTAGAACAAAGGACTGAAATGAATTTTGTTTTTCCTATTTCTGAGACTTCAGAATGGGGTGATGTTATCAGAAGAGATAATAACACCTTTAAATGGCTTGGAATGTATTAGGTTCACCAAATCATACAGGAAGATTGATGGCATCTTAAACAGCTGCAGTCAGTGATGATGTGGCTGGAGTATTGACAGGAGTTATTTTTTTTTCCTGAGTAACGAAGAAGGTTAAGTGATTAAGTTTCCTGAAGCATACATTGCCTGCAGTGTGTGCTTACAGTATATTGCCACCCTTCTGAGTCACCGAAGAGCTTCACTTCTTTTCATAAGCAGGATCAATAGGATTAGAGGATTTGCACTCAAAGCTTGCCTGTGGCTTCTTGTAAAGCATGAAGTGTTCTTTATAGCTGTCTTTACTGGCTTTTTCACTGGTCATGTATTAATCACCTAGTAATCTCCATTCTGTTTTTTGTCTATTTTTTGCTGTAGATCTAATAATGATAATGATAACAAATAATACAGTTTTAAAATTACATCAAATTTTCACAAGTTAGGCTCCAAAATCTACATAAAATAGGCAGTTTTTCAAAAATGCTCAGCTTCATTTGCTTTGAATTGAAGCTGAGGGGCATTCTGCACTTTTGAAAACATAATGAGATTGTTTGGCAGGTCTACCACATAACTCCCTATTGTCATTACCTTAGAGTTAGTGAACATGGGATCTGTTGTTTAAAGCATGATGCTACTACAAGGAAATATTTGGATCACCTTATCATCTAATTTAAAGGAACATGTTTTCTAGTCTGCTTGCCTTTTGTGAAGTTTTATTACGTTCAACTGAGGACCCATTTTTGAAATAATTCTCTGCCACTGCAAATAGAAACATTCACCCTAACTTAAAACTTTCAGTTGAAACTTTTTGCCATTTTTGCTCAACTTTCACGGATTGTCTACAGTACAAATTTAAGTCAACTGGAGTTATGCCCATGTGCAGCAGCCACTATAAATTAAAAGCTATTTCATATCCATGCTATGCTCCTTGTGTTGGCTGAGCATGTCCACCATAGCAGCATTTTCAACAACACTGTGTGACATGCTCTGTGAGTAGTTATCCCAGCGTGCAATTTTCCACTATCTACTGCACACCATTTGGAAATGATTTGCATTGCCTTATCAAGGCAGATTCAATGCCTCATAATTCAATTTTCTCCATCCCCTCATTCCATGGGTATCTTAGTTCTTTATGTGCAACTTTTCAATGGCCCTTATAATCTGCATTCCTGCCATTTTTGTGAGAAAGCAAGGATCCCGCACCATTCTCTACTATTGTGCTGATTGTTAGGAGCACAACATGCCTGATCCTGCTGTATTTCATGAGCTGTGAGCCTGATGGCACTAATTTGGTGTCTGCCTTTCTGAGTGCATGGAAAGAAGCATTTCAAGAGTACTGTTGCCATTCATGGAATAGCTGAATATACAGTGGGCCATCAGCTCTCACCTTGAAAAACAAGAACTGATTGGCTTGCAATGTTATACAGGTATGTAATGACAAGCAGTGGCTGTGAAACTCTTCTGTGGTTGTTGCTTGGAATATACATGGAGTGGGGCAGAGGGGACTTTAGCTAGGTCCTGGAATTACCTTCTCTATGATCTCTTGGTGGTGGAGAGGGATCTCTGCTGAGGAGGGCAAGCATCTCCTTGGAGACACGACATTCCTGAAACTCTGCTCCAAGGCAAATATTGGCCTCAGTTGCCTTCTGGAATACCTGCCATAGTGCTTTCATTTTTAGGTGGCCATCTTAAAAAGGCAGGTGTTTAGTCTGAAGGGACAGGTAAAAAAAATGCAGTACTACTGAGAAGGAGAGCTGAAGAGGGCAAAAGCTGGAAGAGAAGAGATTGTACAGCCTTCTTGGGATGTTTGTGGGAGGTGTCTAGGAGAGGCAGATAGAAGAGGGATAAAGACAGAACAATTACAAGGGAATTGCCCCATGGAAGAGAGCTGAGAAAGTTTGATTAATGATCACTAGAGACTTTAGAAAGTAAAGGACCGAGGAAAATTAAGATCTGTGGCAAAATGGAGCAAAGGGAGGGGACAATGTGGGGTACTGGAATCAGAGTCAGGAAGAGGCTTTTGGAAAATGGAAGTATGTAGAGGTGTTGGGAGCAGGAGTAAGAGGCAGTAGTGTAGAAGGGACCTTATATTTCTGAAATCCTCTGGTTAGACCTCCTGGTACACTGTGAAGATTTGTTCCCACCTAACTTTATAGACAAAAGTATCTTTTTCCCAACAATAAAACACTACATATAGGATGATACCTGTCATAGGATTACCATCCTAGAGTACCCTTCCAGCACGGAGTTTCCCAGATGGTGCCTTCACCTCCTGTTTCTCCTCTCAGGGCTCCTCAGGAACAACAAAGATTGGAATGCATAATGGCTTAATGTTTTAATATAGAGCTCTTTGTGATGGTTCCCCCATGCCTTATGAAAATTGACTTCTGAATATGCATGAGCATAATTCAGAGATGCTTCAGACAAAATACTTAATATAGCCTATCATTTTAATGTTACAATCTTTTTGGCCTGCATAATATATTTTGGTGCATGTATCACACTTCTGTATGAACTTACAAATATGAAATGGAAGTCTGTTCATAGTTTTAAATGTGCTAATGAGTGCCATTATTCCTTCCATGGAACCTTAATGACTAGATGATCAGCTAAAAGACTTGTAAACAACTTTGTTTGTACTGTAGGTCTAGAAGAAGGTTGGTACTAGAAAGACATTTGACCATTATATCTGGTACTGAAAGTCATTTTAATCAAGTGTTTTGCCTTAATGAAGGGGGTTATAGAAAAAAGGTTTCCCACCCTTTGGGAAAACTATTTAAGCAATGGAAATTTCTCAGTTTTGGACTTCAGCCTGCTTTGGAATCTGCTTGACATATGCTAAGAAGAAAAGAAGAATGATGAAATTCTGTTGACCCAAATCATACAAAAAAGAACAGGTCTGGTTTGAAGATTTTACATGATGTGAGAACAGCACTTTAAAGTATCTGTATGCAATAAGGCTCCTGGGGAAATTAGAACTAGCTATGCATTTCCTTTTCAATTCAATTGAGTAATTTTCTTAGATCTGTCTGTTTTCATTTATGACCACTTATATGGTACTCTTTATGCTTAATAAAAAATGCCTTTGTTTATGATCAAGCCCAGTGTATGTAATTGTTATCTGGAGATGGGGAAACACCATTGTTCATATCTCAGTTTTGTTGATAAAAGGAGATTACTAAATGAGCTTTCACTTTCTAAATGTTTACACAGAAAGTGATTTATTTGGTGTTTTCATCCCTGTTGGGATTTGTTTCCTGTGAGCTGTGACCTAGAGCTGCATCCTCCCAGAGCAGAAATGGATCAGTTTTTATATTGCTCTGTAGATTGGTCATTATCCTGACTCTGTGTCTTGACTGGGGGGAGACCAAAGGCTGTGGACCAGCATCACAGGGTGGTGGGTAGCCAAAGAGAGCAACAAGGCTGATGCCAGTGGCATGTTCAGCACACCAGAGAACAAGCCCAAGGAGTCCTCTGTGGAAGCACCCATATCACCAAATTACAGTCAATGCCATCACTCAAAAAGGTCTGGCTATGCTGCTTCTTTTGACTCTAGATTCATCCTCTGTTCCAAATATCTTTCATGCCATATGGCTCTTTAGTTTACTCCTGACATCTTCTATCATATTTCAAAGCTCAAAAGAAATGGGCCACTTCCCTGAGTTTTCCTCTTGTACCAGAATCCTCCCTCAGGAAGGGAGAGCCCCATATCTATTCTCTAACTCCAGTCTTCCTGACTCACCCAGTCTCCTTCCCTCTGGGAGTGAGATAGTAAGTGACTTGTGCACTGGGTTCTTTTGTCTTAAAGAGCCAGTGTCACCCTATGAGTACACCCTGGTGTACAGATTTTGGTGGAAGACATACAGGTATGGTATGATGCAATATTTACCTTCTCCACTTTTCACTCTTCATTCAAAAAACATTTTCAATGAAGATGAAAAGACAGATATAAGACTGAGTAGCAAAAGTGGAAAAAACATTACTGTCAAAATAGTGTCTTTAATGCAGAATGCAACCAACCACTAATTATCTCAAGCATCCTCTCAAACAGCTTCAAATAAAATGTAGTGAAGAAGAATCCATTCCACAATAACAGTGCTTCAGAACACTGGCATTACTGAATGGAACATGATGTATTGAAGTTTCACATATTGCAAATTCTTAACACAAATACTTTCTGGTTTTTTGCCACTGAAAGGTTGCATTTACATTGACTAAATGATAATTGGGGTAGATTAGGAAGACATGTCTGGAAGGAAGACATTATCACTGTGAGCTGTACTCTTCCATCACCAAATCTCTTGCTATGTTGAATAAAAGTTAAGAAAGTAAGCTCTATGGCGTATCCTGAAATGGTTTCAAAGTGCAACACCTTATTTTTTGTTTATTTTTACTTTAGCAACTGTGATCATGAAAAATGTCGGCTTCCATCTCTGAAAAGCTACTACTTCATTCAAAGCCAGCTGAATTTAATGGATAAAATTTATTTCAGTTTTGAGTGTCATATGTGAACATTAAGTGCTAAAAGGAAGTCAGCACACTGGAATAAAAAAAAACTTCCCCTACAAAAGGATAAAAGTAATTTAAAAACAAGTGACCACTTATATTAGTTCAACGAGAAGTAAGAGAATTACTCCATTTCTAGAAATAACCTAAAATGCTGCTAAATCTGAAGACAGTGAAAGAAAGGAAAGAAACTTCAAAGAAAAAAGAGATCTAACATCCTAAATTAATAGACAAAACTGTTTCTCCCTGCTAAGAAGAAGAAATAGGTTATGATTCTCTTATGAAAATGCCTTATCTTTGTCTGCTGGTAGGTCCAAGTACCTAACTCCTATAAACAAACTTGAACCTGGGACTTCTGCAGCTTCACGCAGGTGCCTCCACACTTTGAGCTAAAACCCAGCTGACTCTCTTAGTTCCAGTTATAGAGGACACTCATTTCTTCTCTGTGAAGTGGTCTAGGTGCCACTACATGGGACAGTGAACCACACATAGGTGAGAGTTACACACTGCCCCTAGCTAAGGAAGCACATCCCAAACTTCAGAGACTCAGTTGAAATCCTGGATGAGGCCCCACTTGTAACTGCTCTTCTGGCAGCCTCAAAGGTGGGACTGTGGAGATTAGTGCAGGCATCTCTACAGTTTGAGCTGACAGCTAACTGGCTCTCAGCTCAGGCTGTAAAGGGCACTCAATCTTGCTCGATGAGGTCATCTAAAAGCTGCTACGTGGGACAGTGAAACACACATAGGTGTGTGAGTTACACTAAGCCAGCAAAGCACTGAGGCATCTGTCTTTCACAAATGCCAAATATTTTCTGAACCAAATCACATTTTTTTCTGATTTTGTTCCAGTTTACTGACCTAACTAAAGAAAATTGTGAATCCAGTTCATTACTGATGGCAGCATGTAAACTGGTTGTGAGACAAGGGGGACTTTCCAGTAAGTGGTAACAGCAAGAAAAATATGTATCATTGAAGGCAGAAGAGAAAAAAGGGATCTTATATTCTTTTGGAGATGAAAAAAAGACAGGGAAAAAGAGTTAGAGTTGTGCAAAGAGCTTGAATTCTGAAGCAGCTTAAATGTTCAAGAGCTTCTGTCTTGGTTGTATGAAGCTGACAGCAGGCAGAAACAAGTATCAGCCTTAGACAAGTACATAGAGGAGAGTCCCAGGTCTCCCTTGTTGTGTAGGTGCCCCAACAGACAGAGGCTACGTTTACACATGCACGCTACATCAAAATAGCTTATTTCGATGTAGCGACATCGAAATAGTCTATTTCGATGAATAACGTCTACATGTCCTCCAGGGCTGGCAACGTCGACGTTCAGCTTTGACGCTGGGCAGCACCACATCGAAATAGGCGCTGCGAGGGAACGTCTACACGCCAAAGTAGCACACATCGAAATAAGGGTGCCAGGAACAGCTGCAGACAGGGTCACAGGGCAGACTCAACAACAAGCTGCTCCCTTAAAGGGCCCCTCCCAGACACAGTTGCACTAAACAACACAAGATCCACAGAGCCGACAACTGGTTGCAGACCCTGTGCATGCAGCATGGATCCTAAGCTGCAGCAGCAGCAGCCAGAAGCCCTGGGCTAAGGGCTGCTGCACACGGTGACCATAGAGCCCCGCAGGGGCTGGAGAGAGAGCGTCTCTCAACCCCTCAGCTGATGGCCGCCATGGCGGACCCCGTTATTTCGATGTTGTGGGACGCGGATCATCTACACGTGCCCTACTTTGACGTTCAACTTCGAAGTAGGGCGCTATTCCCATCCCCTCATGGGGTTAGTGGCTTTGACGTCTCGCCGCCTAACGTCGATTTCAACTTCGAAATAGCGCCCAACACATGTAGCCGTGACGGGTTTTATTTCGAAGTTGGCGCCGCTACTTCAAAGTAGCGTGCACGTGTAGACGCGGCCAGAAAGAGCCTGATCACCCCCACACCACCACCACACACACTTAGGGCAAGGCTAGCTGCCTGGATGCAGAAGACAGGAAGTGCTTTACCTGAGGTCCATCCTACCAAGGTGGGAGAAGTGCAGAAGCTGGCAAGGAGAAGAAGGGCCCTTGCCACAGAATGCATAGATGCTAATAAGGAGTATTATGGGACTGTCTCCTAACCTTTCAGAAGTCTTCTCATTCGAGTTGGGTTTGGCTTCTGGATCTCCCACAGAGGCATAAAGGCTCACACCTGAGAGGGCAACCTCTGAGAAATCTAAGAGGAGATAGTGACCAGAATAGAGTAATTTATCGAGTGATCCATATTCAGTCTTCTATCTCTGAAGTATTAGGCACTGGGGTCAATTTCAGAAGACAGGATATTGAGCTAAATGCACCTTTGTTCTGACCCAGTATGGCTATTCCAATATTTTTAACTGTGATATACATAGAGGTGGGATGATTACAACAAAAAATCAAATAATATTCTTTTTCCTTGCCTATACTGTATTGTTTTCAGAACGAGTTTTGCTGAAAGGGGTTAGAAAAAGATGCTGTCCAGCAGTATATTTGCCATGGAACAGTTTATTAGAGGGCTAATTAGATGAACTGCTAGGTCAGCTGAGGGTAAAATGTGTCAGAACTCATTTGAGGATTTGTCTAAGAACGAGCCTTTTTTTTTATTAGATTGAGATGAAAAAGTACTCCAAAGGCAAAAAGTGCTCTCTTTTAAAGAGAAAAATCAAGGTAAAAAAAATCAACTCCCTTATTATTGCTTTTGGTTGCTGAATTAAGGGTCAGATGTTAAATACCACAATATTGTTCAGGCAGCAGACCGGTACAGAATCACATTTTTGGGAGCCCAGGAGCAAAAGGATCTTGCCTAGGACAGTTTTGTTGAAAATCCAAACAGTATCTGCTGTAGCTGAATATTTGGTATGAGAAAACAGACAGGCTGCAATGGTTAAAATTGCAATGGAAATAGACATCAATGCTAGCTCAGTGGAAACAACTGTAGTAGAAAAATTGAGCACCGGAGTAAACGTTGGTTAGTTAGGTTCTCAGATATTTTATACATTTTATAAAAGAAGCATTAAGGGGTTTGAAGTCATCTTCTGACGTATTACACTTTATCTGCATGTTCAGTGTGCAGCCTATTGAAATGGCTTCATTTCTGGAATTATTTAACTGAAAAATAATCAATAGCCAGTGTCCAAGAAACTTTACTCTTAACTTGTACCTTTATATCAAAGGAGATTTAGATTAGATATTGGGAAAAATCTAACTACAGGTTGAATCTCTCTAATCCAGAACTCTGTCCTGCAGCAAATTCTGTAATCCAGCATTATTTTAGTTAGCCAGGTAACCACTTATCAGAGGTGTGGCCAAGTTTCCTGTGATCCCATAAAGTTAGTTTGCAGCCACCAGTCCCAATTCTCAGTGCTCCATGCAGTTATTTCACTGTAATTTAACCCTAAATATCTCCTAGGAGCCCAGTGAGCAGTGGAAGTGCTGGCAACGTGCTAGAAAATATTGATCTCCTGTCTTCCAGCAAATTGTCTTCTCTTGCACTGGTCAGGTCCTGTGGGTGCCAGATTAGAGAGGTTCAACTTCTACATGTATAATTAAGAACTGAAACGTACAACCAAGGAAGGTTGCAGAATCCCTATTATTTGAAAGTTTTTGGAAAGGCAATACCTGTTAGAGATAATCTAGGTATTTTCAGACTGGCCTTGGTTCAGGGAGATGGCTGAGGTAACTTTTAAGGCCTCTTCCAGCTGCGCATGATTTGTATCACGAAATGAGCTCTTTGGAAAACTGTATTGTCATTATTCTATTTGATAATGACACAACCAAAAAGGTGTAGAGAATACCTAATAATCTGCTAAAAATGAACTCACAACTTGAATAGTGCCTAGGTATGTCATGAAGTATGCTCATCATGTGACTTATAGCAGTACACAAGGCCAAAGTAATTGAGGATATGCACAGATATAGGTTTCCCAGTAAAGCTAGGCCATGTTATAGGAGCCAGACCTTGCTCTTGTTTACTCTGGTGAGTGAAACTAATGGGGTTTCTCTTATGCGGTTGACAGCAAAATTAAGTCCTAAAGTTTCATTACAACAAACTTCACTGATGAAACTGGGTCATGGTAATCTTGCAGAGAAATTTTGCTCATGAAGCACTAACTAATGGAAATCAAACACAACATTTCATTTGTTCCATTCTTTAGGAAACATCTGTCTTCCTTCTTTGTCCTATTTCACTGACCTTGGAGTCAAATAGCGATGCATAGCTGACTGCTCCCTTTGTCAACAGATGAGTGTGCTTGTTTTCAGAGGTGGTGTCTGATACTTAATTACAGCCTATAATATCCCTGTTTTGTACCTATTCTGAGAGCTAATGAAGTCTAGTACACTTGAAATGGAATTAGGAGCCAAGAATTTTTGGTTTCTAAGTACTGAGTTTGTACAGACTTGCTGTGTGGCCAGGGGCCAATCTTTCAACATCTCTATGTCACGTTGCCCTGACATCTAAAATAACAATATGAAAATTAATTTACATTTTCAAAGTGATGTTGAAATATTATATAGAATGTACCTGAAGTGCTAAGCTTAACTCTACCGTAATTTAAGTAACTTCCTGGGGATGGGTATATAGGAACAATTCTTTGGGACCAAACATTACCCACATTTTGAAAACTGATATTAATGGCATTTATTTAAGTAGTATTTCCCTGTTTTCTACTGACACTCATTTTAGAGGAAGTCAGGGGCACTATTCTACTGCCTGCAGTTCTGTTATCCTCCAAATAATCCATTCTTCTTTTTCTAGTGGACTTGTACCGAGTATATCACTTTGTAGAAAGAAGAGCACATAGCAAATAGCACAGGGAATATAGTGGAAATGAATTGGCATTGGCAGGGGAGCAACTAGAGATCTCAACATTAAAATTGAGCATCAAGAGGGGAATAGTAATAATTGCAAAGGGTGTATTTTTATTTGACTGTTTTAATTAGCTGCTTCTTTGATGGAGAAGGACAGAAAATGTGAATGAGGGCAACAGAGAAGAAGCTGGACAGGGAGAGAAGTGATGAATGGCTGATGCTAAGGGAAACCAAGGGTGACCCATCTGATTGTGGTATTCTTGTTATACCCTTGCAACTTTTTTTGGGTGGGGGGGCGTAAAGTTTTGCTTCTTTTAATATCAAATCCTTTGTCTCTTAGTTTCTCATATTATTCAGAACCAAACACTGGAAGTCTGATTTTGAACTCAACGACATCAGACTTTTCACGAGTATAACTCCATTGACTTACATGGAGCTCTGAGGTCTAATCTATTCCCACTGAGTTACACTTCTGTGGCATAAAATCCTGGTGAGTACTGGTGCAACTGAGGGTCACAGCAGACTCCTTGTGGTAAATAGAGTTTCCCACACTGTTCCAGTGGGACTCTCAATCCCTTTTATATGAGACAGTACTTAACATTCATACCACTTTTAGTCTGGAAAGCATGTCATGAGCATTAGGTGGGCCTTTCCCTTGTGCAACTGCCATTGATATCCTGTGTATGGAATGCCATTAACTATTGAAGTTACTCGTTACACAAAGAAGTTAGGAGAAGTGTCTCTTCTGTCTGGATCTTGCACCTGTCTAGTTTAGTGAGACTCCTGCACACAGCCCCATTAAAGTCAATAGGCAGCACCTGGGCAAAGGAAGTTTCCTGCCAACATCACTTAGTAGAATTAGTCCCTGGAGGAGAGGGGGTTGTTTTTGTTTTGTTTTTATGTTTTAGTAACATACAGCTCACAGCTGGAAAATGATGGATTTTTATTTTTTTCATTTTAGAGATGACAAGATTCACCAAAATGTTCGATATGACCTCCCACACTCTCCCTTTTCAAAGCAGTCGCTTATGTGACTAGTACAGCTTTGGCTGGCTTTTTGAAATAAACCAGAGGAAGAAATGGAGTGTCAGGGTTTCCCAAATGCACAATTGTGGTTGCTGCAGTTAAAAAAAATGTAAGCAGTGATAAAAATGCTTTGAAAGGTCCTAGAGGGAAGTGTGCATTGTTTTAAAGTCCTTTGGGTTTTTAAGTGAGTGGATATGTTTGGGTAATTGTGAGTGAATATTTTTTCCTGTAAGCACCAGGGACAATTTGGTTTAATTGGGTTACAGCTGGTGTTGGCACTCTGTTCTTAGTTTAATATTTTTGCAGCTTCTGGTGTGGCAGGACAGTGCAGTCAGCACTGGTTTTGCTTTCTGTATGTTTTATTCCTTTTATATTTTATTCCTTTTTCATTTATTAAATTTAACATGATAACATTTAACCTGAGTCCTGCAAGTACCAGAGACTGACTGGACACCTGTTACAGCAGCTTTTAATTGCTTTTTTCCCCCTCCGTGTCATCAACTTCTAACAAAATTCTCTGTCTGTGTTTATGTTGTTTCACTCTTTAGGGAATCAACAATCATAAGGGGAAATCATTTAAACTCAGACATCCTTTATAAAATTTTAATAATTTTGAGGGCCACATTTCAAGCTTAGGTGCCTAAAGTTAGAGAAGTCCTTGAGTCACTATTGTTTCAACTGCTGAGGGTGTGAGTCTAAATTACTTGACTTCAAATTAGTTATTACTACAAGACTTCACAGCACTGTAAAGTCACAGAAGATGGAAGGGGAAAGGAGCTGCAGGCTCAGCTACTACAATCTATTTCCCATCACATCAGGGTTCATCCTTACCACTGTGGACAGCATTAGTGTCGGAGCTAGGTTAAGAGTTCAATTTAAAAGTCACTTTCTATGGCTGGTAATGCAACAACAGTCAGAAATCATCTGCAATTGAGCCCCTTAGAAACATGTTAAGAGCTAGACTGATGAGGCTTCCAGCTTTCTCTGCTGCTTTTGCAAGACTAGCACACTGCTGAGGCTCAAAAGCTTGGCTGGACTCTTTCTTTCGAGGCCACCTTCACAAAGACTGTGGATGTGACACAATCAGAAACAAGAGGGAGAGTTCAGTATAATCATTCCAAAAGCATGTGAGTCCACCCCAGCCTCTACTGTGAGGTTAAAAATGAAAGATGTTTGAGCCAGCATCTCAGGAAAAAGTTGCTATCACAAGAAGATTTAGATCATGTCCAAACAGGAGAAGTAGAAATCAGTTGTAAAATCCAGGTCATTAGGGATTTGCTAGAATAGACCCTTTATACCTGTGCAGACCACACTGAAGTCAGTGATACTCAATACTAGCCAGGGATCCATGGTAAGAGGATTCCAGTGAAACACTGGGATCTTTGTCTTTGGATAGAAAAAACATCAAGATCAGATAAGCCATGTTTCTCTAATAGGATCTATCTGTCTCTAGGAAGAAAGGGTAAAAGCAAACTGTAATCAGCTGTCACATAGAAAACAGGGAAAACACCAACAGGTTGGAAAGATGCACGTCTATGTTTTATAAAACAATATAAGAGAGATCTAAAAAAGTACGAAGGTGCATTTTCTCTGTCAAAGAATGGTGAAAAAATGTCGGAGCTAGGATAGACAGGGAAACCCTTTGGCTTTATGATGTGATTATGGGTAGTCAGAATAAGTTTACAAAAGAGCAATAGTGGCCCACAATCCTCACTGGATTTTAATTAAGTAATTTATTTGTTCATTCTTCAAAATGTATCGCAGCTGACTGGGAAAAGTATAGTTTCGATTTTTCCGAACATTTATGAAATCTCTCTCTCTCTTTCTCTCTCTCTTTCTACCCCCACACACTCACACACACACACAGGTTGGAAATAAGACTAATCTCTCTATCTGAAAATATAAAGAAAAATCCGCAAGATTGGTAAGCCTCACAAAAGAGGAGCTGCTCAAATGGATGTAGAACATGACTGGAAGTCAATGGCAGAGGGCAAATGTGAATGACAAGAATTCATATGGATAGCTGCATTGCTGGTGTACGGAAATGATCAAGTTTCAGACTTGTTTTCAGATTTATTGGCTGATGGCCTTTATAAATAGCTTGGAAAATAGAAGTGTGTAGGAAGGGGGAGAAATGTGCTGAGGAGATAAAGTGGGAGAGTGGCTGTCAATACAAAGGGCTGTACAAAAAAGTGGTGGTACTACAGGAGTGTACATCAAAGGTGTATCAGGTAGTGATGAATGAACACGTGACAATTTGCAAGCTCTGTCCATATGTGCCCCTGAAATTTCAGATGATTATTTAATCCATAATCAAAATTTTTGGCTCTGAAAAACTAGGTTAGACATAAGTACAGATTTTCTCTTAGGATTTCATTTATTTATTACAGTTCTTATTTCCAGCAAGGCTATAAGTGCCAGGAAGATAGGAAGTAACTCTAAACCATATACTAGAAAATAGCTGCTACTTTTTTAAATGTTCTGTTTGTTGAGGACATGGAAGGGTTTGAAAAGGTGCAACTCATAAACTTTCTGACTATAGTCTGCACATGTAATGCCCATTTAATAAAGCTATATTACGTTCTATTTGCCATTCACATTACAAGATAAATGCCAAAAAAGAAATTCAGGCAGGATAGGGTCTCTAAGTACCCTTTTACCTTATTGTCACTATCTAATTAGTTTGTGTTAATGGTTATGTGGAAAACATAATATTTCTGACAGAATTATAGTTCATTGAGAAATGTTAATTTAATGTTATCAAGCAAATAAATATGACTCAATTATTCCAATTAGAACCCTATTTAAAATATTGTCAAGATGTAGTGGCCAAATCCTTCCATTTATAATTATAGCCTGATCTGTGACAGATTGAGACCCTCAGAACCTCACAGGAAAGTCTTTTCAGTCTATATATACACCATAGACTTGTTTCTCTTTCCACTGAAGTCAGTGGGAATAATATTATGCCACATTAAACAAACCAATAATTTGACAGAATCACTGTTGGAATTAGATAAATAGAAACATAAAAATAAGTATGTGGTAGGAGGGAGAGAAAAGGCTATTGAGTGGAAAAATACTTGCCTATGTCTCCACTGGAGAGTTTTGTCGTCATGTTGCATGAATGACCAACCATCTGTCCTCCTTGTCTTCCATACAGCTGAACCCACATCAACTGAGGGACAAGCTACCCCCACATCACCACTGGGGTGAGCCAGCCCCACCTCAAGACAGGAGTGAGGCAGTCCCAAACCACTGCCAGGACAAGCCAGCCCCACCCCACCAAGAGAGGGGGCCTGCAGCTGGAGGATCTGTCTTTACATGCATGTGGACCTCTGGAGGGATCACAATGAAGCCCACTGGAGGCTTATGGACCGTGGAGTGGTAGCTGTGGGATGACCAAGCATCTGGTGGGACATGTTGGCCCAACTGCCTGTGGGTGCTGCCTCCACTCTCCCACCTCTGCTTCCCCACTGACCTGCCCCTTGCTGGCAGTCCTTCTGCATCACCAACATCTGGTAATGGATGCTCCCCAGGCCCCTACTGGTCCTTCTGCCAACCCAGGCCCTGCCACAGCCCCACTGCCATCATACTTCCCCCTGCTCCCAGCCCCAAAGAGGACCCTGAACCCACAACTGGAGCGGATACAAAGGCTAACCCAGATGGGGGTCCCACTCCCCCTTGGGTTTGTGCCCCCCAGCCCTCTCCATGGACTGAGTCCCCATTCCCCTGTCCCAAGTCCCACCAACAAGTTCTGATTCTGCCCACCCCCCCATCCAAAGCTAACCGCCCCACTGTACATAGTTCATTGGTTTTACACTTGCCTTTAATATAAATAGCTCTTTATTGCACTGTTTCTCTTTTCCACTGGTTTTTATTTGTTTAAGTAAAATAGTTCTTTGAGCACAACTCCTGCATTCCTTTTTTATTGGGCAGGGGTCAGGGAGGGGTGAAGGGGCAATGGGAAGGTTTGTAGTGGGGGTGGGGTAGGGCTGTGGGCCTGAGGCCCCCCCTAGTGGGGGACCCTGGGGAGGGTTACTGAGGGCCATGGGAGAAACTTTCCCCCTGGGCCTCATGGATCCACTGCCTGTCCTGCTGGGCCTGGTGGATTGGACCTGCACCCATCTGTCCATTCCATAGGCCAGCATCCACCCTCCACCCCAGAAGGAAGACCTCCTCTTCCTCTCCACAATGTTGTGGGGAGCACGACATGTGGCCACAACTTGGGGGATATTGTGATCTCCCCACATCCAGGCAGGTGAGCAGATACCTAAACCATGCCTTGAGATGGCAAAAGGTGCATTCCACCTGCACCCAGACCTGGTTGAGGCAGGCATTGAATAGTTCCCAACTGGGGTCCAGCTGGCTGGTATAGGGCTTCATCAGCCTGGGCGTGAGGTGGTAAGCCACACCCTCCATGAAGCACAGTGGCATGTGCACGTCCTCAATGGCCACCTCTTGATGTAGGGCGCGAATGTGCCCACCTCCATCCTATGGCACAGGACAGAGTTGCAGAACACCCACTCATCATGTGCCTAACCCAACCACCTGATGTAAATGTCTGTGAACTGACTGAGGTGGGGGTCAGACAGGCCCTGCAGCACCATGCAGAAGTACCTCCACAACCACACTCCTCATAATCCTGACCCCCTCTCCCCAAGGTTACTGCTTTGGTTGGACACCCCCCCTCCCCATGCAAGGACTGAAAAACCAAAAGTGTCTTACCTCCATAAGGAGGACCCAATGGTGGACTTCCCCACTCCAAACTGGTTTCCCACAGAGTGGTAGCTGTCAGGAGTGGTGAGGTGCCAAAGGGTATCTGTGACCTGCTTCTCCACAGGGATGGCAGGCCAAATCTTGGTGTCCTGTCTCTGGAGGGCAGGGGTGAGCCAGGCACAGAGATCCAGAAAAGTGTCCTTATGCATACAAAAGTTCTGGAGCCACTGCTGCTTGTCCCACTGCCACATGACCAGCTGGTCCCAGCAGTCAGAACTGGAGTGGTGCCTCCAGATCTGTCTGTGCACCTTGGGAAGGGTGGGCACAGGTAAGACTGTGCAGCAGCCATGGTGAGTTACTCAAATTTGGTGTCTGGGTCTTCCTACCAGAGGAAGAGGAGTATGACCGTGAGAAAGTGGAGCAGTGCTGAAGCACTTCTTGGTGGGGCCTGTACAATCCTGGGAGGCTGCTCTGGCACCATGGCCAGCTGGAAACCTCTGTGTCTCTCAACAAGCATCAAAGCCCTAGTCTAGCAAGTGTGCTGTTCCTCATGGATGTAGGTACACCTCAGCATGGTAGGGAACAGGCATTTGTAGGGGGGCGGGGGTGGTCTTTAAGGGAAAGTCTCACTGGGGCTTTACCAGTCATGAGATTGTTGGCCATGCAATTACTGGCCAAGGGATTGCCGGACATGTGACCCCATCTGACAGAGTTTGGGTGGCCATTCTGTCTAGAGACTGGCTGGTACTTTGGCTGCTCTCTGTCAACAGAGCAGATTCAAAGAGTGATCTGTTTGGTATCTGTCCATGATCTGCTAACAAGAAGTTTTGTTAGAAGGTACCTTCTGACAGAAACTTCTGTCAACAGGTCACTTTAATCTAGATGTGATGCTAACAGACCTGGATTGCTGGCCCCCAGGGATAGAACCTCCAAGCATAGGATCTAAAGCCCTGCACTCTAACCACATGAGCTAAAGGCCAGCTGGCTCTCAGCCAAGGCTGCAGAGCAGAGACTTCACTCACTCCAGCTGAGGCATCAGTGCTTTTGGGTATTATGTACTTTGTTGGGCTGAGGAAGGACATCCCAAGCTTCTAGGACCTTCTAGCAGTTCTTTCCAGCCAACACACCAGTTGTAACACCCACAGACCTGGGCTGTTAGCCCCAGGGATAGAACTTACAAGAACAGAGTCTAAAGCCAGCCATTCTACTATGTGAGCTAGAGGCCAGCTGGCTTTCAGCTATGGCGGTAGAGCAGAGACTTCACTCACCCCAGATGAGGTCTCAGTGCCTCTAGGTACTACATAGACATAGCCTTGCAAAATTTCATGGTAAATAAATTCATTCTTTGGTATACTAGGTGGTCTAAAATCAACATTCAGCTTGGAGATTTAACATTTTAATGTTAAAGGTTTATTTTTGTTGACTCCTTTTCTTCATTATAAAATGTTTCATCTAGTCCTTTTCAAAAAAAAGAATCTTCTAATTACTCTCCTAGTTTTATGTCATCAAGCACTGCAGATAAATATTCTCCCTGGTGCCTCAGAGTATATGCTGATGGTTATAACACACTCCAGTACTTTTTTTGTTCTGGTACTTGGCAGTACTGAGTACCAGCACCTCAGCAGCCCCAGTTCAGAGGTTGGCTGAGCGAAGCAGGGAGTTGGCTGAGTATTAGCTCTTCCTTTTTTACAGAAAAGTCATTGACATTCACTAATGATCAATTCTGTACAATAGTATTCAAAGCCATTTTCTTAGCAAATCCTAATTTAAATGATTTTGAAGGTTATTATTGATTGGTTACTGTTTGTGTCCTCCACACTCTCCCTTTACCACGCCTTGTAACATCAGATTCCTCTCTGAATTTTATTAGAGACGCCCACTTATTGATACAATCCACGTCTCTCTTTTGTATATTGTTGGAGGAAGCCTTTCTGACAACACACTGACATACCCATAGGGACATAAAAGTAAGTCATTGACTTCATTAAATGGCAGCATTGTGCCATGTGTCCAGTACCAACTGGTTAGCCTTTCCACCACAGTACTATCTTTGCCACTTTGCACTGCTGGGAATCATATGGAAATTTTTGAATAAATCAAGGGCTCTGGCTTTCTCTTGGCCTTTGGAATGCTCAATCTCCTGCTTTGCTACAGACTGTACATCCACCGACCTCCTTCTCTCAACCCTTACTGCTGTCTCGCTGCTTCCTGCCTCAACTCTTTCCACCTCCCCACAAGCATACCCCAGCGCCCATCCCAACTCCTCCCACTTCCAGAGCCTCCTGCATGCTGAGAAACAGCTGATTGAAGCAGTCAGGAAGTGCTGGGAGGGAGGGGAAGGAATTAATTGGTGGGGGGCACCCCTGGCCTATTGTAAGAGATGCGGTGGGCTGGCTGACACTTTCTTTTTTCTGTGCATGCTCCAGCCTTGAAGCACCCATGGATCCAATACCTCTGCTGCAGATATTAAAATATCTCTGGGGCTCTCAGAATAGCTTCATGAACAGATTTCTTCAGTTCTCCTCCTCTCTCACTGAACATAAGGGTAATGTTCTCATTGAATTCACTGGGAACAGGATCATGTACATTTTGTTCTTAATCTGTTGTGCCTAATTCAGATCTGACCACCATGCAGATCCCTTTTCTTGTCACTTATAATTTGTGCAAGGATACCTTGTCATTTATTTATTTTTTTGAAATTGTCTTTGTGCACATTTGATATTCATTTTCTGTGGATATCATTGATAACAAGTTTCATGTTTTATTCTTTTGAAATGTTTAAACTAGCCTGTGCTTACAGGGAAAAAGATCACTCAAGCTGCGTCTACGCATGCCAGCTACTTCGAAGTAGCCGCGCCAACTTCAAAATAGCGCCCGCCACATCTACACGTGGCGAGCGCTATTTCAAAGTTGAAATCGACATAAGGCGGCGAGACGTCGAAGTCACTATCCCCATGAGGGGATAGGAATAGCGCCCTACTTCGACATTCAACGTCGAAGTAGGGCACGTGTAGCCGTTGCGTGTCCCGCAACATCGAAAGAGCGGGGTCCGCCATGGCGGCCATCAGCTGAGGGGTTGAGAGACGCTCTCTCCAGCCCCTGAGCTCTATGGTCACCGCGTGCAGCGGCCCCTTAAAGCTCCCCACCCCCTGCGTTCCTGTGCAGGAAGCTAAGAGCGCGTGCAGGCAGCAGCACTGACACGTGGCCTGCCTGCACGCCTCCCTGCAGCCCCAAGCCACCGCCCCCGTTGCGATGGCCGCCCTCCAGCCCCCGAAGCGCCCCCAGGGCACCCCCCGCAAGGGGAGCCAAGGCTCCCAGGCAGCCAGCCAGCCTGGGAAAAGGCAGCGGGGCCCCTCCTGGACGGAGGCTGAGATCCAGGACCTGCTGGGGCTCTGGAGCGAGGAGGAGGTGCTCCAGGTAATGGGGAGCAAGAGGCAGAACGCGGATGCATTTGTTCAGCTGGCCGAGGGCCTGGCTGCCCGGGGTTGCCCTGCCCGCACTTCAGGAGTAAGGTGAAGGAGCTGCCGCAGGGTTACGCCTGGGCCCAGGACACGGCCAGCCGATCTGGGGCCACCCCCACCACTTGCCCCTTTTACAGGGAGCCCAGGTCCATCCTGGGCCCCCGGTACACCTCCTCCCCACTGGCCACTCTTGACACCTCAGCCGACGAGCCTCTGCAGGCCCCAGAGGCAAGCCCCGTGCCCCAGGGGCCCCCACAGGAGCCCACCCCTGGGATGCTGGAGGAGGAGGAGGGGGAATCCTCCTCCAGCGACGGGGGGCTCCACATCGCCCTCCCGTCCCAGAGCTCCAGCAAGGCATCCACCCACAGTGTGTCCCCCGACCGTGGGAGCGGACCGTTAGGTATGTACCCCCCCCCGGTGCACACCCCTGGGGTTAAGGGGTGGGGACAACAGACATGACCAGGGCCCTACACATGCACAGATGACCATGGCCCCAAGGACAGCAGTGGCATATCCCGCAGAAGAGTGCATCAGCCCCTACCCCCCCAGCAGGACAGCACCATGCCCCATCCCTGTGGATGGGGGGAGCAGAACCTAGGGTCCCCCGGGGGGCAGGGGGTGGGACCCCCATCAGCAGCAGCAGCATCTCCCGGGGACGGGGATGGGGAACCAGCAGCAGAGGGATGGGGGGACAAGGGCCATGGCTCGGGGCCCACACTAAAGGCTATCTCCACTCTTCTTCCCCCCCCCGTGTTCCGCAGCTGGACCATCGGAGGGCCCAGAGAGCACCAGCGAGATCTCCGTGGTCCCAGAGAGCCCACCAGGGCCATCGTTGCAGGCCAGCCCCTCGGCGGAGCACTGACCAGCCCCAGGACGGGGCCGACGGCATAGCCACCTCCAACAGAGGACGGTGACGGACCCCCAGCTGCTCGTGAACCTCTGGCGTCAGCTGGAGGTGTCGAAGCGGTGCCTGTGGGTGGAGGAGCGGCGGCTGGAGCTCCAGGAGTGAGCGCTGGCCTGGCGCCAGGAGGCATGGGGGGCCTTCATGCGCACCTTCAAGCGCATAGTGGAATACCTGGCCCCCACATGCCGCGGTGCCCGCCGCTCTGTCCACCCTGCCAGCCGCTTCACCTGCCGCTCCGACCGCCATCCCACCACTGTCCGCCACCCTGGGGCCTTCCGCCGAGGGGGACCTGGGGCTTGCTGACACCCGCCGGCCATACCTGCCAGTTCATCTGGCCCCCAGCCAGCCTCGGCCAGGGCTCAGGCCGAGGCAAGGGTCACACCCGCCAACCCCGGGCACCGGACAGAAGAGGAGTGCGGGGCCCAGGACATGCCCCCACCCTTCGTACATATCCCCCATCATATATATTTGTATACAGTTTGTGTTACACCCCTGTTCTGTTATACGGTACCTGCCCCCCCATGTAAATAGTTCCCCCCTTTTGTTCTGCTCTCTCTATATATATTTGTAGTTTTAATAATAAGAGAATTCACTGTTTTTTGGTTTCAAAAACAACAGGTCCATTTTTATTTGCAAGAAAAGTGAGTGGGGGGTGCTCTTGGGTGCTCTGTGGTGTGGGCGTGGGGGCAGGGAGTGTTGTGGAGGATGGGGGGGTGCAGTGGGGGGCCTGCCAGTGTTCACCCCTCAGCCTGGTCGAAATGGGCCCGCAGGGCCTCCCAGACCCGGATCCCCTCAGGGTCCACCTGGTGACTGGGGGCAGCGGGTAGCTGCATGTCAGCCCTGCCAGCCTCCACAGCCCAGCCCTAAAAGAATGCCTCCCTCTTGCTCTCAACCAGGTTGTGGAGTGCGATGCATGTGCCCACAACCTGGGGGATGTTGGTGGGGCCTGAATCAAGGCGGGTGAGGAGACACCTCCAGTGTCCTTTGAGGTGGCCAAAAGTGCGCTCAACCACCTGGCGCTAATGGTTCAAGCGCGTGTTGAAGCGCTCCTGGCTGGCTGAGAGATGGCCCGTGTAAGGGTCCATGAGCCAGGGCCAGAGGGGGTATGCTGCGTCTGCGATGAGGCAGATGGGCATGGTGGTGTCCCCCACAGGGATCTCCCACTGGGGGATGTAAGTCCCCACCTCCAGCCGGCGGCACAGGCCCGAATTCCTGAACACCCGGGCGTTGTGGGTGCTGCCAGGCCACAAAACATGAATGTCCAGGAAGTGGCCCCGGCTGTCCACCAAGGCCTGGAGGACCACAGAATGGTAGCCCTGTCTGTTCAGGAAGCGTCCTCCTCTGTGCTCCAGGGCATGGATGGGGATATGGGTCCCATCCAGAGCCCCAAAGCAATTTGGGAAGACCAGGCCGGCAAACCCCATGATGGCAGCATCTGGGCCCCCAAGCCGCACAAGCCTGTGGAGGAGCAGGGCATTGGTGGCGCAGATGACCTTCAGGGGAAGGACATGGGACAGCACCAGTGAGGGGTGTGCAGGGTGTGTCTGGCCTCCCCCCCAGAGCTCCCTCCCCCCCAGGGCTGCCCTCCACCACAGGGCTGCCCTCCACCCCAGGGCTCCCCCCGCCGGGTCCTCTTACCTCCATGAGGACAGCCCCGATGGTGGGCTTGCCCATGCCAAGCTGCTGCCCCACAGATCGGTAGGTGTCTGGAGTGGCCAGCTTCCAGACAGCGATGCCGACCCATTTCTCAACAGTGAGGGCACGCCGCATGGAGGTGTCATGGTGCCTCAGTACGGGGGTGAGCCACTGGCAGAGCTCCAGGAATGTCTGCCGGCTCATGCGAAAGTTCTGGAGCCAGCGCTCATTGTCCCACTCACCGAGCACCAGCTGCTCCCACCAGTCGGTGCTCGTGGGGTAGCTCCACAGACGGCGGCATGTGCGGTGGCGGGGGGTGTCGGAGGGCAGCAAGGTCTGGGGCTGCTTCCTCCTCCCCTGGGGGCAGCTCCTCTTCTGTGAATAAAAGCTGGTCAGCTGCCTCCTGCATAGCATTGAGCAGGGCAAGCACTGCTCCTGCAGGGGCAGCTGTGTGGACCTCTGGCTGCTGCTGCTGCTGCTGCTGCTGCCGCGGGTTCATACTGCTTCAGCGGGTGTGTGTGCCTGTGGCTCTGCAGACCGCATGCTGTGCAGGCTGAGTGTGTCTGGGAGCGGCCCTTTAAGGGAGTGGCTAGCTGTTGCCCCAGAAGTGCTAGTCCGCCCTGTGACCCTGTCTGCAGCTGTTCCTGGCACCCTTATTTCGATGTGTGCAGCTTCGGCGTGTAGACGCTTCCCTGCAGCGCCTACTTCGATGTGGTGCTGCCCAACGTTGACATTGAACATCGACGGCACCAGCCCTGGAGGACGTGTAGAAGCTATTCATCGAAATAGTTTATTTCGATGTCGCTACATCGAAATAAGCTATTTCGATGTAGCATACACCTGTAGACGTAGCTTCAGAGGTCAGAGCAGTAGCCTACCTAAACCTAAGATTGTGACCTCAATTCTTGAGGGGGAATATTGAGGAATTCTGGGCAAATAGGCTTTAAAAATTTCTACCAGGGAGATTGAAGGGACTGAACTCAATGACCTCTGAAGGTCCTTCCAGTTATATGAGATACATATTTCTCCATACTTCTTTTCTTCCTCTTACATCACTGCAAACTACACTAAGAACAAGACAGCTACAGGCTGCAATATTTTTCTTGTCGTTTTACTTGGCTACTTTATTAATGCTTTCTAAGGCAGGAAATTTCTGAAGGTGTGTGTCTGTGTTAATGGCACCACTGCCAATGTCATCAAATAGTTCTGGGAAAAATACATATTTTGAAAAGAGAAATGCAATCAAAATAAATACAGAAGTTTTCTACCCCAGGGAAGTTCTGCTTAGGGTCCTATTGTATTTTTTAACCTCCTGTAACATCTGACAACAGCTAACATTTAAATAGAGTACGGAGTTGCATGCATATACCCTTCACTGCTTTAGGTGTTAGTGATTCCACAAGGAATAAAGAAACAAATTCATAGAATCATAGAATCATAGAACACTAGGACTGGAAGGGGCCTCGAGAGGCCATCAAGTCCAGTCCCCTGCCCCGACGGCAGGACTGACCACTATCTACACCATCCCTGATAAACATCTATCTAATCTGTTCTTAAATATCTCCAGCGAGGGAGATTCCACAACCTCCCCTGGCAACTTATTCCAGTACTTGACCACCCTGACAGTTAGGAACTTTTTCCTAATGTCCAACTTAAACTTCCCTTGCTGCAGCTTAAGTCCATTGCCTCTTGTTCTCTCCTCAGAGGCCAAGAACAACAAGTTTTCTCCCTCCTCCTTATGACACCCTTTAAGATATCTGAAAACTGCTATCATGTCTCCCCTCAATCTTCTCTTTTCCAAGCCAAACAAGCCCAATTCTTTCAGTCTTTCTTCATAAGTCATGTTCTCCAGACCTTTTATCATTCTAGTTGCTCTTCTCTGGACCTTCTCTAATTTCTCCACATCTTTCTTGAATTGGGGTGCCCAGAACTGGACACAATATTCCAGCTGAGGCCTAACCAGCGCAGAGTAGAGCGGTGGAATGATTTCTCATGTCTTGTTCACAACACACCTGCTAATGCATCCCAGAATCATGTTTGCTTTTTTTGCAACAGCATCACACTGTTGACTCATATTTAACTTGTGATCTACTAGAGCCCCTAGATCCCTTTCTGCTGTAGTGCTTCCTAGACAGTCTAACCCAGAAGGAATAAAAAATCCTGAACTCAGATATTGAATAAATTATGCAGGAGAGTAAGTTGAGATCTTCTTTTCCCTCAAAGTATCTTGTTTTGAAATGTAACACGGGGTGGTCATGTTAGTCTGTACCCTAAGAAAACAAAACAGCAGAAATGTAGCACTTTAAAGATTAACAAAATGATTTATTCAGTGATGAGCTTTTGTGGGACAGACCCACTTCATTTACAGTACAGACAGACATCTATAAGTACAGAGGTCAAATTTTTTTTCCAGAAAACTGACAAATCAAATACATAGGACTGAAGGAGGCGGAGAAGGGTGGGGGATGTTAAGGGTCTCCCCTGAAAGAATTAGTAGCATCAAAGGAAGGAAAGCAGTCTTTATAATGTATGAGGTAAATGTTGTCTTTGTTCATACCAAGTGTTAAAGTGACGAATTTGAATATGAACTCCAATTCTCAAATTTCTCTACATAATCTACTTTTAAAGTCTCTTTGTTCTAAGACACAAATTTTCTTCATTTTATGTTTGGAATGGTTTTGGTGCAACAACAAACAGTAATTTCCCTCCCCAAATAAAATTATAGCATGTAAAGTCATAGGAAGCAGCATGAGACCTGGAAAGATCATGGAATATTCTGCTTACAGGTGTAGGGTCACTCTTCAGAAACAAAGTCCATTGCTGTTACTTCTCACAGCATCACTAAAAATGGATGGTTTCCTTTCTTAAAATTCATTGCTACCGTCAAACATTTGTAACACATCTAAGTTTCAGGGCTGCAATAAAAACTGACTTATAGAAATAAATCACCAACATAACCTTTCACTGAGATGATTAACAAGATTGGCATGACTCATTAAATACGTATCTATAGTTACTTTTTTATTAGAGGGAGGAGATTTTCATGAAAAAGATAAATAACATATTGTAGATGCAGATCTGAAGCATGAAGAACCATTTATTGTACCGATGAGCAACACAGGAATGATAGTACATATGGTAATTAGTGCTATATAAAACGTTTAGTTTTGATGGAGAGAAGTGTATGTGCACTCGAGGCCACACTGTTGGGTACCCTGCTGGTTTCCTTCTCTTTGTCTCTGGAAGAGAAGGTGATGCTTTAAAAACTGTTATGGTATTGTTCTGTATTTCTTCCCAAAGCAGACACTGACAGCTTTCACTAGCTGACAGCTGTTATGAAGGGGCGGGGGGGAAACATGCCAGTTACTCCATGTTAATGGACCCCCGTGTGTATGTAGAGCCCTGTTGAAATTAATGGGACTCCAGGGGGCAGAGAAACATGCCCATGCAATGTAATTTATATGGACTGTAAAATTCCCTCCCCAAGGATGTTTTGTGCCCAATGTGGTGTCTATACATTGAGGAATAAACCAAAGGCCTCAGTGCCCAGAGGCACATTAATGGGAGAGATGCTAGATATCTTTCCCTAGTGAGTTACATGACAACTAATGTTCTGTTGTCTTGATTAAATGACTAAGAGAAGCAGCATTAGGAATCCAGGGATGGGTAGACACAAGCCTTCCCATAACTAAAGTCTCTTCCCTCCAGCCTACGGGAAGAAACTATCAGATGAAGATTCCAAGTAATTCCAGAGGATAACTAATATTAAGTGACAGGCATAAGAGTCACAGGACCATAAACAGGGGACTAAAAAGGACACTGAGGAGACAACCTGGGCAGCACCCCAGGCTTGTCAAAGGTGTCTAGGGAACCAGTAGATGCCCCTGGTTCAAAGGAACTCTGTCGAGATCTGAGGGAGGAGCACATGCCGATAGAACCCCTAATCACAAAACAATTCCCCAACCAGCATCCTGCTTCTGGTACAGTGGATGGTTCTCTAGGCCAGCACCAGGAGGAGGCTGAATAGGTCCCTTGAGGATTTTGTGGGGCCATGGATATGGTATGCATAAATCAGGAGTTGTGGAAAGAAGTGAGGTTCCAGTGGATGGATGTTAAAGCCAGACATATTCAGAGTGGCAATAAAATGTAGATTTTAAAATGGTGAAGGTAATTTACTATTGGTACAGCTTTCCAAAGGTCATGGAGGATTGTCCAACATTGACTTTTTTTTTTTTTTTTAAAGATTGAGATTGGATCCACCAAGAATTTGATGTGTCAGTTGTTCCAATGGCTAATGCCCCTTACTGCTAAATAAACACAAATTATTTTCAGTCTGAATTTTTCTAGCTTCTACTGCAAAGTCATTGGAGCATGTTTTACTATCCTCTGTCAAATTGAAAAGTTAACTTTTAATATTTATTTTCACTGTAGAGTCTTATAGACTGGTCAAGCCAGCCTTTGACTCTTCTTCAGGTCCTGGGGAAGGAACTCGAAGACCAGATAGTGCCTGTTCTTCGTGTGGATCGCATCCAGCAGCTTGACAATGTTGGACTGGTTCAGCTCCTTGAGCAAGGAGATCTCCCGGATGGCTGTGCTGGGGACACCTTCCGTCTGTGTCCAGGTGGATCTTCTTGAGTGCCACCACTTCGCCCATGGCCTTGTTCCACCCGTGGCCTTGTTCTGGGCCTTGTACATGACCCCATAGTTGCCCTCGGCAATCTACTCCACCTTCTGGAAGTTCTCCATGGGGTCTCCATGGTTGAAGACTGTTGGGGATAACTTCTTGGTACAAGCGCTGAAGGAACCGACCAGGGCCATACGCAACTTGAAATGCTGCTCACAAACAGAGAAGAACTATTAGGAGAAATAGAAGTGGGATGAAACCTGGGCTGCAGCAACCCTGAGATTGTAGATTTCAGGAGCTGGACAAAAGGAAGAAAGATGAGCAGTAACATACAGACCCTTGATTTCAGAAGAGCAGACTTTGACTCCCTGAGAGAACAGATGAGCAGGATCCTTTGGGAAATGAAGATGAAGAGGAAAAGAGTTCAAGAGAACTGGCAGCATTTTAAAGAAGTCTTACTGAAAGCACAGGAACAAACCATACCGCTGCACCATAAGAAATGCAAACATGGTAGGCAACCAGCTTGGCTTAACAGGGAAATCCTTAGTCAGCTTAAACTCAGAAAGGATGCATACAAGAAATGGAAATGTGGACAGTTGACTAAGGAGAAGTACAAACATACGGCTGGAGAATGCCGGGCAGTAGTCATGAAAGTGAAAGCACAATTGGAACTGCAGCTGGCAAGAGATGTGAAGAGTAACAAGAAAGGTTTCTACAGGCATGTTAACAATAAATGGGTTATCAGAGAAGGTGTGGGGCCATTACTGGATGAGGGAGGTAACTGTAGCCGGACAGAACCCCCCCCCTTTTGCTCTACTCCATTTTTGCCTTCCCGAGGTGCTTCAGAGCACAAAAGGGTTGAAAGGAATAGCCCAGCCGTGGAATGCCCTAGAGCGCAGATGGGCTTATTTTACCTATGGTCTTTGAAGCTCTGGAGCAAAGCTAAGAACAATGGGCTAATTAACAGTCAGGCCTCGGACTGCCCTTGGCTAATTACCATCAGTTGATTCGCCCACAGGGTCCCAGACACAAGGAAAATCTCTGGCCCATTGAGGAACAAATGCCCTCAATTTTCTACCTCACAGGTGTGAACTACGCCCGTGAACTCCCTGTGAGAACCAGCATCAGACAGTTTAATTCAATTGAAACAAGGAAGAAGCCTACATGACCCAATGGGTATAAAAGAGGGGTCTGGCAGACCCCCTATTTGAGCTCCAATCATCTTTCCTGTCAGACGGGAGGGTGGGGGTCTCCCCAGGTCCCTGGGGATGCCCGACTCCTGGAGAAAAAGGGACAAAGGACTTCTTCCCAAGGGATTGAGAGAGAAACTGGCCAAGCCATGTTGGTAACGCAGGGGTGAGAATAAGACCTGCTAGGTATTTTATCTTTTTCTTTTGAGCACATTTAACAAGTATAGATCTATGAATTAGAGTGCATGCTAGCTATTTGTAATCAAAGTATAAACCTTGTAACAATTGTAACCACAAGAGCTTAACTCGCTAGGTAAACAAACAAAGTAACATTGTAACAGTAAGAGATTAACTGGTTAGATAAATAAACAAAGTAATTGATTAAGTGGTAACCTGACTCCTCCTGTTACTGTGCAAACTGAACACAAAAAAAAGAACCCAGCTACTTACAGCTGCTTTCAGCCTGGTCACTGGTGGGCTGTGCCATAGACAAGGGCATAAGTGGCATCTCACCTGGCCATCGGCTAACAATAACCTAGTGACAGATGATGTGGGAAAAGCTGAAGTACTCAATACTTTTTTTGCCCTGGTCTTCACAGACAAAGTCAACTTCCACCTGATGATCCTAGACAAGGCAGTATGGTAAGGTGGATGGCAGTATGGTAAGGTGGGGAAGGAATAAGTTCTGAGCTATCTAGAAAAACTAGATGTACACAGATCCATGGGTCTGGATTTAATGCACTCGTGGGTACTGAGGGAATTGGCAGAGGTCGCTCCTGAACCTTTGGCCATTATCCTTGAGGACTCTAGGAGATCAGGGACATGCCAGGTGAGTGGAAGAAGGCAAACATAGTGCCCATCTTTAAAAAAAGGAACAAAGGACAATCTAGGGAACTATACCTCAATCCCTGGGAAAATAATGGAGGGAATCCTCAAGGAATCCATTTTGGAGCACTTGGAAGAGGGGAAAGTGATCAAAAGTAGCCAATATGGATTCACCAGGGGCAAGTCCTGCCTGACCAATCTGATTAGCTTCTGTGATAAGGTAACAAGCTCTGTGGACATGGGGAGGTCAGTGGACGTGATATACCTTGACTTCAACAAAGCTTTTCATACAGTCTCCCACAACATTCTTGTCCATAAGTTAAGGAAATATGGATTGGGTCCTTGGACTACAAGATGGATAGAAAGCTGGCTTGATTTTTGGGCCCAACAGGTAGTGGTCAAGGGCTCAATATCCGGATGGTGGTCAGTTTCAAGTCAAGTGCCGCAAGATGTGGTTCTGAGGCCGGTGTTATTCAACATCTTTATTAATAACCTGGATGAGGGACTGGATTGCATCCTCACCAAGTTTGTGAATGACACAAAATGAGGGGGAGAGGTAGACATGTTGAAGGGTAGAGAGAGAATCCAGAGTGACCTGGATAAATTGAAGGAGTGGGCCAAAAGAAATCTGATGCAGCTCAACATGGAGAAATGTAGAGTCCTGCACCTGGGGCAGAAGAATTCCAAGCATTGTTACAGGCTGGGGACCAACTGGCTCAGCAGTAGTAAAATGGAAAGGGATAGAGCGGTTATGGTGGATGAAAGACTGGATATGAGTAAACAGTGTGCCCTTGTAGTCAAGAAGGCTAACGGCATACTAGGGTGCATTAGGAGGAGCATTTCGAGCAGATCTACAGACATAGTTATTCCCCTCTCTTCGGCACTGGTGAGGCCACATCTTGAATATTGTGTCCAGTTTTGGGCCCCCCAGTACAAAAAGGATGTGGATTTGCTGGAGCAGGTTCAGCGGAGGGTAACAAAAATGATTAAGGGGCTGGAGCACAAGATCTATGAGGATAGGCTGAGGGATTTGGGCTTGTTTAGTTTACAGAAGAGAAGGCTTAGGGGTAATTTAATAGCAGCCTTCAACTTTCTGAAGGGGAGCTCTAAAGAGGAGGGTGAGAAACTGTTCTCAGTGGTGTCAGATGGCAGAACAAGGAGTAATGGTCTGAAGTTGAAGAGGGAGAGGTGTAGGTTAGATATTAGGAAAAACTACTTCACCAGGAGGGTGCATTGGAATACGTTGCCTAGAGAGGTGGTGGATTCTCCATCCGTTGAGGTTTTTAAGTCCCAGATGGACAAGGTCCTGTCTAGGATGACTTAGTGGGGGTTGATCCTGCTTGAAGCAGGGGGCTGGACTAGATGACCTCCTGAGGTCCCTTCCAGCCCCATGATTCTGTGACTCTGTCTTTCTTAAGATAAATAGGTACTCATAAGTAGCTCTATCACTACAAAGCATGTTTTCTAATCCTTGCATTATTCTTGTGGCTTGCTTTAGCTCTAATGTATGGAAATCTTTCTTGATCTGTTGACATGAGAAATGTACACACCAGCAGCAGTCACACCAATGCCAAACAAGGAGGTAAAATAATCTTACTGTTCATATTCAACTTTCCTCTGTTCACATATCCATAGATCTCATTAACCCTGGATCTACAGAGTCAGAGTGGGAGTGCATATTAAGTTGATTGTCCATCACAAGCCCAAATTGTTTTATCCAAATCCATGCAGCCCAGGATAGAGTGCCTCCATTGTGCCCCAAAATTCCTTAAAACACGGGGCTTGCATCCAGATAACCAAGTGAACCAGATTGTTCTGTATCAGTGGTATGTCCTCCTCCTAATTTGTGTCGTTCCCAGCTTGGGTGTCATTTTTAAACTTCATCAATGGGGATTTTATATTTTCTTCCAGGTCATTGATAAAAAGTGTTAAATAATGTAGGGCCAAAAACCTGTTTTATGATCATTTACAATTACATTTTGAAGCTTATCAGGTAACCAGTTTTAAGTCCAGTTAATGTGGGCCTGGTTAATTTTCTACTCTTCTGGCTTTAATCAAGTATCATATGGTTCAAAGTCAAACACCTTACAGAAATTTAAGTATGTCACACTACTATCTTTAACAGCCAGACTTGTAATTTCATAAAAAGGTCAATAGTTTGATAGGAGTTATTTTCCACAAAACCATCTGGACTGAAATTTGTTGATATTGCTATCCCCTATTTCTTTAGTTATCACCTGCTCCATTATGTTACCTAGTATGAGTATCTCACTGACAAGACTAAAGTTACTCATTTACCCTTCTGAAATATCAGCACATTAGCTTTTTTTCCCCATTCTTCTGGAACTTTCCTCTGTGCTCCAAAGATTAGTGAAAATCAAGATCAATGGTTCAGCAAGCTCCTTAGCCTCCTATTTTTGCTTTGAAAGCTCTTGGGTACAAATTTTTGGATATGCCAATCTTAAAATACCTACATATATTGATTTATAAGTCTATGATATTCATTATTATTTTAGGTAAAGATTCTCTTATTTACAGCTGTTTAACTCTGTTGAGCAGGGAGTAATTATTCCTGATTAGTGCTGATCAACATTTTTTGAATTCTTAAATTTACCTGCAATTTCCCTCCTGTTTTTCCATCAACCAAAGAACTGTTCAAATACAGCACTGAGTTCTGAAAAAAACAGGGAAGAACTTAAAAATGCTTTTTCTTGTCTGTTTGTTTTTTGACAAGCTGTCCTAATTTATACTGAGCTGAGAAGAATGAGATCCCTACTAGACTCTCCTTTTTGGCTATTGAATCAAGATTATTTTCTTTGAATTAATATGCGATCTGTAAGTATTGTAGGGATTATTCAAAGATAGCTCCAGATTCTGGGTTGCTCACAGATTCTTCCTTCTAATTAATTCCTGTTCATTATTCATGGATGTTCATATGAGTCACATGTTTTTATGTCTGTTCCCTGGCTGGAAGAATTACAACTGTGAAACAAAAGAACTGGTTAATAATAACTAAGTAATTCACCTCCAATGAGAAATTTTCAGTGAACAACCTGTCCTGATTGAGGGTTAGCTGCACTTTTGACTTCTCTTAGTCTTTCTAAGTGTTCCTGGTAAAGTGTGAAGGGGTCTGTTATCCCAGGACTCAGTGATTTCAAAGGGCTGGTTAGGGTGCCTTTTGAAATCACGGGGCCCTGGGGTAACAGACTGGGCAGCTTTGAGGGCTGGATGGAGGAGGTTCAGTGCAGTCCAGGCAATATTAAGGGCTTGCAGCCCCTTCCTATGCCCCTTCCACTCAAGGCCTGCCGCCTCTCCACCCTCTCCAGCGCCCACGGCCTGGTGCAGTTTTTTGCCATCTCTGAGTAGACCTCAACATGGACTGAAATGAAACTTCACAACAAATACAATGAATATTTTATCCCATTTTCTGTTTTTCATTGATGATAGCTCCTGCTAGAAATTAACTCTTTGTAATCACATATTAAACAAAATAACATTTAAACCTATGATCATAATATTCATAAAACATTATAGGCTCTTTCCAACATATGAAACCATTCAGGAGACTTTATGAGAATCTACAGAAATAAACCAGGAATTGTCCAGATACTCTTCAGTATGAACCCACAAACCAATACTACAGCCCAAAGCCCATTGAAGTTAATGAAAATCTTTGCTTGGTGGCCTATATTTTGGGAAAGGAGTCACAAATCTCTATACTTGTTTATTATTTGTTCAGTTATGCTTTCTGAAGCATGGCTGGTCCTTGGTCACTGCTGTGGGAAATGAGCATAACAGAAGATTCCTTGTGTTGTTTCTGTTCTCCATTGTAATTTCCAGATAAGAAGTTATTCCAGTGTTATCTGTCTTCCAGCAAGATAACCCATTAACTCATGAAAGACAATTTGTTTTTGTGTCTTGTTGAAATGGTTCTGATTTCCCAAGCTTCATTCCTAGCTGAAGACATGATGTGTAAAGAATGATTTATGTGTCTTTGAGAAATTAGCCTCTGTGGAACATAGCAACATAATATTATTGAAGCAATTTGTTCTTCCATTGCTTTAAAGCTTTACCAAATGGGGCTTGTTTATAATATCTGGTCTGGTGACCGGTATGTAAATATTGTAATCAGCTGATATGTCAAACAGCATTTTTTTTTAATTCTTACCATAGATTCTGAAACTGTAATGTGGCAGAAGGCATTCCACATGCAGATGACCAAGTATTGTTACTGTGAATTATTGCAGTTAGATTCCAGCTAAAATGAAGATGCATTTTAGTAGTATATGAGGTAAAAAAAATCTTTCTTCTAAACCATATTTGGCAAGCTGATTGTTAGTTTTATAGATAATTGCAAGGAATGGAAAATTGCCCATTTGAAATTGTTTCATTTTATGAAATTATACATTTAAATATCAAATAGGCTGGCTTATTTCATGTACTTTTTTCTTGTCATTATTTAAAAGCTTAGTATTTGTGTACTAATAAAAAACCAGAGATAGTGAAATTGCACTAATTTCCTCTCTAGCATATGCTGCACAGCTAAGGAAAGTTTGCTGTATTTCTATTCCTTTCACAAAGAATATCCATTCCAAAGATTTATCCACCAACAACAACTCATTTGCTTATTGTGTTCACAGCAAGTAGAACGCTGTTGGTTACTATCATTCCTATGTTCAACATAATTAGCAGCAATGGAACTCAAATCACAAGCTATCTAAAGCAGCAGCAGCAGCAGAAGTTATATATGTTATCTCCCATTGAGTGTCAGCTCTGGCTTTTTTTTAACAGTTTTATTGCTATAAATGGATTTTCAAAAAAGGTAGATGCAAAAGTTCTTGTATTTGGTGCTTAATTGCTACTTGGAATCACTGTAATCAGATCATACATGCAGCTGCTAACCACTTTTATGCATGAAATTACCTAGCTTTAACTTGTCTGGTAAGTACACACATAAGGTCTCTGTGTAAAACTCATAACTTTTGTATATGTACTTTCATAACCTGAGTGCCCAGGACCTTATGCAGGAATTTCTGTGTGTGTGTGTGTGTGTGCGTGTGCGTGCGTGTGCATGCATGCTTTTTTTTGTAAATGTGGATCATTCCCCTTCCCCCTCAATGGGCCCTGGCTTTTTCCCACCATTCATGATTCTCCACTTGGCCCTGCCCATTTCCCCCAGAATCTCTGCTGCCCATGGCCGTGTGCATTAGGACCCCTGATGCCCCACCCCTCTTCTTCCTTCCTACCTGTGCAGTGCACTGGGGTCCTGGGTGCTGCACACCTTGGGTTCTCCTAGCTGGCCCCAGCTCCATGCATGCACCAGGGCTGTCCTGATGGTGTTTAGGTCAGGGGAGCAGTGTTCCCACTAAGATTTTCCATCCTTGGATGGGTTGAATTTTCCTGAGTGGGTTAAAATTCCTCATGTGCAACACCAATACTGAAGTAGTGTGGGGATGTGCACCCTAGTATGAACAAAAAAGCTAGATATAAATATATATTGTGAACAGTGCATAGGTCAGGAAAAATATATTAAAATAAGGAGTAATTAACAAGAGGCAATGCTTATGACATTTACTTAATGTAAAGTCAAATAAAAAGAAAATGAACACTACTCTTGGAGTATCTGTATTTTCATCCTTTCTAACAACTCAAGCTACTGAGCACACTAGACTGCATATTATCCACATATAGCTCAGCTGTAAGATGCTAAGCAAATCTACAAATCAATTAGAAATACTCCCCCAAAACTATGGGATGGAGTGTGTGAGGCTCAGTGCAGTGGGGAGTATGGGGATGCAAGAGTCAGGTTTGGGGTATGTGAGGTGCTCAGGGTGCAAGACTGGAATATGTAGGGGGTGCAGAAGTTAGGGAAGGGTGCTGGGAATGTGGAGGTTCAGAAATCAGAGTTGGGGTGCAAGAGAAGCTCGGGGCAGGGGGTTGCAATGTATGGGGGGCAGGACGTTAAGTGCTGGGGATACCAAAGGTACAGGAATAAGGGTTGGAGCATGTGAGGGGCCCAGGGTAAGACATCAAGGTTCCTGAGGAGCCCGAAGCAGGACATTGGGGTAGGGGGTTACAGGAGGCAGGTCTGACGGCTGGGAATGGGAGGTAGGGTACAGTGTGCATGGGACAAGAGGATGAGTCTGTGGCTGGGTTATCTTATGTGGCCACTGAGGCATTGACCAGATTGGAACTGGGCCACTGCCACCACCGGCACTATGGCCACTGGAGCAGGGCCTGGGCCTCTGTGGCTGGGGCATGCCCCTCCCAGCTCACCCCAACCCTCAGCCCAAGGACTCTTGTACCCCACCGCTGCCCAGCCTGAACCCACCCCCCACACCAATGTCCCAACATCCCTCCACCTACTTAGACCAACTACCCCCTCAACTGCTCAGCCTGAAACCCCACTCCCTGTAAGGCTCCCAACATCCCCCCCAGCTAGGCCCAAATACACCCTCTTCCCCTGAACACGTGCTCTCCTGCATGAACTCAGTGGAGAGCGGCATAGTGAGTGGGAAGGGGCTAGAAGGAAGCAGCCTCAAAGTCTTGCTGCTGCTGCCACCACTGCTAGCTACCACCCCAGGTAATCCCCAGCCAGGCTGGTTGGAGTTGGAGCCAGCAGTCAGGGTGAGAGCATAGTGGGGAAGCAACAGAGCATGTAGCATGGTTGGGGTGCCTGTGGCCCCACCCCCACTCAGGACAGCCCTGGACATGGCCCACTGGGGGTAGGGACAGTGAACACACCCCTTGCACACAAACCCCATGTACAGTCCTTGTGCCTGAAAATATTGCCCTCCAAGTTATAATGAATAGTTTACATTTGAATTAATCTTCTACCTTTGCAGCTAATTTAAGGCCAGATTCTCAGCTGCTGTAAGCTACCAGATCTCCGTGCTAATCAATAAAGCTGTGCCAGCTGACATCAGCTGGGGCTCAGGTGCCTTATGGGTGCTGAAATTGGAACCAAAGGAATCTACAGTTGCACTGTGTATTTCTCTAATTCAAGCACCTTGTAAACAGTGAGTATCACCATGCTGAAAGTGGTTATTTCTAAGAGTGAGCTACTGAAAATAATACTTCAGAAGGACATCCTAGTGATAGCAACAGAATGTCATTATAGCTAGAAACAACAGTCCCTGCAGTGAGGGAAAAGCTGATAGTCCTCTATTGTTAGTACCATAATGGGAAATTTAGATATGCACTCCTTAGAGGTGATTTTTTTTTTTGAAGTTGGGGGCTAGATGGGTGAAAAAATATTGTAGGTAATCCCAATAATTTTGTGTCAATGATTTCTCTTAATTTTCTAGTATGGTACATAGTGACACAGATGCAGTAAACTATGAACAGGATCTGTGTTATAAATGGTTGTAAATGTTTGTTTTTTGTAAGTCCCCCTTTTCCTTTCAGCAGAGAAAGGGTAATGCAAAGAGCAATGTTTAGTCATTGAGCTCTGTTAGGTGATCTTGTGGTAGTTCTTTATATTTTTAATGAAAATATATCTGGTTCAATAGCAGGCAAAATGTCAGCAATAAATAGCTTAAGTTGTGGTAATATTATCTTACATAGCTTATCACCCAAAGCATAGCAGAGCCTGTTGGAGAATGTTATGATTTATGTTTCTACTTAGTGTTTGTGTTTAGAGCCAAACTGACTTCTCTACTAATTTGTTGAGACTAAAATGATCTCCACTTGATTCAGTTTAATTAGCTCCCCTTATTTCTCTCCAACATCTCTGTTCTGCGCAAAATGTTTGCCCCATTTCTCCTCCCCACCCTGCAAAATTTCTCATCAGTGTGCTTAATTGCATAATGACATCACTAGTTCTTGTTGTTGTAGACTTTCACACATTCCTGCATGTAGCATGGCTCATAAAACCTAATGAGAATAAGTTCATTAAATTAATCCCAATAATTAACAAACTTGCTGCCTGCTTCTCAGATGTCTAATTTGTGACACAATCTTGGCAACCAGTTTTAACTGTGGAAGCAGGGAATGCATCCAAAAAGCTATCTTTAAGAGAAGAGGAAGATTCATCTTCATTAGAATTTCATCAAATTTATAATTCATTGCTGATATCTATTAACGGAGAGACACTTCTTCAGTAAAAAAGTTGACCAAAGAGGACAGAGTTCATGAAAGCAATTTTTCTTTTCCACATAGTTGTCTCTAAAGCATAGCTGGGGCTTAGAAAGAGGTTTGAGTTCAACTCCTTTTCAGCCTGAGAGAATGATCCATACACTTCATTGAGGAGCATATGCATAGACTTGTGGCTCCACACTGCAAGAAGCCCTGTTCTAGGGGGAAATGCCAGATTTGCTAAACCCACTGCACATTCTGAAAATCCAGTCATAAAAGTTGAATTGGTTTTGTTATGGTCCTAGGAGCTCTGACACTTAATATTTTAATGGCTATGTCTACACGTGCAGCCAACATCGAAATAGCTTATTTCGATGTTGCGACATCGAAATAGGCTATTTCGATGAATAACGTCTACACGTCCGCCAGGGCCGGCAACGTCGATGTTCAACTTCGACATTGCTCAGCCCAACATCGAAATAGGCGTAGCGAGGGAACGTCTACACGTCAAAGTAGCACACATCGAAATAGGGATGCCAGGCACAGCTGCAGACAGGGTCACAGGGCGGACTCAACAGCCAGCCGCTCCCTTAAAGGGCCCCTCCCAGACACACTTGCACTAAACAACACAAGATACACAGAGCTGACAACTGGTTGCAGACCCTGTGCCTGCAGCATAGATCCCCAGTTGCCGCAGAAGCAGCCAGAAGCCCTGGGCTAAGGGCTGCTGCCCACGGTGACCATAGAGCCCCGCAGGGGCTGGAGAGAGAGCATCTCTCAACCCCCCAGCTGATGGCCGCCATGGAGGACCCAGCAATTTCGATGTTGCGGGACGCGGATCGTCTACACGGTCCCTACTTCGACGTTGAACGTCGAAGTAGGGCGCTATTCCTATCTCCTCATGAGGTTAGCGACTTCGACGTCTCGCCGCCTAACGTCGAAGTTAACTTCGAAATAGCGCCTGACGCGTGTAGACGCGACGGGCGCTATTTCGAAGTTGGTGCCGCTACTTCGAAGTAGCGTGCACGTGTAGACGCAGCTAATAACTGATTACAACCTACAAAAGAAGACATAAGAGGAGACCTGTAATACCAGCTCTCCCAGCTTCCCAGCAGTTTAGCTCTATTGGGTAAGAGTGTGGCCTTGCATGTATTGTTTTTCTGCTGGTATACTTTTACATCAACTTTAACGGAATTGTTTATGTCAGTATAACTGTGCAGAATCAGGGCCCTTTTGTTTGTAATATTGTTGAGGAAGGAGCATTGCTTCAACTTAACATCTTGGAAAGAATTCACCCTTTTTTTCACAACAAAAATCTACACCCTCTTCCCCACATACATCCTCAAGAGTGCAATTCAAAAATGAAGTGCAAGTTTCTGAAATGGTCCAATGCTTCTACTCTGTTCTTAATTGGAAGTGTAACCTAGAAGGGTCATCCTGCCATGAGAAAGTCTGTTGTTCTAATTCTCCTCTGTCTAGGCTGAGTGTGCCAGAACTCAGCAAACACAGTTCTTTTAAAACTGTCAGCCTAGTTTTGCAGATTTGGAAGGTTTAGTAAACTGAAATACTTTTAGTGAAGCATCCAAACTGCACAATGCTTCTCTGAATTCAAACCAAATTAAAAACTTTACAGTTATGTTGATTGCTGTTATTAAGTATAACAGTAGAGAGCCTGGCTGTTACTGCATTATTATTAATAACCTCTCAATGATTATAATGTTTTGTGCTTCTGTAATCTATAAGCATTCTGGGTGTGATGCTCTGTCCTCCTCTGTAGCACTAAGACTACTTAGATCGGGGTTCAGGCAGACTCATGCTTTAAGAAGCATGGGGCTGTTCACTCATGCAATAGAGGCTCAAGCATGTAGTTCCTGAGGGTCCGAGGTTCAATCCTGCCCCCCAGGTACAAGAGTCTGTTGGGGTTACACTTAGATTCCTGTAGCACTCAGAGGCTACTAGTAGAATTGAGGTCCCATTTTCCTAGCCATCGTACAAACATTTGAAAACCATTATTTACCTTCATGGAAAAACTGTACTTTGTAAAAAGCTTCTAAATGAAGTGCCAAGCAAACTCATTGGCCAGTCAATTCATGATGACTGTGTAGGCACGTTTTGTAGAGTTGGATATCATACAGGTCCACTGATGGGGGTGGGGTGACAAAGGGTCAATTGCCCTGGGGCAGGGGGTATATGTGGGGAAGGGGATGTAGGTTTTTGCTGTGGCCTTGAAGAAAAGGGTAAATTCTTTCTAAGACGTAAAGTTGAAGCAATGCTACTTCCTCAACAATATTACTAAACAAGAGGGCCTTGAATCTGCACATTTATACTGACATAAACAATTCCATTAAAGTTGATGTAAGTACACAAGCAGAAAAACAATGCATGCAAGGCTACAATCTTACTCAATAGATTTAATTTCCTGGTGATCCAAAAGGGTCCAGTTTCTCCTGGCTGCCACCACTGCTACTGTAGCAGTGGTGATGGCCAGAGCACAAAGACCTTTAAGTCACCACCATAGCACTAGCATAAGAACGGCCATACTGGGTCAGACCAAAGGTCCATCTAGCCCAGTATTCTGTCTGCTGAAAGTAGCAAATGCCAGGTGCCCCAGAGGAGGTGAACTGAAGACAACGATCAAGCGATTTGTCTCCTGCCATCCATCTCCCGCCTTCAACAAAAAGCTAGGCACCATACCTTACCCCTTGCTAATAGCCATCTATGGACCTAACCTCCAAACATTTATCGAGCTCTTTTTTAAACTCTGTTAAGAGTCCTGGCCTTCACAGCGTCCTCTGGCAAGGAGTTCCACAGGTTGACTCTGCACTGTGTGAAGAAAAACTTTCGTGTATGAGTTTTGAACCTGCTACCCATTAATCTCATTTGGTGTCCTCTAGTTCTTGTATTATGGGAACAAGTAAATAACCTTCCTGTATTCACTTTCTCCACACTATTCATGATTTTATACACCTCTGTCATATCGCCCCTCAGTCTCCTCTTTTCTAGACTGAAAAGTCCCAGTCTCTCTAGCATCTCCTCATATGGGACCCATTCCAAACCCTTAATCACTTTAGTTGCCCTTTTCTGAACCTTTTCTAATGCCAATATATCTTTTTTTGAGGTGAGAGACCACATCTGCACCCAGTACTCAAGATGTGGGAGTACCATAGTTTTATATAGGGGAAGTAAGATATTCTTCATCTTATTTTCTATCCCTTTTTTTAATAATTCCTAACATCATATTTGCTTTACTGACTGCCGCTGCACACTGCATGGATGTTTTCAGAGAACTATCCACTATAATTCCAAGATCTCCTTCCTGATCTGTTGTAGCTAAATTTGCCCTCATCATATTGTATGTATAATTGGGGTTATTTTTCCCAATGTGCATTCCCTTACACTTACCAGTGCCCCATGATGCATGTTTTGTGCGGCTCTGAGGGACAACATGGATGAGTGGGTGGTTCAGAACAAAAAATACAGCCTCCATTCCGAAGAAATGAGGATAATGGTGCTATCAGTAATGATAGATAAGACATTTAAAAGAAAAGCTCAGGAGATTTGGGAGGCATGATTGTAAGTTTTAAGTTGATGATATAGCCATGATAAGGCAGAAATAGCAGACAGGGGACTGCAGAAAACTGCTTAGAAATGTTGTAAAATGTTCTACTCTGAGTTATGAAGGTTCGAGAGTAAAATGAGGTGAGGAGGAACCAAAGAACCACCAAATGAGCTGCTGAAGTAGCAGTCATTGCACCCGGAGGGTAGTGTCACCAATGACAGTTCATAAATCTAATGCCTCTCAACAACTATCCTATCTTCAGTTAATCTATGCAATTTTGATAGCTACCAAAAATCCTATCAACACACTATCTAAAGCCTCACAGACTTTAACATACTTGTGAAGTTGGGCAGTACTATTATCCCCATTTTACAGATAAGGAACTTAAGCACACAGAGGTTAAATAAACTACTAAGGTGACACGAGGAGTGTGGTAAAACTGAGAAATAAATCCTAATCTCCCAAGTCTCAATGTAGTCATAGCCATTGTATTATTCTTCTGTGTAATCAAAAGCACCTGGTGAAAAATGTTTGTAAATTATTTCCACTGTACATGCTATAGCAATGCATGTTGCACATGAATGGTCACAGATCTTAATGCTCTTCTTTGTTGTCATTGTGTCTGCAGCACTAGCTATGTCATTTTATCAACTTTCAGTCTGTATCGGCATTATAAGTTCAAAAGTCATCAGATCAAAGACATACTAGTCCACCTTGCAGGCAGTCAGTTTCTGACATTCAAAAAAAAAAAAAAAACCCCAAAAAAACCCGAAGAAATTGCTAGGAACAAAAAGCTATTTATAATACACAAGTAGTGAGTAATTAGATAGAGATCTGAACAAAAAGTCTGGACCTCAACATCCTTGAACTTTTGGGAGTTTGAATCTTAAATTTTTAAGAAGTCTTTGAGTCTCTTGAGCTTTCTCTAAGTTTTTGGAAAGCATAAGAATGAAAGTAATTGGAGGAACGACTCTATGGAGAAGAAGTGTAGGGGGGAACAGGGCAGGAACCCTGAAGAAGAAACTATTGAAAAAGCAAAGCCTTCTTAAACAGAATGTTTATTGCCAACTTGGATTATAATTATGTTGCATTATAACTTGATGTGGGGAAACAGGTTAGACCAGGGGTCAGAAACCAAAATAGCAAAAAGACTTTTTTCAAATTTGGTTTTACAAAAAAAAACAGTAGTTCAAGAGCTTTAATGCATGTGAGTATGAGACGGTCCTTAATAAATCATGTCACACCATAATTTTATAATCCCTATTTAAAAACAGCATTCACACAATGATTTGTACTGCAATATATGTTTACAGAAGGATGTTCGTGAACTTTTTACATATTCTATTTCCTCACACTTTAACTGAGGAAAGTGTTTGTACCACTCTCTCCCTGACTTTCACTCCTGAATCTTCTCTCTCTCTCTTGCTCGGATGATAGATATCGTCTACTTCTACGTGTCAAATGCATATAGAGACAATTATGTCATTTCAAACAAAAATACTGTTAATGTGAGTTTATATCAATGAAATGGAACATTTAATTATTTTTATCATCTTAAATATACTCATAAACAGATTTCAGATTACCAGTACTTTCAAAACTGCACACTGCTAATGCGAGTTTGTATCAATGAAACAGGCCATTTAATTATTTTCAGCATCCTAAGTATACTGATGAAGTTTCCAGCTTACCAATATTTTAATGTGATTTCTGCTAACGAGTCATTCAGTATTTGGACAGTACTTTAGAGAGGAGTTTTCATTTTCAGGTAGAAGTAGACCATAGACCTTCATCATTCAGTTGGCTTCTCAGTTTACTTTCTGTGAAATTCATATTTGAAAACGCTTGCAAAGGTAAGTAGATCCAAAGATGAACAGAATATAAAATGCATATCTCTTCTTGTTGTTATAGACATCTGGTGAATAATTCCAAACTTCAAACAAAATTTGATGTAGATCAGGCATTTCAGTTGGAAGGAAATAGTGAGAGAGGCATCAGATACCAACGGGCACTGAGCCCACAGTTATTGATGACGATGAGGCATTTCAGTCCAGCTGTGTTAAAGTGCTAGGGTAAATGTCTTCCTTTGCAGATCTTCAAGTTCAGTCACCAAGCATCTGAATTTAGAAGTCCATGTGTCCTTGTCCTGCAAATCATCCAATTCCAGTTCTGCTCGGTCCAGTCCTGTAAATGTTGAAAAATCTGAGTGCGGAGGTATCATCCTCAAGAGGATTCAACATGAATGACAAAGTTACATTTTCCTTTCTAAATTCCTGCTTTTGAGCAGCAGCAATTTCATGAGCTTCTGTTGGGGTCCTCAGAATTCACATACCTACTGAGAAGGGCAGTATGTGCAACTTCATTGACATTACTCGACTCATCACAAGCAAAAGAGAAGCTCAGGGCTATATTCATCTCCTTAGTTCACTGGCTGGTGATATCTGTTGCCATTTTTTGATATTTCTGTCCTTCACCATCTTTGCAGACAACAACAGACTCTAATTTTGGGAACAATTTTATTTTTGTTTATTAAATCACTGCATAGCTGCTCTGACACTGAGATACAACACTTTTATATATGCACCATCTGTGAAAGGCTTTCCTTATTTCATGATCTTTTGAGTTGCCACAAAACTAGCCACTTTTATGCTACTTGGTGATTTCACCCATGCAGCGAATGTGGTCTTGCTTTACTTAGCAACTCCACCACGTCTTTTTTGTTTTTTCCCCTGGCATCTCCAGCTGGTTTCTGTTCAGCAAAAGTAGTATGTTTTTTTGAGAAAATGTTTCTTGAGGTTGCATTTTTTGTTGTTTGGTAACTTCTCATTGCAAATGAGACAAACGGAGTCCAGTCAAACTCAATATAAATGTGAAGGATTGGGTCCATCCAGTCTGAAATGCTCTATTTTCTACCTTTTCTGAAGCCATTCCAACACCACTTCAATTATGCCAATTCTACCTCATCTTCGATTTCAGTTTTCTTAAAGTGCGTTTTGCCTTTTCCAGCAAGAATGCTGCAAGCTTCCTTTTCCTTTTCAAAATCAAGACTTCATTAGCACCATGATCAAAACACTCAAACAGTATCCTATCCCACAATACACTGCACATATTAAAGGGAAGTTATCCAATGTAACTAATAATCCAAAGATATTGTAAACTATCTGTACTTACAAAAGTTACGAGAAACCCACAGAGCAGACAGTGACAAGTCTACTGTTTCTGGAAATATGTTGTTTACACTCCACTTGTGCTAGGTTGAGCTGAAGTATCAAGTCAAGGAATAAGAAGATATGTTGATATTTCCAGGAAGAAACAGGTTGCTAGAATGTGGATCAGCCCACTGGATATTTGGATACCTATATTTGGTATCTCTGTGGTGAAACAGTATTTCTTAGAAAATACCATATTTTCAAGTTTTACTTCTAGAAGACATTGCTTACATGAAGCCATAATATTGTAGTTATATAAGTAGGGTACTTTGGATACATTCCCAGTATACATAGCCAAATTGGATATTTGAACATTATGGAAGCTGCAAATTTCATCATGCATGTAGATTGCTATTGCATTTACTACCGTGGTGTTCTCCAGTCAAGGGAGCAAACCCCACCAACAAAGATGTTCATAGTACCCCATGTTAAAATTCAAGTACTACAGAGTGAAAGAGACCAGATGTCTCAAAGCCAGCAGACCATTGTATCTATAGGAGGGATTCAGTGACAGCTAAGACTGGGAAGAGAGGGCTCAATAATTGTCGTAGGATGCATGATGGCCGAGTGAGCCCTTTTGTGGTTAACTTGCTATCTTCCTCTCCTTTCCCTATTCTTGCAGAGCACAAGGAGCCATGTAAGGGTTGCACTATAATGGGGGAGCTATCACCTTCCTCCCAAATTTTCTGTGAAACTTTTCTCCTTTTCTTCACTTCTCCTCACAATGCAACCTTGCTGATGTAGCCGGTACTTAAACCTCTATAAAAGAGCTTAGTAATATTATATGCTCCTGTAATTAAAGTCTGTATTATTGCAAAGGAGCACAGCCAAGTTTTGCACCTGCTTATGTTATCCACCATTACACAATTTTAGTAAAGGACCAGATTCTGCTATACTTCCTCCCTTTCAAACAGAACTTTGTTGTGCAAATAAAGTGCACCTCTCCTTATGACCAGGGCTGCACCAGGTGCCCTGACCTAAGACTGTGGCTGAGCAGCACCCTTCCTGCTCTCTGTAGATGTGGTCTGGCTTAGGGCCAAGTTGAAGCTGCTGCTCTTTGATCCTGCATCATGAGTTCAGCTGTGGTTGTAAAGCTTTCCCTTCCCAGCCATGGCTGTGACAGGGTCTGGAGTAAGGGCTGTGTCCCCCTGAGTGGAGGGGTGTGACTGTCAGTCTCCACCCCCCCCCATGGAACTTCAGCTGTCATTTATTCCCTCCCCATTATTTCCCTAAAAAGTTTGACAGGACATAGCTAATGGGACTTTTTATTGAAAATAATTAATAAAAACTTAACCTTATTTGTGCCAAACTCAACCCTTGTTTGTGCTTAGAAATGTTTCCCTCTCCAAATTCCAAGCAGCATAGTGATATGAATCCTCCTTGTCTGGGAACTGTAATTCCTTACCTCAGGCTTCATGGGACTATAGTTTGTGCACATTCCCTCTTCAAGAACGTTGGAGTGATGGGTGGAAAGCAATCAGAAAAGTCTTTGGTACACTGATGTTCCATAATGGTATCTGTAGGCCTTTTGTTATTGGGCAGGAAAGGACTCCTTTTGTGGTAAATGAGAATTTCACAGTTGGAAACACTTCTCTTTGGGTGCAGGGGTGTTGTGGTTTAATGGAGAATACATTAATAGTTATAAAGCAAATGTTTAATTGTTCGCTTATAACATGGGGGTAATAAAGGAGACTAAAAGCATTTCATAAAGCCCAAACACTAAACACCTCTTTCTCAATCTAATACCTGTTTTTACAGTACTAACTCACTGGTGAGCTTGGTTACCATGGGTTGGTTTCCATCTCTGCCTTTTGATAGCATTCAGTGAGGCCTAGGGGTCTTGGCATTAGCTGGCACCTTGTCTGTCAGCATCATAATTGGAATCTAAGGGACTTCTAGAATGCTGTATGTGTGGCAGAGAGGTATAATTAAGATAAAAATAAAGTAGATTTTGACAGGCTAACATTAACCACATAATTTTGCATTTAAAAATTGTTTATTTTAGTAATTCCATCTGTTTTGAAAGCTAAAATCATTTTTCTTAGGATCACTGTGAATTTATTATATTACTAAAAACAGACACTTCATGCCAATACAATATGAGCATAAAAGTTTACTAGAATTGGAAGTATGACCATACAGTGTAAGAGGTCCAATCAAGAATCCAGACCCCATTGTGGTAGGAGCTGAACAAACCCAAAGTAAAAATGTCACTGTCCCAAAGAGCTTGCAATCTTAATATAAAATAGCCATACAGATACACAGGGGAAGTGCACTGAAACAGCATGACAAGATGTAGCCTCAGCATACAGGCTCCTGAACCATTGTGAAGGTTTTGTAAACTGAGGAAAGATTGAAGGAGGATAATGGGGAGCTCCTCCCAAGTAGGAAGAGCCACATGTGATGAATCATGAATGTGCTTCCTTGGAAAGGTAGTAAGTGGGTGGTAATGGAGGTTGACATTATGAACTGATTGAAAACAGAGGTAGATATTTGGATAATGAATTAAAGAGATGAATAGAGAGGAAAGTATTCCTGTCACCTGAGCACTTGGGTGGACACCCAGGAGAGATTGAGGTGCTGCTCAGCTGATTACCAGAATGCCCACCATCCCCCACAGTGGGCAGCATATGTTTCTATTGGTGGTGCACAGCCACACATGCCTTGGTTCACATACATTTATTCTGCCCACGGATGCAAAGAATTAGAGGGAACATAAGAGGTATTAGCTCATGCAGTTGAAACCTAGCCATTTGTATTTGATTCAGTTGAAAGTGGGGGAGCCAGTGATGGTTTGCAAAGAGAGGAATGATATGATTAAAGCAGTAAGCTAGAAAAATGGAGGTTAAGATCTTTCCTTCTGACAACTAATAAAGAGCAGCAAGACAGTGTTACATTATGAAGTGCCACTGTCCTTTCAATAAATTGTCTGGCCTATCAAAGCATATTCCCCCCACTGACTTTTTTTCCAATACTAATAGTTAAAAGCACTTAGCTATTCAGACCTTCCAAGTGATCTATAGGTGTACTAAATAAACTGGGGAACTATAGTATAAATTGTTCTGTAGGGAATTCTTAGTGCTGAACAAATTATTAAAATGGAATATTTTTTCTCTTGTAATATGCTGCAGTTCCTTACTCAAAGGAAGCGCACATTTCATATTTTAAGGAGAAAAACAATATTGATTTAAGATTACAGATTTACCATATTCATCTTTTTAAAAAAATGTAGTAAGCCTCAAATAACACTGTCAAATCTGTACTTCTACTACATTTTCTGGAGACTGCAGAGAAGTGCTAAGACATAGCTCTATGACCGTGAGTCGTTTTTAACAATATTCACTAGGATTTATCTTTGAATAATATCAGTCTGCAATGATTAAATGGGTCTGAAAATGCTGATGTAATTCACAAGCCATTATGTTATGTCATGCAATTAACATCTCTCACAAACTCTAAAGTGTGTTTTTTCTGGATAGGATGGCAAATACCTGTTTCCTATGACTCAAATCACAGCAATGATGCCCATAGGTATAGACTCATAGGCTCCTAGGGTTGGAAGGGACCTCTGCCTAAAGCAGGATCAACCCCAGATAACCATCTAGTCAGAACCTTGTCAAGCTGGGACTTAAAAACTTCTGTGGAGGGAGATTCCACAACCTCTTTTGGTAAGGTATTCTAGTGCTTTGCTACCCTCCTGGTGAAATATATTTTTCCTAATATCCACCTCTCCATCTGTTACTTCTGACCATTGCTCCTTGTTCTGCCATCTGTCGCTACTGAGAACAGTCTCTCTCCATCCTCTTTAGAGCCCCATTTCAGGAAGTTGAAGGCTGCTATCAAATCACCTCTCACTTTTGCTTCTGCAAACTAAATAAGCCAAAATCTCTCAGCTTCTCTTCATAGGTCATGTGCCCCTTAATCATTTTAGTTGCTCTCTGCTGAACCTCTCCAATGCATCCACATGTTTTCTTTCCTGGGGGACCCAGAACTGGCTGTAATAGTTCAGATGTGGCTCACCAGTGCCAAAGAGAGGGGAATAATAATTTCTCTAGATCAGTTAGAAATGCTCCTCCTAATGTTCCCCAGTATTCTGTTAGCTTTCTTGGATACAAGGGCATGCTGTTGATTCATATCCACCCCCTCATCCGCTATAATCCCCAGGTCCTTTTCTGCTGCACTGCTACTTAGCCATTTGGTCCCCAGCCTATACCAGTGCATGGGATTCTTCCATCCCAAGTGCAGGACTCTGCATTTGTCCTTGTTGAACCTCACCAAATTTCTTTTGGCCCAATCCTCCAATTTGTCTAGGTTGTTTGGACCCTTTCCCTACCTGATCCCCTAGCTTAGTGCCATCTGCAAATTTGCTGAGGTACAATCCGTCCCCTCATCTAGGTAATTAATAAAGACATTGAAAAATACTGGCCCCAAAATTGATCCCTGGGGCATGCCACTTGAAAGCAACTGCCAACCATACATTGAGTCATTGACCACCAACTGTTGGGCCCGACCGTCTAGCCAGCTTTCTATCAATTTTACAGTCCATGTATCCAATCCATACTTCATTAATTTTTGGATGAGAATGTTGTGGGAGACTGTAGCAAAAGCTTTGCTAAGGTCAAGGTATATCACATCCATTGACTTCCCCATGTTCACAGAGCCAGTTACCTCATCATAGAAGCTAATCGGATTGGTCAGGCATGACTTGCCCTTGATGAATCCATGCTGACTACTCTTGATTGCTTTCCCCTCTTCCAAGTGTTCCAAAATGGTTTCCTTGAGGACCTCCTCCATGATTTTTCAGGGACTGAGATAAGGCTGACCAGTCTATAGTTCTCTGGATTGTCCTTCTTTCCTTTTTTTAAAAGATGGGCACTACATTTGCCTTTTTCCAGTCTCCATGAGTTTTCAAAGATAATAGCCAAAGGCTCTGCAAAGACATCTGCCAATTCCCTCAGTATCCTTGGATGCCAATTCTTGAACCAAAAAAAAAAAGTTGCCAGTCCACAAAGGTGGACCTTAAGACCAGTTTGTGTTCTTGCTAATGGCATGGGGAATAGATCAAGTGGAATCTAATTGTTGAATTACTTTCATGGTTTTTGCATTTCTCAGCAACAGGAGATAGAAACTGAGAAGAACTAGATTTGAGGGTTTTTTTTTTTTCATGCTGCTTTACAATTGAAAGATGATCTGCCTTCTTAATCTTTCATCCCTTTTAAATGTTAGAACACAATCACCATTTTAAGTTCTAAATGGGCTATTTAAAAATAGACAAACCTTTCATCTCATACTTGGAGAAAAGAGAATAGTGGAACATAATCCAGTCCATTTGCAAGAGTTGCAAATGGATCCACCTGCCAAAACAAATTTGATCACAAAGTAAGGTCAATGCAGGAAGACAACAAACACATAAAAAAGAGAAAGTCAGGAACTGTCAAGGAATCCAGTCTTCTGTTTTGTGTTTTTGTTTCTGAGGTGGTGAGGCTATGAAGAAAATAAGTTGATGGAGAAATTTCCATGGGTCACAGTCCCTTTTCAGATGGATTGCAGTGGAAATTTTTCCATTGAGTTTCATGGGAATTGGGCCTGTAATGGTGGGTGGGTGGGAAGGTCTCAAAAAAAGTGCTGTGTTCCTTATTTATTCTTAGCAAATATTGTCAGTGTATATGTTTCTATAGGTTTCCTATTCAGGAAATGTTTGAAATGTTGCAAGTTTTTTTTTTTTTTTTTTTTTTTTTCCCAAACCAGCCTAAGGAACCTGGTTCAGAAGAATTTGGGATCCCTTGGGTACCTTGCTGCAGCTTATATATGGGACTAAGAATAATTTCTCTCATGACTGTCTTAAAATGTCAATACCCATTTGATATACTGACTTTTGCTTTACTGCCTTAACATGGTGGCATTTATTTCCCCCCACCCCTCCAATGACTTTTATGTTGTGCTTGTGTTTTGTTCGAAAGTGGGAGAGGGGAAAAAACAAACCACCAAACATCATGAACATTTATTGGGTTAATGTCTGTTTTCCTCAGTCCGTATTTGCTTTCAGAGAGATAAAAGCTTCACTGCAATGTTCAATGCCCTTTTCCTGAGACTGCATTGTTTATGAGAAAACATGGAGTAGTTCTTGTTTATCTCGTAGCAGGCAAATTTATGGATGATAAATAATGATTCCCTGCATTCGCTATAACACTATAGTATCTCCTGTAAAAATGCTCCATCAAGTTAGCCTTTTTTAGGTGCATCTGGGAAATTACAAGTTTTATAACATTAACAACTAGTTTGAGAAAGTGCTTATATGGTGGGTTTTCATTCCTAACTTCATTCCAGAATTAGTTTTCCTGTTCTTTAAAATGTTAGTAATTTAGAGTTGGCAATGGGAGTTTTTTGGTTTTTTTTTTTTTAAATTTTAAAACATGCTTCAGAATAAAGTAGCCACAGCAATCTGTTAATTGAGAAGTTTAAAAAAATGTGCAATATACTTTATCACCGCTGTATGCCCTTAAATAGTACTTTGATTTCAAAGCACTTCAGTAACCTTAACTATGAGTATATGTAAATGTTAAGCTCATTGGAGAACTACATGACTCTTAAAATGCCATTCAACTACAAACGGCCATAATACCTGTCCATCGCGTGCTGTACCACTCTGAGACTCCAATATGATGATGGAATTTCAAGAAATTGTTTCTGAAGCTCTGGTGTAGGTCAGACCACACTGTTGACTGGAATTGTCCCTAGAGACTATAACGCTGGTATACCCAATGCCGCAGCTCTAAAAACCTCTCACTGCTGCCTATTCACAAGGGCTATGTCTACACTACAGTAAACTGTAGACAGAAGTTACTGTTGGGGGATTGTAGCCAGACATGAACCCCCCACTTGGCCTTTTCTTCCTTCCCCCCCCAACTGGGAGAGACAGAGAGAAATAAGCAGGGGAGACAGGTAGCCTTTGATGTCCTGGGAACGCAGGTCTGCTGTCTCGCCCAGCCTCTCTACTATACACAAAAACCAGACAGTGAATGGGCTAGCTAATGGCCGCCCTTCTGGCTGATCTCGGTGATTGACACGCCTTGATCACTTCCCCAGGAAGAACGGGGAACCCCTGCCCATCACCTCCAAAGGTGCCCAATTGTCCACAATTCACAGGTGCGAATTGAGCCTTGCACCTTCCCTCGGAAACCTGGGGTTCAAACATATTCCTCCCAATTGGCCACTTGAGACCAGGAAGAAGCATACGTGACAAAAGGAGTATAAAGGGGCTTGGCAAACCACCCCCCCCACTTTGAGTTTTCAATCACCTACACCTGCTGGCCAGGTCTGGAATTAACTCCCGAGACTGGGGACACCTGGTTTGTATCTACTTCTTCCCGAGGGATTGAGAGAGAGATTCTGGGTCATTCTGGATCTAGGAGGCAGGGGTAAGAATTACACCTGTATTACACTTCTTTCCTATAGGAATTGAGGGGAAGACTCTGGTTCCACCAGGTCTAAGAGGCAGGGGTGAAAATCACACCTGCAACTTGCCTTTCTTGTGTACACATTACTTGTGTTAGTTTAAGCTAGCTAGTTTGTCTAAAACTTTTCTAAAGTTAAATTTTGTTGTTTCCCCTTTAAAAACCGCGGGTACGAGCTGTTTTGGGCTATAAACTGCTAAAAACCATTAGCCTGTCACTCAAACTGGGGGAAGCCCTTACCTTATCTTTAAAACGCGTTTACCCCTTTGATCTATTAGAACACTGCGATCCTCCACTATCTTTTACATAGAACTGTAGAAAATCACTATCTTGTGTATCAAACCACAGGGGGTCCTTACCTTACCTTAATTGGCAAGCTGCGGTCAACAATTACCTTCTGTAAACATTAGTAACCATGAGAAAAATGATTATCCTGTCACTCACTTGGTGGCCATCTTGGTTTCATTCACAAATTGAGCGGTCAGTTTAAAACCCCTTTTTACATGCAGCAGCCGCTTCTGTTGTAAAATCGCTGCCAGCGGTTTCCTATTAACTGTTAGTAAAGTTATAAACAAAAATTCACAATTGTGGTACTTTAATCACTTGTCGTAGTTACATTGTTTCCATCTTTGTATAAATAAAAAGTAACTGTTAAAGCCTCTCTAAGTGTAATTTTCCTCTTGGTGCTGTACCCGAACTAAACACAAACCAAAGAACCCAGCCTGCCCTGGCTGCTTAGCGTGGCTTCTGGTGTGGCTTCACCCCCTTTGCCCCACCAGACCCTTAGCTGGCACCTGGGCTTTGGCTCACAGGGATATCTTCCAACAAAACTTCTGTTGACAGATCATGGCCACACACACGAAAATGGATCACTCTATTGATCCTCTCTGTCAACGGAGTGGTCAGACTGCCCACTCACTCTCTCTATAGAATGACCAACCAGAAGCCCAGCGGAAAGGGATGCCCAGTGACCTAGAAGCCCTGTTGCATCAACAGAGGGCCTGTCAGAGTGTCCTCGCTACTTTTTTGTCATCAGATACTGTTGAGAAAGGGGCTCTGCCTCATGGGGGAGAGGCAAAAGGTTGTTGACAAAAGTACCAAGTTCTGTTGACAGTATGTTGCAGAACCCATTTTTAGTGTGCGAGCTCTGCAAGTTTTGTCAACAAAACTCTCTAGCGTAGATATAGCTACACACTCTGCAAGGCAAATCAGTTTCTGTTTCTGGCTCTCCTGGAGCTTCAAGGGCCTCAGCATTCTGCAGAACAGGTTTCTCACTTGGCATCTCTGGCACATTCCTGGGTGCTAACTCTGTTTCCTGTTCTTGGAAATGAGTCTGTCCTCTGAGACCAATGCAGACCCCAAGATACCCTATTACATGAATACTCCCCCTCTCCCAGAATTCCACCCAAAATGCATGATGCTGTTTGTTTCAGAATAACCCTCTTAGTCAGGCAGAAATTGCACACTTCACATAGACTAACCCTTTTATAGTTAAATAGTAACACAGAGGAAGCTGTGCTAGTCTATACACTATCAAAACAAAAAGCAGTCAAGTAGCAACTAGTCTTTAAAGTGCTACTTGACTGCCTTTTATAGTTAATGATGCAAAACACAGGACAGTACTGGTCTTACAAAACAACAAAAACTATATGCATGTCCTGGCTTCAATGTCCACACTGAATTTCAGGACTGATTTTCTAGACTTCAGGGCCCAAAGGGATCTTTGGGCTCCATCCATGTCTGTAATTCATCCAGTGCCCTTTGAGACATATGGGCTCAAGAAACTAGATAGCCTCCCCTACCCTCCACCCCACACACCCTGCGGCTCCTAGTTGCTGGGTGAACTCTTTCTTGTAGTTCCTAACCCAGTTTCTGTGACCTTGTTCACCTGCTGATGCTTTTGCTTCCTGTCTGGACCATTTTTTAAAGTTCTCCTGGTCATCTGATCTGGCTACCATTTTTATCTACCTGTGAACTGCACTTCTCTTTCTCCAGAGGAGTCACTAAGCTGACTTTTTTTTTTTTTAACTGCAGCTGTTTTTTGCATAATGTTTGTGAGGGTTAATTATTATAACTAGCCACACATATTTCCCTTTTTATCTGTCTGGTGTGTACATTCCACAGGCCACATCATCAATGTTAGAACTAAATATGTATAGGTGCTCATCCAAACAAAAGGTTTCCAGAGTCCTTTTAAAAAGGAAAAAACAAAACAAAACTGATATTCAATCAGCTGCCCACCATGGAGCTGCCAGGGTTCCTGCAGCTGGGGCTGCCAGCAGGGCTCCATGCTGCTCCTGGCTCCCTACTATAAGGTTTTTGCTTACCCCCCAGGCTGAGGCTGCCAGTGGGGCTCTGCATCCCAGCTGGCTCATTACCATGAGGCTGGTGGGGTTCCCCTACCATTTGAGCAGGGATCTCACACCTGGGGCTGTTGGCAGAACTCCTTGCCCTTCACTGGGGGGGAAAAGTGTCGGTACATCATACCAGCACAAAAAAGCCCACTGATTTTTCAAAATACAATTGCACAATGTCAATTGGAACTCAAACATTATATACCCATAGCTCATTTATCACAGCCAGTTCCTCTATCAACCCTAGCATGGAACGTATGTCCACATTAGAAATAGAATTTTCTTTTTCAAGGAGAGGAGTAGCTAGAATGCGATTTCCAGCTCACCTATGATCCCTTAATGGCCAAAGACAGATGGCCCAGAATGGAGCAGACCCTAAATGGCTTTAATTTGTAATTGGGTGGAGGGGATGCAGGTAATCTCAGTCCTTGAAAGCCCCACACTAAAAGTGAAACACCACAGTATATTTGACTCACAGAATTGTTGCTGTTTATAAAAGTGGTGTAGCAAAGTGAACACCTGCCTTCCTGTGGAGGAGCAAATAGCCTGCTGTTCAGAAGTGCAGATATTTTCGAGACCTGTATATAATCTGAACAAGATGGAACTGGTTGTTCAGATATGCTGTGACCATTAAGCGGGGGTTGGTCTTTTTTCTCCCTTCTCCAGGTTGTGGAGTAGCTCTGGAATCATTCATGGATTTACTTCATTCCAGGGGCTGGAGTTAGAGGTTCTATGACCCCTACTTCAGCTCATGTGGGTGCACACAATGACAAGACCGTTATCTCTCTACTTCTCCCATCAATTGCTGATGCCTCTGAGCAATGTGCAGGGCTTGCTTATCTGCTGAGTGGTGGCCTGGAATCCTATCTTTCCCTTAGGCAGTTGAACACTACCAGCTCTTCTGTCAAATGAGCCTCCCTGGCTGCTTTCTGACTAAGTACCAGAAAGGTTATTCTAATGAAAGATGATGCTGTACATACGATGCAAAAGGAGAATGTTTTGAGACTAGAATACAGTCCTTAGTAGGTGAAATCTCAATGGTGTGTTATGTTGTTTCATTTTAAATACAACTTGCCTACTTTGTGGTGATTTTTATTGCTCTGGTTGAACAATAATTCTCCAAGGATTAATCTTTCCTCCTACACTGCTGTTATTGGAATGTGCTGCTGTATTTGATCAACAATGGTTCTCTCCAGAAGGTGTTTTAAGGTGGTAGTTCTCAGAGGAAACAAATCTAGTAACGGAAGCAAACCAGTATATTTACATACCTCAGGAACACGTTTGTGTAAGATAAAAGCAACTCTTCCCCCCATCCCACTTTCTATTCGACATGCTTACCACACACAATCTCACAGTGACTGTATCTTTATTTTGCTGCAGCTATTTATGAAGCAGGCAGCTTGAAATCATTTATTCAGAATGGATTACTGCAACATGAGGGGGGTTTGTTCCTTTGACTGAAAACAGAACCATAATTATTCTGGTGGAATATGTATTGACCATCGAATAGCACGCTTTTTCCAGTAGGCTGGTGGGTGGAGCAGTTGGAACCACTGCACTTACTGTACCTTGACATGTTGCGATATATTTCTAGAATAAGTTTAGACATTATATATGTAATATAAAGTTTGGTTTTCAAGTTAACGTTTATGAAATTGTATGTTGGAACTGTACACACATTGGAGAACACTTTATAAAACACATTTACAATAAATCCTAATTTACAATAAATCCTACTCCTGGTAGAGATTTCTCCAATAGCATGCTAGACATTACACAGATAGCAATGAAGTGAATACAGGGTCCCTGACTCAAGAGAGTTTACAATTTAATTGTAGTACATAAATGTTTGGAGCTTGGAATTTGCATCAGGGAGGTAGCTGTGTTAGTCTGTATCTGGAAAAACAATGAGAAATCCTGTGACACTTGACAGACTAACAGATTTTTGGGAGCATAAGCTTTCATAGGCAAAGATCGGATCCACTTTCAGTCGCATCTGATGAAGCAGGCCTTTGGCCATGAAAGCTTATGCTCCAAAAAATCTGTTATTTTCTATGGTGCCCCAGGACTTTTTGTTTTTTGGAATGTTCATGTGGACTAGTTAAGCAGTATCTGGTATGTGTTTAGATTCTGTGTGCCATCATCTGAATAAAGATGAGGCATAGTTAACTTTTAGCATTATGTAGCTACTCAAGGTGAGCTTTACACACACACACACACACACACACAAAACCTGTTCCTGCCATGGTTGACCTTACCTATGTACCCTGAGTTTAAAAACTACAGTGCCTTAAATCCATTATGATTTTTATATAAACTTTGATATATCAATCTAAAATCAACTTTTTGCAGAAAAGTCTGTTCTGTGGAACCAAGGTAACCACAGATGAAATCAAATAAGAGTAATCAAACTTGAAGTCATAAGAGAGATTGTGACAATAGGTAAAATTGTCTTGGCTAATGATTATGATAATTGTTTGAAAGTTTATTCTTTGGAGATTACATTCAGTTACTGAAATGGGACACAAACCCAATTTACTTCTACATAGCAGGGTAAGTATTGCTAAGCATAAAGACCAGAACAGTAAAATAGAAAAGAATATTACATTAAAGATTGTATGGGGATTATTTTCATAACACTGCTATACACACAAGTAGTGATAAGTAAAGAAAGACTGTTCCCAAATCAAACTAGAGATGATAAAAGCTGTATAAATATTAGTTAAAAGTTTAAAAGCAGAAATATAATAGTTGCTCTGAGTTATTTAGTATGCATTTAAGAAAAAGTTTATACAGCAGTGGAAAGACTGACTCTGGCATATGTCTGTTAATTTAGTTTAGAACAAAGGCTTTTTGCAGAGAGAAAAGGACAAAAATAGGCAAAGCAGGGATTTTGTTTGCTAAAAGGACAGAAGATGCACTGAAAAATGGATATAGTTCAGAAAGAATTCAAATTGGTGTAACTTAATAAAGAAACTTGAAATGACATGCTTTATTTGAAAAGATTAAAAAAATTCTTAACTTTTCAAAAATGCTGAGATGGTATCTCAGTACAAGTGGACTCTAAAATACTTAAGCATTTGAAATGTCTTAGTCATATGGGAATTCATTGAAATTTTTGTTTGTTGTTCGTTCTATTATACGGTATTTTAATGGATGTTTTGACTCTAAGGTTGATTGTTAATGGAGGACGGATGAAACCTGTGCTTAAAGGTCATGCCATACTGCCAGAGCTGTTTTCTTAGATTATGTGAGCTACATAAGGTCAGGCTTGGCCAGTCCTTGGTTTCAAAACTACAAGAGCAGCAGGAAGTAGTATTGGTGACACAGCAGAAGGTACTGTAACAACACCCCATGATAGTGTTAATAGATATTAAATTATTTTTGAATGAGATGTAAAACTGAGGTCCTGAACCTTGGTGGCCTTTTGAGGTCCCATAATACTTTTAAAATGGATTTGAGGGCTAGATTTGGTATCCTGGCCAATTCCTAGTCTTAGTAATTACATTCTGCATGGCTCATGTGCTCTGTAGTTTTTGCTGGCTATGGTACACTTCTTGTAACCTGAACTATTGTGTATTGTTCAAATTTTGTTTTGTTTTGCTTCTTTCCTTGATGTCAGCTGGAATTTTATTTCAATCAATATAGAAGCTACAGTATTAAATACTTTGGTTTGATGGATGCAGATGTAATCATAATCTCAGGCTTGGATTGACACCAGGGCAAGTTCACAGAATAGGTAGGATCCTCCAAGATGACATGTAATGAGGTGGGGACCTACTGATTGGTATTCATTACAATAGAGTTGAAACCACAAGCCCAACTCCTCAATATTTTGAAAGCAAACTACTGCTGAGTCAATATCAATAGTGGGGAAGTAGTATGATCACAAAAATGCACAGTCCATGGTTCAAGAAAGGAAATTTGGTGTGGGGATGCCCAAGTCTCTTGTTTTTCATGCTTGTATTAAATAAGTTGCACAGGCATTTACTAAAGGAAGGAGCCTTTTAGAAATGCTGTCAATCTTTTAAAGGTGAAAAAATGCAAAACATAATTTTGGTTTTCTTTTTTAAATGGACTTTATCAGGAAAGCTTTAAGAAGTATCAAATAAGGAAAAGTGAGTTAGCAATGCAGATCTAAGTTATGCTCTAAAACACTGCCACACAGTGGTAGTTTAGAAGATGTAACACAAGCTGTTAACTCACCTGAGTCCTTTCAAGCCATTGAATAGAATGAAGTGAGCCACTTGCACTTTACAGGGTAGTGGTGAAATTTTGCTCGAGGCTGATAGTCCAGCTGGCATTACGATAGATATTCACTCTTCTGTCTCCATATTGGCTAGTCTTCGCTTTCTGAATTCAGCAGGGGGAAGGGTTACTTAGATAACTCAGCAAGTTTGCTCACTTTGTTTTCATCTTAATACTCAAAATTCTCCAAAACTAGAAAGTGTCATCAAACTTGCTGTTGTTTCACTCAGGGTTCAGACTACACATATTTGGACTTATAACATTGTCTATTAATCAGTTCCCAATGCTTTTAATGGAAAAAAAAAAACCCTTCAAAGCCCTGTAATGGATGTCCATCAAGGAAACTCTGTATCTCTAAGAACAAACTTCTCCCCAATAACCACTTCCCCCCAACTTCTGCTTATATCTTCTGAGTATTTGCAAGCAAGATTTAAACAGCCTAAGAGCAAACCATCAGTAAGAAGAAAAGGCTTTCTAAAACATAGTATCCATCAAGAAGCCTTAGTCCAAAAGGAGCCCAGCCAGAGAATCCTTTTAAAAACAGGGAGTGGCTGTTATCTTGGGCATATTCACATACCTCAGGTGCCATGGTTGTAGCTGTAGAAGCTGGGGAAGAGGACCAGGTAACTAGAACTCACTCAATTGAGGGTGTGTTTACACTGCAACATGCTAGCAGGGCTTAAGTTAGCACACCGAAAAGAGTGCGGATGTTGCAACACTGGTGAAGGTTCAGACTCTCTAGCTCACAACCCAGCCCTACCAATGTAGCAACGCCAATGCTACTGTTGGTATGATAGCTTGAGCATCTACTTCAGCTGGGAAGCATGCTCCTAGCTCAGTATGAAGAGACTGCCCTTGGGGTTTTATATCTTAAATACCACTCCCTAATCCGTACCTGGAAGTCAAGGAAGGTTGATGTACTTAGTTTGCACGTTGAGAAAGGGCCCTGTTAGTATTTTCCAAATACTGGACTTTTTATGTGTTTCCAAGTATTTTTCTTTTATGCAGACAAACAGTGAAGACAAAATAACTTGGCCAAGATTATTTAGTCTAGGCTTCTTGGGAGGGGAGTCTTAACCTGAGTTAGTTAACTCAGGCAATAATCTCAGTGTTGATAGTGCAACTCCTACTTTTAATTGGTTTAACTGCTTGAATTCAAACCAAGGCTCCCCATGGGGTTTCACTCAAGTGCTAACTGGAGTTAAAAGAATTTACTATGTCTTCACTGCTATTATAATGCAAATTAGCTATCCTGAGTTAAGAACATACTTTTTTTTTCCTGTGAAGATTATATCCATGATATCCCTTACAGATCCAGAAAGGGAACCTGGAAGCCGTGATACCCATTTTCCTGCTCTTTCCTGCTATTTGGTGACCAAATACCAAGTGCAAAAATCAAGACAGGGTGTGTACATGTGTGGGGGGGCAGTGGGAGTTGGGATGGGGATAGGAGCCTGGAGCCGAGTCTACACATGCCAGCTACTTCGAAGTAGCCGTGCCAACTTCGAAATAAGGCGGCGAGACGTCGAAGTTGCTATCCTCATGAGGAGATGGGAATAGCGCACTACTTCGACGTTGAACATCGAAGTAGGGCACGTGTAGACGATCCGCATCTCGCAACATCGAAATAGCGGGGTCCACCATGGCAGCCATCAGCTGAGGGGTTGACAGACGCTCTCTCTCCAGCCCCTGAGGGGCTCTATGGTCACCGTGTGCAGCAGCCCTTAGCCCAGAGCTTCTGGCGGCTGCTGCTGCAGCTGGAGATCCATGCTGCATGCACAGGGTCTGCAACCAGTTGTCGGCTCTGTGGATCTTGTGCTGTTTAGTGCAAGTGTTTCTGGGAGGGGCCCTTTAAGGAAGAGGCTTGCTGTTGAGTCCACCCTGTGACCCTGTCTGCAGCTGTTCCTGGCACCCTTATTTCGATGTGGGCCGCTTTGGTGTGTAGACGCTCCCCTGCAGCGCCTACTTCGATGTAATACTGCCCAACGTCGACGTTGAACATTGATGGCACCAGCCCTGGAGGACGTGTAGATGTTATTCTTCAAAATAAGCTGTTTCGATGTAGCATTCACGTGTAGACGTAGCTTATGTAAGACAAACCCTCAATACTGGGCCTAGCCCTATAAAATAGGGACATCTGGTCAACCTACTGCTAAGCCCTGGATAAGACTACTGTAGTTAAGATAATAGTGGCCTTTTCCTGCTTTCTTTTTTCTGTGCATTATGACACCACATTGTTAATATTTTGTTACTAATGATTAAACAGATTGATATTCTTACAGTGTTTAGTGTTGACCATGGACAACATTAATAAGGTTGCCATACCTGAGATAGGATTAGCCATCTCATGCTGCCAGATGATTGGGTTGCAAGTAAGAGGTCTTCATCTCTTTTCCTTCCTACCCTCACTGCTTTGGTATATCTTTAATTCTGAGGACTTTGTTAAATCTAAGTAAAGTATGTATAATTTCCTCATTAAATCAATAGGCAAGGCCATTCTGTGTTAAAGGGGGAAATAACTAGTTCATACGTTATCTTCACAAAAAATATGAGCTGCACATTTCTGTATTGACCTTTCAATATCACTCAGAATTAAATTCTGTATCCACTCTGCTGTCATATCTCTTTCTGAGGTTGCTATATTGCAAGGTAGACATTTAGTGGCAAAATATAAATTACATTGATTGTTTTAAAGCTACTTCATTGTGTTTTATTTAAGGCTATGATTTCCTCAGTGGTTACTACATGTAACATTTCATATGTGTGTGTGTGTGTGTGTGTGTGTGATTGCTGTCCATTGAAATAAAAACCCGACTTTAACATTAATGCATATGCAGCTCACATCATGAGTACAGGCCCCAATATTCTTTGCAGTACAAAATGAACGTGCTCACATCTTTAAGTACCATAGAAAAGATAAGACATGAATATAGATTTATAATTAGAAAATGAATTGCTCTGCCTGATAGTGGCAGGAAGAGATTTCTGCAGGATGGAATTCAAAGCATATTAATACAAAGATTCTATAAGGATACAAAATAAGGATGGATAAGCACGCTAACATTCAGGAACTTGTAATAACAATCTAATAGACTTGTTAGAGTAGTTGGACTCTGTATAAGGAATTTAAACAGTTTATGCCTTAGTTTACCCATCTATAGATACTCATGTGCACCCATTTCACTGAGTGCTTTGAATGCCACAGGTGTAAGGTGTGACCCAACAAAATTTTTTTTACTAAAGTCCCTTATCAGACTAATGAGAGCAAAGTGAAGGGGTCTGAGTTTCAGGGTGGGTTCACCATCTAAATTCTTGGGGTTAAAAAGGGTCTGTAATGTATTGTATTCCCCATTGTTAGTGCCCTTTTGCATCAGAATGAGATGCTGCAGAGGGGTCTTCCCTCTGGTACTTCCTGCTAGCCACCTATTTCTTACTGTCTTCCAGGGATTAAGTTCAATCCCAATTGGAGTAGCAAGAAGATCAAATGAAGAATCAGTTGAAATGCCCAAATAATAAGAGCCTTTTGCTCTGTATTAGGCTATTACCATATCCACCCTTTACAATGGATTCTGGGCCAGGGACCCTGTATTCAGGAACTAGGTCTGCTTCTTAGACACCTTCCTTTTTTCCCCCAGCACATTTTGTACCTCAAAATGCCCTGATGCTGCTTCCTCAAACCGTGCACTTTAACAAGCCCTCACTCTTGTTTTTAGGCCTCCTACTTTTCCCTTCTCTGAACTCAGAAGTCTTTCATCCTTCTTGGGGCTCCACTGAAGTGTTTTTTTTTTTTTTAAGACCTTACCTCACGACCTCTCCTACAGGAGCCAGACCTGCTCCTGTAGAGGTCTTCCTTTGCTGTTTTTTTGCCTCTGCAGAATTTTCCCTTATTGTCTCCCATCCCTAGGGACTATGGCAGTTTCCTTATGGGATCTCCCAACTCCTTGTTGGCTTTAGATTAGGGCTTTTTCCCCATCCTATTTCTCCCCTTAAATGTTGTTCCCTGTAATTCGTCCTGCGTTGTCTGCAGTCTCTCCCTCTAGGCTGAATTCCTAACTGTATTTATGGATTTCTTTCTGATTTCTTGGAGCTGGAACCCTAGTCATCATTAAATGGCCATTTTGCCATCAGATGGAAGCTAGGCGATAGGTCACAGGCAAAGTTGAGCCTACCTTGCCTGCAATGACCTGCCACCATATGGCAGACTCTGGAATTTCATAGAAGGTAAAAACTTCTGCTTAGAATTGGATATTGAATAAAAGGTGGTTGTGGTTTGTGTTTTTTTTTTTTTCCCAACCCCTGCAAAGGGCAAAACAATTTGCAAGATATTCTCCTTCTCAACAAAGGCAAGGTACTTACAGTGTTTTTAAAAAAAGGAAATGAAATCTTCATTATAGCAGGCTTATTCATGTAAAACAGATTAAAATATGCATTCATAATATGTAAATATAGAGTCAATTAATGTGGAGTGATTTTACAGTACAAATGATTGTAACCTGCCACTGTCCTTTGGGACGACTTTGAAAATGAAATGTTTCTTTTCCACAGTCCTAGCCCTGTTAACAAAAATCAATAAATAGTAAATATAGAGTTGTCTATGGCCAAATCAGCAATGTCTGATTAGGAGGACAGTTGAATAATCTTAATAGATGAACTAAATTTACAAAGGATAGGTGAGTTCAAGGGTCGAAAGAGCTTTGTGGGTGTTACAGGGACAATCCATGCAGATAATTATCTAAACAGCACAGTCTGAAACTCAAAGGTAATTAGGGATGTGAGCTATCTGGACTCATTCTCTGCTGCCTTACAGCATATGCAGTCATTTGCAGTTCTATAAAGTAAGTGTAAAATTCTCTCTCAGTTGGTGACAGTTTTTTCTCCCACTTCAAATTTACTTAGTTTGTCTATGTTTAAGGGAAGATCATCGTGCTGGCGGTCAATTCCCCGTACTTTGGTTTAGCGCGCCTAGTGGGGACACGTTAAATTGAGCTATTGTGGTGCCACCATTACCCTGGTGTTACTGGTAGCTGTGAGGAATAAGGGAAGTCAATGAGAGTATCTCCCATTGACTGTCAGCTGTGTGAATGGTGGCAAAAATAGATAAGTCAACTTCAGCAATGCCATTCTCATAGCTGGATTTGTGTATCTAAAATCAATTTAATCTCCTAGTAGAAACTACGGCTTGGTCTACTTGGTCTCTTTTCCTCAGAGATTTCACCTGGTAAGCATAGCTTGAATCAATCTGGAGACCCACTGGTGGAGAACAAAGAGAAAGAGCTGATTCAATAAGGGAATAGTCATATTTCTCCCCACAATGCCCTCTCATTAGTGATAGTTACTGTTGATGCTTCTGCAGCTTGCTGGAGGCCTTCAAAGTTGTAGGTGGCTTGCACCACTGCACCACTATTCTGGCTGTATTTCCTACTGTCAGGAATTACGTATCCTGAATAGGTCAGGTTGCCTATAAGCTCCACTCCAGGTAATTATTTAAGCACATGCTTCACTTTAAGCACATGACTAATCCCCTTGAAAATAATATGTCTGAGCCATGGGAACAATTATCCTTTATTTTCGCTTCATAGCTAAAGTATTCTATACAATCTCCTACTGTATGTTGAGACAAAAGAAGCAATGAAAAAGCCATTTAAGTGTCAAGACCAGCACCGACACAGAGGATCTGGACAGCCTGTTGAGGTGTCCATTTTTTAAATCTGGATCTTGAGCATATAAATTTACTAGACAATGGCCTCTCTTCTGCATACAGCTCATGCACATCTTTCTGTTTGGAGGCAAAATGAAACTTAGAGTGGATGATGATCCTGAAATATTCATCATGAGATCTTTAATTGCATTAATCTGAGTTGCAAATATCTAACATGTGTCTAGCAGAATAAAGAGCCTGGCTCAACTGAGTATGAAACTATCCAAATTAAGTAGATTGTCTGAGAGTTTTGCACATTTGCCATCTTCAGCATTTGAAAGCCGTTTCTCCTGAAAGTCGGACTACTTAAAATTCAAGCAATATGCAACTGAGAAACTCCAAAAAAGAGGTAATGAACCATAAATTATTGCCGTTAGATATTTAATACTCAATCAGTATGTGCGCTCTCATGCATATCCCACCGGCATTGCATTCATTCTGACAGTGTGGTACTGGTTCAATTACTTTGCTCATTTACAATAAAAGATTAATGAAAAGAGGTATATTTTAGTTCACAGAGATTAATTGCATCCCTTACTTTCCCTACACTAGAAATATTCAGCCCATAATCCTGATAGCTTTTTCGTCAACAAGTACATGGAAAATTAATAGACTTTCTTCTGCAGGAATCCTCATTGGGTTTGCAGATACAAACACCCAGGGAAAAGCTGACTAAAAGTTGGCTTTCTGGTAGAAAGGAATTAATTTACCTTTTTTTCCCCTTCATTCACTCTGATGACACTTTGAATTAGCCAGCATAAAAATGCATGTACGTACTTTAAACCTACACACTTCTTGTCTAGTATGTGCAAAACTAATCCACGTAGTGTATTCCCTTCTGAGAAGCAATTGAAGGAGATAGTCATAGTGAGGATTGATAGACAGCTCAAGCACTTCAAAAGATATTATTGCCTTTTAAAGTGTAACAGCTTTTCTGCTTGCAAAGTATATGCCAAGATTACTAGTAAAATTCTACATTGCTTAATCCTGCTAAGAATTTAGTTATTTATTTAACTCAGGAAGACTCATGTTCCAATGTGATTAAAGGATGAACAACTTCTGTTTGGTTTTTTTGTTGTTTTTTATTTAAGAAATTTATTTTTCCATTGTGTGATGAAGATGTAAAACTATCCAGCAAGGAAAAGATTCATACAATTACTGCTAACACAGTGGGCAACAAAGAAATAAATTTTACACTTCCTTATTTATAAAGTTGCATCTATTTTAAGAGACCAAAATAACCTGTGGATAAAGGCAATAAAAGGTGCCCTAGCACTGTGCTGAACCAGGCACTCCCAACCCCCCAGTCTAACTCGATGCTGGCAACTCACTGGAACTGCTGCCGCTACTGTCACATGCTTCTCTTGCCAAGCACTGGGACGCAGGCAAAGAGTGGCTGACAGCACTCACAGAATCCAGCTCAGAGGAGGAGCCACATTTAAAGCTCAAAGAGCTGCATGTGGCTTGGGAGCCCGAGGTTGGCCACCTTGATTTCATCAATAAATTTTAAATAGTTTTTTCTTAAAATTGGATGGTACACTGTGCGTTGCTTCACAGCACACCTGGTGTGGAGCACTGCCCTAGCAGATCACATTAAGCAACAGGAACAGGATTATAAAAATATCAGAGTTTCTCAACCTGAAGAAATTGGATCCAAATCTTGACCACAGTGTGTTTGATAGCTGTGTGCTGTGTTCAGCCTTCTAAAAACAGAAACATTATATTCTAGACCATTAGGAGTCAAATTGTTCTCTGATATCAACAACCTCAAAAGAGTTGGAATATGGGTTTCAGCTCGGACAAGCATTCAGAAATTCAGATGCTTTACTGAGAACTCACCGCAACTGTCTGAATCTATCTGCAAAATTCAGGTAGAAAACTCTGAACCATCAGCCTTTCTTTCAATATTTCTGCATTTCAGGGTCTTGTCCTTACTGAAAATGCAAGAAAATTCATCTATTTTTTTCTTAAACCTTAAAAATACAATTTGGGCATAAGAGTAGATGAAGGCTTTCTTTACCTATCTAGAAGGTGTGCTTTTCACATGTGGACCTTTTCCCTTTCCTTAGTCATACAGGTATAGCTCCAGAATAGCTATATTTCCAAATCCACTATAAAAATGTTAGAGTATCTCACAGAAAGTCCAAATACAGATGAAATGAAATAATGTCTTTGAAAATGTCCATTTTTTTCCTTCATATCTGCTCTATTATTCCATCTCAATAAGGTCCCAATCCTTCATCATGTCAGTCAATGTGAGCTTTGCCATTGAGTTTTAAAGAGCTGAGTTTCAGGTACTTCCTCATTGAAGACTAGATTGTACATTTGGGAATGGAGCCAAATGAAGGGTAATATGGAGATCCATTGTACCTGTGGGAGGAAGAATGTTTCTTGGGGTTCCCAGTTGTGCAATAGATACGTCTGATATTACATCTCTCACAAAGCGTACCATAATCTGTCGACAAATGCAAACATAGGGCAGTGCTATGACTCAGCCTTGCCCCCTTCCATTTGAAGGATTATGTATGTGTTTGGCAGCATTCCTAGTTTCCCCATTCCAGTATTCGTTTTAATTCTGTATGACCTTCACATGAGCGAGGAAAGGGTCATGACAACTTTCCTTCCAAATGTGCACATAGACAATAAGGCATAGTAACATGTAGGAGGGATTTTTTGACTATTAAATATGAAAAAAGCCATGTTAGATATATGAAGCACGTATTTGTTTCATTCTTACGTGACTCTTGCTCTAGATTAAAACTTAAGAGCCCACTCCTGCTCTTTAGAATTATACCAGTTTAGTTCTGGAGTATTGCTAGTAGCTACAGTGGAGTTAGTCTAGAAATATTCCAGAATAATATGGGTATAATTTTGGCACAAGGAGCAGAATTTGGCTTAGTATACGTAAACACATTGCTTGATGTGCCGCGTTTTTGACCTCTCTACCACTGCAAAGGTACATAGGTTTTCCTCTCACCTAACTGAGTTTGAGACTTTTCTGAAATGGTTCCTCTGAGAGAAATTTGGTTTTCTTGGCTGTCCCTGAGGAAAATTTTCTATAGACACTACTCACTGTATATTTGTTCAGAAGCAAATATGTTTATTACCTGGTATTTGTATTTGATTTCTTTGAAAACATGTACATTAAATATTTTTACATGTACTTTTCTACATGCAGTACTTCCATCCAAAAACTTAGACAGGTATACCTCAGAGCATATACATTTTGTGTGTTTGTGTGTGTGTGTGTGTGTGTGTGTGCAGCATGTTTCTTTGAACACAGGCTGAATCTATATTGAATTTCTAATCTTTCTTGTGATTTTTTTTCCTCTTAGTAATATACGTAAGAGCTGACTAAAATTACATTCAGAAGATCTTGCTCTAACTTGCTTCTTGTATAAATTATATCACTAGAAAAGAAAAGGGTTGGGTTTGGGCACATTTTTTTCTTTGCTTAATAAGACTGTTAATTATGGAAGTCCTACAGAAGTTCACAGAAAATAACTTCTGTGGCTACCATTATAGGTAATTTTAACATAAAATTTTATACCCGCTTGTAGCGAGATGCTGTGGCCTTCCCCAGCCTCAGAGGCAGAGAAGGCTGCTCAGAGGCTGTGGTGGACAGGCCCTGAGCTGGAACACCGGTGTCCTGCCCCTTAGAGGGCAGCACCTAGAGCCAGAAGGGCCAGAGGTGGGGCTTAAGGCCCATTAAAGGCTGGGCCGCCAAGCAGGGAGGAGGAGGAGGAGGCTGACCAGGCTCCTGGGCACCAGGGGCAGGGGACCTGCTGCCGCCTAGCCCATTTGCAAGTTACCCCCCAGCTGCCCAGACCAGTCTGGGCAGCTGCAGATAAGGATGCCATTGGGCTACTACCTGGACTTCCTGGATCTATGGGGTCCTCATGCCGGTGGAGGGCCCCCTCCCCCGAGGCCTGGCCAGGACCAGAGACACTGCCTGGGGCTAGTTACCCAGGGGTCCCAGAAGAACAGGATTCTGGAGTCCTGCCAGATGCCTGCAGTGCAGAGGCCTCCAACTGCCTAGACCCCATAGTCCTGCCACAGCCGGACTACCCCGGCAACATTGAGATGTCCAACTGGCTGGAGCCACTGAGGACAGACTACTTAGATGAGACTTACCAGCCGGGACTGGCAGACCAGGCTGACTGAGACACCACGCCTATGGAGGTAGAGGTAGGAAGTGGCCTGGGAACCCTTCCCTGAGCCAATAGCAGTGTGTTGCAGGCTGGATCCCCACTGTCATGCCCAGGTGCGAGCAATTCGGAGGGTCCCGGGCTGGGTTGCAGTAGAGTGGGAGGGCCTGTGACCCCCTATTCCCCTCCCTGGCAGGGTCACACCTCACCTCTTGAAAGCATCCCCCCGCACTCACCCAGTTAGGGGAAACCCTCATAATTGCTGCCCTGCCCTGAACTGAGGGCTGGGTGCTCCAAACTGTGTGTATTTGCCTGCTGCCCTGCCCTGAAGCAAGGGCTGGGCTTCCCAACAGTTGGGTTTGACTGCTGCCCCACCCTAAACTAAGGGCTGGGCTTTCAAACTGTGCATTTGATCGCAGCCTTGCCCTGAACTGTGCACTTATCTGCAGCCCTGCACTGAAGCAAGGGCTGGGCACCCAAACTGTTGGTGGAACTGCTGCCCTCCCCCAGGCAGAGGGCTGGGACCCAACTGTCTGTTGGACTGCTGCCCTGCCCTAAGCCAAGGGCTGGGGCTTCCAAACAGCCTGTGTGACTTCTGCCCCACCCCCAGACTGCAGGCAGGGCTCTCCAGCTGCTCGCTGCCTGCCAGCCAGCCTTTAAAAGGGACAAAGCCCTGGGCCAGCCAGACCTGGAGGGCGAGCTGTGTTGTCCCATGCTGCCCGGGGTGGGGGGGTGCTGCCACGGACTAGGGTCCTTACACTGCTATTGCTTTCTATTGGGTATTTTCAGAAATAAAATTATAGAAAGAATATAAGTCTATATTAAATTCTATAGGTATCAAAGATCTGACTGAGTCCCTGTTATGCACATCCACTATTGACTGAGCCAGTCTTTGGATCCCGTGTCCATCCAACCCTGTTGGGTCAGGTTAGAGTCCAGACACTTTCTTTAGCTTTTGGCATCTGCAGGTGCAGACTGCCCTGTCCTGAAATCATTCCCTGGGACATGGAACTCCACAAATTCAAATGCTCTAAGCTCCAAAACTCAAACATTGCTAAGGAGCTTCTCAAATGCACATTTTCTGTGCATAGACACCACAAGGGAGTTTCAGATCTATGCAAAACAAATAACTCTCTCTCTCTAGAATGTACTCTCCACTCCTAGAAGTTCTTGGATTAATTGGTATCCTTGGTGGAATACAAAGCTCCTACTGTCCCTACTTCTTGAGTGAAGTCTTCAGTTTCTGGAAATGGACTGTCTCTCTACTTTTAAAAGCAGGCTTCAAAACATTTTGTAGTCTTGTTCTGCTGGAGATTTCTGATGCTCCAAACTCCCTGTCATTTGGTTGTAGAACTGTAAAATGTCCATATCTCTCTGGTACCAATCCCATTGTCCTACAAAAATATGATCCTGTGATGGCCCTGTTTCAGCTACTCCAGCATGGTATGTTCTTGCTACAAAGTGGATGTTCTAATCCACACTGAAGAGTAGTCATGAACGTGATCATAAAACAAAAAGGAATTTATAAATTGACACATTCCCCAAATAGTCACAACAGGTATTTCAATTAATTTGCATAGGACCTTATTGACTTCATTCCGTTTAAATTCCACAGGACCAAAGATCCCTCTGTTTAAAATAAATTGGAGACCTATGTGTTTAGTTTATAACTTACTTTGCAGTGCATTCCATGAGAAGCCTTGGTGACGTAACTTAACAACACTAATTCAACATCATTCTTCAAAGTCAGATATGTTGCAAAGGGTTATTTTAAGTATTGACATCCAGTTGATTCCTTAAATAAAACACCTGCTCAGGGCTTCATTTGGTTACAACCTGTATTCAGAACCCATTATGTCATGTAATGTGATGTTCTTTCTGCAATAGGAAATTGTCCAGGGGCTTGGATGGGTACATTTTGAAGCACTCAGTGAATAAGTTGGGGATAGCAGCACATACGCCCCCAGCAATTTCCCTCTCCCCATGGTAGTCAGAGTCAATAAGATAAGCCTAAGGGCTGTGTCTATACTTGCTTTCCTCCTTTGAAAGAGGCATGCAAAGGAGGAAAATCGAAAAATGCAAATAAGGTGTGGATTTACGTATCTGGCACCTCATTTGCCTATTTTCCTTTTAAAAGAGCCATGTCTACACTGTTTTTTTCCTTTTAGAAAGGAGAATAGGCAAATGAGGTGCCAGATATGTAAATCTGCACCTCATTTGCATTTTCATTCTCATTTCCATGCCTCTTTCGAAGGAGGAATGCAAGTGTAGACACAGCCACCAAGAAGAGTAAAGAATAAAAATAATTCCTCTTTCCCTGTTTGAGTAAGAGCTGTGATGATTTAATCTACAGCGTTTTATCCAAAATCCACTGACATCAAGGGGATTTTTTCTTATGGTAGCCTTTGGAGCAGAGTCTTTGTGCATCACTGCACCTTAAGGCTGGGTCTACACATGCCCCTTCCTTTCAAAAGGGGCATGTTAATGAGCAGGTTCGAAAGATGCTAATGAGGCACTGCAATGAATATGCACAGTCTCATTAGCATAATGGCGACTGTGGCAATTCGAAAGTGCAGCTTTTCAAATCACGTGCTGTCCATGGAGATGGGGCCTTCTGAAAGGACCCCCCCACCCCAGTTTTCAAAAGTCCTTCTTCCTATCTAGTGATCAGAAGGGCTTCCGAAAACTGGGGGTTCCTTTTGGAACGTCCCATCTCCATGGGTAGCATGCGATTCGAAAAGCTGCGCTTTTGAATCACTGCGGCCCCCATTATGCTATTCATTGCAGTGCCTCATTAGCATCTTTCAAACCTGCTCATTAACATGATCCTTTCGAAAGGAAGGGGCATGTGTAGACACAGGGCAATTGTCCATACATCATTTTGTTACTTAAAAATCAGCTTAAATTGAGCCTGATCCCTTATCTCAGAAAAGAAAAAGGAGAAGTCAAGTGAGAATGAACCTTGAAAATATAGTAAGTTGAAAATTAATTTTTTTAAATCTGACAAATAAAAAGGAATATGGATTACAAAAAACACCTGGATTTTTTGAGCCTCCTTAGTGATCTACTGTGCTGACCTGGCGTGTACATAGTCTTAGGTACAAACAGATTTCATGCTTGTCTAATCCTTCACATTTTCTGCAGGGAGAAAATCATCCAGCTTTAACAATGCAATCAAACATGGATCTTCTTATCTTTAAGGAGTTAAATTGAGATCATTCATCTTAGTCACTGTACTTACGAGCTAAGCCTTATTGAAGATCTGTTTGAAACGACCTTGTTTATTAATGTAATAATTTGAGAGTGAGCAACTTTATGAAGGGCTGCTTGCAATGAGTAAAGTGCACAAATAACTATCACAGTGAGTTAAGAGCCCTCCTTCCATATGACCACTGAAATGAGCTCAGAAGGATCTTCTATTAACAACCTTCTATCTTCTTGTTAGCCAAATGGGGAAAGGGAGGAGAAAACTCATGAATATTTCTATGCCAAAATATTCTCATACACTTCTGATTCAGAAGTGTTGTTTCCTCACAATGGTAATTCTCTGGTCCATTGCAAGCTCAGAACTATTTGAGCCAAGGTGAGGTGGGAGTAAGAGTTTAAAAGGTGTAGGTTCTGAAGTTATTTATGCATTTAGAGCTTTGTAGAGAATTTGGAGTAATAGTTCACAATCACCTGGTTTGCTGAAGTTACTAAGAGCTGGATCTGAGTGTTGCCTTGAACATCTGTAGAATACGGGTAACAGTGGTTGGGGACCCCCTCCTAAGGGAGTTGGAGTCATCTATCTGCCAGTCCAACCAGGAAACTTGAAGTGTGCTGCTTTTGTCTCGAGCTAGTGTTTGGTACATCAGAGCCCTTGCCATGACAGATCAAGCCATCAAACAGCTACCCCTTCCCACTTCTCCGCATAGGCAACAATGATAGTGCCAAAAATGACCATGAGCAGGTCACTCCAAAAAGAGTCTGAGGTGTGAGTCATGTTATTCATCCTCTCACTTGGAGGAAAATGCCCAGGAAGGAGCCAGCATATTATTGAAGTAAATGAGCGTTTGTGTAGGTTGTGCCAGAAGGGGTTTTGGATTATTCAACCATAGGATGTTGTTCCAGGAAGGATTGCTAGACAGCGATGGAATCCACCTATTGTTGAGAGGGAAGATCATATTCATAGGCAGGCTTGCTAACCTAGGGAGGAGGGATTTAAATTATCTTTACTGGGGCGGGAGAGCTAAGCAGGGAAGTAGAATACTGGGAGGATGACACCTCTGGCACCAGAAGACACTTATTCATACTGAAAAAGACGGGCAATTGGATAATTATCTCAAGTGCCTGTATATTAATGCAAGAAGCCTGGGTGTTAACAGGGTTTAATTCACCAAGCTGGCACTTTCTGCAGTGCATTCTAGAAATTAGCTCAGTTTTCAGTGGGGCACACCCTTCCGGCTGGTGTCTTGCCTATCTTTGCTCTGATCTCGTGTCTCAAGACTCTTGCTCTGGAATTACATAACTCTCAGCACCACAGTGTCCTCTTCAAGACAGTGTCTTTGGCAGTGCCCACTACTCAATATCTTGTTCCTATCTGGTAGCGTCAGCAGTCCTCAGCCTCACTTGCCACTGTGGTGAACTGCAGCCCCAAAGCTTAGCCCCTAGTCTGAGGAGCAAGCCACAGTTTGTATAGACCAGTCTCTCTGGTGGCAAGTTGTGAGAAACGGGTGGGGGGACCAAGGCCAACCAACTCTTTCTGGGTCCCAGCCCAGGGATCCTCTCGCAGCAGCCTTATCCTGGAGCATTGGGCCAAAAGAAATGAGATTAGGTTCAACAAGTACACGTACAGAGTCCTGCACTAAGGGTGGAAGAATCCCATGCCTGGGACTGAATGGTTAAGCAGCAGTTCTGCAGGAATGGACCTGGGGATTATAATAGATGAGAACCTTGATACAAGTCAACAGTGCGTGTTTGTTGCCAAGAAAGCTAATGATATATTGGGCTGCATTAGAAGGAGGATTTCCAGCTGATCGAGTGAAATCATTATTCCCCCTCTGTCATTGGTGAGGCCACATCTGGAATACTGCAACCCATGCTGCAGAAAGGATGTGGACAAACTTTAGAGAGCCCAGTGCAGGGCAACACAAACGATTTGTTGGCTGGGGCATGAAACTTATGAGGAGATGCTGAGGGAACTATGTTTATTTTGTCTGCAGAAGAGAAGAATAGGTGGGGATGTAATGGCAGGCTTCAGCTGCCTGAAGAGGATAGAGCTAGGCTTTCCTCAATAGTGGCAGATGACAGACCAAGAAACAATGTGGGAGATCTAGGTTGGATAATAAGAAGGAAAAACTATTTCACTAGAAGGGTGGTGAAGCCCTTCAGTGGGTAAGCTAGGGAGGTGGTAGAATTGAAAGTTTTTAAGGGCAGGCTTGACAAAGCCTTAGCTGGGGTGATTTAGGTGGGGAAGGAGTTGGACTAAGATGCCTTCCTGCGGTCTCTTTCGACCCTCGTATTTTATCATTTGTACCTTTACAAACTGAATGTTAATTATGGTAGTGGCATTGGGAGACATCTAATATCTGTAGCATTTTACATCAACTTCATATAGTTCTGAATGAGTACACAAGATCAGGATCAAGGAAAATAATGCCCATTAAGATTTCTGCATATCTGCGTAACAAAGCTGTCATTACTAGATGTACAGTTTTTGATATGTCCTTCATTTTTGTCTACAAACTTTTAAAAAAATATCTATTAGTAACAGGGGAAACATCTACATTAGACAATACTTACAGTAGGGGTCCAATTGTAATAAATGTATTTACATATTTTAATACTTAATTTTCAGGAAGTTTGGGTAATTGATCACACAATGAGAAGATCATTGCTCACTTTCACAAATTGATATTCTGATGGTTCTTCTCTCTCTTTCTTGGAAGAGGTGTTTCAGATCAGTTTTGCATAAACATCTGAACATACGGGGTTTCATCCAAAATGCTTTGCCAGATCTGTAGGTTGATGGATAGGGCACTAAACTCACGGACTGCATTGCAAGAACTTGATGCTGTTTCCTGCTCTTGCTCTAACCTCCTCTGTGACCTGTATCAGTGCACTATTACTTGCTTGTTTTCCCCACTACATTTTATTATTGAATTAATAAACAAGGATGTTTCAAGTTATGATCTTCAGTAAGGCTTAATTCATAAGTAGAGTGAGTAAGATGTAAATTCTTTGCAGGAGGGACTCTCTCTCACTGGTTGTGGTTACACTAACAAATTTTACCTGCAACACCCCAGTTTTGTCAACAAAACTCATGAGTTATCCATGCTCTGTGTGGTTAACTGTCTTGTGTAGAAGTACCCAGACCACTTCACAGCCTATACTGAGGGGCATCTGGCTTGCTCTAGCTGTAGCGGCACCTCCACTAAGCTCCAGAGGTCATAGGTTTGAGAATGCCTGTGAGCAGTTACACACATGATGCATTTTGCCAATAGTATCTGGACAAAACACAGCATTTTGCTGGCAGTGTTCTGCCTCACTCGACGCTTTTGAGGCATAACACTGCTGTCAGCTGGTTCTGTCGACAAGAAAGCTGTATGAATGCTCTAGAGGGGCCATCTTTTGACAGACAGGGCATCCACAACAATGGGCAGGCCTGTCAGCTGTGCTTCTAGGTGCCTGTTTTTGTCAAGAGAGCCACCAGCCAGTCTGGCTTGTCTGTTGAGAGAGCTGAGCTCTCTCCCAGTTTGGCTTTTGTATGTGGCCACGCTTTTGTCAACAGATGTTTTGTCTGCAGAACTCTCCTGACTGTGACTTCTGTTGGTGGAGTGCTGTAGTGTGACCTTAGCCACTGTGTGCTCATACTTTATGATGCCTCCTACAAGGGAAATACTTTAGATGCTTTTTGGGATGTTAATAAAAACAATGTCCTTCCTGGATACTGACTAAGTTCAATTCATTCATAGTAACAAATGTTGTGTAGCCATATATCTTCCACCGTGATATCAATCAATAAGGGAAAACTTGCAATAAATCACCTGTACTACTTTTCTTTTAAAAAAACTCAACCATAAACTTTAAATGGTGAAATTTGGAATACTTACATCTTTTACCAGTCAATGAAAGTTTTTGAAAAATGCAATGCCATTTCTGGCATTATTGCTCAAAAACTAGGATATGGGGATATATTAAAAACAATTGTTCAGAATAATCAATGCACAATTTCCTCTTTTGTTTCTCTGGATATACAGCCTTATTTCCAAACCCAACCCAGAAGCTACTGTCTTTCTCAATAGCTTGATCTCTGTTTATCAGAAGGAGTTATAATTAATTTTTTACAGGAATTGACTTAAGATTTCCTATATCAAAGATGCTACAGGCAAAATAATCTCTATTAAAATGAAGGTATTCCAGCATGTTTTGTGCATTTGCCTTTTAGCGGCAGAGTGGTAGAAAACATCATTTGAAAAAGTTTACTCAAAGGTGAAAAATAAAACATCTGTTCAGGAACATTAGCAGTGTTTGGGAGATGAGCTACATCACTAAAATGAACATCACCAAACAAGTTTATATGGGTAATTATCTTTAAAACCACAATAAGAGGAGAGGAAAAAGAAAATTAAGGCCCAATCTTTTACACTTAGAGTGGCAAGTCATTACATACCCAGGAATCTATCAGACTATGTGAACAACAGCTTAAGAACTTTCATCTGAACTCCCTTGAGAAAAGTAACACTTGAATTTATAGGCAGCTAGGCTGGTTCTGTACTCTGCTCTGAAATACTGAATCTTTTTCCTTATGTCATTTGTATTATATATTTGAGATTGGGGCACTGTGTTTAGACAATGTTGTTTTGTGGGGAAAAAATGCAGTAAATGTGACTTACTTTAATATTTTTCAAAGTCAATTTCAGAAATGCATTTTGTATTAACAAAGGAAAGAAGCAAAAGTTGGTTGTCCATTTCCTAAGTAGTTTCATTATGAATTCAATAGAAAGCTATTCATTTAAAAGGACAGCAACAGAAACTGGTGACTTGTTAGCTTTAGACACTGATTATTAATGAGCAAGGACCAGCTTCAGCATATTCAATTTACAGACACTTGCTGGAAGATTCCTAACTAGTCTTCTAATTGTCTCAGGTATAAGGGCCAACTGCCTTTTATTCAAACATTTCTTTTAATATTAAAAATGTGTGCTGCAGAATAAGTTGTATGTAAACACTGAGGAAATTTATACTTTTTTTCTTATAGCCTCCTACAGAAAATTACTTTCAATAATATAGAAATGAACCTGATCTTGGGTATGATTTCTCATTGTTATGCTTTTTTTGTATTTATGCAACTCTATTGACTTTCCTATACCCAAGCATTTAAAACCTCAATTACTACACATGGGGGCTGAGGGACAAGCCAGATCAGAAAAGGAAAGACAGATTGCTTTAAACCAGATTAGTCTAGGAAGATCAAGCTAAAATTCCATTACAGCCAGTTTGATCTATGTTGTGTTCATCAGTCATAACTATCTTCATGAAAACTTTCCCAAGCACTCAGCATAACAGGAAACATACACTAATGGTGTCACTATTTTCTCAGGTGGTATAAATCAGCATAACTCCAAAAGTTAGCAGTGACATGCCAGTTTATAACAGCTAACAAGCTGGCCTGCCATGCTTAAATGCTTGTCCATTATTTATAAGGTGGGCCCTTGTCAATGTCGCTTTCTGCCATTTGTATATTGGCACAAATAATTGCAGGGTGGTATCCTTTGTAGGAAATGTTTGCTCTTGCAAAGAACATCACAAGGACTGAATTAGTCCTCCTAGTGAGTGCCTTTCATACCCTCAGGCTTGCCCCACTAATCTACCTTGGGCCACCTTCAGGCTGTGCCGTGCCAGACCCTTGCCACCATCTTCTCTTTAATCAGGGTGATAGCAAAGGTAGTGCACAGCCCACCCTGAATGGTACCATCTGATCCTGTTGTTTGACCACCCAGACCCTCCAGTTAACATGGACATGAGAAGTCTGGATAGGGTGACAGAGAGAGAATGGGGAGAACAGAGACAAATGTGCAGCAAATGAGGCTGATTGCATTTCTGTCAGGGAACCCAGAATTTCAGAAGCAGATTGTCAGACTTAAGGTGATGAATAAGTGTGCCTGTATGTCTCTCTGAGCAGGTTTACACTAGACCTGAAAGCTGAACTTAGATATGTGATTCTAGCTAGAACAACTGTGTAGCTGTAATGCACGTATCGAAGACTGATTTATCAGATTGTTGATTTCCCTTGCTCCTCGCAAGAATGAGGAGTACCAGGGCCAACTGTAGAGTCCTAATAATTTGATTTTAGTGCATGCCCACTAGGCACACTAAATCAAATCCCAGCAGATCAACCCTGACAGGGTTGATCTTCCAGTAAGTATAGACTTATCTTCTGTGCTTCCAGGCAGTAGGAGAAGACAGGGAAGGATGGACAGATGTCTGTTTGCACTGCGAAGGAATGCGAAAGAATAGTTGGTGTGTGGAGCAAAGATCCTGTAGTGGAGGAAACATGCGTGTGATTGTAACTATGGACTTCATCTGATGCATTGGCTTATGTGAAATCAGGCCTCATCTGAGCACCCTGCTAATCTGCCCTTACAAGCCTTGAAGAGTAAAGTTATTTCCCAGAACAGGTTAGACAGCAATAAACCAGATTTCACTCATCTGGCAACACCACTGGTCCAGCATGCATGGAAACTCTGGGGCTGGAAAGCTCACTGGGAAAAGCTAGGTCCCTACATTCAGTAACTCCTCCCTTGCCTCCCAGAACTTCCAAAGCACTGCCAATAGCTCATTTGCAGTGTTAGAGATTGGGGAGGGAAGGTGAGGTTCATGGAATGTGGGAAAGTGCTTGGGGAAGCGGCAGGGCAGCTGCAGAGCCCTGTGACTAGAGTGCGGGGGGCAGATCAATGGCCAGTGTTGGGGGGACAAGAATACAACCTGCCAGCTATGGAACTAAGCTCCTGGCCCTTAGCCACAAGCTTCCACAGTCACCCTGCCTCTTCCTCTGTGTGCTCCCATGTCGCACTCTGTGAAGGCTGAGTCCCATGTTATCACCAGAGCAGACCTCCACAACCAGTGGCAGCAGATGGGCCAGCATTGACCTCCCCTGTTCCAGCAATTTCCTTAGACCAGTCTTGTCCTGAGGGTGTCAGACCAAAGAGGTTCAACCTGTAAAAGACAACTGTATTTTTGGGATTCTGTCCCAACAGGTTAAATTCTATTAAAATCAATGATAAGCCATTTAAATGGTAATTAACAGCATTTCTCTCTCTTGCCTTCCTCTTTTTAAGCCCAGATTTTTTCTCCACCTTTTTTTTTTGTCCATTTTAACTTTTACAAGCTCTTCACATTTTTCATAAAAACTGCAAATAGGCTTGAAGGCCCAGCCCTTGTTTCTTCTACCTCTGGTATTGTCTCCAGTTTCCCTCCTTCCCATCAAACCCCCAGTTCACTGGCCCCATCCTCACCTAGTTATGAGTGAAGAGAAGCTTTGGCAAGTTTGGAAGGCTATCCCCTCCATTTTTTTCTGCTTCCTCTCTCTTATATATAGCAGAGCTTATTCTGTTTTTGATCCCTTTTAAATGACTCCTGTTACAGCAAGAAAGGCTGAGATTTGACAGAACATAGTGCATACTTCCCTGTCTTGTGCTTTCTGTAGGGAATTTAAATAAGTGAGATGGGTGTCTTTTTGACATCTGTCTGTGAGGAAAAAGACCATGAGAGCAAACTATATGTGCATAGGCACACCTAACTGTGTCTATATGACTAGAGGACAGACCAGCCTTATAAAAGTGATCAATTATATCTGTTTTGAGTTAAAATTCACTTTTACTGCTTAATTTTATGAGTAATGAAATATGGTTCCCGTGGAGGTAAAAAGCAGTAGAGGGGGACGTGAATTAGCATTCACATTGCACTCCCCATCAGTACTGAGCCCAAGCCAAGAAAGCTAATGATCCAACCAGCAGACCAAATTTGGTGATGAATCTTAGTTATGTGCCACCTGAGGCATGTTTTACATCTGCGAAGAAGGAGGTGGTAGAACTGTAGTAAGCACACCCTCAGGGGCCATTATCCTTACTGTAATCCCTGTACAACTTAGTGGGGTACGGACAGATATTTCTAACTGGTAGTGTGGACATGATTTTGAAGAATCTTAGCGAGTATTTGATCCCTCCCCCTCTAGTGTTTCAAGATGGAGCTGATCAGACTCAGCTTAGAGTTCTTGTTTCTGCACAGTGATTGACCACCACTGAAATCGCAGATTAGCTGATTTAAGGTTGCTGAACCTTAAACTTCCTGTGGGGACAATGTTGTGATTGAAAAGATAATGCTGAAGAGGCAACAGCAGAGGCTTTCCTCAGTACCCAGGGATGAAATTACAAAGGGTCTGTCTACACTAGGAGATTAGGTCCAGTTTTTTAAGGTTGATCTTTTAGCATCTGATTTTATGAAGTCAAGGGTGCATGTCCACACTGGCGCGTGAAGTTGATGTTTAGTAGCTTTGGCTTTGTCAGCAATACACTGGGAGTAGCTGTTTCACAGTTCCTGAGGTCCTCTTATATTGTTGGTTACTCTCTGAGGCTACCTATACTTAAGAGAGCTTTTCTGGCAAAACTGGCCTTTTGTTGGAGAAATCCCCAGAGCATCTATGTGCAAAATGTGCTTTGTTGACAGCTCTGCTGGAAGCTTTTTGCCTTTCCACAATAATTCCTGTGTTGGCAGTTATCTGTTGACAAAAAACCATATAAATGCTCCAGGGGCCCTTTTGTTTACATATAGGGCTTCTGGTTCCCTGGGCAGCCCTGTTTGCTAAGCTTCCAGTTGGCCATTCAAATGAGAGAGCGACAGAGCAGATTGCTCTTACAATCTGCCTTTGTGTGTGGACATGATCTGTCAATGATTTTGCTGGAAAATCTCTTCTGACAGTAACTTCGGTTGACAGACTGCTGTGGTGTATGTGTATCTGATGGGAGAAAAAAGTGCAGCGGGTAGTTCTGGATGTGTGTCATCAGCCTCCTGTAGTGCACTTATCTCCTCCCCCTCCCTTTTGGGAAACAATGTCAAAAAGTTTTTTTGTCCTTTTTCCTGCCACTGCATACCCATACAGATATCATTGTAAGGCTAGCGTGGACCCCATCCAGCTTCAAACTGTTGGGGCAAGTATTGTGAGTACCTCATGCATTGTGCTGTAGTATGTGAGGAGCCTAAGTCACCTTCAAAGCGCTAAAAACGCTGAGGAGGGTATGGACATATACACAAATGTGAAACACTGGAGAGGAGGGACAAGGAGATGCTGGCTACATTCAATGCTTTATACACAGTGGAATGCTGGTTTTGGTGCCATGGAACAAGCTCAGATTGGTGGGACCACGTGCTCTACAGGTATGGGATGATCAACAATTGCTACAAAACTTCCACATGTATGAGGCCACTTTCATGGAACTTGCGGAACTGCTTTTCCTCACCCAATACCAGAATGAGACCTACTCTGAAAATTCAGAAGAGAGTGGAAATAGCTTTATGGAAATTTGCAATGTGAGACAGCTACTGGGCTCTGTCTATACAGCAGTGTTATTCCTGAATAAACTATCCTGCAAGAGGTATTCTGGAATAGTTTATTCTGAAATAGCACAGCTACTCATATAAGCTATAACTACACTAGCATTCCTCTTTTGAAAGAGGAATGCAAATAAGGGAAATCAAAAATGCAAATGAGGTGCAGTTACATATCAAAAAAAGAAAAGTTATATAGATGAGGCTCTTTCAAAAGGAAGCCCCATCTTTGAAAGAACCCTTCTTCCTATTTTCCCAAAGAATATGCAAATGAGGTATCATATATGTAAATCTGCACCTCGTATGCATTTTGGAATTTCCCTTATTTGCAAGCCTCTTTTGAAAGAGGAAGGCCAAAGTAGATGTAGCCATAATGCATTTTGAAAGGGAAGGAGAATTCTTTCGAAGATGGGGTTTACTTTCAAAAAAGCTGCATCTACACTGGTTTTCTTCTTTCCAAAGAAGCCACTTTGGAATAATATGCAAATGAGGTGTCAATATGCAAATGCAAGTGTAGGCGCAACCATGGTGCAAGGAATAGTGTCTTTTTTTCAAAATAGGTGTTTCAACACAGGGGCTGTATAGACAGGGAATAGAGCCCATTTTGAAATAAGCCGTAGTGCACCCAATAGCTCTATTTCAAGATAGGTTCTCTTGCATTTAGATGCTTTATTTCCAAAAAGTTGAGTGCTTCAACAGCACTGCTTTTGAATACACGTGGCTACATGGGGGTCCTTTTCAAAAGGACCCCACACATTTTGAAATCCCCTTATTCCTCTCAGCTGAGGGGAATAAGAGGATTTCAAAATGTGTGGGGTGCTTTCAGAAAGAACCCCCGTGTAGCCACACCAAGCTGTATGCATTTTGAAAGTGGCGCTTTCGAAGCGCTCCATCCGGAAGCATCCTAATGCTAATGAGGTGCTGAATACTCAGTTCCGTGCCTCATTAGTAATCTTCAAATCTTTGCATAGACATTTTGAAGTTTTGGCCAAGTGTGACCACAGCCATAGTTATTTAAAAATAATGACTGCTATTTTGAAATAGCTTTGCTGTGTAGACATACCCCTGGAGAGCAGTAAAGTTGAAAGTGAGGGCCAGACTGGTCACATTGCAGTATTGTGGGACACCTCTAAGAGGCCAAGCACATTGAGGTTTCACTGCCATCAGCACTACCCTGAAGTCAACCATGCAAGGTCGAGTTCAGCGTTACTCCTTATGAAAGCAGGACTACCAAAATTGACCTTAGGGGTCTTTAAAGTCAGCACGCAGAACAAAAGTTGCCCCCTTTGCCTGGTATTTCAAAGTGGCCTTAGTTAGCAGAATGGACCCTGTGGGTGTGGACTGATAGCTTAGAAAATTTACCTAAGTAGGCTAAGTTTGACTTGATCTCCTAATCTAGAGCAGGTCTAAGTGTGGAACCACAGACTATAGCATCACAGCTGGAATATGCAGTGGAGAGATGGTGAAAAGCGATGGCAGAAGCAGTGAGCATGTCAGAAGGCCTGCCCTCAAGCAGAAGGTGAATGTGCTCAGGGACACTGATGACCTGAAATGAAAAACTATGCATATAATGTGGTGGAGGGAAAGGGGAGTAACAGAAATATTTAACAGTTAGGGTGTGTCTACACTTGCATCACTCTTTTGAAAAAGGCATGCAAGTGAGACAAATTGAAAATGCAAATGAGGTACACATTTGCATATTTGGTACCTCATTTGCATATTCCACTTTAAAGAAGAAAGCCAGTGTAGATGCTGCTTTTTCGAAAGTAACCCCATGTTCAAAAGAATCATTCTTCCTTTTATTTAATGGGAAGAAGGATTCTTTCAAAGATGGGGTTTACTTTCGAAAGAGCAGCATCTACACATGCGTTCTTCTTTTGAAATTAGAATATGCAAATGAGACACTGGATATGCAAATTTATTCCTTATTTGCCTTTTTTGTGTACCTCATTTGCATACCTCTTTCGAAAGAGGAATGCAAGGGTAGACACAGCCTTAGACTTTCATATCAGAAGCTGGGAAGCTGAGGTAAGACAATGTGCAAGGTGCTGTGGCATGTGTATTCACTTATAATTTCCATGCTTTTATTAATCATTGTGGAGTCTTCCCAAATTTAATGCTTAGTTCCCTTTTCCTTTTATTAAAAATTCTTTTGCTCTACCTGATTCAGTGCTGGCAAGTTGGGAAGTACTGCTATGGAAGTACCTAGGGTTGGTGTTTAATTTTTTTCAAATTATTAAAGAGGAAATACAGACATTTCCATTTTTGATGCTTGGAGGAGTCTCTATATGATCTGTTCCCAGACTGGGATCTGCCAAATCAATTCAGGTGGTCCATGGATAGCAAGCACACTGACAAGGCAGAACAAAAGGAAGTTGCCCCCCTTTGCCTGGCATTTCAAAGTGGCCTGTAGTGGTCCTCTGAGGTCACGGTAGGACACAGCAACTTGGTTCAAGCCCTGAATATAGCAAAACAATTCTGCTCAAGCCCATGACATTTATAAGCAATGTTACCATATTAATTTCTGAATGAGACTTGGTGTGCATACAGTTGAGGTGACCTACAGTTACTTTTATCATCCTGGAACCAGTCAATTTTCTCCTTTTCCAAGCACCATAGGGATGGCTTCTCTGAATTGTTGTTTCCCCCTCCCTCCCTTTTCAATCTGTATCTCTCTATAGGGTCCTTCATTCAGAATAGAAAAATAATAATAAAAAGAGAGCGAGAACTGAACAATTTCACAGGAAATTTATTGCAGATAGCAATTTAGTAGACTCATTATCACAGTATGAGGAAAAGCTAGCAGAGTCATAAGCAAACCAATACCATAGGAATATAAAAATATATGTTTAGTATTTGAAAGCAGAGTCATATTTTCATGCAAAAATTAATAAAGATCGGAACTCATTTCAGTTTAATACAATATATTAAATACTAAATTATAAATATTAATTCGCATTTAACTATCAGAAAGGCAATGAATCTACCATCCTCATCAGGGAATGAAAGGAAATTCATATTTTCCTGGTCTAAGCTGGTACGACAAAAATAGGTAACAAAACTATGTAATCTTGAAAGTATTGGCTTAAGGCAAGTCAAATTAAAAAAAAAATGGGGATCAGAAGGGGGTTGAAATATCTCTGACACTGGAACTGAAGCAGTATTAGTGTTTCAGGGTTGCTAAACACACAACAAAGGTGAAGAGCAGACAGATGCAAGAAAGTAATGGGCATTTTCAGCATGCTGCCCCGACATGCTCTTTCCTTAGGATCGTGTAGTTTTCATTCATGCTGTTTTTCAAATGGACTCTCAGCCTTTGTGTCTCCCACAAAACTTCACTCTGGAATACACTTAACTTTAGGGACAAAATTGACTAGTCCCAAAGCTAGTAAAATCTTCCTTGTGAGGAGAGAGCTTCTGACTACATCTAAAAATCAGTAGTGCTTCAGAGCCTGGTTTTAGATATGTTCACACTTCTCCTGGGTGTAGCTCAGCCTTCTGTTGATGAGGCAGTGCAAGAGATCCATGCTCTAGTGTTGATAGTGATTACATGCAGAGATGATAGTTGTACAATAAATAGCTGAACCATAGAGAAACTGCTAATATCGTCCAACTTCAGCAGGCAAAAGTAAAGTTTATGCTGTCAGTTTATTTCCCAGGGACTCCTGTAAACATGTAGTCTTGTCTATAGCTTCAAACAACTATTGTTTTTTAACTTTACCACAACTATATTTATTCCTTCTTGCTCTTCCTCTGAGCCAGTGCAACTGGACTCCCAGCAGAAAAGGAAAAGCATTCAATCTTGCGTTCATTCAATATTTAAGGTGTGATAATGCAAACCTTTTCAGTCTGCACGGGGTTGCCTTAGGCCCAGTGGGTCACATTGTAAATACCAAAGTTAGGGCAAATTGCAACAGGGATAACCGGTACCTCCAAAAGATATAACAGGTGGGCAGCACTGAAGATAAACTCCCAGACCAGTCAAAAATTGTACTTCGGATCCCCCAGAGTGATTATCATGAAGCAAAAAAACACATTCGCACTGCCCCCTTTACTGCATTCCAGTTCTCTGGCTCACAGTCAGCAATCTAGGTCAAATAGAGTGAGAAATTATTTGAAAAACTCTGCTCATATATGCAAAATGTTCTGACCCCAAAGAGTCAGACACATTACCAGATGAAGATAGGTTTGGAGCTTGCTAAAATACCATACTGCCATAGGCCATGCCATGGGGTGAGTGGAGAGCTTTGCTCCATCCTCTTTGCAAGACCTCCAGATCTCAAGCCCTTAAAGATTCAGCCAGAAGGTCCCTTCTAAATGCTGTTTCCAGCTGTGCCTCCTTTCCTCTTTCCCCATGTTTTCTCAAATATTGTGTATCGGACTATCCCAAATGTTCAAAAGAGCAGGCCAGGTGCCAAGCCATACTGCCACATCATAGACAGCAATTGCTTGCCAGCTTTTTATGCATGATATTCACTGGAGGCTCAGCACTTTCTTGTTTTCTGTGCAGGAAAATTCCTGCTCTAGAGCTCCGGTTCCTTTTGTTCTTCATCTTTTTTTTCCCTCTATTTACATAAGTACAATTGTCTTGATTTACAAAGTCAGCACGGTATTTACGTCTTTTAGTTGTCCATTCTCTTCAACCTTAGCAATATGAGGAATATGATTTCCTGTTGCAATTACACCCCAACTAGCTTATTTACCCCCGTAACTTCACTCCGGCACCAGGTGTTCTCCCTGTGATTCCAATCTGTCTTAGAATCTTTGCTCCCACCTCCTAAGGCAAATTTACTGTCTGTCCCTGGGGGTCCTATCTAACAACCAGAGAGAATAATCCTTCTGGACATTAGGTTTCTGACTTGCTATACAGCAACTGGGCAAGGACATTATTACTTCCCTAAGACCTTTCTCTCTTGTCACTTATCCAGACTAATAGCACAGCAATATGGACATTTACTACCTCCTGAGAAGGGACCACCTACTTATCTAATTTTAGGCTTCTAGTGAACAACGAGTATATAAATGGTCATTGATCATTCAGGGCTTTTACCTCTGGTGCTTTTAAAAAGCAATATCTATGCAGCTGTTTTCTTAAACTTCCCCTCTCACTGATTTTTGTCTATTTGTATGCCACAGATCTCACTCAGCAAATCTGAGGAGGAGGAGAACAGACAGGTTAGCAAGAATCAGACTCTGTGTGTGTGTGTGTGTGTGTGTGTGAGAGAGAGAGAGAGAGAGAGAGAGAGAGAGAGAGAGAGAGAGAGAGAGAGAGAGAGAGAGAGAGATCAGGTGTTACACTGAAGTATTATATGTAACAAGATACATGAAATGAAGAGCATCCTCTTGTTTAGTATACAGTAAACAAGGAAAGAGGTAGGCTTGATTCCTGCGAAGTTTCCTTTTTCTTTATAGGCAACAATATACGCTTGAATCATGATAACCAACATTAAAACTTTGCAGCACCAAGTGTATATTACCCAATAACCTTACTGGGGCATGCACAATATGGGACAAACAGGAGAACCCCAGTAATCTTCTGGGGACACTTATCTCCTCCAGCCATGGGAGGGTTTAGGGTTCCTCTGTGTAGGGTACTTGCAGCTACAGTTAGTGTTCCCTGGGTAGTGTTCCCCGGGTAGTAAAATCAAGATTAGGGTTTCGATGGATAGGGTTCCTTTCTCACCGGTCAGGGTTCCTAATGGGTTATTTGGGGATAGGATTAGTCCATATAGTCATGTCTCCTCTCTGCAGGGGTGTAGGGTATTTGAAGCTAGTGTTAGGATTCCTAAGATTAGTTCCTGCCCCATGTTTTTTATACCCACATGTAGAAGTCCCAGGGCTAGGATTAGGGACCTGATACCATTATTTATCTCAGTACCTTCTCTCTGGTAAGTAGGACTGCTGTTCTTAATTCCCATCTCTGCTGTCAACACATTATTTGGCTCAGCAAAAGTCTCAATGGCTTTATTACTCATCAATGGTAGGTTTTTATGGTTTTTAAAACTGTGATATCTTTGAATGAAAAGCAGTGGAGAACTCTAAATTAATAAGAAATACATTATTTGTAATAATCCACAATATTAATAGATACTTTCCAGATGCAAAGTGTGTGTGTGCGCAAGCGTGTGTGCATGCACACACATTCTCTCTCTCTCCCCCATCTCCCTGCATTAATGCCCTAACGATTATGATGGTTCATTTCTCCGAGTCCTGTGATACCGCACAAAGCAAGGTGCCATTTCAAACAGTTCTATGGCTCTGGTGAGCATCCAGATCAGTCTTGAATCAGGCATGTTCTTCATTCAGCTTGTGTTCTACATTGCACTCTTACAGCTTTCAAAACTGAAGGAAGATACAGACAAAAAGATGTGAGGATATGGAACTGAAGCCCACAAAATTCTACAGTGTAGTCAGGGCTACTCCTCCAATTTGTGAGACCTACCTAAGGCTTTCCCTCCCTCTCTCTACAGCTTCCTTCCCCCAGCCCATGCAGTTTGTGGTGGGGCTTGGGTTCCTTCCATTCCCCCACTCCAGAGCAGCTTCTGCTGAGTCTTATGGCTTTGCTCCCCAACACATGCACATCTTCTGTTGAGGTATAGGGCTTCCCTTGTGCTTCCCTCACCCAGCAAAGGTTTTGCTGGGGCTCAGAGCTCCTTGGTTGGTGTGGAGCTGCAGTGTCAGCAGGTGGCTCCTTTCCACCCCCATTGTAGCAGGAGGGGGGCCTAAGCTCAGTGGTGGACTGGCTGATAGGCGCATATGAGCAGTGGGACAGGGGACAAGGAGAAGACAGCTTTGCTACTTGCGGCCAAGAGAGCAGCCATGGGGAGGGACTGAGCCAGAGAGGAAGCAGTGGATGGGAGTCAGTGCCATCCTTTGACTCACAACTGCATGCAGCTGCTCGGGGCACCTAAAAATGGGGTGCCTGAAGTTTTCAGGTGCCCTACACAGCCATGTATTCTGCATATGGCTAAGGATGGCCTTGATCATATTTAAAATTGGACAGTGATCAGCCCTTGTTCTGAACATTTCTAATACATAGCACAACATCTGTGCACTCTAGGAGCTTTAAGCTTTGCAGAGGTGAAAACGTACCAGAACTTCTGTTGGGATAGTGTGATTACCTTACCCCTTATTTTGGGATTATTATTTAAAGGTTCAGACTGGCCCACTCTCTTTTAGTCAGCCAGGTTTCTCTGAGTTCTCAGAGATTATATGGCACATTGATTTTTGTTTGTTTGTTTGTTTTTTAAAGCAGCATTTTAGCATGTGTAAGCTTTCATGTTTTTTTTGAAACATGAAGCTTCCTCTACTGTACCGTGATTTGTAAATATGTTAAATGTGTTTCAAGAGATGTAACAGATGTTCAACCTAATGTCAACAGGAGGTTCTGGAAATCCAGTTTTTTTGTCAGTGCTTCATGCCAAGGGTTTATTATAGTCTACTGAGACTGACAAGACTAGCCCAAAGTCTGTTCAGAATGGAAGGGGAGATGGAATACTGAATGTTATGGAGAAATAATGACTGCTCTTTTCATTATTCTCCATGTGATTATATGAATTGAAACCAAATTATTTTCTCTACTAACAAAATTCACAAAAGAAATTGAGCTGAGTAAGAAAAAAGGCATTTTTGAGATACATAACCAGGAAAAATTGTATAATTTGTATTTCAGTGTTCCACATGTATCTGGACCCTATTCCTGCAGCTGCTATGCGTGTAAAGTAAATGGGGACTGTTTGTAAGGGCTGCATGATCCAGCCCTTTAGGATGATAAACACATTGTAGACTTCTATTTGTGCAAGGTTTTTTTTTTTTTAAATAGTAATGCTGGGGACAACTTAGTGTTGTTGACACATGAAAATTAAGCATCTGATGTTTATCATATTTCTATATTATGACGACTTCAACAGTAATTTGCCAACTTTAATTAAAATGACTGTCAGCTAATTTTTGAACAATAATCCTCCAATTATAGAGGGCATCTGCTACATTAATAACCCTGGAGACTGCCTATTTGCCTTGAAGGGTAGGTACATGTACAATTAAACTTTTGCTATGTTTCACTGTGTTCTCAATAGGAACAGTGACCATTATGCATTACATGGCTTACAAAGCTATGATAATGAAGCAATTTTGTGCTGAAAACCTGTACATCAAGGAAGTATTAAAGCTCATTAACTTCATTAACTGAGTGCATCTTTCGCAACAAAACCTTTAAGAAAAATTGCACCATAGTGAAAGGATATAATAGTACAAAAGCATGGAGCAATTTGTTTAATAACTGTGACTCCATAGCAAGTAAACATTTTCACACAATTAGACTATTACTTTAAGACAGGATTTTCTTTCAAAGTTTAGTGTCTTCATTTTGCATCATTCATGGCCATATTGTGGGGGCTGACTCAGTCTCCCAAACTGAAATTACTTGGTACAGAATTGTAAGACTGGAAGGAACCTTAAGTCCAGTCCCTTCCATTCAAAGCAAGTGTTGTACTCAGAGGTACTGAGACCTCATATGGGGTGAGTGAAATTTCTGTTCTATGGCCTGGCTTTTAGCTCATGTGGTAGAGTGCAGGGCTTTAGATGCTATGCTTGCAGGTTCTGTCCCTGGAACCAGCAACCTAGGTCTGTCGCTATTACACAAAGTTAAGTATTATCTAGACCGGGGGGGTCCAACCTTTCTTCATTGGGGGCTGGGGGGCACATGGCAATTTTTTTTTTTTTTACCATGTAGTAGGATCCAAACACAAATAGCTCCAGACCTGCCCTCCCCCTCACAGCCACAGGCTTTACTCCCCGCAGCCCCAAACCCAGGATTAACTGACCTTACACAGGAATTCTGCATGCTGCTGCACCTTTGCTGGGCCACTGTCTTCTCCTCAGCATGGCTGCGCAGCTCCTCCGCAACTCTCCTACTCCCTGCTCCACCTGCAGTACCTGCGGTGCTCTGCTCCGCTGCACTGAAATAATAGGATTAATTTTAATTGGTTTAATGGCTGCATCCCTGCTGCCAGGCCTTAAAGCAATTAACCTGAGTTTTACACTAAGTGCAGTAGGGCAGGGAGCCCAAGGAGGAGCAAGTGGCAGCAGAGGCAAGAGCTGCAAATAGCTCCTTAAAAAGCCACATGAAGCTCAGAGCTGCCCAGCCAGCTTTCAAAATGGAAAAGCTCCATGGCCTGGATTCTGGCTCGTGGGCCACGTTGGCCACCCCTGATCTAGAACATCTCTGGCAAGTGTTTTTAGATTTTTAAGAGTACAGTAGACAAGGTTAGAGATTCCACAACCTCCTAGGCAATTTATTTCAGTGCTTAACCACCGTGAGAGGAACATTTTCCTAATCACAGAATCATAGGGTCACTTCCAGTTCTGAGAGGTCATCAAGTCCTGTCCCCTGCACTCATGGCAGTACCAACCACTATCTAGATCACCCCACACAGGTGTTTATTTAACTTGCTCTTTCAAATCTCCAATTATGGAGATCTCACATCATTCCTATGCAATTTAATCTTATATTTGACCACCCCACGAGTCAGGACATTTTTTGTAATGTCTAACCTAAAACCCTCTGGTTGCAGTTGAAGCCCATTGCTTCTTGTCTTCTCATCAGAGGCTAAGAATAATATTTTTTCTCCTTCTTTATAACAATCATTTAGATATTTAAAAGCTAATACCCAACCAAAACCGCCCAGACTGCAATTTAAGCATATTGTTTGTTTGTTTGTCCTATTCTTAGAGGTTAAGCAGTATTGTTAGTTTTTGTTTTCTTTTTTTTTAATTTTTTTTTCTCTTCCCTCCTTGTAACAACCTTTTATGTACTTAAAAATCATACCATGTCCCCTTCTTAGTCTTCTTGTCTCCATACTAAACAAGCCCAGTTCTTCCCCCAATTTTCCCCTCATATGTCATGTTTTTGAGACTTTGAATAATTCTCGCAGCTCTTCTCTATACCTCCTTCAATTTGTCCACATCTTTCCTAACATGTGGTGCTTGAGAGGGCACATAGAAATTCACCTGAGACCTAATCAATGGACAGTCAAGCAAAAGAATTACTTTTTATTTGCTTACAACGTTCCTGCTAATACACCTAAAAATGAGATTTCCTTTCTTCTGCAATGGTATTATGCTGGTGACTTATATTTAGCTTGTGATCTACTAGGACACCCGGATCCTTCTCCTCAGGACTCCTTCTTAGGCGGCAGTTTCCCATTTTTCCATGTGTACAACTGATTGTGCCTTCCTAAGTGAAGTACTTTGCTATTGTCCTTATTGAAACTTATCCTGTTTACTTCAGACAATTTCTCCAGTTTGTCCAGATCATATTTAATTTTAATTCTATCCGCCAAAGCATTTGTATCATCAGTACATATGGTGCCACAGCTTCTGTCTGTCAGATCTTTCTGTCAAACAGGTTGGTACCACTTACTGATGTTTTCATGGACTGTAAGTGGTAAACTACTCACTCTCTGCAACATTCCAATGCACCACGTTGGTAATCATAGTTTCCTGTATTTAGTTTTACTCTTCTTGAATGCAAATAGAGTTTGTTTAAGCCTTCTTTGCCTCCTAGTTGGATGATCTAAACACAGCTACTAATTCTTACTGTGAAGAGTTATCTGCAGTTCTCTTATTAATTACTTTTTTTGTCCACATACCTGAGATAATAGCAATGGTTAAGGTCATGGTGAATTAGTTGGAATATAATGTAATTTGATGTCTTATAATGATTGTGTAGTGAAAAAAATATTACTGCTTTCCTTACTAGTCTAAGAATCCCACCCCCTTGAGATATTAAAATATACTTGCATTGAAATAATTAATATTATAACCCTATTACTTTTTCTAATACCCAGCTTTGTATAGGAAGGTTAATATTTGTCATCCTATGAATAAATCAGTTAATATTTACCCCAGTCCTAAAGCTTTTGTTCATATTGAGTAGTACCCTAGTTTGACACACATTTGGTTATTTGAACAGATTTAAAGTCACGTACATCCTGCTAGGCATTGTAACTAGGCTGTGATACCTCCAGCTGTTCATTCTGTCTACTTATAAGGGTACTGCCAGTTCTGAGACTTCACACAACATGTTTCCATGTTTGTCAACAAGCAACCTTCTGTATCTGTAGTACCTTTTATGGAACTGATATTCATTCTTATTAGGCAGGAGAAATTGCAGGGGATATCCAAGTTAACAAGAGGTTATTTGGAGTTTTACATACTTCTGGCAGTAGGAGCTGGGTTGTACTGAAGCAAGATAAAATACTTGCTTGTAATGAAAAAGGGGGAAAAGAGTTTTAAAATGAAGCTCCAAATCTTGGAAGATGGAACCTTCCCATAAAGGAATTGGCCACTATTGTTCTGAAAAAGGGGCAACAACAGATATCACCACTAGTGCATCTTCTGCACTGAGGAGTACATCTGAATGAGGGACAAGCAATGAAAAATGGCAAATTTGCCATTTTTCCCTTCCCTCTTCTGCCCTCTGTGAGTAGTGAGTGGTAAGAACATTCATTCTATGCAGAATCACTATCTTTCACAGAAAGGACAAACAACTTAACATATCATTAACAGTCATACTGCTCAGTGAGGAAGGCACCAAGGGAAGCTAGAAAGGAAGCTAGAAGCTATAGTTGGTAATGATGATTTAGATGCATGCAGTGAAATTTGGTTTCTTTCCTTAATTGCTATTACATAGCATTGAAACACTTCATCTCTGTACTGTCTTTGGAACCGCGGAAAACATCTACTGTTCCTAATCTTCTTTTGCTTAAATTTTGTTTACCATCTTTTGTTTTTTTTGTTTTTTTTTAAGTCAGAGCTAGTTAATGATTTGCTTGCTGTTACTCAACTTGTAGCAATTTTCTCTGATTTACAGCCAGTGGACTTCCTCAACCAGAAAACAATGGTTGTTAAATTAGTAGCACAGTGTCTCAAAGATGATTTTTTCAGTCTTTTAAGTTTGTAAAGTTTGCATTAACTCCCTTATAAGCTGCTCCCAATGGCATTTAGCAATAGCAGTCAAGTCATTCTTATTACTAGAAGCTTTTTCAAAGATAATTTACTTTGAGGTCATTTTTGAGACATTTCTGGTAATAGTTCAGGTATTCAAAGGAAGCTGCCCTGAAAAAATGTTTTGGAAACTGGCAGTTTACAATATCTTTGCCACCACTCGGAATTACAAACTGTGATTTGCCTGGGCATATCTTTTACCTGCTTTAACTCTCAATGGCCGTGTCTACACGTGCCCCAAACTTCGAAATGGCCATGCAAATGGCCATTTCGAAGTTTACTAATGAAGAGCTGAAATGCATATTCAGCGCTTCATTAGCATGCGGGTGGCAGCCGTGCTTCGAAATTGATGCTCCTTGCCGCCGCGTGTCGCGTCCAGACGGGGCTCCTTTTCGAAAGGATGCCGCCTACTTCGAAGTCCCCTTATTCCCATGAGCTCATTGGAATAAGGGGACTTCGAAGTAGGAGGCGTCCTTTCGAAAAGGAGCCCCGTCTGGACGCGACGCGCGGCGGCAAGGAGCATCAATTTCGAAGCGCGGCTGCCACCCGCATGCTAATGAAGCGCTGAATATGCATTTCAGCGCTTCATTAGTAAACTTCGAAATGGCCATTTGCATGGCCATTTCGAAGTTTGGGGCACGTGTAGACGTAGCCAATAACTGTTATTTCATTTTCTTAGCTAATCAACCTTTACTATAGAATCTGCTGTCAGCATTGTCTTTGGTGTTAGATCTAAAGTACTAAATGATATGGAATAAGTGACTGGTCTCCTGGATCTGGAATGTGATCTGAGTTTTGGTGTAAGCAAACATTTTACCAAAGAGTCCGGTTTGTCTGGGTGGCAAGATAATCTGGGGAATAGAAGGGGCTGTCTGTGACCTCATGATAAGATTAGTATAGGTCATCCAGAAGTTCACACTTGTTTCTAGTTTGGTGAAATCTAATTACAGAAATTATAATTACCCATTAATTTGGCCCGTCCTGTTTTCTGGAAGTCTGCCCTGACATCAGCACTTACATTTGTGAACCGCTACAGATGGCGTAACAAATGTAAGTTGCCTTATCCTTACTACTAGCAGCTTTTATTAAGGTAACTTATGTTGAGACTATTTTTGAGACATTTCTCAGAAATAGTGAGATGTTTATAAAAGTTAGCTGTGATGAAATCACTATGGGCAGGGTCTTTTGATACAGGTTACTTTCCTCTATCATGATGAAACACTATGTTGCTCTTCCATGAAGTTAAGTCATTTTATACAAGGTAAAGTTGTGATCCCCAACTTTCAAACGTGCTGCCTCTGAGGCTACATTCCCATTACAGCCAGGATCAATTCAGTGAGGATTGATCACTCTACAGTTGAGCCCATTGCTCTATCCTGGACAAGAAGAGTAAGATAAATTAATGTGAGAGTGTCTCCCATTGACCCAACATGATGTAGACATGACAGTCTACATAAGGGATTACTCCATGTAGTTGGAATAGCATACGTTAGGTCGACTTACTGCAGTAGTGCAGACATAGCCTGAGAGCTGTTACTTTTGCAAATGATTAAAAATGGGACTTAAAGATCAGCTTTGGTTTATATATGTATCTTCCCAGACAGAAAGGGCTTTTAATTTTTTCAAAGGACATCTCCACTAGTGACATAGACTTTTAGAACTCCAGTTTTTGAGTAGATTATATTTTATAAACCTTGTATGGAGAAAGTTTAGGTCATACTTTGGTAGATAAGAATTTTTTTTTCTTCTGTAGACACTAAGGGACACAGGGCTACAGGTGAGTGAATAAGTGATGGTTCAGTTCCCTGACAGTTCTGAAATAAAATGAGAGACAATAGTCTTAGTAAACCCAAACCTAAGAATTGGGGAGAAAAAGTCTGGCAAATTGGGGAAGAAAAGAAGAAAAAACTGATACAATATTTATTTTACCAGCAGTTTCTAATATAAAAATCCAAGAAAATTAGGGGCAATATTCACCAAATAGCCATAGAGGGAGGAGAATTCAATTTCCCCATCATTTTGTTGTGTTGCAGTATCATAACTCAGTTTCTCACGAGTGCCCTAGCCATTGGGTTATAAACTCATTATCAGATTCTCTCTGAGGCCTAATGGTTCTTGGAAATCCACTCAGCAATCCATCTACATATTTAGACACTGAAACTCCTTTAAGAATCTACCCCATGGTTTTTAATTGCATGATCACATATTATTTTTCCCATAGCATTTTTAATGTTGGGCTTTTTAACGCAAGTTTTTTAAGTTTGCTTTGATTATCTAAAATATCCAGAATGTGGAAACATATTGATATCCTTGTGACATATCCACAGAATTGGAACTTCTAGAGCCAGGGAATAAACCTCTGCCATTTGACCTAATGAAGTAACTGATAAATTGTCTCGAGGGGATGTAATGCTCACATTCCATGCTACAGGTTTTATAGAAATTTGAGGACAGCAGGGGAATGATGAGACTCGGGAATCTTAAGTTGCTATTCATATTCTTGTGAGGATTGTCTTTAGAGGCCATAGACCCTTCTGCCTCTGTTTTCCCCCTAAGTCTGATTCCCATCTGTCCTAGTCTTATCTCTGGTCCCCCATCCCAAATTCTTATCCTAGTCTTTCACTCTCAGATTCCTCATCTGATCTCAACCCCTTCCAACTTACTAGGTTCCATCCTCCTCCTTACAGTTCTTTTTTTCTGATCCATCTCCCCATTACACCTCCCTCCCTGCTTACTGGCTCCTTGTCCAATCTCAGTCTTATTTTCCCAGAAATTTAGGGTATACCTCTCTACCCTGACTCACCCACAAGACTACTTGTTCCAATCTTCTACTCCTACGCTCATCTTGCAAGTCCAGATTTTGTCTTTTCTGCATTTGTCAGGAAGGTTTCTCCTCCATTCTGCAGAGGAGTACTGAGAACACAGGAGACTGTGTCCCCCCTCTTAATTATAGTACCTGGTGCAACAGCTATCCACAGCAGCTGCAAGAAGCAACTTCAGGGAACGTCCTACTTGTCTTCTATAGCCCTGGCTTTGAGCATGATCTGTGAATCTGTGCATGCATATGCTGGACAGCACAGAGGAACTTTGACTGGATGGAGCGTGCTCAATACAGACAGATGCCTCAGAGAATGTAGCTGTCAAATGCTACATTGGCAATGAGCATGTGCAAACTGCAATTTTGGAGGTGTAAAACCTGGAAATGCAAAATGCATATCCCTGACACCAAGGTGACTCTCTCTGTTTCCTTACAGATACCAAGTCCCTGTTTCAAAGTACTGAACAGCTCTAATGCCAACATAAAAATTCTATAAGATTTCTTTTTTTAACAGGAACAAGATATATTCCCTGCCTCCCCCTTAATCTCATTCTCAAAAACAGCTGCATAATATTTTACTAAAACTTTAACCTGAGACTGACATGCAATGCACAACATTTCATCCCAAATAGTTGAGGACTGGCAAAGTGATTAGTGAAAACAAAATGCTGTAATGGTAAATTCTGGGAAAACTCAACTGTAGGAGGCACAATCAGCTTCACCCACAACTGTACTGTTTTCAGTAAAGTTGTGATATTAACACAGCATGTAGCTGCATGTGGTCTTGCTAGCGCTTGCTTCTAATTTGTTCATGTCTCCAGTGAAGCACTCCAGATTATAACGTGGTGATTTTAGCCTTTCCAGAGTCCTCTGTTCAAAGCAATGAGTAATTTTAACTGGTCGGGCTTTCATTTTTGTTTTGGGTTTTGTTTCTTTGTTTTTTTATTATTTTGTTGTTGTTCAAGAATGTCAACTGACTCTTTAGAGACTGTACTACTACTGCAGCTTTCCACAGGGAATGGATTACATATGTGGAGGTTAAGTCAACTTGTTAAATTGCTAAACCTTGTGATGGATAAAATGTTCATTTTACCCCTGAATGCTTCATTTGTTCTCTACCCAATTATCCATTCCCCCGCCCCAGACTCATTCTGCTATTTCTGGGAACACTTGCTTTTAGTCGTGGAGTAGGATGGAAAAGCAAAAATTAACAGTGTGACATCAATATATAAGGGCAAAAATATTTAACATAAATTGTAGTGTTTTGTGGGGAGGTCCTGTTGATCTATGTCCATTTGAAAAAATTAAGTCTCCAGAGTTTACAGGTTGAGAAGTCAAAAATAGTCCCAATCAATTTAGTGAAAACTCTAGTAAAAACATTACCAGTATATGTTTTCTTTTCCTGTAAAATACTTGATATTGTCCAAATCCATAAAGAGGGGATCTCAGCACTCTTTAGAGAGAACCTGTAGCACCAGTCCCATGCAGGCTGACCACTCATGAGTAACTCAGGGTCCCCAAAGAGTGTTTGTTTTTACAACCACATGGAAACAGGCTACATTCCATGTATTTTACACACAGTGGTGACAATGAATGCCTTGATCTTCAGAAGCAAAGTTATATTTTTTTGTATTTTACACATAGATCTAAAAAAACCTAGAAGCTCCTCTCAAGGAGTCCCTTTTTCACTTTGACAGGGGCTGCTTCATAGAATCATAGAGTAGAATCACAGAAGAGTATGACTGGAAGGGACCTCGAGAGGCCATCGAGTCCAGCCCCCTGCCCTCATGACAGGACCAAGCACTTTCTAGACCATCCCTGAAAGCCATCTATCTAACCTCTTCTTAAATATCTCCAGTGATGGAGATTCTACCACCTCCCTTGGCAATTCGTTCCAGTGTTTGATCACCCTGACAGTTAGGAACTTTTTCCTAATGTCCAACCTGAACCTCCTGCGCCGCAATTTAAGTCCATTGCCTCTTGTTCTATCCTCAGAGGCAAGGAAGAACAAGTTCCCTCCCTCTGCCTTATGACACCCTTTTAGATACCTGAAAACTGCTATCATGTCCTCCCTCAATCTTCTCTTTTCCAAACTAAACAAGCCCAATTCTTTCAGCCTTTCTTCATAGGTCATATTCTCTAGACCTTTGATCATTCTCATTGCTCTCCTTTGGACCCTCTCCAATTTCTCCACATCCTTCCTGAACTGCGGTGCCCAGAACTGAACACAATACTCCAGCTGAGGCCTAACCAGCGCAGAGCAGAGCGGGAGAAAGACTTCTCATGTCTTGTTCACAACACACCTGTTAATGCATCCTAGAATTACGTTTGCCTTTTTTGCAACAGCATCACACTGTTGACTCATATTTAGCTTGTGGTCCACTATAACCCCTAGATCCCTTTCTGCTGTACTCATTCCTAGGCAGTCCTGTCCCATTCTGTATGTGTGACACTGATTTGTTCCTTCCTAAGTGGAGCACTTTGCATTTGTCCTTATTAAACTTCATCCTGTTTACCTCAGCCCATTTCTCCAGTTTATCCAGATCCTTTTGAATTATGACCATATCCTCGAAAGAAGTTGCAACCGCTCCCAGCTTGGTATCATCTGCAAACTTAATAAGTGTACTTTCTATGTCAATATCTAAATTGTTAATCAATATATTGAACAGAACCGGTCCTCAAACAGACCCCTGCGGAACCCCACTAGTTATACTTTTCCAGCAGGATTGAAAACCATGAATAACTACTCTCTGGGTACGGTTATCCAGCCAGTTGTTCATCCACCTTATAGTAGCCCCATCTAAGTTGTATTTGCGTAGTTTATTCATAAGCATATTATGTGAGACCGTGTCAAATGCTTTACTGAAGTCTAGGTATACCACATCCACCGCATCTCCCTTATCCACAAGACTCGTTATTCTATCAAAGAAAGCTATTAGATTGGTTTGACATGATCTGTTTTTAACAAAACATGCTGGCTGTTCCCTAGCACCTTACCACCTTCCAATTGCTTGCAGATGATTTCTTTAATTTCCTGCTCCATCACCTTTCCTGGCACAGAAGTTAAGCTGACTGGCCTGTAGTTTCCCGGGTTATTCTTGTTCCCCTTTTTATAAACGGTACTATATTTGCCCTTTTCCAGTCTTCTGGAATCTCTCCCGTCTCCCACGATTTACCAAAAATGATTGCTAAAGGCTCAGATACCTCTATCAGCTCCTTGAGGATTCTAGGATGCATTTCATCAGGCCCTGGTGATTTGAAGACATCTAATTTCTCTAATAAATTTTAATTTGTTCTTTTCCTATTTCAACTTCTAAACCTACTCATTTTTCACTGGCATTCTCTATGTCAGGCATTCCTTCAGATTTCTCAGTCATACTCAAGTCAAAATGCCATTATTCTTTTTGCTCAACATTGCTTAGCTTGGCTGCACCTATACTAGCGAGTGTATTTTATTTTTTCTGAAAAAGCTGGGTCTCTTTCAAAAAATCCCATGGAGTGTCTACAGACAAAATGTGTTCTTTAAGTATTTAATTGGAAGAACGCAGCACTTTTTCCTGTGGCCCTCTTCCTTTCCTAGATGAGGAAGAACACCTTTCTCCAAAAGATTATTTTTTGGGGAAAAAATGCATGTTGATGCTCTGTGGGCCCTTTATTTGAAAGAGCAGTCCTCATGGCATTGGATTTCTTGATCCCTGGCCCATTCTTTCAAAAGAGCAGGCCCTGTGTGGATGGTCTCTATCAAAAGAAAAGATGACTGGATTGATTTTTATCCATTTTTTGTGTGTGAACCTGTTCTTTTGAAAGAAGTTTTTCAGCAGCAATATTCCAAAAGAACTTCTTTTGAAGAGCTGATATCATGCAGACATAGCCCTTGACTCCAGCCATGGGAAGTAGAGCAGGAGATACTTGCCAACTAGTCCCCAGTCTGATAAAGGGGCAGAAAGGAAAACAGAGGACAGTCAGTAGGAAGAGGACTGCCTGCACCTTACCTATTTGCTGACCAGGCTGGTTATCCAGGAGCATGTGGTGATTATATATGTGTGAATGAGATGCTCCTTGGAAAGAAGTGAAGTCATTCACTAATCTCCTGGGTGTAAGAGGTAGCAAGTGAAAAATACTGCTTCTGAATCGCAATTCATTCTGTTATCCACTGAGAAAGCAGTGTTGCTACGCACCACCCCTTTTGAGCACTATAAAGGTTTTCAGCACATGTGCCTCAATTCTTAGCAACAGCTTCATGAAAATTCTGTTCACTGTGAATTACCGATATTAACAATAATTATGGACCCAGGAAATTTTATTTATTAAATAACTGTTAAGTCAACTCACTTTTTCTTAAAATCCAGTGATTGAAAGGACCTGAAAAGCCTGTGCTGTAAGTGCATTACCACAAGATGAATGCAGTGTAATTTAGTGTACTCTGTTAAATGTCTTTAGATGTCAAGGCCATTTAAATGGATGATAATTTAGTTAATTAACCAAGATTTGTTCATGTTGTATCCGTTTGACACCCAATAAGCACTAGTAAACATGTTGTGATTTGAAATCTGATCTCTTCCACTAAGGTTTTCTACCATTAGCCTTCTTCTAGATTAACAAAAATAAAGTGGGGTGGGAGGGGGATGAAAGATAAATCAAACCTGTTAACATACAAGTATTAAATATGTGGCATGGGTGTTTGAATTCGTTGCTGAATTTGGGGATCCTGCAACCCACCCTCATCTAAGGCTAGAGTGGGAGACCTGTAGACACACTAGTGAGTAGTTACTCATGTAAGTAAGGCATTTCAGTGTAGAAAATAAATTGTCCTGTGAATGATCGTGACACTACTATTGCAGAAAAGTTGGGAGACTGACGCAGGGAATTGTCCTCATTTCTTTATCTTATTTCCGTTCCCTCTTTCATACTGTAAAAGGTGTTTTGTTTGTTTCCTTTGCCCAGATAAAATATACTCATCTTGCATCTTAGGGCTGGATCCAGCTTTCATTGAAACCAGTGTGTGTGTATCCCTTTCCTTCAAATTTTGTAGGGTTTGAACATATGTTTGTATGTTTATAAAAGACCACTCTGTTAGTTGGAGAAAAATTATCTCAAGTTAATGTACGGCTCGAAAAGAAAGTATTCAGTCTGAAAGACTGCATTCCATTATTATCCTTTCAGGTAGTACCCATGGGATTACTCACAATACTAAGCACTATTACTCTCAGCCATAAGCATCAAATATTTGCAAGAGCTGGTCCTAAGGCAGAGAAAGCCATGAAAGATAGGATATTGCAGAACAGCTAATGTAAAGATGGGTGCTACAGAGTACATTAGAAGGCTATTTGAAAGAAGAATTTGGAAAAAAAAGGCAGAAGGGCTATTGGTTGAGAAAAAAAGAGTTTAAAGCAGGCCTGCTGATGTAAGGTGGGGGAGAGGAGGCAAAGAGGGTGTTCGATGAGCCCCAGACTTCTGGTCACTGCCACTGCTACTTCGGCAGTGTTGGTGTTCAAAGCTCCATGCCCTTTTGAAGTGTTGCATCAGCCTGCTCCTCTGTTCAGCTGTGAGGAAGAGGGGAGGCAGCACGGTCATGTTGAGGGTACTAAGATCTGACTGCCCTGGTTCCTGCCCCTTCCACACTAGGCCACACCCCTTCTGAGGGCACGCGGCTGGGCCTTCCTCCCATCTTGCCCCAGGGCCTGGGGTGGCTATTGGCTCCCCTGGTTTGAAGGGATTTTGACAGCCTTGACCAAACATCTCTGATTATAATTATTGTCATATGCTTTTCTCTGGATTTCGCCAACTGATTTAATGAATTCCGCATAGCCTCTTTCCTTTGCTATGCAAAAAAATGTGCAAAATCTGTTGTTCATGAGCATCCTGTGCTGTATAATATATGGCACAGTTACTGCAATAATTACACAAATTTTATTGCTAATCCTCAGTATCAGTAATACCTTTGGAGAAAATAGCATTGTATACTTCACTCCAGGAGAATAACAATATTAATGCAGCCCTGACACTTGGCAGTATTGCTTTCCCCAGCCAGAGTTCACTTGGCAATTGGAAGAGCAAGCACAAAAACACACACATTTCTGGCCACAGTTCTGCTTCTACGGTGTTAGAGAGAATATGGCATTTAATGATATGCAAAGTGTTGTTCGCATTTGATTGTAGTATACTATATATGCCTTGGAGCATGACTTAAAGTAATTTAACAACTGGAATAACAGGCATTTGGCAAGAAACTAATTTCATACGAAGGCAGATCACAAACACTAGGCTTGTTCATGAAAATGTTGCCTTTTTATGCTATACAAAGTTGGATATCAAACTAGCATGGAGAAGAAGGATGTGGGGCAACATCCCTTGGCTCAGGCTAGATGAGATCCACTTGACAAAATAACATAATTAGCTTAAATATAAACACTGTAACTAATTTGCTTTACAGAGCCATGTCTTGTCTTCAGTGTCTGATACAAAGCATGAATAAAATGACTGGCCAGATCCTCTGCATAACATTTAAAATTTTAGTGCATGTGAAAGAGAGCCTACTGACATCCATAGGGAATGGAGTCGTCTTCTTGTCCAGAAGACTATCACAGCAAGATCTGTGGCAGCAACGCACCATTGTCTGCCAGAGAACAGGCATTTTCTTAGTTTGCTAATATAGACTGTGTACAGGGGTGCTGAGAATTTGCCAGGCCTCTGAGTAAGGTACAGAGGGGGTTGCTCTGTGTTCCCAGAAGGGGTGGGCCTCTGGAACTAGCCTCCTTCTGCCAGCTGGAGCAGAAGGGCTCATTGCTGAAAAATTGAAAGCGTAGCTGTATTAACTCAGAAAGTATCATAAGTGGAGTCTTAGGAATGTGTAGATAAATTCAGTTAAGCATTCCAAAGTTGGATGTTTAGTCACACAGACTCAGACCAGTGAAGTCTTTCAAGATACACCAATGACTAACTCAAATAAAATCCAAAATTTTCCTCAACTACTATAGTATTTAAATACCAGGTGTTTTTTTTTTTTTTGATATTCATATGTCACAGTTTTGTCATAAAAGCTTTGAGGTTTCTGAGGCTACATCTACACAGACGGGTAATTCCAAAATAATCCATTCAGGAAAAACTATTCCAAAATAGCTTATTTCTAAATAACACAACTACACAGAAGAATGCATTTTGAAATAGCATGTCTGGACACGTAGTAGCTGTTTCCAAATAGTATCATTGGGCACCATTATGGCTTATTTTGAAATAGCGCTATTCCGTGTCTTAACAGCACCTGTTTCAAAATAGACCTTATTCTTCCTTCAATGAGGTATATGAAATTAGAAATAATGTGACTGCTGTTTTGAATTTATTTCAGAATTGTTTGTGTGCAGTGTAGATGCTTGCAAAGTTATTTCAAAATAACGGCTGTTATCTCAAAATAGCTGTGTGGCTGTAGCCAGAGTTAAATGTATTTTGCAAATGCAAATTTTTTGCACTTCAGCAGCTTTCACTCAGGAATGGAGAATGGCTCATGAGAGACTTGTGAGGAAAGAAAGAGATAGACAGTTCACTCCTTTCGCCACTCGGATGGAACGAGGCAGCACTCAACAGTACCATAAGATGGTGTAGGGAAGGAAGTGAAGAATACCACCATACCTAGCTAAACAGCAGATGACTATAGACAGGCAGGATGACATTGTTCTGACTGAAACATAGTTGAAACGCTGGCATTAATATTTTTACTGTTTTATGGGATGTTTAATGCCTACAGCATAGTATTATCCCTAAGGCACAGAACGTGGGGTGAGAAGATCTGTTTCATTCTAACACCACCACAGGCTTCCTGAGTGACCTTGAGCAAGTCACATAAATATTTCTCTATAACCTGATTTTTCCTTTCTTTAAAATGTGGATGCAAATTCTTAACTAGCCCATATGAAACGTCATTCATTCAAATTTGTAAAATAGTTTGAGCTCTTCAGATGCTATAGCTACACAAGCTAATATTATCTTGAATAAAAGAGTACATGTTCCAAAGTAAATCCCCTTTTAATACCAGGCTGGGAAACTAGTTCACAATGGACCCATAAATAAGAATACCACCTACTGTCTGTATGCCAATTGCCAGGATCTCAGAGAAAGGAAAGGAATACTATCCAGCCTCAGGCTTTGTCTACACCACCAGGTTCTGTTGTCAAAAACTGCCTTTCCATGAGAGCGTAAACACTGCAATGTGTCTTTTGTTGGGAAAAATGCCCAGTTTTGGTGCCAAATATCTTCTATCCCATGAGAGACTTCTGTTAATTATCAACAGAGAACCCGTGTAGACACTAATGTTTGTTTTGCCAACAGAAGTGGCTTCTGCTGCTATCCTGCAATGCCTGCTTACTGGCTCTGCTCAGTATTTTGATCTCTGTTGTCCTGCACACTCACACATCTGCCCCCTTTTAAAGCGCTGGAAAATATCTGATAGCCAGGCCTGCCAATGTGGGGGAGGGGCAAAGAGGGAAATTGCCCCTGGGCCTGTCATTTCAAAGGGGCCTGGAGCTCTGGCCGATGCCACTGCCAAAATAGCAGTGACAGTGGCTGGAGGGCCTTTTGAATTGTTGCATCAGCACTGCTGCATGTGGCTGTGAGGGTGAGGACAGCTCCCCGTGGCCAGGGCAGCATTGAAAGACAAATGCCCTAGGCTCCACCCTGTCCACCATTTGTTCTGGTCCTTCTTGGGTGTGGAGCTGAGCCCACCTCCCACCTAACAGTAGCACTAACATACATGTATGTTGTGTTACATTGTGAATTTAATTGTGGTGCCATTTTTGGTAACTATGAAGAGAGTTCTATAAGCCAAAAATCTTGATGCATAAGAATTTGAGGGAATAATGAAATTCATAGAACAGCATGTTCAAGCTCATTTGAGATTCCTTTATCACACTTCCTTAGTTAAAAATTCTGTCTGTTGAGGAACATCTCAGGTGATATTATAAATTAATTCACTGGTTATTCACATTTAAAAAATGGAATCCCATTTCAGCCCCAGTGACAAATGTTTAATGTCTCTTTTGGAGAACTTCCTGCTCATCTTGAAATCTCACATATTCCTGAGCATGTTAGCAGTTTACTCATATGAAAAAAAACATAACCGCCCTCCCCAGCCATCAGATATGTTCTTAAGAGTTAACAAATTTCTCCTTGCTTCAGTAGCAGAGAATATGGGCACTAGTTTTATGAATGCTGCATTGTCTGTTTAAAAAAATTTTCCAGTCACTTAAACATTGAATCTACTGGTAATTTCTATCTTTGTACATTAAATTAGCTTCTCTCTTTCTTCATCAGAGTGGCTGGATGATAGGCTGCGATAAAAGTGTATTGAATAAAATTATAGTAATTTAGACCCAAAAATGTGTATTTCACTGAAAATTAACATTAGGTTAAAAAAAATATGGTATGTTTTTCAATGATAAAAATCAATGGAATTCACTAGCTGAAAAACAAAAGTATACTGGAGAAATCCACAAAAGGAAGAAAATGATCTAGTTGGTATTAAACATCTGTAGCAGGATGCAGCTCATGACAACTAAGCTCACTTAGGAATCCACTTAATATCACCAACCTGCTGCTTTATAAGAGTTACATGTCTGTGTTGCAGTGTGTGGGTGTCAGGGTGCCCTGGCCCCTGTGAATGAAATAGTTCCAGCTTCCCCCAGGATTAGGATGTGTCCCCCTATTTGGTCAATTATGGTGATGGAGCACCACCTGAGGTGATAAAGGATCAAAGATGAGAGGAGGAAAGAACCACTGAGTCAGGAAGAGCAGTTAAAAACTGCTAGAGAGAGACCAGGTGATGGGGAGAATCCAATATGGAAGCAGAGTATGGATCCTGGAAAAGGCTGAAGGTAGGAGAGCAGCAGAGGAATTTCCTGGTCAGTGTCCCCAAATCAGAGAGCCATTGTTGAATGACGAGCGGACTGACCAAAGGCAGGATAAACAACAGAGGGAGTTGCCTAGTGGCTATAATTTGGAAATCTGGAGCCACTAGCTGAAGTCAGGAGAGGAGGAGGAAAGTTTATCTGCTGCTATTTCCAGGAGCCAGAGAAGCAGATGCAGAAAAATCATGAGAGGTCTGGGGATGAGCAGGTTGGGAAGAGGAGGAATGATGCCCAGAAAAAGGGGTGGAATAAGTGAAATTGCGGCTGGGTTGACTGTCCTGTTTCAAGTACAGGAGGTAGGTGTTCTTGAGAAATGGATTGAGGCCCACAGCTGTGCTGGAGAGCTGGAGTGTGGTGAGAGTTACCTGGAATGCATGTTGTAAGTATTATCTGGATTTTGCAGAAGGAACTCTGACCTATGACGTAGCCTTTTATTTTATTTTAAGTGAATTTTGCATTGTTGCATTATTCCATTGTGGGTTTGGCTTCGGTGGCTATAGCATAAAGCTTAACAGATTGAAAGTTACCTTTGCTGCTTTTTTTTAGAGTTAGTCTTTAGGAACACTTAAACACTCCAAGGGTGTGAGCGCACACATATTTACAAGGTTTCATTTATTTTACAAGTTCTATTAATTACATTTAAAGTAATGATTACTAAGCATATAGGCATTTTATATAGACGTATGCACACGTTAAAAATTCAAAGTGTCCGCAGCTACACAGCATGTGGAAACTTCAAAGTTTGGCACTTTGAAGTTGCCATGGGGGAGAATTAGCCTCATGAAGTGCTGCGTGTGAATCACAGCACTTTTATTGGTAATCTCCCAACACCCCGATTACCATGCCCCCTTGGAAGAAGGAGCCAAGTGTAGATATAGCCATATAGTTATAATTCCATTTTTAAGAAGAGTGTTGGGATTTGATCAGTTTCTTATGGCTTGATTATCAGTAGAAGGGTTGGATTTGCTAAAGTATTTTATAGGAAGCTTTTAATTTTTCAGTTGGGGGCATGCCCTTTTTATATTATGATTAGAAGATTGACCTGGTGTTGCTCAGGTCCTTAATTCAAATATTTTGTTTTTCCTAATGTAACTAGTTGATCTGTGGTGGGGTTGGGGATGAGGGAGTCAATATACAGGCTATCCTGGGGAAAGTGGAAACCCCCAGGCCTCTCTCTCACTACAGCAGCTTGGAGCCAGGTGAGAAGTTCCTGTCCCTGGCTACTGCAGCTACAGTGGACACATCCAGTGGACAGATGCATGTCTTTTGGCTGTGGGACAGACACACAGACAAAAGCTCTGAAATACGTACTAGATAGCCGTTCCTTTCTCCACCTGTCTGCCCTACTGGCCCAATGATGATATAGCTGTCTGGGTCCCCATCTCTGGCCCCTTGCTGCCCCTTGTGGTCATTCTGCAGTATAATTGTCCTTACCGCCAGACCCCTCCCTCTGCATTGTATGTGAAACAATTGAATTCCAGACCCCTCCCATTGTCCTGGCACAACTAAGCCCTTGCCTCGCTTTAAGTTATGATCAGAAGAAACTGCTTCCCCAACTTGGTGGTCCTACATCTTGCCATTTAGGAGTTCTTGAACAGACTCACAAATGGAGAGAGGAAGTTTCTAAAATATATTCAGGTGGTTTGCTATTCTTTTAGAAGTAAAGTGTTTTGAAGTTAAAAGTATGAATATTCCAGATAGAACATGAAATGACTCCTGCTTTGATCCATCTCACTGTTCAGGACCCCCTAAATATACTGGTCTACTCTTCTGCTGAGTCCTTCATCCCATTGCTTAAAACTTCTATTGTTCCCGGTGCCAGAAGCAGCAAAAGGAGGCGAGGCAGGAACCGAGACACAAGAGAATACATAAAAAGATATTCCAAGAGACTCTGCTCAGTGCAGAGAGGGCTAGGAAAGTGGCTAGGAAAGTGGGAGAAGAGAAAGAGAGAGGGAGAGACTCTTTTTTTCTTCTATCTCCATTGAGAACCCTTGTATCAAAAATACCCCTTGATCTTGTTCAAGGGATTAAGGGGAGCTTAGCTCAGAGAGCGCTGTGTCTGGCTTGGTTGCTTGCTTCCCTCCTTCTGTCTTCTGGTCTCCATCTTTGAGTTGAGTCCTTTGTAGTCTCCTCAGTGCAATGGCCTGTCTTCAGTTCTCTGTGCCTCTGTCAATATTTATTTGCCCTTTCCTCCCTGCCCCACACCCCAAGAGTGACCATCCTCCTCTTCTCCACTCTAGGTCTCTTCTTCCATCTTCCCTGTGGGCATCCGTGTCCAATAACTTCACATTTGGGTTTGCCTTTCTGCCTACCTGATCTCTCCTCTTATCAGGTTACTGTGTTCTTCTTTATCTTCTGAGTAGAACTGAGCCCCTGCTGCTGCTGGTTGTGATGGAATTTGGAAGAGTGAACAACATAAGGGAAAACAAAGCAAAAACTGGTTTCTCAGAGACCAGAGGAGATGGCTCAGCTACTTGAAACATGCATAGTTGGGATACAGGCTGAAGTCTAATTGTCAAAAATGTTGGTATGGAGGATATTCAGGTATTGAATGCACACAAAGCATGGAATCTTCATAAATGATCAACACTCAGCTAACTGCTCCCATTTAATGGTAACCTTCCTATGGATTTTTATGAATCACAATTAAACCAATTCTGAGAACTTCTTAAAATCCTACCCAGGTTGTCTGTTTTTATTTTTTTCCCCAAAGTGTGGTCAGAGAATTTAGAACATATGCTAAAGGGCAGTTTCGATCCCTGATTGATGCTGTCAGTATTTTTAAATGAGGCACCTATTTAAAAGGTGGAAATAGCTTTTACATTAAATTTTATAATAAAGTAAACATGAATGCTAGCTTTTCTAGTTTTGCCAAGTAGAAGAATATAGTCCTTGCCTGGTGTTGAGAAGATTGGAAAGTGTGGCTGCTAATACAAGCTAAATAAGAAGCTTCTTTAATAATGAGATGTCATGTGTCTGACTATAAAATAAATAGTAATTATCACATTTCAGGAACTATTGTCTGAGTATTTGAATTCCTTTTGACAACTTCATGACTATATTATGCCCTTCTGGACTATGCACTTTCTAGTTCTTAAGGAGCAAACTAATGAAACAGAATTCCTCATTCTGACAGAACATGTTGTTTTCAACACAACATAAATGACCACAGGTAACAGAAGCCAGCAAAGTAAGAAACAGGATTATTTTTCATTTACACATTTTGTAAATTATAAAAGTGGATGAAAAATGTATCTTTAATCTTTACGTTAATACCCACCCTCCACTACCTCACATCACGAAAACACATGTCAAAAGAGCTATCTTTTTACAGACAATAAAGTGAAAGTGTATAATCCCTCTTAGAGTATTGAGTCAAAGAGGTAAACTTCCCATGCCTTCCATGGTGCATTGGTATACAGAAAGCTTGTGTTTCACATTTCAGAAATCACATTTGAGCCAATAGGGAGGAAACTTTGAAAATAGTGTAAGTTTAAGCATTTTTTTCATTATTTTCAAAATATTTTTCATTTGCATATGCATGCATGTTGATATACCACTGAAAGAATGCTTCAAAAGTACATAACATTACTGGATAGAACACCTGAACAATATTTATCAGATGAATCTCTTATTCTACACAGTTATTTAAAAATAAGTAAGTCTTGAGATCTATTTTCCCAGTGTTTTCCAGAGTTTAAAGGTAGTCACACAATCCACAAACATTTGTCAAATATTTTCATTGATAAATTTTACTTAATTAAAAAAAAAATGTTCATCCTGCTTGTGTAGTGCCATTTACATCTCCTTCCTGAGTCTCTAGGAATTCTCAGAATGAAACCATACTCCCAAGTGAGCAATGCATATAATCCACCACCTCAGAAACACTTCAGAAGTGCAAAATTCGTAAGACATATTTGAAGGTGATTCTAAATCCTACTCTACCGGCCGTGTCTACATGTGCCCCAAACTTCGAAATGGCCATGCAAATGGCCATTTCAAAGTTTACTAATGAAGCGCTGAAATGCATATTCAGCACTTCATTAGCATGCGGGCGGCAGCAGCGCTTCGAAATTGACGCGCCTTGCCGCCGCGCGGCGCATCCAGACGGGGCTCCTTTTGGAAAGGGCCCCGCCTATTTCGAAGTCCCCTTATTCCCATGAACTCACTTCAATTCACTTCACTGAACTACTGTTTTGTTTAATACCATTTGTATAAAGTTTTGTTTCCTTTACAAATGGGATTTTGAATACTTCATTTCATGAGGTTTGAAATTTGTCCAACACTGTGCACTTTAGTTTTGTGCACTGAACTTTTGTACTCACAGTATCTTTATTAGCTCACAACAAACATTATAGAATGCATAGTGGCAGTCAAGAAATCAAACACTACTTATAAATGCACAGCAAGCACTACTGAATTCATAGTGTCATGAAAATACCACGTTTATAAATGTACAATAAGTACCACACAATTCAGTGTCAGGCAAACCCTGAGGCCCAGAAGCCTTCATAACTTTCAGAAGGCACAACATAATAGATACCAAAAAACAAACGCCAAAAAAAATTGCATAATTTAAATTATATAAGACTATTGTCTCAAGACAGCAAAGCAGAAAACTACTATGGTTCACTGTGAAAATGAACCTTTAATGCCTCCCCTTTCCTCCAGTACATACCTCCACATTGGGGTATTGTTATAGCCCTAGTCTCTGGATGTTCAAATTCGGCAGATGTCCACTTCATCTCCCCCTTCCACCCTTGTGGCTGCTTTCTCCACTCACATATTAAGCAATATACAACAGACAGCCATACTCATTGAGACAGTGTTGCTTTTTTTCCCTCACTGAAGTCTGATCTAGTAAGTAAACAATGCCAGCAACCTATCAATCTATCCAAACCATATTCCACAGTGATTCTGCACTGACTGAAGCCATGGTTGAATCTTTCCTTGGTACGGTCCAGATAACCCATGGTGGACTTTATGAGCAATGGTTAGGCTAGGCCCTGCTGACTCAGTTTTGCCATTTCTATATTACAAGTGGTAATCTACCAGATAGGGAAAGAATGTCCCGGCATGCAGCTTTCCAGACACTCTTCTATTCTCATACCTTCTCTGGACAACCCACACTATATCAGTGAAGCATTCCTGGTAATCCACTAGTACTTGAGTAACCGTAGGAAAATACCTCTCTTTCAGTTGAAATACTAAGTAACACAGTGGGAAGCTGCCAAAATAGGGATCTCTGTTCCCCTGCCTATAACCCTACTGCAACTCATATGCAATTATTGTGGGAAATTCATTCAGTATTTATTTCACATTGCTGAACATTATGATTCTGAAAAGCAGTAGACATTTAATGGGTCTATAGGTGGTTATGAAAGTGGCCTCCACTGTAGATTTTCCACCCCAAACTCATTTTCCACTGATCAGTAATTAGCAGGCATATGAGGAAAAGCCAATAACATGAGGATGTAAGAAGGTAGACCGCCACCTACAAAATTTCACATTTGTTATTGGGTTTTTGTTTTTTGTGATTTTTGCTCCATTCTTTTCTTCAGCTCCCTCTGTGAGCTCTTTTGACTTATCCCTCCCCACCTTCCTAACAGGGAATTTGGCTTATTCAGGCAAATTGAGAGGTGGTATGTAAAGGTAATAGAAATTATACATGGTTTAGCAAATTTAAGCAAATATAAAGGAAATCTGCCTCTGTACATAAGGGTGGGCAGTGGCTGAAGACTCTGGTCCCAATCTCATTGACATTATATGGCAAAACCCTTCTTGATGTAGATGGAAGCAAGCCCCAAGACCTACTTATGACTAACTTTTGATGTAACCCTATGATGATAAGCACTCAGAAAAGTTCTGATGCAGCATGGGACAGAGATTTGATTTTAGCAACACAAAGGATGTTCTCAAGTAAGAATGCAATTAGATTTTTTAGTAGTGCTAAATCGGAACCATTAATTAATTTTCAGTCTGTGAGGAGTACATTCCAGTTGGTTCCCAAACCAATAATCTTTGAATCCCAAGCCTGTAACTTTACAACTTAAGTAAATAATTATACTTCACATGCAGAATACTCTCGTTGCAGTTTTCTGCCCACTCAGGGCCGAGGCTATTTCAGTTTACTGCTAGTGCTAGATAACATGGAAAGTGTCAGTGACACCATTTCATTCCAGCAAATATGTTGGTGTAAAACAGTCACAGAAATCACGAGAGGAGTGTTGCAACATTTTAACTAGCCTTGCAGCCTGCTTCCTTCTGGCTTCAAGCATATTCACAAAAAACTCTTCAAAGTTCTAGACTTGTTTTGGCAGTCCTTATGTAAAAACGATGTTGCAAGAAAGTCTGTTTTTGCTTCCTTGGCAATCTCTTCATAGCCTGGGGCTTCACTGCAGTAAGCAATTCTTTTTGGTACATGACTACTATTGGAGCTAAATTTCAAACCTAAACCTGTAAGGTGAACAGTTTAAAATGTATCCTGTTTGTTTTTAAAATCTCAGAAAACAAATCATCTGGTGCACAACTGTTGTAATGTAAGGACTAGTACACTATTCAGTTCATTATGCAAGAGCTGAAGCCCTTTTTAACCAGGATGCTGCCCGTTGGCTACTGCTTGTGAATCAATGAGGTGCAGTCAGACAGACATCCACACATCCGGAGATATGGCACTGCATATTAATCATGCTGAGAAGGAAGAGATCGTGGCCAAGCAGTGCAGATGGTCTGAGGGTCTGTAAAACTCTAGTTACACATTGTTGGCACAACAGTCGAGCAATGGCTCTCTTTGGATAAAAGAAATATATTTGAAGCATTCAAGCCACTAGCTAGGGGCTGGGGAATTGCATTAAGCACACTCATGCTTTTCTGTTTATTCAGAGAGCAATCACTTAATTGTCTGCCTTAAATACTTGACAACTGAGGGAAGTGGCATGTTTTGTTATCATTATTGGCTCTACTAGGTCTATCCAGCATCAGAGTTTATGCTGTCACTCAAGTGCTGTTTCTGTTGTATGACATGACTGACTAATTCTGCATGGTGGCGGGGGTAGGAGGGAGAATTTTATCCCACTTGATGATGCCTTTATGAAGTATTCCTTTGTTCACTATAGAGGTCTGCTTCATGATGATGATATCAAAGCAAAGGCAAGAACACACAGACTGCATTGGTTAAGAATGTCACATTCCATAAAAAACTCTGGGAGATCAATGCACAGCAGAGGGGTGGGGGAAAAAAAATCTTCCCCCATGGCTTGATTTTTGTTTTTCCTTCCTTCTCCTTTCCAGGTATATTGACATTGCAGGTGGCCACCTAAAAAGAAAGAATAGGAAGAGGAACAAGTGGGTAGAGAGAGTCTGACTGTATTCCTGAATGGGGACCCTGTGACAGAATGACATCCTGTTAAAGGAACATTTGTGTTGAACCATGAAAAGATCGGTCCCAGTCCCCAGACAGCATGTGTTGGCATAGCTCCATTAAAAACAATGTCACTGCAACCAACAGAAATTAATAAATAGAAAATTCTCACCCAATGGGAGTATTGATCCTGAAGGTGCCTCTTTTGAATGCTTTCTGCTGGCTCAGAGGTGCACACTGGCCATAGAACCTTAACCAGGGAGAAAAATTGCCACGTGCAGATCATCCTATAAAAACTAGTAATGATTGACATAGTTATGGCAACAGCCAGTAATGCCAGTAAGATACTGAATGTGACTTTCAGACTTGTCCAAGTACAGCTATAAAATTGATCCTTAGTATGATGAATACTCAATGAGCATTTTTCCTCCAATAACCCAAGCATAGGAAAAACAAAAACAAAAACATTCTCTCCGAAAAAGTCTTCAAGAACCTGTGGGAACTTCAGTTCTTAGAACCTTGTTGACCAGCAACACTAGCTAGCAATCTCACATCAGTAATTTTTCTATACTTGACTCTCGTCACATGATCATAAAAACAGCATAATTATAACAAATCAATATGCAGATTGTACACAAAGATCATTTATAGGGTGAAACACAGTTTTTCAAATACTCAAGGATCCAATATAAGTTTTCGACAGGAAGTGAAACCATATTTTTCGTTTGATTCCTCAAAAGCAATTTAACTATGCAGGATGTAATCACATGTTAGATTTTGGCTATGGCACTGAGTTAATACCTTTGTACGCTTACAGATTATCATGGGATTTTTAATTATCACAGCCAATCAGGACACTGATTTTATGTGTCTCTTTTTTGAAAGGCAACTCCAGTGGCAGAGCATATCCTAAGCTAATTTTAGAACACTGATTATAAAGATGAAAAAGGACAAACATTCCCAATTAACAGTCAGATTCTGACATCCATCTTCATGAGTTGTCACATGCTTTGCAAATAGTCTTACCTACTGGCACTGTAATACTGAAATCATATTCTGCAGTCTCTTCTGCATTCTGGCCCAGTCCCCATTCTTCAGAGTGATCCAGTCCCTTACTTGTGGGTGAATTATGAATGTCCCACTGGATAACAATGATTATGGCTACACTCCTGTAGTCCTCTGAATTTTTTTTGTTTTAAAAATGAATATTCATAGATTGAAGCCTTATTCACTAACATCCTGCTGTAATGAGAATTATATTAATATACTACATATCCTCAGCTGTACTACATTTTCATTTTGTAATTATTCTTCACCTGAACTTTTCTGTGTCTCAATGAGCAAATGCTTTACATTATACAAAGGAGTTTAAAAAAAGCTAACCCTGATCTGGATATATGATGTATAATAGCTAGTCATTTTATGTATATGAATGCTAAATCCTGTTCTTGATTTCTATAAATGGCCCACAAAACATGCCAACCTTCTTCCATATTTTAAATAGTACTAGGTTTTGATGAGCAAAATTGGTAGGTACTAGATGAACAAAAGAATACTGATGACACATAATGTTAGGCTTGATCAAAAGTAGTGAACTCGTCAGATGGTCTGCCAAAAACCTGGATTGTTTTCTAGAAAGCATTTCTCATCCAAGTTAGAAGATGCAGTCTGACTGTTAATTGAAGCCTTGAAAAATCTAACTTTTGGCTGTATTGTGAAAATGCATAAGAATGTCCTGTAAAATTGGTTATCAGTGTAAATGTAGTTTATAATGAAAATGCAGGAAAGAGAAGAGAGAAATTAGAAATGGACCAGTCATATTTAACTGTTAGAGCCACCTATTAATACATAATTATTTAATTTGCAAAGATAAATTTGGAATGCTCAATGTTTCTACTTCATTGTTCTTAGCTCTTCTCACTTGCATCAGTTTCGCCCCCACCATTCCCCTTTGCAGTCCTTGATGTTCTGTCTTTTTAAACCACATTAGCTGTGTCTACATGTGCACGCTACTTCGAAGTAGCGGCACTAACTTCGAAATAGCGCCCGTCACGGCTACACGTGTCGGGCGCTATTTCGAAGTTAACTTCGACATTAGGCGGTGAGATGTCGAAGTCGCTATCCTCCTCAGGAGATGGGGATAGCGCCCTACTTCGACGTTCAACATTGAAGTAGGGACCGTGTAGTCGCTGCATGTCCCGCAACTTCGAAATTGCGGGGTCCTCCATGGCGGCCATCAGCTGAGGGGTTGAGAGACGCTCTCTCCAGCCCCTCAGCTCAATGGTGGCCGCGTGGAGCAGCCCCTTAAAGGTCCCCTCCCCCTCCCTTCCTGTGCAGGAAGCTGAGGGAACGTGCAGGCAGCTCAGACACGCGGCCAGCCTGCAGGTCCCTCAGCAGCCACAGGAGGCACAGGACCCTCAATGGCACGCACAACCTGCAGGAAAAGAACATGGGAGAGCACCAATGAGGGGTGAGCTGGGTGTGCGGGGCCCTGCCCTGCCCTGCCCTGCCCTCCTCTGCTCTGCCCTCCCCCCCCACCCCCGTGGGTCCTCTTACCTCCATGAGGACAGCCCCGACGGTGGCCTTGCTGACACCAAACTGCTGGCCCACGGATCGGTAGCTGTCTGGAGTGGCCAGCTTCCAGACAGCGATGCCGACCCGTTTCTCCACAGGGAGGGCATGCCGCATGGTGGTGTCCTGGTGTCTAAGTGCGGGGGTAAGCCACTGGCACAGCTCCATAAATGTCTGCTGGCTCATCCTGAAGTTCCTGAGCCAGTGACCGTCGTCCCACTCCTCAAGCACCAGCCGCTCCCACCAGTCGGTGCTGGTGGGGTAGCTCCAGAGGCGGCGACGTGTGAGGCGAGGGGGGGAGGTTCGGGGTGCTGAACGGTTGGGGCTTGAGTCCTGCTCCCCTTCAGGCTGCTCCTCCTCCTCCGGTGTGGCAAGGAGGTGCTCAGCTGCCTCCCGCATGGCATGGAGCAGGGCGAGCCCTGCTCCTGCCAGGAGGGCTGGATGGACCTCTGGATGCTGCTGCTGCTGGGGGTCCAAGACTGCGTTGCCCAAGGTCTGTGTGCCTATGGCTCTTCAGACCGCGTGCTGTGCAGGCTGCGTGTGTCTGTGAGGGGCCCTTTAAAGGAGCGGCTAGCTGTTGCCCCGGAAGCACTAGTCCGCCCTGTGACCCTGTCTGCAGCTGTGCCTAGCATCCCTATTTTGATGTGTGCTACTTCAGCATATAGATGTTCCCTCGCAGCACCTATTTCAATGTGGTGCTGCGCAACGTCGACGTTGAACGTCAACGTTGCCAGCCCTGGAGGACGTGTAGATGTTATTCATCAAAATAGCCTATTTCGATGTCGCTACATCGAAATAAGCTACTTCAATGTAGCGTTCACGTGTAGACGTAGCTATTGTGGTCACCTTTAGCAACTGTTAGCCAAACCATATGCATATTATCCATGTAATGGGTTACATAAAATGATATATAAGTGGAAAAATTAACATTTTTATTGTGGGGGTGGGGTCTCTTGTCATTCTAGCTTTGGTTAATCTTTCTGATACAGTCATACCCTGAGATACACCCATTCAGGTTATGAAAATTCAGGTTTATGAGGAGTTTGATTTAAAACCCCTACCCATTCCCTCAAATTTACAAGAACCGATTTCAATTTTGTGCGCCTCAGGGGGACGCGGACGCCCTGCAGCAGGAGAAAGGACGTGGCTCCAGGCAATGGCTGCCCACAGCTGCATCCCGCCTGGGGAGTGTCTCTGCAGCACCCAATGGCTGTTTCCCAGAGTCCCTGGCCCAGCCTTTACCTGTGGCTGGTATGGGTCTCCGCCTCAGCTCTGCAGCAGCAGCGCGCCCCGGCCCAACTGGTGTCCGTGGACTCCCAGCTGCTCCTGCGAGATGTGGCTGCTGGGTGCATAGCCCATCCCGCCCCCGCCCCGTCTCTCATTCCCCGGGCAGCTAGGGGGCCACCGCTGCCTGCCCTGCACAACTGTGCCTTGGGAGCCGCTTGCTGCCTGTGGAGTTCCTTTGCATTTAGCGTCTCGGATGCTGCAGGTGGGGCCTCTCCACCACGCAGCCCCACATGAGCGAGGCATCACCCCTTGCCAACTGGGGGGCCTCCTGTGCCTGCCTAGCTCCCTGTGCGGCCAGCCTCTGACACCACCCCCTCCCTGCTTAACCTAAGCTGTGCTCAGGTAGGGCTGCCTCCCTGTGCCTCCCCATGCCCTGCTGTGCCCTGCCTGCCCCCTAGCACTGGCCCCACTTCTGTAGCCGTGGGCAGCTACCCGGCTTTGCGCCCCCCTTCCAGGTGCTCTTCGATTTCCATTCCCCTGTCTCTGCAGGTAAACAAACATATTGTAGAGTAATTAATGAAGAGAAAAAGCCTTGTTAGGTTGTGTTATGATAACTAATGTTAACTATTGAAGTAATTGTGTTGTTTTAGCATAAATGGGTGTAAATTTTGGGCTCAGGAATGCATAAAATTTTTTCCCATTGAAATTAATGGTAATTACATTTTCAACTTACAAGAATTAGCCCTAAGAGGAGTTTTTCAGGAACGAATTCCACTCGTAAGGTGGGGGAAGACTGTATTGAAGTAAAGAACTATATATGAAATCATAGGTGCAGTCTGACCAAGCTCATCTGATAAACAAATATTGTGGCCCCTTTGCTGAGTTGTGGCAGAATTTGGGGGGGTATCAGTTCAGTATCCCTTGTGAAGTAGAAATCAGTGCTGTGGACTTTAGTGTTTGCCTAGTGAAATTTGTTTCTTTACTAGGTGTTTGTTTTTTTTTTCCTAACGATGGTAATAGAAACAGCCTGTGGGCAAATCTCTTGCATCAGTCTGTGGCCAGATACCTTTCCCCTCCAGAAGCAGCTGTCTTTGCACCTCATACTGTCTCCATGAACTCAATCCTGCCCCCAGTGCCCTGAATTAGGGGAGGCTTGGGATAGTAATCCTTTAGTTAAAGGTTGCTCCTTGAGAACTACATGGCTGCCAAGGCTCACCCTTCCAAAAAACGTTAACTGCCGCATAAGGGTACTTTAAGACACAGATACCCTTCACCACATGTGGATACCACATGACATTTTTCATACATGGCATTTATACACAAAACACCCCAAGTGGTCAATCGTAACAGTACTTTCTATTAAGTGTAAAATCTAATTGGTTTGTCCAGAAGCTGTCAAAGCTATGACAGACTTGCCAGGCCACAGAGCAAGATCTGCAGAGGTGGACAGTTCTGTGCTTCTGGTAGTGGTAGGACCTCAGGCAGAAGGGACAGCCTGGAGCATATTGTGTGATGTTCCAGCAGCACTTTAAAGGGCCTGGAGCTCCAGCCACTATTGCTGCAGTAGCAGTGATGGTGGCCATGAACTCCAGGCCCCTTTGACTTGCCTGGCCCCAGGACAGTTGCCCCCCTCTCTCCCCATCCCGCACCCTCCCACCACTGGTGAGCCTGGTAGGGCCACTCCATTAGTTAGTCTCAATTATCATACCTCTCTTTCAGTATTTATCACACTGTGGGTTGGGACCCCCCCAAAATGGGTTGCAACAATGTTCTCTGTAAGTTGTGCACTTGTGTGGTCATTTAGGAGAAATTCAACTGCCCCCAGCTGATTAGCAGAACACTCACAGCTAGGTTTTGTGTTTGTATTGGTGGTATACATTCGCATATGCCTTGGTGACATAAGAAATTGATTCCACACATGGATGGAAAAAAGCCACATGTGAATGGAAAAGTTTACAGTGGATATTTGTTGAAACTCTGTTTCGAGGGCGGCACCAGGCTGGCATTAGACATGCCGAGGCACTAGACTTTAAGCCCAAATCACACTGCCTGGGACTGAAGTCCAAGTGCTTTAGCCCTGACCAGAGGAGCTCAGGCTTTGGCTTCAGCCCTGGGCAACAGACCTCAGGTTACAAGCCTCCTGCCCTTGGCTGCAGCCTTATTGTTTTGGATCCTCCTGCGCATGGAAGTGTAGTTCAGGCTTTGGTTTTGCTCCCACGCATGCACTTGGAGCAAGAAGGTTCAGGTGGGCTAAGCTTCAGTGTCCTTCCTGGGGTCATATAGTAAAATTTTGTTGTCAGAAGGGGGTAGCAATGCAGTGAAATTTGAGCAAGTCTGTTTTATTGATTTCTGTCAGGAGACACTGATTTATGATTTGATTTCGCCCTATGTTTTTACTAGGTCAGAATTTTTATAAACAACTTTCTGTAGTGAGAAGTAGTAATTAGAGTCTGACCTAACATAAGGGTCCAAATCAGAACTGATAAAATTATACCCTTTTGTAAGTGAAAGCTAAGCTTTTACAGGGAGAGACATAAACAGTGATAGAAAACACATCTGCCAGAAAAGAGCATGGTTACAAAAGGTACCTCTTGTTAGTCTGGAGACAACATCCAGATGTCACAGAGTCAGGCACATTTGGTAAAATCCTCTTGAAGAAAGAACACCTGAGGCTGTGAGAAGTGACAAACTAGATCATAAGAGTGTGTGCAAAGCTCTGTTAGTTCACTGGGTTTTGTATACTCACTAAATGACTAGAACTAACATGGCCACAGGACAGCGCTTGCCCCACCATACCCATACTTCCTTGTATTTTATTCTGATTCAGACTGTTTTCCCCCAGGAGGGCTAAGATATTCAATTTGACTTTCATGTTCTCTTCCTCCATATTAAACAACAGCACAGTATCTAAAAAGGAGAAATGTTCTACACTACAGTAAGATTCTTTCTTCACCCCCCGCCACCTCACTATTTTTAAGCCTTCATCCCATAACTGCTTTCTTATCGATGCAGGGATATTTACAGACTCTTCAGAGACATTTAAAGAATTTAGGTCTGAGACTGTAAATTCTGTGAGTCAGAGACCTTGTCTTCCTATGTATTGGCACAGAACTGTGTGTGTGGTAGGTGTTGCTACATTATAAATGAAGAATAAATAAATAATAGCAAATCTTAAAGTGCTCAATTTGGATTACAGGTATAGATGCATATCAAAGCTATGCTAAGTCTGTTTAAAATTTCTGAGGGCAGCTATATGATCTTTGTCATTTTAAGTTACTGTGGTTTCAGTGAATTCTAAGCAGAAGTTTCTGGAATCCCCAGGGAGCACACCTCCTGTGGTGTGCTTTGAGTTTGTGACTCATTTGATCACAAAAATTCTAACTTCAGTAGAAAACTCACTACTTTTGCAGTAAACCAGCAAAGTTGGCCATCTACTGTATCCCCTGCCCACAAACAAGCCCCAGCTGTCCTTTGGGAAGAAGAAACATTTATGTTGCAACAAGATAGGTAAGACTTCTGCTGCTACACTGCTCCCTTGCAAGCCTTGACACATTTTCAGCCCTCGGTGCATAGCCAGATTATCCCTATGAAGTTTTTCTGTCTACTTTCAGCCTGGCAAGTCTATTTTAAATTCATTTAAATATATGAAATATATTCTCAGAAAAAGTGTGTATACATAATACTCTTAATTCATGAAGAGAAAACAAGTTATGTACATATATATGTACTACTTTGCTACACCCAAATCCACTGTTTTTATACTGTTTGTGCCAGAAACTCTGGTTTTCCTTCTGTGGCTGTTCAAAAGGATGCTGCATCCACTATTTCAGTGGTTGTATTCAAGACCTGGATGGCAATTTTAAGGTTGTAGTTTGGGCTTCTGCATGCTGTGAAAAGGAAGATCAATCCTCGAATACAGAGACAATGAATTGCAAATGTTGCAGCACAGAGGGCTTGATTCTGAGAGGTGCTGAACACTTTTAATGGTAAGGCTCCCCGGAAGCCCTCAGCACCTCACACAGTGCCACCCATATAACTGATTAAATCACTGATTCTGTTTTAATACATCAGAATTGTCTTTCACTTTATATTGTTGCCATTAGGCTGTGTGACTATGGGTAAAGTGGACGGTGCCATTCACGAATTTCTTTATACGCTATGGCTACATCTACACTAAGGAGTTTTGTCAATGAAACTTGCAGAGCATCTACACACAAAATGTGTTTTGTTGACAGTCTGTCAACAAAACTTGGCAGTTTCACCACCATTGTTCTGACTCTCTGCAGTGAGGAATAACAGTTTGTCAACAAAAAAAACATGTAGATGCTCCTGGGGAGCCCTCTGTTGACAAAGGGCTTCCAGTTCACTGGGAAGCCCTGTTTGCTGAGCTTCCAGTTGGCCCTTCTGTTGAGAGAGCAGCAGGGCAGTCTGGCCACTCTGTCGACTGACAGGATTGCTCTTTCAATCCACTTTGTGTGTGGATGTGACCTGTCAACAGAAGTTTTGCTGGAAGAGATCTTCCAACAGAAACTTTTGTCTACAGATCATTGTAGCATCGACGTAGCCTTACAAATAAAGAGAATAGATTCAAGATAAAGGTGCCACTTCAGGAAGGCAGGGGAGCTGCCTATGTACCGAGATGCTGCTTACTCTTCTTCCCATTCCCCTAACAATCAGAGATTGAGAAGACAGTACATAGGTTTCATGAATTACTCCTCTGCCCTTTCCCCTCACTGGCTAGGAGTGAGAGGCTCACAGGCAAGCCATGCACTTTCCCTTCACTCCCTGGGAATGGGACCAAGAGCAAGTAGTATCGCAGTACACTCATCTGCTGCCTTCCTCCCAAAATAGCACCATTGATTCAAGACTTACCAGACCTGCTTTAGGATATTTTCTGCCAGTCCATTGATATTTCAGGCAGCTGCCCCATTGACAGAGGAACTAACCTTTGCTCTCTTAATTGATATATCTAAGCCACAGGTGGAAAATTGGAACTATTAGTATTTTTAATGACATCAACAGCACAGGGGAAAAGAAAAAGGTAAATGACATGTTTTCCTCCTTTCACCTCCGCATTAATCTACACCCTGGGCTATCAAAGAGAGGTATGAACGCTGATATGTTTATGGAGATTCAGCTTTCTCAACAGAAAGCTATGGGGAAATAGGAAAACATCAAAAGGCTTTGGAATCTGGGTGAAAGCATACAAACAACTGCACTTTAGAGAGATGACTTAAATCCTATTTTTGAAGAAGAAAACATTGTAACCTTTTAATTTTTCTTTCTATTCTCTCTTGGTGACAGATTGAACCTCTTCTATGAATAGAGAACTCCATTCTCCAGAGCTGTCAATGTGGGTAGTAAGCAATGAATGCTTGCTCATTTAGTCCTGATGCAGTGCCTCGATCCTGACCAGCTTCAGGGATTCAGGGAGGGAGTTCAATCTCTGTTGCCATTCAGTTCATGTTCTTTCAGGTGACTCTACCAACATGATTGACACCCAGAGCTGATGTGGTGGTGGCTTTATGATGTGAACAGTTCACCTCAAGGAACTGGACTGAAACCATCAACTCACTCTACACTGAGCATCAAATAGCTGTCAGATGTTAATAGCTATATCACTAAGGACCATCTCATTTTCTCACCCTTTCTTCTTTTCCTGATTCACCTGCCTATTTGCTTCTGCAGACTGCTCACACTTCAGCTGTCGTAATGAAAAGTTTCTAGCTCAACATGAGGCTGCTCTTGTGCAAAATTATCTTGAGTTAAAAGTATTGCTAGTCTGGTGAAAGGAACAGACAAGGGAAAGATGACACTGACTATGATATATAATGGGGGGGACAACATGCCAAGAAATCGATACACCAAAGAATAATCTTTAAGTTTCTTTTCTCATTAGTGATCATTCTCAAAGGAAGACATATGGTCAAAATGGTGTTGCTAATCAAATTTGTATTTTCCCTATGAATTTAACTTTTCGGAATGTTTTAACAATGGCGTTATCGAATTCTGTGAGTGACATAAACATGTCAAGTGTATTTATCTGTTGTAAAAAACTACTGCTTTACTCTCCCACAGATCCTGGCAGTGTTATCTCTCAAACACTTCGCTGGACAATATATGTTACTAGGTAAAACACATATAATTTCCTCCATGATCAAGAAGAGGTTGGGTGGCTCAATCTGGCTATACCATCTTTAACTTAATTCTCATATTTTTTAATAATTTAGCATCATAAATTCCAAGGTATCCCAAGGAACTTCATAAATTCTGTAGCACACAAAATCCCATCTAGAATGGAAAATGCCAACCAACCAATAAACAGCACAATATTCAATACAGAGGATGTATGTCTTGGTCTGAAGGCATCAAAATTCTGATGACTTCAACATCAGTGCAGAACAGATTGGGCCATAGTTCTTAAACTCTCATCTAAAAGAATGCCATACACCAAACTGCACAATATTAGGTCAGAAGGCTAAGGGCTGTGTCTGTACCACTGAGATTACTTATGCGTTCATATTTATATTTCCTTATGGATAATTCTACTTATTCCGTTAGGAAATGCAGTATTACTCTGTCAATCTTTGATAGCATTGCATTATAAACATTAGCTTCACTTTTGCATTTATTTTAAATTATGTATGAGACAACTCAGGGTGAGGATATGCAGCAATTTGTGGTTCAGAGACTAAAAGTCTGTCTGAGGGCACTTTCATACAGAGTTTGGTGTGAAAACCGTACGCTAAGCCAAATACATACCTATATTGAACTATACATCAAATAATCAGGATAACTAATATATTAGTCCCTTTGGATTCAGTGTAAATTGTGTTTTAGGAAGCAATCCTGCAAGGTCTGAGATATTCTTAGCTCCTTGTAGTCAGTCAGATTGGCTTCCCACTGAGCCGGAGAGGGAGAGACGATTCTCTAAACCCTGGTGCATAAAGACAGATGGTGCCCACCCGCCCCACTGGTAGACAGGACAGAAAATACAAAGGGCAGAGTCTTAAGCTCAGTTGTGCTGCAGTCACTGGAGAAAACAGATGCCTTCTATCCTGCAAACCATAGAGAAGCCTTCCCAAGTTGAAGAATGGCCAGAGCTGCTGGAGTCATTGGGACTGCAGCAGGCCATCTATCCCGAGGAAATGGAGGACTCACTCAGATTTAAGCACACTCCATAGGCAAAGGAGAAAAGTGGCTCAGGGACAGCTGATTCCACTCTGGCTACATTGCTACCAGAAACCTGGTCGGTGTGGATGTTGTAGCTGGGTTTCCCACTGCCTCAGTGGTGGAACACTTCACTGCTGTTAGGGCTCTGAGCTGGGATTTGGTGGAGTCAAAAGTCCCTAGGTCTCACTGCCACTCCACAACTGTCTGCCATCTACCTGTACCACAACTACTCTACCCTGTCTCAGAGGCCAGAGAAACACTCGGTGGAGTTCACAGACTGGTGCTCTGATTGGTGCTGTGCCTTGCTGGAGGCTTGGCTTACTAGACTGGTGCCTCACCCTGCCTGAGGGATTGGAGTCCTAAGACTAATGACAGCTCTGCTCTTTTCTGAGAGCTGGTGCTCACAGGTTTCTCCTGCACCAATCTGAGGGATGAAACTTCTGGACTGGGTAGGCTGTTTAGACTGTTTGGTGCTCTTCCCTGCCATAGGCCTGAGCCATACACTTTTGTGGATCTGCCCTAGACTATAATCATTGCTAATTCCCTGACGGTAGTGATGCCCACTGATGTAGTGAGGCATTGTAGCCTTCCTCTAAGCCAGAGGAGGAAACTCTGCTCACCATTACACTCCATAATGTGGCTTATATTATATGTGTATGAAAATATTTATCGAGTAATGGACCAATTCTTCTTTCCTGAGAGAATTCCAGTCATGATGAAGTTCAGAGGGGAGTCAACATCTCCAGTGAAAGGAGTCTTCAACTTCATGGCCTTATAAATTCCTGATTGACAGCACCATTTGTGATATGTCAGACAAGGGCTCACTGTGCAGGCTGCATGGCCCCCAGTCCATCATTCCCTTCCTCAACAATCAGCCAGTTGGGTGAGGTGGAATGGGGGAGATGCGTGGGGCTTGACTTCTTAACTCAATAGTGATAATTTCAATCCCCATTGCCTTGCTACTGTACAATGTCATAGGTGGGAGAGAGTCATTAACTTAATGATTGAGAAGGAGTTTCCTCTCAGGGGGTTCTGAGAGGGTGCAGCAAAGAACCTTCAGGATTAATTTAGCAGTCATAGTTTTCAGGTATACTGAAAATATCCTGAGCCCACTGCTTCACTCATATGAGACAAGCACCAGGGCTTTGCACATGTGTATTCATTTATTCCATAAGAGTGGTTTTAATAAGCATTTTAATTATAAAGCCAGGGACACTGCCATGTTTCTGAGCTCTCCAAAAAGGAAATAAAACCCCCAACATTGTTATCTTTGCAGTTTGAAAGGAATGATTTCTTAAAACAAAATGCAGTTCATTCAGTATTTCTGGTGTCCTTTGAGTCTTGGTTCTATGAGGTAACAGACTGGCAAATTTAATTGGAATGGTTACAGATAAGTAAAGCAATAAATAGGTTCTCAGAACAATGGTAAGACTAAGGTACTGGAGTTAAAGCTTGATACTTTACTTCTTCCATTGTACTTCTACGTTTTACAAGTAAAATGAAAGGAAAAGGGATATTTTACAGTATGACTGTCAACTTTAGGTAATGGAACATGTTCAAGAGACCCTTTTATATTTGCAGCATCATACATGTTAATTAGAAGACGCTACATCTCTACTGCACTCTACAGCTGCCAAGCTAAAATAAATGTTGTTTGGTTGCAGATGACAGTTGACCAATGTGCAAACAAGTAAACAGATCTCTGTTAGAGAGGAATATTCTTCAGAGTTATCAAAAGCATGCAAGATTGGACTGAGGGAGTTGATTTACATGATTCCTTAATATTCTACACAATACCTGCAGTGCATAATGACAGTACTTCTGCAAGCAGCCCTGCTCTTTTGTGTGCCAGAAAACAGTTTTCTCTGACACAATAAATAAGATAAAACAAAGGAAGGAGGGCAGGGAGAGAGAGTATATTGCTGAAGAGAAGGCCAGTCTACAGAAGGAAGGTAAATGGGGAAAAAGTAAGACAGCGAAATTAAAAGATGTTAGAGAAATAAAATGGGGAAAAATAGAGAAGCAAAACATTCAAAGAAAACGATGAAACTGAAAGAATGACACAAATGACAGTGGAACAGCTAAACTAAAGAACTAGGGTGTTCTATTCACATGGATGTTAATTCTTCAAACATTCACTGGAGGTCTGTATTAGCATATCTTTATGATAAGTCCATTGTGCAAAAATGTCATGGTTTGAATTGTTTGCTTTTGTTGATTTATTCACTATTTCTGAGAGATAATAGAGTAGAATACATAGCTTTTTCAAGGAGATGTATGATATACGTAGACTCTTTGGATGCATGTTTATATGTAAAATGTATATACAAAACAGAAAAAATCAGAAAACACTGAAGGGTGATAGTCTTTTTAATTCTACAAGTATAGACAAACCTCAACAGCTTTGGGGCCATGCTGCAGTAATACTACTTCAAACTTGAATTCCCTACCCCTTCTTCAATTCCAAAAAGTTGGGGATCAGCCGGGAATAAAGCCAATACTGGGAGAATATTTCAGAAAGGGAACTGGTGAGCAAGGAAGAAGACTTAGGCATTGTACAGGCTGGCCTGGATCTGTGGGAATGAGTTACTGTTCTCTCCACCCAATCCCCCCATTATTGTATCAAATATGGATGGAGGATTTTCTGAAATTTTCCGATTGTTGCTTATATTTCTGCCTTGTTAGTAACATGGGAAGGAGTAAGAGACCAGACCCACTCTTACAGTTAAATGTCAGGGAAGTAAAAACATGCTTTGCTGTAGGAGACGTACTTATGACAGTTATTACCATCTGTGGAGCCAAGCTGGAGCTACAGTAAGAGTGAGAGACTGTCAGAAAATGCTCAGAGTGAGAGCAGCACCTACCTGTCACTTGCAGCCAGAGAATTCAGTCTCATGAAAGTGTATATTGTATTCTCCTTCAGTTTACCTGGACTCAAATATGGTAACGTATGTCTCCTTATTTGCCCATTATCTCAAGAAGAACAATAAAAAAAAAAGCCTTTTTTGGTAGACATGCAAACAGTGTTTTCTTTCTCTTTTTTCTTTCTTTCTTGGAGGGGCTCACATTTTTTAAGTTTGTTCTTAAAGTAATAGATAAAAAGCAATTATGTTAAATAAAAACATTTATTAGAGGACATAATTTTAAATATTTAATGATACAATTAAGTCTTATTAATGTAATGTTCTTTATTCGTCAACTAAAAATTCCAAAGGATAATTTTCTCTTTCATCTTTATTATAGAATGTTTGCCACAATTATTTGTTTTATATTCTTATAAATATTTGATGAATATTAGATATTTTAATTTTAAAAAAATGGGTCCTATTCATCAGGACCTTACTCCAATTATTGTGAATTAAAATATAGTTACACCAAAATAAAACTGGAGTTGCCAAAATGGTGAATTAGGTCCTGCCTAATGACAGAAGGCCTGCTCTGATTCTTAAGCAGTTAATTGAGAGCTTCGTCATTGACTTCTATGGGAGCCAAATCAGTGTCTATAATAGAAGACTGAGTTCTGGTGCACACTATATACAAATAATTTAGTTGTATTTAATTTCTTAATTCAGGACAGAGTCCTGCAGCCTCAATCCACCAGTGATTCCCATTTACTTTCCAGGAACACCTATAGGATTAGGTATAACAAGAAGTTCTGTGGCACCAAAGATACAGACTAACATGGCTACATCTCTGATACTGGTCAGGATTAGGTATATCATTCTGTATATGTAAAAATGATTTTATCTTCCTCTTTTACTCTAAATCCCTTAGATTCTTTTTTTTAAATTCCACAACTGCCCAGTCTTATGGCTGTCATGCTGACCAATATTGTATCTTTAGGTTCATATGGTCCTTTAGCTGTATCACCTGTTCTTTCTTGTCCTACATTTAGACTGCAAGTATTTGGAGGCAGGAACTGTCTTTGTTCTGTTTGTGAAGCACTTCATACAACAGGGTCCTGAGCTATGAGTGGAACTCCAAGCTGCTATAGAAGTACAAACAATAATATATCAGCTTACTTACACACCCATATTTATGTCGGTGATTTTTTGGAGTATATTAGAACTGAGGGATCAGGCCTTTAATAACCTCTATTTGAATAGCTCCACTTGTCTTACCAATATTTATGAAGCTTCCCTGTTATAAATGATATGTCACACTGCTTATTCTGTAGGTGAAGAACCATTGCATGAAGCCTGATCCAAAGTCTACAGGAGACAAATTGGAACCTTTTTTTCATTCACTCTAATCAGTTTTGGATTAGGGCATGACAGTAATGACAAATACAACTGGGTAGACAGACGCACAAGCATGGATGGATATATGAAAGATAAGAAGTGAAGGTAAAATAGCAAGTTTGCTGATGCTGAGGATTTGGGGAAGGTAGTTAAGGAGTCCCACATCTTCTGTTTCTTCTCCTGGCATGTATTATAATTTATGTGAATCTCACAAGAGAGAACATTTCACTGAGTCAGATCATTCTCCCGTCTGTGCTGACTCAGTCCTAGTGTCCACAGCACTTAGGTGTTTTATCTTAGTGCAGTACTAACAATTTGATAACATCAAGCTCTGAAATGAACTTATAACATTCTTAAGTAAGGGTTCAGAGAGACTGACAGAATTTCTGGGCCCCTGGGCAACAGCAGGGGTGTGTGGCTTCATGGTCCAGGAAGGGATGGGGTCTCAGGTGGAAGGGATGGAGATGGAGACAGCCAGCCCTTCAGTACCACCTGGACAATGCTGCACCCTCCCCAAGCCAGCCCTTGGACTTGTCTGGAGCATGCAGCCTTGAGCTCCACTGGCAATTTAAATGGTCCAATCTCTGGCGCTGCTGCTGCAGTGGTGGCCAAGAACCCTGGGGCCTTTTGAATTTCTGGACCCTGGGGCAGTTGCCTCCTTTGCCCTTCCTCTCCCTCCTCCCCACATCCTGTCAGTGGGCCTGTAAGGTCTATATGGAGGTTTGGCTCAATTGCTTCTATAACAGGCATTTGAGTTTGTCTTTGTTTCTATTTACTGTGCACTGTTAGCGATTTCTTGAAAATGAAAAAAGTCCAGTATAAATGATAGTTCAGCACTAAGCCATGGGGGATTTAAATAATTTATTTTCTCTTTCATCAGTGATATTTGTTGTACAGGTATTAGAAAATGATATAGAGAGAAGGTGGATATTTTATTTTTACCAAAATATTGCCTCTTAATCCTTGTTACAGTATCCGCTTGGGAGCCATAATATTAGCAGTTCATAGGGACAATCACTTTATGGACAATAAGCTGGCTTATTTTTACCTTTTTAAACATTTTTTAAAAAGGGTCTGGTAACAATACTTTGCTAAATAGGAATATACTTCTTATGAGGTGGCAATCTTCAGGGATGATGATCTGATGAGTAAACAAATAGGTTTATCTGTGTTATCGTAAATTTTCAGTTTGCTTCAATATATACAGGCGCTTCTCTTTATCCTTAAGGTTAGTAACGCAGGTATGCCCACAGTATAAGCAGGGCTGAGATTCCAGTGGAGCTTTATAGCAGAATGCTGACTGCTAAGCACATGCTATTTATCCTTCATTTTCCATCTCCTTCTATCAGGAACTGTTGATGGTATTATCAAAGCAAAAAAGCAGTCCAATAGCATTTTAAAGACTAACAGAATAATTTATTTGGTGATGAGCTTTCGTGGGACAGACCCACTTCTTCAGATCATAGCCATACCGGAACAGGCTCAATATTTAAGGCACAGAAAACCAAAAATAGTAATCAAGGTTGATAAATCAGAAGAAATATTATCAAGGTGATTTTTCTGATTTGTCAACCTTGATTACTATTTTTGGTTCTCTGTGCCTTAAATATTGAATCTGTTCCGGCATGCCTATGATCTGAAGAAGTGGGTCTGTCCCACGAAAGCTCATTACCTAATAAATTATTCTGTTAGTCTTTAAAGTGCTACTGGACTGCTTTTTTGTTTTGATAGTATATAGACTAGCACGGCTTTCTCTTTGTTATTGTTGATGGTATTGTTTCAGCTCTGTCTTCAGGCTGTGTATTCCTACATTCCCTACTATAAAAAGGTGAGGGGCCAAGGACACTAGCTGTGAAGATAAAATATGGTGTTATTTGTTATACTCTGAAGGTTACTTACAGGCATAAATAAGTGCAAATGTTGGATTATTTGTAATTTCCTGTCTTTAAATTATAATTTGAGGACTTCAGTAACTCAGCCAGAACAGGGGCCTTTTAAAAGAGTGGCTGGGTGAAATTCCATGACTTGCAACATGAAGGACGTCAGATTAGATGATCATGATGGTCTCTTCAAACTTTAACTTTTATGGGTCCATATTAAGTATATTTCTGAAAAGATCAAAGTACAGGTTGAACCTCTCTAGTACAGCATATTTGGGACCTGACCAGCAATGAATTTGCCAGGCCATAGGAGGTCAATATTGTCTAGCAGCATGGCCAACACTTCCACTGCCTACTGGGCTCTTAGAAGACATTGAGGGGTAATTTACAACTAAATTATACCACAGAACTCTGAGAGCCAGGACTGGTGACTGTAAACAAACTTTATGGGACAGTGGGGAAACTGTCCACGCCCATGGTACGTGTTCATCTGGCTAACTAAACTCATGCAGGATTACAGATGTTGCTAGATGAGAGAGTGCCAAATAAGACAGTTACAACCTTTAACAGCCAAGAGAGGTCTTTCCAGCTTTCAGAAAGCAGAGAATGGGAGACCTGCCATTTTGTTGAATTAGCTATTCCGTTATGTCTCCTAGGTGTCTTGCCAGATCCCCATGGAGGCATTACACTCAGAATCTGATCAAGGGGAATTATTCTACATAGTCACTGGCAAATAGTCATATGATACTTAGGCTACGTCTACACGTGCACGCTACATCGAAATAGTCTATTTCGATGAATAACATCTACACGTACTCCAGGGCTGGCAACGTCGACGTTCAACTTTGACGTTGAGCAGCACGACATCGAAATAGGCGCTGCGAGGGAACGTCTACACGCCAAAGTAGCACACATCGAAATAAGGGTGCCAGGAACAGCTGCAGACAGGGTCACAGGGCGGACTCAACAGCAAGCGGCTCCCTTAAAGGGCCCCTCCCAGACACAGTTGCACTAAACAACACAAGATCCACAGAGCCGACAACTGGTTGCAGACCCTGTGCATGCAGCATGGATCCCCAGCTGCAGCAGCCAGAAGCCCTGGGCTAAGGGCTGCTGCACATGGTGACCATAGAGTCCTGCAGGGGCTGGAGAGAGAGTGTCTCTCAACCCCTCAGCTGATGGCTGCCATGGTGGACCCTGCTATTTTGATGTTGCGGGATGCGGATCGTCTACATGTGCCCTACTTCGACGTTCAGCTTCAAAGTAGGGCATTATTCCCATTCCCTTATGGGGTTAGTGGCTTTGACGTCTCGCCGCCTAACGTCGATTTCAACTTCGAAATAGCGCCCAACACGTGTAGCCGTGACGAGCGCTATTTCGAAGTTAGCGCCGCTACTTCGAAGTAGCGTGCACGTGTAGACACGGCCTTAGTCAAATTACCACTCTCCATTATGTGCTGTATCTGGCAACTACAACTCTTTCATCTTCTGGTGCTAAAAGGACATGTCCCCATAACATGATGATTGCACCTGTACTATGGAACAGCTGTGTTTTATAGGCCCATGGTTTAGAGGCTTTATTTAGAACTTCTATAGAAAGCTATGGCAAAGTGGGGAAAGGAAATTAGAATAAAAGATTAATTTGCTAGATTCTAAAATTGCTAGGAAATTGAATTTCAGATCTTTACGTGAGCATTGGTATGCGGCTGGGAAGGTGGGTTTAAATACCTAAATACCTTTTGAGGGTCAGGTCTACAGAAAACATGTTTGAAAACATTTGTCATTCTACAAGAAATATAGGTGCTTTGTTTCTTATGGAAGTTTTATCTTTTTTCAATGTTCTCTCCAAGATGTCAAGCTCTATTTATATTTTTCACTCTTCATTTTCAGTGTTCTTTGCCATTCTTTCTTCAGCTTCCCACTGCCTGGTGCCTCTCAAACTTTTCTTATTTTCTGTTTCCTTTCTATCTCTTTTCAAGCACCTTTCTCCCCTGTATCCTGAAAATGTGGCTGTTAAACAGTTTAGCTTCATGACTTGCATTGAGTCTGGACTCAGTACAGAGCTTCCTGTCACTGGCTGACATAAAACAACTTGTCTAGCCAAGTAACTACACTATTTTTAGTCAGCACATGAGCAGAACAGATAGCTGAACTAGTGACTTGGAATTGAGGAAGGATGCAGTTTGATTGTACTCCTCTTCTGTATGGCCATGTCTATGCTGCCCCTCCCTTTCAGAAGGGGCATTTAAATGACGTGGATTGGAACTAATTAATGAGGTTCTGATATGAATATTCTGCACCTCATTTTCAGAATGGTAGCCAGTCATGCTTCGAATGTGCTGCTTTCAAAATGCAAACTGTCCGTATAGATGTGGGTGCTTCGAAATAAATCCCAGACTTCAAAACTCCCTTATTCCCAACATGAATTGGGAATAAGGGAGTTTTGAAGTCTGGGGTTTATTTCAAAGCGCCCGCATCTACGCAGCTAGTTTACTTTCCGAAAGTGTCACTTTTGAAGCACAACTGGCCACTATTATGAAAATGAGGTGAAGTATATTCATATCAGTGCCTCATTAACCAGTTCCGATCCAAGTCATTTAAACTCCACTTTTGAAAGGGAGGGGCATGTGTAGATGTGGCCTGTACGTCTATCAGGGAATCTTTGTAACTTTCTTTGTATAGGATAGGAAGTAATTTAAAAAAAAAAAAATGAAACAGATTCTAAAACAATATCCATTTATTATTAACATGTATTGTGGTATCCAAGCACCCTAATCAGAATAGGGGTTGCACATATATTTGTGCCAAAGAGTATCGTAGTTTTAGACGTAGCCTTTTACATATTACAGGATATGTATTATACAAGTCCTTTTGCCTGCAACCTCTTAAAAATTAAAGACTTGTAAACAGTAGATGCACCAGTTGGTCCTCAGCACTTAGGAAAATCAATATGCTTAGGAGCCTAACATTAGGCTACTATTTTGAAAATCTTGGCTTATGAGTGTGTTCGGCTGCTGGTTATGTAACTTGCATGTTGGGGAGGAGAAGAATTGGTACTGGCTGTGCTGTGTAGCTAGGAAACATATTCCTAAGGCACCTTGCATATTTGGTTTAAAAGATTATTGAATTCTGTGCGACTGAAAAGTATGTCAGAGTAAACACCTGAGAGATTCAGTCAATGATACATTTCTGTAAAAGCGATGATATGTTTATATATACACAAACAATTAATACAGTGAAAACTTCGTTTATATGCCATTTGAGAAAGGAGAGCAGTATTACAAATTACTTTGGGATTTGGAAGAATGACTGTTAGGAAAAAAAAATCTTTCCTTTAGATTGCAACTTGCTTAGTTACTGCACGCTAGAGGGCACTTGAAGTAGAGCAAAAGATATTTCCATAGCCACTGAAAAGGAACAAATCACCTGTATTTTGCTTATACATTGCAAGCTGAAAGCAAAGGATTAGGATGCTCAAATCACATCCAGAACGTTAATCAACCAAAAATAGGTAAGTTGATTGTTTCGTTTCATAGAACTTTCTTTTTATTTTGTCTTGATCTTAGTGTTTCACATAAAAATGTCTGTTTTCATAACAGTAAACTGTAGTTTGTTAGTCGATAACTAATCAAAATTGCAAATGAACCCTAGAAATAATAAGGTACTTAGTAATGTATTACTGTATTTTTATACATTCTAAAATATAACTGATGCATGTGAAAACCTTCTGGTGTGCAAACTGAAATTCAACAGACAATGGAGGGGATTCAAAAATAATTATGTTTGAAATAACTAAATGAAAAAATGTAGAAGAGGAAAAAATTCACTTAGGACACAAGGGCCCCTGGCCTGCAATTGAACCCAGACTTTGCACCTTCTGCCATATGATGGGCTATATATGGAACTCCACATGGGCATACGGATCTGATTGCAGAATCCAGACCCAAGCAGTTTGAAGTAACTTCAGTCGAAAGCAACATGCTGCTTGCTTTCACATGCATTTGCTGAACTAGAGTGGAAAGAGAGTACTTTAAATGACAAAGAATCCCCTTATTTGGTCATCTTGGAGAGTGTTTTTTAAAGTCTGCCCGTCAAGGTTTTCTGGTAGTGGTGGCTGAACCTTATCACTTCTGACACCTGGCCATTATGAAAATACACTCCTGTAAAAATCATTCACCTCCATAGGGTTTTCAGAAAGAAAGATTATTTATAGTTTTACCACCTTAAATAAATCAGGAACTGTAATGAATGCCTAAAGAAAAAAACCTATTATCAAAGACTTCTCACAACATTTTGCCTTTGTCCCTCATCCTAGCTGTAAGTGTAATTTAATAATGCTTTTATGAATATCAGCTGTCTTTCAGTAATTTTCCAAACACCTAGTGATCACTGTTTCTCATAGTAAATTGCTCAGGAATGTAAACCATTTGCAAGTACATTTTTATGGGTTGCAGGATGATAGTGCAATCAGTTTATCAGTTTTGTTGGCATTAGCTCTGTGGTCCACTAAAAGTGCAAATCTCATGCAGAAACATTTCATGTCTTTTCTCAGCCTTTGACATTTATAAATAGTCAAATCAAATACAATATTCTATTCCCTTGTTACTGAACACACATGAAAGTACAAAGCATGTTGGTCTTGAAAGTTATTTCAAATTCCTTTGGCTTTTGGTGCAATCAGATCCTTATGTTTATGTGGATTTCCATTTATAGGTAAATGTTGCCTGGTTTATATGGCAATGCCAAAGACCAAATAGTTTTCTATTAAATGAATATTTTAAAAAAATTCAGAAGGAGGGTTTGATGTTCCGCTTAATTTTGAGTGAAAAAATATGAGCTATATATAAAAATCTGAGTATTGCCTGAGGAAATAGTAGGCAGCTCTAGGGCACATTGGTGAAAGGATGGTGAAAGGGACAATTTTTAAAATAAAAGTTATGCTGCATTTTTTAAACAGCTTATTTTTAAGTGGTATTGCTTTTGAGAATTCATTTGCTATATTCCGAATGAATGTAAGTGGGAGCTGATCAAAAGCATGCTGAAATCCATGGAAGAAAGTCAACATATCCTCAGTGGGCTCTGGATCAGGCCCACATAGCAAGTCACAACTAACTTCAGCTACTGATATTTCAGATATCATGCTGTAGGAAGTAATTTTTTAATGAAAGGTCTCAGGGGTTAAACTCTAAGAAATTAATTTACTTGATGGGTTCCCTTCTTCACCTGCCTTTCCCATTTCAGATTCTCAACATTTGTATTATTATTTAAATCATTGTTATCATTTTCATCACTAGCCAGTCCTTACGACACTTGATTGTTTGCTGAGATACCCCCGTGGGCTCACTTCAAGCCATTTCTATTTTCTTTTTTAATACAGCGCAACCTCTTGTCTGTTGTCCACGGTAAACTGTTTATGGCACTTGTTTTAATCTTGAAAAGCTGGCAAATGTACAAAAATAACCTACAACCTATTTTTTCAAAGGGTGAAAAGCTATTTGTATGCTATTGTATTCCAGATGGTTTCAGAAGGAAACCAGACAGTTTCTGCTTCTATGTCACCATGAGAAGTTCCATTAGTTGCCATCTTCCTTATTCATGATCAGAACAAAATATGAAGGAAAAAAAATCTTTTCCTGAGAAAGAAAAGTAAATAACTTCTATTTCATGCGGATCCTGATCAGTCACAAATTGTATCTTGTAAAGGTCTTGGAGAAATTTCCTAGCACAGAGATATAGTGTTCAAATATTAAATCGTTTTACCGTATGTGCATCTAAAAGGCACCCACATTTTAAAAAAATCCTTTAATTATTCACCTATATTTTGCCTCTGATGCTCTTTATTCTACCTTTTACTTCCGATCTTAATTTCAAAAGCATATTCTCTTTTTACTTATCACGGCTTTTCCTTGCTTATTGAATCTATTCACAATTTTTAAAGGGGAAACTATCTTTGGATACTTCTAGTGCCACTGAGTATGCTATTTACAAAAGTGTATTATCATAGGTGGAATTTTTGAAATTAAAAAAATCCCCCAATTCTCTTCTTCACTCCCTCTCCCTCATAAAGTTTTTGGTTTAGAAATATGGGGCCAGATCTTCCAAGCTGCTAAGGTTTAACTTATCTGAGGATTTGCCCCTACAAAGGAATCTCAACATGGCAGAGAACCACGTTACTCAGTCAATCTTTCCAGCTAGTGACTGGGGAAAAGGTATCTTGACTATACCTCCACAATCTCTATCTCCCAGAATAACTCTTCAGAATTATTCTGTGATCTGTATTATGCAGGTGATTAAACTAGAGGATCACAGTTGTCCATCTTGCCTTGGAATCTATGAATTATTATATATTTTTTTAAATTAACTCAATCCTTCCCCCTCCCCCACTGGAAGATGAAGAAATTTCCTGTTTTTCCATATAAACTAAATATGTATTAAACTTTACGTAAGTGAGGGCATTCACAAGTGTTTTGAGAAGCTGTCATTAATATCCAGAAGTAAAGTATGCCTCACCATGTCCTAGCTGAAGCTGGATAAGTAAAAATTTGGACTCTGAAGGAAGCAAATGGGGAAAAAATGGAACTCAGGTTTTTCTTCTCCATCCCCTGGAAAATTCAGACTTCAAAATGCCAGGCACTGTTTCCTACACTTTTGATGGGTTTTATAGATTTTCAAAATTAAAATTTTGTGTAAAAAGGAAATCAGCTGTTATCTGGAATACTGCACATCACAGCTACAGGGTCCTCAATGTCATAATAATTACTGGCATATAAAAAGATTTAATAGGCAGCCTTGGCTTTATGTTTATCTCTTTCCCTTACGCAGGAATAGGAGGCTCCATTATTCACCTTCCATCCATAATCGAGTCTTAAAAGACCCTTTGCTCTTACACAATCATGACACCTCACTATGTTTGAAGTTTACAGAGATTCCTCTTCAAAGCCTGAGCTTGAGGCCCCCAACAGTGTTGTCATAAGAATAGATCGATTAAATAAATTACAAGCATATCTCCCTCAAAAACAACACGCTAACCTCAACAATGAAAAAATTTAAGAACTCTGCCCAAATGAAAAATATCCTTAGTAAAAGAGGTTATTTGGTATAGGCCTACCCCGAAGCCCTCTTCTTTGCTGTCACACAGTACTAAAGGAGGTGGAATCAAAATGTGCTAGACTATATTGCTTTATAAAACTAACTTTCAGAACCATGATATAAAAAAATTGCAAACAAAAGTCCTGTAACATTCTCAAAACAGCATACACAGAATTATATACTGACAAATTTGAATATTATACATGCATGTGAGTGCATGTGTATTTTCCAAAGAGAACAATGCAAAGGCAGGTATTTTCCAATGTGCAAACAAAAGGAAAACATATACTCTGTTAATAGATTTTCAGGGCCAGAAGGGATCATTATTATCAGCTAGTCTGACTTGCATAACAAAATTCTTTTGTTCTTTTGTACAGAAACTTCATTATGGGCTCCTTCTATAGGTGCTGAGCACCCGCGCCTTTTATTAAAGCAAAAAGGAGTAGAGGGTGCTCTGTACTTCTCAGAAGAATTCAGCATATTGTGCGATTGGAATGTGTAAAATCACAACAGGCAATCAGTGATCACAAACTGGAGCTAGAAACTAGGACCCATAAGGTCCATTGTAAACCCAAGACGCCCAAACCTATGAAGAGAACTTCTTACGATGCAATTGTCCCTTAATGCTGCCACATCATGGTGTACTGAAGGGACCTAGCCTTGTTCCACCCGACGTGAAAGCTCTATAATTGGGTCACCCAGCAGAGCTATATTTGTAGAACACTGGATGTGGGCCTATAATTATAAGGGAAATTTTGGACTTTTGCTTGTACACATTTTATTTTTACATATAAATGCTTTTAAAATAGCTCCCTCAGCATGACTTCAGGCTTCTGTCATTTTTCCCCCAAACTTATATATTTTTCTTCTCTCTTTTCCTATTGCTTTCCCAATACTAATTAATAATACACCCCCTGCATTCCTCCTTTCTCCTGTCTTTCTGTTTTAACACACTGGGAGGTCTGCATCCTCTGACCCTCTTTCTCACTCCCCTCATTTCCCCTTTCCTTCATCCCTTCATCATCACCTCCTAATCCTTTCCTATCTTTTCCTCCCCCTCTCACCAACTCCTCACCATCCTGTCCTGCTGCCTCCCTCTCCATCTCATTCCACTCAGACTTCTCCTCCCATTATCCCTCTTCCTCCTTACGGGTCTCCCTCCTCTCTCAGCCCCTGTTTTCCCTATCCTTTCTCTTTAGGTTCTTGTATCGCATGCACTGCCCTGCTTTCTGAGTGCCTTTCCAGGGGGACACAAAGTGACAACTCTGTCACACCAGCTTGTAAAGCTTCCTCCCCAACCCTTCACCTCTCATCCGGGGGTGCCTCTACCTCTTGGGGACTTGCTCTTCCTGGGCTAGGTTGCCTTGAGCCTCTTCCCACTGAAGGCTCCCCTCTCCTTTTGCTCCCAGTCTCTCTCTCCCACTCCCTGACCCTCAGGAGCAGGTCTCCCACTCAGTTGCTGTGATGACTTCTCCCTTATCTCACTCTCTGCCACCCACACACCTCTGTTTCCCTGCACACATTTCCCTCCCTTGTCACTCTCCCCATATTCCTCCCTTCTCCCCCCACAACCCTCTCCCCTCCTGTCTCCCCACACATCCCTCTCTTGTCTAACCCCCACACTCCACTCCTCTGTGTACTCCCACACCTCTCCTGTCTCCCTCATGCACCCTCCCCTCCCTTGTCTCCCCCTTACATTCCTCTTTGTCTAGATCCCCACCCCTTCTCCTGTCCCACCCCCAACACACTCCCCTCCCGTCTCTTCCACCCCATCTCCTGTCTCGCCCCCCATACACACTCCTCTCCCGTCTCCCCTTCACATGTCCTTCTTGTCTACCCCGCACACCCTTCTCCTCGTGTATCCCCACACTTCTCTCCTGTTCCCCCCACACCCGTCTCCTTCCCAGCTCCCCAAACACTCCCGTCTCCCCCCACTTCTCTGCCCTTTTCTCTCCTGTGAGCGCCCAGCCCCCCCCCCCCCTTCTCCTTCCCTCCTCCCTGCGCCTAGACAGCCCCCGAGGCGGAGCTCGGGCATGAATGGGTCTGGAATGTGTGGAAAAGTTGTGCGCTTACTAGCTTGGCACACCAGCCCAGCCCGCTCTGCGCCTCGCCGGGCGCCAGCCCTGCCTCCGAGCGCAGCCCAATAAGAGCTGTCAGGGGAGGCTCCCCGCTCACTTTTCCGCCTCGCTTCACAGTTCCAGCGGGCAGGCGGGCGCGCCGGAGCGCTCAGCCCCTGCGCGAGTGGATTTATTCGGGCTCTCCCTGGCGATGGGCTGCAGCCGCCGCTGAGCCGCGTACGGGGAGACCTCGCTCACCGCGCGGGCACGACCAGCCGAGAGTCCGCGGGAGCCGCGTTTTCTCCTCCGGCGGCGGCGGCAGCGGCGGCACCTGAAAGCATGAGAGAAGCCTGGAGGCTCCTGCCTACCCGGGGGGGCCGGCTCGGATCTGCCTCCCCCTGAAGCGGAGCATCCCGAGCCCTGCCCGGCTACCCGGACGCGTGAGTATCTGTGGCTCGGGAGCTATTGCGGGCTCGCGCCCTGAACCGGGCTCGGGCTGGCCGCGCTTGCAGCCGATGCCTCGTTAGCCTGGCGTGCAGTGGCTCCTGCGTGGGGGTTCCGGGAGTGGGGAGCCGGTGGGGGTTCTCCGGCTCGGCGGAGCTGGGTACCACCGGGGCGGTGCGCTGGTTTGGAGTGCCCGTTTCCTCCCCGGGGGGTGCTTTCCTTGCTCCGGCGCATCTCCGAAGTGGCGGCCGGCGGGGAGCAGAGGCTACATTCCTGCATGGAAGTCCGTGGCAGTTTCCGTGCTCAGCATGAAAATCAGCCCCCGGCCAGATATCTCAATGACGGAGGTTAGAAGAATCATAAGGGTGGCGGGGGCGGTTCCCTTCCCCCCATTTATCCCTCCAGACCCTTGGGTCAGCCAACCCCCCCACCAGTAAATCCATGGGTGGATTTGGCTCTGATGTAGCCTTCTCCTTTCTGAAAGGCGAGTCTCCCGCCTGCTCCCTTTCCCTGCGCTGGGGCGGCAAGGGCGCTTTAGCCACCAGGAGCCGAGAGGGGCATCCCTTTCCCATAAGTTGGTTTTCGTTCCCTGTCCCTGGTGACTCAACAGTGGAGGCACCCGGCTGAAACTTGGGAGAGGGCGCAAAGCCCTTAGCTCCAGTTGCTTGCGAGTTGCATCATTACGGAGGCTTCTAGACTAGAAGGCAGGAGTTTCTCCCCCTAACACGGGCTGGTCCGTTAACCCTTTCGGCCACTGAGCCAGGCAAGGACTAACTCGTTCTGACCTCCTGCTTGGCTCTCACATCTGCCTGGTGGTAACAGCCCAACCGGGAGACCCGAGCTGTCAGCAGATAGCCTCCCTGCTAGGCTGTATCAGCTCTACAAGAGCAAGAGTCACCGAATCAGACTATCGCAGTGCAAAGCTTCCGAATAGAAAACTCATGGCCTTTTATTTCCCTGTGGCTAGTATAAAGGAGGATAACCCAAGTCCTTATTCAGACACTACAACTATGAAGATGCCCCACTTAACATAAGCAAGGACTCTGTGTGACTGATGGCCGTTGAGGCTCTTCTAGACCTTCTCTCATTTTAAACAGTTTACATGAAGTAGCAGAGTCAACAGGATTGAATCTATCCGAAGTGGCAGTTAATAGCATTATAAAGGAGGGGTCTGCTTACCAACAGGTATCAGATTCTCCATACCCTTGATATGCCCCCTTCCCCCCGTTCTCTGTGCTTTCCCTTCCTCTAAATATAAGAATTTAAACTTTAATAAAATCTGACACCTTTAAGCAGCCAACTTGATGAGTACATCAATGGCTAGCCATTTGTCTTCATGGGCATCATTGCCAGCTGTTTCCTTGGACTGCTGAATGTAAGAAACCAAATAACATTAGCTGTCTATTGTTTTCAAATCTACAACATTAGCGTTTAATAGAAAGCCTGCTAACAGCTGCTCATTTCAATTTCAATTAAAGCATATAGCTGATAAATAACAAAGCAATAGATAAAAATCCTCTTAATTTAACTCATCCTCTTTTGTAAATTCATGAGGAGTTTCTTGCAATAAGGGTGAAGAGAAATATGTGATTCTTTCCTATGACAACAAATCTGAAGAGATTCCTCTACCATCCATTGTTAGCAACAAGATGGGTGTTTTGGGTTTGTTTGTTTTTTAAACAATTGGCTTCTCAGGAAATGTAGTTTTACTGTAAGTAGTGAGCAATCAAATAAATAAAAGCAAGCAAAATAGTCCCAATGTACTTTTCAGCTGTCTTAATGACAGAAATTATCAAAATGGCTAAATGCATGGATGGTATCTTGCACACATGTTGAAACATTACTCATCAAATCCAGAAATACAAAATCCGATAACATCAATATCCACAAGCTCTCTACAATGTCACCCCTTGGCCTAATTGTGTGACCGTTTCAACCTTAAAGCCAAATCCATATAAGTATCAATTCTCTTTAGATAATATTCTAGAATAGGATTTTTCCATCCATTCAACCTCACAGTTGTGCCTCACTGAATGCAGAATTACTCATAATCTTCCCCTCTGAATATAGCTGTTTGCTTTTTAATATTGCTATTTATTGAAGCACTTTTCAATCTTTCTGCAATACTTACATTTATAACATTTATAGGCTTTAATGGATTTCATTTTCTGTTTGTAAGTTCAGGGCCCCATGCAGCTATGCTATCTAGAAGCTGCCTTTTGTGGACATAGGTACATTATGACAGCTGAGTGAATAATTTATTATTAATTGAAATGTGGTGTTAGTCACAAAAAAAGCTATTTGGGAGGTTTCTTATGTTAAAAAGCCGTTAAATAAAATAATATTGTTTTTAGCTGCTTAACAAATGTTGATGCTGTTTATATAAAGTCTCCCTATGATTTATTGGTAGTCATTTTCCATTGACATTAAACATCTTTTAAAAAAAATCTTTATAGAACTATATGGGAGGGAATCCTTAGCAGATGATGTCTCTTGACGCTTTTCCAGATCACTTCAGTACTGCCAACCCATACTCACTATCTCTTCCAAAAAGCCTATAAGAGGGTGTCCACAGTCATAGACCAGGTATCAATTTGCTTAGTCTTTGTTTCCATAAAATTTTCCAATGGTATTACATCACTACAAAATTAATAAAAGGCTTAATGATTGGACGTTTTATTTGTCTCACTGTTGGCATTCTTTGCAATCTTGTTAGACAATGTATTGGTTACGTTTCTGTTGCTTACAGATCTATCTATCCACATGTAGATGAGCACACACAAATGCACATGCACACAATGATACAGCTGTAGGTATATTACTTTTAGAGAAACTATATTGCTTTCTAGAGAATTCTGTCTCTTCTATCACCATGGAATTGTCTATTCCCTCATAAAGATGTTGATTCCTGAAGATCCTCATACCCTGTGTCTTTTTTCTGGGAATTTTTAGTTAGCTGTTAGAATGAGGGGCTTAGGGCGCATCCATATGACCCTGGATATATACAAATAAGTAGAAGATCTTGTGCTATAACCCAGCCAGCAGTAATACCACTTTACTTCCCATCATGAATATGGGGGGGGGGGGAATTTTATATATAAGAACAAGAATGGATCTTTGACAAGAGACAGAGTCAACCTAAAGTGCTCTTGGTGCTGCAAATCTTTAACAGTTATGACAAAATAAGAGTATCTATACAAATACTTCCTAAGAAAGCAACTGCTAATGCTACCTAGTATAAATGTTAATGTCTACTTACAGCGTTTTGTATAACCAATCAGATATTATGATATATACAAGCCACAGGTATATTGTGTTGTATTTTCCATTTTAAAGCATCCTCATTATAAAGGCTGACCTTTTGGACAAACTTTTAATAGCAGTTGTATGCACCTTGATTATATCTGCATTACAGAAAATCATAAAAGACTTTGTGAGATTTGAATTTGCAAATAACACATTAATTTTACCAGTGGGAGGGGAACTCTTAAGACTTTTGGGTTGCAGTGTTTTTAAGCATCATTGCTATCATAAATCTGCATAAGTAGAATTCAATTAGATGATGTAAATTCAACATGTTTTTAGCCTTGTTGCCATAGAATAAGTGGTACACTTCATAGCTTTCTAAACATAAGTATTAGAGGAAGTTTATCCTTTAGAAATTGAACAGAAGAGTCAATACAGTATACTTTTTCAGCTATTTCCCCCCGTTCTTGAACACTTAGGTTTCTTAGTTTGATTAATCAAGTTAACAGCACCCACACAGTGGCCTTTCAACTACAGATGCAATTTTAACTTCCAAGTATTTCTCACTGGAATACAGTGAAAAGAAGGGCTGACATAGAAACATAGTCCGTAGACATGATCTGAAGAAGTGGGTCAGTCCCATGAAAGCTCATCACCTAATAAATTATTTTGTTAGTCTTTAAAGTGCTACTGAACTGCTTTTTTTGTTTTGATAGTATATAGACTAGCATGGCATCTCTCTGTTACTGTCCTTAGACATAGTTTACCAGCAGTGGATTTTATATATATATATATAATATGGCAGCTGACTCCAATTAGAGTACCAATTCCTGCTTGCCTTACTCATGTGAGTAGTCCATTGCTCTCAATTACCATTTTATGGCAATGGTACTACTTGCAGAACTGGCCCTAACAAGGTGCTAAGCACCGCTTATTCCCACTGTAGTCTATGGGAGCTGGGATGCTTAAAGTCATAGTTGATTGGGCTCTGAATTACTTATATGAACAGGATTTGGCTCAGGACATGCAAAACCTATATTGCTTTTCCTGTACTGCATTTATGCATTTCTCAGGCCAACTTCCTCCACTATTCCCAAAATGTTAAAGGGAATATGCTTTGTGTTTTGTTCAGGATACTACTCTCAATGGAAGCAGTTGGGTATTGTGTTAAAAACAGTATCTCTTATCAATTTTTACTTGATCAGCTTACTTGTAGTTTTCAGACTTAGTGGTGAGTAATTAAATTCAAGCAGGTTAATTTTAAGGACTACTATATAGCTTACTTTATGGAACTTGGCCGACAGTTTGAATCTATTTTTAATCACTTTCACTTTGCTAGTGCTAATGTTTAATCATACAAACACGTATGTACAAACTAACTGCCAACATGTAAAGCAAACTGTCTACTTTTAGAAGTATGCAGTTCATAAGTTTTGCCAGCAAATACACACTTCTGACAATGAACCTAATTATTATGGATTGAAAATATCTGGTCATTATTTTCTTTCAATTAACCACATGACCAATGCATCTTAATTTCTACCCTGGCTGAATTTGAAATTTGTAGTATAAAGCCTGTGATCCTGTGGTCTTTAATCTCTGGAAGCAGGCATCAAATGTAACTCAGAGGAAGAAATATAGTTCAGCTTTGCAGATGTAAAATGCCAAAAATAAATATAGGGCCTGATTCTACTCCTTCAGTGAGAGAACTTCCACTGCCTTCAGTGGTGCATGATCAAGATCTTAAATTCTATTTTCATATATTGCTGTTAGAGAATATTAACCAAACTTTAGCACAGCAACCATAATTACTATGTGCTGTCTGCAAAGACCAACAATATTACTTTTCCCTTTTTTGTATGGATTTTCATTCTCTGACATTTCAAGAGAAAATTCATATATAAGTGGTCTTTAAACAAGTGTCATTGTGGTCATATTTCAGGTTGATATAAAAGGTTATTTATGTGACTTTGTTTAATTGTGCATGATAGGTGACATTCTCTAAAGAAAATCAAGGAAAGAACAATAATGGTTTCTGTAGTATGTCAATGGATTACTAAAAAAAAAATGAGAAACCATATTTATGTCCTCCATTAATAGTAAAACAATTTTCAATAAGAACAGGATAAGCGCATCTCAGTTGCTCAAAGTCGGATGATAAATGATGCCCTAGACAGAGGATAGTTAACACCTAATTCTCAGTCACAGCCAGTCTGTTTGCTTTTTAAGAGCTCTCTACATGCGATGCACAACATGCATACTCCCCTTCCACCTTTAAAAATGTTATAGATCTTTCCAATTAGTTAATACACCTGTATAAAACTAGAATTGGTCTGAGAGATGACATTGGCAGCAGGTAAAACTATTAAATCTACACATAGTTTAGTATTCTCTTTTGGTGGGAGGAAAAGTGCTTTAATCACAGAACAGTAGAAAATTTTCAAAATGAGTTCATATTAATTCCCTTGCTATACAAATAAAATGAAGTAGATGTGACCATATTGCATTTTAGTCTTATAATCTATGAGAATGCTTTGGTGGTTCACATGGAATTTGACATTTCTCCTTCTCTCTGTTTTGAGCTGGCATCAGCTTCTCAGCACAGCAAGGTGGAGGTGAACTGACACACATCAGTGGGAAATCTGACCCTCAACCTCTGGCACACAAACTTTTATTATATTTTTAACTAGGCTTGACATGCTGAAATGCACAAGCATGGCACATAGTGTGTAGTATCAGTTTATTTTAATGCAGTGTTTCCGTAGTATTTACATGAAGTCACTAGAATGATATAAATAGTCATTACTTTGGAAATGAAATGTGATCAAGCAAGTTGTATTACTAAACATGTAAATTCAGGGGATGCCTTTGAATAATACTTAGCACAGGGGGGCCCTGTGCCATGTGTGGGGGTCCTAGACACTCTTGAAAAGCAAATGATATATTGGGAAAACATGAATGGTTTTGAAGTGCTAAGAACAATACAAAATCAACTGGTTTTGATGATGCATTTAGGGGATAGCTCTGCGAGGTGGTGAACACTTCTACTTTATAGTGGTAGTCCTGATTCAGAGGCGTAGCTGCGTTAGTCTGTTTTAGCAAAAACAATACTCGTGCTTAAAGTTCACATTTGCTAAATTGGAGCCTGTGGCTAAACTATCAAAGGATTAAACTGTGTTGGACAGGATCATCCTACCAGTTAGAAGCAGGGAAAAACTCCTAGATCCCACACTGATTCTACCCTCTCCCCTTCACAGAAGGCAGACTGTAGGCACCTTCAGAGGGGGTTTTCAGTACATAGCCATTTCAATGAATTATGCAAATAGAAAGAATTATAGTTTTATGTAGATATTGTCGGTCTTCACATTATGCAATTAAGTGAATAACAATGGACAATTTGCTATGGTATTTCATTGGCTTGGAATGGGTAAATTTGATTTAGTGAGTTATAAAGTTTAAGGCAGAAGGGACCACTAGATCATTTAGTATGCCCTTCTGTATGTCACAGGACATCTACACTATCCAGCAGCTGCATACTAAACCCAACAACAGAACATAGACTGAAGTGCCATGGCTCACAAGAGATTAGTCTGGTATTCCCCACAGAGAGGGTATAGAAGGGACTGAGGGGCACCAGTTCCTGAGATCCCCCATAATGGCAGGAAAATGGTGAAGTGAATCAATCTCCTGTCATTCTGACTCATGAACCAGCTGTGGAATGATCTGATTTCAGGAGAAGCCTTGTCTCCCTACCAGAGCATTGACTGTATGTTTTCTCACAGAGGAAGAAGAGGAAGGGAAAATGAGGCAGAGTAATGGTATAGATTGCAAATCTCCCACACCTTAACTTTATTTTTGAAAGAACAAGGTGATGTTGTTTTAGGCAGTTGTAATCTTGTGGGCTGTTGAATAACCACCACCTTGAACATGGTTAGGGAGGGGAGTGGAGAGAGAGGGACCTCTTCAGAGGCTATACTGAAGAAACGATTGTGTATACATGTGTGCATGGACATAGCTCTTTCGGGGCAGGCTTGTGTAAATTCTAACAATACAATATTGCAGCTTAAAATACTCCTTTGCAGAACTGGGAGAATTGTTCACCCCTTCTAACTATAAAAAGCAGCAATGCATGACTAAGCTTGAAAATTAAGGCAGCATGTCTTTACACTCTCTCTCTCTCTCTCACAGAGAGTGTTAGAGTGTGTGCGTGGGACGTAGCAGTTAAGAACAAATCTTTACCAGGGTGTTTCTTGGCCCTTTTCTCAAAATAAGTCATTCTTTTTCAGTCTGCCTTTGGCTTCGTTTTTGATGAAACCATGACTGCAGTAAATTGCCATCAGCAATATATACCAGTAAACTAGTACAAATGATTTGCATATATATTTGATAATACTCTGTCCTTATGACATTGCTTGGTTAGTGGAACTGACTATGGGAAGGTAATACCATTGGAAGAGGGACCCTGTTATGTATCATTCTTTGTGTATTACTTATGCAGTGTCAAAAAGCACACTGAGTCAAACTTAAGATGTTAGCCCTACAAGCTTGCAAACAAATTTCAGGCACAATGCAATTGTTGTGAACAGGAAAAATTTTGGGTGGGGAAGGGGAAGGATGAAGATGTTTTAGGGTCAGTGGCATAGCCAATTGTGAAATCTTGATGGTTCTGTTTAAACAATTTATTTAGGTTTTTCAGTGGCAAGTTACACAGGCTACATCTACACAGCATGCTGCTGCCGGCAGAGTCGTGCAAATAAGGGCACTTGACAATGCAAAGACGGCGCTCATTTGCAAATCATGAACCTCTTTTGCATACTTTCACATTATTGCTGTCCTGGCTAAGGCTTTAGTGCACAAAACAAGCTGTGTAGATAGGGGTCTGTTGACCAGACCCCCGCTTCTTGAGATCCCCTCGCCTTTATCCCCGACAAAATGAGGGATAAAGTGCTGTTGACAATGAGGGTCTTGGTTGACAGACCCCCACCTACACAGCTTGTATTGTGGTAACAGAAGCCTCTGCCAGGACAGTGATCACATGAGAGTATGCAAGTGAGTCGCACTATTTGTAAATGAGTGCCTCATCTGCACTGTCAAGTGCCCTCATTTGCATGACCCTGCCAGCAGCAGCATTCTGTGTAGATGTAGCCCTACTGAATATTGGAGGGTTGCTAATACTAGCAAAGATTATGCACACAGGTAAGGAGTGGGGTATCAGACCCATGTGTTTTTACTGTTGACAAACTTCATGGTTTACTAAACTGAAAGGATAGGATCAGCAGAGGGAAGATAATTGTGCCTCGCACAGTGGGAAGGGTCTGCATCACGCTGCTGTCATCCTGTTAGAAGCCTTAAAAAAAAGTCAACTAAGGAGCACCAGTGGAAGCATTGCCCATGTACGGTGACAAATGTAAAACTAGAAAGGATTGAGCTTGAAGGACACATAGAACAGTGTAACTCCAAAGAAAACAGAAATGATATTCTAGCTACTGTATAAAGTAAGCAGGAAGGGGAGAAAGGGCTAAAAGAAAAAAATATTAACAATAGTGAGGAAGAAAAAGCTTCCACGTGTTGACAAAGGAGGCACAATGTAAAGTACAAAAGTGTCTACATTGGCTATTAAATTATTTTTTGCAGATTTTTTTCATATTTTTACTCATTTAGACTGCATGCTTCTTTTCTGACAACACAAAGTACTAGGCAGAGTGTCATTGTTGATGAGTATATTCCAAATAAAGGGAGCCAATGGGAGGATATTAACTATTGTAAAGGGTTTTGATTCTCTGTCTTTTTGTATTTTCCTAACCTGAGTGAAAGTTGTCATCTAAAGCCCTACCTATCCTCTTTCTTTCTAGCAGGGACTTGAGGTTTTTCAATGAAATTTGCTGTACAGGGCAAGAACTCCAATGTGAGTCTGATGGAATTTTGTGATTTCGGGAGCGCCTACAGTACAAAGATCACCACAGTCAAAGTAACCTGTTCTAACCAAAGATTTAATAACTTGGTGAACATACTTCTCACCTCTTTTGGGCTGCCTGTATTCAGGATTTGACTGCATTGAATCAGTGTGCCAAGACAGCGTGTATAAATGAGCTATAATAGTCTGATCTCCTGTGGCTTGTAGTACTTTGGTCTAGTTTCAGTTGTGTTCAGCTGCTAGTGGTGTTGGTGCCCTGTGATATATAGAAAGCCAAACTAAATGATCTGAAGGTCTCTTCTGGGTTTAAACTCTGACTAGATAAGACCCAAAGCATCTTTACTAGACCTCTGATGCTGTTAGGTTCCATCTCTCTCACCATGATATTGCTATTTTATATCATAGCCAGTCTTCCCAGCGACTGATGAAAGGATAACTTCCTGTGTGTTCTGACAGACTATTTGAGTGGAAGCTGAAGCATTTGCAAAAGCCTTCTTTAGCCAAATATATCTCACAAACTTTTAATTATCTGGCTCCTACAGTGTAATTTATTTAAATAAATCAATACTTCAAGATTTGTAATGCAACTGAAACAATCGTCTAAGAATTGACAAAGTCCCCCTCAATGAAATAGTGAGGTCAGAGGACTTATCTATAGCTTGTAATCACAATGATCAACAAGGCAGCAATGAATGCAGAATGAAATTAAAAGTGGATTGTCCTGAAGATGCAGCAATTGGTAAGAGGATCCTCAACATTTCCTGATGTGAAGAAACTCTAGAGAGGCTGTAAAATCTCCTTGACTGGAGATCATGGTGTAAATCAATGCACTAGCAATCTAATAAAGTGGATTACTTGGCCAGAAAGACATTCTGTGGTTTGAAAAATCTAAAAATAAATTGATTTTTCAAGCTCTTATGACCTTACTCCATTTTCTTTCTTAGTAAGCATTTGCATTAATAATTTTACTAACTTTACTCATCTTTATAACAATCCTATTACATTCCATGACCTCTCTAGTACATTTTTAAAAGATACAGTATAATTGCAAAATAGTTGTAATGAAATTAATACTGGTTGTTACCAATATGTTAACTGCCAAATTACCATAAAAGATGAGAATTGAAGTAATTATTCAGTGAATTTCATATAATTGCTTATTGCCATACTTATTCTATTGCTCCCACAAAGTCCATTCTATGACTGGTATCAATAGACTAGGATTTGGCCCTTAAACAGGTTGTATGTACATGATATCAACTGGTGCAAAATCTGGAATTGAGAGTATAATTAGCATTTATAATGCTTCAACATAATTCCAACAAGTGGTGCTTGCTGGGAGTGCGACCTAGCCTATCAACTTTATTGGCTGTAAGCTCTTTGCTATGTGTTTTGTATACCACTACCACAATATGACATTGGTCCGTGCCATTATTCCCTCTAATTTTTTTTCCATCCATTGGCAGAATAAATTGTGTTATGTGCTTCAAAGCATATGCAGATTTGTATCACCATGTAAGTCCTGTAACTTTTTGTAAGCTTTGTTTTGCAGCAGCTGCCAGGTTTCTATTAAGTACTATAAGTTAGTAAGAACTATAAGCTGCCAGGTTTCTATTAAGTGCTATAAGTTAGTAAGAAATTGCTTATAGATACTATAAGCCTGTAAGAAATCCTGGCTGTTACTTTGCAAAATAAATTGCTTTCTCGAGCATGAGACTTTGTGTGAGTGAGGAAAATGTGATTGGGGTATAAGTACAATTGAATCAGTCCCTAAAGCCAGCCTGTCTGGATAACCAGCTGCCAGCAGCACCTAGATGGACAGAGAAAAATAGGAGCTGAGCCCTGCAAAAGACCCACCAAGAAAAGAGGCCACATCAAGAGAAGATCGAAGTCCCATCTGCTGTTAGATGATGACTCATGGTCATACAGTGTCATGGGGCAGCTGGACAGGGCAAGATGTATGGAGTGGAACATACAAAAAGAGGGATGTGAAGTTAAGAGAGTGCTTTTTGCCATCACCATGCTGCAGGAGTTAGTCTCAGCTGGCTGGGAAGGCAAGAGGAGACCAGGGCTCTCGGCCTCTCCCCCTCTCTCCAGTATAGATGGCACTGACTGAGGGGAGTCATGCAATCAGCTTGTCACGCCTGGCTTCATGACTGCAGCCAAACACACTGGACCTGCTATATCTTGGCTTCCTCACTTTCCCTATGCAGTTCTTCACCTGCATGAATTTGCTTCTGTAAGTGTATGAGTGCAGCAAGATATGAGTGTGTGTGGATGTGTACTTGAAAGATACTTCTCCTTTTCCTTTAATCCAAAAGTGGGCATTTAATAAAATACATACAAGTGTAATCTGGAGTGGCCATTAGTGTAAATTAAGTCAATTGGTCCGTGCCAGAACTCCTACGTTCTACCAGATTCCAAACATAACTGTGCTTTGTTAGTATCTATCTAAAAGCGTATCAGGTCATGTAGCAAGTAGATCCTATTGCAGGAAACAAATAATTCATGATTACCTGATTAGATTCTCTTTAACTTTTGTTTGGAGGAACCAACCAGTTTACAGATAGCTTCAGTCTGATTATCTGAAACTGTTATCCAGCACACTCTTAATTTAGAAAGGGTCATATCTCCCTAGCTTTCTTATATTGAAAAAATCCCTTTATTGGCCAAAATCTAGACTATTACATTGTTTGAAAATCACTGACCCCCTCAGGTTCATTCTGAGAATGAAGGCTGTATTTGTACATATTCTCAGCCAAAAAGGTTTATTGAATTAGAATTAGGGTGGTAAGTAAATACCTGTCAGACATGACACCTAAAAAAGACCGCTGTGGTTTCTGAGAAAATGACAAATGTTAAGGGTTATATTTTCACAAACAGACCAAATCTTCAGAAATAATGGAAATAGCAGCTTAAGGGACACATTTTACTCCTGCTGTCGCTATTATTTTGTGTTGTCCTGATGGCACAAGGCAGGTGGAGAGCCTACAGATCTGACCTTATGGCGGGGATCCTCAGATGGCAAAGAGACACTACCTAAGTACCATACCTCTTCCTCAGTCCTTGGTACATGCTGAGAATCAAGGGGAAAGGGAACATGGCTGATGGTCCCTATTGCACAGTGATCCCTGATTGGTAAATAGTGTTTTTGTGCTGTGTGCAGCCAGGAATATATTAGAACAACTAAGAGACTGGAACAGTCTCTGGTTGGCTCCAGAACTGGAGAAACAAAACTGTTCCCCCTTCCTAACTAGAAAAGATCACCCTGCCTCTTAAATAGAAATGGGAAAAGTATCCCAAGAGTTACTTGAATAAAAGTGTAGCTGCTTTACTTCTGGCTACTTGAGCAGAATCGAGATGTGTTATGCATGCATATGTGTGTACTTTTCCCATGAGTAGTTTTTCAGAGGGGCACTGGTGACTTGAGTACATTCCCTCCGAGAGCAGCTGTACTTTTACTCAAGTAACTTTTGAGTAAAGCGGGACTGTCTCCCCCTAACATGGGTAACTTCCGTGGCCACTCACCTGCTGCAACTTTCTTTCCCACTGATCCTGGAGAATGTGGTGCCCAGGTATGATCACAGTGTTCAAGTTAACCGTGCTTTTTGCCAGGTTGCTTTACTGAGTTAGGTTTAATGATATGTGATTTGTATATGAATGCTGCTGCTACTGTTGCTGCTTTTTGTTTGCTTGACGTATTGTTGTAGCCTCTCCCATGGAGCTACACGGGGACTGGATCCAGTGAGAGGTAAAGAATCTTGACATGCTAGCAGTGACTACACGCCATTTAATCTGGCTGTACTGAAGGTATGTCTACATTTAACAGGCGATCAACACGTTCACGATCAATTTCCCAGAGTTCTATTTCATGTGTCTGATTAAAGACACGTGAAATTGATCTCTCTGGGGTCCACACTTGATCTCCCTGTACTCCTGCTTTTACAAGGAGTAAGGGAGGTTGATGGGAGAATGCTCTTGTTGAACTCCCTCAGTAAGGACAGACCTTACAGTCGACTCAGTTCAGTGAAGAACAGTTCAGTCCTAATGAGATTAATTAGTTGTTTTTTGTTTTTTTTTAAAAAAACCTTTCAAATGAAAAGTATTTTATTATTATTCAGTCCTGTGATTGGCAAAAAAAAAAGTGCCAATTAGAACAAAGATCTCAGGATAGGTTCATCTGAAAGATTTCTCTGGTGCAGGTGTAACTCACAGGTCAGTGTGTGTTATGTGACACCTTCTCTTTTAAATTCACAGCGGAAGTGAGTGTTCCCTCCCCAATTTAAAGTAAGTTGGCAAGACTTAAGTCTTCGAGCTCTGGAGGTACCTGATTTGATCCCTGGCATTGGTCTTTAATCTTTATGTTGGTTCATGGCATCCAGAGGTTTGCTTTGCTTTTGATTCAAATGAACAGAATAATATAAAAAAAAACCTACCCACATTAAACAAATTGTATACTATTTCAGTCTAAACTTCTCCCTCTCTTTATCCCCCCGCCCCAGCCCTAGCACATTCGTGGGTCTTCTCCCTTTTAATGTCTACAAAAAAGTGGTAGCAGTATCTTTAAATCCTCTAATTCCCCATAACTTCTTTGTCTTCAGAGAAGTGGGTTGCCCCCTGCTCTACTCAAACTCTTTGGAGAGAGCTGTCCTTCCTCTCTGTTCCTCAGCACTACCCGAAAGTACTAAGGGAAATGAAAAATAAGGCTACATATCTCCCCTCCACATTCGTAGAAAAACTATTTAGAGAATTAGGTTGCATTATCTTCCTGCCCTCTCTCCCTCACTCAGTTGTCAGCAAAGAGATCCATAACTGTTACTGAAATGGTCACTTTGCTTATTCTTGATGCATTATCAAAAGTACCACACTTCAAGGTTCAGAGGTACTTGGAGTGAGTTTTTGGTTAATAACAGCTCTCTTTGCCTTCCTGAAAAAAAAAAAAAAAAAGAGAGAGAGAGAGAGAGAGCTCATCGTTTAAAAATTTCTTGAAAGAGGTTTCCACTGCTATGTAGTCAGTTACTGAAATAAAAAAACAAAGCAAAAAGCACAAAGCATGCAAAACCTGTTGCCCAGGGGTTCCGTGAAGGCCAAAGCTATAACGAGACACTGCAAGTATGAGATACATTGATGGAGGATAGTCCATCAATGGCTATTATCCAAGACATTCAGGGATGGATCTCTGTGCTATGGGCTTCCCTAGGTTCTGATTGCCAGAAACTGAGAGTGGACAATAGTGAATGGATCCTTTATCATTGTCTGTCCATTTGCTCACTGTGAAGAGCTTGGTGCCATTTCTTTTTGGCTAGATGTACCATTGGTCTGCCATGGTATGGCAATTCTTATGTTAAATAAAACAAGCCCCAGATGTCTTCTGTTTGTTTTGCTAGTTTTTTAACATCATGTTCAAGTTTTCAAGTTTTGCTTAAAACATAAATACTAGAAACATGCACACAGATGAAAGCAATTATTCTCACATAATTGCATGACTAAAGAAGATTAGGCTTCCAGGAAGTGTCCAAATGTCATCAGACATCAGAGCTGGGCAGCATTATTTTGGCCAAAACTTTTTCTCAGAGAAAAATACAGATCCAAGTTGAGTGAAACATTATTTTTTAAACTCACATTAATTTCTCTGAATTGTTTTGGATGAAAACAAAAGTTATTTTTAAAGCTCCACATTTAAATTAAATGTTTTTAGTTTCAGGATGAATGAAATATTTTGTAGCCAAAATGCCTTTTTTATTTTAACATTCTGATTCATCTACATTTTTGAAAAAATAAGGACTTGGGGGCAGTAAGACACAAATTTTAAAATGTTCAAAACTTCTAGCTAACCAAAACAATTGTGGATTTTTACAGCTGTCAGCCATAAACAAAAAATCATGAGTTGGCACCCTTGCACCTATGTTTTCTATATTATTAAATTCTTCTCTGAGCCATTTGATGATTATATATCAGGAAGCCTTTTACAAAAACTACAGCCTTCCTATTGTGTCTGAAAGTGAGCTGTACCTTTAGTTATGTCCCAGACATCTTTTTGAAGTAACCTACTGTTGTATTTAAGGTTTGCAGAGGATTGTGGCTATATGGTAGCAGGCTTTGAGTTGTCAAATTAGCCGTTCCCTCTCAGTACAACTTTCCCATGCTTAAGGAAAACAACAGCTCAAGATTCCATTTCAAAGGTATTGTCTACAATACTCCCTCATGAACTTCTGTATATTACACTTTCCTCTCCACTCCTCCTCCTTCCTTTCTCAGCATATCATATGAAATTACCACATCACATTTTATTTGTCTGAATGGTAAGGTCTTATTATTTGTCAAATTTACGTTTTTATTGTTCATACGGTTATGCTATGCTATATAGTCACAGGTAGTCACAATAGAGCTGATTGAAAATCTAAAGAATTTTTCAGTGAAAAATTCTGATAAAACAAAAGTGAAATGTGTTGCATAACTAAGTTTATTTTAAAGGAAAAAAAAGGAAAACAGCAATGTAAAATCAGAGCATTCCAAATGAAGCTGAAACATTCAATATTTGACCCTTTTGGAAATGGAAAGTTTTGATTTCTGGTTCGAAATTACTTTTTATTTTGTTTTACTTTTAATTTTGATAATTGAAAATAAAAAGTGGACTGACATCTGTGTTTTAGTAACAAAATAGGTTGACCACATACATTATTTTTCTGTGCATGTATGCAGAGTTCATTTTGTGAGAAAACTTCAAAGTATTTTGGATTTTCTGCTGTTTTGGAAAGGGGAAAAAAGAAACAGCAGAATGTCCTGCCAATTAGGAATTTTGGCTTCTATATGCCTACACGTAAACAAGCGTAATAATTTCTTTCTGTCTTAATGTTAAAATGTTTACTAAAAGCTGAACTTGTTTTCTTGTGGCCATATGTGAATAAGAAAAAAAAAATCTTGTCCTTACTGTTACCAATCCTTGCTGGGTAGGGGAGGGGAGAAGAGGGGAGGGAGAAAAGGACTCAGTTCTGTGAGGGCCTGTGAGTGTACTGAGTACACGCTGCTGACTTCAAAGAGAGCAGCAGACACTTGGCATAGAAGAAGAGAAATGAGCTACCCAACACTATATTCTTGTTCAGCTTCAGAGGTAAATGTGGTTGGCTTTTACTGAAAGGTTTATACAGGGTCAGGTTCTAATATGCTGGCTCACACTGAGTAGTTGTGACTTGAAATTGAAAAAACTAGTAGTGAAAGAAGGTTCTACAAAACACTGACAAAGGAATCAGTCCCTTAGTATCCTTTAAAATAGGGATCAAAATTAATTTCCTAGACACTTATATTATGTACTACAAACATAAAACTGGACTTTGGCTTGTTTCTGACATGAAAAGAACTAAGATTTTACAAAATATATTCCCAGGCACTTCATAGCTAACTTTGTATATCTCTTATTTTTGCAGGAATCTTGGATGACTGGAAAACCCAGTGGATCATGTTTTAATAAGCTAAGCAATTTTTGTTTATGTTTACTGTGCTGCAAACATATGGACGAGCTATAAGTAAATGTAATTTACTGGATGATGAACTGGATGGCTGTCATCTGGAAGAAAGCACAATAATCGTTTTATTTCTGCGGTGATTTGCTAAGCTTATGGTACAATGCCAGAAAGACTAACGGAGATGTTTATGGATCTATGGACTCCATTAATATTATTATGGATTACTGTTCTTCCTTCCATTTATATGGCTCCATTGAATCAATCTCAAATATTACCAGGTGGATCCAATATGGGACTAAGTGGGCTCAATGGAGAACAGAAGGCTTTGAATCGTTCAAAGAGGGGCTGGGTTTGGAACCAAATGTTTGTATTAGAAGAGTTCTCTGGACCTGAACCAATTTTGGTTGGCCGGGTAAGTCATGATTTTTTTTCTTTCCCTCTGAAAAATATATAGTGCAGGTAGGACCCATTTGGCTTGGAATCTCCTCTCAAGATCAAGTTTAAAGCCCCTAGTCATTTCAGAAGTCCTCCCTGATGGCTGTACATTTATATTACAAAGATAATATTTACTCCTATTGTGTGCAAGTAACTTAAAAGATATGACCATCCAAAAGGAGAAAGTAGAAAGATCTGTTTAGCAGACTGGAGACTTCAGGGTCCAGAAAAGCTGTTCTAACTAGCTTTCTATCTTGAACATACAGCTTTTATTGTTGGTGATAATGGTGCAGAAACAGATGCACACTTTCTTTAATGTAAGTAGCCAGCATGCTTAGCCTTTCTCAAGACTTCTCTCAAACTTACTGTTTGTTACATGCTTATTTTAACACTCAGTATTCAAAAAAATTGATCATTTTTCATCAATTGGTCCTGCTGCACAAAGCTTTAAAATGGTCTGAAATTTCTCAGAGATGCACATTTGAGTAAGCCTGACCACAAGGGTGAAGAGTGTACCATATGCAACAGAAGACATGAAGCTAAGATATATTTGTAGAATTACCCTAATGCACCTGCCATACAAATAACATCATGGGCATTATATTTTGAAACAGGAAGAAGGAGAGCACAAGTAAAATATCACTTACTTGCCTTGGCATTTTCTCTACCTTGTCTATTGCCAGCTCTTTGTTTATTTTAATGGCTCTGTTCATTTCTCTCAATCAGTAATTCAGAATTGTGCTTGCCCTGGAAAAAGACTGTGCCATCTGCATTCATCATAAAACTTGACCAGCAAACAAATGTCTTCTTGTTGGATGTTTGATTTACAGTGGAGTATTCCTAAATACTGTAACATATAATTAACTTTCTGTTTCCTGTGAATAATCGGACACATTATTATCACATTACCTTAGCTCCTATAATGTATATAAAAATCTAGTAAAGACAAGGAAAGTATAGATTTGATAACTATTGCAGAACCAATATGCCAACAGCAGCTGTCACCCATTGCTTTCTTAAATAGATTTTGTGAAATGATCAGTTCGGTTCCAAATTTGGGGCCAGATGGTGTAAACAGGCACAGCTCCATTGATTTCAATTTAAATTAATGTTGATTTACATGAATGGGAGCTTTATCGTAATATGCTTTATGGCAGTCACTAAACTATCCCAACATCAATGGGGCTGCAGCAGCATTATGATGTACATTATTCCCAGTTGCATTGCAAACAATGAAGGAAACCTCTTTTTGTAGAGTATTTGAGATGACAAACAAGAAGATTTTGAATCAAGGCAGCCATTCTTTAGTTCATCCTTTCACTGCAGGGTTGTCTGAAGAATATGTGATTTTATGTACCATATGTGCAGCAATACCCAAGCACAGTTAAGGGTATTCAGAAGATGAGAGAGAGCAGTACATCTTAGTTTTATGGAGGTTTACTTTTTAGTCTAAATCATAGCCTTAATGTTGCTGTAATGCTCACTAGTTTCTGGATTTAATTTCCTGCATTGTTTAAATTAATCTGTGAAGAGAAAAGGAGATGAATGGCACTTCCAGCAGAAATAATAAAGGCATTATGCTGGTCTTCTGCTAGGAAACTGATCTCAGTGTTCTGTGCTGTTATTTAGCTGTAGTTTACCCCTAAATGTCTTCTAAGAGCTCACTAAGCAGTAGAAAGTGTTCGTAATGTTGCAAGACAATATTGACCTCCCAGGTCTGGCCGGCACTGGTCGGGTCCTGAAGGTGCTAGGCTAGAGAGGTTCAACCTGTATGGGGCATGAGAGACATGTAAGAAGTGGAAAGTGGAACATACTCAAAGGCTATGTCTATACCAGACATAAAAGTAGACCACAGATAGTAAATTTTAGCTATGCCAATTGTGTAGCTAAAATTGATGTAACTACACTCAGCTAACTTGTCTGTCTTAATAGGGGAAGATTGATGGGAGAGCTTCTTCTATCAAACATTCCTACTCCTCACCTCTCACAAGGAGTACAAGGGTAAACTTTGACCCTGAGAGCTCAATTTCATGCACAGGCGAAATCAGGCCCTGGAAGATTGACCCTTAGTGTGTCAATCTTCAGTGATAGTATAGATAATCCCTAAGGGTAGAATTTTGGGCATATTTCTGAATTTAAGCATAATATTTCTTAGAAATTCCTGTCTCTATCTATTGGTATCTCCAACTAATCATCTTTACTTTAGCTTTACTTCTGCTTTATGAAGACCTGCCACTGAGAGATGTGAATCCCCATAAGTTCCATTGCAGTCAATGAGAGTTGCAGGTGCTCAACTTTTTTCAAAGTCACATTCTGACTCCCTAGCCAACTTTAGAATTGCAACTGGTTTCTTTAGACCTGCTGAAAGTGTAGTTATTGCATCTCTGTCACCCACTTTGACTTAAACAGAACCATAACTAGGTATTTTTGTTCTTGGGGCAAAATCTTGTTTATGTGCCACCTGTCCTCCAAATTAAAAAAAATAAGTCTCTAATGATTATTATTATTATTATTTATGGTACCCCTGATTCCTGTGAGTTCACCAGCTTCCCTATAGCACCCCACAGCCCCATGCATCCTTGTTCCCATTTCTGAACTCCTGGCCCCGCACCCCAGTGCCCTCTGATTCCCCAAGCTGCCTGCTGCCTTTCTGTCCTGCACTATAGCAGATAGTACCACTGGTTGGCCCAGCCCTTTGGTCAGTACTCTCACCTCTTCACCAGCAAGCTGGAACTTTGGAGCTGGAGTGGGCAGAGCCCAGGGCTGGCTCCAGCATCCAGCCAGGCATGGCAGAGCACTGAGGAAAGGTTCTTCCCACCCACACTGTCTGCACACACCCTGGGGGAACCATCTGTGGCTCAGCCTGGGCTCCTAATGCACATGGGACTTGGAAGCAACATGGGACTGGCAAGCCCAGCCCTGGATGTGTGGAGCACGCCATTCCCCACCCGCTCCAGGAGCAGGGAGCAGAGCTCTGCAGTAAGGGAGAAGGGATTAATGCCTTAGCTCCCAAAAAGCTGCCTGCCCAGGCTGGAGTGGGGCCAGTACCGACAATCTGGAGCAAGAGGACCCTTGTAACTTATCAGAGTTGTGCCACTGGTTATGCTATATCTGGGGTGAGTGCCCTGCTTGCCCTGCCCTCACTACAGTGCCGGATTTAACTACCCAGCTCATATTCCAATTTAAAATTAGCCTTGTGGTCTTTAGAGCTTTCAGTGGATTCACTCGCCCTATTTTACTGACTATTCTGTAAGTCCCTTGCCTGCTTATTCTCTTCCTCCAGACTTTCTCCTGCCCATGGTTCTGCACAGTTGGAAATTGCTCCTTCACGTCTGTTGCTCTCTCTGTCAAGAATATTTTTACCTTATGATTGACCTTAAAGCTTTTTCAATGCTTCATACGAATGGTGTTTTATAAAGTACACTTAGGCTGCGTCTACACGTGCACGCTACTTCGAAGTAGCAGCAGTAACTTCGAAATAGCGCCCGTCACGTCTACACGTGTTGGGCGCTATTTCGAAGTTGAAATCGACGTTAGGCGGCGAGACGTCGAAGTCGCTATCCCCATGAGCGGATGGGAATAGCGCCCTACTTCGACGTTCAACATCGAAGTAGGGACGTGTAGACGATCCGCGTCCCGCAACATCGAAATAGCGGGGTCCTCCATGGCGGCCATCAGCTGGGGGGTTGAGAGATACTCTCTCTCCAGCCCGTGCGGGGCTCTGTGGTCACCGTGGGCAGCAGCCCTTAGCCCAGGGCTTCTGGCTGCTGCTGCTGCAGCTGGGGGTCCGTGCTGCATATACAGGGTCTGCAACTAGTTGTTGGCTCTGTGTATCTTGCACTGTTTAATGAAAGTGTGTCTGGGAGGGGCCCTTTAAGGGAGCGGCTTGCTGTTGAGTCCGCCCCGTGACCCTGTCTGCAGCTGTGCCTGGCTCCCTTATTTCGATGTGTGCTACTTTGCCGTGTAGACGTTCCCTCGTTGTGCCTATTTCGATGTTGGGCTGAGCAACGTCGAAGTTGAACATCGACGTTGCCAGCCCTGGAGGACGTGTAGACGTTATTCATCGAAATAGCCTATTTCGATGTCGCAACATCGAAATAAGCTATTTCGAAGTTGGGTGCACGTGTAGACGTAGCCTTAGTGAGTTATTGTAGAGTGTCTCAAGATAAGAAAGTAAGAAAATTAAAACTGTCAGACTGTTCCGTTTGTTCCTTTTGTACATGTGTTCTGCTGCACACATAGCCAATGCTGTTTACATGTGACATTTTATACATGTTACAAGTACTGTTTTTATTCACAATAGACCAGTGCTTGTAGAGAATGCTCAGAATATACACAGTGCTCTCATAAGGCTGAAAGTGCGGTGAACATAAGAGCCAAACTCCAAAAGTGATTCCAGTTAACCAAAAGACAAATTTCATGTATGGCAATTTCTGTTCCATTTCATCTAAGTTCTTATGTTGCTGTCATCACATTAGTATTTGAGTGCTTGCTCAGCTACTATATTAATATGCACCAAAGACCTGCCACATGTGCAGATCTGCTGTTTATGTCTTTGCCGGGATAGGAAAATGCAAGCACAAGCGTTTGTCACTTAGGTACAAGAAAAAGTTGGCACACAATTTCTAAGGCCAATATAGGGCTCTTTGAGAACTCACCTCTAAAAAATCAGCACTTCTCAAGGTAAGGCTCATACACTCCAATGAGTGCTCTGGACATTTATTATCTTGCAGGAAGTGTTCAGTCCCTCATAGCATCAGCACTTAAGCCAGTGTATAAATACTATATGATAGAATACGGAAACATTTTGGAAAAATACATACAGATTTTTTTTTTTTTTTTACACATACAGGTTGGAGGTAAAATCACTCACAGAGTGGATGAATTAGGGAACATGAATGTTAGATCCCTTAAAATAGGGCTTCTAAAATGCTAGCAGAACATTAACAGCTCAAATAGAGCTGCAAACTTATCTAGTACTATTGTGCATCATTCTTGGGGGATGTACAATGCACATAAAGAACTACTTACTTGGTATGGTCTCTGTCTAGCATATGAGAATTATCTGAGGGTGAAATTAACAGGAAAATTGAAAGCTCATTTTTAAAATGGAATAGAGAGTCAGACAGCAAGGTGGGTATGGTGATTGAGTCAGATGAGTAAAGGGCAGGGAGTGAGAGGTTCTTGGTTCTAACTTTGCCCCAGACTGTGCTGAAAGCAATGGAGATTTTGGCATTGCCTTTTGTACGAGCAAAATCTGGCCATATGCCTTTCTACTCCCATTTCCCAGTATTTAAGATGAGGATATAAACTATCAGGGTTGTTATCAGGATTAATTAGATAATGCCCATAAAGTACAACACAAATGCATATTGTTTACTGATCAATAGTGAATTATTACATTATTAACATGAGAAATGTCATTACAGTACTGTGCACATGTAAATACAATTTTAAAAAAGTTTATGTGGACACTAGTCATTCACTTTCAAGTTGACATAGGCTGTGTCTGCACTACGAGATAAATTCACTTTTATTTATATTGATTTTCTAATTCTGGAATTTCTAAGTTTGATTTTGACTATCCTAACTTCCCACATGCTCCCTCCAAAGTCAAGTCATTGCTGCCACACCCAAATTGGGATAACATTGACTTGCATTAAATTGCAGTAGTGCATTGTGGGAAGCTATCCCACACTACCTCATCATAGCATTCTGGGTATGCTCGGTCGTCTTGACGTCACCTTCTCACATTGTGGTTTCCTTATTCCCTTCCTGGTCCCTGAAAATCTGCCAATCCCTGGAAATAATGCAGAGAACCTCAAAGTTAGAAGAAAGAGGATAGAAAAGTGTAGGAAAAAAGAATTTTTGTTTTCCCCCACATTACGTCACCAACATCAGTGCTGTGTCTGTATTCTCAGCTGGCCATCCACTTGTCCCACTTCCCATCATTGCATGCATGTGATCCCCAAAAATAATGCAGGTGCCTGGATTGGTTTTTTTTTTAAATCAGAAGATAGAGGATACAAAAATGGATGAAAAAAGAAGCAAGTAAAGTGCTGAGGGCCCAGTTGACATGGTCCCTTCATGGGGAATCAGCCCCCCCCAGGTCATGAGACTTTCCCTCGATGGTAGCAAGCCCCATTATGGGCTTTTCCATGGTGACATGAGAGGTCCCTGTGTTTCTTAGCAGCTGGGGGTAACATTTTCCTGGTGGCAGCAATGCCCATTATGGGCAAAGAAGGTGGGGGAACTTAGTGGGGGGGCTGGTTGAGGTGATCCTTCCCAGCAGTAGCAGCAGCAAAACCCCAAATTTCTTAGCCTCTGTGGGAGACTTTTCCCCAGCAGTGGCAAGGCCCAGTATGGGCGAGGGGGGTGCAGTGGGTGGGGGGCCAGTTGAAGTGGTCCTTCTCCATGGCAGCAGCAAAGCCCCCTATATATTAACTGCCATGGGAGACTTCCCCACAGTGGCAGCAAAGACCCCAGTATCTTAACCACCAGGGGAGACTTCTCCATGGAAGCATCAAAGCCAAGAATATCTTTCCCACCCTTAGAGCCCTAAATGTGTGAGTGGCAACATGGTCAGCACCAAATGGCAGGCACAGCCTTTTACTGGGTTGGGGACTACCTACGTGATGTGGCTGAGCTTGAGAAAGACTCAGACTGTGTGGGGCCTGTTGAGGAGGGAAAAGGGTTCCCACACAAGTGTTAACTGCTGAGAAGTTTCTTGGTGTGTTATGCAACCACAACCCCCCTACAGCCTTTTCGATAAGTGGTAACGCTGGGGCCTCAGCTGGCACCAGGTAGTGCAGAAAAAAATAACAAGTGTATAGACAGAGCCACAAACTCCCTGCAGGGGATGTTTGAGTGGACAGATGCACTCATAGTGCTAATAGCAAAGAAAGATGAAAGATATTTCTCAGTTTCTCATACTAACATGAGCCCACAGCTAAAGGCTTGCTGCTCCCACTTGGAAATTCACAATCTTCCTGTTAATGAAGAGCAGCGGCCAGAGTTGAGCACTGAGAGAGGCATTATGATTTACATATGGGACACAGCTGGAGGCTAATAAATTTGCTTTTAAGACATGGTGCTTCCACTCTTGCCTTTAATTGAACTTCCAAATTTGGGCTTGATGCTATACCTGCCAGGTAAGTGCAATGTTGTAATCTTGAGATTAGCACACCCTAAATCGAGCAAATGGAATTTACAGGGAAGACAGTCACCTGGTAATATTGAGCTAACTGCCTTAAATTTGAATTTGTTTCGTAGTGTAGATGCAGCCATACACTGCACACTCTCACACAAGTTTAACTGCATTGTTTAAAACAGTAACATTCAACTTACAAATAACCTTTTTTCAGTCTTTGTTAATTCACATATTTTTTTTTACTTCTGATTCACCCATATAGGTTGACCTGCAATAGGGTAAATCAGTCTAGATTATGTTTCAGGGGTAATATTTGAAGCTTTGGAAGACTTTCATATGGTATATTACATGTAGCAACAGCCAGCCTTCCAATGATTGACAATCTCATTCAACTGTGGAGTGATATGTCTGATGACATTGCATGCTGTCCTCAAAGATTTGATTAGTTAGCTAGAACTTTTACTTGATAGACACTGCTGTATGTTCTTAGCCTCGTCTGCATGCATTTACGACTCCATGGCAGATGTGCTATGAAATCTATGGTGTATCAAATGTCACTGTTCTTTTATTCGTGACAACTGCAGAATTCACAATGAGGTAGGCAATAATGTTAGGGAACAGCATAATGTAATAAAATATGTGGGGCATGTTATCACAGCTCCTATTTGCCAGAATTATGGAGCCCAAGATAAACATATAGTAAATGTAATTTGTGATGTGTTAAACCACATAGGACCCAGTGTAGTAGACAGACATTTTCAGGAAAAACCTAGGTTGTTTAGTTTATGTGATACATTTATGATTTATGGGTACAGTTCAGGAGACAAAAAGAAAAAGAGAGAGAGAGAGAGAGTCAGCAGAAGCACATAGATGGGATTTGAAAGTGACAAAAGCCTTTTATTTTTTGTTTCTAGAGTCAATATTGAATAATTCAGTAATAAACCCCAGACTCAAAGGAGCTGTACTGACAAACAGTCAGACTGATGCTCTTTCAATAGGCTGCTCCTCCAGTCCCCGCAGATCTTCCCCATTTTTCTCAGGATCCCCCTATGATTTCTTCCACTTTACCTTCTTCTGTTTCCAAAGCCATATGCTACAATTGCTTTCTCCATGTATTTTCATACACATGTTTTCATGGACATGAACCAAAGTCCAATGAAATAAATGAGAGTCTTTCCACTGATGTCAATGGATTTTGGATCTGGCTTTTATAGGAATGAGAATCTTTCCTGCAGCTGTCAGAGGTGTTCAGTATGAAGGAATGTGATGTGTTCCCTGGTTGGCTCTTGGACTGGTAGTGCCTCAAAGGCAATGTACTGGCCTTAAAATGGAAATAGCTTCATAAAAGGAAGTGTGTAGATCTGAGGTATAGGTTCCGCATCCTGTGTGTTTGTGTGATCAGTGCATCATATAAAACAATTGCATATAAATTTTATTTATTTATTTCCTTTTTATTTAGTTCATTAGTTCAGTTCATTACTTTTGTGGCTGCCTGATAATGCTGTTCTCCTTAATGGTGCAAAAGGGATATGTGTGCATCAGGGGCTCAGAGGCATGCTTCTGGCCTTAATGGGGGAAATCAATGTTAAGAGGTACAAGTTTGCAATCCATAGGTGTATCCTTTGCGGTGTACAACATGGTCCTGTCAGTGCAACATTAACATTTATATAGCAAAAACCACTTTTTGCCTTATGAACATTTACATAGTAGTTGTAAGCTTGTGTTTGGCTTATCTTTATATTTTACTATATATCACCACAAAGGGGTTTTATGAAACATTCAGAATTTGAAAGGGTGCCATGCTGTCATAGCATTGGTTTTTTCATTTCCTGTGCAACCTTAACAGTGCCTTGATATAGGGCTTTTTATTTGGATATCTGTTAATAAACACTCAAAAAACAAAAAATATAATTTGTTTTCCTATTTATTTTTATGCAACAAACCTGAATTTTCCCCATCTGTTTTTCTTATTTCTTAATGGATCACAGTGTACAGTACACTTCTGTGTTTGGTTATTTTGTAGTTTATGTGTCCCAGTGTCAACACAGAAGTATGTCACACAGCTCCAAGAACAGCTTTTATTAAGTAAACATTGCCACAAAGCACCAAATGGAGCTCACAATATTTTGTATAAGCCTGATAAAGAAGTACACTTTAATGAATTTTCCAGTGTCAGTGTGTGCAGAGTGGTGTGTAGATATAATCCCAAAAAGATTCCTTTTACAATATAAAGTTAACAAGAGCAAACTGTTTCACTAAAGCACCTGAAAGTGTCTCTTCAAAGTGTAGATGGTTTAAAAATCTTATTATATTGATCTCATGTCCTATGTTAAAAGAACACATAGCTAGATGTAGAATCACAGACCTTGTTATTCCTATGTATTGCTGTAAGTACAGCTGAGCGGGGAGAGTCACATACTGCTTTTAGCCACTTTCATGCTCCCCCTCCCTCCAATCCTGGAGCCAGTTATGCCCCCCGTCCACTTTCGAGCACCTTCAGTTGCATTGGCTCAACATGTCCTTCAAGGGCTGTTCTGCCAAAAGGGGACTCTTCTGTGACCACCATGACACACACTCTTCGTGAGATCAATTCTACTTTATGCTGCTGGAGTGTCAGAAAGCAACAAAGAATGTAGGGTCTGGGACGTGATTCAGTATTGTCTAACACCTATTAGTATGTAAGGCACTTTGCAGACTAACTATGAAAGGTTCAATCCTACAGTGAGCCAAGCACCCTCTGAGACATGCTGTGTGCTATTTAATGAAGTTAAGGGAGCAGAGCAATTTTTCTGATGTGCTTGGCACCATACAGGATTGGGCTTTTTCTTTTAGACTTTGAAAGATAAGTTTTGTATAATAATACAGAAGAAAGGAGTGAGTGTGTTTATTGGGGGGAGGGCATGCATACTGTGGGTATGCTTACGTAGTGACTCAGTTGAGGAATTCTGGTATTTTGGCACCCTCCTTAATATTATATTAGTCAGCATTTGTTCCTTAGCATATTTTCCTGAAGTCTCATAAAAGACTCCTGCCCTCATCCCATGCCTGCCCCAGAAGATTGGTAGAGCTTAATTTTCCATATGGGGAAATTAGGTGCTTGCTCCAATAATCAATATACTAAGCCACATATTTTATTTTCTCTCAATGAATTTTAATGTTTTTCAAGTAGCCCCACAAAGTACTAGAGTGACAGTATGAAAAATTGAGCGGAGTCCTCTGTGAATGCAGAACAGATGTGACATAATGGTGTAAATTTCCCAACACTGCTCTGTAAATGGGTTTCTGATTCTACCTGGAGGGACCACCTCTGGTGCTGTCAAGACGGCTCAGTTCTTCTTGTCAACATGGGTACCAATTAGTGCCAATTGTGCAGATAGTTTTTGTGATACAGGCACCAGTCCACTATGAACTGGTTTGGCAACTCATTTATTTCCCATAGGCCACTGAAGAGCCATCAGATGGTATTGACTTGCCATAGCTGACAACACAGGTTGGAGTCAAACCATTAAGATGAAGGACTGAATATATCATTATCAACCTCTGAGAAGCACATCTCTCAATCTGTCAAGACCCAAATGTGGGCTGCAGCTTGTGACAAAGATGCAAAAATTATTCATGCAGGAAACATGAAATACAACAGGATTCATTCATTTAGTGCAGGCTGGTCTCTGTGTCACAACACTTGCATGTCTCCTTGTTTCTGAAGTAAATTGCTTTTGACAGAAAAAGAGAGGGAACATCAGAATCAGGGGGCTTAGAGGTAACTTTGGGACTCAGATCAATAACATCCCTTGGTATGAAAGACATTTGAGAGGCAAACTTAAGCCACCTAGTTTTCAATTTTTAGACTAAAATATGTCCATATATGACAATTGTCATGAAGAAAATCTACGTTTGTATGAAAAGAACAAGAAAGTGTTTGAACAATTTTTTTTTGTTTGTTTTCACGGAAGATACTTATTTAAAATTTCTTGCTCCGATCCAGCTGGTTGATACTTCGCGTGCTCCATGGCATTGTGTGACAGATCCAAAGACTACAAATCTGGGACTGCTGATTTTCAACTCTTCATTTAACGGACCATAAGAAACTTCATAGTTTAATCTTTGGATGTAAAGCTTAGCTCAAAAATGAAGCCATACATCAAAACATACTGAAATAAATATTTTAGGCAGTGTTTAAAGGGTCTAATCTGGTAGAAGTTGAAGTATGTTTTCAGGGAAAATCAGGTAAACTATTTTAGAAAACGATACATGCAGGCCCTGCCTTATCAAGTTATTTAAGCATGTTTCTTACTTTATCATTAGCTCTCATGAAGTACTATGTTGTACTGGGTCTGTTCATCGCAAGTGTATAGCTATACCTTTCCTCTCTCCTGGGCGAACAACTCACATGGCTTAAAAGATTCCCGTTCTGCTATTGTTAGCAAGACCCTTATTTCATAGCCACCACATCAGCTGCTAAGAAGAGCTAAGTGTGGCATCCACCACGGAGAATATCAATGAATTAACCAGAGGTGTTTTTAAGAAAAACACAAGATATCCTTCCCCTCATTCTGGTGCTGATAGTTGCTAACTTTGTAGTGCACCCAGACCCTTGTAAAAAGAGGCAGAAACCCTGAGATACTATTTCAAACTTGGTATGCTCTGCACTGCTGCTAGATTGCCTCCAGCAATCGTTTCTGAGACAGTCTTTTATTTCATATATTCCACCTAATTGAAGCAAAGAGCCCAGCTGTAAGTAAAGCTAACAAAAGGTACTTTATTTAAACAGACTTTTCTTAGCAGAAGGGAGTGCCCAAATCATTGTCTTTTTTTTTCAAACATCCAGCAGCCGTCTTGTCTATTTTTTTCCCCTTGCTAAAAGAGCAGCCTACACAAGGAAAAAAAAAAAAGCTTGTTTTAAATCTGAAGATACCACCAAGTAAAAGAACTTCTAGGGTATGGTGTATGCTGGGCATCAGAGAAGAAAGAAACAACCCCAACCTTCAGCTCTTTCATCAGATTGGATATAACTTTCTTCCTAAGGTCATCATGTCTCAAGCTTCAAAATAAAAACATGCTAACATACTATAATGGCTCAGCATGAAAAATCAGGATAGTAAACACAATGGAAGGAGAACACAATTTTAGATTAATTGGGAAAAATATGATACTAAAGTGTCATAATATAATTACATTTGGAGTTGGGTCATACATCAGCTATATAGCCCTGATCCAAATATTATCTGTTAGACTTGCTTCCCTTGATTTCAGAGGGCTTTGAATCAAGCTTTGTATTATTACATGAGGAAGCTAGCAGTGACTGATTGCTTAATACTTGCCATTCTAAAATATTTTCTCAACCTTTTCTTTGATAAGCTTTCTCATTTCAATTGATTGCAGCATCCCTTTTATAGCTGGAGTTACCCTTCAGGACAGAGGGGCACCTTATCTGTGTCCCATGAAATTCACATTGATCTTTTGTTGACTTATAAAGTGATAAAAATTGCCATTTTCTCCTCTCTCACTTTCATGCCTCAGGACAAATATGGCAGCTGGCCAGAAACAGTAACTATGCACAGATATTCTAAAGCCAGGTTCCTCATGCTGCCAAAGCTGTAGTGGAAACAGGTTGCAGTTTCACCAAAAGATGGCGTGAAGGAAGCCAGGCTGCTTTTGTTTACAGACTTGGTCCATGATCAAAATACCCCTCTAGGTTTCACCATCTATGTTATTAACCTCCCCACATCTGGTTGGGTGGGGAGAAAGATCTAGGCTGGACACTCCCTGCATCCCATGATACTTTCAAATCTAGAATGTGATTTCATTGGCCCAGCCTCCTGTCTTCTAAGAGCCAGCATAGGGCATGCTGCTCTCCCAGCTCTGAGGAGAGGTGGAAGAGACATGCCGGATTTCCCCAACTGCTCCCTGGAAGCAGTACATAGGCCCAGTCTTTGCTACAGTGTTGAAGTTCAAGGTTCAGATTTCATGATGCTGCATGAAGTGAGTGAATTTACTGTTGTGAATAATATTTTTGCTTTTAAAAAAATTTGAGGACATTACCTACAATATTTTACATTAGAAGAGCGATCTTTACGTTGTGTAGTTGGGTATTCAAGAGCTAGGAAACATCAGATCTACAACTGCCAAAGCATCCTTAATTTGGATCCCTTGTGTTTATGCATTTTGATAGTCTTTAATTACATGACAACATACCATTTTTTTTCCAGAGATCTTACCTCATTCCATGTAGAGTGTGAACTCACAAGGGGGCTGATGAGGTTACACAGACAATCCTAAGCCTGGTATTATATAACTTTTGAAAGCTAGACTTTTTAACCTAGCAAGCACTCTTTAACATAGGATTTAAATATTATTTGTATATTTGTCATTTGTATTCCATGCTGTCTTATTTTAAAAGCATCTGTCTACTAGGCAAATATGTTCTCTCATTATTATGCAATATATGGCATTGAAAGTAGATCTTTGGCATGTTTTGCAATTTCCACTGCTTCTGTATCATACAGACAAAAGGCCAGAGGCAAACTGTTTGTGTTTCCTCCCTCGTTCAAACCATCTGAAGCAAGACTTAACAAATGTGGGCTGTTGTATTGGCTTTAACTTATTTTTAGTATTAACAAATATTGATGAATTTATTGGAGGCGCTACATGCTTCCTAGAATATTAGAGGAACTGAGATGAATTGCTGATCTAAATAAAATACAAAGGGGCTTGATCTTTTTCTGCATTTTCATATGAGTAAACAGATGCTATACAAACCATGTAAAGCATATAACAATATGTCGCCAGGCAGGAAAGGATGCATAGGTGGGTGAAGGTCACCTTTGATCTAGGATGGACTTTCTCTGTCAATATTGTTAATGCCATATGTAGTTTTTTTATACACATTGTATGCATTCCTAGAATACTGTGAAATAAAATAAATCCAAAATCTTCTCAAACAGGAAACATCCATGCATGTCGATGTTATTAATATATCATTATTTCTATTGCCTAGTGGCACCATTAAAGATTAGATTCCTGTTTTGCTTCCATTGTTTTAACAAAACAAAAAAGCAGCAATAAAGCACTTCAAAGACTAAACAAAAAAGTGCTACGACTGCTTTTTTGTTTTGTGAAGATACAGACTAACACAGCTACCTCTCTGTGATTGTTCTAACAGATAATGGCTACGTCTACACGTGAAGCCTACATCGAAATAGCTTATTTCGATGTGGCAACATCGAAATAGGCTATTTCGATGAATAACGTCTACACGTCCTCCAGGGCTGGCAATGTCGATGTTCAACTTCGACGTTGCGCGGCACCACATCGAAATAGGCGCTGCGAGGGAACGTCTACACGCCAAAGTAGCGCACATCGAAATAAGGGTGCCAGGCACAGCTGCAGACAGGGTCACAGGGCGGACTCAACAGCAAGCCGCTCCCTTAAAGGGCCCCTCCCAGACACAGTTGCACTAAACAACACAAAATACACAGAGCTGACAACTGGTTGCAGACCCTGTGCCTGCAGCATGCATCCCCAGCTGCGGCAGCAGCAGCCAGAAGCCCTGGGCTAAGGGCTGCTGCCCACAGTGACCATAGAGCCCCGCAGGGGCTCAAGAGAGAGCATCTCTCAACCCCTCAGCTGATGGTCGCCATGGCGGACCCCGCTATTTCGAAGTTGCGGGACGCGCAACGACTACACGGTCCCTACTTCGACGTTGAACGTTGAAGTAGGGCGCTATTCCTATCCCCTCATGGGGTTAGCGACTTCGACGTCTCGCCGCCTAACGTCGAAGTTAACTTCGAAATAGCGCCCGGCGCGTGTAGCCGTGACGGGCGCTATTTCGAAGTTGGTGCCGCTACTTCGAAGTAGCGTGCACGTGTAGACATGGCTAATAAGAGACAATCCCTGCCACCAAAGAGCTTACTGTCAACTTGAGTCAGACAGACAACTGTGGGGAGGGGAAAAGGAGACAGAAAGAAGTGAAGTTACTTGCCTATGGCACACAGCTGATCTACCTGAGAACAGAACCCAAGGCTTCCAACTCTCAGGCTGCATCTACTCAACAAACTAAAATCAAGTTTATTAATGCTGGGTTTTATCCATTCGATTTTGAGTATCCTCACCTTCTCACAGGCTCCCCACAAAATCAACTTATTGCTGCCACACAGAAGTAGCTTACATCAGGTGCTGCAGCAGTGCATTGTGGGAACCTATCCCCCAGATCCCTGAGCCCTGTAGCATTCTGGCTATTTTCAGTGGTGCAGCACGGGGAAAAAATGCCCGGCACGTAGATGTGGGTGTCGAATAACATCTTCCTACATTTCATAACCCTCTTTCCCCTGCAGTGTTAAACAAATGTGCTTATTTCCAGATGGGGGTCTGGCTTGACTTCCCCATGCCACTAAAAGACCCCCAGATACAGTCAGCCCCTTGGCCTTTGGCTAAAGCCCACCCAAAAATTTCCTCTCAGAGAAAAGACACACTAGTGTCAAAGTATTTCCTTCTCTTACTCAAAAGTCGTGACTGACCAGGGAGACTTTCCCTGGCTGGTTACAGGACCCTCACCACAGGCAAACTGCCTGGCCCTTTGTGCACCATGTTCCAAACTGTGTTGTGCCCATGTGGGGAAGGCAGGAGGGGATGTGGGGGTCAGGAGAAAATGTAAGTGGCTGAAAAGAAGTTCCTCATCCAAGCACAGCCCTCGCCCACAGACTAGCTGCTACATGATGCATGCAAAGGAAAGTTCCAGAATGTGTGGTGCCTCTTGGGAGGGCAGGGAGGATATGTGGGAGGGTGGGACAACAGGCAAGTCGTTGAAAAGAAGTTTCTCATCCTATCAGAGAAGCACAACCCCCACCCACAGCCTAGTTGCCACATGGTGTGTGAGTGTAGGCGCGGGCAGCAGCTGGCTTCAGGTGGTGCAGAAAAGAAAAAGACAGCTCTCAGGGATATACGCAGAACCCACAGCCACAGTAGCAGCAAACAAAAATAAGATTTTTCAGCCTCTCATGACCTGACAGCCATGGGCTTCCAGGTGCTGAATTAAAATGGTCTTCCTGTAGCCTAATTCCTCTGTACCTGAGAGCAGCAGAACTGGAAGATTCCAGAACAGAGAACTGTGGGGCATTGTGGAGCGCATACAAGACATGTCTGGAGGCTAATGAATTCAATTTGAAGCATGGAACTGTCTCACTACCCTTCATTTGGAATTGAATTCAAACTGAACACTACACCCATCAGGTTACTACAATATTATGATATTAATATTATGTTGATCTTTTGTGCTCTGGAAATCAAGCTAATGGCATTTACAGTGAAAACAGGCAGTTGAAAAAATCAGGCTAATTGACTTCAAATTGATATTTCTTGTAGTATAGACATAGTTTTAGTGCAGTTCTCGGCTCATGAGATCATGCAGCTACCTTTGGTTTGCTGATGGGAATGCTGATTGCAGATGTTTCTAGATATAATACTATACAGAACTCTTAGAGAACTCAATGGACTTGTCTATACTTGCCCCTAACTTTGGAGGACACGTTAATCAGGGCAATGAGAGGTTACTAATGAAGTGGTGTGGTGAATATGCAGAACTTCATGAAGCTAATTCTCCCCACCATGGCAACTTCTAAGTGTCAAACTTTGAAGTGTCAGCAAGCATGTAGCCACAGACACTTAGAAATGCCTGCACTACTTCCAAGTGCCTTTACTCCCCAAAATTTTGAGGAGTAAAGGCACTTCGAAGTAGGATGGGCACTTGGAAGTGCCCACAGCTACATGCATGCTGGCAGTTCAAAGTCTGACATTTCGAAGTTGCCATGGGGGGGAAGGGGAGAATTAGCTTAATGAAGTGCTACGTATTCACCACAGCACTTCATTAGTAATCTTCCATCTCCCTGATTAACATGCCCACTTCAAAGTTGAGGGCAAGTGTAGACCCAGCCCAGGTGATTGATTTTTCTGGTGTGAAGGAGAACTAAGATATTAACCATTTTAAACACTCCTATTGTAAAAAGTGCATATTTTTGAAGTTCTGAAAGCTTGTAAAAGTGAAATGGAATTTCAAGGGAATCAACATTTACAGTGTAGCATATATCAGAAATTTGCTCTGACAAAAGAAATATCTTAGAAAATAAGCTTAAACATAAAGTGGTGCATTTCTAGGCTGCTCTGTTAAAGTGGGGATAATAATTCTAACGTGCCAATCTTTGGAGGAATACATACAATTTGCAGTGATAAGGAACTGGAAGTGATACCGTGTTTTTTCACTGGAGGCATCAGTTGCATAAGCATTGACTTAACTTTACTAATGAACTTTCTTTTTTCAACAATTGAATGTAAACATTTCAACAACATTTCTGAAAATGATTGCAATGACCTGCAGGCTTACCATTATACATGGTGGTAACCTGCTGTTCAATATCCAGCCAAACAAGGACTCCATATTCTTCAGTGGATAGGTACGCAAAATAATGAATTACAACGCCTTGTGATATTCCAATATTCCATAGATATGAAGAGCCTTAGGTACAATCAGTTTTCAGAACTTCAATAATCCATTAGAATCTAGATTGGTACATGCCAAAAGAAATGTAGAATTCTGTCCTTTTAGTACCCACAGTAATAACCAGGATATACTATTCTAGTAATTCATGTGATCAGAGGTCCCCATGAGCCACTGACTGGAAAAACATCTCAGGGTCATTTGTTTCAGAGTTTTCAGGGACACACCATTAATCCTATAGTATTTAATCCTTGATTTATTCTTCCCAGAGCAAGTCCACCTGCAAACTTCTGTCAAGCACTTCTAATATGTTATATCTTAGATCCTTATTTTCTATTTAGGGAAACTTTCTGCTCCATCATGTCTCCCCTCCAAAAGTCCTTGGAATATATTTTCAAACACAGCTTGTAGCTCATCGTATTGTCTAGGCCTCAAGTGGGGACAGTTCCATACATTTTGAAATCTCCATCTTTAAATATAGTAAATTGAAATCAATCCAAGGTCTGTTCAGCAAATTTGCTACAGAACCAGTTTGACTGATCCTTACTTACTTTTGCCACTCCAAGTTCCAAGCTGTAGGGTGTGATCTTCTTCAGCTCTTTCATGGCAGTTGGTATTGGGAATAATGTGGAGACATGAAAGAGGCATGAAGACTATAGGGAACATGATGACGACTGGCAGGTACATTTTGGAAGGGTTCACTGGAAGGATTCTTGGTAAGCAGGAATGGCCACAACAATTTGGAGGAGGTCTTGTGATATGAGTGAAATGGAGTTATTCCAAAAGAGAACTAAGCAAATGAACATAAGTAGCCAATACTTCATTAGCACTGCAACTTGTCCATGATGGATGGGGGCTTCATGGCTAGCATACCCTTTGTGATAGGTTTAAAAATATTCACAGGTTGAACATCTCTAGTCCAGCACTCTCTCATCCAGCTAAATCTGTGGTCTGACATGATTTTAATTAGCTGGAGAACCACTTTCTCTTCACCCCATAAAGTATGTTTACACCCACCAGTCCCAGCTCTTGGCTTTCTGTTCTGTTATTTAGCTCTATTTTACCCCAAAATGGATGTATCTACACTAGCACCCCCCTTTCAAAAGGGGGATGCTATTGAAACACTTCAGGATATGCTAATGAGATGCTGCAATGAATATCCAGTGCCTCATTAGCATAATGGCAGCTGTGGCACTTTGAAAGTGCCACTTTTTATCACGTGTGGCTTTTCTACATGGTGTCCTTTTCGAAACCTACTCCTCTTGGGGCAGGTCTTCATGGGTTTTGGGGATAGTTAATATGGGGTGGAGTAAGGAGGTCTGAAGACAAGGGTTAAGTGAGGTGTTTAAGTGTGGTAGGGCTGATGGCAGGGGTTGGGTGGTGGAGGAGTGAGAATAGTAGGACTGCATGATTTGGGGGCTCAGGGCAAGGGGTGGAAGGTGCTGCAATGAGGGAAGAGGATGGAGGGTCAGGGAAGAGGGCTTGTTGTTTGCAGAGGCTCAGGGCAGGTGGTGGGGGTGAAGAAGGCAGGGCAGGGGCTTGGCTATGTGGGGCTCAGGACAGGGGGTACTGGAGTGAGGGCAGGGTTAAGGGTCTTGGCAGAGGCTTTGGTGTGTCTGAGGGTGAGGTTATAGGACAGGGTGCACATTCCACAGCAGGAATTTGGTGTATGGGGCTTGGGGAAGAGGAGGAGGCTGGCAGAGTGAAAGCAGGAAGCTAAGGGCAGAGCATTTGGTGCATGGGGAGGGGTGGTGCTTGGGGCAGAGGGTTTGGTATGGGGGTGGATTCTGGCCAGGAAGTGAGGGAGTGTGTGCAGGGCCTAGAAGTGCTGAGGAGGCTTGTGACAGGTGGCAGAGGGTGCAGGACCAAGGGCAGGAGGGTTTGGTGCATGTGGAGGGGTCAGGGCAGGGGTGGGGTTGCAGATCTCGTAGCAGTGGTTTTGGTGTTGGGGAGGCTTAGGGCAGGGGTGGAGAGTAGTGCAGTGAGGACAGGAGGCTGAGGGCAGAGAGTTCAATGTGTGTTGGGGGGATGGTTGAGGCAGGTGTTAGGTGTGTGGGCAGGCTCTGGCCAGGAGTAGGGGTGGAGGAATGAGTGTAGTGGTTGGGGGGCTCAAGGCAGGAAAGGAAGTGCCGGACTGAAGGTGTGGGTGTTGGTGGTTCAGGACAGAGTGCTCAGTGGTAGTGTGTGTGGGAGGTCAGAGCAGGGAGTGAATTTAAAGTACAATAATTCTTCCTGAATAGCTCAATGGGTAGAAAAGCACTTAGTAAATCAAGGATCTGAAAGTTGACCTCTTTGTATTTTAAATGGAAGCAAGGATATGTTATATGAATAGTGCAAGGTGACATACAAAATCCCCAGTTCCATAACTGGAACCCATGATCACCAATGGCCTCCGTGACAGCTGTGCGGCTTCATACAGTTGTATTATGAGCACTGATCTGATTGCAACATCATTGACCTAGGCCCATAGAAGCCAAATGTCCTAGCTCTCAATCCCATGCTGTAACCTTGAGACAATTCTTCCTCCTGCACAGAGGAAATTAAGTAAATTGATTTTAGCAATGATCACCTTCAGTGTTTCAAGTTGAGTTTGAAGTAGAGTGGTTCTATTCATGTCCTGTTTATCCCAGAATATTAGCAAGACAGGGTAGGTGAGGTAATATATTCTATTAGACCAAACTCTGTTGGTGACAGAGAAACTTTTGAGCTTACAGTGCTCTATGTACCTCACCAACTTTATTTAAAGTAGAGACATTTTTGGCTTTTTCGCACGATACAATGCAATTTATACTATAGTCTTTTTTTGGTTAAAAATGCATAAAAATGAAAATAGTGTGGTTTTATTGTGCTCTCATGCATGTGATATAATTATTTAGGATTATAATAGCCGTGACACTTTCATAATTGGAATATGTTTTCATTGACTGAGTATTAAAAATGGGGTAAAAAGAGAGAATATGATTTCCAGAAGTTAAATTCTGCCATTTTTCAATGAATTGCACACCTTTGTTTAACTTGGATTCTTTCAGAAATGTAGCGTTGCTCACTGAAAATGCATTTCTCTTGCCCTGGTTATGTAAGAAGAGAAATGAAAGAATTCTTAGTAGGGCAGATGTATCCTATATATTTCTGAATCTTTCTTCTTCTTCCCTGACTCTTAATAGGAAAAAATCCTATTAAGTTTGTTTGGAGTGACATAAAACATCCAGGCTGTCAAATAAAAGGTGATGTATTTTCATTTATCTGAATTAATGATGGGCAATGCAAGTAGTAAAGTAGCATCCCTGTGTATAATGCATTACACCTAAATTGTGCAGAGCTTTGTCCTTGCAACTGTGTTGTCCTTTTGTTACAAAGAACAGTAGCAACAGTCAATAACCACTTAATAATGTTTTTCTCTCTCCTTTATTGTAGTTTTAGGTACATTAGGCTATCAGTAATTATCTTATTCATAATCCTCTGCCACAAGAAATATTTTCAGGATCTTGTGAAGCGTAATTGGAAAATATTTTCTTTGCATGTACATTATTCCTATTCCATTTTTAATATCCCTTTACCCAGGAATTCTTACCTATTAACAAATAAGAGACAAAATTTCATACAGGTAATCAAATCTCTCAAAAGTTGGCATATTTTCTTTAACTTCAGTGACACAAAAAAATTAGCCTTCAAACAAACCTGGTCATTAAAAGACAGAATTTGAGGATACAATTATGATTCCTATAAGCCTGTAGAGGGAAATATGAACAGAAGTTTGTTATATGAGTTACCAATACTTTATTTTCCTTACCGGCTACCTTCCTTGATTAATACAGAATTTCAGCAGAAGGAATATTTTTTGTCTAAAGCACGTGTTATTGAAACTTTGTCTCGAAGCGATTGACTTACGGACTGTTTCATAATTTGTTGTTTTCCATTTTGTCAGCTTCATACTTGCAGACACAAAACTTGTATGAAATTTTATTTCAACATATAAGGCTGAACAAGAGGAATTTAAAGGACAGGGAAGAAACAGTCAAGTGTTTAGCAGTTTATGAGGTGCAATGCATCACATAACAGTGAATTTATTTAATTTCTTCCAAAATAAATCACATGATGGGATGAGGATGCAAGCCATGGCTGAACTGCAGAGGTAAAGCTAAAGGAATAGTTTTCAGCAAAACAGATCTGATAAAGCAACACTGTCAAGATGGGCATGATAGGAGTAAAATTAAACCTGTGAGCTTTCTTTTGGTTTGCGGGCTTGAACATTCACATCTCCATATTCCTGTGCTCTGTCTGTTCTTAGAGAGCATAATTCTTGTAAATTTCGGTATCATTCCTACTCACAATAACAGCGCACAGAGTCAGAAGGGATGAATAATTTGATTTTTCTGATCATAAACAAATCCAGCACTCCCATGGGTTTGCTGATTGAGGGTCATCCAACAAAGTACCTCTCATTTACAAGTGTGGCAGCCCTAGTTTTAAAACAATCACTAGATTTTTTTTTTCAGAAAGAGCAGAAATATTTTTAATCATAGATTATGTGTGCTTTGTTGTTTTTATTTTCTTCATGTAAATATGCTTTAATATTATTGGATGTCAGAATACAGCAGAGACTAGGTAACAATTGCCGAAGTGCTCTCTGCAATCTTGCTTAATTCTCCCTTTTTTTTTTTTAAACTAACCACCTGGGTGATTAATTTAAAAAAACATTCTATGTTCAGTTTGGCTAAAATCTTCTCCTAGCTATATACATGCAAACCCAGAGATCTCACTGTGTTTCGTAGCATTAACTACGACAACTTGGATATGTATTTGCTCAGATTTCAAGCTCCTATTGCAGTTTCAAGCCTTTGAAAGACTTTGCAAGTTTCAGTATGTCTGAGCTCACCTAGTTCTTTGTTCTCACCTGTTATTTGAAACCTTTTTTCAATTTGCTAAAAAAGCAGCGGGGGGGAAGCCTGGTCATTCAGCATAATGCCTTTTCAATGTCTCCTAATGGCTACGTCTACACGTGCACCCAACTTCGAAATAGCTTATTTCGATGTTGCGACATCGAAATAGGCTATTTCGATGAATAACGTCTACACGTCCTCCAGGGCTGGCAACGTCGATGTTCAACTTCGACGTTGCTCAGCCCAACATCGAAATAGGCACAACGAGGGAACGTCTACACGGCAAAGTAGCACACATCGAAATAAGGGAGCCAGGCACAGCTGCAGACAGGGTCACGGGGCGGACTCAACAACAAGCCGCTCCCTTAAAGGGCCCCTCCCAGACACACTTTCATTAAACAGTGCAAGATACACAGAGCCAACAACTAGTTGCAGACCCTGTATATGCAGCACGGACCCCCAGCTGCAGCAGCAGCAGCCAGAAGCCCTGGGCTAAGGGCTGCTGCCCACGGTGACCACAGAGCCCCGCAAGGGCTGGAGAGAGAGTATCTCGAAACCCCCCAGCTGATGGCCGCCATGGAGGACCCCGCTATTTCGATGTTGCGGGACGCGGATCGTCTACACGTCCCTACTTCGATGTTGAACGTCGAAGTAGGGCGCTATTCCCATCCGCTCATGGGGTTAGCGACTTCGACGTCTCGCCGCCTAACGTCGATTTCAACTTCGAAATAGCGCCCAACACGTGTAGACGTGACGGGCGCTATTTCGAAGTTACTGCCGCTACTTCGAAGTAGCGTGCACGTGTAGACGCAGCCAATAAGAACTCTGTAGGGCTAACAAGAAATCAGCTGATAACTGTCTTCATCTACTGTGGCATAGGTAAAATTTCTTGCATACACATCCAGATATGGATCCCTACCTTAGAAAAAAGAAATATCAAACACTTAAAAATTCTGTTGAGAAGGGTCCAACCTACAATATTTGAAGTCTGAAATGAACTTCTAAAGATATTTGGAAGGATTTTGCCCTGTGGTTTTTGTACAGGTCCATTTTGGCTTTTTAGGAGCTCAATCAAGCCAGACAGATTTTTGGTCCTCTCAGTCATCATGTTTACCACAGGTACATTCTGAATAAGATCATGCTACAGGTTGAACCTCTCTCATCCAGCACTCTCGGGATCTGACCAGTGCTAGATGAGAGAATTTGCTGGATGACAAGGTCAATATTGTCTAGCAGCATTACCAACACTTCCACTGCTTACTGGGCTCTTAGAAGACATTTAGGGGTAAATTACAGCTAAATAACAGCACACAACATTGATAGGCAGGACTGGTGGCTGTAAACAAAGTTTATGGGACCATGGGAAACAGGGCCACAACCATGATAAGTGATTGTCTTACTGTCAACAGAACACACTTGGCAATTTGGACACTCTGCAGGTTTTGCCCCCAAAAAGGCCATTTTTACCATCAAACCCCTTAAATCTAGACTTAGCCATAGTTAACAGTTCCATTAAATCACCTTCAAATATACCTTTCATCCATAGATGATACTTTTCTACCCAGAAAAGATGCTTTCCTTGAGCACTTACAGTTTATTAACAGAGATCTTAGAAAGCCCTTGGCACCCTTTGTCTTACTAGTACAGATAATCATAATCACTGCTGTTTTAAACTAGTAATGTGGTGAACAGGACACTGTGGTGTGGTGATTCCAGATCTGGAGCCATATGCTGTTCTTGGAGCCTCTAAATGTGGCTGCTCCTAGGGCTGCATGTGGGGAGTGCCATCCACCCACTCCCCAGATCTGCCTCATTGCTTGGTGGGAGAAGCAGGTGGCAGTGGCAGCCCAGTATTCACAGCAGCAGCAGCTCCAGCTTCTCTGGTGGCTGAGGTAGCCCCAGGGACCCCAGCAACTCCAGCTTGGGCCACTCAAGCTGCTCTGGCAGCTCCAGCCCCAGTGGTCCCAGCTGCTCCAGCCACTCCAGCAGTCCTGTTGGCCCATTGGTGGCAGAAGATCCAGCCACCCCAACAGCTCTAGGAGCAGCAGCCTCAGGGGCCTCAAAGCACTGGCTCAAAACATTCCATCAGCTCTGGCCCCGGTGGTCCCAGTGGCTCAGGCCCTGGCTGTGCTGGTGGCTCCCGTGGCAGTGGTAGCAGCTCCAGGTGCCTTGGCAGCCCCAGTGGTGATGGCCCCTGGGGTCCCAGCAGCTCCAGCTTAAGCTGCTTCAGAGGCCTCAGCCCTAGTGGCCCCAGCAGCAGCAGCAGCACCAGAGGTCCCAGTGGCTCTGGCCCTGGTGGCTCCGATCACTCAAGCCACTCTGGCAGCTCCATTCCCAGCCATTCCAGTGGCTCCAGACACTCCATCCATTCCAGTGTCTTCAGCCCCAATGGCCCGAGCAGTGGCAGCCACAGGGTACCCAGCGGCTTCAGCTCTGGTGGCTCTGTTGAGTCACTGGCATTGATTTAAAACTGGGGACTCAGGGAGCTTGTGGTGCCTGGCTGAGGAACAGAAAGTGGGCATTTATTTAGGGGGGCTGGGGAGGCTGTATCTGGGGGAGAGTATTTATTTAGGGAGGTTCAGGGGCTGTGGCAAATACAGAAGGACAATCACAAGTGTGGTGATCTTTGAGTTTCTGTTGTCCACCGCTGCTTTAGAATATAAAGTTGTGTATCTTCTTGTGTATGCTTCTAACTTAACAAACTTACATGGGATCAGTATTGATTTAAACTAGTGTTAAAGTGAGAAGAATAAACCTCATTTCAAGGCATATGCATAGTCACTCCAGATAATGAAGCTGGATCAATGTTTGTAGCATTGTTTGTCCATATTTGAATTCACTTCACATTGCAGTTACATCATAATTCTAGAAGAGGATATGGGGGATGTCATAAAGGAGAATAAAGGTCCTGAGACACAATCAAACCATTGGCCGTGTCTACACTAGCCAAAAACTTCGAAATGGCCATGCAAATAGCCATTTCGAAGTTTACTAATGAAGCACTGAAATACATATTCAGTTCCTCATTAGCATGCGGGCGGCTGCGGCACTTTGAAATTGACGCAGCTTGCTGCCGCGCGGCTCGTCCAGATAGGGATCCTTTTCGAAAGGACCCCAGCAGCTTCGAAGTCCCATTATTCCCATCTGCTCATAGGAATAAGGGGACTTTGAAGTAGGCGGGGTCCTTTCGAAAAGGAGCCCCATCTGGATGAGCCGTGCGGCGGCGAGCCGTGTCAATTTCGAAGTGCAGTGGCCACCCGCATGCTAATGAGGCACTGAATATGTATTTCAGTGCTTCATTAGTAAACTTCGAAGTGGCCATTTGCATGGCCATTTTGAAGTTTTTGGCTAGTGTAGACGTAACCATTATGTTATTTAGCCTTCAGGGCTAGGAGTAAAAAGAGACGTGGAGGAGGAGGAGATGATGATTGCTGTAGAGCAAGAAGTCTCCTGAAGGAGACCCTGAGAAGAAAAGCAGGGAAGAAGAGAAATCTGACTAGGTAGAGCTGGAACTGACCACTGAAGTCACAGAAGACACACAAGTCCAGGTAAAACTCTGGGAGTCAGTGCACTGGTAAAGAGTGTGAAAGACTTTGAGTAGAGCGGAAAACCCAGGATGGTGGAAGACCATTTTTGAAAGACTTTGAGTAGAGCGGAAAACCCAGGAAGGTGGAAGACCATTTTGATTTGGGCTCTGTTTGGACTCCAGGTGGGGAAAAAAAATACAGGAGAATATGCAGTCTGGTAAAAGTGAGAAGAACTGTGAACTAAGTTCAGGAAGAACTAAAAACCTTTGATTTATGTCAAGTTGGGAATGTTGTTGAAAGTGATGTTTGTTTTGGTCTTTGAGTACCCTGACTGAAAGTGACAAAGCTGTAGGGCTGAGTTCATGAATCCTCAAGTGAGATGGAAATCCTGCGAAGTGAAAACTGAGGCGGGGCCTACTGTAGAATCACACTAGCTCCTGAAGGATTACCTGGAAGTAATCATACTTTTCCAGGAGCTATCTCCCCCTTTCATTTCAGTATTTAGGTGAGGTCATGTAGTAGTTAAAAATGCTATTCCTTACATCTTAGCTCCTATCAGCAATAACCTAAATGATTCTGAATGGTAATTAATAACAATTACAATGGATACACAAAGTATTCATATGTGTCAGACATAATATGTGAGTAATATGTTAGAATTCTGGCTTGCCTGAATCTGTAACTGCCTGCAATGAGGTACCATGTGCATGCATAACAAAATGTAGTAGCAATAATTCCTAATACACTACCCTATTTTTAGTTTTTTGCATTTTTCATTTATGTTTACAGCAAGGTTTTCACTGAGTTTCTCCTGGAGTATGGCAAGAACACATGCCAGTATATTGGTCCGATTGATGCCTAAATGAAGAAAAGGAGATTGTACCTTCTTAAAAATGTACTATTTATACAAAATATTTACTCTTGATTCTGGCTACACTTGGAGCAAGATTTTGAGGAGTGTGCATGCACAAATATGCTTTCTTTCCTGCTCAATTTGCCTGCACATTTACCATAATTATCCAGGCAACTTGTGACACTCCTGCGGCACAGCTATTTCTCACTAGGGCCGTGTCTACACTAGCCCCAAACTTCGAAATGGCCATGCAAATGGCCATTTCGAAGTTTACTAATGAAGCGCGGAAATACATACTCAGCACTTCATTAGCATGCGGGTGGCCGCGGCACTTCAAAATTGACGTGCCTTGCCGCCACGCAGCTCGTCCCGACGGGGCTCCTTTTCGAAAGGACCCCGCCTACTTCGAAGTCCCCTTATTCCCATCTGCTCAGAGGAATAAGGGGACTTCGAAGTAGCCAGGGTCCTTTCGAAAAGGAACCCTGTCTTGATGAGCAGTGCGGCGGCGAGCTGTGTCAATTTCGAAGTGCCGTGGCCGCCGGCATGCTAATGAAGCACTGAATATGTATTTCAGCGCTTCATTAGTAAACTTCGAAATGGCCATTTGCATGGCCATTTCGATGTTTGGGGCTAGTGTAGACACGGCCTATGAGTGTTTTAAAAAGGGGAAGCTGAAGCAGGTAAGAATTGGAAGCAGACTGGGACTATAACTAATTTCAGCCTTATGTATTGTGGTTAGCACTAGCAGCAGAGAAATGAGGCAAACATTATTGTACACTAAGAATTTATTTGTAATTGCTGTGTATGTTCAACTTTGTTTCAAAGCCCTCAACATTTGCACAGTTCGTGCCTTTAAGGTGATCTGGGACTTAACTGGAACCAACTGAACATTTGACCCTCTTAAATTGGTGGAGTGTCAACTATCTAAATCCCTAATAATGTTTGCCTGTTCTTTTTGACCTGTACAGTTCCAAATTAACGCTAGATAAAGAAATCTGAATGCCTATTGAGATATATTGGCATTCTTCTCCAAATGTTCTTTTCCTCCAATGCTATATCTTATTGCACTTAGGTAAGAACACAACCAAAAATATCCTTTATCCTCCCCTGGACACCATATACCTCACTTCAGCCTCTTAAATTTGTTACATAGTTTCTTTCAGTAGTACATAGTCCTTTCATTATCTCTACAAAACCTTCCATTACAGGCACACTAAATGCCACAGCAGCTCTGAACTCAGAGGTCTGCAGAGCTCTCACTTACATTTGTGACAGAATATGCCATATCTTCTTTCAAAAGAGAGAGATTTTTTACAAATAAAGCATTCTGCACAAAGCTATAGAAACACAAGAAACATTGACTCTTCCCCTTGATGATCTCAATAAAGGGAAAGTTATGTACTGTATAGCTTTTCCAAACTGTCCCCTGCTTCTCTTCCAGTAAAATGAACTTCTCTGTAGTCCACTTCAATATACTTGACATATTTTATTGTGTTTAGGTCATGACCATCTTTCTTCCAATAAAAGGACTAGTTTTATGAACATTTATTCATTACTCTTTAGTTCATGTTGAAAGGATTCATACCTGTTGTCAACATTCATTCAAAAATATACAATGTCTTATATGTTTTTATTTTTTTATTTCCACAGCAAAGGTAATATAGTGATGGGGAATCTATGAAGGATTGAGAGATGCTTGGCATTTCTCTTCACTTTGACATTTGTGCAAGCAATGAAAAAAGCTGTAGGTGTATTTAACCTGAACTTAAATGTAGGGGTTTCATCATTAGAGCTAGTCAGAGGGGCTGTTTCTACACATGCCACTTTCTTTGAAAGTGGCATACTAATAAACGACCTGAAATATGCTAAAGAAGTGCGGGTGCAAATTTCCCACACCTCATTGACATAAGGTCATGTGATTTGGAGTCCAGAAGACATTCTTCCAGACTCCAAAATGCCATTTAGAAGCGGGGCCCTTGGGGGGTCTTCTGTAATGAAGTCCTTCTTCTGGACGACCCTTCTTCCTGAAAAGTTTTGGGAAGAAGGGGCCTCCGGAAGAAGGACTTCCTTCTGGAAGACCCCTCTGGGGGCCACACTGCTAACCGGCATTTTAGAATCCAGAAGAACGTCTTCTGGCCTCCAAATCACATGATCTTATGCTAATGAGGTGTGGAGAATTTGCATCCACGCCTTATTAACATATTTTGGGCCATTCATGAGCAAGCCACTTTCAAAGAAAGTGGCATGTGCAGAAATGGCCAAGAAGAGGTCAAAAACAGGAACAAATAATTTCCAGTTTTTGTGCAAATTTTATTTTGGACAATATTATCTAAGCATCTCTAGTTATTCTTTTGGCTGTTAACCAAAATTACTCTCTATAAAATTATAGTAATGGGAATAGTGCTGTACCTGCTAGTTATGGCCATTTAGCACATGCTGATCCAGGAATGTTAAACAATTTTGTTCTTTTCTAGTGGTACGCAGAGAATATTTGAACTAGTCCATACTATTTGCCATTCTATTTCTTCTGTTCTCTTCTAAAGAGATGCACATATTTAACAATTGTTTTGTAAGAATATGCATGTTATAGTTAGGTTAAGTCTTTTGTTCTGCAGCTTATTTTTAAAGTGCTATTTACTATTAGCATACTTCCCATTTTTAGGCTATGTCTATAAGGCCAGGTTATCTTGAAATAACAGCAGTCATTCATAATAGCTTTAGCAGAGTTTAAATGATGCACATGCTATTTCAGAATAAATTCAAAATAGCGAATTTTTTTGATTCTGTTAAACCTCATTTCCTGAGAAGTGATGCCTATATCAAAATACTTCATAATGCACTCCAATGGCACCATTTCAAACTAGCACTATGGACCCAGAAATGCTATTTTGAAATAGCTGGGTGCTGTTTTGAAATGCATGAAGTGTGTGGTTGTGTTGTTTTGAAATAAGATATTTTGAAATAGGGCTGTCGTGTAGATGTAGCCTTAGTCTAGCACATCTGTGCTAGAGAGTTTTATGTTTTTCTACTTCCTCTACCATTCTTCTCAACTCACTTCATTAAACTTGTATAAAGATGTGATACAATTATTTGAAAATCTGGGAATGCATACACAGAGATTGCCAGTTGTCTGTACTTTGAGATGAGAGAGTCACTCTTGGTATCTAGTTGGCTTCTCAAGACAGATTAAAAGTAAATTTTCTAATAATAACTGAATGTTTGTGATGGGCAAACTCCCTCCTGCTGTTCAGAACTGGAATGTGAACAAAAACCATGGGAGGCTGGCCCATCTGGGATGAAAACAGTTTTTTTTAACAATATGAATTTATGAAGTTACTTGGTGCAAATGAGAGTTTATTATGCTGAAAGTCTAAAAATGATGCTTCAGTTATTAAATTAAACCACAAAAATGTATCCAGGGAGTATTGGAAGCTTGTGTAGAGCTTAAAGAAAGGGCAGTTTAAGAAATAAGGTTGCAATTCTATTCTTCACTCAACCCGTGGGAGGCAGTAATTTCGGCAAAGGATGAGATGACATGATACTTTTATTTTCTTCTTATTTCTGCAGTCAACTCTGTATATGGGCTTAGCCTCTCTTCCACTTTCTTAAACCATAAAATGGGGCTAATAATATTTAACCTTCTTTGCAAAGTCCCTTGAGATAACTGAATTTAAAATACTGTGTAACTGAAAAGAATTATTACCACTATTCATTGCTAGACCCTGTGGCAGCTTGGATTAGGTTCAAGAACCCATGCTGGAGGCCTTGTGGCCCTGTGTCACTTTGCCCAAAAATAGAGCAATGACAGGTCTTCCAGGCAGCCTAGAGTGCATACAGAGAGGCAGCCAATCATAGGAATTGCAGGAACAAGCATAAGAACAAGAAGGCCAGACAAAAAGCAAACAACAACACAGAGCCTGCAGTTCCTGTGTTGAGCTGGATGAGAAAGCACCCGGTGTTAGACTGGTGAGAAGAACCAAAGGACTATGGATAGTTCACTGTAGAGAGCTCACCAGCCAGAATGGAGCCCAAGGAAGGCTGCCTTAAGACCTAGGGCCTGGCTGGCTGGATGAGCAGCAAGACTATGAAAAGATCAATACAGGGAGGCTGAACCAAGGGACTGAGCACAGTACTTAGCCAATCAGATGAGATACCAAGTTGGGTTCTGTTTTTCTGTTTGTAGACAGAAACCAGAAAGGACTGCTGAAAAGGACACCATCTGAGGGTACCAAGATAGGCCTTGGGTGGGTAGCTGAAGAAGGCAGTTCCTAAGAACTATAGCCCCAGACCAGAACTATGATACGAACTTGGGATTGTCTACCTCAGAAGGGGAGACAATTTATGCAGCATAGCCAGAAGACTGAGTTTCTGAAGATCCACTGAGACTACCATCAACCGCAGGTGGGGGTGCTTGTGAGAGGCAGGTGCCACCCTGTAGAAAGAACTAAAGACACAAGCAGGTTCACACCCAACCAACAAACAAAAAGGGGGCTTCCCTATGAGAGGTGGGTACCACCCAGAAAGGATTGTGATTGTGAGCAGTATTGGGGGGAAAAGGGGGCACTTGTGAAAGGCAGGGTGCCAACCATATTACAGACTTCCTAGTTTGCCCTACATGGGTTGAACTACTCATGTTGGCTACACCTGTGTAAATCAGAAATAACTCTGTCTTCCCAATTTGTGTGGCTATCTTTAAAAAGATTTACCTCTGTATAAATGACAGCAGAATTTTCCTCCATATGTGTTACAATACATAGACTCAATTCTAAGGCTTAATGCCAGATTTTGATATCCAGTCTGCCAGCTGTACTGTGCGCTGCCCAGCTCATCCAAACCATATGTCTTGAGTAAACATTCAGCAAAGGGTGTTAAAAGCTTTGAAAAATACTACGCTAACAGTAAATCAATCTGCCACATGAATTGCATCATCAGTTTGGATTACAGTTTACTCTTCCTATATACTGAATATTGCTGTCATTGTTTTAGAGAAGTTTGACTATAAACTGTGCTGAAGTGAATATCCCAAGAATATCACACTTGCATAAAATACTTTTGAAAATCTCTCTATACTTTAATAGTTTTTTCTAGCTTTTCTCTCCAGGAAACAACTGTCATTTAGTACAGGTTGTCTGACTCTACTGGAACTCATTTATCTTTTCAGTGTATGACATCACTTCAGTCAACATCCTGAGGCTTTTTGAAATGGCCAAGTCAGGAATTCAGTGGCAATAATTATCATCTATATTTAAGGCTAACGCTTACTGTATATTGGATTCTGAATTTCATAAGGTGCTGGCTTGTTGGCCTGTGTACATATAAACATGGTGTGCATCAATCCTTGTCCTGAATATCCTAGATGGGAATCTAGGCTGAGTTGGTTAGGTGCCATGGTACTTCCATCCACAGGTCATTCTGAGCTGCTCGTTTCCTTAAGAAGGAAAAGTGAATTTGAAGATATGGAGAAAATATTGCCAATAAAACTGATAGTAAATGAACCTTCTAAGCAGCTTTGCTGCAACCAGAGGAGGGGTATGGGGCCAGTACTCCACTTTTAAAAATAGGAGGGCCATGCCACCCCTTCTTAACGTGGGCATAGTTTAAGGATGTAGGAGGCACTGTCCCCAGAACTTTGTGTATGTGTAGAGCAGTGTTGGCATGGGTCGTGCTTCACAATGGGGGAGCTGACCATTGTGCTGCAAGAGCCAGACAGCAGGTGGTGGGGGAAGTCAAAAGGAACAAAGGCTGTGAGGCTAGTTCTGGGCAATCGACAGGCAACTGCTGGAGGCAGGAGATTCACTGCACCAAGTGCTGGAGGGGAGGGTGTAGGGACTAGGGCCACAGTGGTAGGGGATAAGGTGGTGGTGGAACATTGTGGCAGGGTGTGGGGAGAAAAGGTGGAGGAATCCATTTCGGCCTTATCCCTTCCCATTGTAGAAAGGTTCTTGTGCCCTTGCTTCTAAACTGTACTTGTACTCCTGGATTTTGATAGAGTTCAGGTCTAGAACATTCAGTAAAGGAAGAGCACTGCATATTGATAGTGTTACCTTATTTATGTATGCAAGTTAGAATCAAATATATTTTTCCCTATCCAATCTTAGTTTAACAGAAAAAAAAAGGAGTGGCCTACACATAACTGTTGAAATGTTTCCACTTCCAATTTCTTCCTAAACTCCTACTGGCACCTATTAAACAATTTTTGAAGCAAAATAACAGAGGAAAAAGTTTTAATAAATTCCATAACTAACAAAAATATTACTGCACCTTATTTGCAGATGTGACTGTGATAGATCTCTTAGGATGAGTACAAAATGTGGTACATTTAACCTTGTTAAGTCTTCATTTGCTGTACAATATTGGTACATTCTTCATCACTCTACAGGTGTTAAAGAGCTTCCTACATTTTACAGTACTGAAAGTTAACAGCGCAGGTGCAATTATTGCTACTGTTGTTTTGTGTTAGTGTCTGTGCAAAGGTAGAAGAACTTGATATGTTATATCTCACTTTAGTGAGGCATTGAATGCAGTCTTGCCTGACCTTCTCATAAACTAGGGAAATCCAACCTAGATGGAGCTACTATAAGGTGGGTCCATAATTGGTTAGAAAATCATTCTCCAATAATAGTAATCAGTGGCTCGCAGGAAGCATATGAAGTGGGTCCTGCAGAGGTCAGCTCTGGGGTCCAGTTCTGCTCAGAATCTTCATCACTGCTTTACATAATATCATAGAATACACTTACAAAGATTGCAGATGATACCAAGCTGGGCAGAGTTGCAAGTGCTTTGGAGGGTGGGATTAAAATTCAAAGTGATCTGAACAGACTGGAGAGATCGATGAAAGTATACAGGATGCAGTTCAGTCAGGACAAATGAAGAGTGCTTGAGTTAGGAAGAGACAATTAGGTGCACACATAAAAAATGGGAAGTGAATGCCTAGGAAATAGTAGAATGGAAAGGGATCTGGGGGTGAGAGTGGATTACAAGCTAAAAATGAGTTAGCGTAATAATACTTCAAAGCAAACAAACACTACTCAAGCATATATTAACAACAGTCCTATAAGCCGGATAAAAGAAGCAGCTCTTCCACCCTACTCTACACTGATTAGGACCCAAATAGAGTATTGTGTCTAGTTCTGGGTGTCAAATTTCAGGAAAGATGTAGACAGGATCCTGGGACCGATCCTGTTCAACTTGTTCATCAATGATCTAGAAAATGAGGTAAGCAGTGAGGTGGCAAAGTTTGCAGATGACACCAAGTTGTTCAGGACAGTCAAAACCAAAACAGATTGTGAAGAACTACAAAAAGATCTCAGCAAACTGAGTGATTGGGCAGCAAAATGGCAAATGAAATTTAATGTGGGTAAGTGTAAGGTAATGCATGTTGGAAAAAATAACCCAAATTACACGTACTACATGATGGGGTCAAATTTAGCTACGACAGATCAGGAAAGGGATCTTGGAGTTATAGTGGATAGTTCTCTGAAGACATCCACACAGTGTGCAGCGGCAGTTAGTAAGGCAAATAGGATGTTAGGAATTATTAAAAAAGGGATAGATAATAAGACAAAAGATATCATACTTCCCCTATATAAAACTATGGTACGCCCACATCTTGAGTACTGCATGCAGATGTGGTCTCCTCACCTCAAAAAAGATATGTTGGCATTAGAAAAGGTTCAGGAAAGGGCGACTAAGATGATTAGGGGCTTGGAACGGGTCCCATATGGGGAGAGGCTAGAGAGACTGGGACTTTTCAGTTTGGAAAAGAGGCGATTGAGGGGCGATATGATAGAGGTATATAAAATCATGAATGGTGTAGAGAAAGTGAATATAGAAAAATTATTTACCTTTTCCCATAATACAAGAACTAGGGGACACCAAATGAAATTGATGGGTAATAGGTTCAAAACTAATAAAAGGAAATTTTTCTTCACACAGCGCACAGTCAACCTGTGGAACTCCTTGCCCGAGGAGGCTGTGAAGGCCAGGACTCTATAGCTGTGTCTACACGTGCACGCTACTTCGAAGTAGCGGCACTAACTTCGAAATAGCGCCCGTCGCGGCTACACGCGTCAGGCGCTATTTCGAAGTTAACTTCGACGTTAGGCGGCGAGACGTCGAAGTCGCTAACCTCATGAGGGGATCGGAATAGCGCCCTACTTCGAAGTTCAACGTCGAAGGAGGGACCGTGTAGACGATCCGCGTCCCGCAACGTCGAAATTGTGGGGTCCTCCATGGCAGCCATCAGCTGGGGGGTTGAGAGACGCTGTCTCTCCAGCCCGTGCGGGGCTCTATGGTCACCGTGTGCAGCAGCCCTTAGCCCAGGGCTTCTGGCTGCTGCTGCTGCAGCGGGGGATTCATGCTGCATGCACAGGGTCTGCAACTCGTTGTCGGCTCTGTGTATCTTGTGCTGTTTAGTGCAAGTGTGTCTGGGAGGGGCCCTTTAAGGGAGCAGCTGGCTGTTGAGTCCGCCCTGTGACCCTGTCTGCAGCTGTGCCTGGCACCCTTATTTCGATGTGTGCTACTGTGGCGTGTAGACGTTCCCTCGCTGCACCTATTTCGATGTGGTGCTGCGCAACGTCGATGTTGAACATCGACGTTGGCAGCCCTGGAGGACGTGTAGACGTTATTCATCGAAATAGCCTATTTCGATGTCGCCACATCGAAATAGGCTACTTCGATGTAGGCTTCACGTGTAGACGTAGCCTATTAGGGTTTAAAGAAGAGCTTGATACATTTTTGCAGGTTAGGTCCATAAATGGCTATTAGCCAGGGATAAAGTATGGTGCCCTAGCCTTCAGAACAAGGGCAGGAGATGGATGGCAGGTGATAAATCACTTGATCGTTGTCTTCTGTTCTCCTTCTCTGGGGCACCTGGCATTGGCCACCGTCGGCAGATGGGATGCTGGGCTGGATGGACCTTTGGTCTGACCCAGTATGGCCATTCTTATGTTCTTATGTTCTTATGTTCATATCCTAATACTGCGGAGAAGAAAAATAAAACTAGTGAAAAAAATAGATTTGCTTGATCTGAGAACAGAAGACTGAGAGGGAAGATAACAGTTTTCCAGTACATAAAGGTTTGTTACCAGGAGAAGGGAGAAAAATTGTTCACCTTAACTTTTGAGGACAGGACAAGAAGTAATGGGCTTAAATTGCAGCAGGAGTTGTTTAGGTTGGATTTTCAGAAGAAAAAAAAACAAGCAAGCAAGCAAGCAAACAAACAAAAAAACAAACAAACAACTTTTCTGTCAGGGTATTTAAGCAGTGGATTAAATTGCCTAGGGGGTAATTGAATCTCTGTTGTTTAAGATTTTTAACAGCACATTACACCAACGCCTGTCAGAGATGTTCCAAATAATACTTAGGTCTGCCTGGAGTGCAGTGGACTGGACTAGAAGACCACTCAAAATCACTTCTAATCCTGTGATTCTGTTTACACAGAATCAGGGCCCCGTTGTACCAAGAAGCAGACAAATGAACAACAACAAAAATTTCAAAGTCTAAGTAAGTATTAGGAAATAGGCTTTCTTACTAGTTTTGTAGTGTTTCTTTAAATAGGGCTTTGCATCAGTTCCAAAAATTCAGGAGACCTATTTTTAGTTAGTCAGGTTCCTGCTTCTTCCTGAACTTCCATGAGTCAGTCATGATAGGATCTGGTAGAACTTCAGTGTTAACATCTCAGCACAGACCTCTAGCCTTACAAATTTACACGTACCCTGAGGAATTGATAAAATTAGGTGGAATGCCTTCTGCCTGGACGGAGGGGAGCAGGAAAAGTCTTAGGGGTCCAGAGTGGTAGTTACAGACTAATACAAGCATTAGTTCAGAAAGTTCATTTACCTCTAAGTTTGGGTTATATTGCTGCAGGAAAAGACAAGTTAGATATTAAACTGGTACTCTATTGGATTGGAGCCAATAGTCTTTCAGCTTACTTTCTAACAGCTGAATCTGGAACGCTTTTCAGAGTATACATGTGTATTTCTAATTTTCACCTTGAAAGGTAAAATGGACTCAAGAGATGGTGGGAACAAATAAATTGATTCACAGTGGGTTGACAGCTCCCTGTGTCTTGCTTTCTGTGAAACATCTGTGGGCAATGCCACCACAAAATTTGACTGCTGACTTGCAAGCTGGTATGCTAACAGTGCACGATTAAAAACCTGTTACTGAGATATGTACTACTGGGTTCATGGCACTGTGTATCCATTTTCAGAATACTGTATGTGACATTCGATAAGTAGTAAGGAAACAGAAGTATATACAGAAGGTATATATAGATTCTCTACTAAGTTTCACCGTATTTAAGCAAGCTGAGTGTCACTGATTATGGAATCCACAGAGTTAGAAATAGTATTATGTGGTGAAGAATTAAGCCTGAAGTGTCTAGAAATTATTCATGTCTAAAGAAAATAATTTTTCTCACTGTATAAAAGTTTTGGTTTATTTCCTTTCCTGTTATGCTAGAGAAGATGAATAAGATCCATGTTAGCAGTCCTTATGGAATAAAATTTACACCTACCAAAGATCAGAACTATACTTTTGTAAATATTAGGGACAGGGTGAACAAGAAACTTAGGGTCTGCTTCTGCAGCACTTGCTCATGCTAAGTAGTACCTTATCATTCAAACAATTGCATTAGATTGAAATCATGCCAGAAAATGATCCACAACATTTATAAATTTACTATGTTATAATAAATTTAATTAATATAAAGTGAGGCTGTCAAAAATTAAAAAAGTAGTTGTGATTAATCACGATATTAAAAATGTGCTGTTAAATAATAATATATTTAATTTAAATATTTTGGATATTTTCTGTGTTTTCAATTATATTGATTTTTCATACAACAGCATATAAAATGTAAAATGCTCACTTTATATTTATTTTTAATTACAACTATTTGCACTTTAAAAAACACAAAATATTTTTCATTTTGACCTGCTATAAGGACTGCATTGCAATCTCTTTACCATGAAAGTTTAAGTTAAAAATATTGAATTGTGTAAAAAACAAAAACAAACAAATAAACAACCCTGAAGGCAGAAATAAACAACATAAAATTTTAGAGCCAACAAGTCCATTCAGTTTTACCTTTTGTTTAGCCAATTGCTTGTACAGACTTTAATAAAAAAAAAAAAAAAAAAAAATAAAAAAAAAAAAAAAAAAAAAATAAAGGCAATAGTACTGTCCACTTCCTGTGTATGGCACCTGAAAGTGAGAGTGGGTGTTCATCAAATATATTTACATACCAGATCTATTAAAGATTCATATATTCCTTAATGCTTCAATCACCATTTCATCGGACAAGTGTACATGTTGATGACTGATTCTGCTCAATAATGATCCAAAACAGTGTGGACCAATGTATGTTCAGTTTTATTGTCTGAGTCAGATGCCACCAACAAAAGATTGATTTTCTTTTCTGGTGATTTGAGTTCTGTAGTTTCTGCATAGGAACATCGCTGTTTTAAGACTTCTCAAAGCATCCTCCAGACCTCATTCGTCTCGGATTTTGGAAGGCACTTCCAATATATCTGTAGAAATCTCACATAGACACCTTTGTACTGTGTTAAATCTGAAGAGAGAGTGTTCTTAAAATGAACAACGCATACTGGGTCATCACCTGAAGCTTCTATAACATGAACTATATGGCAGAATGCAGGTAAAACATACAACAAGGGACGTAAACACTTCTTCTCCGAGGAGTTCAGTCACAAATTTAATTAATGTGTTCTATTTCATATGTATTGAAGTATGTCCTGTAATGGTGACCGAACAATAAAGAGACATACAAACGTTTAGCATATCTTGCATGTAAATACATTGCAATACCAGCTACAAAACTGCCTGTTCTCACTTGTAGAGGATCATTATAAATAGAGAGTGGGCAGTATTATCTCCCATAAATGTAAACAAACTTACTTGTCTTAGCATTTGGATGAACAAGAAGTAGGACTAAGTGCACTCAAAGGTTTGCAAATTTTGCACTATTTTGTTTTTGAATGAGGTTATGAAGTGAAAAGGTCTACTTTTGTAAGTTGTACTTTCATAAGAGAAATTGTGCACATTACTTGTACAAAGTGAATTTATAAAGCATTATTGCTTTTGTGTAATTTATAGTGCAAATGTTTTAACTAAAAATTACATAAAGTGAGCACTCGGTACTTTGTATTCTGTGATGTAATTGAAGCCAATATATTTGAAAATGTATAAAAACATACAAAATTTTAAATTTCCATTAGGATTCTATTGTTTCACATTAAAACTACAATTAATTGTGATTAATGTTTTGAGTTAATCACATGAGTCAACTGTGATTAATGGACAACCCTGGAAGAAAGCATTAATTTCGTGACTGTAACACTTGCAAATAACTTAATTTGTTCAAGAACATTTTAACTAAAGGTTGTCTGAAGATTTTTACAGACTAGGCACGTTCACTTTCATGCCACTGTACTCTACACTGGAGATGCATTATGTAGCTCTCAAAAATTCCTCACATTAAAATCACTTAAAAAGTAGGCCTGTACCATCCAGCTATCTTTCATCCAAAGACTGGTCCAATTTAATGAAGAGATTAAAGGATAAAAGAGATTCAGATTTCATAGAAGTCTGCACTTGGTATTGAGAATCTAACAATTGGATATGATTAGTTATTTATCTTTTCCACAAAGGAAAATAGAGAATTTCTGTTGTATTGGATGACAGTAGAACCTCCCACATTTTTATCTTACCTCAAAGATTATCTGTCTAGCTTTTGTCTAAGAAACAATTGTCTCTTAGACACTAGAAACTATGCATTGTAGGTTTCATTCTTAGATAAATATGGCCTTTTGCAGTTGCCTGCTAAAATCATCAGATATTTTTGTGAAAGTGTGAATGCATGCAGTACGTTTGTATTTCATGGTGTAATGAAAGGCATATTAAGCATAAAATCTACAGTCTCTGATTTGGTAATTAGAAATCAGTTGGGCAAAACTCAGTTTTGCAAATCTGACCTCTTCTCCTAACTGCTTCCCATAACGACTATTCTGCAGAAATGATTTGCCTACCAATTTTACATTAACAGTTAATCTACTTTCAAAATCAGTTTGAAACATAGAATTGGTCAAGGTGTTTTTGTGGTTCTGCCTTTCCCATCTCACTGCCTTCCCTCAAAAGCTGTCACAAAACTTTGTCCTGCTACCACTGAAGTTGAGGGCAGTTTTGCATTGACTGGGTTAGGCCTCAATGTGTTTGGAGTTTATTTACATCATTCACTTGTGTGTTCAAGAAGGGAGAAAAGGTAAGCTGTCAGTAAATATGAAGCTCAAATGTTATCTGAAGCAAGAGACTCTTCAAGCCAGTCACTGAACTGTTAATTTTGATGTTAAATGATAAAAATGAAATGAGTCAAGTTTGCATCTCCATGCCAGTCACTTTGCACCATTCTGGTGGTGTGAAGTTGCCATCAAGCCAGTGGGTTCTATCTACCAGAAGACTTCTCCTACACCCACCTTTTCCTGGCACAGTGTTTAGAGGACAATCCCAAGGGAAAGGTATAGAATCAGCTTGTCTAAGCTTTTTGCCCTCAAAGGCTTCTAACAGTTCAAAGTACAGACACTACTTGGTTGAACAGAGTCAAAGTGTGGTTGCTCTTTCTTCGCCGTTCAAAAAATAATGCTAGGTTAATTCAGGATGAGGCATTATACATCTTGCTGGGGTCTATAATAAATAAAAATTGTGTTCCGTTTTTGCTGTAATAAGGAGATGCCAAAAAGAAAAAAAAAATGATACGTCTGAGCTCCAAAAGCTATAATTTTATTTCCCATGACAAACATTTTGCTTTCGTGTGAATATATATATGATTTCTCTTCCTATTCATTCATAAAATTTCAATGGACTGTTGTGTATTCAGTTTACACATTCCAACCCAAATGACTACTGGTGTTTGGATAAGGGTGACAATACATGATTTTTAATTCCATTTATGCACATGCAGGGAATTCTCTACTCACTAATGAAATATGGTTTCTACGTTCATTTCATACATCTGAAATCATGGCAAAGTACATTAAAGGTGTTTTATTTAATGCTCAAGGATTTTGTTTTAGTTCAGCTTACCACTCACAGAAAAACAGTGCAGCACTGCAAAGGAAATAGTGCATTGTAATCTTGGCCTTCATTTTTCTGCAGGATTTCATAAGCATTTTCCTTCTTGCACTTTTTGAATTTTACTAGCCTTTAGTAATGCATGTGATCATTTAAAATAATGTTAGGATAAATCAAGTTATATCAACTACAAAAGGAAACTAGGACATCTTTAGCAACAATTTTTGCTAGACTCTAAAAATGTTTGTCACTTTAGTTCTCTGATCTTTCTCCTTTTCTTGCTTCCCCAAAGCCTTGCCTTGTTCGGTGTTTTCCAGTAGGGAGAAGTCTGTAAAGATTGTTTTGCTGTAGTGGGACTAAAGTTATGAGAAGATGCAGGATCATCATGGAAGTAATTTGCTAATCCTTGAAGCTTCTGGGTATTGATAGTATAGATCAGATGTTTCAAGAGTACTGAGCAGACTCAGCCTGAGTCAAGTCTAGAGTAGTGTGGTGCTTGAATTTACTTTCTCTTGACCAATCTGAGTGCTTGTAAATATTTTACATGAGTACTTGAGAGAGGAACAATAAACTTTCTCCCTCTCCATCTCTCTTGAGTATATGATAGAGGTCTACAATATCAAGACTGGCTTGCACAAAGTAAATAAGGAAGTGGTATCAATTCACAGAGGATAGATTCATTACTACCTATTAGCGAGGATGGGGAGGGATAGTGTCCCAAGCTTCTCTCTCTCAGCAACTGGGAATAGGTGACGGGATGAATCACTTGAGGATTTCCTGCTCTGTTTATTCCCTCTGAGGTACCTGGCATTGGCTACTGTTAGAAGACAAGATACTGGGCTAGATGAATCATTGGGCTGACTGTTCTTGTGGCCATTCCTATATTATTGTATGCAGCACCTATGCAGGAAAAGAACAGACAACAGATACTTCATAAGCAGAAAAAGCCTGTTTGAGAAAGAAAAGATGTGTGGGGTGAGGAAAAGAAGATGTTAGAGAGTTTGGACTGGACCCAATGGAAGGTCTGCAGCTCAGGCCTTCCGGGCTTTCCTATTTTTTCACTTATCTGTACTGATCTGTTGAGAGCAACTATTGGGGTAAGGTCTGAATATCCATTCTGGGATGTATTCTTGAAGCTCCACATCTCTCAACTGTCTCTAAAGTTTCCTAATACAGTCTCTGGGTAATTATGGTTATTTTCACAACTGTGAAGGGGAAAGATGTGTAGTCAAATGTGATTGATTTTTTTATATAAGGTAGCTGGATTAATTCTGTTTAGTTATTGGAAGTTAGAGAGAATTCTATCAGTGGGGAAAGAGAAAGGAAGTTTAGTTATGAGGACAGAACGTACAAAGATTGTTCTCTGATATTTTTTCTACAAATAAAAGTTTAAATAACACTGGTCTGCAAATTGAAACAAAGTTTCAGTTGTTTTGATCACAAATTGGTGACTTTACATCATGTTGCTATGCTGATTTCATGTAAGGATTTTTCACAAATCAAAAAGAAAAATTGACATTTGTATGCTTTTTATTCCACCTTATGCATTAAAAACCTGGTAAACTGTAAGTTATAGTTCTTTCAGAAGGTCTGTTGTAAGTCCTTGTTTAAAGAGCAAAGAAGCAAAGTGTGAAATTTAACAAATGAATAATTTTAAATGATTAGATGTGACTGAATCACATTGCTTTTTTGACAACTTTTTATGCATTTTACCATCAATCTCTCTTTTCAGGGACCAGCAGTAATCAGGCATCATGTTGACACCCTAGCATCCTTGATAGCTCTTTTTTCATTGTCTTGATATCCTGATGAAATCTCCCCCCTTGCTCTTCACTGACACTTCCAGGATTATCAGGAAAATAATCCAGGTGGGAGTGCAAAAAATGAACTTTCAAGCTCATATTGCATCCAAGTCTTCCAAATTTGTTTTGCATGTTGCCAACAATGTTTTTATAATCAAGATCTTTGTTATTCCCTAAGAAGTTTTGTATGACATTTCTGAAGGCCACCCAAGCATCTTCCTCTGTGTCATTCATGGTTTGTTCCAAGTTAGTATCAAGAATCAGTTTCCTGATCTGAGGACCCACAAAGACACCCTCCTTTACTTTTTGGTAACTAAAAGCCGAGAACTTGTTGCAAATGTACTTGAAATAATCACCATTCTTGTTTAATGCTTTCACAAATTGTTTAATCAAATCTATCTTGATGTGGATTGGAGGTAGCAGTACCTTGTTGGGCTCAATCAGTTTTTCATGAATTATACTCTTGGAATCCGGAGTCAGACTCTCCCTTGGTGGCCATTTTTTCCTTACCCGGGGAAGATCTCTTGCTCTGCTATCCCATTCACATAAAAAGCATGGTATTTTTGTGTAACCAGCCTGCTGACCAAGCAGCATACCCAGCACCTTCAAATCTCCACATACAGTCCATTCATGTTCTGGATAATGCACATTTTTAAGGAGAAACTCAGACTTTCATATGTTTCTCTTAAGTGAACTGAATGGGCAATAGGCACAGAGGCATATTGATGGTCATTATGAAGTAGAACACTTTTTAGGCTTGTCTTTCAGGAGTCTCCGGTCACCTGTTTGGTAATGCAGAAAATACAGTTATAAATATCACTCAAAACACAGAACAATGAAACCATTCTGTTTTGTTACTCCTATAATATAATAATTTGGTGATCCTCTTCAACAGAATTGAGCTAGATGGCATTCATTTTGATTAATTCAATCAGTTTGAGGTATTTTTGTATGCAAGTTCTTGAAAATAAGTCACTGCCTACAGTTTTAAGTTCTTGAAAATTAGTCACAGCATATAATATATAACACATTATAATAGCATTTTTTTAAAAAGTGGACTCCAGTTTTCAGAAAATCTGCATGTCATGGGGGAAATGGATAGAATTTTTGAACTCAACACCCCAAAATTAGTTTAAGAATAGATATTTGTTCTCAAACAATGGAGCCCATGCAGAAGGGTGTAATTAGAAAGGCGTTACTACATCCTACCCACGTTAAGAAATACTCTGGGGGGAACAACTTATAAATATGAATTTAACCCTCGCCTCAACTCATCCCTCCATGATTACTTATTTACAATGTACATACAGTTACAGGTTTATAGATATGTTATTTGTAACTTATTTTTCATGGTTGAGATATACTGATATGAAATAATTTAATTTATATAATGGTGAAATCCAATCTGAGATTGTATTTTAGGGGGATAAATACATGGTAGATGAACGTCAAAAAGCTGCTTATCTTGTTAATTTAAAGTCTTTCGCTCATTCAATAAAAAGAGTGTTTGCTGTATATTCATGAGTGGAAAATCAGCTCTTACTGATGTCAATATAAACTTTAAAAAGAGAGCCCAATAATGTGTGTCCAGGAGACAAACCAAATGCATGAATAAGTCCTTTTGTGTTACTTTCTTAATAGCAGTTAAATGAACAATAAAGGGTCTTCATGCAATTCAAACATAGCTTGGTGTGCATAGGTTAAAATATAAGCCTAGGAAATACATTTTGAAGTTGGTTGTGTGGTGTTTTTGTTTTTTTGTGATTAAAGTGTATGTCAAGGCACAACAAAAAGGCATCTTAGCATGTACAGAGTGAGTCATGGCCATTTTTTTAAAAGAGCCTGATTCTAACAACTGAAATACCGAAGCTACATTTTACTCACACTGCAGTAAATATGAGAAATAAATTGTTCTGTTTTTGTTAGAAACACTGGCATTAGGCAGCAGGAAGGATCTTGCTGTTAAGGTATTTGAATGGGAATGAGGAGATTTGGATTTGGATAAATTTTTAAGGCCAAAAGAGGCTATTATATCATTCAGTCCTTTCTAGTTCAGTTACAAGCTTCCTGTATGACTTTGGACATGCCACGTACACAGGCCTGCCAAAGAGGTGGGACAAAGGGGGCAAATGCCTTGTAGCCTGACAATTCTAAAGGGCCTTGGGCTCCCAGCTGCCTCTGCTACTGCAGCAACAGCTGGACACATGGGCCCTTTAAATTGCTTCTGGAGCCTTGTGCATTGCACTCTGTGCAGCACTGAGGGCTAAGTGTGGGGAACACAGTGTGGCATGGTCCAGGCAATGTTGAGGGCTGGTTGACCATAGGCCTGTCCCATCTGTCTGAGGGTTCTTCCTTTATGAGAGTGTAGAGACTACCTCCACCATACCTTTGCAAGGGCCTGGTGAAGCTGTCAGCTCCACTCCACATAGAGTCTGGTTTTCTGAGGACCATGGCACATACAGAAGCAAATGAAGCCTTTTAAATCTGTTACTCTCTTGTCTGTCAGCATCCATTGTCTTGCAGACCGTGGACATTCCAGGAGCAGAGAGGCCTGGGGTTGGAGCCAGACCAGCATCCAAGTGACTGTGGGGCCAGGGTTGGGGCTGGAGTAATGTCCCTGTTGGGCCCACTGCAACACAGGGGCTGGACTGAAGCCTCTTGTCTGTCCTGTGGCAGCATGGGAGCCACAGCTGGAATCCTGTGGCAGCTCTGGGGAGCCCGGGCCAGTGCTGTGGAAGTGGGATGCCAGGGCCATGGGGCCACCTGTTGGCAGAAGCCCTGGACCTCCCTTGGTCCAGCAAATACTTTTGTATTGGACCACCATGAAGATGGGGAAGGTGCAACCTGTAGTCTAACTAAATGCTTATGCTTACTTTTTGGATAGTGTGACTTCCCCTCCTGCTCTAGCCCTTCATTCAGCTTTCATCTACAAGCAGAAAAACTTTTGCAGTCTGTTATCTCTACACAAGTTGTTGTTCACACTTCAGTATCATATCTTCCTTAATATCATCCAGCTGTTATTTTCTAACTCTTCCTTGTATGGCTCTCTTAGCATAGCTACTTCCCTTCAAGATACTCTTTCATCTTTACAAATGAGTCCATGCTCTTCTGCTTCTCCACAGTTGGCTTAAGAAGTGTTTTTACTGTGAACTAGTCTGTTTTATCTTGTCCTTTCTCTTTAAACCTAAGAATCCTTAAGCAAACATTGTTTTCTGAATAACGGTTAAGGTAAGCCTTATCACAAGTGTACGTATCTTGTTCCTTTCTAGTTTCAGTTATTTGGAGTGCTTTTGTTTATATAATCACATGACACAGTAATCAAATTGTCTCTTTGTCTACAGGTTTGAAATTGTCAAAAAATTTCTTGTGATTTTCTTCTAAACATCATTTAACCCCACTTCTCTGCCCCATCCCGTTGTTTCCACATAGCTTTTTGTTTTGTTCTTTGTAGTGGGTTTTCTTCATTTCTCTTTGTTTTTTATTGTTGTTTTCCCTTTATGCTCTCTTTTTTATTGCTGTGGTGTTTTTTTCCCCCTCATTCTTTGCATACTGCTTGGAACCAGGTTTCAGCAAATGGAGACTCCTAATACTGATGAAAATACTGCATGCCTTAGACCAACACTTTTATCTGTGCTTTCATTATTTTCTGTCCATGTAAATAGTCACTTAATTTACATTTCTTTACTCCCTCTTACTAGGAGAGGACAGCCATCAGGATCTCTTTCATATAGAAGTTCAATCCCCTCCCCCCGGTGTGTGTGTGTGTGTGTGTGTGTGTGTGTGTGATTCTGTCTTATCCACTGTGCTCCACACTTACAAGTAAGTTCAGACCTTGTCCAGTGGGGGGGCAGGGTAAGAAGTAATCTAGTATTCATGATAGCAGTTTGGTTTTGACAAAAGAGAATGGCCATGTTGTCAAAGTGTGGGGAGATTTTGAGATGTAAGCTGAACTGAAACCATCAAATTTGAATCACAATGCCTGCTTTGAAAGAGCAGAGTCAACTAGCTTTGGTGGGAGGGAGCAAATTTTCTAGGATTTGATTTCTATTGTTTGTTTATTTATTTACAAAAATTGGCTTCTGTTAGGTTGGGTCTACACATTCCCCTTTCTTTCAAAAGGAGCATGTTAATGAGCGGGTTCCTAACACCAGGTAGGAAGAAGGGCTTTCGAAAACTTGTGGGGGGTCTTTTCAGAAGGTCCTGTCTCCATGGGCGGCACGCAATTCGAAAAGCCACACGTTCAAATGGCTGCAGCCGCCATTATGCTAATGAGGTGCTGCATATTCATTGTAGCACCTCATTCGCATATTTCAAACCTGCTCATAAACATGCCCCTTTTGAAAAGAAGGAGTTCATGTAGACCCAGCCATAATGTTTATGTAGCTAAATCAGTACGTCGTAATTGCATTTATAAAACTTCACCATTATATAGTTATTTGATCTATTAACTTTTGAATAAGGATTTGCTGCCTTTCTACTTATCATTATGAACATTTTCATCACAGGGCAGAACTTATATAAGTCCTTATATCAATAATGTGTGAAACAAAATAATGGAATCATAGATGATTAGGGTAGTCATCTAGACCAACCCCAAATAAATCATCATACTCTATAACTCTGAGATTCTCTCTTTTTCTAAATGGATGAGAGCGGATTACCATCTAATTACATGAAAGTATAGCTGCATTCCCATGAAATTATTATATAGTTTATTTTCTTTTATTGTTGTTAGTTTGACACTGATCCTGCTAATTAACAGGACAGTTATATTTTGTTAATTATTTGTTTCTTAAAAATGTTATGTGAGCCTGTTGCACCACTGTGGCATACTCTCTCAAAACACACACTGAAAAGAAGCAGAGAATGGAGACTCCAAGGGGTTTCCCTGTTAAGCCTTCTTCCTCACATGTTGCTCTATAATCAGCAGCAGTTAGGTAGTACATTGAAGAAGATTTTGGCTTTCAGCATTTTCATCCTATGGGCTTCTGTCTTTCTCTGAGAAGAGCTGAACAAAAGCTAAGCAAGGAGAGCTGAGATAGGGAATTATAGGATAACAGAAAAGTACACCGATGCTCAGTTACCAATTTGGATCAGTATGCTTTGGTCAATATAAAACAATTAAAATTCCTATAAATACGTGATTTACAGAAATATTGTCATTATGACTGATATTTTGACTGCCTTCATGGTCCCAAATTGAGTCATGAAAGAAGAGTTCAATTTTATAATCCTCACAAATTCATTATCTTCATATGGGTTTAGTCTGGGGTTGAGAACAGCCACAACACAAATAACGGCACAGTTAAACAAATAACATTTTGCTAATGGACCATCAGACTGTCTACCTAAGTAGAATAGTATGTTGCCATCCTTGTGCAAATATGTTGAAGTTAACTGAAAAATGTAGTACTTCTTGTACCTTTAAGGCCGCGTCTACACTAGCAAGGTCTTTCAGAGAAGCAGGCCCTTTTTCAAATGAACACACAGCGCAGCCACACATAAAATATGCTCTTTTGATCTGAGATTGAAAGAATGTGGCTCTTCTTCCAGAAGCCCTCCTACACTCACAGATCAGGAAGAGCACCTCCTTTTGAAAGCTTCTTTTGAAAAAAAAGCATGTGTAAACACTCCACGGGCCCGCTTTTCAAAAGAGCAATCCACCATGGCACCGGATTTTTCTATCCTTGGCCTGTTCTTTCGAAAGAGTGGTGACTGTGTGGATGCTTCTATCGAAAGAGCAGATCTATTTTTGATCCACTTTTTTGTGTGTGGATGTGCTCTTTCAAAAGAAGAGACCTTCCAGAAGAACTTTTTCAAAAGATTGTTGTAGTGTAGATGTAGGCTAAGTAAATAGAAGAAGGGAGCTTTTCTGACCTGATAAATTATCTCAAATATTTTTGTTCTTTGGTTCATTGTGTTGCTGTATCTGAGACTCTATTAAATCAAAATCAGATAGTTGTTGATTTTGTTATTTATCCTCCTTTATTAACGACAATTACATATGATTTAGTAGTCATTAGAAAGGCATAAATAATCTTCTAGGCTAGTGGTAAATTAGCATTTTAATTGGACTTCCAATAAATTGTCATACAATGAATGCATAATTATTAAAAAATATAATATGCCATAGTAAAACTCACCATCTAAGCATTCAGGGCATATTAATGTGGGTATTGTGAATGGCATGGCTTATTATCGTGTCAGTGGTGGGCAAAATATGGCCCTTGGGCTGAATATGTGCTGCCAAACATTTGGATCCAGCCTTGGGTAGGCTTTCTGTCTTTCACAACACCACATGCCACTCAATGTGATTGGCTTCTGGGGCCAGAATATGCCTCTTAGCAGCATGCCCCTCGAGAGGAAGGGGGTCTCCACATGTTGCTCCTGCCTCAGCACAGTCCTTGCAGCTCTCATTGGCCTTAAAGCAACCAATTGAAGCTGCAGGAGCAGTGCCTGCAGCTTGCAGCTCCCATTGGCCTGAAAGCAACCAATTGAAGCTGCAGGAGCAGTGCCTGCAGGCACATGCAGACTGTGCTGCCCCTCTTCCCCCAAAGGGGCATGCCACCGTGTGCAGAGATACCCACGCTAGTTCCAATAGCCAGTCGCTTCATGAGGTGTGTGTTGGGCCATGGTGGACAGGAAGTTAGCCTGAGATTCCTGTTTCGCTGGGGCACCATCTGGAAGGCACCTATGGTAAGTGTCTCCTGGGCAGAGTCTGTACCTGGCACCCCAACCCCTCCCTCACTTCTATCCCCACTCTAGGTCTCAACCTCCCACAAGTCCACCCAAACCCTCTGCACCTACTCCTGCATCCATGCTCCAATTACCTCCCCACTCTACATCCAAACCCCCTCCCAGACCTTGCACCACTCATACATCCCTCCAGCAAGTCAGAATCCTCTCCTGCACCCAATTGCCCTCCCAGAGCCAGCATCCTAATCCCCAACTCTGAGGTCCCTTCTGCACCCAACCTCCATACTAATTTAGACACTGTTGCACTAATATAGTAGAAAAGTGTGGCCAATGGCCAATAATCAAATTCTTGGCAGTGGCCCCCATCAGAGATTATTGCACATTTATGCACTATGAGGTGAAGAAGGGAAGACTGGGGCAGAGGGATGAGACTGACTTGCTGCGCAAAGAGACTGGGATTCAGATGAGAATACACAGTTGTGGAGCCTAGGATTTGCTAGGTGAGGCAAATAGGACTGTGATAAAGAGCAAAGTGTGGAGGAAAAAAAAAAGCAGGACTGGAACAGAAAAAGGTTAGACTTAGGCTACGTCTACACGTGAAGCCTACATCGAAGTAGCTTATTTTGATGTAGCAACATCGAAATAGGCTATTTCGATGAATAACGTCTACACGTCCGCCAGGGCTGGCAACGTCGACGTTCAACCTCGACGTTGCGCAGCACCACATCGAAATAGGTGCTGCGAGGGAACGTCTACACGACAAAGTAGCACACATCAAAATAGGGATGCCAGGCACAGCTGCAGACAGGGTCACAGGGCGGACTAGCGCTTCCGGGGCAACAGCTAGCCACTCCCTTAAAGGGCCCCTCCCAGACACACTCAGCCTGCACAGCACGCGGTCTGAGGAGCCATAGGCACACAGACCCCGGGCGACGCAGTCATGGACCCCCAGCAGCAGCAGCAGCAGCCAGAGGTCCACCCAGCCCTCCCGGCAGGAGCAGGGCTCGCCCTGATCCATGCCATGCGGGAGGCAGCTGAGCACCTACTTGCTACACCGGAGGAGGAGCTGCCTCCAGGGCAGCAGGGCTCAACCCCCAACCCTGCAGCACCCCGCCCCCCCCGCCTCACACGCCACCGCCTGCGGAGCTACCCCACCAGCACCGACTGGTGGGAGCGGCTGGTGCTTGAGGAGTGGGACGACAGTCACTGGCTCAGGAACTTCAGGATGAGCCGGCAGACATTTATGGAGCTGTGCCAGTGGCTCACCCCCGCACTCAGGCAACAGGACACTGCCATGTGGCGTGCCCTCCCTGTGGAGAAATGGATCGGCATCGCTGTCTGGAAGCTGGCCACTCCAGACAGCTACCGATCCGTGGGACAGCAGTTTGGTGTTGGCAAGGCCACCGTCGGGGCTGTCCTCATGGAGGTAAGAGGACCCACTGGGGGAGGGCAGGGCAGGGGAGGGGGGCCCGGGCAGAGGAGGGCAGGGCAGGGCAGGGCAGGGCCACGCACAACCTGCTTACCCCTCATCGGTGCTCTCCCATGTGCTTTCCCTGCAGGTTGTGCGTGCCATCAACACCATGCTCCTGCACAGGCTTGTGAGGCTGGGGGACCCAGATGCCACCATCGCGGCCTTTGCCACACTGGGCTTCCCCAATTGCTTCGGGGTTCTGGATGGGACTCACATCCCCCTCCGCGCCCCGCATCACAGTGGAGGACGCTACATCAATCACAAGGGCTACCATTCTGTGGTCTTCCAGGCCTTGGTGGACAGCTGGGGCCATTTCCAGGACATTTATGTGGGCTGGCCTGGCAGCACCCATGACACCCGGGTTTTCTGGAACTCGGGCCTGTGCCGCCGGCTGGAGGCGGGGACCTACATCCCCCAGTGGGAGATTCCTCTGGGGGACACCACCATGCCCCTCTGCGTCATCGCAGATGTGGCGTACCCACTCCGGCCCTGGCTCATGCACCCGTACATGGGCCATCTCTCCGCCAGCCAGGAGCGCTTCAACCAGCTCCTGAACCACGCGCACCAGGTGGTGGAGTGCTCATTTGGCCGCTTGAAAGGACGCTGGAGATGTCTCCTGACCCGCCTGGATGCGGGCCCCAACAACATCCCCCAGATTGTGGGTGCCTGCTGCACCCTGCACAATTTGGTGGAGAGCAAGGGGGAGACCTTTTATCAGGGCTGGGCTGTGGAGGCCGGCAGGGCCGACCTGCAGCCACCCGCTGCCCCCAGTCGCCAGGTGGACCCCGAAGGGACCCGAGTCCGGGAGGCCCTGCGGGCCCACTTCGATGATGAGGCCACGGGGTGAACTCTGCCAGGCCCCCCACTGCCCATCCCTTCCTCCACAACACTCCCTGCCCTTACTCCCACACCACGGAGCACACAACATCCCCCCCCACACACTTTTCCTGGACAAATGACAGCACACACGTGTGGCTGAACTTAAACTGGTTTTTCTTTTAGAACTTTTTTTTTTAACTATAATTAAAACAAGAACAGACTATATACAAGACCTCTTCTAACAAAAGTATTCTGTACAAATAAAACAATAATAAAAAAGATTGCATAGAATGGATACGTTCTTCAATAAAAAAAACCCAGGGATTATAAGGAAGGGGAGAACTATTTACATGGGGGGGGGGGCAAAGAGGGGGCACAAATACATGTCGCAACAGTCTTATAAACTATATACAAGGGGTGGGGCCCACGTCCCGGGCCCCACGCCCCTATAGTCCGGCACTGGGGGTGGGCGGTTGGGAGCCCCGCCTTGGCCGCAGCCCTGTCCGGGGCTGGCTGGGGGCCGGGCGGACCGGAAGATATGACTGGCGAGTCTCAGCTGGCCCCAGGTGTCCCTTGGCGGTCCGGCCCTCGGTGGTGGGTGGCAGGGCAATGGCGGATTGGACAGCGACATGTGGAGCAGCAGGTGGTGCGGCGGGTGGAGCAGGCAGGGCGGGCGCTGCGGCGGCCGGCACGGCATGGGGGGCCAGGTAGTCCACCAAACGGTTGAATGTCTCCATGTAGGCCCCCCATGCCTCTTGGTGCCAGGCCAGCTCCCACTCCTGCAGATCCAGGTGGCGTTGGTCCACCCGCAGGCGCTGCTCCGTGACCTCCAGCTGCCGACGATGGATGGCCAGCAGCTGGGGGTCCGTCACCGTCGGGTGCTGTTGGGGGGTCCGCCGTCTAGCCCACCGTGGGGCCGGTCGGTCCTCCGCCGAGGGGCTTGCCTGGAGCGATGGCCCCAGAGGGGATTCCGGGACCACTGATGCCTCGCTGGCGCTCTCTTCCGGTCCTTCTGATGGTGCAGCTGCGGAACACAGGAGGAGGCAGGGAAGAAGAATGGAGACAGGCGTTAGTGTGGGCCCCGAGCCGTGACCCTTGTCCCCCCACCCCTGTGCTGCAGGTTCGCCGTCCCCATCCCCGGGAGATGCTACTGGGAAGGATGGGGTTCAGGGGTCCCCCTGCACTGCACCCCGTCCCCTTGAGGGAGTGACTCTCACTTCACTCAGCAGGGTCTGACAGGAGAGGTTTCTTGGGCCACAGATGCCTGGTTTCTCTCAGGAGTGACCGCACAGCAGTCAGAGACAGTCCTTCCAACCCATCGTGGGGAGAAGACCCCAAGGGGTGCCCCTCTGGGGTGTGGCTTTCCCCCTCCTCAGGCTGGCTGCCTTCCAGCTCTCCCTTCCCCTAGCCTCTACCTGCGGCCTCTGCCCCGATTCAAAGCCAGCTCGGCTCCTCCCTCCTCTTTGTTCAGGGCAGAGGTGTCACCTGCCAGCTGTAGCCCCAGGATCATCCTTTGCCCCTGAGAGCTATTCAGCTGGTTGCTCATATCTAGCCTGAGTCTCCCTTTTGCACTCCCCCGACTCCATCACATGCTGCTGCTGCAGGGTGTCCCACCCCCTCCTCCTGGGAGACCCTCGAGGTTCCGCTCCCCCCTGCCCCGGGGATGGGCCTTGGCACTGTCGTGGGGGCGGGGCGGGGGCAGGGGCTGATGCACTGCTGTGAGGGACATGGCCCTGCTGTCCTTGGGGCCATGGCCATGTGGGCATGTGGGGGGCCCTGGGCACATATCTATTACCCCCACCCCTCAACCCCGGGGGTGTACACCAGAGGGGGGTACATACCTGTCGGTCCACTCCCACGGTCCGGAGATCCCCGGGGGGTGGATGCCCGGCTGCTGCTCCGGGAGGGCGGGAGGAGGATCTGCAGCCCGGACTCTGCAGAGGAGGAGCCCCCCTCCTCCTCCTCCTCCTCCTCCTGCTGCGATTGCCCAGGGATGGGCTCCGGGGGGGCCCCCGGGGTGCGGGGCTTACCTCCGGGATGGACTCCGGCTGCAGGGCCTGCTGGGGCTCATCAGTCGAGATATCAAGGGTGGCCGGAGGGGAGAAGGTGTGCCAGGGGCCCAGGATGTCCCTGAGCTCCCTTTAAAAGGGGCAAGTGACGGGGGCAGCCCCAGATCGGCCGGCCGCATCCCGGGCCCGGGCATAACCCTGCCGCAGCTCCTTAACCTTACTCCTGACATGGTCAAGAGTCCGGGCAAGGTGACCCCGGGCGGCCAGGCCCGCGGCCAGCCGAGCGAATGCATCCGCATTCCACCTCTTGCTCCCCATTACCTGGAGCACCTCCTCCTCGCTCCAGAGCCCCAGCAGGTCCCGCAGCTCTGCCTCCGTCCAGGAGGGGCCCCGCTGCCGCTTCCCAGCCTGGCTGCCGGGCTGGCTGGCCTGGCTGCTTTGGCTCCCCTGGGGGGGGTCTTCCCTGGGGGGGCTGGGGGGGGCGCTGCCGGGCAGCCATGGCAGGTGCTGGCCCTGTTCTGGGTGGCTGAGGGACGTGCAGGCTGGCCGCATGTCTAGGCTGCCGCCTGCACGTTCCCCCAGCTTCCTGCACGGGAAGGGAGGGGGAGGGGACCTTTAAGGGACTGCTCCACACGGCCACCATTGAGCTGAGGGACTGGAGAGAGCGCCTCTCAACCCCTCAGCTGATGGCCGCCATGGAGGACCCCGCAATTTTGACATTGCAAGACGCGCAACGACTACACGGTCCCTACTTTGACGTTGAACGTCGAAGTAGGGCGCTATTCCTATCTCCTGATGAGGATAGTGGCTTCGACGTCTCGCCGCCTAACGTCGAAGTTAACTTCGAAATAGCACCCGACACGTGTAGCCGTGACGGGCACTATTTCGAAGTTAGTGCCGCTACTTCGAAGTAGCGTGCACATGTAGACTTGGCTCTAGTGTGGGAGAGGATCATTCTTGCCAGAATAAAGCACTACACTAAAGTTGTTGAAAAAATATTTTGTGATAATGTAACTATGGACTGTATCATGAGGCATATGCACAAGGAGGCTGTTATGTTTACACAAGCACTTTCAATTCTAACATTTTCCTGTTTGTGGGCATTTGTGTTTGCAACTTTAATAATGAGCTTTCAATGTAGTTTATATGGATATGTGTGAAATAATTGTAGAGAATTTAGGCCGGATTCTGGGTCCACTGAAGTTAGGGGATATTCCCCTAACTTTCCAGTATAGCCTTCAAAGAAAATAGTTCATCATTCGCTTTACAATATACATGTATTTCAGAAACAAAATATATTTCTTGCCCATAGGTTTGAGTCCTTCTGAATGTGCAGATAATATTCTAGAAGTTATTCAGTTTCTGATTTGCTACCAGTGCAAACATAATTTCTGGATTTACTCTAATTGTGGAAAAAAACAATTCAGTGCTGTGAAAGAGTAGTTTTACCTTAATCAGAGACATTTTATATGTATGAATAATACTTGGCATAATGGAGTCATGATGTCAAATGTGACCTCCAGGTGCTTCCATAATGTAAATATTAATAAAATGAATACTGATCTTACAGTGGTCATACCAGTTTTCCAAAACCATTTGGAGGTAACTTCTTGTAGTCTTTGAGGTATTTTCATATGGTATTATAATAATAAAAATAATATTAAGATTTAAACATTATTCACATTTGGGTAACCTAATGGTTATATCACATTCGGAGTCTCCAATTCAAAAAATATAATTGTTCCTTCTTCTCCCCTTTGCAAGACTTATCCCTCCTTCTTAGGACTCCCATTCACTCATCTGGCAGGTTCCCAGTACTCTATCTCCTAGATAATCCCAAACAGAATTCTTTGATATCATCTGAAATAAGGGCCTGTAACTCTCCCATCTCTTAAGTGTGACTGTTTCCTTCTCTCCACTGCTCATTTGGACATAGTATGAAGAACTGTAATATTAACTGACATGCGCAGCCAAATGAAACATCTCTGAGTGGCCCAGGTGTTGGCCTGTTATGAGAAGCTGAGTAAATTCAAGTCTCAGATGGGCCATGCACTTCTGAGAATTCAAAATTCCCCCTTCTACCCTTCTGACTCTATAATGAAAATTTTAATGTTAGTGACCCTATGTGGCATTACCTGGACTTCACACCTACACCCCTGACAGACCCTGCAGTGGGAATAAGAGTTTGTCTATTAGTCCACAAAAGAACTCTTCTCCAGCCAAACTTTAAGGAGAACTGTGGCTGAAGAGAGGGTCATGTGCTTCCATAGTGTTTGCTAATGCTTCAAGTCTATGAGTGCATGTAGCTTGGATAAGCATCCAGGCTACACTGTATTAGGTATTTCTCACCCACCTCTCAATTTATATGGAGCATGACTCTACTGAGGCTGCTTTATATCATGCTTTTATGGTTTGGCTATTGAGATACTAGTTTGTAACTTCTGTTATACATAGAATGACTGAATCCATACTTAATGTTTTGAATTTGTCTCAACGTTATTCCCTAAGATATTATCATAGGTGAGAACAATTGAGTATAAATGAGATTCAATCCCATAGTGTTCACATCTTAAAAATCAGCAAATGTTTGGATACATTTTTGGGAAAAAGGTCGGCTTGTGTGCTATCACACCATAAACTGGTAATAATGGGAGCCATTATGCCACCAGTTAAATATTCACTTAAATGCTGGCTGTGGGATTAAGCATTGTTTCCTGTGAAATCAGCATGTCCATAAGTGTATACAAGGTGATAAATTGACATATGTGTGACCATGCATATTTGTATGTCAGCATAGAATCCTGTAAATGCAGGGCTGGAAGAGACCTCAGGAAGTTACCTCCTCCATTTCTCCATGCTGAGGCAGGATTAATTCTACCTCAACCACCCTTTACAGATATTTGTTTGATCGCATATATATTTATGTATTTGTTTTCTCTTAGCCTTCCCCAGGCCAGTATTGTCAAAGGCAGCAGTCGTAATGCTATTGTGACAAATTTCAAATTTATAACATTGCAAAATCATGCTGCGTTACTCTAGACATTAATGCTTCAAGTTTGTCTGCAAGAGATTTTCAGGAATGCGTGAGGCTGTCGAAATTCATGGAAAATTATCTCCTGAAAATTTGAAAGCCATGCAAATGAAGTGGCAAAGATTTTCTTGTTAACTTGCTCAAAAACACATTAACTGGTTTCAGCCAACACTTTCTCTAATGGATTATCATAGCACAGCTACTTATCATGATGTTTTTCTAACTGCAAGAGAATGGAAAAAATAAAGATGCCCTCGTAAGTTTCTACTTGTCTGTGAAATGGGATGGCTGTAATGCTATACAACTAAAATAGAACACTACTTCTGCGGCCACACAAGCCCCATCTTTTGGAAGGGGCATGGTAGTGAAGGATTACAGCAGATGCTAATGAGGCGCTGCCATGCACTTTGAAAGCGCCTCTTTCTAAACCCACACCTCCCTTCTAGCTGGGAGACTTTTGAAACAACCCCTTGATTTTCAAAGCCTCTTATTCTCATTTGGTTTTGGGAAGAAGGGGCTCTTAAAATCAGGGGGTCCTTTTGAAAGTCCCCCGGATACACGGGCAGCATGTGTTTCAAAAGCAGCACTTTCAAAGTTCACGGAGCTGCCATTTATGCTAATGAGGTGCTGTATATTCATGGTAGTGCCTCATTAACATCTGCCGAAGTGCCTCAATACTATGCCCCCTCTGAAAGGAGAGGGCTAGTGTGGCCACAGCATAAGAGTAACGCTTAGTTCAGAAACTACACAGGATTTTGTCATACGTCTATACTTTAGTCCTACAAGTTTAACTTGAAAATCTACCCTTGCTGCATGGGTGCCTGTCATGTGGACACAGGTTTGTAAGTCTGATTTTTTAAAAAAAAGTTATATTATCCCAGCATAGTTATGTTATAAATATTTAAATGCTCTTTACAATGTGTATTTTAGTCCTCTTCCTCCCACTGTAAAGCAGTCATCTCCCCAATAACTGTCGATTTTTTTGCTGGCTGCATAGCTGATGTTTACATTTTTAAATTCAAGATTTTTTGACAGCCAGTTTCGGGAACAGAGCTTTCTATTCAGGTTGTCAGTTTTACACATTAAATAGCCACAGCCAGAGCTTTCACCTCCCAGATGTTGAAAATTGACATGTGACTGTATGCCTGAACAATTGTTATATTCATAAAAATGTACTTTTTTTCCATTTGTACATTAATTTGGGAATATTATGAAGTAACAAAGAACACTCTAGCTATGTAGAAATTCTGGTACCAAGAAGGGAGACACGTTAATACATTATCTCTGGGCAACCTATCAGTCCTGGTGTGCAGAAGTCAGTGTGGTGAAAGCTTTTAAAAGCATAGCATTGAACTGTAAAATCATGACAACTTAAATATGCTTAAGTAAATAGAAATACTCTGTCACCTTTGACTTAACTAGCCTGTTGTGTTTGTCTGCCTTTGCCGATCTAGGCTACATCTTGTCTGGTTTGACAGATTTAGTAAGTAGCCTTCATATTACTGCAGTGGGTACACAGTGCTTAACTTTATATTCTATTCTGCAATCCTAAGAGTGTGTATTATTAAATATTGCTATGACATTCACTTGAGAAAATTTCTTGAAAAACACAAAAAGGTCTTAGCATTCAAGTTTGATGTTCTCTCTGCCTGCATGCATAGGATGGCAAGTTATAACAACCCGTTAAAAACAGGAAAATAAAAACATAGGTCAAAGAAGAAGAAATAAAAAAAGAAATAAATCCAGTGTGAGTAAACAGAAGAATATGAAAGAAACCAAGACAGTGGCATGTTGAATGGGGACTGTCCAAATTCCTTCCAGAGTGTTGTAGAGATGGGTTCCAGTACACAATGACCTCTGTTTGTCCTAAATGTAGAGCAGTAAGGCTATGTCTACACAGCTGCGTTATTTGAAAATAAGCTATTCCAGAAGAGAGATTTTGGAATAGCTTATGTTGAAATAATGCTGCTAAAACCAAAGGCTGTGTCTACACTACGCAACCCTTCTGGAAGGGGTATGTAAATGCAGCGGATCAAAAATGCTAATGAGGCACTGATATGACTATCCAATGCCTGATCTGCATGATGGTGGCCACTCACCACATCGAAAGTGCTGCTTTCAAAATGCAAACTAGTCAAGTAGATGGGGCTTCTTCGAAAGGAAGCCCCGCTTTCAAAAGCACCCTTGTTGCTAAAACAAATAAGGAAAAAGGGTGCTTTCGAAAGCAGGGCTTCCTTTCAAAGAAACCCCATCTACATGGCTAGTTTGCATTTCAAAAGCAGCACTTTTGATTTGGCGAGTGGCTGCCATTATGCAATGACACATTGAATGTTCATATCAGTGCCTCATCAGCATTTTTGACCCACTGCATTTACATTCCCTTTCCAAAAAGCAGGGGTAGTGTAGATGCAGCCAAAATGTATTTTGAAATAGCACTCAGAGATTTTGAACTAGAACATCCAAACACAATAGGCATATTAAGAAATAGAGCCATTGGACACACTATGGCTATGGCCACACTTGGCCAAAACTTTGAAATGACCATGCTAATGGCCAAATTGAAGAATACTAATGAGGCACTGAATTGAATATTCAGCACTTCATTAACATTAGCATGCTGCCAGCCACGGCGCTTTGAAAGTTCCTCTTTTAAATGTGTGCGGCTCAGAGCAGCTACACAGAAGTCCTTTTTGAAAGTAACCTGCACATTTCAAAATCATCTCATTCCTCTCAGCTGAAATGTGCAGGTTCCTTTCGAAAAGGACCTCTGTGTAGCCGTACCGAGCAGAGCATGTTCAAAAGAGGTACTTTCGAAGCGCTGTGGCTGGCAGCATGCTAATGCTAATGAGGCACTGAATAGTCAATTCAGCACCTCATTAGTATTCTTCAATTTGGCCATTAGCATGGCCATTTTGAAGTTTTGGCCAACTGTGGCCAGAGCTTATGACATATTTTGATATAGCCTTTATTCCCTGTCTACATAGCCCCTCTTTTAAAATAGTTATTTTGAAATAGGCACTATTTCTTGTGGAATGAGGCTTACCTGTTTTAAAAGAATCCAACTGCTATTTTGAAACTATTTTGGAATAGCAGTTGTGTAGATGCTAGCAAATTTATTTTGAAATAATGGCTGTTATTTTGAAATAGCTTTGCTGTGTACACCTACCATCTGCAACGCCGCAGTCCTCTGGCTATGATAGGATGTGCTCCAGAGATCAGGGTCTGGGTGCATAGCAGGAAAAATGGTGAACAGCTGGCAAGGCTGGGAGTGGGAGTAGTCAGGTAGAGGCTGGAGTTCCAACCCTCATTTTATCTTCAATAAATAAATAGTACAGCCTCATATTGATTGTATATATATCCCCAGAAGTTCCAAGGGCAGCTGTAGACTGGGTACTGTAGCTTCCATAGAGATGTGATGCTAGGGTCTGCGTCAAGAGCCAGAGATGGTGAAGCCAAATACCCTGGCAGAGATGGTTTTCCCTGCTAGATGCAGTATGGGTGAAAACAAGTCCTTGCCCTCACAAAAAACCCCCTTCAAAGGGGGTACATTAAGGTAAGTTGGGGATAGTCTTCTAATGGCAGTGTGAGTGGCCATGGCAATTCTGTGGCTGACACAATGCAGCCAAGAGAAAATTAGGGAAATGCTTGAGGCCCAAGCCAGCAGTGGGGATGGCAGCAGCCCTTGACAGGACCAGTGTCAGGTAGGTGCAGTAAGAGTATGATGGAGGTTCAAGCCTGGCACGGGAATTAATTCAGCTTTGTGTGGTTTGCCCCAGGCCACAGAGCCAGCTAATGTGACAGTCAGGAGTTTTTTAATTCCTGGTCCTGGTTCCAAGTTTAGACCACAGGTACTTCATAAGGAGGTCCTGAGAGGCAAATGCTGAAAAGATGTTTATGCAGTTTGAGGCAGGAATCTAAACACACAGGCTGTCTCTACACTACAAAAATAACTTTGAAGTTAGCAATTTTGAAGTACAGCATCTACACACACCCTTCTTCGAAGTTAAATTTCAAAGTAGGACATTACTGCATTCCCGGGAATGTAGTAAGGACTTCTAAGTTGGGCACCCTACTTCAAAGTTAACTTCAATATAAGGGAAAATGTGTGTAGACTTTCTGCTGGCTACTTTGATGTAGTACCTAACTTTGAAGTTTACTTCGAAGTTAGTTCCCAATGTAGACACACCCACACTGAAAGAGCCAATCAAATGAAATAAAAAGCAACAGCAAAGAATACACTGAACTCTAAAAGACAGCATCTAGAATCAAAGATATTGTAATGACACTGAGGCAGATAAAACCAAAGATTATTGTTGGATGAAAGTGTTAGGGATATTAATGCTTTAGTTTTCTTTGAATATAGTTATGAGACTGCAGTTGAATATTTGCTGCTTCATGTTACATGATCCTAAAATATTAAGTGAAACCTAAGTACCCCATGGGCATTTTCTGTCTCCTATTAAAACTGTGGGAAGTACTCATGTTAACTTCAGTAAGCACAAGCACGTGTCCCATGTTTTTCATTAGTCTCTATGGTAATGCAGAAGAGTTGATTTTCCTGTCCCCTGCTATGCAGATATAATTTCCATTATTATTAAAGGGGACTAGCATGTTCATGAAGAAAATAATAGACTCCACTGAATTGAAATTACAATCACTTTATTAATTCCACATTGTGTACAAATGAATTGCATCCTGTCTTATAGAGTTTAATGCTGAATGATTCTTTAAAGCTTTTTATGTTGATGAGCACATATATCATCGTATGTGACAACTCACCAAAAATACACATCAAAGTTGTTCTTCCCACCAAATTGTTTTCATATATCTAGCAAAAGCAGACGAGACACAGGAAGAATAGGCAGATAACTAGTAAAAGATTCACAGCAGGAGAAAGGTGTTACAATTATTGGAAGCAGCAATGTATATAAATGAATACAGAAGCTACTGAAATCTTTCAGTATTTTTATAGAATGAGCTAGAGCACCTTAGAACATGCAGAGACTCCTGAAAGAGATGAGAAAGCTCTAGAAGCCATGTCTCTAGGTTCATTTCATATGATCTGCCTCTGAAATGAAGGATAGTACATAAAGTTTCAGAGAGGTAAATGGAATCAATGATTTACCCGTGATTCCTTCAAGAAATATACTTAGAAATTCTAAAATTGAGAGCAGCATGTGCTAGTTTCTTGGAAGAATGATGCAAGGCTTTAAAATGAAGTTTAAAAATGCAGATTGTATAATTTCCTTTGAAAGAAGGGATGGGTAATTCCTTTGTAATTATACATGGAGGAATTAATTATTCTCTAATGAGCTCAAATAAAACTTCATTTCATGGTGCAGTCTTTTCTTTTCTTAATTAAAAATATCCAAGAGCATATTTCTAATAGGCTATGATTTTTCTCTTTGGAGTATTGCTGCAGTAATGCTTGTTTCATCTTAGTATGTCAACACCGGGGTGGCAGATCCTCTGTTTGAACAACCCAGCTCATTACAAGATGAATTATGTCTCAACCAATGCATGGGCACCAGGATCAGAGATGGCTGTAAGGATCCAATCCCATTCTCAGTGAATTAAGTGGCAAGATTGCCAACAGAGCTGTGTCACACCCTAAGGAGCATTAGTTCCTTCTACCACTCCTCCACGTTCTGTGATGTGGCAGTTTGCAGTCACAAGATTGGTTAGGGAACAGTTACTGCTACGGGCTAGTGCTCCCAAAAGTGTATAACCTCCTGGGCAGGGAGGGTATGTTGAGAGAAGAGCCATGACCTTGCTCATCCTCACACTGGACAGATTGGATGACTGATCAGAATGCAATACCTTTTACTAGCTGCTGAAAGGACAATGGATCTCCCACTGGGAGTCAATTGAAGCTAGAGTCTCGAGAATGATTTGGATCAAGTCTCCTGAACCAGAATTTGTCCTTCAGTGGGTTGCTACATATAGGGCTTATCTACACTACCTCCCTACTTCAAAGGGAGGATGGTAAGTAGGGTGTTGGGAGTTTATTAATGAAGTGCTGTGGTGCATATGCAGCACTTCATTAAACAAATTCCCCTCTGCGGCAACTTCAAAGTGCTATCTTGCGTCTAGCCATGGCTAACCTGCTGGTACTTTGAAGTGCTTGGGCAACTGTGATGTCCCTTTACTCTTACTCAGTTGCCTAAGCACTTCAAAGTACCGGTGGGTTAGCTGCGGCTAGACAAGAGATGGCACTTCGAAGGTTAACACTTCGAAGTTCCCACAGAGGGGAATTTGCTTAATGAAGTGCTGCATATGCACTGCAGCACTTCATTAATAAACTCTTAGCACCCTACTTACCGTCCTCCCTTCAAAGTAGGGAGGTACTGTAGATGCAGCCATATAGTTCCAAGTAACAAACAAACACAAGCAAATAATAACAAAAAAAAAAACCAAACAAAAAACCAAACAAAAAAGCATCCCCAAACCACACACTCAGGAAAGATTTATACATTTATACATATTTAGCAAAGAAGATGGAATTCTAGTGGCTACAAGCATTAGATATTAGCTGGATAGTGTCAGCATTCTGGAGTACAGTAGTAATTTTATATCTGCAAAATAGAGAGATCCTTCGAGCAAGTATTTGTCTCAGCACTTTCTCTCTTGAATTGATGGTAATTGTCTGTTTTCCTGGTATGTATGTGGGAGACTATAAATAAATACTCTATAGCTAACTAAACGTGTTGGTAGCACTCTTGTATGTGTTCATGAATCAGTGAATAATGAAGTTAATTTTGTGGCAGTACAAGTTATGATATTAATAATATTGAAGACATTGATCATGAGCTGTATCATACCAATATGTATTAGATATTGTGAGTTTTGGGAGTTCATTTCTGACTGAAACTTGTTTTGATATGGAGAAGTACTGTAAGGCTCTCTCTGCTACTTATGGCCTGTGTTAAGGCAGTATGGGAGCCTTGAAGTATTAACACAAGTCATCTGTACAACCACTGGTGTAAAAGATCTGGTATGGGGAGGATGCAAAGACAATATAATTAGCATATAAACATGTTGGATGGAGGAACTGTGGTGGCAACTTCAAGCAGAGGGGATGTTTGCAAGTACGCTTCTACAGCCTGGCCAAATGGTTGAGAGGAATTTCACTGTCCTTGAACTTCCTGTCGTACAGTCTAATTAATGGGGTAAGTCTCATGCAAGGGAAGTAAATGTTGCCACGTCTGGGTAGAAGTAAGTTTTCCAGTAAGCATGTGTTGCTGTTAATTCTAGGATCAGGTCCAGTACTGGAATCTGATTGGGAAATACTGATTTCCCCTTTGTAAAATACACATTTTTATTACAATTCTCACTACTCTAAAAATAGGAGGCCAGCTTCCAGACATAAAGGAAATGTATAAAGAAGTACAGGTGTGGAAAGTAGTTTTATATTTCCAACAGTGGTGAGAACTCCTAAGCAGAAACTTAAATTCAGTGTATCCTCTTGATTACGCCACTCTGTCAATTCAACTAGAGCCTATATAATTATGAGTGTAATGATTTTGAACCTCCACATGAATGCAGCCTGCTGAAGCTTGACAATTGCTTTATATTATCATTCACATCTCCTACAACAGAGGAAATGTTAGTTGGAAAAGCTATGCTCTCAGACTTTGAATGTCACTTAGGTCTGGGCTTTGACAGTGTACAATAAGGTCTCAGATTACCAGAGGGTTCCATTTGTACACCCTTGTGTAACCTAGATTTTGCATAAGTGGAGGTCCAGCTTTTTCCCTCGTGGAACATGTGTTCTGCAGCCGGGGAAGCAGCAGAAAGGTAAGTCCTGGGGTGCGGGGAGTTTGGGAGGGTTAAGCCTGGTGGTGGGTTGGAGCAGTGGGAGGTGGAGGAAGGGCTAAGCCTGGGGTAGGTTAGGACTGCAGGGGGGTGAGGGATGGAACTGAGCTGGAGCTGTGTATGTGAATGGTAAGCCAGAGCCCTGCTCAGGTGGTGAGCCGGGCCATGGGGGATTTGAACCAGAGAGCGGGCATTGAATTAGGGTGGGGGGAAGGGGGGTTGAATGGGGACTGCACACGGGGGATTTGAACCAGAGCACTGGTGTGTGTGTGTGTGTGTTTTGAGCTGGAGCCACGTTTGAAGAGTGGTGAGCCGGCAAGGGGATGAACCAGGGCCAGGGAGGTTGAGCAGGAATCGTGCCTGAGGTGTGGTGAGCTAGATTCAGAGGTGGTGGTGAGGGGTGAGCAGGAGCTATTCATGGGTGGTGAACGGAGCTGAGGGTGGGGCCTGAGGCAGGGCCTTGTGGAGTTGCGGGATTGAGCCAGGGCCAGGAGGGAGCAAGTTAAGTGCAACTGGAAATTGTGTAAATCCAGGTTTTACCATAGGAACTGGGGATCAGCAGCTTAAAAGTGGGGTTGTGTACTCTGAGACCTTTCTGTAATATGACGCCAGTTAAATCCTAAATCAAAACAATTAAATTATTTGGAAATATTGGCACCTATGTAGGTCATTTGTTAGAATGTTTCTATACTTAAGAACTTTATTATCTCAAAAACTTGTTTTGATCTTTGACTTTGGATAATCCCAATGAAGGATGAACCCAACAATTCCCACACAAGCAAAATATAATAATTGGCTTTATATTAAAGGTCAGGGAAAATATGACTGTGAGTGACCATTGGATGCACATAGGAGTAAAGGATCAGAGTCCAGAGTTAGAATTCCAGGGATTAACTGGAGTCATATTCAGAAGGTTGGGCTAAGGGTCTAAACTAGGAATTAGAAGTCAGTAGGGAACTTGGGGCTAAAACAGATGCAGCTGAGGTTCAGCTGGTACTACTGACTTCAGATATCAGCCTGCTGATTCCTATAACCAATTGGGTGGCACAGAAAACTTCTATCAGGACCAGTTTTGTTCATGAAATTGCAAGGAGACTGGCTCTGTTGCAGGCTTGTGTCTGAGACTATTGGTTTTGGCCCAGATTAATCTTTGGGGAGAGGAAGAGTTAAATGCACTTTCCATTGATCCTAATCAATTGTAGTTTAAAGGTTATAAAATGCTTCTAGGCATGCCTGCCTCTTTTGGGCATATTTCCAATGTGCTAATATTAATCATGAGCTGTATTCAGTCCAAATGTCAGTGTCTCCCTAGCTCACGATTGAAGAACTTCTGCAAATCTTATGTGGTTCCAGAATGCTTTCCCCACTCTTTGTCCAGTTAGTCAGAGTTGGTGTCTCACAAATAGAAATGGGCATAAAACTGGTTCTGGGTATAGATGTACTCTCATTAGCTGCATCTACATGGCCCCTCCCTTTCAGAAGGGGTATGCAAATGAGTGAGAAGAGAAATGCAAATGAGGCACAGATTTGAATATCTCATGCCTCATTTGAATATCCCCAGGTGATCTAGCTTGTGGAAGAGCTATTTCAAGAAGCCAGCACAGCTGTGGATGGGGTTCCTTTGAAAGGAACCCCCCCCGCTTTTGAAAGAACCCTTCTTCCTGAAAAAAACATAGGAAGGAGGGTGCTTTTGAAAGGGGGTTTCCTTTCAAAGGAACGCTGTCCAAATGGGTGCATAGGTTTCTGGAAATGTCTCTTCTGGAATCCAGATCATGTGGAAATACACAAATGAGGCATGAGATATTTAAATCCACAACTTATTTGCATTTCTGATCTCACTCGTTTGCATGCACTTTCCAACAGGCAGGGGCTGTATAGACGAAGCTAGTGTGAATGGAGCTGCTTTTCAGTGGTGATGTACTATTATACGTCCATGAGTTCGAAATATGTCTCTGGTAGATTGTGTGGTCATAGTCCACCACATAAAATCTGTTAGAATGCTGTCATAAGCTTTATCTAAGTCTATAACAGGGGCCTGCAACCTGCAGCTCTGGAGCCAAATGTGGCTCTTTAAGAACTTCTTTGTGGCTCCCAATGCTATAATTGCAACATTTAAACATAAAATAAAATTTAATAAAATAAAATAAACACCTGATTATTTTTGATGAATGGTGAACATCTAAAAGCTCAGAATTGAACAACTCATATCTAAATAGCAACCAATATATGATCTTGAAATTTGGGATAAATCCCCTTTAATATGAGTAGCGCACTGTGGAGTCTGGTACCGTATCTGTGTTTTAGTAGTGTTGCTTATAAAGTCTTGATTAGGAAAAGGAAACTTGCAGCATTCCTGCTGTGAATGGCAACATGCATTTTAAGAAAGAAAAGTGAAATGTGAAATAAAATTGGCATAATTAAAGTGGGATTGGAATGCCTTCAAAAAGGAGGAAAATCGAAGATGAAAGCTGAGACTTTCAAGCTGAATGGACTCAATCCTTTGCATTTATATAGAGTTCAGCTGGGCTCCCTGTATGTCTAATTTGTAATGAAAAATTTGCCAACAACAAGAAAGGCAACCTTGAAAGAATATGTAAAAAGTTGGTGAATGTCCTGCAATAAACATGTATTACATTATAAATAATCTTGTGTTCTGTTCTTAAAATAGGGGTTATAAAAAGTACAGTATGTTTTTTATTAAGGACTGTCTTGTGTTCACATTCATTGCGGCTTTTGGATTATTGAATTTTTTTACTGAATTTGGAAAAATAGGGTTAGGGTTGCTATTTTTGGTTGCCGACCCCTAGTCTATGCTGTATATTATTTGATGTGGTTCTTCCTGTCCTTATGCAATATTCTAGCTGAAAACAGTATATTATCTATTGTTTGCTTTCCTGACATAAACCCAAAATGAGTCTTTTATTTGATACTCAACTCAGTTACAAAGTCTTTTCCTGATAATTATTTCCAACCATTTAATTGTATGACTCATTAACTTTATGAGTTTGTAATTCCTTTGCACGTAACTTTTACACTCGAAGATAGATACCAGCATGTTCTTCCTCTGCTCATTGGGCATTTTTCCAATTTGGGGGAATAAGTGGTTGAAATTTACCATCATCCCTGCCCTCTCAAGGCCTAATGCTTGAAATGCTTCACTTGGTGCTGTATGGTCCAATTGCCTTCCCGTGTTTTGTCTTCAGCACAGTCTCAGAATCTATCAGTGTGATAAGTTCTATGAGGTTGTTGGTTGCACACATGATTAACTCAGATTCTCTTAAAGGATCAGTTTATCCAACCCTGAATGATTTTGCATTCTTTCACCAGTGCTTTTATTAGCCAAATTCTGATTCAGAAATCAAAGTGTTTTGTTTTTTTTTTAATATTCATCTAGTCCAGGGGTGGCCAACTAGTTAGGGACTAAGAGCCATGTGGATAGAGTGCAAAGAGCCACATATATATTTATGTTTATCTATCTCCTCTATCTAGATATAGATAGAGTAGATAGCTAGATAGAGTGTAGATATAGCTAGCTAGCTAGATAGATAAACATAAATATATAATACATGGCTCAGTGCCCTTTCCCAGAGCCAGGCACCCTGAGGTTCACTCCCCCCTGCTCTAACTCAATGCCTCTCCCCCTCCCCCCGCAAGAGCCAGGTACCCCCAGCCCACCACTCAAACTTGATTCTGGTGCCTCATTGTCACATGCTTCTCCCATCAAGCACTGGGGCACGTGCACAGAGCAGTGGACAGAACTCCTGGCATGCAGCTCCCAGCAGCAGTCACATTTACTTGCTCAAAGAACCACAGGTTGGCCACCCCAAACTAGTTCTTATACTTAAGTTTGGACTTTTTGGCTACTCCTCATTAGCAAAGACGAAATAACAAAATGTTTTCATGCTCCCAAATATTTGCCAGTTTAGATGCACCAGAAATGGCTTTCACCCATCGTTACTTGAACTTTACGACTATGTTTTTTTTTCAGAAAAAGAATTAGATTTCAAAGACCTTTAAGCACCCTTAAGTCAATTAGATAGGTGTCTAAGTACTTTGCTGGAAGGGATTAAGTGCCCAAAGGCATATTTTAATATAACATTGATCTTACTCAACTGAGCATGTTCATATAAAACACAACGATATATGGTAAATAATACTTAGTTCTCGTTTTGTGGAGACAAGGAACAACAGTCAAATCAGGAGAAAACTTAGTCTTGAATTTTGCTGTTTGTTATTAACAAACGAGAACATAATAGAAAGAGAGAAGAAAGATTTTATTTTTCAAAGAGGTTTGACTTTTGCACATTAAGGTTTGTGCACACCTGTGCAGGCCTCCTTATGCTTGTGTTTATGCCAATGCTGGGTCAATAGCATGGTGGAGATTCAGCCTGTTTACAGCATCTGAAATTTCCATATGTCCCTCTTTCTGCTTTTTTTTTTAAGTACAATCTAATAGTTTCTAAGGACTTAATAGTTTAAAACATAAATTACAAATGCATGGCAAATTACCCATCAAAACGTAAGGTTGAAATCCTGGAACTTTTGAAGTCAGTCAATGGAGACTTTGCTACTGACATCAATGGTGGTGGTTGGTTGGTTGCATTTATTAAAACAATTCCTAGCAGCTAGTCAAAAACAAGCTTCCATTGTGCTAGGCACTGAAACACAAGAAGATAGGGGAAGAGTAGAAGAGTTCCCTGGCTGAAAGGGATTATACTCAATGAAAAAAAAGACAAAGGAAAGAGAAACTGTAACCAGAATGGTGATTTATAAACCTCATGCTAGTTTTCTTGATTTTGCCCGCGTGCAGGTTCAATCTCTCTAGCCTGATAACCTTAGAACTTGCCTGTTGTTGAACCAATGCTAAACCAAACCATTTTCTGAAGTATGGGAAGTCAATATTGTCTAGCAGCATTGCTAACACTTCCACTGCTTACTGGTCTCTTAAAAGACATTTTGGAGTAAATTAGAGCAAAATAACTGCACAGAACACTGAGAGCCAGGACAGATGGCTATAAACAAACTTTATTGGGACACTGGGAAACTTGATCACAACACAGGATAAGTGGGCATCCAACTATTTAAAATCATGTCACACCACAGATGTTGCCAGAGAGTGCAGAGAGTGCCAAACTATAGAGATTCAGCCTGTACCTCAAAGCAAGGGAATGGGTTAATTTATCAACATTTAATCCAAATATGTAAAAGCACCCATGAAAGCAACTGACTACATCATTTAGGTGTATCACATACCGAAGAGGGTAACAGCAAATACTGTAATGAATTTTTCCATTTCATTTTATCCTCTAGAGAAGACAATTGGGAAAGCAAAATTTGTTAGTGCTTGTTGCTAGTTACTGACACATACAAACTTCCATCAGAACATCTTTTTATGAATAAGTGAAAATAATTCAAATTACACTCAAATTATATTACATTTCTCATCCTAAATGTGTTCAAAGAATGTTAAATACCTACATAAACTAAGTTTCCAGTTGGTTTAATATTCCTTTAAATGAATTATAATTATGTATTCATTCTTTAAAATATATTGACACCAATAAATTTGCTATAATAAAAGACACATCTTGCCCTTGAAATTAATTGATTATTTGATTTCACGTGGTTGATCCAGAGAGCACTCCAGCAAGGCTTTTGGTTCAAGCCTTTAGTTGACAAAGATTCAAAGTATGAGAGAGGATCTTTGTTTAGCTGATTTTTTCAGTATTACTTCAGGATTTTCTAATCTTATCCTCTCACTTTGTTGAAATGCTGAACACAATTTAAAAATCAGTTTTCTGAAAGGAAGAAGTTGTGATGAACAGTATGCTCAAGTAAAATAATCGTTCTTCATTTTTTCTGGTAGCTTGCTTTCACAAAACACTCTTTGATGAACAACCCTTTGGGAATAAGGATTTAAAAGTCTTTCACTTCAGTTCAACAACTGAGTTAAAATGCAGTTGTCAGATTTTTGGTAATGCTGTCAATTAAAAACATTAATTGAGATGAAACTGCCAAATGTATTCAAGTCATTTTAAACACCCATCCCTTTCTGAAAATAAGCTGAAAGGAATTAATGCATGAAAATAAGTAGCTAGATTTAAAATATATATTATTGCTTAACCTTCATTTGCTCCTTGATCTGATTGGTTAAGGACATTTAATTCATTTTGGCTGATAATAGATTTGAAGACATTTACATTTAGGCTATGTCCACACTAGAACGACCTGTCGACAGAAGTTACTATCAGAAGATATCTTCTGACAAAATTTCTGTTGACAGATTGTGGCCAGGCTACAAAGCAGATGGAAAAGCAATCCACTCTGTTGACAGAGCAGCCAGACTTCCTGTTTGCTTTCTTGATAAAATGGTCAACCAGGAGTACAGCAAACAGGGCTACCCAGTTTCCCAGAAGCCCTGTCTTTTGACAGAAGGCTCGCCGGAACATCCAGACTGCCTTTTTGTCAACAGATATCTTTCAACAGAGGCTTCCTGCCTCATGAGGGAACAGCAGAACACTGTTGACAAAAGTGCCACATTCTGTCAATTTGCTGTCAACAGAACACCTTTGGAATCTGGATGTTCCCTGAGTTTTGTCGACAAAATACCAGTTTTGTCAATAAAACCGTCTAGTGTCAATGTAGCCTTAGAAGTAGGGATTTTAAATATATAAAATGGCCACTTTTTTTTTAAATAGAAAGTCTAATTATGCCTATGATTACATTCGATTTTGATTATTATGCATACAAATCTTTACTTTCCTTGTGTATTCTAGCTGAGGTATGGATTATTGATGCTAAGACTGAAGTGCAAAAGAATAACTTGAGAAATGCATGGCTAGGCCAATGCAAAAAAAGTGATGCAGGTTTTTATCACTAAAACACTTATTTGTCATTTTAGCTGCACACAGACTTGGATCCTGGAAGCAGCAAAATCAAGTATATCCTGTCAGGAGACGGAGCTGGAACAATCTTTGTGATCAATGACAAGACTGGAGATATTCATGCTATGAAAAGACTTGACCGTGAGGAAAAGGCAGAATACACTCTAACAGCGCAAGCAGTTGATAGGGATACAAACAAACCTCTGGAGCCACCTTCAGAATTCATAATTAAGGTCCAAGACATCAATGACAATGCACCAGAGTTTCTTGATGGCCCGTATCATGCCACTGTTCCAGAAATGTCTATTGTGGGTATGTACACCTAAACTTATAAAGAGATTGGTAAACTCATCTTTTAAATACACCAGTGATGGGCAAGGGGGGGGGAGGGCAGAGAGGAGGGAGGTATTTATTTCATTCCTCTTTCTAACTTGTATTTTTTTAAATCCCTTCTTGACTGAAGTGCTCAACTGCAGTATAATAGCTTGAGACCCCCAGTAATAAGAAAATGACTACCAGTTATATTAAAATGGCTTTATTTCCACAGCAATACTTCTGTGGCCCAAATGTATAGTCAGTTTCTGGGGTTCTAGAAATCCTGTTACTGAAAAGGATTTATCAAGATATGTTACAACATGCCACTCAAATCCTATTAATATTTTATTGATGTGGAATTATCTAGATATATTTGTACACAGATGTAGTACTTACAAACTGTGGACCTCTGCTCATCTATTTTCCTTCATGTATAACTATAATCAGCCAAAATATTGAAATGAAAGATATTTTGTCTGGAAACTGATGATGAGACTCTTGAGTGGGCTTCCTCCATCAATCATATGATCTGAAAATGAGGGAGGTAGAAGAGACAAATAGAGAAAGCTGAGAAGAAGATAAACGGAATGAATGTGGTAGAAAGGAAAATAATATACATACAAAATCTACTTGTTAATAGGGATAATGTGTTCATTTAGACTTCTTTATATATAGGTTCTTTTATGTGGTTTTGATGGGGATATATTTATTGTGAAATACTGGTGCATACTTTGTTTTCTATAGTTATATATCTGCTGCTGTACCTGTAGACATACCTGTACAGGTATGTAGAAAGATACAGGCACCTACGAATACATTGGAATTCAATGTGTAGTATCTTACTCAGAGAGTAGACTTATTGAAACTAATGTGACTAAATGCAGGGCACTCAGTGTCAGCTAGGACATCAGAATCAGATCCCTAAAGAACAAAGCATAAATTCTACAAGTCTTAAATTGAAAGTAATGTGATTTTCAGCAATTCCTTTACTCTGTCTGTCAAAGCAAGATATACATAAACACTCACTTGAAGGCATGCCAAGCCTCTTTACAAACATGATAGTGCCCTGTCAAAGAGTTTGGAAAACAACATTCTGTTCTGTTGCAGTGAAACACACACAAATATATGCAGGAACGATATATATGGAGCTAGAACTGTCATCTTCCTGAAATTCAGTACAATGAGGTGTATGAGGTCTTTTCAAATCTAGGTGTCACAGACTCAACAGCTCTAGCATACTTACTGAGGGGTTTTCATGTCAATTCTTCTTCTCCGGGTTTGCTATCTTGGTTACTTTCAATCACTTCCACTGAAATTGTTAAGCGTTTTCAGCCTGAATCTCAATTTCTTTACCAAACCACCTATTTAATATGTTAGCCTGGTTTAATTGTATTGTAGCACAAATCTAATGTGGACTTGGTTTCAAATGATATTTTTGTCAAGCTCTAAGCAAGAAAATGGCCTCTACCAGGCCTATGCCTCTGTTGTCCATTACAATGTGGCCCTTAACCATTTTATTTGCAAATTCTATAGTTAACCTTTAAACCCTTAACAACACAGGTGAAAAAAGCCATAAATCATCTAAAAAGACTTTAATTTAGAATTACTGTATGTTTTCAGCACTCTGATGTTATGAAATGAAGTAGAGAGGAGAGCAGTGTTTGTGTCTAAATATCCCTACTTTTCATTTTTTTGTTTGTTTGTTTGTCTGTAGTATTCTCATGGGATGTATGTTCTCAACCTATTACTATACAAAAGCATAAGAAGCAAATACAAAGCATTTGTTGCAAATACAAACCTTAATTCAGAGCTGCTACTCTGGAACACAGAGCATGTGTCCCACTGAATTATATGGATGATGAATAACTATAAACTCAATGCAGCATATGCAATTGTTCCTGTTAACCTGCAAATTGTTCCTGTTAAGTGACTAAAAGTCAAGGCTGGCATTTTGAAGGCGAGAACATTGGTGCTTTACCAGTTTTGCTGTTACTTCTTTAGCTGTTCTTCTTCCTTCCTTTTTACCCAACTAAAAGCTATCTTATTAATGGCTATAGTGAATATAAACTACTTAACTGCCTTTAGGTGTTGTCATGTTCGTTTTCAAATCAGTTTCCATCATCTATCAACACAGAGGGGAAAGGCTGATTTCTTTAAGTTAGTGGGTTGGATTTTTTTTTTCTTTTCTGCTGTGCTTTAAGTATTTTGCTTCCATTCGCTACTGAATTGATTCCTCTTTAAGAGAACTCTACTCCAGTGTTTTGTTTTTTTTTGTATTTCAGTTGTGTGAAACTGTCCACTAACAGAGTCTCAATAAGATTGTGATTTTTAGGTTGACCAAATACAAACTGTGGAAAAATTGGGACAGGTTGGAGGTAATAATTGCCTCTGTAAGACAAAGCTGAAATATCAGGGTGTTTGGTCACTCATTTTGTTTAGGAGAGGTCAGTACTGTACTGAAAATATTCATTCTTAAATGTGCTATAAGAATTCAGAAGGTCCTGAGACCAGCAAGGAACATGTATGGTATGTGTAGTAATTATGTAATGAAAATACTACACAAATCATTTCTGTTTGGATAGCTAGAGAAAATGTTGCACAAGATAAAGTGAGTACACATTAGTTTCTGTTATTCCAAAACTAAAACACCACTCTTTATTGAGATTCCAACACTGTGTAGCTTTCTCTACATAACATACACAGCTGATATATCGTATACTGCTGCATGTTATCATTTCTTTTTTGGCAGCAGCATGCTGGGCACAGTACAAAGCGTTGTCCCCAGGTGCTTCCTATATAAATAGTACATGGATAATACTGTCGGCATGCATTCTTGAATATGTATATCTTGAAAATGGATAACGTATAATTTTTGTGGGGAAGCTGAAGCTTTGCAAATGCAAACCCTCTCTAGAGATCAAATATACTTACATTTACATACATAATCAGAATGAGCATATGCCATATGTTGTATATGATTGACAGCTGGAAAATCCTGTTTCACTGGAGAGACTGAGATGTGGAGGGAAGGAGTTTGTAGGACTTTCCTATTGCAAAATGTGCCAAGTCAATCTCTATTTCAGTCTTGTTTCCTGCAGGAACATTTTGGATTTTCAGGTCTTCTGACTGAAGTCTCTTGCATCTGCACAAACACACACACACGGGCTGAGTCTACACTTGCATTCCTCTTTCGAAAGAGGCATGCAAATGAGGGAAGTTCAAAATGCTAATGAGCAGATTTACATATCTGGTGCCTCATTTGCACATTCTTCTTTTGAAAGAGCTTTTTTCGAAAGAAGAAAAGCAATGTAGGCATGGCTCTTTCAAAAATAAACCCCATCTTCAACAGAAATTTTCTTCCCATAAAAAAGGGAAGAAAGGTTCTTTCGAAGATGGGGTTTACTTTCGAAAGAGCCATGTCTACACTGCTTGTCTTCTTTCAAAAGAAGAATATGCAAATGAGGCACCAGATATGTAAATCTGTGCCTCCTTTGCATTTTTGATTTCCCTCATTTGCATGCCTCTTTTGAAAGAAGACTGCAAGTGTGGATGCAGCCACACACTCTTTCACTCACTCTAGGTTGTGTACAATTGCTGTGTTCAGGAACAATTTCAAATCACTCTTTTTTCTTTTTTTTTTTCCTTTTTTTTTGTTTCACTGAGAAAGGAGTGGGCTTCATGCTCCAGAAAAAGCTCTGGGGAGCACACACAATTCACTTTTACCTGAACCTGTTTCCTTCCTTTCAGCTCTGTCACAGCAATCACCCTTCTAGTCCACTTCAATCTCCCTCTCTCTTTGCTGAGACTGAAGGTTCTGTACTGTTTTAATACTGCTCTGCTCTCCTGAGGAGATAAGGGTTGAGAAGGGGACTGGAAGTCAAATTTGATCGCCGGTCTCCTATATGGCAGCAGTGTTGCTCACAGGAGTACACTTGGGAAGTAGAAAATTACTTGCTTTCAATAGCCTTTAAGCTGCATTCAGCACAAATATGCTTAAGCATCAAGAAACTTCAAGGAACATGTTTTGGTGATAGGTATGGGAAAGAAAGGTGGAGTACCTAGTGGGTCACTTGTTTTTAAATTTGTTCCTGAGCTTACATGCTCTGTGTAACAGCCAGCAATGATTATTGTAATATACAGATGAATGAGCCATCTAAAAACAAATTAGAAGAACCAGGGCAAACGGAACGGATCATGTAGGGTATATTTGAATATGCCTGGGTAAGTCTCCCTTTTGAGATTACCTCTTTGCAGCTCTTCACAGTCTTTCACTTTACAGGTTGCTGCAGGACTGGTAACATGCCTTGAAATGGGTGTTGTAGTTTCTGTGTTTCAGGGGAGGAAGAGTGGGTGAGTTTCGATAGTTCTCTTTTGAGCAAAGGATGCTTAATAGGCTACAGCTTTGCTAATGGTTTGTGTCAGAGGTTCAGAGGAATAAAAATGCGCATTGGAGATAGTGACAGATGCGATGGTGTGGGGAAGAAGGTGAGACAGAGGAAAAAAAAGGGACACTGGAAAAGTGAACTTTCACAATTTTTGGCTAATTTCAGACAAACATCCAAGCATTGCATAGAATATCTGACCTAAACCACCAACTATAAGAAAGTTCCCCATCACTTGTCAAAATAAAGCACAGTATGTGGTATGTATGCAGTATGTCAGTGCACTAAAAATAAATTACACCTGCAATGCGTCAAAAAATTGAATGGGTGAATTATTTTAGAATAATTCAGCTTGTCTTGAATAGGATGTTTCTCCAGGATTTCTTTTTTGGAAAGGAGTTTGGATTTTCAGTTTAGTATTTTCTATTATTGCAGTTTTAAGATAGTTGTACCTGACTTCTTTGGGTCAAAATCTGCCCCCAGTTTCACAACTGTATTTCAGGGGTAATTTCAATGAATCTGATGATCTGTTACTTTACATGTACAAAACTGAGATATTTCACAGACACATATAAGAAGCATGTAGTACAAATGCACATACGAGTGTGTATTTTTCCTTTTCTCCGAAAGGTATTAGTTCTACTCCAGTTACAACTGGTTTGCCAAAAGGCACAAAATCTGTAGGTTGTCATCAACGTCACAAGTCTGATATAAATAATGATAGAGTAACTGGGTAAATTGTAAATATGTCATAAAACACCAAGATGTAGTATTATCAAGTCCCAGCACACTCTGTTGCTCCCCACTCCTGTATATATTGATTTTAAGACACTGTGCATGACTGTTAAATCAATGATAATCTGTCACAAAATTGTTAACTAAAAGGACTATATTACTAGGGTCAACTACAAATTAGCCCAAAGGGTAAACTCAAAGGTAGTGAAAATGCGCAGGAAAAAAAATATAGCAGATGTTGTAAAATATGGCTACAGTGTAACAGCTGTTATAAAATGTATATCATCACTTTCTCTTGTTCCACTACTTGTTCATCTTGTGCATAATCAACTTCTTGAACTCTGGCACTGAGGAACCATTTAAACAAGGATTTTTTTTAAAGAAATGGAATATGTGTCTTTCATGTGCATTATGAATGACCTCAAAAGATCTTATGAGAAAGGACAGTAGATAGGCAATAATAAACCTGAAAGAACTAGTTACGTTACAAAAGCAGGGGGAAAACAGGCTCCAGGCATTCTTGACCAAATTTTTATCCTTTATTGAGGACTTCTTGGGAGAGGACAGTAAAGTGTTCATCACTGTTTTTGTTTGTTTTTTGTATTTTTTTAAAACCTTTGTGCTTCCTGGTTTCAATCAAACCCAGAATTGGAAATTCCAAAATTATGGAATGGCTGTTATGTGTTTGGCTTTGGGCATAGACAAAGTCACGGTACTCTTCCGAAGGATGTTATCCTGAGGTTGTAGTCTTAGCAGTATTTTTACAAGAGACTGTACTCCAAACTTCTGCAAGTAGTCCTACTACGTTAAGGAGAGCTGCAGCAATCAAGGGCATTCCCCACAGTAGCTAATACTGCTTGATAGCAAGATTTTACCACATCATATCCTTATGCCTGGTCTACCCAGAAAATTAGGTCAACATAACTAAGTCATTCCTCGGGGTGTGAAAAATCCACACCCCTGAGCAACGCAAATAAACTGACCTAATCTCTGGAGTAAACAGAACTAGGTCAAAGGAAGAAGTCTCCTGTTGACCAAGGTACTACCTCTCCAGGAGGGGGAGTACTTATTCTGAAAAGCGCATGCCATCGGTATAAGTGGTGTCTTCACTGAAGTGCTACAGCTGCACACTAAAGCTTTGAAGGCTAGACAAGCTCTTAGCCTTGATCTCAATCAATGTGAAAACTCCTACTGACATCAGTGGGGTGGGGGGAATTGAGCCCTAAATTAACTATGTAACGAACTTGGTGAATAATATATAGTGATTTATTCAGGAAAAGTTGCCTCTTTTCTTGTCTGTTAATGGTCTTCATTTTATTAGATATATTCAGCCTCTCAGGAGAGTAAACGGTGCAAACTGTCTGCATGCCAGAATAAGGGTTCAGAGCAGAGCAACACCATACTTGTGAGAGTTTTGTGTTGTTTTGTTTTGATTTTTTGGGGGGGTTGGGGGTTGGGGATGCCTCCTAGAATTCGTTGGAATGCTGCTGCTACTGCTTCCCGTTGGGTGTTGCGTATGTCTCCCTGAATGATAGTTCTGCTTCACAAGCAGGAGGGAGGGGTATGGCCACACATTCTTTGAGGCAATGTGCACTTCTGCACAGAAAGGCTACGTCTACACTTGAAGCCAATATCGAAATAGCTTATTTTGATGTAGCAACATCGAAATAGACTATTTTGATGAATAACGTCTACACGTCCTCCAGGGCTGGCAACGTCGATGTTCAACTTCGACGTTGCGCGGCACCACATCGAAATAGGCGCTGCGAGGGTACGTCTACACGCCAAAGCAGCACACATTGAAATAAGGGTGCCAGGCACAGCTGCAGACAGGGTCACAGGGCGGACTCAACAGCAAGCCGCTCCCTTAAAGGGCCCCTCCCAGACACAGTTGCACTAAACAACACAAGACACACAGAGCTGACAACTGGTTGCAGACCCTGTGCCTGCAGCATAGATCCCCAGCTGCCGCAGAAGCAGCCAGAAGCCCTGGGCTAAGGGCTGCTGCCCACAGTGACCATAGAGCCCCGCAGGTGCTGGAGAGAGAGCATCTCTCAACCCCCCAGCTGATGGCCGCCATGGAGGACCCAGCACTTTCGACGTTGCGGGACGCGGATCGTCTACACAGTCCCTACTTCGACGTTGAACGTCGAAGTAGGGCGCTATTCCGATCCCCTCATGAGGTTAGCGACTTCGACATCTCGCTGCCTAAATTCGAAGTTAACTTCGAAATAGCGCCCGACGCGTGTAGTCGCGACGGGCGCTATTTCGAAGTTGGTGCCACTACTTCGAAGTAGCGTGCACGTGTAGACACACCTAAAGTGTGTTGTTGGCAGGGCTGCTTGTGTTCTTTCTTGATTCTGTGTGTGTGTGTGTGTGTGTGTGTGTGTGGTTGCAGGGAGGAGGTTGTATCCCTATAGCAGCATATGGGCATGTTTTTTTTTTCTGGACAGTATGAACATAACTTTTCAAGTATCTGTACTCTGCAGTTGCTGGTGTGGTTGCAGGACATGTTGACACATCTGAGTTAGCTTTAATCTAGCTGGTGAAACTTCAGTAGCATAGACTTCTGCACAGGCAAGTCACTAAAGCGTCTGGTCTCCCAGGAGAGCTTGTACAGCCTATGCTGGCACAATTTTGTTGTGGTTGGTACTCATTTTAGCTAGGTTAAAGCTAGTTTGGGTTTGTCTACATCTGCTTAATCTCTGATTGCAATGCAGACATATCCTTAATTCAGATTTCCAGTACAAATACCGATGTTTAACAGTTCCAATTTCACTCTTCATCATGTGTTTTTCAATATTTTCCAAATATCAAATGTTGACAGGAAGAGAGTAAAAGATTGTGGCTGATTTTTTCTGCAAATATTCCATTTTATTCTCGAAACACCCCAATGAATGATCAAAGCTTTTTTTGTAAAAACACCAGGTAAGAGGTAGTAAGCCAATCTACATTACTGCCCAAATAATGAGTCACTGGTAATGACCAGACAATAAGAGACCTGACTACACTTTGTTTTCAAACTATGTGAAGTTTGGAAAAATGCTAATCACCAGGCCCAACACTCAAAAGTTGTCTTGTATCAGGAATGTAATCTCATTATATATTAATATTCCCATAGCTGCTTATACTTGTATAATTTAATTCTACTTGCTACTTTTTTAACTTATTAGTGATAGATTTCAGAACTCCCTCCTCCCTACACATTGCGGAAAAACATCCTTTAATTCCAAAGCACATATAAATTTTGTGATTCAAGTCTCTCTGCAAAACTGACACATTAAAAATGTGGTGACATCAGATTCAGAATGAGTTCAGAATGTAACTTTTGTGCCTCAGTCCAAGCTTATTTTAGTGTGTGCGTGTGTGCGTGCGTGCGTGTGTGTGTGTGTGTGTGTGTGTGTGTGTATGAAATTTTGGCATCGGTAGCTTTGCATTTGTTTAACTGCTGAATCTGCAACACTTAATGTTTCTCTGTGAATACAGATGAGCAGTTGCCTGTGGAGCTGTGTCAATGCCATTTTCTCATGAATCAGCCTGTGGAGGACTGCTAGCTAGATGATTGGAATGTGCCCTTTCCCTGGCGGCCAAGTGGTCTCTGCTGCCATATGCTTGCTCTCTGTTGGCCTGAGGGAGCAAGAGTTCTGAGCCTGCTCTTGCAACCTGGTTCATATTGCTGGCTTAATCAGCCTATCTCAGACACACACACAGAAAACACAAAATTAAAAACTGTGAGGTTATAGAAAATCTTATTTTTACAATGAGAAATTATATATTAATGAATTCCTTGTGCAGTCATGGAGGCTATGTATTATTGTTATTATTATTTGTTTGTTTGTTTGTTTGCTTATGTGTGTGTGTGTGTATGTATAAATTAGACAATCACTACTCAGTTATATTTCCTTGAAGGGGAACTTTGTTTGTAAGTCACCAAACAATGCAGTGTTTTATTTTCCTCTTGAAGGAAATATAACTGAGTAGTGATTATCTAATTTTACTTTCTTTGCCTGGGGACCTGGTGATTTCTATGCCTTAGTAGTTCTATATAATATAGGCAATTGACCTTGCTTTGAGTGAGTGCTAATGAAAGTGTCAATTGATTTGAAATATGCCATCTTTTAGAAAGTCCTGGAAAATAGAGCAAGTATTTTCATCCTCTCCCACAAATACTATGAGGCTACATCTACATTAGCACACTGCGTTGAAATAGCCTATTTTGAAGTAAGGACATCGAAATAGGCTACTTCGATGCGTTTCGTCTACACGTCCTCCAGGGATGGTGCCGTCGACGTTCCACGTCGAAGTAGCAATGGGGAACATCGAAAGGAGCTGCCCCGGAAGGAAATGTGGAGCATCCACACACACAAGTGCTCCCCATCGAAATAAGGGGCCAGCAAAGCCCCAAATCGCACCCTTAAAGGGCCCCTCCCAGACACACAGGGCCCCTCCCTGCACAGCACGAGATCCACAGAGCCGACAACTGGTTGCAGACCCTGTGCATGCAGCATGGACCCCCAGCTGCATCAGCAGCCAGAAGCCCTGGGCTAAGGGCTGCTGCATGCGGTGACCATAGAGCCCCACAGGGGCTGGACAGAGCGTCTGTAAACCCCTCAGCCGATGGCCGCCATGGAGGACCCCCCATTTCGAAGTAGTGGGACGCAGATCATCTACACATGCCCTACTTCGACGTTGAATGTCAAAGTAGGGCGCTATTCCCATCTTCAGATGGGAATAGTGATTTCAACGTCTCACCGCCTAACGTCAATTTCAATGTCAAAATAGCACACGGCGCATGTAGACGCGACACATGCTATTTCGACATTGTACCGGCTACTTCGAATTAGCTGACTAGTGTAGATGCACCCTGAATGTTGTATAATAACAGCAGGGTCTCAAAGGGAATTGAAACTAATGTATAAATGAAAAGAGTTCTTTTTCAAGAGAAACACAAAGTGGGTAAATCCTGGTGCTACTGACTGTGATGCTGCAGACTGTATTCTAATGTTAACAAATGGTCACGCTGGGGAATTCATAAAGCATCACATGCACAATTTTCAATGACATCATTTTATAAGTTGTATTTGGAGAGAACTACCAACCTTAAAACTAAAAAAGACTGTCCCTCCGTGTTACTTTCACATGAGTCAAATCTCTGCAGTGGGGAAAATCAACAAGGACCAATTCCAGAGAGAGATCTACATCTATCTCAGCATGAGAAATTTTACTTTTCTTAATCTCACCAGTGTAAGAAGGAGTAATTCCAGTTCTAAAACAATTAGTTCATACACACAAAATTATAAAAAATGCAGCTTATTAGATTTCACAACCATGCTTCCCATGCTCCTCATACAGTTGTAAAATGCTGAAGGCTGAAGGCTGCCAGCTTGCTCAATTGTCTGTGTGTTCAGAAGACAGTTGTCTTCTATGCATAGCAAGCACCTTCCAGACTCTTAGTTACACTTTTCCAGATGATATATGTACTTTTCATTTGTGTCTCATTATAAAGGCTCATTAGAACGAAAAATGAGCAAAGTGAAAACGTTGTTTTGTTGCTGTTTTTGTTCCAGGGTGTTTAATTGTCCAAAGAAAGTTTGTGTCTCATACACTGTTTTTTCCCCTTTATATTCACATTTCTTCCACCATGTCTTTAGCTTTCTAAATTATGTACACTTAAAATGTAATAAAGTAAATTACATTTAATATTTGAAACAGAAACGTAAACTCTGCTCTAATGTACTACAGGTTAAACCTCTGTAATCCAGAACTCTCTCATCTGGGAAACTCCATAATCTGGCATGATTTTAGTTACCTGGACAACCACTTATCATGGGTGTGGCCAAGTTTCCCATGGTCCCATAAAGTTGCTTTACAGCCACCAGTCCTGGCTTTTGGTGCCCTGTGCTGTTATTTAGCTGTAACTTACCCCTAAATATCTTGTAAGAGCCCAGTAAGCAGCAGTAGTGTTGGTAATGTGCTAGAAAACATGACCTTCCATTGTCCAGTAAATTCTTTTGTCCAGCATAAGTCAGGTCCCAAGGGTGCCAGATTAGAGAGGTGAAGCTTGTAGTACAAACCTGGCAGGATTCCTGCAAGATCAGGACCTCAGACCAGTAAAGTTCTCCTGGTGGGTTTTGAAAAAAATGTATTCTGTTCATTCACTTTAAAGAAACCATGAAACTATGGCATATTAGAAAAACTTACGGTGATGCCCAGGCAGCTTCTGTATAGAGTCTCTCGAGAAGATCTTTAAAAAAAAATTAGCAATGAAAAAAAGAAAACAACTCCTCTTAAGCTATGTCTACACTATAGAATTTTCTCAACAAAACTGTGGTTTTGTTGAGAAAACCAGAGGTGCATCTACACCTAAAGGCCATGTCTACACGTGCCCCAAACTTCGAAATGGCCATGCAAATGGCCATTTCGAAGTTTACTAATGAAGCGCTGAAATGCATATTCAGCGCTTCATTAGCATGCGGGCGGCAGCGGCGCTTCGAAATTGATGCGCCTTGCCACCGCGCGGCGCATCCAGACGGGGCTCCTTTTCGAAAGGGCCCCGCCTACTTCGAAGTCCCCTTATTCCCATGAGCTCATGGGAATAAGGGGACTTCGAAGTAGGTGGCGTCCTTTCGAAAAGGAGCCCCGTCTGGACGCGCCGCGCGGCGGCAAGGAGCATCAATTTCGAAGCACGGCTGCCGCCCGCATGCTAATGAAGCGCTGAATATGCATTTCAGCGCTTCATTAGTAAACTTCGAAATGGCCATTTGCATGGCCATTTCGAAGTTTGGGGCACGTGTAGACGTAGCCAAAATGTGTTATGTCGAGAACTGTTGAAAGAATGCAGCAGTTTTCTCGGGAGAATTCCATTACTCCCATAAGAGCCAGAATGCCTCTGTCAACAGATTCTGTTGACATAACAATAGTGTAGGCCAGTGGTTCCCAAACTTTGCAACATCATGCCCCCGCTTTTGATTTTTGAGAAACTCTTACGATCCCCATCTTTTTTTACCATCGTCCAATCCCCCTTTCAACAAAAGAATCAATTCATAATTTAAAATAAACACAAAAACTTGACATAAATTGTTATTTAAAATTAAAAATAAGCACAAATAGTTTTTCTTGGTCCATTGTGGGTGCCCGCTGCAGCCCCAGCTGGCCAGGTTCCCGAGCCCAATGCCAATCGCCAGAGGTGCCTGTGCGAGTCATCCACCCACCTGAGATCTGCACTGCCAGAGCCACCCGCCCCAGCCGCCTGCCTGCCCCCTACCTGAGCCCTGCACTGCCAGGACCAGCTGCCTCTCCACTAGCCACCCACCCCAGCCATGTGCCAGCCACCCGAGCCCCATGCTGCTGGGCCCAGCTGCCTGCCCAACAGCCCAAGCCACCCTGTGCTCCCAGGGGCAGCCACCCACCTGCCCCCACAAGCCTTGAAAGCCACCCACCTAAGCCTCTCCCATCAGGCACCACTAGCCTCCCACTCTTACCCCATCCCCAGTCCCCCATCTAACCCCATCCTCCTCCCCCTCCCACTCCAACTGACATCCAATTGCCTTTGCAGGAGGCAGCTAGCTCCATGTGGGTCTTTGCCAGCTGCTTGGTTCTTATAGCAGTTGCACTGGGTCATCCACGTAAAATGGCAGGGGCTGAGAGCCAGAAGCAAAGGCCGTCTCTTTCTTCAGGTGGGGAGAATGATGGGGGGTGGGGTCTGGGTCACCTCACACCCCTTCCCTAGAATTTCTGTGGGCACACCCACCAGTTTGGGAAACCATGGTGTAGATACTCTGTGGGAAACGGATGACTTTTGTCAAGAGAACAGTCTTCTGTGGTACCAGCCAGCTGGAACCAGGAGATGCCCTGTCCACTGCAATCAGAGCTCTATGCTCTGTGCCTCTGGCCAGGTTTAAAGGTACAGGAGCCCAGGAAACCCTGTATCAGGAAGCAAGCACTGTGCTATCAACAAAGCCAGCATGTGTGCTTGCAGGCTGCTGCCAGCCACTCCCTGTGGCCACACAAGCCACATGATGGCTTGCCAGCTACCCCACAATGTCCCTAGCCTCTCCAGGGAGTGAGAAGAAGACCCCCAGGATCCATACCCAGGCAGGAAGAGGCAGGACCCCTTCTGGATGGATCCAGAAATCCCAGACCTCCTGAACCTCTGGTCTCAGTAGATGGTACTCTTTGACCCAGCAGCCAAAAAGTGAAATGCCCCAGGCTATGGCTGGGTCAACACTGACCTGGTGACATGAGGACACCTGCTCAGACCATGGAGCAGGTCTGGACAAAACTGAAGGAATTGCAGCAGGACTATACCAGTGCCTGGGATGCTGCCCACTGATCAGGGGCACCATGGGCAAGCTGCTAACACTATGAAGAACTCCTCAAGTTCCTCTGGGCAGAGGACACCTTTCCTGTGAGCCCCCTGGATACAACCAACGACTCCCCCCACCCCCTGGAGCTGAAGTCCCATCCAGAGGCACAACAGCCCAGGACCCAGGGCGGGGCAAAGGCAGAGGGTGACATCGCCTCTGTCACCAGGAAGGGGACCATCATCATTTCCCTGGCATCAGGCCCCTCCTCCAGCCAGGGCACCTCCATGATCTCCCTGGACCTATTCAAGGGACTGGCTGGTGAGTACCCCAGACAACACACACCCCAAGGCAGGGGGAGCAGGCATGGCTGGGCTGGCTCAGGCAGGATGCCACCCTGCAGGCCCAGCACATACACGTGCACATGGTGCCATATTCCACCTGGTCCAACCAGGCAGCCTAAAGGCACAGGTATCAGCCCACTTCCAGACCCACAGGAGGCCACAAGAGCCCCATGGCACTGTGGGAGGGGGTGCCCACCCACCCTGACATGGCTGGGAGTGGGACAGCCGCACAAGCAATGACCTTTTTCCAGATGCATCACCAGGGCCTGTGGCCTTCAGCTTGTGGGCACTCCCTCAAGACACAAACACCACCCACCTCCATGGACAGCACCTGAGCTGCATGCGTACAGTGGTGAGGAGCTGGAGGGCCAGGTTGTGCCCGGGCCACCTGCCATCCATGCGAGGACCCTACTGTAGCCAGACAACCTGCCTCGACTGGCGTGCTATCAGGCTTTGGGGTGTGGGGAACAGGCTGGTCTGTGGCTACCTGTGTTCCTGGGACATTCCTGTCCCCTGTTCCAGGGGTGGGGCTGCTGCTTCTGGGGGTGGGGGAGAGGGCCTCAGGTCATGTGGCCATTGTCTGTCTTCCATGTCTCCCTTACAGCTGTCCCGTCAGAGGGCTGGGCTAGGCCAGACCCACCACCCCACCAGGGATGGTGAGGCCCCAGGAGGAGCCACAGCCAGAGCCAGAGGGGGACCCAGAGTCAGGTGTGCCACATGGACCACTAGCTCCAGGACGCATTGGCACTGCACTGCAATGTGGGCAGGCCCATGGCCAGAGGGCTTATTGCTAGAGTGAGGAGGACTCGGGGGCATCAGGTGGGTCACTGACATCATGGAGCAGTGGCTGTGGGCTGAAGAGGTGCGGTGGATGAGGGGTTAGGAGTGGCATGCATGGGCATGGGACCAGCTGATGCCCCACCTAGACACCATCACTGGCGTCTGGTGTGACCAACTAGCCCAGCCTCCCTTGCCCATCACCCCCCTAGCCCCCACTACTGCTCTGCTACTCCCCCTGCACCTGTCCCCATTCCCATTGCCCCTGAACCCCCGGCCCCCAAGCCATGCCCCCACCAGACTTCCCCCTGCCTACCCTGGAGTTGCCCAGTGGATTCTATCCTTGGCCCCCCCAAGCCTCCCCATTCTCCCTGCCAAACCCAAACCCCTGCCTCCCAGGCCCACCCCACTGAGCCCAACACTGCCACAGCCTCTACTCATCCACACCTTCCCATGCCCCCAGCCCCAACCCAGCCCTGACAGGGACCCCAAGTTCACAGTGGGAGGGGCTCCTGTGGTGGGCACCATGCAGAGTCCCACTCCCTTACGGGGTCATGGCCCTCCACCCCCTCCCTGGGCTGTGGCTTGCCCCACCTCCCATGCCACCCCATCTAATTTCAGCACAATGGAGTGGTACCCCTTCCTGTTGATGAACTGCACTGCACTGTGATGTGGGCAAGGATGGGGATGTGGGTACCATCGATGGTCTTGGAACAGATGGGGAACCCCCGCAAATCTGGTCATGACTGCATTGACATCAGCCAGACAAACCTCTGCAGCAGAAGTGAGCTGATGGCCCTCATGACCTGCAAGGGGAGGAGGCAGGGTACATAGATGAGGGTCTGGCGGGTTGAGCCCTTGGTGCCAGGATGTTCCCTGTCCCCTCCAATCCCCAGAGCTCTTCAGGAGACCCCTACCCCATGAGTTTGGGACAGGGTCTGTCATTTTCTATCAATTTGCATAGTACTTACTAGAAGGGAATTCTAATGTCACAGGCTTTTAGTGCTTCTGCAATAGACATGGTAAATAATACTAATAATAATCATGTGTGATGCCACAGGTGCTATCTAAACCCATCAAAAATGCTTTAATGTATTTAATAAATTTCAAGTCCAGAATGGCTGTTTGTGATCAAGCCTGATGTCAGTCTAACAGAAGCTACAGAATTTCCCCAAAATAATGTCTAGACCATATCTTCTAGGTGGGAAAAATCCAATCTTAATTTTGAAAATGGTCACTGATGCTGACAAAATGTCACAATTGTTAATTAGTTGGTGTTTAAAAGTTTACACCTTTGTCACACATATGTTCCAAATTTGCGTTTAACATGAATGAAAATTTGAAACTGCAGTTTCAGAATGTCTGTTGCTTCCCCTGCAGAGAGTATATGTGGGGCTTGGCGTGCATCCTGTGCGTATACCTACATAGCTATGCATATGCAACACATTGGCTACGTCTACACGTGAAGCCAACATCGAAATAGCTTATTTCGATGTGGCGACATCGAAATAGGCTATTTCGATGAATAACGTCTACACGTCCTCCAGGGCTGGCAACGTCGATGTTCAACTTCGACGTTGCGCGGCACCACATCGAAATAGGCGCTGCGAGGGAACGTCTACACGCCAAAGTAGCACACATTGAAATAAGGGTGCCAGGCACAGCTGCAGACAGGGTCACAGGGAGGACTCAACAGCCAGCCGCTCCCTTAAAGGGCCCCTCCCAGACACAGTTGCACTAAACAACACAAGATACACAGAGCTGACAACTGGTTGCAGACCCTGTGCCTGCAGCATGGATCCCCAGCTGCCGCAGCAGCAGCCAGAAGCCCTGGGCTAAGGGCTGCTGCCCACGGTGACCATAGAGCCCCGCAGGGGCTGGAGAGAGAGCATCTCTCAACCCCCCAGCTGATGGCCGCCATGGAGGACCCGGCAATTTCAACGTTGCGGGACGCGGATCGTCTACACGGTCCCTACTTCGACGTTGAACGTTGAAGTAGGGCGCTATTCCGATCCCCTCATGAGGTTAGCGACTTTGACGTCTCGCCACCTAACGTCGAAGTTAACTTCGAAATAGCGCCCGACGCTTGTAGCCGCGACGGGCGCTATTTCGAAGTTAGTGCCGCTACTTCAAAGTAGCGTGCACGTGTAGACACAGCTATTGTGGAAGAAGCTAATGTTCTGAAACTGGTATGTTTCATGTTCTCTATCAAACTGATAGCAAACAAATATTAAAATAAGTAAATTGCAGGTGCAAAAAAACAAGTAGCTCTTTCATTCATCTTCCTGTCAATGCAGGAGTCTTCCTTACAACATACTATCTCGTGGTTCAAGCAGTTGTGTGAAATAGCTCAAGTGAAGGGCTTCTTCTATTTTCTTGAGATACTATTAGATCTTGTTGTGAGGAAGATTTTTCCCCCCTGACACATTGTACTTTTTCTCATTTTCATCCCACCAATCCTAGTTTTGCTCCTTATACGTGTCTAATATAGTCCTATTCATCTCACTGAACAGGTGTTTATAAGACCATCATCACTGAAGCATCTGAATTGCCTCTTCGTGATAATGAAGAATAAATCAACTCTCTCTTGCTTCCCCCTCTTCAGGGGGTACGTTGGTGTAACAGTCTGCATACAGTTTTCATATATGCATACCCCAACTACCTCACCTTCCCTATATTGAAGCTGCATGTACTCTCTTTTCAGTCCTTTGCAGTTAGTCCCCACTTTATCTGTCATCTCTTACTTGATGTTGAAATGGTGACTTCCAGTTGGGCCAATGCCAAACTTCATTGACCACTTCTAAATTTTAGAATAATCATCCTGAGCTGCGTCTACACTGTGAGATAAATTTGAATTTATTTACATCAATTTTCTAATTCTGGAATTTATATATTCAATTTTGACCACCCTCACTTCACACCATGCTCCCCACGAAGTTGAGTCATTGCTGCCACACACACATTTGCTAACATTGACTGTTGCACTGTGGGAAGCTATCCCACAGTTCCCTAATCCACGTAGCATTCTGGGTATGCTTGCTGGTCTTGATATCATCTTCCCCAATTGCATTTTCATCACTCCTCTCCTGATCCCTGAAAATAATGCAGAAGACACCCAAAATTAGAGAAAAGAATTTTTGATCTCCTCACACATTACAGTGCCAACATTGGTGCAGTGACCGTATTCTCAACTGGCCATCCATCCCACCTCCCATCATTGCAGAAATATGATCCCTGAAAACAATGCAGGGGCACAGAATGTTTCTTGTTACTCTGAGAAGAATTTAGGAGGAAACAATTTTTGGTTTCCCCCTACACTATATTGCACTGGAATGTGTTGCCTAGAGAGGTTGTGGTTAACCAGAGTTTTTTAAGTCCTGGCTTGACAAGGTCCTGGCTGGGATGACTTAATTGGGGTTGATCCTTCTTGAAACAGGGGGCTGGACAAGATGACCTCCTGAGGTCCCTTCCAGCCCTATGATTCTATGACATACTATATTGCCAACACAGGTGCAACTGTTTTCTCAACTGGCCATCCATCCCACCTCCCATCATTGCCAAAAAGTGATCTCTTAAAATAATGCAGGGTAAAAATGTAGGAGAAAAGAAAGTTTTTTTAGTTTCCCCATATGTTAAGTTCTTCATGGAAGGGGTTTTTGGCTTTCCAGTGCACTATAAGGCTTTTGTGCAACAACTGTGCTCTCAACTGGCCATCCACTGAGTATTCCACCTCCCATTATTGCAGAAATGTGATCCCAAAAATAATTCAGGGGCCCAGAATGTTTCCTACATTGAGAAGAATGGAGGAAGAAGGAGAGAATTTTTGGTTTCCCCATGCACTGTATTGGTGTTGGGAAGCGTCTTAATGTGGGGTCTTGGACTGTGCAGGAAACAAAAATATTTGTTGGTTTTCCTCAGATGGCAGCAAGCCTGGGTATGGGCCAAGAGGGGAGTCATTGGATGGCCAGTTGAAATGGTCCTACTCCATCAGCAGCAAGCCTCTTACCTGCTGGAGGAGACTTTTCCTCAGTGGCAGCAGCAAGCCCCTTAGCCACCAGGGGAGATTCTTCCCCAGCGACAGCAGCAAGCCCAGGTATGGGCCAAGGGGGTGGGGGTCAGTGGATGACCATTTGAGCTGTTCCTTCTCCAGGGGCAGCAAAGCCCCCAGTATCTTAACTGCTGGGGAAACTTCCCCATGGTGGCAGCAAAGCCCTCCCTTTCTCGTGCAACTGGCAGCATTGCCAGCACCGAATGGCAGGCACATCCTTTTATTGGGTTGGGTTGAGGGCTACCCGCATGATGTGGCTGAGCATGGAAAGACCCAGACTGTGTGGAACCTGTGGGTGAAGGAAAGGGATTCACACACAAATGTAAACCACTGAGAAGATGTTTCTCAGAGTGTTGTGCAAGCAAAACCCCCAGCACAGCCTTGTTGACACATGGTACAGTGGGGCAGCAGCCGGCACCAGGCAGCACAGAAAAAATAGAAAGTGTACAGACAGAGCTGCAAACTCCCTGCAGGGCCTATTTGAATGGATAGATGCACTCACAGTGCTAATAGCATAGAAAGAAAGAAGTCATTTCTCAGGCTGTCATACTAACATGAGCCCACAGCTAAAGGCTCACTGCTCCTGCTTGGAAATTCAGGATCTTCCTGTTGCTGGAAAGCACTGGCCAGAGCGGAGCCCTGGGAGGGGCATTATAGGTTACCTACAGAACACCTCTGGAAGCTAATAAATTCACTTTTAAGACATGGCACTGCCACACTTGCATTTAATTGAACTTCTGAATTTGAGCTTGATGCTATACTTGTCCGGTAACTGCAATTTTGTAATCTTGAGATTAGTGCACCCTAAATAGAGTTAATGGTCTTTACAGTGAAAACAGTCACATGATAAATTCAAGCTAACTGAATTAAATTTGATTTTTATCTCATAGTGTAGACGCAGCCTTGATGCTTTCTCAGCTCTGCCTCAGCTTGGTGGAGTCTCCTGTAAATACCTCTAAAGCACCTTCATTATCCTCCTTTAAATCATTCTTTGCAACAATATTTGACTGTCACTCCCCCACACACACCCCAAAAAAAGTTTCAGGCCATGGATGTGTTATTCTGACCAATACTGTCTTTGTATCCTTGTGCTCCTCTCTACTCTAATGCCTCTAGACATCTGCTGGCTTTCTCTTTACACTTCAGATATAAGCTCCTTGGGAGAACGACCATCTTTTTGTTCTGTTTTTACTGCTTCTAGCAGCATTGCACTATGGTCTATGACTAGGGTCTCTAGGCTCCCTGAAAAAACAAATAATAAACAACTCAGTGGTCACACACTTCAGAGCTTCTGTAGGCAGAACTTATTGCGCACACCAGGGCTTCTGTACAGTGCTCTGTTCTAGTCCACCTGCTGCTTGTGGGCTATATTCAAACCCCTTCTTTTCAGAAACTCCCCCAGTCTCTCCCCTGTCAGGAGTTCTGGCTGTCTCCTGTTCCTCCTTTCCTCCCATAACAAAGTTCTCAGTCTGCTCTGACTGATGTTCTGTGTACCTCTGTTCCCCCACCCCCCACCCCATTCCAGCCCCAACCCCTTCAGTCCAATGGCAAAGGCTCTTTACCTTCCCAATTTTTCACTACACCCCACTTCAGGAGCTTCAAGGATCCCCTTCTTCTGGTGCCCTGTTCTCCAATATCTCCCCATGAGAATTCTGTGGGCCTCCATTCCTTCTTCCCTCCCACCCCAATTCATTGTCCTTTATTTTCCTGGCAACAGAGGCTGTGTGTGCCTTCATTCTCCCCATCTATCATAGCAGGGTCCTCCTTTTTCCTCAGGGCAGCGACTCTGTGTTTGCTTCTGTAGATTTTGCCCATCTTTTTTTCCCTCAATTTTGGATATTTAACACTTGCTTATGTTGTGTTTAACATACCTTATATCTAAGAGTTTACAAAAAATCATATATTAATTAACCGAGTCTCTTTACACCGCAAGGATTTTTTTACCCATTACACAGACTTGGAAACTGAGATGCATACAAGTGCTGTGCACATGAACACTCAGGTCATGAGATGCAGAAAAGAGCACTAAGTGTATGAGTAAAGCTATGAATGGGACCCAGGAAACCAGGCGTCCTGATTTCTAGTTCTCTGCTGTAACTTTTTGGACACACAATACCATTAGCATGAATTTGGTACAGCAAACAAAAGAAAGTGTTCGTGTATGAATGAAATACGCTGCATTCCTAATGACACATTAAAAATTTTCAAGAAGCAAAAAAGAAGAGTAAGTTCCTTCAGCTTCCAGGCAGCAATAATTTACATGTCAAGAAGTTATACAGGTTTTTATGAGATTATTGCGGTGTTACTCAATAAAAAATAGTTACCATGACAACAGCTGTCATGCTACCTGTGAGATTACAGAAAAGAAGGACAATCAGGCAAAGGGTTTATTTGGGAACGAATGCTTATCTGACCTGGTGAATACAAACAGCATGTTGTTTTGACCATCATTGACTACACAGCTGTCATCAGCCAGACTAAAATTCAAGCTGCATAATTTTAAGCATTGTGAATCTCTGAGAAAACATATCTGTTGGTAAACAGTGGCAAGGACTTTCTTTATGCAACTATACTGTTAATGCTCAGCTACAATGGGGATTGGATTTCAGTAATCAGCTTGAGGTTTCAGTCTGCCCCAGTTTGAGGGAAGAAAGACTACAGAAGAGGTTTTGTTATCTTTTTTTTAAACTGGAGAAACCAAGAAAACACAGTCTCACTAGAGACTAGACTACAATATGGTCACATTTCTTATTTCCCTACCCATTACAATCCTTCAACAAAATGGTTGCTTCATTGAATATGGATTCATGTAAATTTCAGACACTGACTTATTTGTTCAGTCCTCCAGGACATACAAGTTTTATTTTTTCCAATACGCACATTTCACTGTTGCACCACAATATTTGCTTTCCTACTCCCCATGGCAGTGTGTGCATTTTTCTTTCTGACTAATGTTCAGAATCTGCACCTTGACTTGCACATAAAAAGCGTAGCCAAAACAATAGAGCAACACAACTTGAGCACACACATCTTATTTTTATGAAGGCTTTTCATCTTAGTTTGTCAGCAAACGAAGCCTCCTTACCTTGCTGTATAAAAATACTTTTATTATTAAGTGTGTCTCTGGCAGTTAGCAAGTGGCAACCAGAACTTATAAACCTGACACTAAGAGAACTAAACAATCAGCCATAGTTAACAGTTAAATCACATTAGAACTGTTCATTAATTAAAGTCTGTCAAAATTCTTTGCAGTCCACGTTTAATCACAATGTCATTAGCATTGCAGAAATATGTTTCACAAAACACAGGGAAAGTTTTAAATTTAACATGCCAAAATTTGCCCACACATCTCTCTACAAATGCTTTTGTGTTATATAAGGCAGTATTAGGTATAAACACAAAAAGGAGAAACAGTGATTATATAATCGGACTAGATTATATAAAACTGCTATATTATTATAATTAGGACAACAGCAAGCTGGACTACAATAGTGGCTTTCTTGTGAAATGGCACCATGTCAGATTTATAGTCTGTAGCTAAGTGAATTTGTTGTAGCATTGACAAATGAATAACTGTGCCAAATTCAGTCAAAATTAAACACTAATGGAAAATTCTGGTCATTTGTTTTCTGGATAGATTCTGTCTGCTAATTTTCAAAGGAGAAACAATGAGTTTTTAGCCATGCAGTCCTGGCATTTTCTTAATGTGGTGGTGAGTTTTTGTTTTTGGGTTGTTTTTTTTTTGTAATGGAAAAAAGTACAAAAATGCATCTGTCACATATGTGTATAGCAAATTTAAGTATATTTAGCAAAAATATTTACCTGTCAATTGTGGAGCAAGGTTACCAGCCTAAATTACTAGTCTGAAGCCTAGAGAATAACGCTGAATGAGAGATGTCTACAGATTCCCCCACTCAGAGCAGTAGTAACCCTATGTGCTTTAACATCCCCTATCTGTGAGGCAGGGAGGAGATTTTCATTGTCCTTTATTGCTAGCATGGAAAGGAAACTGCACAGATTTGGGCTTTATAACAAACAAAGAATGGGAGGAAGTTAGAATGGTGGTTTTTGAACGCTGTTAGAATCCTAAGATCTTTCTTTCTGCCTGACCCACTTCTAAGGAGGGCATATTTGCTTCTGCAAGCACATGCATCTGCAATTAGTGTCAATTGGAGCTATGTGGATGGGTGTGTCATACCTCACAACTGCTAAGATGTAGGATGCAATGTGAAACAAGGATCTGTAATAACGAACCCAAAATGCTGTGGGGTTTACTCCATTAGTGTATGTAACTCTTTGTGTAAATCATTTCCAACAATAAACGTGTTGGGGAAAGGACACTAAATTTCTGTTGAAGGAAGGCAAAAATTGGAAGGAAAATGAAGTTGTGTCCTGTGAAATATGGTTCAAGAAATACGAGGTATGGAGTAGAGACTAGGATCTGTGACTCCTGTCACTGGTATATTAGTTTTATTAGGTAAAAGATAATCAACTTTAAAAATCACCTGCAAAGTAAATCAGAGGGGCTATTGACCTTTTTTATTTCTTTATGATATATAAATAAGGGCTTGGGGAAAATGGCTTGCTTTTATTTATTTTTACCTTTTTATTTGAGAAATAGTGGTCTGCCTGGTGACTGGAGATGTGGGAGAAATTACGATCTCACAAGAGAAAGGAGGCTGACCAGCAGAGAAGGGAACCAATTTTAATGCTGGATTGATTGTTTCTTCGTATGGCATAGTTAACTCCAATACCTAATCATCCCTTGGGGCAACAGAAGCCTTTGTAAAAGATTTAACATGTGCACCTTCCAATTAAGGTGAAATAGCTCAGAATCAATATCCATGAAATCCCTGAGGCGTCCTCAACTGAAAAAAGTAGGTGTGTGCTGAGGGAGAGTGGGGAGAGAGACTTGCTGTGTCATATGTTCCTAAATAAGCATTAAAAAAACCCTATTTTAAATGAATAAATAATCCTTTCAGATTTTCTTTCCACATCAGAAGGAGAAAGCTGGGCAAAACAAACTCTCACAATAAAGTTCCCAGTTTTGTTCCTTTGTTTCTAAAGATAAGGAGACTGTCATAAAATTCAAACAGAACAACCAGTTGCTGAGAAGCACCTGGAAATGTTTCAGCTGTTTTCTCCAGGAGCTATGTCTTATGCCTACCCTAGCTACAACCTCTAAGAGTGTGAGGCCACGTCTACACCAGGGTAAAAAATCGATTTAAGATACACAACTCCAGCTACATGAATAGCATTGCTGGATTTTACATATTGTAAATCAATTTTCTAGCCATCCCCACAGCAGGAGGCTGGTGACAGAAACTCTCCCATCAACTTCCCTTACTCCTTGAGATAGAGAAGAGTACCAGGGTCTACAGTGGAGCCCTGATTGTTCGGTTAAGCATAGTCCCACTGGGCACCCTACATTGAACCTTGGAAGATTGACCACCACTGTATTGATCTTCCTGCAAGTGTATAAGTACCCTGATCAAAATGCTACTAACCTAACAATCAGGTTACATTTTGCAGTTTCTGCCACTCCCCTAAAAACTGAAAATATCTCTTCTGCTATGTTAGCTTGCATCCAGTTGCGGTATGTACTGATAGCTCTTTCCATTTTCACACAATGGACAGCAGCTGCAGTATAAAACCTGTTGAGAGGGTGGGACAGGGCAAAACTGTACAAAAGGATGGGATAGATCAGACCAGCTTTCAACAGTCCCTGTTCTACAAGATGGCAAAGCTGATAAACAATGCACTGAGTAAATTATAGCTGATGTCTGAATTATAGAAGAGAGCCAATTACATTTTTTTAAATATTAGATAACTCTAGCTTAAAATAACTAAAGGGTTATGCCTATTGTTGACTTAGTAGACTGTGTTCCCTGCACACACCAGGGCTTTCCCCTCTTCTCCTCACATAACCTCAAGCTCCATTTGTCACTCTCTCATCCCCCTCAGACAACCTACAACTCTCCTTGTACCCCCCAACCCCAGCTTCCATGCCAGGGGCTGTGAGTACCTCTTATTACCCCTTCTACCCATATTTCACGTTTCCTTCCTCACCAGATCGGGCCCATGAGTCTCCTCCCATGTCAGGTGTTCTGTGGACCCTCTTATTTTCCCTCTTACCTTTCATTTCCCACTTCCTTTATCATGTGTGTTTCCTATTTCTTCCTTCACCACGTGCCAAGGGCTCTGTTTTTCTCTCGTTAACCTTTCCTCAAACCATTATCATCCATTCTTCTTCCACGAGGAGAGGTGTTATGCTGCAAGACTTTAGTTACATGGGAAAGTCTCAGTAGGGTAGCTGTGTTAGTCTGAGCTTCAGAAAAAAGCAATCAGTGCAGTAGCACTTTAAAGACTAGACAATTTATTTATTAGATAATAAGCTTTCATGAGTAAGACCTACCTCATCAGATTTTCTGAAAAAACTATCCAAAAATCTGAAGATGGGGTCTTATTCACAAAAGCTCATTACCTAATAAATAAATTTGTTAGACTTTAAGGTGCTACTGGACTGTTTGTTTCATATGGGAATGTGACTGCCAAATTCAGTAAATAATTGTCATATATAATACCAGGTCCAAATATGATAATTTAGTTTGTTTTGGTCAGGGACGAAAAAAAAATCAGGAAAATGCTCGTTTTCTTCACCTGAAATAATATTTAATTTAGAAGTAATGGCTCATAGATTCTAAGGTTAAAAGGACCACTGTGACCAAGTTATCTGAGTTCCTATATATCATAGGCCACATAAAGTTCTCCCTCCAATGGCTACACAGTTTCATGCAATGCATTCTGTACATTGCACATGCCTGCATTTCTCTGCCATGTCATGCTTTTCCACAGCCTAGCTGGATTCATGTGCCCCTAGTATTCCTGGTGGAATTCTGCAATACGTCTGTGGCTCTGAATGCACCATGTGCAGAATTCCAATATGAGTAGTATCCAGCTGAGCTATGGGAAAGCTGCAGTGTAGTGTTTGACTGTGGTGGTGTCATCCTGCCAGATGGGGGCTATGACTAGTTAGTCTACCTTCTTAAGAACAGTGGTGGGAAATTCTGTGAATATGTTTTTAAGGTACTGGAGCATTGCTGAGAGTGTGGGACAAGAGCACTAGGGCAGACTCTCTGGTCTGAAGACTGCTGAACCTTTTGACGACTGGTTGGGGAAAATGGGTTAGTGAGGGACGAGTAGTCAAAGGCCCTACAGCTGCCTATTCTACAACCTGGATCCAGGAGGGGAGAGTGACTGTTTGAAGCATAACACCAGCTCTAGGATGGGAACTGCGGAAGGTTTCTGGTTCCAGGATGAGCGCTGGCCAGGATTCTCATATGGATGCAATGCAAGGTGGTCTGGGGGCAACTAAAAAAGTGAGTTCCACTTTGTGGAACAACATAATAAATCAGACCCCATGAAAGGGATACATGTTTTGATCCAATCCTCATCTAACATGGGTGTGCAGGAGAAGTGTCCTTCATGAGGTCCTTGCGGGAGTAGCCTGAGGAAGCAGCCTCTCTATATCTCCCCTGTTGGATCAGGCAGTAATAAGACTGCATGGTGTTGTAGCATCAGCGTAAGGTGAGAGACGCAATACAGGCCACAAGCTACTTGTCTTTCAGTAAGCTGCATGATGTCACCCTCACCAAACAACTTCTCCATTCCAGTGTTCATTCATCCCCAGCAATTGTCGGCCTCATACAACTCCCATCTCCACCAGGACAAATACCTGCGGCACTTCCAGCTACCATAGGCAACCCAGCACTGAGCACCCAGCTATCTCCCAGAAACCTGTGTTCCCTGAAAGCTGGATGCTTGTGTGGCCATTCAAGAGATGCACCAATACTGCCCAGCTGATTAGCAGGGTGCCCACAGCTAGATTTTTGTTTCTAGTGGTGGTCTACATTTGTACATGCCTAAGTCCACATAAAATGTATTTTGCACATGGATGGAAATAAGCCACACATGAATGGAAGAGATTGGAGGGAATATTGCCAGGGATTCATCATTTTGCCCGAATGCATCCCTGTATCAAGCTGCCATGTTCCCTCCCAGACACTCCCATTTTACCAAATAACCAAACAGCCATCAGACACTCAGCACCCTCTGCTAATTGCACCACAACCTAGCCAGAGCTACCAATAATTTTGTAACTCTTTCTTCTATCCCTGCCACTGCCTGTGACAAGCTGTGCTGGCCAGACACTGAAGTATGTATATAAGTGGTCATCAACCAGTAGATCTGGATCTGGTAGATCCTGAAGCTCAGACCTGTGATCATGACTGGCAGGTCCAGGAGGCTATCAGATGCAGGCACGTCAGCTGCCCCCCAGTCCCCAATCCACGGAAGCCTCCTGCTTCACATAACATAAGAATTGGGAGTAAACAAATGAAATTAATGGGTTGCAGCTTTAAAACTAAAAAAAGATGATTTTTCTTCACACAACACATGGTAGGCCTGTGAAACTCCTTGCCAGAGCATGGTGTGACTTCAACGGGGTTCAAAAAAGAATTAGATAAATTAATGAAGGTTTAGTCCTTCAATGGCTATTAGCCAGGATGGGTAGGAATGGTGTCCCTAGCCTCTGTTTGACAGAGGCAGGAAATGAATAACAGGAGGGGAATCACTTTGATGAATATCTATTCTCTTAATTCCCTCTGGGGAATCTGTCATTGGCCACTGTTTGAAGACAGGATACTGGGCTAGATGGACTTTTGGTCTGACCCGCTATAGCTGTTCTTACGGCCACTGGTGTAGACAAATATAAGAGCAAACATGAAAATTAGCCTCCAGAGTAATTTTCATTGAATGTAATAAATAGCACAGCCCAAAACTTGGCAACTGTGAATCTACCCTTATGAGGAATAAATGGGTACTGGGAGACCATACATTTAGTATTCCCATACAGTTGTCAGGCATACTCTGGGTTCAGCAGCACAAAGAGACAATCATTTCCAGTAATGCCCAGACTCAGACAGGAGATATGTCTTGTGGATGCTCTTATTCTTTCCCTCGCCAAGCATATCTCAACTCACAAGAACCATAATTCAGCCCTCAAAGGCTGTCTCACTCTTTTTCTCTTCCTCTCTAGATACTGTCTTTTTTGCATATGAATGAGCTTAATTAGTGTCATCATTATTTTAAGGCATTCAAAAGAAGTCTCCACAATAAAGCCATGAAGCACACTTGAGTTTGATTTGATGTGGCTTTCTACACAATCAGAAGCCAGCGTATGGTCTAAGAAGGAAAGCGAACAATTTCTTGGCAAGCCTTTGTTTATTTTATTTTCTGGACAGACTAGTAAAGGTAAATGGCAGCTGGGCAGTGAACCCTCCTCAGTGGTCAGGAGTAATTTTGGAGACAATAGATAATGCCCTGACTCTTGCCCCATCAAATCATAGTTGTAGCTGGAAGCCAAAGAAAAAGAGAGAAAAATCCTTTATATTTTCTCTCTTCTATGTGGCTGCGCAACTTGGTAAGGTTCTTTCAAATGTGCTTTTTGCAAAACTTAAGTGCAACATATTATATTGTATTATTAACCTCCTATTTCATATCCCTTTGATATGAGTCTCTTTGCAAGTGCTTGAAGTCTGCATACATCTAACAGGTAACTTTAAAATGTGTTCTACAAAGGAACCTTAAATGATACAGCAACTAAAAAGGGTTTTCTTTATCCAGAACCTTAGGCTGGTGGCATACTTCTTCTCAAAGCATAATGGTTTGTCTGTGCTCTCTAAGTAATGTTTTAAGTCATAACTGATGACTTTTTTCATTTTACTAACATCCCTCACTGCATGAATTTTGGTATAGTTGAAATGGATTGATTTTTTTTCATAAAGAAATGTACAAATCTCTGGAAAGTACTGAAATGTTAATTAAATATTCTTTTAAACTAGGTACTTTTGTTACTAAAGTAACGGCCACAGACGCAGATGATCCAGTTTATGGAAACAGTGCAAAGCTGGTTTATAGCATTTTGGAAGGACAGCCTTACTTCTCAATTGAACCACATACAGGTAGGTAACCCTGATTCAGAACTCTCCAGGTAACAATATACATAAGAAACAGCAGTTGTTGAATTTTTCACTCATTGCTCTTAAACATGATATAGGTGTCTGTCAGCATTAATCAGTCTGTAATCTGTAAGTATCAGATTTGTTTCCAATCATGGTCTAATGAAGTCTTTTAAAAATGTCACTATTAGTGATGCTGACAATAATGCCAAGGCCAACACTGTAAAAGTTCTTGAAACAAAACTCCCATTGCTGTCTGACTAACCACTGGTTAGGGACTGTATGATTTGGCCTCGGGATTCCAATGAATATGTTATAGTTTTTAATAAAAGACTTTAAAATGACTGGCTAAAGACTTTAGGGTTCGGCTTGGGCACTTTAATGAACATAATGTGTGCTTTCATTAAGAAATGTTTGTATTCCATTATTGGCTGGGTCCGGGGAGAGAGAATATGAAGTTTTATTTGCAAAAATTTGGGATGGCTTTATTTCTCACCATTTGCAAAGCCATTAGTAAGTGTCTGATAATGTAGGTCATTTCAGAGAAGTGCTAATAGAGCCAACCCCACATTGCTTATTTTGCTTACGCCACATTAAAACAAAAGCTATTTAGAAATGTTTTAGAGAGGGTTGTTCAGTTGCCTTTTTTCCCCAGAGTTAATTTTCATATACTTGTGCTACTTTACCATAAGACCAGTTGTGCTGGCCTCAGAAGGAGAAGTATAGCTCATGTTGCCTGAAATAAGTAAAGCAGCCATCTCACACTTACGCAAATTAAAACTTTCATCAACACCGAAGAGATCTGGTCATAAGAAATTATTAGATGATGCTCAGAAATCAGTTAAAATGAGCCTGATTTTGCCTTATGCCATTACATTCCTCTTGTTTTAGGCTTTGTTGCTCAAGGAAAACTGCTTTTCATTGGCTACAATAACATTTTCTGAGGCCATAATAATGCTCTATGCAGATGACAATATATAAATCACTCTAATTAAGTGTTTTCATATGGTCAGAAGAAAATCAAAAGAAACTATGGCTATGGAAATGTCCTTTCGCAATGTGAGTTACTAGTACATTGGGTTCCTTATGTGAATCTCAGATCTGTAACCATCTCTGAATGTGGCATAATGAAATTATAGTGAGTTCCTGTTGCTAAAGAGAAACATGTCCATCAAATGGCATCAAGCAAGCCTCTCTTCCTATGGAAGATTTTCTCATCCTTGTTAAAGTAACCAGTAGGACAGGGTGGGCAATAAAAAAAAGCATCAGCCCACCAGGGTCAGTCCCTGGCTGGCAGCTGCTCCTATATTACCTGAACCTCCTCAGCTATCAGGTGTTTGCATGTCTCATTGGCTGTGGATCACTGTTTGAAGCCAATGGGAGTGGCAGAAAACGGCACAGAGCAGGACACTTCTTGCTGCCTCTCTCATAAGGTGATCCAAGGCCAAAGAGAGCTGTGAATGCCCAATTTCTTTGGTTACACAGGTAAATATTCAGGTGAGAGGCTGCCAGGGACTAATCTTGCAGACTAGATGCATCCATGGGCCAGTATTTGCCCACCTCTGCCTTAGGCCCTATATCATGCATAAGCATACAGGTAGGCAGAGGTCTGACTATGCAAAGTTTCTTTTTTGGGACCTAAACATGTTATTTGGTTTCTATAATGCTTTTCTATAATGCTTTTCAAGCATAACATACTAGTAGATTTATCTGGCATTTTTCAGGTCCTTAACTCTTTTTGTTTCTTTAATAAAATGAAAATGTACTTACTTTAAATGATTACGTTTCAAAGTACAGTGCTATTTTTATGGTTTCATTTTATATCAGATTTCTTTAAAAAGGGACTGTTACTTTTTTTTCATTTTTAATACATTTTTAATGTGGAAATTCTATCAAATGTATCTTTTCTTCATTGCTATAAACTCTTATCATTCACCATGTTTTAACAAAAGAGGGCTATAGTCATGTTAGTCTCCAATAACATTTTCTTCTAGTTTTCAAACCTTAAGCATTGATTTAACTGTGCCAAAACAGAACACTGTTCCGCATTTCTCTTTCTTACCTCTTTTCTGTAAGGTTTATTGAGAAGCAATCCTCTTCCAGGCTCATCTTATACTTTCTGGCTTACCTTGGATCAATCTCTTTCAACAGTTACTCAGTTATGTCAGTTTCAAGGACTGTACTTGATTTGGCGATTCTTCTCTTTTCTGTTTGTTTTGTGAGAAGCAATCCCTTTCCACCGCATCCCATTTCCCTGGCACAACCAAACCTTTACGTTGCTTTACGTTATATTAGGAAGCTGTATACCCCATTTTAAGGTCCTAGCTCTTACCATTTAGGAGTTCTTAATCAAACAGATAAACAGACAAATTCTCTAAGATATGTAGTAGATTACAAAATATTATAAATACTAGTGACTAGAGTCAGATGTATTGATAGTGCAGGAAATGGAGTACTCGGTGTGTTCTGTGCTTCAAACCCCAGAATCTTTTATGAAGAAGCAATAGCTTAAAGTGATACAGAAGCTAATACCCATGCTATAAGAAAATAAAATAAATGAAAACTTAATTTGAATACTGGCACGGGGAGGGGAGCGGGGGTGGAATAAATCCCTAACAGTCAGATCTTTTATTCTGTGAAATTATTACTCATGTACAGTAGAAGAATTCCCATTGCTGGAAATATTTGAAACAAGACCTGGCAAAGCACTAGAAAATAAATTGTACAGAACAATACAGCTTTAGTCAGAGGATTCATTAGAAGACTTAATAGGGCTTTTTGATCACCAATTTCTTGGATTCTCCAAGGAGCAGCTCTTGATGCACATGTTTATAATTCCTTTAGCTGTTCTCAAGAGCTGTGCAAAACTAGCAGCTTACAGAAAAGAGTGGGAAAAGTGTTTTATTTATCCAAGGTGAAGCTTTTTCATTTATTTCATTCAAAATGACCTTCATGGCAAAAATCCCAAACCTGAAATTTTGTTTGAATTTGCTCTAGGTTTATTATTATATCTCAGTTTTTCCAGTCCTGGTTTTTTTTGTCTTGGCAAAAATATTTAATACAATGAGATGACAACTTCTGTCCCAGGAAAGCAGATGTTTATTTTCATGAAAGACAGTAAAATCTCTGAGGATTTTTTGTGAACTTAAAATCATGATTTTTCTCCTGTTTCACTAGTTTTACATTTTCCCAGCTCATTTCTGCTAATTAACAGTGCTATCAGTTGCAGTTCAGTAAGCATAAAAAGGTGATAAATTGGTTCTCTAAAATGCACCAACTCATCTAGGATTCAGTTATGGCTTTGCCACAGATCCTGAATTAGTGACAGTACATAAATGCACTGCCAAAGAAGTAATCCCAGTGACCAGATAGTGACCCACAGACTGATTCTGGGATTCCTCTTTTTCTTCTGGGAGTAGGATTTTTTTCACTTTGGCACAGATTATATATCCCCTTCATCACCAATACATCTGATTTGGCTGGCATGTTGTGGGGGAGGAGCCAAAAGTTTACCTTTTTGTTGCCCACTTCCTATGTAAAGGGGAGTAACCCCAGGACTGCTGCTCTGCAACCCACAGGGCTATGGCACGGTCAGCACAGAGGAGTGAGCGAGCTCCTTTTTTACTCCCATACGGCTGTGTATAGCAGATAGGATAATCCTATATTTGTATTTTGAAACCAGTTGTGGTGTCATGCTGGGGAGTTATTGAGGGCAGATCCTACCTTTTGTAGAGATACCATAAGCCATACCAAATCATAGAAATGACATCTACATAGCCCTGTCCTCTAAAATACACAATTGGTAAACAAATAGTCTGTCAATTAATTTATCTGGCACATCAGAAGTGAGTACTAGCTTTGTAGAAACTCTAGCCTTGCACTATTGATGGATGAAACAGATTATTGAGGTAGAATATAGGTTAATGGTCAAGGTGCTTCCAAAGAGTTGCATTGTTTTAAAAAAACTGCTGAGGAAATATGCTGCAAGTTTTCCTGATAATCTGAGCAACTGGAAGCAATATGTATGGTAACACCTGAAACATACCTAGAACACTTTTCTGGGTTGTTATATTCAGTCTTGGAAAGCCAGCAACAACTGATCAAGTGTAGTTACAATCAGTGTTTCCTGAAGGGTGAGCACTTGAGGGGGGGTGCTGGGTGAGATTTGGGTGCTGCCTAACTGATTAGCAGAACAACCACAGCCATCCACTGTGGGCACCGTGTGTTCCTGTTGGTGGTACACATTTGCCCAGGCCTTGATGCACATGACAAAATGCGTTCTGCCATGGATGAAAAAATATGAGAGACACTGGTTACAATTTCCTAGCGGTCTGTGGCATTGTAAATTTCACCTTCCCGGAGTAGACAATCACAAAACATGCAAATGGCAGTATTCTCTGTGTATCTCTGGAATTCAACACCTTTACAATTTGAATAGTAAAGCCTAAAAATATTATTACCATTAGCAGGTGGAGTGCATGGGGAGAGAACGCATGTTAACAAAGACAAAATGTCTGGGTCTTCAGAGGAGAAAGCAGAATGAAAGCAGACATACAGGGCTTGTGCTTATATGTGTCCAATCTTGATAACCTGAGTGCCTCACAACTAGTCATTTTTCTCTTGCTGAAGAGGCTAGGAAAATGCACTCCTAATATGCTAAGCATAGGGATATTTATTTTAGATTGTTTAACTTCTGAGCAGTAGTCAGATACAATGGTGACTGGTACTAATAGAACAACTAAGACTGGGTCTACATTATGAGATAAAATCTAATTTATTAATATCAATTTTGTAATTCTGGATTTTATAAATTTGATTTTGACTTTCCTTACCTCCCCTTGTACTCCCCACAGAGTCAACTTATTGCTGCTACACTCAATTGGTAAACATTGACTGCGGCAGTAGTGCATTGTGGAAACCCATCCCACAGTTCCTCATCCCTGTAGCATTCTTGGTATGCTTACTGGTCTTTGACATCATCTTCCCACATTGCATTTTTCTCATTCCCCTCCTGTGCTAAGCAAACACCCATTTTTCTTGTCAAAAGGAAGGAAAAGAAGGTTATCCACAGAGATGGCAAAGTTAACAGAAATCTATTTCTTCTGTAGCCAAATTCTCAACTACCATCCACTGAGTGTCCCCACCTCCCAGAATTGCATTGAATCCCTAAAAATAACACTGGGACCATGAAAAGCTTGAAAAAAGAGATGATAGTAAAGTTTTTGGGAAAAGATTGTTGCTGAGAGAAGGATATTTGGCTTCCCTGCTCCCTATAAGGTTTCTGTGCACAGGCTGTGTTCTCAATTGGCCATCCACTGACTACCCCCCCACCCTCCTGCGGTTGCATACGATCCCTGAAAATAACACAGGGACAGACTGTATTCTCAACTGTCCCTCCACCCACTCTTCCCTGCATGAAGGGGTGCAAAGTCAGAAGAAAGAGGATAGAAAAGTCTAGGTAAAATGATTTGTGTCTTCCCTCTATACTACACCGATATTTCCAATATGTGGGATAGCTGTGAAATCTCATACACTGAACATATAATGGAAACAGAGATCTCGACTGGACCTCTACCTGCTGTTTTTGCAGGGTCACAGCCTGAAGAAAGATAGGAAATATTAGGGAAAATATTTTATAACAGACATATCTAACTGCAGAGGTCTGCAGTGGGCAGCAAGCCCCAAAAAAGATTTTGGAGGGTGAGGGGCTGTGGTCTGTGGCTGCACAGCCAGTTGAAATATCTTAGCTCCAGGGGAGACTTACCCCCAGTCGGAGAAAGCCCCCAAGTATCTTAGCCACTGGGAGAAACTTCCCCCCAGTGGCAGCAAGCCCCATGGGTCTGCTGCTAGAGGTGGTGGGGGGCGGGGTTCAGTGGGAAGCCAGTTGAAGTATTCCCCCCAAATATCTTAGCTGCTGGTGGAAACTTCCTCCTGGTGGCAACAAGCCCCTAAAAATCTTTCCTGCCCTTGGAGTCCTAACCACGCTCAAGCCAGGACGTGGTGCTGCCTGGCAGCATGATCAACACTGAATGATAGGCTTGTCCTTTCAGTGGGTTGGGGACTACCCACGTGATGTGGCTGAGTGCAGGAAAGACCCTGACTTTGTGGTGCCTGTGGAGAAGTAAGCGGGGCTCATGCACAAATGTAAACAGCTGAGAAGAAGTTTCTCGGCCTCTTATGCAAGCATGACCGCCACAACATCCTTGCTGCCATGTGGTGTGGTGGGGCCACAGCTCACACCAAGGAAAGAAGACAAAAATAACAAGTGTAGTATAGAGACAAAACCACAAACTCCCTGCTGGGGCTATTGTAATGGGTAGATGCGCTCACAGCACTAATAGCGAAGAAAGAAAGACATTTCTCGTTGTTCTTGAAGCTACATACTAACACGGCTACCTCTCTGATGCATTTCTTAGGCTCTCATACAAACACGAACCCACAGCCACAGGCGTCCTCGTCCTTATTTGAAATTTACAGTCTTCCTGTTACCTAATTCCTGTGCACCTGGAGAGCAGTGGATAGAGTGGAGCACTGGGGGGGCACTGTGGATTATGTATGGGACATCTGTGGAGGCTAAGAAGTTCGATTTTAAGATGTGGTGCTTCCACTCTGGCCTTTAATCGAACTTTTGAAGTCAAGCTTGATGCTATACCCATCAGGTACTGATGTTGTGCTATCGCCATTAGTGCTCCCTAAATCAAGCTAATGGTATTTACAGTGATTTCAGTCACATGGTAATATTGAGCTAACTGCCTTAAATTCGGATTTATCTTGTAATGTAGATGCAGCCTAAGACTAGTCAGAAACAGATGTAAAAAAGGAGGAGGCAATTTCAAGTATCATAGCTGATTTCTTTTCCTTTTTTTTCCCTCCCTGGTTACATTTTCTCACATCCATACAAAGTACTACAGCTTTCCACATATAAGGCAGATGTTTGTGTAGTCTTATTATTTCTATAGTTCCATACCATGCAAAAAAGATCCCTGGATGAATGAATGCACATAAAAGTGTGAACTGTTTAAAATCCCTAGTTATATTTTCCATCCCTTAGATGTTGCAGTACAATATTTTTAGAGCTGGGCCACTATGTTCTGAGAAGACTGCCTTTTGATATTGCTAATGCAGTGGCAGAATGGAGGTGGCTTGTGCATCCTTTCTAGCACAGGCTGTAGATCTGTGCCTCTGCTACAATGACCCCTATTTATTACATATTTTAGAGAGTTTGTCTGTCTGTCCACGTATCCATCCATTTTTTCAAGCATTCCTCCTAACTGGCAAGAGCTAGCACCACTAAATTCAGAGTACACCTTCCTCCTACCTTCACTTAAAGCAAGATAGAAGTTTGGTTATGCCAGGAAAATGGGGTGTGCCTGAAGTGTGATTACTTCTGATAAAACCTTGCACAAAAGAGGCAATCACCAGACAGAGGTGAAAGAGGCTGGGGTGCACCCCTCATACGACACTGCTCCAGCCCAGAGCCTTCCCCACCGTCAGGTGCTTTTTAGGGAGGACAAAAGATATAGGGGCTAAAGCTCTACCTCAGCCAATGCATAAGGGGTTATAGCTGGCTGTTCCCCTTTGTCAAGGAACAAGGAAAATGTGCAGTTTAATGCATTCCTCACTCTGTCTGGGAAACTCAGGGGGCAGACAAACCTGGACCTGGCCTAGCTGGGGGACATATGTCCCTACCCTGGCTGTGGCCACTAGAGCTGCAGCACCCAGGGAGGGGAGCTTCTCACCTGGCCTCAAGAGGCTATGGTGAAAGAGGCCTGGAGCAGTTCTCTTTCCCTGGATAGCCTGCATACTGAACCCTTCATCCCCAGCCCCACCCCAGAGCAATGATTTTAATGAAGAAATCAAACAAACAAACAAACAAAAATGCATTAAGGACCCTAACAATACCAGGTCACTCTGCCAATAAAAGCATACAACTGATAGAATTTTCCCCTAACAATATCATCTTCTACTTTCTTCCTGGTGTACACTGTAGAGGCCTGGAGACGGTCTTTGGGCAGCTGTAGAGAGGCCTTGCTACTTTTCTGCACCTGCCTAGCTGACACAAATGACCATGTTGAATCAGATCCTTACTTAAGACTCTGACACTGGTTTTTAGTTTGGTTGGCATATTTCTGTATAGCTGCATGGATAGTCATTGATAAAAGTCTGATACTTAACACAGTCATTTTCCTTTACTTTGCATGAAAATGCATATACATGTAGTATTTCTCATGTTATGATTTGCAAATTCTGTAATATAGATTGTAATGAACACTACGGAAAGTAATCCAGAAACTGTCCGTTAAATGTCATTGTCACAGTTTGAGGAAAATACTTGCTGGCTATAAATCTCTCTTCCTTTCCACCTCCTAGTTTCTTCTACAGCTGAGTTTTAGCTGGGCTGTTGGGTCATAGGCTAGAGAGGAAAAATAAATAAGTGTTTGAAAATATTTTTAAATGATCATTTTATACAACACCAAGTTATGACACCAAATTAGTGATGCAGCTCTCACTGGACTAAGTAACTGTAACCTCCATAACTCATAACTATAGCATGTCAGACAGACACAGAACTTTAGCTTGAGTTTTCCAGTGTTTGGTGTTAAACCAGCATTCTGAGGTTATTTATAAAGCTATGCAAATTGCATTTATTCTCCAAAAACTCATACACTTACATACATGCTACAATTTTCCCCCAAGAAGCAGCTCAAGAATAATTCTATTTTTTTCCACTTTTTCAAAGATATTAAATCACAACAGTCGCTTTTACAATATGATTATCATAATGGAACATAATCTGAAGTGACATAGTGTTCAAAATATAGAGGTGTCAGAGAAAATATATTTTCAACAGTCTGACTTATTTACATTTCATATGAACTTACTAAAATACTGTAACTCCTACACTGTCTTTGAAATACAGTTTCACAAAGGCTGCTGTTTAGCATATTGCTTTATTGTACTAGAAGGCACAATATATTATTCAGATTGAAACCCGGATTGTTTATAAAGCAGTAAATGTTTTACATTTTAAAAGAGGCTGTCTTGAAACTGCTCACTGAGGCCTTGTCTACACTGAAAAATTAGATCAATCTAGGTATGTGGTTCAGAGCTGTGAAAAGTTTTGTGCCCTGAGTGCTGCAGTTAGGACACCTTACTCCCTTGTGTCAACATGGTTAGGTCGGCAGAGGAATTTTTACCAACTCTTGGATGAGTGGATTAAATAGAGTGATGGGAAAGGCCCTTCTGCAGATATAGGAAAAGTCTATGCTTTGGTGCTATAAGCAGTGCCATTACTTCAGCATATCTAACCTGCTGTAGTGATGGTATTGTAGACATAGTCTGAGTGATGCAATATCTGATATTATGGACAGATCACAGAATCATAGGGCTGGAAGGGACCTCAGGAGGTCATCTAGTCCAGCCCCCTGCTTCGAGCAGGAACAAGACCCACTAAGTCACCCCAGCCAGGACCTTGTCCAGCCAGGACTTAAAAACCTCAAGGGATGGAGAATCCACCACCTCTCTAGGCAACGCATTCCAATGCTTCACCACCCTGATGCTGAAGGAGTTTTTCCTAATATCTAACCTACACCTTCAACTTCAGACGATTACTCCTTGTTCTGCCATCTGACACCATTGAGAACAGTTTCTCACCTTTCTCTTTTGAGCTCCCTTTCAGTAAGTTGAAGGCTGCTATTAAATTACCCTAAGTCTTCTCTTCTGTAAACTAAACAAGCCCAAATCCCTCAGCCTATCCTCGTAGGTCTTGTGTTCCAGACCCTTAATAATTTTTGTCTTCCACTGAACCTGTTCCATCAAATCCACATTCTTTTTATACTGAGGGGCCCAAAACTGGACACAATATTTAAGATGCAGCCTCACCAGTGCGGAATAGAGGAGAATAACTACTTCTCTAGATCAGCTCAAAATGCTCCTCCTAATGCACCCTAATATGCTGTAAGCTTTCTTGCCTACAAGGGCACACTCTTTACTCATATCCAGCCTTTCATCCACCACAACCCCAGGGTCCCTTTCCATCATACTGCTGCTGAGCCAGTCGGTCCCCAGCCTGTAACAATGCTTGGGATTCTTGTGGCCCAGGTGCAGGACTCTACACTTCTCCTTGTTGAACCACATCAGATTTCTTTTGGCCCAGTCCTCCAATTTATCCAGGTCAATCTGGATTCTCTTTCTACCCTCCAACGTATCTACCTCTCCCCCTAGTTTTGTGTCATCTGCAAACTTGCTGAGGGTGCCATCCAGTCCCTCATCCAGGTCATTAATAAAGATGTTGAACAACACTGGCCCCAGAACTGAGCCTTGTGGCACTCTTACTATGGATTCTTACTATGCAGTGGGATGGTTTGTTCCTGTGCCTTCAGTAAGATTTCTTTAAAATACTGCCAGTTTTCTTGAACTCTTTTCCCCTTCATCTTTGTTTCCCAAGAGATCCTGCTCATCAGTTCTCTCAGGGAGTCAAAGTCTGCTCTCCTGAAATCACGGGTCCATATGTTACTGCTCACCTTTCTTCCTTTTGTCCGGATCCTGAAATCTACAATATCATGGTTGCTGCAGCCCAGGTTTCTTCCCACTTCTATTTCTTCTACTAGTTCTTCCCTATTTGTGAGCAATAGGTCAAGTTGCACACGGCCCTTGGTCAGTTCCTTCAGCACTTGTACCAAGAAGTTATCTCCAATGTTCTCCAAAAACTTCCTGGATTGTCTGTGTGCTGATGTATTGGTCTCCCAACAAACGTCCGGATGATTAAAGTCTCCCACAAGAACCAGGGCCTGTGATTTGGAAGCTTCACTTAGCTGCCTGAAGAAAGCCTCATCTATCTCATCTTCCTGATCTGGTGGTTTATAGCAGACATCACCTTTGTTTCTTCCGCCTCTAAGTTTAACCCAAAGACACTGAACTGGATTTTCTCCTTCCTCATACTGGAGCTCTGAGCAATCATACTGCTTCCTCACATAGAGCGCAACTCCTCCTCCCTTTCTCCCATCTGTCCTTCGTAAACAGTTTATACTCTTCCATGACCGTGCTCCAGTTATACGAACTGTCCCACCAAGTCTCCATTATTCCAACCACCTCATACTTCTTTGACTGTGCCAGGGCCTCTAATTCTTCCTGTTTGTTCCCCAGGCTTCTGGCATTAGTGTACAGGCATCTTAGAGAAGGGGCTGATTGGCCCATGTTCTCTTCTTCACCCAGGAAACCCACTTGATTGTTCCCTCCTCCTTCCCCACTTACCTCAGGGCTTGTGTCACCTTCCCCCGACAAACCTAGTTTAAAGCCCTCCTCACTAGGTTTGCAAGCCTGCCCACAAAGATGCTCTTTCGTCTCTTCATGAGGTGGATCCCACCTCTTCCCAGCAATCCTTGTTCATGAAAAACAATCCCATGGTCAAAGAAACAAAATCCTTCCCTGCTACACCACCTATGCAACCACACATTTACCTCTGTGATTCGACGATTCCTATGCGGTCCCCTTCCTTCCACAGGGAGGATTGATGAGAACACCACTTGTGCATTGTATTCCTTGATCTTCCTTCCTAGGGTTATGTAATCCACCATGATCTCATCAAAATTGCTCTTAGCTATATCTTTGGTTCCTATATGGAGAAGTAGGAAGGGGTACTAGTCTACAGGGTTAACAATTTTTGGCAGAGACTCTGTAATATCCTGGATTCTAGCTCCAGGCAAGCAGCATACTTGCCAAGATTCTAGGTCTGGGCAGCAGATGGATGACTCTGTCCCACTTAGGAGGGAGTCCCCGACCACCACCACCTGTTTTTTTCTCTTACGGGTGGTGGTCATAGAACTCCCATCCCTAGGACTGAGCATCCCATGCCTTAAAAACCGTGGGGACTCCTTCAGATACAATCCCTGTGAGGTATCAGCCCCAATTATCTCCACTGTATTACCTGTGGAGAGAGACTGAAAGCAGTTACTTAACTTCACTGGAGAGACCTGAACTGCTTTTCTTCTCCTGGAGGTAACATGCTTCCAGTTGTCCTCCTTGTTTTGAGCAGCCTGCTGTTCCTGTAATATTATCTGTTGCCTTCTATCCAGAAGGTCTTCACCCTCTCTGGTGGACCTGAGGGTTGATATTTGAGCCTCAAGTCCTTTAACTTTCTTTTCTAAAATGGCTACCAGCTTGTACTTGGTACAAAGAAAATCCTTTCCATCGTCCGGGAGGAAGACAAATATGGCACATGCCATGCAGGTCACAACAACAGACCTCTCACCAGTCATGTCACTGTCCATTGTTTTTCTTTTCAGAGATCCCTTTTTTGTTTCTAGTGCCGCCTTGAAGGGCACAAGTAAAACACCATATAAGAAAGGGAAAACGGATATGGGGCTCCTCCCTAAGGCAAACTCCCAGGCAAACTCTATGTTCACTGCTCAGAGGGTTCAATGGGGCTGCCTTCTTATAGAGCTGCTAGCTGGTTAGGCCCGGCTCAAAGCATTTGCCTCCAATCTAATCAGCCCTTGAAGGCCCACCTGGAAGGAAGCTCTCCCAATTCACACCTTGCAAACCTGCAAACTGCCAGCCACACTTCCCAACTGCCCTTCTCTGCAAAACAGATACTCAGGCACACAACCAGCTATTCAAATTGAACCTTCTGCAAAATAAAACAAATGCACAGACACACAGACAGAAATTCAACCCACCAGCTCACAACTCAGCCCCCCAAATGCCACACTCACCTGAGCTCCTCTTGGATGCTTTCCCAGTCAAACTCCCTGTTTGCTGATGATGATATTGGTCATTGATAGAATCTGATTCAATAAATCTGAGATGCAAACATGCAGATGAGAAGATCTAGAGAGCTGAGATCACTGTCAAATGAACATGGAGACTTTCCTACTTAAGCCATTGAATTGAATTCAGCCCTGATTATTAGTGACTGAAGGGTTTCTGGGACGGAGATATTCTGGGCATCTGTAGGAAACAAATCCAGTTTAGAGTTGACTGGTGTTCATATTGCAAATGTGATGTCCACAACTAACTCATGTTTGAAGGCTTGGAGAGTCTACAGAATAAAACCTATATCCTTCCACTGTTACTTGTGTTGAGAGATACCTTAGGTGTTCACCCATTCCATTGATTTCTGGTGGGCAAAGCAAGAGATGAATCAATTCGAATGGGACATGCCATTGCATGATTTGGTTCTCATCATGGGTTTCTAGGTGGAATTCAAGGTATCTGTTTTAAGCTTCAAAGCTCTAAATGGCTTGCTAGTTGGTTACTTGCTATCTAAACTCCCTCCCTGGATGATACTGCTGAAGTTGAGATACTAAGTGGGTCTGAAGCTGGAACATACATTAGTAAGCTAATCTAATGGTAGAAATTTCACCTGAAAGCAGGCATGCCTGGGTCTTGTGTTTTAACTCTCATCAGCCGTGTCTACACATGCACGCTACTTCGAAGTAGTGGCACTAACTTCGAAATAGCGCCTGTCACGGCTACACATGTTGGGCGCTATTTCAATGTTAACATCGATGTTAGGCAGCGAGACGTCGAAGCCGCTAACCCCATGAGGGGATGGGAATAGTACCCTACTTCGACGTTGAACGTCGAAGTAGGGACCGTGTAGTCGTTGCGCGTCCCGCAACTTGGAAATAGCGGGGTCTGCCATGGAGGCCATCAGCTGAGGGGTTGAGAGATGCTCTTTCTCCAGCCTCTGTGGGGCTCTATGGTCACTGTGTGCAGCAGCCCTTAGCCCAGGGCTTCTGGCTGCTGCTGCGGCAGCTGGGGATCCATGCTGCATGCACAGGGTCTGCAACCAGTTGTCGGCTCTGTGTATCTTGTGTTGTTTAGTGCAACCGTGTCTGGGAGGAGCCCTTTAAGGGAGCGGCTTGCTGTTGAGTCCGCCCTGTGACCCTGTCTGCAGCTGTGCCTGGCACCCTTATTTCGACGTGTGCTACTTTGGCGTGTAGATGTTCCCTCGCAGCGCCTATTTCGATGTGGTGCTGCGCAACGTCGATGTTGAACATCGACGTTGCCGGCCCTGGAGGACGTGTAGATGTTATTCATCGAAATAGCCTATTTCGATGTCGCCACATCGAAATAGGCTACTTCGATGTAGGATTCACGTGTAGACGTAGCCATCATGCTTCAATTTTTATCTGCCCCCTTTCATTACACAACAGACATGTTTGAATACAGCACAAACAAAATATCCCACACAGAAGAAAATACATTGCATTGCAAACATTTCTGGAACAAATGATTTCCTCTTTCTAGCTTTAAAATTGCCTATTTTATTAATAACTGCTACATTCTATATAACCTCAGGGAAAAATGCCCTAGGAATATTCCAAATAGATACAAGGCTCTTCATTATTATTACTATTTTTTTTAAAGGCTATTTGAAAAACTGGAGAAAGTTCATAGGTAGCCAAATAAGATGAGAGTGACTATAGAATAAGGGGTACGTCTACACGAGCCCCAAACTTCAAAATGGCCATGCAAAGGGCCATTTCAAAGTTTACTAATGAAGCGCTGAAATACATATTCAGCGCTTCATTAGCATGAGGGCAGCCGCGGCACTTCGAAATTGATGCGCCTCGCCGCTGCGCGTCTCGTCCCCATGGGGCTCCTTTTCGAAAGGACCCCGCCCACTTCAAAGTCCCCTTATTCCCATCAGCTCATGGGAATAAGGGGACTTCGAAGTAGGCGGGGTCCTTTCGAAAAGGAGCCCCATGGGGACGAGACGCGCAGCGGCGAGGCGCATCAATTTCGAAGTGCCGCGGCTGCCCTCATGCTAATGAAGCGCTGAATATGTATTTCAGCGCTTCATTAGTAAACTTTGAAATGGCCATTTGCGTGGCCATTTTGAAGTTTGGGGCTCATGTCGAAACGGCCATGATGTGATAAGAGACTGTTTGAACTTAATTTGTATAGACTGGGTAAAACATGATAAGGAAATTATATAAAATTATTGTACAAATATTGGACAGGCGTTAATAAGAGAGAAGGGAAGAAACTGTTTCTTGTAATTATGTGTTGTAAAATGGAGAGTTAACCACCTCAGATTAGAAGGAGAAATGGAAAAAACTGAGCTTTGATACAAGGAATGCAATCTGGAGCTGTGTAATGAGCTGCCTAGGAAGGGAGATGAACCATTTTCACTAGAGGATTTCTAAACAGTTTAGAATTAAACCCTAGTGGGATTATTACAGAGGGAAAAACTGTTCTGTATTCTTCAGGGTTTGGATTGAGACATGGTTCTGTGGCTTACTTAATGAGGTAATGTTTCAGTGGAAGCCCCACTACTTATTGCAGATTTAAATGTTCATTTAAAATACTTTTTTGGTAACTTTGTAGATCTTTGCTTGTGTATTGAATGAGACTGAAAATTACGTTGTCTCAATAAGCATACATACTGACCATGTGATTTAAATTGAATTATCTTAAATAAGTGTAACACCTACTGTAAGAACAGTATTTGCACCTAGGTAAATGAGAACACCTCTGAGTGAAGAGCTGATTTTTGATGAGGGGGGGTGGGTTTAGTTTCTTTCCTAGTGTTTTTAAAGGTCTAGATTCACATAAAAGCCACAGAGAGGATTGTTTCCCCATACATATTTTAGCCAAGTTGTTAAGACATTCATCTGAGATTTGGCAGACTAAAGTTCGTTTCCATTTCCCTCTGGACTAATGACTAGTCAAATAGTATATACAAAATCAAACAGCATTAACAAGAGAGACTGAGAAAGCTTTGACCCTAAATACGCTGAAGCTCAGTGGTTAGGGCCATCAGCTGGGCTACCCAAGTTCAAACCCCTGCTCCACTTTAGGCAAAAACAGAGCATTCAACCTAGGTATTCCATATCCCAAGTGAGTAGCCTTAATCACTGGGCTGGATGTTAAAAAGGGGGATCATTGCCATCTCCTCCTTCTTCTCTGTTTTCTGTCTGGTATTGAAGTCCTCTTGTGAATTGAGGTGAGGGAGGGAGATTAAAAGTTGTCAGAGCATATTAGGTGAATTTGTGTTACAGTTGTGAATTATTTCAAGTCAGCCAGAACTGTTTTTGGCAAATAAATGATTAAATTGAAAGAAATTCATACAGCTCCAACTGAAAACAGAACTTGGCTCCTTAGTTCTAAAAGAAGTAGAAACTGACCCTCCTTTATCAAGAAGGGCTGTTATAAACTGAACCCCCAGTGGTGACCATTTCAATTTTAGAAATGTCGGCAGATGTACAGCTGGTTGTTTTAGTAGATCCTTTAAGATTATTAGCCACAGCAGAGGATTATGGACACAGCTGTAGTGGGGTAGAGGAGAAATACTACCTTTTCACCTCCCATCCCGACTATTGCTGAACTAAATACCTTAATAGGAATTTTCCAGTGTTGTTGTCATAGACTTTGCATAGCTCTGGGGCAAGTCTGTCATGCCTTGAACAAAGAATTTCCCCAGCTCCAATTTTTAGCTGTTCCTCCTGTTTGCATGCAACTTTTCACACTAGGTTCTGACCATAATAATATTGGTGTAGTTGTGGAGTATGTCCATTTAAACAATTGGTGTGTCCAATCAGAATGTGGTTCCTCTTTCCAAAAAACTAGGGATCTGTGATTAATTTTTGGCTTCACTAACTAGTTGTTTCCATTTTTTCCCTCCCTTTGGATTCACAGTGTTAGAAGCAGTGCTGAGGATGTGCATAAAAGGCCACATTTTCAAAGCAAGTATGTAGTTTTTCCCTGACAGTGTATACTAAGCTTCCTTTATCCTTAGGAGATGTGTTAAGGCATTTATGAGGCTAACTGTCCTTAACAGATCTTGCGAGTTGTCTTGGTGATGACCCAGTAGAGAGAGACTTCTGCAGGGAGATTGCTTAAGCAGCAGCCCTGCGGCTCAATTCTGCAGTCCTTGTTTTCATGTCTGAGTCAAAAGGATAATTCTTGTGAGTAAGATCTGTGGGATCAGGCCCCTCGAGAGCAACAAGAGAAGAGCTGTCTTTTCATATTCATGAGGTAAAGATTTAACCTTTTGACAGGTTAGACAAAAATTAATATGATTTCTGGTTGGTAAAGAGAAACATGTAATGAACAGAGGAATCTGGACACTAAATGGGTGAGTTCTACCTCTAGAATTTATCAAATAGCATTAATATTGGAGGTAAATAACTATATCACCTCACAAACCTAGATCATTTTGAATGTTAAGTATCTTCCTGACATGGTCTAAGACGCTCAAACTTTTGATATAGGTACCTGATTAATTTTGTATGGCAGTAGGATGAATTGCAGGTGTAGTCAATTACAGAATCACAGAATCATAGGGCTGGAAGGGACCTCAGGAGGTCATCTAGTCCAGCCCCCTGCTTCGAGCAGGAGCAACACCCACTAAGTCACCCCAGCCAGGACCTTGTCCAGCCAGGACTTAAAAACCTCAAGGGATGGAGAATCCACCACCTCTCTAGGCAACGCATTCCAATGCTTCACCACCCTGATGCTGAAGTGGTTTTTCCTAATATCTAACCTATACCTCTCCCTCTTCAACTTCAGACGATTACTCCTTGTTCTGCCATCTGACACCATTGAGAACAGTTTCTCACCTTTCTCTTTTGAGCTCCCTTTCAGTAAGTTGAAGGCTGCTATTAAATTACCCTACGTCTTCTCTTCTGTGAACTAAACAAGCCCAAATCCCTCAGCCTATCTTCGCAGGTCTTGTGCTCCAGACCATTATTCATTTTTGTTGCCCTCCACTGAACCTGTTCCATCAAATCCACACCTTTTTATACTGGGGGGTGTTGCGAGCTCTTTTGGTCAGAATAAGTAAGATATTACAATGAGCTCCTCATAAGGAGGCCTTAAACCTCCCGATTCACAGATCCCAGGACCCGAAGAGCAATCCCTGCTACAATCACAGATGGGAGAGTGCCACCCTGGTACGCACTGGGCCTCGCTTAAGCCTCTTGGAGGGAAGTGGCTGGCAGAGATAAGGAGGACACGGTCTTAATTGATACAAAATGACTAAACAATTTATTGGGATAACACAAACGGATTAAAACAGTAAAAATACTAAAGACTAACTGTTACCAAACACTTACACTGAACATTGTATCCAAAAATGACTTCTCCTTTAAGCTTTTATTATACCGGAAGGCAAAAATCAATGTAGGTTAGGATATTTAATATAGGTAAGTTTAAATGGAAAGGGGTATTTAAATCCCTTCTGCTACCTTATAAGGGTGGGATGAGGTTGCTGACCTTCACCTCTTTCTGGGGGCAGGTTGCTAGCCTGCCCCTAATGGTTGGGCACTGGAGCCAGTCAAGGCTGTTCCTCTTTTTGGGAGGCCTTCTGTAACTCCTTTTGTGGACCCAGCTGCATATGATCCCAGGAGGCAACGTGCTCTTCCTTGGGTCACTTGAGGTACACAGAGGTGGGATGCAGGGAGGCAATGCCTACACCTGCAATGTTTAAGGAAGGGTAGTATAGATGAAAGGGTATGGGAGGTTAAACCTTCCCGTTATTAATTAAACTATGCTAATTTTCTATCATTAAATATTAATTAAATGTATATTTAAACAATAACAATACTAAATAATAATAATTATTGATCAAATGTGCTTTTAGTTTATATCTATGCCTGGATGCTAAATCCCAGCTTGGGTGTTTAGGCCTGGCCTCAGGGGTCAGGCCCCCAGGTACTGCCCCTCCCCCGTCGGGGAGGGTACACAGCAGGGGAGCTACCCCTGCTCCCTTACTAAGGGTCCCAGTGTCCCTAGCTGGCGATGTAAAATGTCTGTACAGCCAGATAAGTTACGTGTCACGTCCAGTGAGGAAAGTCCAGTAGAGTATGCCACGTCCGGTGAGTTGTCAAAGTCAAGTGAATCAGCAGATGGTGGCACTGGTGATCAAAGATGCCGGTGTCACAGGTGTGATGGCAACCTCAGGGTTCAGTGACTAGGTGTGCAAGTACCCACCTTGCGGCAGGCCAGTTTGCCACCCAGCCACTTCCCCACTGAGGTCACTTGCTGCTCCCTGTTGGCACTGCTGGGGAACGCTGGCACCGCGATGTCCTGGCAGTGCTTTAGTGGATTCAGCAAGTGATTTCAGCAGGTGCCTTTGCTCGTCAGAGCTGGCCTAAGGGCTGATGAACACCACAAAGAGCAGCCACACCTCCCTATGCAGGGCTCCACAGGTTAGTCCATGGTCCCAAGGGCTGCTGAATGGCAGGTGAGCCCTGCTTATATACACTGATCTCATTAATAATTCATGACTCTATTTCCCTATTCATGACCTAATTACCATAAAGGTGAGGTTCTCAAACAGCACTTGTAGCAAGAAGTTATCCCCAACATTCTCCAAGATCTTCCTGGATTGTCTGTGTGCTGATATATTGTGTTTTGTCAAGGTCCAGGTTACTGAAAAAAAAAATCCTGCTACAATATCAATTATGCTAATAATAGTAAGTGAATCAAAAATGTCACAATCCATTGAAAAGCATCTGGTAGTCTGGATTAGGACCACATTCCACCTGTTGACTACCCCTGTGTGGCAGGGTGGACCAGATTTGGAAGCTTTCTTCTGGAGTACTCACAGCCCTGCATCACCCTACCCCAGAATAGAGCAGTGAAAGATCCTCCAGACAGCCTAGAGGGGCTGCAGGAGTGACCTGCAATAGTCAGAGAAAAGGCAAGTTGCAGAGCAGGGCCTTCAGTTTCTGTGTGGAGCTACAACTGGCAAGACCAAGTGCCTGCATGGCATGAACAGCAAGATCACGGACAGGTGAATGTAGAGTTCATCATCCGAAGTCAAGACCAAAGCAGGCAGTCAGAGATCTGGCAGGAACAAAGAACGGTTGGTATGAGAAGGCTGAGGCTGGGGGTCTAAGCACAGAATCTGAGATGAGACCTGCTGGTCTAGCCGCAGATGGAACCCAGGGAGGACTGCTGAAAAGGACTCCACCTGAAGGTACCAAGTTGGGTAAACTATGATATACCAGAAGCAGAGAATATGAGGGTCTGAGGCAAACCAGAGCACAAGGTCCCTGAAACAGCAAGATATTTATTTTGGTGAGATGTACCCAGATGATCCTAGCAAACAATCCACATACTATTTTTCCCAGAGGAGCCCTGCCACATTCAGTGCATGGTATGGCCCTTATTTCTGGAAAATGAAGGTTAATAATAGTTAAGCAAAACACTATTATGAAATCCTAAGAATTCAGGGTTTACGCATGTAATTTACAGGGGAATATGGTCATCTGCCTTTGCATTATAAAACCATCACATCTATTCTCACATTTTGAGTGTATCTTTGAAAATTTATGCTTGAGTGAATAGCTGGTAAGTATGAATGAAAACAGGATTTTCCGCATAACTGTGAAATACAAAGAAACTGTTAATGCATACAACTCTCTATATTGGGAGATTTTATTAAATGACAGAGAAAAATATGTATCGAGGAAATGTAGATACTGTTAATTGTTTACAATGCGAGACCTGCAGGTCTGTTTAAAAAGAAGCCTTGGACATAAGCAGTCACAGAAATATTCAAAATATGGTAAGAAAAATAATATATAGCAGATTCTAGGTATAGCAGACACCTAGCAGTTCTGATATAGAATTGCCAGCACTTAATGATTTTACTTACTAGGTTCTGATATAGAATTGCCAGCAATTAACGATTTTTAAAATGTTTGTTTAGCAAACAAATACTGTTGCGCCTTCTTTCATCTGAAGTTTATACAACACATACTGGCTGCATCTACATTAGCAAGTTCTTTCCAGTTCTAGTATTCTATGATGTTATGGAAAATTCTGTCTCACCATGTAAACAAAAACAAACATATGAACAAAAACCGAGAAGAGAAAACTTAAAATAGGTAAATATCCAGAGAGGATGATTTGATGGCAAAATGTTGTTAAAATTGTTGTGACCTGTATGAAGTTTAGTCCTAATAGAAACTGAAGGAAAGTATGTTTTGCACACATTTAACAAAGCTATAATTTCTTTTGCGCTCAAGAAATATAGAATAACGGTAGTCTGAGACTTTGGCCCAGATCCTTCAAGCAATTCCAAACTGGCAGAGTCCCTATGTTGTTTAGAGCTCTACAGACATCTGTGGGACTCCATGAAGATACAGAGGTTCAAGATCCTGCAGGATTAGGTCTCGAGGCTTAAGCAAGCCTCCCCTACTGAAAATATTGAAATACTTCCATTGAGTTGGATCTGGCCTTTCATTGAGTTGGCCTGGGATCACATCTGCATGTAGAAATAAAAATCTGTGCTGAGATCTTAGCATTTGGCTAGAGAGAAAACAGACATATCCCTTGTACACTGATTTTTAGAAACCACAATATTCTGAAAGTCTACTCTCAAAAGGCAGGCAGAATGTTTTTTCCCAGTGGAATATGAGACACAGGAGTTAACTGAGAATGTGACATAATGCTGAGATGATGAACCATTCCAAGTTGCAAGTTGGTTTTGTAAAGTGTTTCCTTGCATTTTGCTGCTTCTCCCATCTATCCACTGGTGTCTACTGTTCTATAGAACTATGTTAATAGACACTGAAAAGGAAAATAGGGAGAATGCGGAATATCAAAGGTGAAAAGTGCTCAGGTGCTTTTGTGCTACTCAATCCTCCTCTGCCTCCTCCCTATCTATAGCTCTGTTGCCTCAGTTCCTCTTCCCTGATCTTTTCTAGTATGTCTGCTCTTCCAAATAGGTTTCTGAAAGTAGTCCACAGAGGTGTGTATTAACGGATTCAAGTTGTGAGGCAGATTGTGCAAACTGCTCAGTGAATGCTTTTACGGCCACTGTAAAAGAAAATCCCATCCTGCAGCTGTTTTAGTTGCTATTGAGCGGTGTGACACCAGCAGCTGTTTAAGCAAAGTAAAAATTGTGACTCCTATACTGTGTGTATTTTAGGAGACTTTTAAAGTGTATCTTATCCCTTGATTTCTTTGCATGTCAGCACATTTTCTTTCTTGTATCAGTCTTTGAAGATAGATTCCACAAATAAGGTATCTTTTAGATATCTATTTATTGACTACAGCCCAAGAAAGCTCTCCCAATAGTAACTAGAGTCTCTGTAATACTCTCTATAGGCCCATTGACACAGCCTTTACTATTCTCCTCCTCCTAACTTTAAGCCATTCTCATTTTTTTCCCCACTCTCTGTTGGTTTATGTCTCTATCTGGCATAAATTCTTTACCCTGGGACTTACACCTTTCCCAATTCGGTCCATCAAAACCCATATTTTGGGGCCTATTGCAACAGTTATGTATACAAAACTTCTTTCCTGAGCTAAGATTGAACAGGTTGAATGAACAGGCTCTTAATTTTTGTATGCTTTTAGTAATGCATCAGCACTAATGCTTGGTGAGGTAGAATTGCTTTTTAAGAGAAGTTTGAAAGCTTCAGTAATTCCTGTGACTGCAGCTCAAAGATCGATACAGGGTATGAGGTGAAAGAATAAATAAGGTTCGGTGACTCAATGCTGAAATCCTTGGTGTTCAACTCTTCTTATCTTCTCCTGTCTTAATCCCATTACTTGTTTAGCTGAGGATGCAGAGAAAAGTTGGGGGAGGGCTTTTATGTTCATTAATCTGGTTGTTAGGAGATACTGACACTTCTGTTCTTTTGCTGGACAGCATACCACTGATACTGAGCATAGCAGTAGTGCTGGTGACAGTAAACCCTTGTAATTCAGGCTTGTTTGATGTTACAGAACCTTCAGACCTGGTGATAGTAACAGAGGCAATTAACTTTTTCTTTTGCCTTTTTATTTTGTTTGAATTTGACATTGAGCTTTGTCTGTGACTTCCAGTCCATGGCAAAGGGGTTATGAACTGAAACTTCATACTGGGAGATATCTAAAAATGTTGAAATGACACAGTTGTGTTGGTAACACAGCAAAATGAAATTTTCTGCTTTAAAAATCAGAGGCATGGAACCTTCATGCTGGGAGTATTTAAATTTTTGGAGTATTTAAATCTCCACTCCACAACACTTCCTTTGGTCAGTTCCACTAACACAGTATTGCCTGTGTCATGCAGTCAGAGACCAATGCAAATAGATGCTGGAATATTATAGAGAAAAAACTTTGAGTGAGAAAACAGTGAAATAATTATCCAAAGAAAATTCAATAATCCATGTTTGTTTTTTTCATGGTGGGTCAAATCCAAAACTGATTAAAGTCAGAGAAGAGATTTGAATTTAATATTTTTTGTATCAGACGTAATAGGAGGAAAACTCATGATGGACACCTTTACTCAAGATTAGTAGAATCTTAATCCTTGAGTGGTTCCAAGGATTTCCAGAGAGCTGTTTATGGCATAAAGTTCTATTTAGCATGAATAAGGGAATAGAATCTGGCCTTGTAATCAAATATGTGATGGTACAGGTTGAACCTCTCTCATCCAGCAGCCTTGGGACTGGACTGGTGCCTGATGAGAGAATTTGCCAGACCATAGGAGGTCAATATTGTCTAGCAGCATTATCACCACTTTCACTGCTTCCTGGGTTCCTAGAAGACATTAAGGGTAAATTAGAGCTAAATAACAGCACAGGACACTGAGAGTCAGGACTGGTGACCATAAACAAAATGTATGGACTATGGAAAACTTGGCCACATGCATGATAAGTGGTTAACCTGCTAACCAAAATCATGCCGGATTATGGGTGTTGCTAGACATGAGAGTGCCAGACTAGAGAGGTTCAAACAATAGAAATGTATGGTCTCTTTTTGAAAGAATTCCCATGAACATGAGAATTTCCTGCGCAGTAAAAGGCCCTGATTTTTTCACCTGTGACATATTTAGTGTATTCTGTATGTCTGACAAATTAGTTCCATTTCTTTCGGTAGGTTTTCTGCTCCCTCTTTGCTTTCAAGCAGGGGACCACAAGTGACCCTTATTTAGCACACAGAATTCAAATAGGTGTCAATGGGATTTTCTGCCCAAGTAACAAGGGCAATTTATACTCCCCATTGATAGGTTGCTGCTGGCTCTAGCAGTAAAAATAGTAGTTACGATATGAGTACATGATGCTGCAGGGCTGTTTTCCTAACATATATGAGAAAAGCTTATATTTTATTAACTATTTCCCACTCTCACTGCAGGTGCTTTGCATTGCCATCAGTGAGGTGGTCCTAAGTTAAGAAATGAAAAAAGGAGTCAGATCCTGACTTTTTGGTTAGGACAGGTTAGGAACTAGGCATGCATTTGATTCAGACCTAAGGAGATTCCCCTAAATCACGTAATACAGTTTTTGGTGATTTTCAAGACTCACACGCCCATTATAAAAGTGCAGCAGTAAACTGAACACACAAAATTAAGACTCCGTAATGTGTTACATAATTCACGAGTGCCCCATATCAACCCAGGGCAAAATTCTGATTAAATTATGTGAAGAAAACTGACCATCTTGTCAGAGATTTTGAGATGTTTTCCCACTTTGTCACAAAAAGCCTAACTCTCAGATTTCATGAACCAGGAATCAGGGGAGAAAACTGGATCGGATCAATGGAAATGTTTTGATCATTTCAGAATGTTTCATATTTCATATTTCAAATACTTTTAGTCCGTCTGTGCAAGTTTCCTTTTTTTTTGCTAATTTTTTTTTTGAATCAGAAAATTCATCAAAATCAGGGGTGGGCAAAATATGAGAGAGTTCAGAGATTTCAAGGCCAAAAGGGATTGCTGTGATCAGCTGTGTTAACCTCCTGGGTGACACACCCCCAGTGAGGCCAACAGCCTTACCAGGTCCCTGGGCAAGGAGTCGGGGAGATGGGGAGGAGAGTCTTGCTCCACACAAAGGGTGGGACCTCAGGAGCCTTCCTGCTGCCCTGCAAGAACCGAGCATCCTTTCCCCTGGAGTTCGTTCTTGTTAATGGAAATCAGCCTTTATGTCAAAGCACAAAGCATTTGAAGGCTCTGGAATTGTCCTGTTCCCAATAGGTAAATTATCCAGTGATTTTGTTCTAAAGAAATCTCAGCTGTCAGATAACATAGGCCAAATAATTCTTAAACGTATATCTAACAGAATAAATATTTTGTTAAAAGATAATGAAAACAGATGTGTGATCTGTCACGTAGCTCTATTTTTTACACTGAATGTTATGATAGCTGCTTTAAAACAAAACAAAACAAAAAGAACAACAACAACAAAAAACATTGAAACTTGGAGTGAGCATGTTACCATACAAGCAGGATCCTCCAGCTGAGAGTGCTGGAAGTGTGGGCCCCCATTCTTTCCTATGTCTGATAAGAGCCCTAAAGCACCACGGTTTAAACAGACCACTGCACTGGTGGATTAGATTTCCCTTGCACTCTCATACGTCACTTACTGCTAAGATGATTCAGTAACTTGAACTCCTTGCTCTCTTTTTACAGACAGACGATTTCATTAAAAGGTATGATTCAAAATGAGGATTAATGGAGTGGCAGGAGGAAGCGGGGAGAAATTGCTTCATATTATATTTTGATTTAGTGTTGATAGAAACACCTCAGTTAGGGGGATTTCAGTTACGTGGCAAAATTGGCCCTGAATATTTGGTGTCGTATTTCCCATTTTAGTTAAACTGACAACTGCTGTGGATATGGCCACAAGTTAAGGGTAGGGATGTGGCTAGCTGCTTTTCTGGAATTGTATCTTTTTTATATGATTGTAAGTTGTGAATGTCGAGGCTTAGCAAGATATTGCAACTTTTTTAAGCATGATCTTAGTCTTTAATTTTGTGTAATGTAGTAGGTGTTAATTTTATTTAGTAGGGGTGTGTGTGTGTGTGGGGTGTGTGTGTGTGTGTGTATAAACATTGCACACACAAGCCGTGTCTACACGTGCCGCCTACTTTGAAGTAGCGGTGCCAACTTCGAAATAGCGCCCGATACGGCTACATCGACGTTAGGCGGCAAGACATCGAAGTCGCTAACCCCATGAGGGGATGGGAATAGCGCCCTACTTCGACATTCAATGTCGAAGTAGGGAACGTGTAGTCGTTGCGCGTCCCGCAACATCGAAATAGCGGGGTCCTCCATGGCGGCCATCAGCTGAGGGGTTGAGAGACGCTCTCTGCAGCCCCTGAGCTCGATGGTGGCCACGTGCAGCGGCCCCTTAAAGCTCCACGCCCCCTCCCTTCCTGTGTAGGAAGCTGAGAGAATGTGCAGGCGGCAGCCCAGACACGCGGCCAGCCTGCACGTCTCTGAGCAGCCACACACACACCCCACTGCTGCAATGGCCACCTGCCAGCCCCTGAAGCTCCCCCAGGGGACCCCCCGCAAGGGGAGACAGGGCTCCCAGCCCAGCAGCCAGGCGGGGAAGCAGCAGCGGGGCCCCTCCTGGATGGAGGCCAAGCTTCAGGACCTGCTGGGGCTCTGGAGCGAGGAGGAGGTGCTCCAGGTAATGGGGAGCAAGAGGCGGAATGCGGATGTGTTCGCTCAGCTGGCCGAGGGCCTGGCCGCCTGGGGTCACCCTGCCCGCAATCTGGACCATGTCTGGAGTAAAGTGAAGGAGCTGCGGCAGGATTACACCAGGGCCAAGGATGCGGCCGGCCGATCTGGGGCCGCCCCCGTCACTTGCCCCTTTTACAGGGAGCTCAGGGACATCCTGGGCCCCCGGCACACTTCCTCCCCTCCGGCCACTCTTGATACCTCGGCCAAGGAGCCCCAGCAGGCCCCGGAGGCAGAGTCCGCCCCGGAGGCAAGCCCCACACCCCGGGGGCCCCCCCAGGAGCCCACCCCCAGGGCACCGGAGGAGGAGGAGGGGGAGTCCTCCTCCAGTGACGCTGGCCTGAGGATCGTCCTGCCATCCAGGAGCTCCAGCTGGGTGTCCGCCCCCCGGGTGTCCCCCGACCGTGGGAGTGGACCATCAGGTATGTACCCCCCCGGTGCACACCCCCGGGGTTGAGGGGCGGGGGTAATAGATATGACAAGAGCCCTCCACATGCCCAGATGACCATGGCCCCAAGGGCAGCAGTGGCATGTCCCTCAGAAGAGTGCATCAGCCCCTGCCCCCCCCAGCACGACAGTGCCATGCCCCATCCCCGGGCCTGGGGGGAGCAGAACCTCTAGGGTCCTCCGGGGGGAGGGGGTGGGACACCCAGCAGCAGCAGCAGCAGCATGTGATGGAGTGGGAGGAGTGTAAATGCGAGACTCAGGCTACATATGAGAAACAAGCAGAATAGCTCCCAGTGGCTAAGGATGACCCTAGGGCTACAATTGGCAGGTTACACCTCTGCCCTGAACAAAGAGGAGGGAGGAGCCGAGCTGGGTTTGAATCGGTGGCGGCAGTTAGAGGCTAGGGGAAGGGAGAGCTAGAAGGCAGCCAGCCTGAGGAGGGGGAAAGCTACACCCCAGAGGGGCACCCCTCGGGGTCTTCTCCCCAGGACGGGTTGGAAGGACTGTCTCTGACTGCTGTACTGTGGCTTCTGTGAGAAACTGGGCATCACGGACCCCTGAACCCCATCACAGCAGCATCTTCCGGGGACGAGGATGGGGAACCTGCACCAGAGGGGTGGGGGGACAAGGGCCATGGATCAGGGCCCACACTAATGGCTGTCTCCACTCTTCTTCCCCCCTCCTGTGTTCTGCAGCTGCACCATCGGAAGGACCAGGGAGTGCCGGCAAGGTGTCAGTGGTCCCGGACAGCCCCCTGGGGCCATCACTTCAGGCCAGTCCCTCGGCAGAGGACCGACCAGCCCCATGGCGGGAAGATGGCGGACCCAGCACCACCAGCCGACGGCGACGGACCCCCAGCTGCTGGCCCTCCACCGTCAGCAGATGGAGGTCACCAAGCAGTGGCTGCGGGTGGAGGAGCGCCGCCTCCAGCTGCAGGAGCAGGTGCTGGCCTGTCACCAGGAGGCATGGGGGGCTTTCATGAGGACCTTCGATCGTATCGCCAACTACCTGGCCCCCCTGCCTGCTCCACGCGCTGCTCCACCCACTGCTCCACCCGCTGCGCCGTCCGCCATCGCACCGCCATCCGCCACCAAGGGCCCTTCCCCCGAGGGGGACCTGGGGCCAGCTGACACCCGCTGGACATATCTACCAGTCCGCCCGGCCCCCAGCCAGCCCCGGCCAGGGCTGAGGCCGAGGCAGGGATCCCGGCCACCCACCCCCAGCGCTGGACGTTAGGGGGTGTGGGGCCCAGGACATGCCCCCTCCCCTCCCCCTTTATATATATTCCCCCCAGTGTTATGTTCTTTTGTAAATAGTTTGTATAATTGACCTCTGTTGCTATGCTGATCCTTGCCCCCCCATGTACATAGTTCTCCCCTTCCTTGTCTTCCCCTTTCATCTTATCCTTATTTATAATACATATATATATAAGTTAGATTTTGCCTGTAAATAGTTAGTCTTGTTGATAATAATAATAAGAGTTCTACAGATATTTGATTTGATGAACAACTGTCTGCTTTTATTAACAAGAAAAGTGGGGGGGTGTGCTCTTGGGTGCTCTGTGGTGTGGGCGTAGGGGCAGGAAGTGTTGTGGAGGATGGGGGGGGGCAGTGGGAGGCCTGCCAGAGTTCACCCCATGGCCTTATCGAACTGGGCCCACAGGGCCTCCCGGACCTGGGTCCCTTCGGGGTCCACCTGGCGACTGGGGCAGCGGGTGGCTACACATCGACCCTGCCAGCCTCCACAGCCCAGCCCTGAAAGAAAGCCTCCCCCTTGCTCTTCACCAGGTTGTGTAGGGCGCTGCATGCGCCCACAATCTGGGGGATGTTGGTGGGGCCCGCATCAAGGTGGGTGAGGAGACACCTCCAGCGCCCTTTGAGGCAGCCAAATGTGCGCTCCACCACCTGGTGCGTGTGGTTCAGGCACTGGTTGAAGCACTCCTGGCTGGCAGACAGATGGCCTGTGTAAGGGTGCATGAGCCAGGGTCGGAGGGGGTATGCCGCATCTGCGATGACGCAGAGGGGCATGGTGGTGTCCCCCACAGGGATCTTCCACTGGGGGATGTAGGTCCCCGCCTCCAGCCGGCGGCACAGGCCCGAGTTCTGGAATACCCGGGCGTCATGGGTGCTGCCAGGCCAGCCCACATATATGTCCAGGAAAGAGCCCCAGCTGTCCACCAAGGCCTGGAGGACCACTGAGTTGTAGCCCTTCCTGTTTAAGTAGAGTCCTCCACTGTGTTCCGGGGCGCGGATGGGGATGTGAGTCCCATCCAGAGCCCCGAAGCAATTGGGGAAGCCCAGGGTGGCAAAGCCCATGATAGCGGCATCCGGGTCCCCAAGCCTCACGAGCCTCTGGAGGAGCAGGGCGTTGATGGTGTGGACGACCTGCAGGGGAAGCACATGGGAGAGCACCAATGAAGGGTGAGCAGGGTGTGTGTGGCCCTCCCCTGCCAGGGCCCCCCTCCCCTCCCCTCCCCTCCCCAGCCAGGGCTGCCTCCCCCCTCTCCCCCCGTGGGTCCTCTTACCTCCATGAGGACAGCCCTGATGGTGGCCTTGCCGACGCCAAACTGCTGGCCCATGGATCGGTAGCTGTCTGGAGTGGCCAGCTTCCAGACAGCGATGCCGACCCGTTTCTCGACGCTGAGGGCACGCCGCATGGTGGTGTCCTGGTGCCTCAGTGCGGGGGTGAGCCACTGGCATAGCTCCAGAAATGTGTGCTGGCTGATGCGAAAGTTCTGGAGCCAGCGGTCATCGTCCCACTCTCCGAGCACCAGCTGCTCCCACCAGTCGGTGCTCGTGGGGTAGCTCCACAGCCGGCGGCGTGTGCGGTGGGGGGCGGGGCGGGGTGCTGCAGTGTTGGGGGTTGCGTCCTCCTCCCCTGTGGGCAGCTCCTTCTCTGTGGCAAGGAGGTGCTCAGCTGCCTCCTGCATGGCATCAAGCAGGGCGAGCACTGCTCCTGCAGGGGCGGCTGGGTGGACCTCTGGCTGCTGCTGCTGCTGCTGCTGCTGCTGCTGCTGCTGGGAGTCCATGACTGCATCGCTCGAGGTGTGAGTGCCTATGGCTCTGCAGACCTTGTGCTGTGCAGGCTGCGTGTGTGTGGGAGGGGCCCTTTAAGGGAGCGGCTAGATGTTGCCCTGGAAGTGCTAGTCCGCCCTGTGACCCTGTCTACAGCTGTTCCTGGCACCCTTATTGCGATGTGTGCTACTTTGGCATGTAGACATTCCCTCGCAGCGCCTATTTTGATGTGGAGCTGCCCAACATCGACGTTCAACGTCGACGTTGCCAGCCCTGGAGGACGTGTAGACGTTATTCATCGAAATAGGCTATAGGCTATTAATAGGCTAATAAACATTGCACACACAATTGCAATGAACATTGCAGGCCCCTGGGCTTTGATGAGAACAATGTGGGCCATCATGACTTTAATGGGGGTGGGGCAGGAGCCTACATGCTTTGATCTGCATACAGGATAGGCCTGCTAGTCTGTCCATTAATCATATTGTTTTCAATGCTCCACAGCACACCTTTGAGAAACACAGAGCTGTTTCACTTCATCAAGATGCTTTTAGATATAAGAATCCAATCTTGTTGTGCACTTGCAGTGGGAACGCTGCCTGAGCAAGGACTACATGAATGACTCATGGTATAGGTCCTGTATTGGATATCTTTCTCAAAGAGAGTCTTTAGCTCAAACAGAAGTTATGGGTTTGATGCAGGGATTATAGCATGGCCTGTGTTGTGCATGAGGTCAAATTACAAAATGCCCCGTCTGGCTTGAAATCTATGGAATTGAACTATGGAGTTCTGAAAGCTCTGTTTGCACTGAGTTACATGCTCCTGTTAGTGAAGTTAATGGCAGAACTCCTGTTGACCTTGTGGGGAAAGAATCTAAGTTAATGTCAGAAAATAATTTGTAAACACGAAAATATATCAGAAGTTTGATTGATATTTTTGTTCTGCTTGTTTATAATTCTGTAGTATTTTTGATGAGATTAAAAGATAGCAGATACACATTCTGGAAGTCTACAAGTTCTTTCTACTCTGGTATCAAGAAGAACCATCTTCAACTAGGCAGATAAGCATTCACTTTTGGTACTGATATTTGCTTAAATAGAAATGATGCTGGAAAAGTGTGTCCTTAACCACATTTTGAAAGTTTGAAATTATGTGGAAAAAAATATTTTCTTAACTGCATCTTTTTTATTTTCTTTTTTTGCAAATTAGGTATTAATCCAACCTTCCTCATGGTTTCCCTCTCCTTTTATTTTAGCTATAATTAAAACTGCACTCCCTAACATGGACAGAGAAGCCAAAGAAGAATACTTTGTGGTAATCCAAGCAAAGGACATGGGTGGACATATGGGTGGACTGTCTGGAACCACAACAGTGACAATTACCCTCACTGATGTTAATGACAATCCTCCCAAATTTGCACATAGTAAGTTTGCATGTTCTCCTGACTGAGAATGTAATGCATCTCTTTGGATTTTAATATTATATTGAAATTTGTTTACTGCAGAGAGGTTTTTTTGCAAAAAATATAGCAAGGGCTATATAAAGTACCATAGGCCACTGATGGATTAAGAGATTTTGGAACGAGAATTGTGCCCATATATATTGGTGAGGAAATGCACAGGGAGAAGCTGGAGGGAAAAAATATTTATAGTGTTGTTATTTCAAAATTCTAGTTACTTTTAAATATGCTCCTGCATTTTATGAGGACAGGTAATCCTGTGTTTAAACGATGTACATAGTTGCTAAAAGAAATAAAAGGTTGCCTAGATATGGTAAAGAAAATACTTTTTAAAAAAACTGAGTCTAGTTAATTGTTGACCTTTAATTCAAAATCTGTATTTACTACTAAGGTTCCAATGAATGTCTTGCTGGGTTAGGTTAGAATGGTTTGGAATCCTACTGAGCTTTTCTGCGCTGATTTATAATCTGTTTCAAAGTTTAAAAAAGGAACATAATGGGTTTGATTTTATTTGGAATAGTATATTTTAATTCCATGTTAGAATATACTGCTCTTATGTGTAATCTTATCTAATCATCCAGGCTTTTTGTGATGGGTTAAGTGGATGGGCAAAGACAATTTCAGGTCTGGGAAATATTTTAATGTTGACACTAGGTCATCTCTATTTCTCTCCATATGCAATTTTAAAGCAAGTTGTTTATGTATCCAAGGTAAATTTCATCCCATTAAGGTGGAAATGCCTGTGCACATTTTTAAACTCCATTTTGACCTTTTCTGAGGTCTCCATTTTCAGTAGTGCATGAGTCCTGTGGCAAACCCGACACAGAGTAAATTTCATCTCGAGAGTTTACGAAAAATACAGGCTGAACCTCTCTCTTCTGGCACCCTTGGGACCTGACTGGTGCTGAACTAGAGAATTTGCTGGATGATGGGAGGTCAATATTTTTTTAACACATTACCAACACTTCCATTGCTTACTGGGCTCTTAGAAGACATTTAGGAGTAAATTACACCTAAATAACAGCACTGAACACTGACAGACAGCACTAATGCCCCTAAACAAAGTTTATGGGACCATGGGAGACTTGGCCACAACGATTATAAGTGGTTGTCTGGCTAACTAAAATCATGCTGCATTACAGAGTTTGCTGGATGAGAGAGTTCCTAGTTAGAGAGGTTCAATCTGTATATAAGTGGAGGGAGAAGAAGAAAATGCAGTAAATAAGTAAGCAGAGATAAGGGATTATAGGTGAGGTTTATAAGTGTTTCGTATTGAGAGCACAGTCTTTTTTTTTCTTTTATCCTCTTATTATATGATGAAATGCCTGACTTTCTTACTTTACGTCACATTGTCTCACATGGCCTTGTGCATGAGCGTATACAATGCAAGTTGGCATGTCCCTTAATGATGCAAACATCTATAGATTCTTCTAGTGTCTGAATTGTGTCATCATCATGCAGAGAGACATTTATTTTGTATATCTGCAAAGTGCAGTAGTTCTAAATCTGTAACAATAAATCTACTTTTGCCTGAGGCCTGCCTTTTGCGCTAACATCAGAAATAGTCACTTCTTTGTTAAAGAACTTTAATGCCAGTATAAAATGAGCTGATAGTGTCCGTCCAGGACCTAGGAACCAGATGGGCACATCAGAAGGTCTGCTACTAATTGTCTTCCATTCATGAGTTTTGGCATGCAGATGAAGAACTGAATGGCTATGGAGACTAAGTTGTACTTCTACCCTATAAACTCCTCACATGTACTTACCTGTAGTCTATTCAGTTTTGGATTTTGACATACATTGACTGGGCAGTATGAGGAAACCTCCACCACCAATCCTGGCTGTGATGTACCTCTTAGGTGGACAATTAACATGGACTGACACCTTCCAGCTCCAATCATAAATGCAGACAGGGTTGTAATATCCAGCACTTTTCATCAGTGCAAAAAATCATAACACATATATAGATATTTCTCCTTTGTTTATATAAAAGAGGAAAAACCCTCATAAAGAGGATGCATATGATTAAATATTGTATCTAGACACTATTGTCAATATAACCTTTTAGAACTGAGTATTCATAGTCATGCTGACTAACATTGCAGATTAATCATGGCTCTAATCTTATATGATCGTTTAGTTCTTTGATACTTGTTGGGACATCTTTGTTGAGGCACAGTTTGCATTTTCTCGTTAAGCCAAGAAAGGCTCGTGCTTACAATGGAGTCTTACCAGAATGAAATATAAATTCATAAGATGTAATACATACTGTTTTCACAATAAATTGTAATGAACCCAGTGTGTTTTATCGGTTTATTGTTTCCGGGAAGGACAGAAATGTGTATTTATGGTTAGATTTGAAACAGCCTCCTGGGCTTTAGAAATGAAAAAGATGAACTTTCACTATTTCTGTGCTCCCTTTGAAATCATTTTAGAGGCATTTTATAAAACATTGATGTTTTTAACCCAACAGTTTACTCAAAGATTATATTCAGAAGAACATCTCACTGCTGTGAAAAGTTAGAATGCTTTAAAATAAGCTGAGAATGGACTGCTGGTCATAGTCTGAACTGTGATGTCATGGCAGATCCCTTGATATTAGGGACTATTTTTATCCATTAATTAAAAACATGGAAAAATAAATGTTAGTTCTGTATGTCTTCTTTGTAAATCAAAAAAAAATAGCACCATGAAGAATTCAGTCAAGTGTATAAAGAGACAAACCGTGATGTGTGGACAGCAATATAAATAATGAATGCATAATTTAGTCTCTGGAGGAAACTGATTGTTATGGCTGCTCATTGTTTCTGGGCTTTTATGTGTCTGAGGATTCTCAATGATCTCCAAATTATGTACTCAGCCTGGGAGACATTAAAGAAAATATAAATTATAGATTAAACTGCTGTTACTTCTTCTACCCCATGCAAATGTCAGTTTTATTTAGTAAATACAGTGATACAAATGTTAATGACATCAAAAGAAAAGAACTCCTATATAGTGTTTTGGTGTAAAGAGGAGATATTTAGGAAAGAATCCTGTTAAGTTAGATTATGCATATATAGTTTTAGATATTCACTGTTGTTTGTATATTTGCCCTTTTTATACTCAGTTTTGAACATTGTCATTGTAGTTAATACACTAATTAATTACACCAGCAAGCTTTTCCTCTCATGGTTTCAGTAGGCAAAAAAAAAAAAAAAAATGCAGTATATTAGTCTGAAAATCACACATGGTGGTGAAGCAAATTGTCACTGAGAGGGGATGAGAAGAATTGGTCCAGACCCCCTCTACAAGAAGACATTTATAACAGACTTGTTTGCTAAGCTTGAATTCTTTCAAGTAACAAAGAGTCCTGAAGCTGACATTCTCACCGCTTACCTGTCGTTACACTAGGTGGGAATTATTAAGAATCTGCAATAATTAGTCCATCGGCAGAGGATTTCAGAGAGTAGAGACCATGTATACTTTGTGTTCTTCAGCTGGTCTCCAAATAATTGGTAAAGCCAGGAAGATACGTAATCAAAGGGGGAGTTTTGATTTTCTTCTTAACACACTAATAATTTGGGGGAGGGGAACAAGGCATTTAAAAATTAAATTTGTATATGTTTTAAATAAATCTCATTTGAATATAAAAGTGTCTGAAGTAACAATTACAAGAAATAAAGTACATTTGCAAATTTTCAGATACTGCAGGGCACATACAGGACCTTTCATTGGCATTAAGTCACACCTTAGCAAATTTGCAAGGATGGAAATCCCTCATTATGAAATAGGTATTGTGCCCTTTGAAACATGAGTTGGGGGACATTTCCTGCATCTCTCCCAATTAGTGAATCTTCTACCTCACAGCAGAAAATATACTGACCAATTAGATTCTGACCAGAGAGTGGAAGTTAAAGTTTATGGTCAACAGAGCAGTGAGGATTTTAAGTCATAAGAGACATCTTTAATGTATCGGATCAGTTCGCTGTTGGGCACAAGTTGAAAGTTAATAATTGGATTTTATCAAAAATGGTCTATAAGTCTGTAAATACAAAGGTAAGTTCAAGAGTGCCTTGCAGTAGATTACACATTGCATCTTTCTGTGCAGAAAATAGCTTAATATCTGATGTCTGCCAACCTGAACATCCCCACAGGCAGGAGACTAGATAATATAGAAAGTGAAAAGAAGAATATTATTATTGAGTCAACAGAGCATTCCCTTGTAGGGAGGATGCTATGCAGCTCTAAGTAAATAATTTGTTTAAATGTGGTTTGTATAAGTTGTGCATCTCGACACTTTACTTTGGGGAAACAGATGAATAAACAGCATGAAAGGTGAACTGGAAGCAGGCATAATATTTAGTCTTTTCCTCTTGTTTGGAAGGTCAGTATCACTTCTCAGTCATGGAGGACATTTCTATTGGGGAGCCAATAGGAAGGGTAAAAGCAAATGACCTGGATATTGGAGAAAATGCTAAGTCATCCTATGACATCATTGAAGGGGATGGAATGGAAATGTTTGAAATCACATCAGACGCTCAGACTCAGGAAGGCATTATTAAACTGAGAAAGGTAAATGACAACTGTGTAAAACTAACTTTCATCCATGTACAATTATGCAGTTTGGCCACTGGTCAGATAATTTTTTTAGTATTTGGCCAGTTGTATGTCTGTTAAATCCTGATCAGTGAATATATACTTCATGAGTATTTATTAAATAATAAAGTATGTGGAATCCAGGAACCCATTCTGGTACCCCAACCTATTCAGAACAATCTTTGCTCCATGAGTAGTGTTTTAAGTGGGCCTACTCACGTTATAAGGAAGTACCCAGTGTAAGTAAAGGTGGCAAACTGAAGTTCAAAGTAAACCTGCAGGTCCGCTACTCCTTTTGTTTGTGTATGCTTTCTGAATATGTGTGTGCAATTTGGAGGTTTTGTGCTTGCATAGCTGAAGAGGCCCATCTGACCATGCACATACAGGAAAGTGGATGCACAATTGGACATCTGTCAAAACAAAAAAGCAGTCAGATAGCACTTTAATAAAGTAATTTATTAGTTGATGAGCTTTCATGGAACAGACCCACTTCTTCAGATCATAGCCTTACCAGAAGAGACTGAAGAAGTGGGTCTGTCTCACGAAAGCTCATCACCTAATAAATTATTTTGTTAGTGTTTAAAGTGCTATTTGACTGTTTTTTTGTTTTGATCGAATACAGGTTAACACGGCTATCTCTCTGTCACAATTAGATATCTGGGGTGAAATCCTGGCCCCACTGAAATCAATGACAAAACTCAAGTCTTTCAGAAACCCTGACTTTAAACTATGATTATAAATTATAACATTATAAAATGATCATTAGGGTTTTGGGGGGATTTTATGTTCATCATAAAGCACTCTGATATTCTTTTAGAATTAAACAAATACAGTAAATTTGCATGTGCTTGGAAAATAAGAATTCAGTATGTAAGGAGAGTTAACATTCAACTTTTTGGCGGTTATTGGAATAAGGAGGGCAGAATGTAAACCTCTACCAATGAAAATCGTTTATTATACTTTTACAGAGGTGACCTATTCATAAGAAATAAACAAACTAAAGAAAAAAAAAACCTATGCATCTGTGCTTTTGCCTGGGTTAAAAACATGATTACAGGTTCCTGATCTCCTATGCTTTGTTAATTGTTGTATGCTGTGGGCCTGCTTTGTAAACTAAAGCAATTAGCTTTGTGCCCCATTTCCCTTACCAATTATTTCATAACTGAGCATCAACCATAGTATTGTTTTGCGTGTTCATCCTGAGAGCAATAACCACTTTTGTTCTCTGTAGCAGAAAATATATGTAAGGAGACAGTTGCCTAAAGTGTGTGGGGTTCTTTCTTTTCTTCTTCTCCCCCGCCTGCAATTTTAAAGTCATAGCATTTTTGACAATGTAGAGTAAATTTTGAATATGGTACTCTGGGAAATAGGCGTGACTCAATATATAGAATGCTGTCATTATCATGAGAAATATGAAATTGCTAAAAATGATACAGACAGTGTGACTGGCAAATTGTGAATATGCTGATCTACAATCACCTATTCATAAGTACAAAAGCTTAGTAATTTCTGAGTAGACAGAGATGCAAGTGCTTGTAGTGTTTATGAGAAATTGTTGAGAAAGAGCAAAGTCCAATTAGAACTGGATTCATATCTAAAAATCAACACGAATTTTCAAAGTAAGAATATATATTAAAAGCTTTCAGAGAGTTCCTGAAAGAGTTTTGTAATCCCTACTTGTGTTCTTGTTTGTATTTGCATTGCAGATTTGAGGCTTCTATGGCCTTTTCTTTTTTTTTCCATTGAGCATTGTGATGCAAATCTTTCCAAAGCTTAACAAATTTGCATTTTTGAAATTTGAATCATTCTGAGACATGAGAATTATATAGTGAATGTACTCATGCAGATGTGCATGAAGTGGCAGATCTGAATCTTATATAGTCAAAAATTGTCACATGTGAAGATATTATAGACTTGCTTGTAACTATATGGTTCATTCCTTTACATCATTGACAATTTTTTCAAATTTTACATTCTGATATACGGTAATAAATTATCATAAACAATAGTGCTGATGGTTCAGTTACACTGGTGGATTAGATTAACTGGTTCCAGATTTATCCTCCTGAAATTAAAGAAGGTTACAGCCATATAAACTGCAGTAGTTATAAGAAATTTGCAGGACAGATTGGCCTAATTTTACCCTATTAATACTGCTGCAAAGAGTTATTTGAGGTGTAATAATGTTATAATGTGTTTTCATATCTGCATGTGAAATTTCATATCAACAGTTAGCTCTAAATTTTCTGTGTAAAACCTCTTAGACCTAAAGAACAATCATTGCTAATATTTTACATTTTTTCACAGTGTGCTAGGGACAATAAAATATTTATTACTTATGGAGATCATATATGTTTTCTCCTTATTTCAAGTGAAGAGAACACTGATTAAGTGCACAATTATCATGCAGATCAGGTAATCACCAGTAAAAAAATATCAAAAATCTGACATGAAATTGAGATCATGCAATTCATGAAAGAGAATAGACCATTGAGAATTGCTAGTGAAATTATGCAGAAGTAAAAATAACAAGGGGCTGCTTTCACTGAGGCTAAATACTAGACATATCAATAAATGCCCAGATAATTTACACGTTGGATCTCAGGGAATGGGAATTTATTGCATAAAAACTGAGTGAATGCACTTAAATGGATGTAACTTTCATCCATATTTATTTGTGCTGGCATCTTTGGTCATTAGTGCAAGTCATTTATCTTTGTCATTCTTAACAGCCCCTGGACTTTGAGGCCAAAAAATCTTATACTCTGAAGGTAGAAGCAGCCAATGTTCACATTGATCCTCGCTTCATCAGTGGAGGACCATTCAAGGATACAGCAACAGTAAAAATTGGAGTGGAAGATGCTGATGAGCCACCAGTCTTTTCATCACCTACTTATCTTTTGGAAGTGCATGAAAATGCTGCCATTAACTCTGTGATTGGTCAAGTGACTGCTCATGACCCTGATATGTCTGCTAGTCCCATAAGGTAGAGCTGCTTTAAAGTTATCATAAAGAAGCTGCTATGAGATTTCTAAGTGTATTGTTAGAGAAATTAATGCTAGAGTTCAGAGCAGTTTGCTTTCGCTTTCCATGTTTCCTTTTTGACAAAGCATCACCTTCTGTGTTTCACCTGAAAAACATCTTTGCTGGGTTAAATGTTACACAGTCCCTCGTTCACACTAATGGGAATGAAAAGGAACTAAGACATAAAAGGATGTAAGAAATCTGAGCACAGCATTTGACATTTGAATGTTTATTTCACTTACTGTATTTAGTTTGAAATAATCTTCCCGTTTCCTCCTTAACTATGCTGAGTTCAAGATAATTCCATATAATTGGTCGTAATGGTGGAAGTATTTCTTGTATTGTCTGTACTGATTTTCTTAAGACAAACTCACCCCTGATTTAATGCCAATGAATAGTTTGTTCCAGGGAAGAATTTTTCTTCTTTTCATTCGTTTATACATTACTCCTCTTTGATGTGACTCAGATTAGATAAAATCTACCATTAACGTTTTATGCATATTCAAATAATATCCATTTGGTTTTTATTCAAGCACATCTTTCCCCCTTTGCTAATCTCTTATGTGATAACATTAGACAGTTCCAAAAGTCAGTTCCAAACAGATCTCCTAAGAGGGAGGCCCGGGACAGTTGCACCATGTTCCTCTGAAATGCCACAGCAGCACTGCTCTGCCATGCTGTGTGGTTCTGGAGGGGGTGAGGCAGTGATGTGGTCCTGGCAATGCAAAGGGATGGCTGCCCTAGACCCCACCCCTTTCAGCCTTGGCCATACCCCTTCTGGAACTATGGAGCCAGACCCCCTTCCCACCTTGTCCCAGGACCTGCAGTGGTTGTTGGCCCCCCAAAATAATACTTTGTCATATTAAGGAATTCTGGGCCCAAGACCGAACACTTTGCTCAGGGAAAATGTGTTTTAAAGTAAATAAAAGATTTATCAAAATAGACTGCAAAGTCAGTCCCACAGAGTGTATATTTGAGAAGAACTGGTAAAGTTTAAGCAAGGTGACTTCTGACAACATTCTGTACCACCCCACCTTTCCACTCTCATGATATATGTTATACCCATTTTCATAGAATAATAGAATCATAGAATTATAGGATTGGAAGGGACCCTAGGAAGTCATCTAGTCCAGTCCCCTGCCTAAAGTGGGATCAACCCCAGCTAAATCATCCCAGTCATGACTATGTCAAACCGGGACTTAAAAACCTCTAGGGATGGAGATTTCACCACCTCTCTTGGTACTGCATTCCAGTGCTTCACCACCCTCATGGTGAAATAGTTTTTCCTAATATACAACCTACAACTCTCCTTCTGTAACTTCAGACCATTGTTCCTTGTTCTGCCATCTGTCACCATTGGGAACAGTCTCTCTCCATCCTCTTTAGAGCCCCCTTTCAGGAATTTGAAGACTGCTATCAAATTGCCCCTCGGTTTTCTCTTCTGCAAACTAAATAAGCCCAAGTCTCTCAGCCTCTCCTCAGAGGTCATGTGCTCCAGCTCCTTAATCATTTGTTGCCCTCTGCTGAACCTTCTCCAATGTGTCCACATTCTTTCTGTACTGGGGGGCCGAGAACTGGATGCAATATTCAAGATGTGGCCTCACCAGTGCCAAGTAGAGGGGAATAATAACTTCTCTAGATCTGCTGGTAATGCTTCTCCTAATGCACCCCAACACATGCCATTAGCCTTCTTGGCTACAAGGGCACACTGTTGACTCATACCCAGCCTTTCATCAACTGTAAGGATGCACACATAAAGATAACAACATAGTGCTAAGTACATTCCTGTAACATTTACACCATTTTTTTTCTGCCCACCATCATATTCATCATTAAAAATAATTGGTCCAGTCCAGTTTTATGTCACTCAGTAACATATATGTTGTATATCAAGTTTAATTAATTAACAGTAACAGGAAACTATTGTGTCCTTGTCAGAATCAGGAAACTTGAGTACTGCAGGACTGGCTTATTTGGAAAATTACCATTAGTATGCATCTGATGAAGTGAGTCTGTGCTCACGCAAGCTCATGCTCAAAACTTTTCTGTTAGTCTATAAGGTGCCACAGGACCCCTCGTTGCCATTAGTATAGCATCTTTCACTTTTAGGGCATCAAATAATATCAAGATAAGTTTAGTAGTGACCAAACATTATTAACATCTCATGACTGTTCTGGTTCTTTTTTTTAAATTAATAAGCAGCATATCCAAATTAGTGTTAATTGACATCCGTTTTCGTCATTACCAAAAGAGGGATGCTGAGATGTGTCAACTAAAAATGATCGCACACCTTTATTTTAAACACATTATATTTTATCAGGATTTAAAACATAGAAAAAGGAGGGAAAAATACGTACCTCTTGGTCAGCTTGATGTCAGGCTTTTGGGCCTTGAAACTTACCTGTGTGGATTCATCATATTTGAATCCTCCCCACCTGGCAACTCACAGACAGCAGTTGGAACTGAAGTCCATGAAGACTAACTGGGGCACATGGTTTGCCTTTACACTCTGACTGAGATAGATCCAAGCCTCCTACATTTGTTCTGGGCAGAAAATTGAAAATGCATTTTTGGACAATTTTGAGATTTCAAAATTTGTTTTTGTCTCAACTAGCTACAAAACCCACAAATCGTAAAATGCTCAGAAATAACATATAAAAAAATAGAAGAAATTATTTGGCTGAAAAATGTTATTTAATTTTTACATTTAAAATTGCACTTTGGACTTTTTTTTAAATGGAAGTAAAGTTGTTTAAAAGGTAAACAAAAACTATTTTTTTTCAAAAATATCAAAATAGCCTTTTTTCCCATTTATTTACCCCCCCAAAAATTTCAGGGATATTGATATGATTTTGTGAATCACTTTGGTTTCAGTCTTTGCTCTTTCCCATCACTGAAGCTTAGATGCAGTGAACATCATCTAGATTAGAAACTCTAATTTGAGCTCAGAAATCATTTGTAAATATATATGGCCTGTCATGGCACAAAAAATAATCTAGTGTGGAGCCCTGTGGCAGACTAGGCATTTTAGTGCCTGGGAAGAGCAAGCACATTTCCTCCTCTGCCAGAGATGATGTATGTGTGGGGAGACATGTCGGGGAACAGATGGGGTCACATGTCCCCTCCAGGTTTTTGTTTTGTTTTGTTTTGCATTTGTTTTAGTTGTTGTGCCCCCTTAACTCAGACAATCTGAGTGGCCCAGTGAGGTGAGTTGGGGGAGTCCCAGTCTTGGCTTTGTTCGCTCCACCTGCCTCACCAAGTTTACAGCTCTGCTCTCAGATAGCTTTAGTCAGATCCTACCTCTCCCCTTCTGAAAAGGGTCATGTCCTCCTGGTATTTTTCCCACAGTGTGACTTCTGCTGATCCAATGCTGTGGGGATGGCTGGTTTTGGCTCTGGGTATGGTTTGTAGCTCTTGTGTGGGCTGTTCATTTTGCCCTGCCCCCCAACTGAACCAGATTTGTGAGTGGAGCTGTGACCTGGCTCATAGATTGCAATGCATTTAGTCGAATTTGGCCTACCTGGCCTCCCCTCCTCATGAGGTCTGAGCTAAACTTTAGTGGAACTAGGATGCCAGAGGTCACAGGGTGTGGAGTTGGGGGTGGGCCCAGCCAGTCCCCAGGGGACAGGAGCTGTCACATAAACCTTTAAAATATCCTGACAATGCAGTTTTGTTTATTGATCCTCCAGCTGAGACACTCTAGTCTTAAGCATTCCCAAGTATATCTTGTTTCCCTTCATAGCCTCACCGTTTGGCCCCAGTCCAAATGTGAATGATTGTATGTTAGGAACTGTAGTCAGGGAAAGCAATAATCTATAGCAACCAGATAGCTCAATCCTGAATCCTGTACTTTTAAATTTAAAAGGAGTTATCCCAGAACAGACTGAAGGATGAGGCTTTTTGTGTATCTGTAATGTGGCCATTATCTCACTACCTCCATCCGGCTGCAGGTCTAGGGATGCAAGAACACTAGTAGTCTGTAGGGAAGTAGTTCTGGAAGATCCAGCTGTGGATTTGATCTTACTTATCTGTTCTGGTGTTCTCTTGCATATGATTTGTTTGTTGGTACAAATTCTGAAGTAGGTTAAGGAAAACTCATTTCTTTGTGCATCTGCATCTCATAACCTAGTGCTATTTTTTAAAGAATCAACTCTGCTTCTTTACTCTACCATTACAATTTCTCTGTTCCAAATTATTTAAGTCACTGGTTCCCTTTTAAACTCTGCTGATATAAAATAGTCATAAATCTGAACAGATTTTTTCAAGCTTGTACTAATCAGACAAATTCCAAATTACATCAAAACTTTTGTAAATGTATAATTTATAGTTATGCACTTGTGTCTAGGCACCCACCCTGCTGTTCAGAATGAGTGATACCTTACTTTCCATGGTGTTCCCTTGCTGAAAGGGAAAGGCAGCAAATCTGACCTAGAATGCCTCAGTATATCACATCAGCATTTTTTTGTTATTCTAAGCTCCTCTTCAAGCCTGTGTTGACTTATTCTAGTGCTTTTCATTTCATATTTCCCTTATTTTATTACCTTGGCTGAGTCTTGGTCCAAATGAACAGCAGAAAGCATGAGTAATAATTTTTGCTTCCTATATACTCTGTGCCTACATTCTCTCTGTGCTCCTATAAATTCAAATGATCATGGCCTTTCAGTCTGCCTGTGTGAAAGAAGTAAGCTTCATTGTAGCAGGTTTTGCTCAAATTCATATTGGAGAGACTTTGTGTTTGGTTGCAGTGGATCATTTTCTTAATTCACAGCAGGCCTTAAAAACCTGAGTACAGTATTTTTTGCCTTCCTAAGGTACAATTGTTTATCTCAGTCACCAAGTAACATGCCCTCTTTGCCTAGCATCATTGAGATAGTGTGATTTACAGCATCAATATTGCAATGCCGATCTCAGTAGGATCAGCACAGTAGTTTTCAACTGTGAAGGTTGCATTCTGCTCTCATTTGCCTTGACGTAAATCAAGCACAGCTCACATTAAGTCAGTGGAGGTGCACCAAGGTAAATCTAGAGAGAACAGTCAGAAGCAGGCACAGAATTTTCAGCTAAAGAAATGTATGGTCACATCACCTCTTTTCCCCTGCACAGTCTAATAAACTAACAAAAAAGTCCACATAACCTCTGGTGTTCCCATGGCAATTTCCAATGGTATTATTTTCTGTGGTATTCTTTTCTATTTTATAGAAATATATATTTATGTAATACATTATATATTTGACATTGCACCCCCATTAAAAAAAGAGCTACATATCATTTTCAGGTAGCTTCACAAGTCATGTAACTTGTGTTAAGTTTTTTTTTATGTTAAAGGATTTTTTGCATTCTGAATAAATATAGTTAGGAATAAAGTCAATACAATAAATTTACAGATGTTAAATTCCCCATTATATAACTTTCAAATGTATATTATTGATACAGAACCAAGAATGGAATTATGATACAAAGGGATATGACACAAATGGAAAAAAATTAATTCTTATTCAAGTCAATAGTAGCTGAGTGCGCTCAGCTCACTTGAAAATCACTTTACTCAAAGGTCCAAATATAAATGTAAGTGCCTTGCCCTAAGCATGAAAATTTGGCTGTGGTTCTTTTTTTAATACTGTAAATCAAATATAAAACATCTTTCTGACCAAAGAGGGTTTTAATGTTAAGTACATTTTTTATTAATCTACTAATACTTTAATGTCCTAATCTATTTTTCTCAATATAAGTTTGTAACAAACAATCTTTGTGAGTCTTTCAGAGCTTCCCCAATAAACATTTGACCTGAATGAAAACTTTTAAAATGGACAATATTTTTACTAAATTTACCAGAAACATTAAATTGCAACACTTCTCTGCTTCTACATATGAACAAATGATTTACTGATCAAATACTGAAACAAAACTCATATAATATGGAGATTTAAGCTTCAACTACTAGAGCTAACTAAATCACTCTGCTAAGTCAAGTTCTTTCCTGGTATATTCTGTTGACATCAGTGGAGTTACATCAGTAATTAGTTAAGGTTGATCAAGTTTTGTTTAATCTTACACCATATCAAAATGTATGTCATCATTACAAAGAAAACCTCTCTAAGCAGAACTTTGGTGGAAGTTCATCATGATGCATGAGAAGGAATAGAATAGGCTCGTATCTTAATAGCTCTCTTCTTGACTGAAGTAAAATATGTTTTTTTCATCAGTGAGCTAAGCAAACTGTTAGTAGGAAACAGATGTGTGATAGGAAAGAGCCATTTTTGAGTCACTGTCTAGAGCATAACCACAACATAAAGTGTGTAATCCACTCTGACACTCAATCCTTACTCACCCCATTATGCCTAAGTATAATGCAGAACAGAGGCAGAACCATCAATGCATACTGTTATTTTCTATAATACCTTGACACAAAAGCATTACAGTCTCTTATATAATTCCACAGTTTAGATTCAGTAAAACCCCTTGAAGCCAGTGACTGTTGTACCATATCTGTAGTTTGTGATAAATTCTCTTTGTATCTCACCCATCAAACAATGGGAAGACTTAATTTTCCAGTTTAGATCATGTTTTTCAAGTAATATATTAATAAAACAACTCTATGAAAATGAACCTATATAAAAAGATTTCTTCTGCTGAACCCTAAATCATCATTCTGCTTAACGCACTGTTGGAGCAATCTACTGAAGCTCTTTCCTGCTAGTCAAGCTGGCTATGTTTAGGCTGCATAATTTACCTGTATATTCTCATTTGCAAGCTCTGACTAGCTGTCAGATCAAAGTTGTTTTGTTAGAAACCAATTATGTCAATCCATATAACAGTCAGTTCCTGTAGGGTTTTTTCTTTTTTTTTTTTTTAAGTGCGTTACTGAAAAATGGTGATTCATTAACCACCTCTTGTCTTGGGAGTCACTTTGAAAACTAAGCAGGTAACATTCTTGCTTAGTAGTTCATGCATGATTAAAACTGAACAATATTAGTAAAACAATATATTTCAACATTTGTCTAAAATAACCACGAAGCACAATGTTTTTGTATGTATTTAATACATTGGTGTTGAAATTGTAAGCAGTTGGTATGAAATACTGTAGAAGCTAGCTAATAAATGTGATGGATTGTCTAATTAACTCTTGATCAGCAGTGGTTTTTAAAGATGTTACCTACTGAACCTGATGGCAGTTTATGACCGTTATGTTGACTATTCAGCTAATTACTCCTTGGACAATAATTACATTTCTTGAGACAGAGTAAGCCATTTTGTCTTATGAAGTATTATGCTATCGAGCTTCTCAATCCATTTGGCTAGAAAACTGCAGTTCTCAGAGGATAACTTAAATTCTCTCACAGATCATACAGCTTATTTGAGTAGATTAACAGGATATCCATTTTGTAGGTTTTCCATTGATCGACATACTGACCTTGAGAGACAGTTCAACATTAATGCAGATGATGGAAAAATAACTTTGGCAACCCCACTCGACAGAGAAACAAACACGTGGCACAACATAACCATTGTAGCTACGGAAACCAGTAAGTACCTATGCATTTGTCCATGCTTTACTTTTGGTTCCATTTGTCTTGTAATAATGTCTGTTGTCATTTCAAATATTTTAATAGCAAGTAGGGATATTCTATGGAATAAATGGTTGAGATTTTAAAATTCCAACATTTTTGGAAAGGTAAGCTAACTTTGTATGGTGTTCTTCTGACATCATTTCTATTTTAAAAATGTATTTTATAAGTAAGGAAAGTAACACATGTTTATAAAAGAAAATATGAATTTGGTTGTGCAGGAAATCTGTAAATGTAAGAGAGAAGGAAGATATGGTGTGAATCTAATAGGAGGAGGATGAAATCCTCACAATATTGAAGTCAACTGTGGACCAAAACCTAAGAACCTGAGGTCTTTACTATGAGTATTTCCTTTGACCTGTTGCATAAATGGTTATATGTGCATGTAACTTGCATGTGATCAAAGTTTGTGTGTTTAAGTGTGTATTCAATATGTTTAAATATGTGTTTAAATATCTGTAGGATGCGTGTTTTAGGCCCAGATTTCTAAAATCTTAAGTACCATTGAGACTGAATGAGATTTAGAATTTCAGATTTGAGATTAGGCTTTGGGTTCTGAATCAATTAGACATTGTAAAACAGCACAATATTGTCTCAATATCATTAAAATCTGAGCCTTAGACCATAAGCCAGTAAAATTCTCAATTAGTTTAATGTTTGGAGTGTAGGGTTTAAACAGGTTTAATTATTATTATTTTAGAAAGGAAACTTTACATAGAGAACTTATTTCAGTAAAGAAACATTAGGAAAGTTGGTGTGTTATCCTTTCACGATGTTGCTAAGTGATTTTCCTATCTTTTTGCAGGTTCAGCTGAGATAAGTATGTGTTCTTGCTAATATACTTATTCTGCCATATTGTGTATACGCAATTTTCATTACTAGGTGCACAGTGATGTAAGAATCCTGTCGTCTGCTGAAGAAACCATTCAGCTTTTCTAATGATATGATAACCATAACCATACTAACCATGTTAATGGTCTCTACTGATTTTCATCTTGCATACTCTCACTCTTATCTAACCATCTGATTTAAATATAAGTATGCCTGTCAACAAGGGGAGAGGGGCAAAGGGGTAGTTGCACAGGGGCCTGGCATTTTAAAGGGGCCTGATGTTTTGGGCACCTTTGAACTGCCATGGCAGCACTGTTCCACAAGGTTGTTTGTGTGGACAGCATCATGATTGGATGACTGCTAAGGGTTAACTTCCCCTAGGCCCCACCCCTTCCATCTTTGACCATGCCCCTTCCAGGCACCCTGGGACCCACAGTTGCTGTCAGCCCCACTGAGATATGGTGCTCCCTCCCATATTGCCCTGGGTCCCATAGTTGCTGTTAGCCCCACTAAAATAGGGTGCTGTAATAACTGCTACTTTAAATTGTGAAGCCTGTAACACCATCAGCTTCCTACATAACAATGTATGACAGAAAAAAGGTTTTCACTTAGATTTTACAATAGTTTTGATTATCAGTTTTTTCTTCTAAAGCTTGAAAGTGCAAGCCATGAGTGGTAACTGAAGTATATGCATACACAAGAAAGATATAATTTAATATGAAATAAAATCTCAAGTTGACTTCATGTTATTTAACATTTTTATCAATGACCTGGATGGAAAAAAATATCACTGATAAAATTTACTGGTGACACAAAATTGGGATGGTGTAAATAATGAAGAAGTCAGGAGACTGATAGAGAGCATTTTAATATGGCTGAAGGAAAATGTAGACTTCTGGGAACAAAGATAATAGGCCACACTTACACAATGGGTGACAATCCTGAGAAACAGTGATTGAAAGTATTTAGGGTTGTGGTGAATAATCAGCTGACCATCAATTCTCATTGCAGAACTGTGGCCAAAGCATAAACCATGGAATCTCCAGTAGGAGTGAAGAAGTTATGTAACCTCTGTAGCTAATGGGTGTGCGTGTGTATACATACACACATACACAAGGAGACAGAGAGATACATATCTCATAGAGCTGAAAGGGACCTCGGGAGGTCACTGAGTCCAGTCCCCTGCCCCCTTGAACTATCACTTTTCTTTTCCTTAAACAATCTATTTTGCTCCAAATCCCTAAATGGCCTCTCAAGGATTACGCTCACAACCTTGGGTTTAGCAGGCCAATGCTCAAACCACTGAGCTATTGCAGATGGAATACCGTGTGTAATTCTCTGTCCACTGTTCAAGAAGGATTTTGATAAATAGTAGAAGGTATAGAGAAGAGAAGCAAGAATGATTAAAGAATACAAAAATATGACTTATGGTTCAAGGACCTCAAACTATTTAGCTTAAGAAGAGTTTTAAGGAGAAATATAGTCTTATTAAGTACCTATATGGGAACAAATATTTGATAACAAGCTCTTTCATGTAGAAAAGTAACATATAACTTGAAGATAAATGTATATGAATTCAGACTGGAAATAAGGTATACAATTTTAAAAGTAAAGTAATAGTTTATAAATAATACATAATAATAGCTTAATTACTGGAATAATACATCAAGATAAATTGTGGTGGATTTGGTTCTGACAACTTTTAAACCCACATTGGACATTATTTCTAAAAGATAAGGTTCTGTAGGAATTATTTTGGGCAAATTCTCTTGCCTTTGACATGTGGGTGTTCAGACTAGATCACTACAGTATTTCCTTCTACCTTGGAATCTGAGAGTTTGATGCATAGTAAACTGTATTACTATGACCTACCATTGTGGTCTGTGCATAGTAGTAAAAATAGCCATTTCCCTGTTCATTCCTGTTAAATCTTGTGGGTAGCTAACATCAGTTTCATAGCCTGACTGCTTTCTACTCTCAGAAGCCCTAAACTATGAAAACAGCCATTTAGAGAGAAACAGTTATGACTCTAGAGTACAGTCCACATTTTGCATGGAATAATACCAGCCAATGAGTCATACTACTATCTGTAGTGGAGAAAGCTGTAAACTGCAATGGTTAGATTTTTGTGGATGTAAAAATACTGATTTATAAGGAACTTCTCTATACCAGTTTTCCTTAAGGCATCCTTACTTCCATCCCACAAATATATTCCACTAAACTTTCACACATAACTTTACAAACCTAGAATAGTGAGTCTAGACATAAAAGAAATCCACCAACTTTGGACAAATTGGCTAAATAAAGCAAAATTACTGTTTTTCATTTGTGATTGAGCACCACCCAGAATAACACATGCATATACTTCTGAGCTAATACTCAACTATTGATAGTGACAGGAAAACAGGCCAATTTGTTCAGGAGAGAGGCTGATCTGCTGAGTAAGGCAAAAATAAAATACAACAAACCTGCTACAGAACTCCTCATTTATTTTTGTGGTTGCAGACTGACATGATTACCCCCTCACACTACTGGTGTAGATGCACAATTTGGAGGAAAGGTACAGTGGTGCTAACAGTATTGTAAGCCTTCTGCATGATCCTTGTTTATGAATGTATGGTTTCCTTTTAATTCTCAAAAGCAACACTTGGCATTGTTGTGGAAAGTAGTCTACCATCACCAGAGGGATTTATTGCATTTTCTGGACATATGTATGTACAAGGTATTTGTCCTGTCACTAGCAAGATATTGGGGAAACACTGAAGCTTGGAGAGAGTGATCCCCAAGAAAATGTAGAGGCCAGGAAAGAGTAATCCTGCAGAATAGAGAGAGACTTATTGGGAAGCCCATGGAGTTCCTGTGGGCTCTTAGCCAGAGAGGCTGCTTGCTTCTGAATTTGATGTTTAAGGCAGAAGTTTACACCCTTTTCAGTAACATGGAACGTTTCAATGAGACAAACAATCCCATGGCACGCCCCATTTTTTCAGCTGAATCGACAGCTCATAAATGTTGCCTCTCCCTGCCATCGCTGGGGCTCAGCATTTAACCTGTGTCCCAGCTCCAACAGGTTCCTGCCTCCATCCCCGATCCCTTGCCACAGCAGAGCAGGCAGCCTTGCTGCTTGGGCTGCAGCTGGCATAGGGTCGTCAATTTCCCCCTGAGATGGTTCTGCAAAGAACCATGGGGAGGGGAAATTGACAAATTTCAGAGCACACAGTCTTCGCAGTGCACCAGTTGAAAAACTCTGGTGTAAGGTATCCAAGCAGCTAGTAATTAGAGATGATTGAAAATTTGCTATGAAAACAAAATTGTGATAGAAAAGTAGAAAGGTATTTCACAAACATTTCCATGATTTTTTTTTCACCGATATTTTGACCAGCACTGGTGTAACTATATGAGACTCTGGTAGCATTAATGTCAATGCTGTTTGGTGAGGTGACTGATTTAAACAGAGGAGATTTTGTATAAAATGCTGTAACACCTTTTACTGTTTAAACAAAATGTATTTTTCTAAAGGTGCCTTCTCTCTTACCTGGGGTGACATGTTTTCTCATGTAGTGTCTGAGGTGGCTTGCCATAATACAGAAGAGTGTCTCTTTTCATTTCCTCACAAAAGCTGAAGGAAAAAAAAATCTAGAAACTATTTGAACTGACTTGTTTCTGATCCTCTTTCTCCTGTGTGTATCAGGAGAGGCTCCACCAATGCAATCAAATTCCATTGACAACAGAATTAAGCCTTTGCACACCCCAGATTTTTTTAAGATGTAATTATGCTGAAGTATTTTTAATAATAACCTTTATCATTAAGCCTCATGTGAGCCACAGCATCTATCACTATTGAGAAACTTCTGCCGACAGTGACCTAACCATGTAAGTTGCAAGATCAAAGGTGCATTCTTGTGAAATTCCAGCATCATTGTATATGCTATTATGTGCCAACAATACTCTGACACTCTGTACATTGGACAGACTGGGCAAAACCTTCGCCAAAGAATAAATGGACACAGAACACAGGTCAAGAAACTCAATACACATAAGCCAGTGAGTGAATAATTCAATGGAGTGGGCCATTTTGTTAAAGACCTGAGAATCTGTGTCCTGCATCACAGATAATTTAACTACAGATTAGAGCATGAAGCTTCTAAGTTAGAGTACATATTCAAATTCAACTTGCTAACATATGGTATGAACAGAGACATCAGCTACCTCATGCATTACAAAGACTGCTTCCCTTTCTTTGTTGCTCATAAATTATCTCAGACAGGACAGTTAACATCTCCCCACCTCTCACTCCCTTCCTTCTATCCTATTTGATTTGGCATTTTTTATTGCATTTATTTTTTTTTCTTTTTGGTCCTCTGTACTTATATATGTCAGTCTGTATTGGCAATGAAATTGATCTGAAGAAGTGGATCTGTCTCATGAAAACTCACTACTGAATAAATCATTTTGTTAGTCTTTAAAGTGCTCCATTTCTGCTGCTTTGTTCTGCCTACAATGGTGGCTAGGAGAATAATCATATCCAACTTGCACCTAGCATTAGAATTCCTGCTGATGGCTTTTTCACGTTTCCAGTGTAATTATGTGGCAATTACAATGGAACAAAGGCGGGTTTTCACATAATACTGTGAAAACTACATTTTTTTTAATTTGTAAAAGCTTCTGAGACAGAAATAAGTGTGTCTGTCAAGTTGTGGAGGGAGAACAGGAAGAAACACCTTTTATTTTACTATAAATTGTTGCTAAGTTTTGTCTTTTTTTTATACTACAGTATGTTCCTTGGAAATCTAACTTAATAGAAAGGGAAATTCAAAAAGCATTGTCAGTACAATTTCTTGATGATAAGGTCAATGAATTTATAATCTTGTACTTAAAAAATAAAGAGTTAACATATATGTGGAATATTCAATACATGGTTTGGATGGATGTTGAAGATCTCCTTATTGTTCTGCTTTATCACCAGTCCTAATCTTTTGCCATAACTTCACAAGCTTAGTTCGTGGGCCACCTTTATTCTCATTGTGGTTTGGGGGTAAAGATAAGTTGACTTGTTTGGGTTCCAGGGCTCTTAGTCAGTGGGCAAGTGTAGGACATGATAATCTGCATTTGTCCTTAATTATTAGTACTATTAAGTATTTCTTCCTCTTGCCACATCCTCACATTGTAGCCTCTTCCACTTGTTGTCATGTTTCAGGTTGAAACTGATCTCTGATTCTTTTAAATTCTAATGTAAATTAATTTTTGACAATTTCCTGCTGTGGCGTAGACAAGGGAAGTCTTTTGTTCCACCATCCATACATGCAATTCTAAATAGTAGGGCTCTGTTAGGTGGTAGAGTGTCTGGTGAATCTGAGTTCCTGTCTCTCGGAAACAGAGTTCAATATTTCTTACTGTAAACTTTCCAGGTTTGTTGTGGTGAACACGATTAATTAGATTCAGACAGCCTTTGGCTGCCTTTATAATAGAATATCAGTGTTTGAAAGTATGTGTGGGGAGCTGAAACATTGCATTTTTTCTGACTTTCAGCCAGTTTCAAGATGTAGTTGCTGAGCTACATCTTGTGATATATAAGCTGGATCAATACCTTTCACCGCTGGTAAAATTTGTTGGTCAGGAATATGACATCCCTAGCTGGTGGGAACTGTTAACATAGTCCTTTTGAGAATGCAAATGGCTAGTTTCATTCAAGTGAGAAGCAGTTAGGCTCATGCTCGAGATGTTGCATCTTGACCATCTTACTAGCTGTGAATGCACAGCTAACTTAGCTTGTTTTAAAACAAAACAAACAATCCCACACTGAGCAGGTGTTATCAAAGAAAGTCATTAATCATATGAAGGCTTTGACTTCATTTACACCTTTCAGTCAGCCTTTAGGCAAGTGTATGGATACTGTGCTGGTCGCTTTGATAGATTGCCTCCTTCTCGCAAGAGAAAGAGTTGATGAGATTATTTTAGATAGGAGAAGCAGACATAAAATATAAATGTTTAACACAATTATCACCATAGTCTGTCTCAAATCTGTGCAATGTGTAGACAGGATACTGATTTGCTTGCTTGTTCCTAAACTGCAGTTTTTGCCAACAAAGTCAATGTCCCACAGTGGTGATTCTCAGATAAGTCTTCCCCCTGGATTTCATTGCCACAGTGCTGAAGATATGGTAAGCTTAAGTGTTTATAGAGAGACATCAGTTGAAAACGTGGGGCTGAAAGTAATCTTAAATACTGCACAACAGCCTCAAGCGTATCAGGTGAGATTTTCAAACCAGTGCAGGAGATATTGTCATGTGTCATTAATTTTAATGGAGAGATGTGTAGATAAGTTTCGTACATTGCTTTGAGAAGCTCAAGCTTTAGTCTTAAAACATAAATCACGATGCTCAGATTTCTTTGGCACGATAATTCTACTTATAAATATTTTCTTATTATTGAAACTATTAGTATTTATACAAGAATTCACTTCTTTAATGTTAAACATAGTTCTTATCTGGTCCCTTAGTGACCCCCTTATGCTGATATTATGTCACATTGATTTTTAAGAATGTAACAAATGATTTTTACCTTAGTGCAAGATCACACTGAAAAAGAAACATGGCACTTGAGGTAGAAACTCACTTATTAAAGTACAGCAAGCAGGAAACCCAAAATGGCTGATGACTTGAATTGATTCTTGTATGTTTCCTTGTCTCCACCCCTGCCAAGTTCTCTCCAGAGAGTGAATCTTTTGAGAGTCAAGAAGAATATAAAGTAAGAACGTGGAGCTGATTAAAATCTAAAGGGAACAGTCTTGTTGGCCAAGTGACCTTTTCCTATTGAGGAACATGGTTTTTTGTTCTTTGAACATAAAAAGTGAACTTGGTTTCTTGTCACTGATTCTGGAGTTTAGATAATGGAGTAATGGAATGTAACATTGTTTTGCTGTATCTCAAGGTAATATGTGATGGAGATCTAAAGAACTTCATAGTGTATGTTGAGAACAGAGACTTTATTATGATTAGAAGCTTTGGAGAATTCACTAGGTGACTGGAGACTTGATATAATCTTATTTTTGTATGTTACAGTCTGACAAGAAGGAGGGATTGGGGTGATATATGGGTCTAAAACACTTGACTGAGATGCTCAGCACAATTTTATTTCAATAAGAAGGAAATAGACATTCATAGTAACTTTTCCTGGTGACCCCTTAATGTCCCTCTTTCTGAACAGTACTCCTTCCATTGATCTTCTGTGTTCTCTCTTCAAAATATGGTTTTCTGACTGCTCAGCTCTAGCCATTAAAAAAGAAAAGCCCCCAGGTCATTTGGATGTCCCAGCTGTCTGCTCACCTCCTTCCAAGCATCTGCATTTCACTTTCTTTCCCAGTCAGTTTTCCTATCCCTCCCAAATTTCCATGTTTCCCAGAGTTGTGCTATTGCCTATCAGATGGGGATAATTATGTCCTAACTGGTCCTAGTTTGAATTGTGGCTGCCATTCAAATTGCCCTTTGCACAAAGCGTGCACTTAGGATACAAAAATATCGCTATAAAACCACACACTAGTGTCACAAATATTTCTTCATTCTCCCACGAATCTACAGCTGGTCACCACATGGTGTAATGAATAGTGCCACGTCATTCATGGAGAATTCAGTGGCTGTGTCTACACTACAAACTAACTTTGAAGCTGCTTACTTTGAAGTATAACTTTGAAGTAAGCAACTCTGAAGTAGAGCACCCGCACACAAAATCACACTCCCTTACTTCGAAGTAGGCTTTCCCCTACTTTGAAGTTAAACATCTGCACACAATTAGGCCCTACTTCGAAGTGAGGGGACAGGAAATGATGAAGGCATGGGGTTGCATGGCCAACAAGCCCTTCCGGACTCGCAGCCAGCCTACCCCTTAAAGGGCCCCTCCCATCACCAACAGCCTGCACATACTCAAGGCTGACAGGCTGAAGACAGAAACAGAACATACACAGGGGAAGAGCCGAGACCATGCCAGCTCCCTACCTCGAGGAAGACGATGCCTTCATGATCCTGGTCAGCCTGCTGGCTGTGCTGCTCAACATGCAGCACCAGCAGCGTGGGCGGCTCCCTTGCCTGGGACCCAGCCTTGAGGCCCTTGCTGACCTCATGCGGCCCCTCCCACGTTCACCCCTGAGTCGGAGCCAGTGGGCCTACACCATCAGCACCAGCACCAGAGCCAGTGGGCCTACACCACCAGCACTAGCTGGTGCTGGAGGATTGGGACGACGAGCAGTGGCTGAGGAATTTCAAGATGTCCCAGCAGACATTCAAGGACCACTGCCACTGGCTCGCCCCAGTCCTCCAGCACCAAGACACCCGTATGTGGCCAGCACTCCCGATGCAGAAGAGGGTGGCCATCACACTATGGCGGCTGGCCACCCCCACAGCCACAGATCCATCAGCCACCAATTTGGCATAGGCAAGGCCACTGTTGAAGCAGTGCTGAAGGAGATATGGCTAGCCCCCACCATGGCCCCACCCTGAGGAGAGGGAGACCAGTAAGGGGGCAGGGGCCTCCTGGTGGGGGGCAAGGGGCTGCCAGTGGGGGGCAGGGGGCTCCTGGTAGGGGGGAGCCTCCCAGTCCAGTGGTCATAGGTATCCCCTCCTTCCCCCTACAGGTCATCCAAGCCATCAACACAGTTCTGCTGCGACACATCATGACCCTGGGGGACCTGGACGCTGCCCTTGCTGAGTTCGTGGACCTGGGCTTCCCCAACTGTTTTGGAGCCCTGGACAGGATGCATGTTGGAATCCACGCTCCAGACCACAGCAAGGGTGTCTACATAAACAGAAAGGGGTACCACTCAGGGGTACTCCAGCCCCTGATGGACACGAGGGGCCATTTCCTGGATGTGCGTGTGGGGTGGCTGGGCAGGGCCCATGACGCCCTTGTGTTTCAGAATTCATGGCTGGGACACCAAATGCAGGAGAGCACATATGTCCCCCTGCAGGACTCCCGCTTGGGGACATCATGATGGCCCCCTGCATTGTGTCTGATGCTGTGTACCGGCTGCACCTGTGGCTCATGTGGCCCTATACCGGACACACCATGCCAGTCCAGGACACCTTTAACAGTCGCCTCAACCATGCCAAGGGCACAGTTGAGCGGGCATTCAGGAGGCTGGAGGGGAGGTTTCGCTGTCTCCTCACTAGGCTAGATGTCAGCCTTCCAAACATCCCTGCAGTCATTGCCACCTGCTGTGCCCTCCATAACCTTGTGGAGGGCCGTCAGAAGCCCTTTATGCAGGGCTGGGCCACAGACCCGGGGGGCCAGCTGTGAGCAGCCACCCACTGCCCTGTGCAGTGCAGCACAGTGGGATGAGGTCAGGGTCTAGGATGCCCTGTGCCAGGCCTTCACACAGGGCCTTCTCTGACCACCCCCTCAAGCCACAAACTGCACCAAACCCCATCCTACCCTGCACCCCTCACACTCCCCCCCTCACCACTCCCCACGCCCAGGAAACACCAGGAACACGGGCTGGGGTGGGAACAGGAAACTTTAATTGGGGAAATAAAGTATTGTACAATACTGAACGGAATGTGGAAATCTTTGGTGTGCATGCGGGGACTGGTTGGCAGTGGGGAGGCAGGGGCTCGGGTGGGGGACTGAACTGGAGAGGGGGGCTGGGATGGGGGTTGGGTCAGTTGGCCGGAGGTGTGGGGGGCCGGAACCATGTCAGCCACGGCTGCCCCTGCCAGCCTAGGACTGGGTTCCCCTGAGGGGCTGCAATGGGGCCGGGAGGTAGGGATGGGGTGAGGGTGCTGCGGGCTCTGTCCCCACTGGATATGCAGGCGGGGCCCCTGGGGCTGGGACAGATGCACCCACCTCCATCAGCAGCCACCGGGCCAACTCAAGGTGCTCAGACGGTGACGGATCTGCCACACATCAAGCAGCTGCTGCAGGGGTGGCTGCGGGAGGGGCTGGTGAGGGGGCAGGAGGCTGGGCAAGGTGGGCAGCCAAGGCATGAAGCACAGCATCCATGCTGCTGGGCAGCCTCACCCACACGTCCTGCTCCATTGTCAGCCATTCCCACAGCACCCCAGTCAGCTCCCGCACAACTGCCTGGTTGGCGGCCGCATCCTCGTCCCTCCACTGCTGTCTCCAAGTGGCCCACCCACAGCTTTAGGGGAATGTGGGCTGGGGTGATGGGACGGCCTCCCGGCCTTCCACAACCATGGGTCACTCAGGTCTGCAGGGTTGGATGACTGGCGAGGGACCTGAGGAGACAGGAGGGGACAGGGAGATGGACCATGAGTTCAGGCTCCTGACCTGAGGGGAGCTGGATCTCCCACTCCCTTGCCCCCTGGCCAACCTCTCTGCTGCCTGATGGCCTGTGGGATCCCAGGTCCCCAGGGTTTCCCACTTGGCAAGGATCATCCCACGCTCCTTCGCTCCCCCATCCTGAGGTTTGTGGGCTGTGGGGCTATTCTGGGAAGGGCCCCATCCCCATTCCTTGTGATGTCCCACTGGCCCCAGATGTACCAGCTGTGACCTCCTGGGGCTGGGGTGAGGCCTGTCTTCATGATGCCCAGCTCGGTGTTCTGGAGGGGAGGGCAATGACGAGGGTCTCATCACTGGAGCCCTCATCATTGCTGTCGGTGGGCCAGTTTCCGTGCAGGGGGCTGGTGGTGCTGGAGGGGCCCGCCTCCTTGCCGCTGTCTGCAGCAGGGGAATGGCAGTGTACACCACCTGCTCCAGGCTGGTCGCCTCCCTCAGCCCAAGGAGCCTGAGCAGATCCTGGTAGTGGGGGCAGTGCACAGGCTGTGCCCCTGACCGGCAGGCAACACCACGGGCCTTGACATACATTTGGTGCAGGTCATTTACTTTGAGTTGGATGCTGTTACTGGGACAGTTGGGGTGTCCTTGGGTGGCAAGACCACTGGCCAGCTGATCGAATGCCTGGGCATTGCGCTGGCAGGTGCTGGTTTGCCGAAGGACCTCCTCCTACCCCCACGGGGTGATGAGGTCCTTCAGCTCTGCCTCTGTCCTGGAGGGTCCCCTCCTGGCTCAGCCCTTGCCTGGGCCCTGTAAGTCCTCGGACCCCTCCTCTGGAGCCCCCAGAGGGGGAGGGGGATCCTGCTGTGCTGACGTGGTGGGTAGGGGCTGCAGATGCTTTGGGCAGGGGCAGTTGAAGGCAGAGCTCTTGCTGTGTCGGCTTGTGGCACACTCTCTGCTTCCTACCTGGGGTTGCCAGGGAACTGCTTCCTTTAAGGCAGCCAGCAGGGACTATAGAGCCCTGCCTGGGCTAGCCAGCCTGTCTCCATCCTCTGGGGCAGGCCCTCCTTGGAGGACTTCTTACTTCGAAGTAAGGAGTGCAGAGCATCTACACACGTTAACTTTGAAACTAAGATTCAAAGTAAGCCACTTAGCCTCCCTTCCCTTCCCTTACTTTGATGTTAACTTCAAAGTAAGAGAAAGCATGTGTAGACGCTCTGCAGGCTACTTCAAAGTAGCCCCTTACTCTGAAGTTAACTTTGAAGTTAGTTTGTAATGTAGACACACCCAACATGATGTGAAAGTAATGGGAATATGATACGGTTCAAAGATACTAGAAATGAATGTTTTAACATGTGGCTATGAAAATAGAAAATTACATTAAACAGTGACTGAGCTAGTCTGTGACTAGATGGAAACTGTGATCACTTCTACCACTGACTGCCAAATCTGCTGGTCCATACTGCCCCTTATCTCACTGGTGACATTCAAGTGGTGTAAAGAGAGCTTTGCCTTATTTATCGATACACAATTAAGATGACGTAGCAGTTACTGTGTCTGCAGCTCTAACCACAAAAGAAAGTCAAATGTGCACTCTTTATTATTTATTATACCATTCTCATTAATGATAGCCGTATATTGTAGGCTGAGTAGAATCTGGTGACTCAAGCAATTTGATTGCTTTAATGTATAAGGCATTACTGTTTTGGACATGTCCCACATATAACAAGGAAAACTTCTTTGCTCTGCCTTCATACTCCCACTCTGTGACATTCCATTTCCATCCTTTAATAGCAGTAACAGCCTCAGCAAAGGGTATTTCCTCATCTGTGCTTGATGCTATCAATTCCTCCCAGTCTATCATTAGCGCGAAGGAAATGCTCTGCATTTTAATCATTACTGATTAACTGATATAACAAGACTAATACTAAATGAAGGTTTAATGTAGCTGGGAGCTGAACTAAAGGCTTATATCAGAGACAGTATTCTATCTTAGACATGGAAGGGAACATTAGTCACATAATATGACTGCAGAACATTTTACTAGTTCAAGGCTGAACATGCTGATATTTGCATGCTCCTATCTCATAAACCATAACTGAGGTCCCTATGAATTATTGGCCTCTGGTGAATCTTAAAAGAAATGCCTGGTTTATTATAAGATACGGGTTCCTTACTATCCCTGTCTGGAAATGGCCTTGCAAAAGTTGATGTGTTTCAGGAATATATGTGCACAAGAATGTAAAATTATGTCATAAATTTCAACAGTAAAAACTTCCAAATAATTCCATATTCTAAGCTGTACCTTCGTAAAGACTCATATCAACAAGAGTCAGGAAAACATGGCACACTTTAAAGTGATGATCCCTTTAAAGTAAGCAAGCTTTCTCTCACCTGACATTAGGACATTAGAATATGCTCATTAAAAATTGCCATTCAAGATTAAGACATATCCTGTGTATGTGGTGGTGTTGGGAAGGCTGTGTTGCTTAATTTATTTATTGTTTTTTATTTATATGGATTTCCCAAACTCCATATTTTGTGTGGATCTCCATTATGGTTTGTGAAATATTAATTTATGGAAATGAGGATGATGAGACTTAAATAAGCAGAATCTTCTGCTTGCACTCTGTGGGCTGAGTGATGATTGTTGAGCCAGCTTTCACCACTCACCCCACTGGGAAGAAAGGGTAAGTCTACCCTACAGAGTTATTCTGAAATAGATTATTCCAAAGTCATTATTCCAAAGCAATCTGTTCTGGAATAATGTGTCTACACTACAGGCTAGCTCCAAAATAAGCAAAACTTATTCTGAAGTAGTGTGTCTGCACACAGTAGAGCCTATTTCAGATTACAGCACTGCTTCCAGAGGCTCTAATTTGAAATACTATGTCTACACAGCAGCTTTATTTTGAAATAAGATATTCCAGAAAAGTTAATTTTGAAATAGCCCTTATTCCCTGTCTACTCATGCTATGTCTACACTCTCCCTTCCCTTTTGAAAGGATCACGCAAACGTGGCAGACTGAAAATGCAAACAAGGTGCTAATTTACATATTCAGAGCCCCATTTGCATAATGATGGCCACTCATCATTCCAGAAGAGCTGCTTTTGAAATACAATGCAGACATGTAGATGAGGTTCTTTCAAAAGGAAGCCCCACTTTCGAAATCACCCTTATTCCTGAAAAAAAAGCACCTCATTTGCATTTTCCATCCATTGTATTTGCATTCCCCTTTCGAAAGCCAGGGGCCAAGGTAGCCATAGCCTTAGCCCCTATTTCAAAATATCCATTTCAAAATATTCCTCATGAGCTGCGTCTACACGTGCACGCTACTTCGAAGTAGCGGCACCAACTTCGATGTTAGGCGGCGAGACGTCGAAGTCGCTAACCTCATGAGGAGATAGGAATAGCGCCCTACTTCGACGTTCAATGTTGAAGTAGGGACCGTGTAGACGATCCGCGTCCCGCAGCGTCGAAATTGCTGGGTCCTCCATGGCGGCCATCAGCTGGGGGGTTGAGAGATGCTCTCTCTCCAGCCCCTGCGGGGCTCTATGGTCACCGTGGGCAGCAGCCCTTAGCCCAGGGCTTCTGGCTGCTTCTGCGGCAGCTGGGGATCTATGCTGCAGGCACAGGGTCTGCAACCAGTTGTCAGCTCTGTGGATCTTGTGTTGTTTAGTGCAACTGTGTCTGGGAGGGGCCCTTTAAGGGAGCGGCTGGCTGTTGAGTCCGCCCTGTGACCCTGTCTGCAGCTGTGCCTGGCATCCCTATTTCGATGTGTGCTACTTTGACGTGTAGACGTTCCCTCACTGCGCCTATTTCGATGTTGGGCTGAGCAACGTCGAAGTTGAACATCGACGTTGCCGGCCCTGGAGGACGTGTAGACGTTATTCATCGAAATAGACTATTTCGATGTCTCAACATCGAAATAAGCTATTTCGATGTTGGCTGCACGTGTAGACGTAGCCATGGAATGAGGTTTACCAATTTTGAAATAAGCTCACTACTATTTCTAAGTTATTTTGAAATAGTGGTTGTTTTGTGTAGATGCTTGCAAAGTTCAAAATAGCAGCAATTGTTTTGAAATGACTTTGTTTTGTAGACCTACCATAAGTGGGAAGAGATTTTTCCTTTTTTTCCTCTGTGTCAGCTACCCGTCTTATGGGTCACAACATGGAGCGACGTTTCTAGGGATCATTACTCCCTCTTTTTCATCTGTAAGGCTTATTGGCAGGAGGAAATGAACCTGCAGCCTTAGGCTATATAGCACACTTCATGCTCCCTTGTCAGTGGGCTCAGTGTCTCTGGGTTACACCTATGTCTGTGAGGAGTGGCACAAGTAGAGGGATAGGTCAGATTCTTGCCTTCTCCCTACCTCATAGCACCACAGTTGTAGAGGAGGAAGAAAGCTGAACTAAGAAAAGGGCAGGTTTGGTTTACATCTTCCTTGGAGCAAAGTTCACAGTTTGGTCTGTGCTGATCCTCCCATAGTTCAAAGTGTATAAAATGTGCCAATCCAGCCCTAGATTTAAAAATATACTTCCTTCTTGTATGCACACTAGATATAGGAACAGAGAGAGAAATTTATCAGGTGCTAGTTATTTTGTGGTACGTTTGTTCACATAATATTTGATATGTGTTGCATTTTGTATTCCAAATTCAGTCTGTGTAACTCTGAATCATAATTTACACCTTCAATCAGTTTTATGGCACGTAAATTTCAGCAGTTGAGAAATGCAGATATAACAGGTTGCTCACATAATTTACACCCTCTTCTTTATGGTACTGACTAGGGGCCTCAGCCAGCAACAGGGCTTCATTGTGCCTTGTATTCTTCAGACACAGAGCAAAGGGACACTCCCTGCCCAATAGAATTTACAGTCTTTTAGGCTAAAATGTGAATGTAACAAATGATGCAGAGAAGGAAAGCAAAAATCAAAGTCTTGCATAGACCCACTCTACACAACAAGATGGTCTACATTCAGATGTTATTTAATTTAGAACACATAATATTAATCCCTGAAGTCCCTACTATCCGGCCATCTGACTGTGACCACCTAAGATATTACTTCTGCATTTGGTTTACATCAACACTTTTTGCTTGCTTTTACCAGAATGCTTGATATTCAGTATCTATGTGAAGGCAGCAGAACACAAGTGGTAGTCCTCTTTCCTCTTCACCTGGGCTGTCACTGTAAAGATTTTTTTGTTTGTTTGTATGTGCCAACTTGTGCAGGTTTCCTCTTTTGCTTTTGCCAATGACAAGTTCTATCGTGGCTTGAGCTCTGCCTTCTATTTTCTTCTTTCAATAGATGAAAAATTTTGATTTTTCTAACTTGGGGCAGCTATACTAAAACAAAATTGCAAAACCTATTGCTCTTACTCTAGTATGGAGGCAGTGACCCCTTTAGGGTATGCAGCTTCACTTCATTTGAAGGTTTCACTACAGGACTGGTTAGCATCCAGGTTAGTGTTAATCTAAATTGCACAGGTAAAAATAAAATTATAGAACCTCAAAAGGTCATCAGTTCCAGTCCTCTGAACTCATGGCAGGGCCAAGCACTGTTAAGAGAATTCCTGACAGGTATTTGTCTAACCTGCTCTTAAAAATCTCCAGTGATGGAGATTCCACAACTTCCCCAGGCAATTTATTCCATTGTTTAACCACCCTGACAGAAAGTTTTTCCTAATGTCCGACATGAACCTCCCTTGCTGCAATTTTAGCCCATTGCTTCTTGTCCTATCATTGGAACTTAAGGAAAATAGTTTTCTCCCTCCTCCATTTACCCTTTTAAGTACTTCAAAGCTGTTATCATCCCCTTCAGTCTTTTCTTTTCCAAACTAAACAAATCCAAATTTTTCAATCTTTCATCAAAGGTCACGTTTCCTAGATCTTTAAGCATTTTTGTTGCTCTTCTGTGAAGCTTCTACACATTGCCCATAACTGTCATGAAATGTGGTGCCCTATGTCTGGCTACAGTATTCCACTTGAGGCTCAATTAGTGCAGGACAGAGGTATAAATATGGTAGCCAGGGCCTCCTGCATGACTACGCAAGCATCCTTGGAATTCTGGGGAGGTACTCATGTTGCTAGGCCTCATTACAACCTTTGCTACTGAGTTAAGGGCTATTTTAATTACATTAGCTAGACTGAATCTAGCACAGGTATGCCTACCTGAGCTGCAGTCACACCTAAGACTGCAGTGTAACCGTACTTTCATTGCTTACATAGCTTTCCTGCTTTTGTTAGTTCTGAGGGGGACTACAAGGTGACCAAAAATAGAAACAGCCCCAAACCTAAGTAATCTCAGGGGTCATACCATCTGGTTAAAGTGAACAGGATGGTATGTGTTATCTATTTCAAAATACAGCCCCACTACTGGACAGTATGGAATGCTTTGTGTTTAGCAAATTTTTACAACCAAGTTATAGGCATGAATTTGCAATAAAAAGTCCGATGACCCTTGTTTCTACCATGTGCATTCACAGAGAAAGAATTGTGACTGACTCCATTGTTCAGCCGTTTTTTTTCTTTTTATAAAATACAGCTCACTAGCCTAGCAGAAAGAGTTTTAAGGGCTAGCTAAGGCCTTCCTTTTCAATTAGGCTGATTGGAAAAACCTCAGTGGAAAGAAAAATACATTTCCATTACCATTGGAACCGTTTGTAAAATAATGTGATTTTTGCCAAAATTTGCATAAATTGGTGGGAGGGGAAAGAATAGTTCTTAAAAATGTCAATACATTGTCTTCTGACATTTTCAGAATGCGTTTTCTAATTCTTTTTAAGTGCCTTCTAATTTAAAAAAATATTGTTTTATAGGTTGTAAATTTAAAAAGTAAAAATCTAAATTAAATGCTTTCATCAATCCTAGAGAGACAGATTTAAATTCATTTGCAGAGAGTTTAAAAATTGTGAAGGTTTGTTTCTAATAAGCATAAAAATAAATTTTGAGAATTCAAAATCCTCCATGAATGAATCTTCCTTCCCTTCCCAGATCTACTTTTAAATTAATATTAAACTTATTAGCTGGGTGACCAAATATTGATAGTTAAATTGTTTAGCTATGCTTGATAGTGTAAAACATTTTATCCAGGCAGTGATATGAAATAACAAGCTCTTGAACCATTCTTGTTTGAAAAAAAAAAAAGAGTTTTCTAATATTTTAAAGCAGAAATCACTGTCACTCAAGTCCACATAAAATTAAGTAAAATCATATTTGCAGTATAATACAGTTATATTAACAGTCATTTTAATATTCCTGATGGTGTTTGGCAAAGTACCACTACTAGCAAAAATTCTCATGGATCATTAATCAGAGTACCTGATGACAAAACAGGAGAGATCTTTAAATGACTACAAAAATGCTTTCCAGACTTGAAACACAGGAATTTCAAGGATAAAACTATCGTATATACCTAAGAGAGTCCGTCACTTGTAGACTCTTAGTAAAGAAAGGAACCTCAAGAGGTTATGAAATCCAGTCCCTTCCACTCATGGCAAGACCACACATCATCTAGATCATTTCCAACAAGTATTTGTCTAACCTGCTCTTAAATATCTCCAGTGATGGCGATTCCACAATATCCCTGTGCAATTTATTCCCATGCTTAACCTCCCTGACACTTAAAAAGGTTTTTCCTAATGTCTAACCTAAACTTCCCTTGCTGAAATTTAAGCCCATTGCTTCTTATCATATCATCAGAGGTTAAGGACAGTAATTTTCTCCTTCCTCCTTTTAACAATATTTTAGGTACTTGAAAGCTGTTATGTCCCCTCTCAGATTCCAGTTCCTTCAATCTTCCCTTATACGTCAAATTTTCTAGAACTTTTTAGCCATTTTGTTGCTCTTCTGTAGCTCTTCTCCAATTTGTCCACATCTTTCCTGAAACGTGGCACCTAGGACAGGACACAGTCCTCCAGTCCAGACCTAATCAGCTCAGAGTAGGGCAAAAGAATTACTTCTAGTGTCTTGCTTACAGCACTCCTGTTAAAATATACTTGCAACATCCTTTAGAAATGAAGAAATACAGGGCAATTCTGTGCTTTCTGTCACCTAATGGGAAAGGTATACATATAAAAGGTCACTGTATGGTTTACCAAAAATATAAATACAATTATGAATCATCACTCCACGTATTTTATGCTAAACTGTATTTTGTATAAATTAATTTTTTTGGTTTTGGCTATAGAAACACTACCTAAAAAGTTGAAAAGAAATGCAGTAAACTTATTTTTCAGATTGTTTGGTGCATTAAGCAAGCCCTTACTTTTTAATGTCATGAACTCTTTTGTTCTTAGTTTAATTTCCTAATTTTTATTTTGCCTTTTATTTTAAAACTTATGTTAACATTATTAAAAATAATTATAATATTTTAGGGAATTACTTTGGCATACTATATACTTACCTTTCATTTAGGGCTGAATAAATTTCAGGAAAAATTATAAAAGGAAAGAGAAGCATGAAAGAAGGTTTAAACAGGAACTCAAAACTGCTTAACTTTTTTAATAGACCTATTTTTTTCCCTGATCACAACAATATAGAACCCATAGCTTTTGCTCTACCTGAATTTACTGAGACATGCTTTTTGTTTATTTGGTCATAAGTACAGGCTAGTGGCTTATGCTTTACAGACTCTTGATAGTCCACAGAGCAAGTTCTGGAGGTCCTTGGAGCTTTATTTGGATATATGATTCTGGTTGTCCTGGCTTCCATCTACTAAACTGTACTAAAAGGTGTACTACAATGCATTACCAATTTTCCAAATACTTTATAGATTTTCATGTGAGCTAGTGATGTATGTCCTTAAGAATTTTTTCTGAGGAAAAGTGGCTCATGTGGATGCAAATGAGAGTGAAAATGTGCTACCAAAACAATCCACTCCCAGTGTGGAAAAGATGAGAAATATACAGTAGAGCAGATGACACGTGTACTCACATTGGTATAAAGGTGCTTACATAGGCTACGTCTACACGTGCACCCAACTTCGAAATAGCTTATTTCGATGTTGCGACATCGAAATAGGCTATTTCGATGAATAACGTCTACACGTCCTCCAGGGCTGGCAACGTCGATGTTCAACTTCGACGTTGCTCAGCCCAACATCGAAATAGGCACAGCGAGGGAACGTCTACACGGCAAAGTAGCACACATCGAAATAAGGGAGCCAGGCACAGCTGCAGACAGGGTCACGGGGCGGACTCAACAGCAAGTCGCTCCCTTAAAGGGCCCCTCCCAGACACACTTTCATTAAACAGTGCAAGATACACAGAGCCAACAACTAGTTGCAGACCCTGTATATGCAGCATGGACCCCCAGCTGCAGCAGCAGCAGCCAGAAGCCCTGGGCTAAGGGCTGCTGCCCACGGTGACCACAGAGCCCCGCAAGGGCTGGAGAGAGAGTATCTCTCAACCCCCCAGCTGATGGCCGCCATGGAGGACCCCGCTATTTTGATGTTGCGGGACGCGGATCGTCTACACGTCCCTACTTCGATGTTGAACGTCGAAGTAGGGCGCTATTCCCATCCGCTCATGGGGTTAGCGACTTCGACGTCTCGCCGCCTAATGTCGATTTCAACTTCGAAATAGCGCCCAACACGTGTAGACGTGACGGGCGCTATTTCGAAGTTACTGCCGCTACTTCGAAGTAGCGTGCACGTGTAGACGCAGCCATAATGTGGTTAGGAATGTGGTATGAAAGCCCCTATAAAATAGAATGGAAACTATCTGAACAGAAATATGTGCTCCACATATTGGCAAGTGGAAAGCAAATTGGCAAGTGGAGGAACTGAAGAGAAGGAAATAAGTGTGCAAGGAAACTGTGTTTCCAGTTATCTTCTAGGGAAAAAAATCACAAGACAACTATGATGATAAACACTTAGCTGATGGGGAAAAAATACAACAAGCATAATTTGTAGGAGGTGGTAACCATATCTAGTGGTTGACATAATGGGGACAGTGACGGGCCTGATTGCCTCAGAACCATTGTTCCCTGTAAATTGACCACTTGCACAGCCACTCAGGAGAGATACAAGTGCCACCCAGGTGAATATTAGAGTGCCCAGAGCTGCCCAGAGCTGGCAACATATATTTGTATTAGTGCTGCACGTCCTCACATGGCTTGGTGCACATAAAGTACATTTGTAACACCCCTGGGTGGAAAAAAAATAGAGGGGACGCTGCTTAGAACCATCCTTCTTGGTTTCAGAAATATATGAAGTTAAGTTAGTTGGTAAAGTTCTACATTTTGAAGAAAACTGACTTTGAAAAAAGGCATTTGAGACTGACAACATTTACACTATAAAAATGGGCATGAAAGGGATGGATCTTTTGAGAGCAAAGGAGAGCATATGCAAAATGTTGTGGAGCCAGCGATGATAGAAACTAAAATAAGGACAAATGTGAACAGACCTGTTGGCTAAAGGACTAAATGTGCCTGAATGATTTGTTAATTGCCATAAAAGAAATGGAGGAAGGTACAAAATGACAATATTTCATTATTGCATTAGCAAAATGAGCATGAGACTGAAGTGAAGCAGGATCCTAAAGTGGATGATTGCCTAATGAACTTCTCCACCTTGAATTTTCTAATTTGACACATTTTTTTCACAAAAAAGTAGTGTATAGTACTTCACTATTTTGATGTGAGCACATATATTATTCCAGGCAAAATGTGACTCCAGCACCTTGAAAATTGTGTGTGATTGATGGTAGGCTATTGCTTGGGAATGGAAGAGGGTGGAGAAGTATCTATAATTGAACATCATGATAGTCAGTCTCCCTGGACCACTTTTGTGGATGGAATTTCTAGCTCAAATAATGAAGCTTCTCAGAGGAGAAAGCTTTGCATTATAACAAACTGATTGTGGGTGAGGAGATGCAGTTTCTTCAGGCTTAGAGTTACAGGGCTAGATTTTCACAAGTGCTCAACATACACAGTTGAGAACAATGAGAAATGTTAGAAGCTGAGCATATTTTAAAATCTGCCCAAATAAATACATAAAATGACATATTTTTTAATAATTTTAGATGTTTTAAAAAGTTTTATTTTAAAGTTCATTAAAATTTTGGGCTGTTTTCTAATACATTATTTATTTTGTTAGCCATGATTCTGTTAGTTAATTTAAAAAAACCTAAAACATCTCAGATGTCTAGTCTCCTACAAAATATATTTGTTACCTTTAATTTTGCTGCTGTTTATGACAGAATTTCAGTGCTAATTATAATTGACACTAAGTTGTTTTATATGAGATATTTTTAACATACATGATACGTGATTATCATATTAACATTGCAATTGCTCTAAAATGTGGGCTGTGTTCCCCATTGAGCTATTCTAACTTTATACTCCTGAAGCTCTGTTGATTAACTAGGAGTTACTTCAACCTAAAACAGAGCAACACAGTGGTGACTCAAGCCCTTGAATTTACCTTCTTAGATTTGTTGTGTCTGAGACTGGTTCCATATTCTCTTTACCTTATAATGTACTTAGTATGTGTTTATGTCAAGATATGTAATGGTGCCACATTATTTTTCAAAAAAATAACTCTGGGTAATGTGCAGAAATGAGAACCCAGGGCTTAATAATAATGTTTATAATATTGCAGATAGCCTCAGCAAATATACGATATGCATTAAAATGCTTGTTTCTCTGTGCTATCATTTCCATCCAGTCTTGTCCAAGTGAAGTTTCCAACACATATTGCAAAGAGCTAAATTGCTGTTTCTGGGGTTTAGAATTATTGGTAAGTCAGTAATGAAAACAAAGAGGCAAATCTCAGCCAAAGATATCTCCTAAATCCCATTGGTTTCTCCCATTCCCTGTTATATATGCCCAGCTCTTGCTTCCAAATGACCCATAGGAACATCCCTTTCACATCCTGGTAGAGTTAACCATGTACTAGTTGTCACAAGTTGTAACTAAGAAGCTTTAAACAGTTTCTGACTCCTGCTAACATAATGGTTCAACAGAATGTAACACCTACACCCTCAATGGCAAGTGAATAAAAAGGGGTCATAGCTCTTTGGTGGGTTCCTTTTCTTCTTTGAGTTGGGGGAGCAGGAGAAAAGGACCCCACCTGAATGTAGGTCAGTTTGAAGAGGTTCAGGTAAGCCATTTTCACTCTAATACTGTCCTGCTGGATGGAGATCTTGCTTAGCTCCAGCCCAACAACTCCTACTCTCCCACCCAGAGTAGGACTGTTTTTTTTTGTTCGTGTTTTGTTTTGTTTTGTTTTGTTTTGTGTGATGGTGGGAATTGTGCTGATTGCAGCTTTCAAGACTTGAAAGGAACATTTCTCTCAGTTCTGAGAGAGGGTATGATGATGTTAATGTTCACAATTTAGCAGGCACTAGATGTCCAGTGGAGATACTCATTTTACTAGGAGTCTGGTTTCCTAGTAAACAGGTGCCAGAAGTGGAGCTAGGGAAAAGCATCTAAAAAGATGTAAATGGAAAAGGGGCTCCTAATATCTGGCACAGTAGAGACATCCCATAAGCCTTCATACAAAAGGAGAGAGATGAGATTCCAGCAGTGCACTGGGACCAGGTTTGGAGGGTTGGGGAATGTTTAATAGTTAACTGGTAAGCATACTGGTAAGCAAGAGGCTTATTGGGTATGCTTACTGGTTAACTGGCGCAGCAGCAGCAGCCAACCATGCCAGAGGAGAACAGCTCTGACTGTGAAGGTACCAGTGGGTTACATGGCAGGACCCTGTAGCAGGACGTCATGGCTGTGGCTGGACCCCACAATTGCGACAGGCCAGGCAGCAGATGGTAATTTAAACACAAGTGTTTAACTGGTTAAACATGTTAACATCTCTATTTTTCAAGGAGCTATACAAGAAATGTACTTTGAATTATGTATTTGTGTACTTCATATAGATGTGTCACATAGATCTTAGTTATGTGTCACAAGGAATATGAAACTCGCTGTGGTCAAAATGAAGTATATAGAATAGTAGTTTCTAGGGACTTTGCTATGTTTGCAATCAGAGCATTTTGCAAAGAAACAGATACCCATAATTACTACTCAATAGCCTTGAAGGGTACTAACAAAATGGATTTCTTAATTCACAGAGGATCAGAGGTAATTACACAGTAACTATTTAGTGTGTTGCTGAATAACTGCAGCACAATGCGATTCATAGCTTAATTACAGGAAAAGTAGCAAAGAGGTTGAATATAAATATGGAGCTACAATTTGCCCTCAGATATTAAAACATATCTTTTTGAATCCAACAGGAGTGTGTGTGTGTGCGTGTGTGTATCTGTACAGAATACACTGGTTTAAGTTTTAAATATTACGGATCTGATTGTGACTATTTATAAATTAGTGAAGCTCTATTGAAATTAGTGGAGCTGATTTACACAAGCTGAGAATTTGGCCTATTACTGATACATTTTCAAATAAATTGAACAGGAGGTTATCACATTTCCTTTTACTTTTAAGTGGAAGTTGAATCAGCCCTTATAAAATAAAAAACTATATAGTAAATAATAAAACTAAATAATAAAAGAAAATAAAAAGTATGTGAAAAATATAATCCATTAATGGTACTGAGAGTAGATAGAGCACCATCAATAAAACTAATCTGCTTGGTTTTATAGTCCCAGGGTATTTTTATTTCTACAAATTTTGCAGAGTTATAAATACAGCTTGTACAATACATTTGGCAACTTCCAACAATTTCTCTTTTGTCAAAAGTAAAAACTGCACATCTGCACTAGACTGTCAAAGTAATACATAGGTACACTATATGGATATGAGACATGGACATTTAAAAAGGACATTGAAAGATGACAAAGTATTTTAGTTTTGGGGTTATGGACTACATTTTCAAATTATCTGGGTAACTAAAATTACCAAAAGTGAGGTGGTGACCAGGATGAAGTTAAAACAATACAATTGCTTAAGATGCTAAGTAAAAGAATAATATTTTTCTGTGGAGATGCATCTCCACTGCAGAGTGACTTTAATACAGTACTCATACTATGAAGCAAAATAAAAATTAAACAAGGAGAAGGTTGAAAGAGAGACAGTTAGGTCAGAAACATCTACAGATGGACAGGTATACAACAGAGAGTAGAAGTTCCGTAACTCTGTAAGGACCGAAAAAGTTAGAAGATGGTGGCAAATAACTTAAAGATCAGATACGTCAGTTGAAGCAGAAGAGAGCCATATTGCTGGGCCAAATTCAGTAATTGTTTGCGCTTTGCAAAGCTAAATCAAAAATGGAAGTTCTTGAGGTATTTCTCTGAACAAACCTGAGGGATATGGCCCTTGTATATTAAAATGTTCTGGTGGAACTTGCCTTTTTCACCTTCAAAATGTTGCATATTCTTATATCAGCAGTGAAAGGGTGGGATGAGAGATAGGTAAGGTATTGGTACCCTTCCATAACATTCACAAATCCTGTATGATAGCTGACATCAGCTTATTTTAGGGTACATCTATAACAAAGTAGGAAGTTGTAACTGGCCATATATGAACCTATCCAACCATAGATACTATCCTGGGGCAGGCTAGCCAATACTGCTGCCTGCACTACCATGGTTGCACCTTTTTTTTAATTGCATTCACTTAATTGGAGTTAACGCAGGTATACTTTGTTAAGCTGAGGTTAACACCTTCCAACAGCTAAAACAGGAGTGGGCAGCAAGTGACCTGTGGGTCTGATGGAGTTCTCCAGGATTAACCCTTGTCAGACAGCCAGACATTTTATTTACCTGAACATTGGCAGGTATAAACACTCGCAGCTCCCATTGGCCACTGATTGGCTGTGAGAGGTGGCACAGACTGATACACCATTTCCTGTGGCTTCCATTGGCCAGGAACAGTGATCTGTAGCAAATGGGAGCCATAATTGGTGGTATCTTCAGATGAGCTGGCAAATAAACCATCCAGCAGCCCACCAGGGGCTAACTTTGGTGAACTGTGTTGAGTCCATGGGCTGATTATTGCCCACCCAGATGTAGACACACCCTTACCCATGTTATTAGCAGATCTGTCAATTGAATCATGCATGGAAAAACGTCGTTTTCCAAACAGGTTGCCATTAAAACATAAACCACACAGCCACCTGGAATTGCTTTCACACAAGCCAAGTCTCCTCCCCTAGTGCAATGCCACCCTCCTCTGTGTCCAGGAAATAATGCTGTCCCTGACTCAGTCATACCAGAGTAGACATAAGCATACCAAGAATCTGAGATATGAAGAGGTGAGGAGGAATATTTTATCTAGGAGGACATTTTTTTCAAGTGAGCATCTCTAGGAAATATTTAAAAAATACACAGTTAAAATATTTGGTAGCATGTTAATGTGTTATAAACATGAAATTTAAGCTTTTGAGTTATTCGCCCCCATCACATGGCAAATGACTAAAGGACCCAGTGGGAGCAGAGAGTTACTCTTATTACCCCCTGCCCCAAAAGAATGAGTTAAAAGACAGGTTCAAAAATGTGCTCATCATTCTTCTTTTCCACATATTCCCTCTAATCTGTACTCCAATAATAGATCTCTCTTAAGTGTGCTGAAAGTAAATACCATTGGAACGTTAATTTGGAACCAATGTTCTTTTCCTGAACTGCATGTTCTAGCAGCTTTTTCCATGTGTGCTGGTAGATTTATACTGATGCATGATAATTCCTTGCAACCAGCATCTCCCCGTACTTGTCAAATAAGAGATCTTTCTATATCATACTAATCCTTCAAAAATTACTATTCCTTAATATAACTTTTTCCATTTCAGAATCCATTGCAGTCTATTATATCTGATAGAAAAGTTTTAGACAGCTAGGGATTAATTTTGATTAGTTGAAAAATCATCTCACTGCTCAGGTCCTGTTAAATAAAAGCATCATGAAGTATTTGAGACAAATGTACACATACTGTATGTGGTGGTATTTCACCTGTTGAAACACAACATCTAAAAATTCAGCATCACAATTGCGTTCTCTTTGAGGAAGATTGATTCTATCAGTTTTATATGGCAAAGAATTGTTATCAGGTACAGTATTATACACAAATACATGATTGTAAAGTCAAACAAAATATAAGTATCATGCGTAGACTGTCTTTCAGATACAATCGTAATTAAAGTGAAGAAAAGTGAGCTAATAAATGCAACTTGCTGAGTTTCGAAAATATAGACACATGAAACAAATTCTGGTTTTGGTTTTGTTTGTTTTGTTTGTTTTGTTTTGTTGGGGTTGCTTATTTATTCATTAAGTAGTAGTTTTAGAGTTTGTGTGGTTTTGATTTCTCTATTAGAACTGAAACTTCTCTGGGTTCTACTATTTCTAATTTAAAATCTCATTATATTGGAAATTTTCACTGAACCAGAGGAGCATGAAATAATCATTTCCAAGCTACATGATGACAAAAAGCTTGTGATTTGCCAGGATTCTACTTTTTATTTTGGTGTTATATGTTGTTATTTAAAGTACAACATAGCTAACTACCATTGAAGCAGAACTCTGATGTAATTTCTGATAATCTACTTAACCAAAGAAAAATAGATTTGAATAAAGGAAATATTAAATTGTACATCTCTATGCATTAAATTATAACTTTCAGTGAAGGCTGCTGTTTACATAGGCCATTTCTACACAGGCCACTTTCTTCGAAAGTGGCATGGTAATACATGGCCTAAAATATGCTAATGAGGCATGGATGCAAATTCCCTGTGCCTCATTAGCATACGATCACATGATTTGGAGTCTGGAAGACCATTCTTCCGGACTCCAAAATACTGTTTAGAAGCACAGTCCCAGGGGTCTTCTGGAAGAAAGTCCTTCTTCCGGAGGCCCCTTCTTCCCAAAAATTTTTGCGAAGAAGGGGCCTCCGGAAGAAGGACTTCCTTCTGGAAGCTCCCCCGGGGCCGCACTTCTACACAGCATTTTGGAGTCTGGAAGAACGGTGTTCTGGACTCCAAATCACGTGACTGTATGCTAATGAGGTGCAGGAAATTTGCATCTGCACCTCATTAGCATATTTCGGGCCATGTGTTACCATGCCACTTTCGAAGAAAGTGGCCTGTGTAGAAACGGCCATAAGCTATGTCTACATGGCATATTTATTTCAAAATAGCTTTAGCAGTATAAATGGCGTACATGCTATTTCAAAAGAAAATTGAGATAGCAGTGTGTTATTTTGATTCTGGTACACCTCATTCTACCAGGAATAATGCCTATTTCAAACCAATATTTCAAAATAGGCACTATTAAGACACAGAAAAGCACTATTTCAAAATAAGCCATAATGAGCTCCAATGGCACTATTTCTAAATAGCACTATGGACCTGGAACAGCTGTTTCAAAATACCTGAGTGCTATTTCACAATGTATTTTGTGTGTGGTTGTGTTATTTCAAACTAATGGATTTCAAAATATCTGTTACAAAATATCTAATTTCAAAGTCGGCCATCTGTGTAGACATAGCCATGGTGTGGGGGGATCCTTGGCTACCCATTTACAACTACTTTGTGCTACTCCAGCAGCTGCACTGTGAAGGCAAAGAAGCTGTCTTATAGTTCTTCAGAGGGACAATTACTCACTACACTCAGGCTGTGTCTACACTACGAGATAAATTCAAATTTCTTAATATCTATTTCGTAACTGGACTTTATAGATTCAGTTTTGACTGTCCTCACTTCCCCATGTGCTCCTCACAAAGCTGACTTATTACTGCTACACTCTTTTGGCAAACATTGACTGTTGCAGTTGTGCATTGTGGGAACCTATCCCACCGTCCCCTCATTCCTGTAGCATTCTGGGTATCCAGTCTTTGAGATCATCTTCCCACATTTCATTCCCCCACCCCACCCCCACCCCTGCCGCTAAGGAAACATCCATTTTTCTTGTTGGAAGGAAGGAAAAGTAGGGCATATACAGAGATGGCAAAAAAGTTAACAGAAACCCCTTTCTTCTGTAACTTAATTTTCAATTGGCCATCCACTGACTGTCCCCCTCTCCCATGATTGCATTCGATCCCTGACAATGACTCAGGGATAGACTGTTCTCAAAGTTAGACGAGGATAGAAAAGTCTAGGAAAAAAGATCTTTGTCTTCCCTCTTCACTACACAGGCATTGCCAACACAGGGAATGGCTTTGAAATCTCATACACTGAACTTATGATTGAAACAGGAATCTCAACTGGCCCTCCACCGTGTGTTATAGTGGGGCCAAAGCATGAAGTCAGATAGGAAATCTTAGGAAAAATATTTTATAAGAGAAATATCAAAGCAGCGGGTATCTGCAATGGATAGCAAGCCCCCAAAAACATTTTTGGTAGGGGGAGAGGTGCTGTGGTCTGTGGCTGCAGAGCTAGTTGAAATGTTAAGTACTCCCCCTGACTATCTTAGCTTCTGGGAGAGAGTTTCCCCTGGCAGCAGCAAGCCCCACTGGTCCCTTGCTAGGGTATGGGGGGTTTCATTAGTGGGTCAGTTGAATAAGTCCCCTCAAATATCTTAGCTGCTGGGGGGAGACTTCCCACAGTGGCTGCAAGCTTCTGAAATTCTTTCTTGTCCTTGGATCCCTAACCGAATTCAAGCTCGGACATGGTGCTGCATGGCAACACTGAACAGCAGACACATCCTTTTCATTAGGTCATGGGCCACCCACGTGATGTGGCTGACAGCAGGAAAGACCCCGACTGCATGGTGCCTGTGGGGGAAAGCAGGGGGGTTCATGCACAAATAGAAACTACTGAGAAGCAAGCATGACCCTCATAACAGCCTTTCTGCCACGTGGAGTGGTAGGGCCACGGCTGGCACCAGGCAGCAAAGAAAAAAATAACAAGGGTAGAGACAGAACCATGAACTCCATGCAGCAGCTATTTGTAGATGTGCTCACAGCAGTAATGGCAAAGGAAGAGAGACATTTCTCAGGCTCTCGTGCAAATATGAGCCCTCAGCCACAGGCTTCCTGGTCCCAATTTGAAATTCATGGTCTTCTTTTTACCTAATTCCTGTGCACCTGGAGAGCAACGGCCAGAGTAGAGCACTGAGGGGCACTGTGGGTTACATACGGGACACCTCTGGAGGCTAATCAATTTTATTTTAACACATGGCACTTTCACACTGGTCTTTAATTAAACTTTTGAATTTGAGCTTGATGCTATATCCATTAGGTACTGACAATATTGTGATATCGCTATTAGTGCTCCCTAAATCGAGCTAATGGTTTTTGCAGTGAAGACTGTCATGTGGTAATATCGAGCTAACTGCCTTAAATTTGAATTTTTTTTATACAAGCAGCTTCAGTAGCAAGTGCTGCACTTTTAGCAAATTCCTTTTCCTTGTATGCTCTGTCTTGTTGATTGCCCTAAAGAGTTTGCAAGGGCTATTTTCTAATCAGCACATTCGTTTAGACCACTTATATGCTACAGAGTTATAAAAACTAATAAATAATAAAAAGTATTGTAAAACTTTTCAATCCAAATGCTTTAATTGTTTCAAAATAGAAGCAAACTTCTTTGGCTCTAATAGCCAACCCACAGTCCTCAAATAAATCTTAAAGATCATGTTTGATTAATTGGGATGCTTTAATTTTCTCATCTCTTTGTATCGTGTCAAATGCTGAAGCCCTTTTTAGTCCTTCCATGATCAGGTTTGCTATTAAAATCAATGTGTAGTTTGCCTGAGCAAGGACTGCAGGATTTGACCTTTATTTCAAGGCTCACGTCCAGAGACTAATGAAATAAAGCAATAACATTTACTGTCATTAAATTTCTAGTGCAACTTTTTTTCAGATTTATGTCATTCAGGTAAATTTTTAAACTTGTAGGTCAGAACCCAGCTGAGCCTTTTAATATTTTCAGGTTCACTTATCACTAATTGGTTTCTCTAACTTCTTTACACTGTTGCATCATTTTCTGATGTCTGTCTTGTTAGGCTGTGAGAAATCCAACTGCTTTTAGCAGAACCAATTCAGAAGTGCTCAGGGCCTGCAGATCACAGGCAACAGTAGCATCTTCACCGTAATTATACAGAAAGAGGCAACATGTGCATGCATATGCACCTAATTTCCAAGTGCAGTGCAATTATTGTGATTACCTATTTATGGCAATTGTGCATGCAGATGACCAACTGATCCCTTATCAGGACTGACAATGAGGTGTGATTCTGTTCTGAAAAGCAACCTGCTAAAAATGGCATTGTGGGAGTCTTTGTTCACTGTCATATCAACTATACTTAATTTACAATATCTTTATTGTATTTCTTTCATTTTAAGTGACAAATATGCAAACTGTCTTAAGTTGCCAGAATCAAGCTGGGCCTTTTTATGTTGCGTTTAATCATCACCATCATCCTCAGTGATAAAACCTTTAGAAGCCAGATTAGGCCCATTGTGAAAATTATTCTATCCCATTGTCTTAGGCTGTGTCTACAGTACAAGATAAAATCAATTTTATTAAAATTGATTTCTTAACGCTGTGTTTTCTTGATTTGATTTTGAGCATCTTCACCTTTCCCCATACTCCCCACAAAATCAACTTACTGCTGCCACACACAGGTAGCTTAAATCAAGTTTAAATCGAGTGGTGCTGCAATGTATTGCGGGAACATATGCCAGAGTTCTCTGAGCCCCATTTGATTCTGGCCCCACAAGTAGATGTCAGTATATGACGCCACCTTCCCACATTTCATTCCCCTTTTTCCCCTGCCATGTTAAGTATGTTTAAGTAGACACGGGTGCTACACTGAAACTTGAATGAATCATCAGTAATGGCCCAGGGCAGCTCACAGACAGTACGCTTTTGACTGCCAAGAAAATCGTGACCACCCACAGAGGCCTTTTCTGGAACTTAAATCTGGATTTAGGCCACCTGCAAAAGAAGACTATTATGTTTACATGTACACGATTGTTACACTGAAATGAATCATCACTATTGGGCCAGGGCAGCTAAAACACGGTACGCTGTTGACAACCATGAAAATTGCAACCACCCACAGAGGCCCTTTCAGGATATGAATCTGGATTTAGGCCACCTACCATAAAAGACACTTATGTCCCAGAAGACAGAGCTGTTACACTGAAACTTGCATGATTCATCAGTCTAAAAGTCCCCAGACTACAGCTAGGTTTGCACCTGGAAAAGAAGACCCTTAGGACAAGAATACTCCCTGCTGAAAGCCTTACTTCGACAACTCTGGTACTTGTATAGCTAAAACATTGCCTTCACTGAAACATGTATGGCTCGGGATGGCTATGAGACCTCTGGCCACAGCCAGCCCCTGAAAATTGTGACCACCGAGGGAGACGTCCCCGGGGTGGCTACAAGAACCCCCGGCTACAACCAGCCACTACAAATCATGACCACTGAGGGAGGCTCCTCCAGGCAGCTTAAAGAACCCTAGCTAAAGCCAGCCACTGAAAATTGTGACCACTGAGGCAGGCTCCCCCAGTTGGCTAAAAGAGCCCCCAGCTACAGCCAGCCCTTCAAAATTATGACCTCCTAGGGAGACATCCTCCAAGTGTCTACAAGACCCCTGGTTACTGCTGGCTCCTAAAAATCATGGCCCTCACCATGTGCAATCTACCTGGCCCCTTGCACAGCACATCCTTTTATTGGTTCCGGGCCAAGCCACACAATGTGGCTGGGCATGAGAATGTTCCAGACTGTTCCCTCCAGGGGGAGGGAAGGGTAGGGATGTAGGGTCAGGACAACATGTAAACAGCTGAAAAGCAGTTTCTTGTACTACCAGACAAGCACAACCCCCACCCACAGCGCAGCTGACACATGGTTTGGGGGGCCAGCAGCTGGCATCAGGCAGCATAGAAAAAAAGGCAGCTAGCAGGGGTATACACAGAAGTATGGACCCCACAACTGCACTCCTAGCAAAGAAAAGGAAAGAAGATTTTTCAGCCTCTCATGACCCCACAGCTACGGGCTTGCAGATGCCGAATTGTAACTGTCCTGTTGCCTAATTCCTATGCACTTGACAGCAGTGGAGATGTAAGAGGCCAGGGTGGAGAACTGTCGTGCATTGTGGGGCACATATGGGACATCTGTGGAGGCTAATGAATTCGATATAAAGACGTGCTGCATCCTCACTACCCTTCATTCGGAATTTTATTCCAATTGAATGCTACACCCGTCAGGTTGCTATGATTTTAGGATTTCGATATCATGTCAGTTTTAGTGGTCCATAAATCAAGCTAATGGAATTTGCAGTGAGAACAGGCACTTGGAAAAATCGGACTAACTGACTTAAAATCAATTTTATCTCATAGTGTAGATACAGCCTTAGTGAAGTTCTATGGCACCTGCACAACCTTATTGGCTCTTTAATGTGTTTGCAATAGAATAATTAATTAGGATAATCCAGTAGCTGAATTGGAAAATAGCCCCATCATACTCCATTCAGCCCTTTGATTCTGCAGGTTTGTCATGTTGTTTGACAGAAATGACACCTCAATATATACAAAGGTGCCATTGTACATAGTAACGTTTCAGAATGGAAACATACTTCAAAGATGTTCTAATATGTAACAGGGAACTGAGCATTCTAAGAATATTGAGATAAAGCTAATAGAGAGGATTGAACTTGAGAGTCTTATAAATTGCATATAAGTACTTTGCCGTAGAAAAAGAGGTTACTTTGCAAGTGCCAAGGTAGGATAATGAAAGAAATGTTAAATATTTCATATTCATCATACATTTATCCTAGTATAGGTCTAGCTGTCTACTTATTATATCTTAGTTTGGTTTTAATCTTTTAAGTTACTTGTTCTGGTTTAAACTTATGGAAAGCTCTGTATGTAAGTGAAAAGTCACTGCAGCATTTGAGGTGACAACAGAGAAGTGTGGCTCGTAGTGCCGGTGACAAAAATTGGTGAACAATGTAAACGATTGTTTTTATCTGAAATGACAGTTAATTTCATTGTAGTCTGAAGAACCACCCCAAAAACAAGCAGTAGCTGTCCCCTTGTTTGGTGATTTCCAAGCCAGCTGGGTTCCTTTGTTGCGATTAGCAACTTAATTTTTGAAAAAATTCTCATCAAGTTTGTAATTATAATATATTTAAATATAATGGTTGTTTTTCACATGAAAGACAAACATTTTGGGGACAGACACAAGGGACATGAATAATTTCTTTAGAAGCTTATCTAATTAATTATATTCCTCTGTAATGTCTTTAAAATTTGAACTGTCATTGTTTCTTTAATTTAGGTAAAAGTAAATCTTTAGTGTTTAAATGTGACACCGCTCCTGTGAATTCTGAAAAGCCAATACAGTCATTGTTTATGTATTATCAAGTTATGATAAAGAAAATGTACTTAAGATGTTCTGGCTTTGTGAATTGCATATTAACCTTTTATTAATGTGTACATGTTAGCAAACCAATGTTGCTATTAATGAGATAAATTAGGAGAGTTTATGATTCATTGGCATTTATCATAAACCTTTTTATGGAACAAGTTCATCCTGTCCAGAAGCGGTCCCCCTAGATCTTTTCCTAGGCTATTTAGCTCTTCAAGCATTAAGCATTTAAGATATAATGTCTGGAAAACCCACAAACTTTCTCGAACTATAAATGGAATGCTCTTTCCAATCGACGCAAAAGAATTTGTTTGTAACCTTGGCAGGTTTGCAGATATCATACTTTTGAATATTTAAATAGACACTTTTATGTTTTTTCAGATAATTTTTAGAAGTGTTGTGAATATATTCAGAATAATTTGTCTTCCCTGTGAGCAATGTAAATTGAGAATCATGGTAACTAAGACAGCTTGCTTTACAGGTGAAGAGACATAAAATACAACCCAGTATTCAGTTTTTAAATGCTGTAAAACTTGCACACAGTAATTCTCCCGCCTCCCCTTCATAAATATGTGGCATTTCTAGAATGGGCTGTGCTGTGCTGTGGTTTGAAGGTTTTTTTTTCATTTTTACACTTATTTGGAAGCACATGCTTAGAGTTTATATTTAGAGATATTTATTTGCAAGATAAGAATTCCCTCCGTGGGCTGCAGAACCCGAGCTGCAGGCCAAGTTGTAATGTCTACACATCCAGCTTTATCATAGTCTGTAGACTCAGTCTTTGTGGCTTCTTCTGTGGCTGATTCATGTGGTGTAGATACACCCTCTGTGGCTCAGTTTAGCTGCCCTATAATGACTATAATAATACTTGTATTTCACAGAGCTGTTCTAATAATTGAATAGCATTGTGATGCCCTTAGAGATTCTTGAATGACTAGTGTTATAAAAGAGGAAATAATAATAATAATAATAGGCTAGGTCTAGACTACATGATTTTGTTGACAAAATGGCTATTTTGTTAAAAAAGCAAAATAAAGACAGAGCATCCAGATTGCCAAGCATTTTCTGTCTACAGTAAGTCAACAGAATACAGTATTTTTCGTGACAGCCTTACCCCACTTGCCGCAAGGAAAGAACACTGCTCTCACCAGAGATCTGTCAACAAAATGCCACTCTGGACATTCCAGGGGACATTCTGTCTACAGAAAAGGCCTCCGGCACACCATGCAACCCTGTCTGCAGTGGTTCTGGGTGGCTGTTTTGCTGCTAGACTGGCCGGGCAGTCTGGTGACTCTCTGTGGACGGAGCAGATAGCTCTTTGGATCCACTCTGTGGTGTGGACATGATCTGTCAACAGAAGTTTTGTTGCAAGATATCTTCCAACACAAACTTCTGCCAAATAATCCCTTTAATCTAGCCATAGCCATTATTATTATTTTATTATTTGATATAGTTATTAATTAAGATTCCATCTTTATCATCAAAATCTGCCTGTTCTTCAACCTGTTGTTTCCTGAAAGGAAATGATTCTGCAGTACTCACACAGGCAAAACTTCTGTTTGGAGAATTAGTTTTGCCAGAGACTAGCTCTGAATCAAGCTCATGTTGTAGGCAGTTAATCAGTGTTGATAAACTGGGAAAATGATGTAATCTGAGGTAATATAATAACACAATGAAGTTCAATAAGGACAAAAGCAAAATATTCTACTTCAGAAGGAACAAATAATTTGCACATATACAAAATGGGAAATGCCTGGCTAGGAAGAAGAACAGTGGAAGGGAATCTAGGTGTTCCAGGGAGTTCACAAGATGAATATGAATCAACAGTGTGTAACACTTGAAAAACCCGCAAACAATGGGATATATTATTAAGGCCGTGTCTATACTAGGCCAAAACTTTGAAATTGCTGTACAAATGACCATTTCGAAGTTTACTAATGAAGCGCTGAAATACATATTCAGCACCTCATTAGCATGCGGGCGGCCACGGTACTTCGAAATTGACGTGGCTTGCCGCCGCGTGACTCGTCCAGATGGGGCTCCTTTTCGAAAAGACCCTGCCTACTTCGAAGTCCCCTTATTCCTATGAGCAGATGGGAATAAGGGGACTTTGAAGTAGCCAGGGTCCTTTCGAAAAGGAGCCCCATCTGGACGAGTCACGCGGCGGCAAGCCACGTCAATTTCGAAGTACCGCGGCCGCCCGCATGCTAATGAGGCGCTGAATATGTATTTCAGCACTTCATTAGTAAACTTCGAAATGGCCATTTCGAAGTTTTTGGCTAGTGTAGACACGGCCTAAGAGTGCAATAAGCAAGACAAAAGAAGGAATTCTTCTGCTCTATTCTGTACAGATATGGGCTGGAGTAAGGTATCTAATTCTGGCTTCCACATTTCAAGAAAGATTTAGACAAATTGGAAAAAGCTTTGAAGAGATTAAGAGAAACTATTAAACATCTAAAATGTGATTTATTAGGAAAAATAGTTTATTTATACTGCAGAAGACTGAGGGAGGCCATAATAGTTTTTAAGTGCATAAAAATTGCTACAAGGAGGAGAAAGAATACTTTTTCTTGTCAATCTCTGTGGATAGGATGAGAGGCAATGGGATTAAATTGTAGCAAGCACCATTCAGGTGGGATGTTAGTAAACACTTCCTGGCAGGATTGATAAAAACTGGCTTGAATTGCTTAGGGAAGCTGTGGAATCTCTATGAGTAGAGGTTTTTGAATGTAGGTTAGACCATGGGAGTGGGGAGAGGCAAGGTAAGGCTCATGGGCTGCATCCAGCCCAAGAAGCCTTTTAATCTGCTCCATGGCCAGCCCCTGTGGGGAAGAGATTCTGGTGCTGGACCTTGCCCCCAGCAAAATCTCTGAGCTCCCATTGGCCAGTTTCATATACTGTCTCCACTCCCAGCAAAATCTCTTAACTGCCATTGGCTGGTTTCCATTTGGCTCCGTGTCACTGTGTGTAGCTAACAAAGATTTTGCTGTGTGCACAGGCAACGTGTGAAACTAGCCAGTGGAAGCTGAGACATTTTGCTAGGGGCAGGGACAGCACAGCATAATTTCTCAGCTCCCATTTGTAGGTTTCCAGCTGCTGGCAGGCAGGGGAGCCTGAATGAGAGTGCTGCTGGCCAGGAGATGCTTAGGCAGGTACCTTCTGGATAAAGCCTGCTTCTGGCACCTCACCCCAACAGCCTCACAGGCCCTACAACCATTCCCATCCCCTCCAACCAGAATCCTCTCCTGCACCCATACTCCCTCCCAGAACCTGTGCCCTAATCCTCTACCCAGGTCACCACCCAAACTCTCTATACACACCCCGCCCCCGCCCCAGATCATAACTTCCTCTAAGATCTGCACCTGCTCCAGCATCCCTCCCCCAGGTCAGAATCCTCTCCTGCACCCATACCCCCGCCTGGACCTGCTCCAGGTCACCACCCACTCCTTTACCCAAACTTCGTCTCAGAGCCCACACCCTATCTTGCGCCCCCAGTCCCTTACTCCAAGCTTCCTTCTGCATGCAACCTCCACCCCAGACCCTGGGCTTGTCTACACTACCACCTTCCTTCGAAGGAAGGATGGTAGTTAGGGTGTTGGGAGTTTACTAATGAAGTGCTGCCGTGCATTGGCAGCATTTCATTAAGAAAATTCCCCCCCATGGCAACTTCGAAGTTTAAATTTTGAGGAATAAGGGAACTTTGAAGTACTGGTGGGTGTGCCGCTGCTAGACGCATGCCGGTACTTTGAAGTTGCCACGAGGGGAATTTGCTTAATGAAGTGCTATGTATGCAAGGCAGCACTTCATTAGTAAACTCCCAATGCCCGAATTACCATCCTTCCTTCGAAAGAAGGTGATAGTGTAGACACAGCCCCTAAGTCCCCTCCATAGAGAAATGCAGTCTTTGACGACTTACTGAAATCATTGCAGTGGCACTTCATCAAAAATTATTGCCCACCCCTGTGTTAGACATGTGCCTGTCAGAGATTGTCTAGATAATACTTAGACCTGCTATGAGTGCAGGGACTGGACTAGAAGACCTACCAAAGTTCCTTCATGTCTGATGCATCTGTGGTTCTATGATTTATAGCGGGATTGTGAAGCTAGCATCAGGCTACTGAACTAATATTTATGGTTTATAACATGTTTTTTTCCAACCATAATTAAAGCCAACCAACTCACTCTTTAAATAAACCATGTATTTGATATTTAGGGAAAATTAATTAACTCTAACATACATGTGCATACACACATGCAACCATATACACAAACACTCTCTCTCTAATTCAATGAGGGCAATAAAATTTGCCTGTAAATTTTAGTCAAAGCAGAACACAAATTTTTGCTTTAGCTCAGTTTTCCGAAGAGCTTTGCACTGATGAACTTTATGCAAAATAGTGTAATATTAAAAATGACAGGGCTTTATTTCAGAAAACTAAGAAATTCATAGGCCACTTTTCTGGTCAACAATAAATGAATTGGAGCACTTTAATAATCTCAAATAATACCCAGTCTCGTCAATATCAAGCCGGCAGCACATCTCTCTCCCAATTTGGGCAGAACATTAATCGTATTTGCAATGAAGAAATAATAGATGTGCAGTCAAAACAACTAATAGAGTAAAATGTGCTGTGCTCTACCCAAGATAAAGAAATAAATCTATGTTGTTTACAGCCTTCTCTTTCCATGGTATAATGGACTTTATCAATAAAACAATACAAACTTCATCAGAGAAAAATCTAGCAATTTAGGATGAGAAGGGCTATCAACAAATGCTCTTTGCAATTGGGATTTATTTGCTTTTTCCCCCAATCAATAAATACTGACTATTCATCATTATTGTTTGCTCCAATTATATAATCTGTGGTGAGGAAGGCACCTCAGTTAAGCAAAAATTTAAACTGGAGATTTACACTTTCTATATGGAAATGTTTATACCTTTGGCCCTTTATGACATTAATCCCAAATGAAATATTCTTACCTTTCATGCTATGTTTTCTTCTCTTAGGGAACCACAGTCAAGTATCCCGAGTGCCTGTTGCTATCAAAGTTCTTGATGTAAATGACAACGCTCCTGAGTTTGCATCAGAGCACGAAGCCTTTTTATGTGAGAATGGGAAGCCTGGACAAGTAAATATCTCCATGTTGTTGATGCTGTGTAATTTTTGTAAATTCTCCCCGTAATTTGTCAGCAAATGTGAGTTGTATCGTATCTCCAAATTGCCTAGATTGTGTCTAGAATGCAATGAGCTAATACACTCTTTTTCTCAAAATAGTTGCTTTTGCAGATCTATAAGCTATTATTAGTCCCCACTTCAGAGAAACCCTAATTATTTATGATCAAGAAGAGGTGGTTTGTAATAAAGATAAGTCATTTGGGGCCTGATCCTGTAAGTGCTGAGTTCCTTAAATTCTGATTGACTTCAGAAGGAGTTAAGGGAGCTCAGCATCACCTCATAATATCACATCCTTAGGAGAAAATTGTGATACTTTCCTGATTCTATTCTTGATTCAGCTATGATAACTAACCATCTCCTGTAGTTTGGCAGTCTTTTCTGGGCCAGTTGCTTTCTCTGGTTTCTCTAGAATTCTCAGGTTTTGCTTGTGCCTGGATGTGATTTACTACGGGGCAGAAGGCTCAACCTCTGAATATACAACAAAGCATCAGGATGTGTGTCACAAATTGGAACAAAAAATGGGGACATTAAAAATGGGTATAGATAGAGTTTTAGAAGGCTTTTGTTCTGGGATGTGGACTCAAAGATATGCTTGCTGCGTCATGCATGCTGTGGTTTTGATGGAATGGATTACCAGTAGAAGTGGGAAGAAGAACGTAAAGGAGGGACAGAAGACTTCCAAAGCATCAGATAACTTTGGTTATGTTTAAGAAATTCATTCTAATATTTAAGGCCTTCTTCAGAGTAAATCAAACCTCCACGCATTTTCAAATGTGCCCCTTCCTTAGACAGCAATGTAGAGAGTTAAGAATGAGTGCATCACATGCAATATCAATGATATGATATAACCTTACATTAAGTGATACAGAAGATACAGAACAGACACAATATAATCACTTTTGTCCAGCTTGTGAAGTATTGTGTTACAGAAATCCACTGTTTTCCAACTACCTAATTTATTCTGGGTAGTGACATTTTAATTTTAAATAAACAGCAGCTGACAGCATGACTTTAGAGTTGTTAATCCGACTATTCTTGTGCCTCATGTGGGTGTTAGACGTTAAACTCACTATTTGCCAAACATCTTACCTGACAATAGAATCTGAAATGGTTTAATTTTAGTAGCACTGTATGAGAAACTGTGTGCCAAGATCTGATTGTTGTAAAAGATCAATGTTTTGACCTTCTAGCTGCTTTTTCCCCCTTATTGTCACAAATGCATCATTTGAGTAGTAAACATTCTTTATAACCATCAAAGATAAGATTATTGTAATGTCTCCCTTTAGAGTCTATTTTCTGTCCAGCGAATATATTGATATTTATGTTCCAAAATTTCAGAGTGGATTTTAGATCCTCATAAGCTCTGTTTTCAATATTGTATTATGCTAATGATTACATACTGATCTAAGGCTCAGTGACTGCTCTCAAAATATGAGCATGCACTAGATGTAGCTTGAAATGAAAGAGAAACTGTAAAATGGTTTTCATTTCCGTCTATCTCAGATTTGTGCTATACTGGAGATGGGTGAAAAAAATCACAATTTTGGTTTTTTTCCATTTTATTTTAAATTAAGTAACCAACAGGTGGTGTAAAACCAGTACCAATGCTGACAAAACCACTTACATTTTTAAATGTTCATACAAATTGTATAAATTGTAACCAGCTCTATAGTTGTCTACAATCACTATAGTATCAGAGTTCCACTCTTATGATCAAGAGACTGAGGATCCTATGGGATCCTCCTATTTCTTACACTGGGACATGTGGTTCTGATTCTGCAATTTATTCTCCATTTTTTGCTCCAGTGCAGGTGGAAGTATCCACCATTGCACTGTCAATTGCAGGAGCAGGGTGGAAATTAGGAGTGCCATTCAAATACATTATGCAGCACACAGCTAATCTGGAAATCTCAACAAATACGCTGGCTGGTATTTTTCTTCTAGTATTCCATAATAAAATTTTGCAAGTAAACATATTGGGAAGTCAAAATTTTCATTTGTTTAAAGAAAGTGAATAGAAATAATGCTATTTTTCCAAGCCACAAAAAAGGTTAATATGAGATTGTGACTACTGTAATATATAGTACCTAAATCCTAATGCAGCTGGGTGTTTAAGATTTTAAAGTATTGTTGCACATTGTCAAGGCTGTTCCCCACTCTGGCACTCTGAATGCAGAAGGTGGAAGTCTGCATACCTTGCTACTAAAGACTTGAAACTGCCTGAAGTGAAAAGTTCCCTGGCCCTGAATTGGCACCACTGTCACCATCCAAATGCAAAAACTCCTTTGAAAACCCAGGAAGTCACACCTGGGAATACCTTCCTATGAGGTACCCTCAAGCTTTTTTAACTCTCCCTCTGGAGAGAGCTTGAAAACTTTAATTTCTCTTAAAATCCCTGTGCAGTCTTAGGCATGTGCATATGCAACCTCCTGCCATCTAAGGCACAGTAATTAGATCATGGTCTTAAACAGGGGATTTTTTTAAACAAAAAAAGAGAATCATACTTACTGAAACATTGCTCAGTTGCTAGGTATTACAGAGCAACTGAAAAAAGGCTTAAAAACACACGGTCACATATGCTCAGCACAGAGAAGTCCAACATACCCAAAAATAACCTGATCACATCTGACTAGACATTCCCTGTTCTGCTCACTTATCTATTTCAAGATTTAGTCCTTCCTTAGGCATAGATGTCACTGGATTCTCCATGTCTGACTCCCTGGTTTATTTCAAGTCTTCCCAAGCTCTGCACTGGCCACAGCTATTCAAAAGCCCATACTCTGCTTCCATTGGCTGTCCTGGCTTCCTGCCAATTCACTTCCTTCTTCCCTAGCATTCCTGGGGACTCTGTGGGTATGTCTGCACAGCAAAGTTATTTTGAAATAACAGCTATTATTTCGAAATAACTGAGACCATCTATACAGTGCAACTGCTATTTTGAAATAATTCTGAAACAGTGGACATCTTATTTCAAAATTGGTAAACCTCATTTTATGAAGAATAGTGCCAATTTTGAAATAGGTATTTTGAAATAGGGGCTGTGTATACAGGGAACAGGGGTTATTTCAAAATAACCCATTTTACATGCAGGGGCTCTATTTTGAAATAGTGCTCAGCTACACTGAAATGCATTTTATGTATAGCAGCGTTATTTCAAAATAAGCTATTCTAGAAAATCTCTTTGGCTGTGACCGTACTAGCCCACCTTTAGCATAATGGTGGCCATTTGGTTTTGGGAGGAATGGGCTGTTGAAATCAGGGGGTCATTTCAAAAGGCCCTGGGTACATGGGCAGAATGCATTTGGAAAGCGGGACTTTTGAAGCATGCATGGCCACCATTATGCTAATGAGGTGCTTCCATGATGCCAGTAGTATCTGCTGAAATCCCTCACCACTATGCCTCTTCTGGAAGGAGGGGGCTAGTGTGGCCACAGCTTTTCAGAATACTTTATTTCAAAATAATGCTGCTGTGCAGACATAGCAGCGGTATCTGCACTACAGAGATCTTTCAAGAGAAGCCCTCCTATTAGATCTCTTCCGAAAGAACTTTCAAAAGAGCTCATCCACATACAAAAAAAGTGGATCAAAACAGTGCTCTGCTCTTTTGAACGATAGCATCTACACAGACCCTGCTTTTCTGAAAGAAGGGGGCAGGGATTACAAAATCAGGCCCCACAAGGTCTGCTCTTTCAAATAAAAGGGCTTGCAGAATGTCTATGTTTTCTTTTAAACGAAGCTTTCAAAAGGGATGCTCTTCCTGAAATGGGAAAAGAAGAGCAATTTTGAATGGCGTGCCACATTCTTTTGATTTACTTTCAAAAGAATGCTTTTTGTGTGAACACACTCCATGGGATCTTCCAAAAGAGCCCCCTTCTCTTGAAAAATCTTTCAAAAGAATGTGCTAGTTTAGCTGCAGCCAGGCTGTATAATTCATTGTCTGTGGTTTTAATCCTTACAGGAGAGACCATTAGGCTTAGATCTTAGGATTTAACTAACAAAATACTTTAATTAACTGAATGGTTGCAATATCTAGAAAAGGGTATTTACTCTGCCCCCACCACACACACATTCACCACTTACAGGAAGAGAGGGTACAATTACTTTATCCTATATCCATGCATTCACATTTTCACTTAAACTTAAGTTCAAATTGAATTTGAATCATCTTAAGGGGAGCAAAATTACATCTGAACATTTTACAAAACCTTATTTGCAGTCCCTAAATATATTGACTGAACCACCTATTACAGCTCAGTTTTCCAAATGTTCTATTTTGGGTTCTGATATAATTGAGAGTGGCAAGCGTGGCTGCTGGTGATGTGAGAGCAAGTATTAAAGAACTATTGGTGTATGCCATTGCCCAGTGAATTTTCTCTGCTTTTTATTCTGGCTGTTTGACAGCAATATACAAACTCAAAAGTTTGTAGAAAATGTGCATATGCCCAGGTACATGTGTAGTTCTTGTACATTTTTGCATACATCAGGAAATTACTGATTTTTTTGACAGTTTTTAAGGGGAATAAATCTGATTTCCTGTCAAGGCTTTATCAAATTTAATAAAAAAAAACAGTTTATACTATTAGATATTATCCCTTGCTACACAGGTTATATCTGTGTAGACCTAGCAGGCCAGTAGTCATTTAGACCAGGCCACTTTAAAATAGAATACCACTTTCTGAGATACTGGTTGTGTCTACACTACAAACATAACTTTGAAGTTGCTTACTTTGAAGTATGTAACTTCAAAATTGAGCATCTAAACACACCCTACTTCAAAGTTAAATTTCGAGATAGGGTACTACTCCATTCCTTGGAATGGAGTAAGGACTTCAAAGTTGGGCTTCCTACTTTGAAGTTAATTTCCAAGTAAGGGAAAATGTGTGTAGGCTCTCTGCTGGCTACTTCAAAGTAGGGACTAACTTTGAAGTTCGTTAGTTACTAGTGTAGATGCACCCACACATCATTCTTTCTGTTAAAGTTTTGAAATCTGTGATGTTGCAGTCATGAGGAGAGTTACAAATGCTCGAAACTAGACTTTAATTTTGAGAATGTCTTTCCTCCCATTGACACTCATTTTTTAACAATGCAAAGTTTTTGGCCACATATAGAACCATATTCTGTAATGCTGCTCAGCTCTGTTATGTTTTGAGTATATTAAAATGACGCCATACATTGAAATCATACAGCAATAGCAAGATTTCTGCTATTTACCTTTCCGTAGCATTCATTGTTACTATACTGATGCTCTTCTAAGAAAGCTATAATTTTAGGCATTTTTGGCTTTTCAGGGGTGTGATATAAAGCTGCAGAATATAACAGTTGTACTGTCCTCTAGGGATAACTTTTGTTATTAATTTCAATAGAGATATGCCTGGCAGGTAAGATGTTAATTTAGTTCTCTCTTCCTTAATGTACATAAATGCTGAATTACATGCACAAACATTGTTAACAGAAAATCAAGATGTGGAAATGCTGAGAAATTCAGAATTCAGCAAACTTACTGATATAGCAACCTGATATATATGCACAAATGTCAGAGGTTCTAAAACTATCCTTTATGAACTAATTTTATTCTGTGGACTTCCTTATCATGCTGTTCAGAATCATGTATAAATCCTCTGAGGAAACAGAAGGATAGGTCATCCGCAAATCAGTTTATAGTACTGCACATACGTTATATTTTGAAGAAAATCATTTTATAACATGTACACACAAAAAAGTAGAGTAAGGTTACCATGGGAGTGTTTACTCCTAAGGTCTTATCATGGGCTAGTAAACCAACAACTGTAATATTTCACTAATGCTAAGGTTCAACTGTACTTTTTGTGTGCATTTTGAGAGAAAAATGCATTGATAAAATGTGGGAAAGCATAATTTCAAGGTAAACAATAGGTTCTATAGAACATTGAGAAGCATCAAACATATGTGCATGCACGCTTGCACACACATACACATGCACAAATGTGCATGCACGCTTGCACACACATACACATGCACAAATGTGTTCACAGATTCGACTTCTCAAAGATTTCCAGTATAAATAATGACCTGAACTATCTTGCATAGTTTCTCACTATGGTGTCTGTTTAGTGACTTTTATTCCATTGTAGCTCTAGAGAAAGAGAAGAAGAGAAATAATTAGAATTTTCTCACATAAAACTGGAAAGAACTACAGTTAAGCAGCCAGCAAGATATTTAAATTGCATAACCATGTGATAAATTGCATTTATCATGCACACTTGAGCATCTAAATTTCATTCTGCCCACTAATCGATCTCCCCATTATATTTTCCAATAACATGCTAAACCTCCAACAAGTTTCAAAAAGCTGCCATTAAAAATAACAACCCTTGCAAAACAACATTTTGTTTCCTCCAAAAACTGGAATTCCCTTCCAAGCTGCACAGCTTTAAGATGCATGATTGACATTAGACAGTCCTGACAAAGAGACAAGGTCTGTTATTTTACAAACCCACAGAGTCAGAAATTGGAAACAAACGTATTTGGAAAAGAGACAATCCCACCTTTAAGGTGAGACAGGCAAAACTTGTTTCTAACCAGGAAATCTTCAATATAATCATTTAATTGGGAGAATTTGTTATGTCATGCAAAGCTGCTTAAGATTATTTAATAGGTATTTTTGTTTCCCTTGAGCACTATGTATTTGAACTTATAGTGGAAGGATGAAAAAGATAGCCCTTTATACAAAATAAATAAAAGTAGCTGAAAGCCTGTGATACTTCTGAGATGTAATTTGTGAAGTCACATGAAGCCATAGTGACTACTGGAAGAAAATATTAAGCAGCTTACAAAGTATACAAATACAAATTGTGCGCACGGTCAAATTAAAATGTAAGCATATATGGGAAACTATGTATTATATCACCTAGCTCAGACATATCACCTTCCCTTTCATTTGTTTGGACCTACAGCCCTGCTGCTGCTTGCTGGTGCCCAGGGTCTTCTTTTCTGCCCAGGTCCCAGAAACCTTTCTTCCTCCATTCTCCTATTTTGAATAGTAACAGAGAGGGAGCCATGCTAGTCTATATACTATCAAAACAAAAATCAGTCAAGTAGCACTTTAAAGACTAGCACAATAATTTATTAGGTGAGCTTTTGTGGGACAGACCCACTTCTTCAGACCATAACCATACCAGAACAGACTCAATATTTAAGGCACAGAGAACCAAAAACAGTAATCAAGGAGGACAAATCAGAAAAAAAATGATCAAGGTGAGCAAATCAGGGAGTGGAGGGGAGGGGGTGGGGGGAAAGGTCAAGAATTAGTTTAAGCCAAGTATGCAGATGAGCCCTTATAGTGACTCAGAAAATTCCCATCCCAGTTCAAACCATGTGTTAATATGCCGAATTTGAATATAAAAGGCAGCTCAGCCGCTTCTTTTTGAATAGTGGTGCGAAAATTTTTTTTCAGAAACACACATACTCGTAAGTCATTAACAGAATGCCCCATTCCATTAAAATGTTGACTAACTGGTTTGTGGATCTGGAGTGTTTTGATGTCTGTTTTGTACCCATTAACCCTTTGTCTAAGGGAGTTAGAAGTCTGTCCAATATACAAACAATTCCCAGATGCTTTGTATTTGTATCTGGTTTTGCTTCCAGGAGCAAGAGCATGCAAGAATATGCAAGTGAGGCATAATGGATGGAAATATATGCCTCATTTGCATTTTTGATCTCTCTTACTTACATTCTGCTTCTGAAAGCGAAATGCAGTGTAGCCACAGCCATTGACAGTAATCAGAGATAGTGACCATTTCAAGTAAGAAAAATTTCTGATTTGAAAAAAGGCAGATGCCATAAAATCTGGACCATAACAAACTATGAATCCTGATAGTAATTGAATCTGGTGGTATTCTAAACAATATGTTCCCAGGTATGATTGTAGCTATTTTCATCACTTTACACTGACTCAAAGGACATTCTATGGTCAAGTTTCAGATTAATAGACAGATTGGTAATCCTGCAAGATTACCATATAGAGAACAACAAGACCACCTTTGGTGCCTTATAGACTAACAGATATTTTGGAACATAAGCTTTCGTGAACAAAGATCTGCTTCAGCTAATGAAGCAGGTCTTTGCCCACAAGAGCTTTTGCTCCAAAATATCTGTTAGTCTATAAGGTGCCACAGGTCTTCTTGTTGTTCTCGAAGATGCAGACTAATACATCTACCTCTCTGATATATAGAGAATGATATTTTCTAAAAGATTTCTACAGATAACTGTTTTGTAACATAGATTACTTATTCAGAAAATCTAATGGCATGACAATGAGATCATCCCAATTTGATGCATATTAATGCAATATTACACAAAAATTATGAATGTGTTTGTGTCTATATTTAACCATATAGAGGCACACAGGGATTACATATATTTAATGTATTGATGATTGTCCTAACTGTTTATTGTACTATATGGATGACTGTAATTCCTGATCCTACTCTGTGGGAAGAAAATGAAAATGAATATGGTAATATATGCATTGTGATAGATATTTTTTACCTGTCTCAAACAAGGAATATAAAATACCAATTAGTGGTTACTCCACAATGCCAGAAACTTAAAACTTTAAAATACTGCTGTTTTGACTAACTTTGAAAGCTGGGGAGGATTATTCCCATTCAAGTGCTTCCTCGTGAGTGAAATCATATCCACTGAAGCTAATACTAAAATTCCCATTAAGTTCAATGGTACAGAGTCAAATCCTAGAATTGGATTCTGGGTCCATTTTCCCACTTCTTCTGATGAGGACATATTTGGAATCAACTAACTCTGTACCCAAATTTAAACTCTAACAAATCCCTCTCTTTTCTGGAAGCGTTGTGTTCATCTATCATTCTCCCCTGTCATTTGCAATCCTGTTTGTCTTGGAGGCAGATGAGCTACCACTGGCAGTGCTAGCATTCCATACACATCACAGAATATGGATATTGTCCTGAAAAAGTGCAGTTGATTTTCAATTTACCCTATTTTATTATTTAAGAACAACCCTCGCCACCAATCTTGGCTAAAGCTACATGTCATGTTCTGGGAATATGCAAAATATGCTAAGTTTAGTCTGTTAAATCAAATTTAGTTTTGTTTTCTTTGTGCATTAATCGGTAAGCATTTCATTAATGAAAATACTTTGTTTGATTTAGTAATGCCGTACATTCTGACATGGCTGACCAGATTTTATTCCAACTAAACAAACAAACCAAGAGAAATCACTGGTTGATGTTAGACCTGCAACATTTCACATAAAAAAGTATATTTTTAAGTATTTTGTTCAGGTTGGGGGGAAGATGATGGTGGTGGAGAGAATTTTATGGCTACAGTGTTCTATGTGTACTCCATGCAAAGCTACATCAAACCATGAGTAGGCATTCTTCCTCAGAGGCTACTGCTTATAAGAATTTACAAAAACAAAACAAAACAAAAGAAAATAAAGAAGCAGCAAGTTTAGTTTTGAGAAAATAAGACTGGGCGGATGTGGGTGGTGGGCATTTGCAAATATATGAGGAGCTCTTAACAAGATAAATGCGATCAGTTACTTTCCATATCCACCTAAGGTAGAACAACAAGTATTGCAACAAAGGAAGTTTAGGTTAGATATTAGGAAATTCCTTCTGATTATAAGGATAGTTAGGCTCTGAAATAGGCTTCCAAGGGAGGTTTGGAAATCCCCCCACTGGAGGTTTTTAAAAACAGGAGGGACAATCACCTATTAGAGGTGCTCTAGATTTACTAGGTATTCTCTTTTCACCTTGGGCCATCCATATAGAAGTTTTGGTGCATGATGAGGTTCTGTGAAAGTAGATATAAGAATATGGCTGTGTCTATGCTAGCCAAAAACTTTGAAATGGCCATGCAAATGGCCATTTCGAAGTTTACTAATGAAGCGCTGAAATACATATTCAGTGCTTCATTAGCATGTGGGTGGCCGCGGCACTTCGAAATTGACACAGCTCGTCCAGACGGGGCTCCTTTTCGAAAGGACCCTGGCTACTTCGAAGTCCCCTTGTTCCTATCTGCTCATAGGAATAAGGGACTTTGAAGTAGCCAGGGTCTTTTTGAAAAGGAGCCCCGTCTGGACGAGCCGGGTGGAGGCAAGCCACGTCAGTTTCGAAGTGCTGCGGCTGCCTGCATGCTAATGAGGCGCTGAATATGTATTTCAGCGCTTCATTAGTAAACCTCGAAATGGCCATGCAACTGGCCATTTCGAAGTTTTTGGCTAGTGTAGATGTAGCCTATATCATCTAGCTAAAGAATGTACTTTTCAACAGCGAATGCAGATTTTCAATATTTTAATAGGTTGCAGGTTAATTTACAAAACCTTCTGCTACTGATCAACAGAACTTACGTTGAGGCTGTAGATTTTATGTAATCTTTTTCTGTTGCAGGTAATTCAAACTGTCAGTGCCATTGACAAAGATGATCCTAAAAATGGACATTTTTTTCTATATAGTCTTATTCCGGATATGGTCAGCAACCCAAATTTCACCATCAAGAAAAATGAAGGTAAATATAAAATGTATATACTGCGGTACTGTATAACTATTTATTTCTGCCTTGTACTGCTTGATTGCCTTCCGTTTACTTTATCAATTTGTCCCTTGAGCAGTTAGAATGTGTTTTATCTGTGTAATGGTACCATAATTACACATGTCCAGATATTTCCAATAGACATAAGAATAATAGAAAAGACGAAAACTAAAATTGAAAGAAGAATTTAAATTCAGAAAATAACTTATTGGGCTTACACAAAACCTGAATGGAGTGATTTGATTTGTGCTTTACTTTTGTTGATTTTGAAATACAGGAGAAACAGGTTATAAAGTAAGTGGTTAAAACTATGTTGATAAATTAATATTGAACCCTCGCTGGTTCACATGTAGTCACTAACATCTGCTTACATGTTTACTAAATTCCCAAAGGGAAACACATTTTCAGCCAGCTTGGTTTTTGTAATCAGATTCTAATGTACTACAGTTAAACCTGTTCTAACTAGGTTGAAAAAGCTGTTAGGTCAGCAAAGTCTGGAAGAGCACTTTGTATTAGAATTGCTGTTTTATATCACTCCTGGAAGGTCATAGACTCATTGTCTAATGTTATAGAAGAGGAATTCATTCATGGTGGGGGGAAAAGTAAACAAATTCAATCAGTTTTACTTGTGTTGAGTAATAAATTTACTCTAATCCTTTTCTTTGGTACAAAGCCATACCTGAAGGTCATATAATGAGAGAACTGGAAATGGTCACAATAATTCTATAAACAGTGCTTTCTTAGGAGTTTGTATGTCAGGCCAGGGTTTTCTTTCTTATTACAATGTGTCAGGTTGGAGTATTTGCCTATATTTCAGTATCTTATATCATGTTTATGTAATGATTAGGAGGGAAGTCAAAACACACTAGTCTGCCTTATTAATATTAATACACAAATGTATTTGTGTGTGTAAAGGAGAAGTATAAATATCTGAGGAAAAAATCATTTTTATATTAATTGTTGTTCTAGCTGGAGCAGCTAGTGAAGTATGTTGGTATATCTTTGATAAATGTAGCCTTCTAAAATAAGCTTTGAGCCTTTTAAATGTATTACACTTTTCCTTTTTGGGATAGGTTTATTATAGCATTATCCACTTTAATGCTGTGGCTACACTACAGAAATCTTTCAAAAGAAGCCCTTCCAGAAGATCTTTTCCAAAACAACTTTCAAAAGAGTGCATTCACACACAAAAAAGCAGATCAAAAGAGTGATCTGCTCTTTTGAAAGAGAGAGTATCCACACAACCCCCCTCTTCCAAAAGAATGGCCTAGACATTGAAAAAATCAGGTGCCATGAGGACTGCTCTCTTGTAAAGAGAGGCCCCACACATGTTTTCTTCCAAAAGAAGCTTTCAAAAAAAAAAAAAAAAAGGTACTCTTCCTGAAAAAGGAAAGGAAGGGTGATTTCAAAATAAGCTCCATGTTCTTTTGATCTGCTTTCTAAAGAACTCTTTTTGTGTGTAGACACTCCATGAGATCTTTTGAAAGAGTTCCTTTCTTTTGAAAAATCTTTTCGAGAGAACTTGCTAGTATAGAAGCGGCCTAAGTGTATGTGTGTGTGTATATATGTTTTTTTTTCTTATGAACATATTTTTAAAAAAGGAAATTATAGGATTGTATTCTTTATACATTCATTATAGAAAATAAAGTGACAAAAAACTTTCTTCATAACCCACAATAATAGAAAAGAATTTGTGTTAAGTGCCCTAAATATGAAATTCTTCCTAACAATGGTTTGCTTTCTGCAGCATGACAGATCAAACAAAGGATTCTTACATTTCTGTTTTAAGCAAAATCTAGCTGTTCATCAGGGCCATCTTAATAAAGAGGCTTTAGGGGCTGCAGCCCTGGACTCAGATTGGCCCCCCTTAGCCCAGGGCTCTCGACTACAGCCCTTTACGTCCTGTGTGCTGTGTTCCAGGCTGGCCATGCCTGGGGGGGTGGCGGCTGGGTGGAAGGTGGCTCTGCGTACTGCCATTCCTCCTCACACACACCCTCTGAAGCCACATCACCACAATGAGCACCACACCTGGAAGGTTTGTCTGGTTGTGCCCTCACCAGCAGGCTCTGCCCCAGCAAATCCCATTTGCCACAATTCTTGGTCAATGGAAGCTGCAAGTGGGTGGTGCCCACTAGCAAGTTTAGGACATGCAGAGCCACCTGTTTCCCTCCACACCAAATGGAATCTATCCCAGACAAGCGCCCACACCCCAACCCATGTCCCAGCAACCTTCCACACTCTAGATCCCTTGACAGCAGTCTGGAGCCCCCTCCTGCATTCCAAACCCCTCATGCTGAGCTACACCCCAGAGACTGCACCCTCAGTCAGAGCACTTACTCACTCCAGTACATACTCTCCAGTCTCAATGTGCAGCCCCCTTCCACACACACTAATCCCCTAATTTTGTTCCCTCTGCAGAGCCAGAGGTCTCCAACAAATCTAATAGCCCCAGCCTCACAAAAGAGTTAATCTAGCCCTGCTGTTTATACCACTTATTCTTCCTGCTCCAATCTTATTATCATTTTAAGTCATGCTTACTCCCAACTGAAGTCAATGAAAAAATTCCTATTGACTAGTACAGGAGAAGGAGTGAGGCCTCAACAGCCTTTGTGACATCTCATCTCATGTTTTATAATTAAAATTTTAGTGTATTTAAATAATAATCATCCTAATAATCATAATAAATCCACTACATTTTTTTGCTGTTAAGGAATATATTTTCTCAAATTCTACTTGACTATATACAGTTGAATTAATCTTTCTGTGTCTAATAACATTATTCCCTTTAAAGACACATACATCCTTTAAGCATGTCTTTTGTCAAGACTGTTACCCTCTGTAGGAAGTCCTAGACCGCCCAGCCCTTGGCCTAGGGCGGGCGGCAAGCAAAGAGGGGTTAGGGCCCACACTCAGTTCGGGGCGGTCAGCAGTTGTCGTTACAAAACAGTGCAGGTCCCAGCCCTCAGGCTAGGGCCTGCAGCAGTTCTTAATAGCAATACGATACTGGCCCAGCCCTCAGTCCAGGGCAGCCGCAGTTCACAGTTGCAATACAGTACCAGCCCAGCCCTCAGTCCGGGGCGGGCAGCAGTTCACCATAGAAGTACAATTCCAGCCCAGCCCTCTGTCCAGGGTGGGGCAGCAGTTCACTGTTGCAACAAGGTCCCGGCCCAGCCCGCAGTCCAGGCCAGGGCAGCAACACAACAGTTTGAGCATAGGCCCAGCCCTCAGTTTGGGGCGGGGCAACAGCACAAGGGTTGAAGTACAGGCCCAGCCCTCAGGCTGGCCCTGTCAAGGAGGGGGTAGGGGGTCGCAGGCCCTCCCACTCCACTGCGACCTGGCCCGGGGCCGTGGGGGTCACTCACACACGACCCCGGCAGTGGGGATCCAGACCGCAACACACTGCCATGGGTTCTGGAGCATCATTCCCCAGGCCACTTCCTACCTCAACCTCCGCTGGCAGAAGGTCCCAGTCCATCTGGTCGGGGGGTCCCTCTAGGTCGGCCTCCTCCAGGTTGTCCACCTTCGGGGGCTCCGGCCAGTCACTCATCTCAATGTCATTGGGTTAGACGGGCGGCGGTAGCCTGGTGGACCCACGGCGATCCTGGGCCTGAGGGCTGCAGGGCTCCGTTAGGACTCTGGAGCGGGCCGCTCCTGGGGCTTCTTCCCAGGCGGGGGGTCTCCGCCGGCATGAGGGTCCTGGCAGGTCTGGGAAGTCTGGGTAGTCCCCCTGGGGCATCTGGATTCGGGGTTGTTCGGAGCCACTGGGGGCTTGCTCCTCCGGCCTGGCCGGGTGATGACAGGCCCTCTGCCCTTGGCGCCGGGGAGCTCGTGCAGGCGCAACCTCCCTGTCCGGAGGCCCCGCCTTTAATGAGTCCTGAGCCCCGCCCTGGGCCCTTCTAGCCCTGGGCTCTGCCCTCTGAGGGGCGGGCCTCTGGTATTCTGGCTCCGGGCCCGCCCACCAGGGCCTCTGCGCAGCCTCGTCTGCCTCTGAGTCTGCGGGAGGCCATACTGACTCACTACACCCTCTTTAAAATAGTTCCACTTTTATCTGCTAGAATATCTGCCAAATCCAAAATCTGGGGATGATACAGATGTGGTGAACAAAGCATCACGTCGCAAAGGTTCTATCTGTACAGCTAATGGGACCAAGTCTCAGTCCTGGTCAAATGAGCTGTGTTTGTGGGATTCAGGGTAGCATGCTAAAAGTAGACATCTAGACACTGTTTTGGGTTCTGAAATCCACTCCTTCCTTTGGCTACAGAGCCCGAGAGCCAGCCTGAGCTGGAACATCCACATTGCTATTTTTAGTGTGTTAGTGCAAGGCCCATCAAGACAACTTTGTCCATGCAGGCTGCACCAGCTGTGTGGACAGAGCCGTAAAGACTCCTTATGCTGTAAGACACTTAAACAAGGGCACCATTTTGGGAGGGTGGGGTGGGCGGAGAAGTTGTGCATACTGGGATGCTACTTGCTGTTCTTTCCATTCTCCTGACCAATAAGGAGTGAGGGGAAAGTAAACAGCTTGCATGCATGTCCCTTATGCCTGGATGGTGAGTGGAGGGGGCAGAGGAGTAATTCAGGGAATTTGTGTACTTCTCCCTTGGTCCCCAGTAGTCAGGAGACCAAGATGAACAGCAAACAGAGCTCTGGTATGCGCAGCTGCTGCTGCACACCCCACCCTCCCAAAACTGTGCCCTTGCACTTCAGTTCTGATGTTTTATCATGACTTACAAAATGATCTCTGTCTTCAGGATCAACATGACTGATTACACTTGGCAAATTTGCTCTATCTTTCCTGTAAAATTCAACTCATTGGTCCAAACTCTGATTTCTGTGTTCTAGTGCAAATCAGCTTTCAGAACTCTGAAAGTATTTCCCTGGCGTAACTAAGCATGGAATTAAGCGCAGTGTCTCCGTGACATTTTAACTTACAAATCCACTTTTCTTTTAAGTTTACTGAATCTGTGGTTTTATTTTCTATATGCTTAAATTAAATAGAATCTGTTTGAGCACTTCTTGCCAATCTTCATACCCTATGAAGCACAATGCTTCACAAAACCTCCACTTCTCTAGGGTGTTTGTGAAGTTGCTTTACTCTGTAACATTGCTTCCTGTGTGCTGCACTGGCATTTTTGGGACTGACAGACACCTTTGTGCTTGTAGAAGCAGTAATTTTAATTGATCTCTTCTCTTGACACTTGTAGTCACCAAATACAATTTGACATCTTTTGCAGAAATCAAAGCTATAGCTTAATTTCTGATAAGTGTATATTCCCTGGCCCAAATACTAAAGAAAGGCTACATAACTAGTACCTGCTTGAACTTTTTCTTGTAACACACTTATGTAGACCCTGAATATAATTCACTTTAATTCATTCCCTGTGGGCTAATATGACTTTAAAGCCTTCCAGATTGTCACCAGGTAATCTAACAATTTGAGCTGTGCTGCAGAGGTGATGAGCTATATTCTAATAAGCCGCAAGTTATATTCTAATAGGCTGAAGTCTGTTTTCACTAAAAGTTTTTAATTGACCTTTTGACATAATGTTGTGCCTTCAGTCACATCCAGCAAAACACTTTTTCTCCCCAAGAATACATAATATATTATGGAAATTGCCCAGTGTTGATAGCTACATTGTGTCCCAGTGAAATGATTTACAGGCACCATGATACATTTTTCTCTCTTCTAACTATTAAGGCCATTTCTACACATTCTATTTTCTTCAAAAGTGGCTTGCTAATAAATGGTCCAAAATATGCTAATAAGGCACATATGCAAATTCCCCTTGCCTCATTAGCATAATGTCACGTGATTTGGAGTCCAGAAGACGTTCTTCTGGACTCCAAAATGCTGTTTAGAAGTGCAGCCCCTGGGGGGGAGTCTTCCAGAAGGAAGTCCTTCTTCCAGAGGCCCCTTCTTCCTGAAAATTTTTGGGAAGAAGGGGCCTCTGGAAGAAGGACTTCCTTCCCGAAGACCCCTTGGGGTCTGAGCTTTTAAACAGTGTTTTGGAGTCCGGAAGAATGTCTTCCAAACTCCAAACCACATGAACTTATGCTAATGAGGTGTGGAAAATTTGCATCTGTGCCTCATTAGCATATTTTGGGCCATTTATTAGCATGCCACTTTCAAAGAAAGCGGAATGTGTAGAAAGGGCCTTAATAGCTAGAAGAGAGAAAAATGTATCATGGTGCCTGTAAATCATTTCACTGGGACAGAATGTAGCGATCAACAAGGGGAATTTCCATAATTTCAGAGAAAGTGGCATGTGTAGAAATGGCCTAAGGGTGCATATTTACAATGTCTCCCATAGACAATATAACTTGAAATAACACACTGGGACCTCTGCTGCCTTTTTGATGTCTAGACAATCAAAGTAATCTTGAACTTCATCAGAAACCTCATGCCTCTCACAAAAGCCTCAAGAACATTTCTTAGCAAACAATGCTCAATGATTTTCTTCCATTCTATCTGAATCCCAAATTGCATGACTATAGTAACAGAGAGGAAGCCGTGCTAGTCTATACGCTATCAAAACAAAAAGCAGTCAAGTAGCACTTTAAAGACTAGCAAAATAAAAGCTCACCTAATAAACTATTTTGCTAGTCTTTAAAGTGCTACTTGACTGCCTTTTGCGTGACTATATTTTCTTAACTCCTGTGTCAGTGAATGGGTTGGTAATTTTTAAATGTAGCAAAATGTGCTGCTGCTGGCCACAGAAAACTTACTGAAAGATTGGTTCGCTCTGTAGAAGTGATGCAAGCAGAGCTTATCATTATCTCAACTGGTCAGATGCTTAAACATGTTTCTCTCCATCAGTCTGGGACTTGAAAATTCTATATAGTTAACACATAATCAGATCAATGACCCCTACAAACCACATAATAACATCAAGCCCTTATCCAACATGTAGGTCAAGGACAGACCCCATGTTTGGCTCCCTAAAACTTATGGCAGCACAGTTGTGAACTAGGGGTGAAGAGATTGATTATCTACTTTTTGCATGTCTTTGTCTCTGGTTTTGGACGAATGAATGAAATACCAGGAGTTTTGCTGTTCTTTCATTACTTCTGACTGACTCCAAAGCAAGAAATACTTTAAAAAATCTTATGTGCAAACCTGATCTTGTAAGATGTTCAGGCAAACAAAAACAAGGAGTCCTGTAGTGCCTTAAAGATTAACAAATTCATTTATTAGTTAATGTGTTTCCACAGGTAAAACCCACTTCTGCAGATTTTCAGACTGGCCTAGATAATAAGTAAAATGCCATTCCTGTGACTACCAAAGGTTTCAGTGCTCTTGTAGTGTTTAAGGTAATTGAGATCTCTGTTAATTCCAATGTTAATTTTGCCAAACTTGCCAATAAAATCCAATTCAGATGTGCCTCTCTGTAATCTTGTGGTAAAATCTTTTTGTGGAAGAATGGCTACTTTCAAATCCTTTATTGAATGTCCAGGGAAGTTAAAGTGTTCCCCTCTAGGTTTATGTGTATTCCAACTCCTTATGTCAGATTTATGTCCATTCATCCTTTGGTGCAGAGACTGTCCAGTTTGTCCAATGTACATGGCAGAGGGGCACTGCTGACACACAACAGCATGTGTCACATTAGTGGAAGTGCAGTATACGAGCTCCTGATGGAGTTGCTGATGTGGTTAGGTCCAGTGATGGTGTCTGGAGTACAAATATGTGGACAGAGCTCGCAGTGAGCTTTTTGCAGGGATAGCCTGGGTTAGTGTTTCTGTGGTATGATGTATAGTTGCTAGTGAGTATTTTCTTGAGGTTGGGAAGCTGTCTGCAGGAGAGAATAAGCCCATCACCCAGCGCCTGTGAGAGTGGGGGGTCATGTTCCAGTACAGGCTGTAGATTGTCAATGAGGTGCAGTAGGGGGTTTAAGCTGGGGGTTAGAAGTGATGACAAGTGGTGTTCTGTTATTTCCCTTGTTAGGCATATGATGAAGTATCTGGCTTCTGGGTATTTGTCTGGCCCTGTCAATCTGTTTTTTTTTTTAAATTAAATCCCCCCACCCCAGAAGGCAACAGGCAAACAAAGATGTTCAGACATATTTGGATAAACTCTGACACTGTATCTCAACTCTCAGGAGGTTTACACAAATAAATCTAGTCTTACAACTTTTAATGGTGACCAGTCACTAATTGTGGCACAGAGTGGATAATGAAATACTGCCAAGTATTTAGGAAACAAAGAAGGAGCTTTGTATCTTTGGGACACCACTAACCTTAAAGTAGACCTGTGGAAAATCAGACTTCACAATTATATATATGCTATTCTATTAAAGAGTGAGGGATGAAACAGAAGCCTATTGCTAGTATATGAACTATCACTTGTATTTGAAGCACTATATATTTCATATGTATTTGCCATTAAACAACGTGATTATTCCAATAGCCTGAGTGCAGGTAATTATGAAAAAAAAATTTTTTTCCAGGGATTCAAGTTTGGTATACAGCAAATGCAATTTTCAGTCTAAAACTAGCAAATACGGGTTTGTCATTAACTGGTAAAACTTCAGACTATTGCCTAAATGACAACTTTTGCCATTTTTTATAATGCAAAGATGTTGTGTACTGAAAATATACCCTGGATCAAATATTCCCCAAATGTCCAGGGCTGCAGAATATCTCTTGGCAGTGGAAATGTTGCATTTTCATTGCATATATGACAGAATGTACAGTGCTAAACTCTGCTGGGATCCACCAAATGGCAGCAGTAAAGAGAGTGGGCAGGGCAGTGAAAAGCCACCTTTAAGCAGAGGAGACCATATTTGGGGGACACATTGATATTTCTGACACAACAGATACTTCATGATCTTGTAGAGAAGCTGTCCTCCTTTCTCTTGTTCCCATTGCCCAGCCTGGCTATTTGAGCTGGGTAATAGGCCCAGAAGCTGGACCTAAGTGAGTACTGGTGCAGGCATAGTCAATAAAAACAAGAGTATATATTTCTTCACATTTAAACTAAAACATCCTATGTACTTTAATGGTAAACCTTTCTGTAGCTTATTCCTTGCAAAGTAAAGGTTATAAATGACATTTCCAATTTGTGGGTATTCTAGATATGATGCTCATTATACATAAAATGAGTATTGTAACACTCTTGCTTGTGACTACATGAACTCTTTCCTCTGTTTAGGCACAAAATTTTGAGGAAGAGGAAGCTTCCAAGAGGAGAGTTTCCTTCTGGGGGATTCCCCTGGGCCGTGTGTCTACAAGGCTATTTTGGAGTCCAGAAGAGCTTCTTCCAGACTCCAAATCATGTGGCCATATGTTAATGAGGTGCAGGAAATTTACATCCACGTCTCATTAGCATTTTCTGGGCTGCTCATTAACATGCCCCTACCGAAGGCAGGGGCATGTGTAGAAGCCGCCACACACACACACACACACACACACACTTATCAATGTGGTTGTGTATGCATACACACAATATTTCCTAGAATATTCATGCCTAAAAGTGCAATTTCTTTGCTCAAGGGATTGAGCAGCTTTAATATGTCAGTTATTGCTTTAGTGGGCTGACTTGGAACGATTCAGCAACATGCCATGTGGTTAAAGTGAGAGAGCCTGTTGTTATAATCATACCTTGTGTACCCTCAAGCATTAGTTGGATTACATGCCATCCTGTGCTCGAATCACTCACTTTATTTAAAACTTGCTTTCTACATTACCTCGTTCCCATTTATAAATTATCATTTTGAAACTATTTGGATTATCCAAAAAGTAAAGAGTGCTACCACGAATTGTTTTCTCCCATTTTACTGTCCAAAATAAAGATGCCAGAAGCCAATATACAGAACATACATTACATCAGAAAATGTTTCTATTACTTCTTTGCCTTCCATATGGTAAAAAAAAAAAAGAGAAAAAAATCTGAATTTCCAAGTATCAAATGTTTTCTTTAGCAGCATCTGCCATATGCCAACTCACAGGGTAAGCCATTGCTAAATAGCTTTTTTTTCTACCATAGTAACTCTGGTTGTGCTAATGTAAGATTCTCTCAGTGAGTAAAATGTTCCCTTTACTTTCCTTGATTGTCTGTCATCATCTTGGCTGCCTTTAAAAGTTCCTATTGTTTGACTTTCATATATATAGTTATACCAATGACATCATTAAATTCATCACTGTCTGTGAATGACAGATGTATGATCAACGTTCAGAATATCACCACTCTTCTTGTCTTATGCACATGTGCTATACATCCTCCTATCACATTGCCATTTCATGAAGTGTTCCATGAGCCTCAGCTGTCATCCACCCTGGCTGAGATATCATTTAACAGTGGCAGTTCTCCAGTCAAAGCACATGCTTCCAGTTCTTTAATGCATTTAACTATTAGCCACATTTTTGTCCATAGTGATGAAGGCAGTTTGCATTTTTTTTTCAAAGTGCAATTCTCAAAAGTACCAAATAACATCTCAATTTGTGCTTTTCTTTAAACATCACTGATGTGATTGCAGAGCAGTTGCTTCAAATCCTGATGCCTATAAGTAAACTTTTTGCCAACCTATCTGCAGTACTGGTAGAATAAACATGAAGTACATTTTATTAATGTAAAAAAAATTGTTAAGCCTTGATACAGCTATGGATCAGAATTTCTATAATTGATAAGGGCACAATTATTACATCTTAAATCAGTGGAACTACTTGCATAATGAGGCTACTCATTGGGTCAATATTCTGCCCTAAGGAGACGGTTATCTATTTAAATAATTGAACATCTGGAAGTACCTTCACAGAGACTGAGGTTATTGGGTAACTTCTGTCACCCACTCATAGAAGTGTCACTTTATTCCAGAAGCACCAATGTCAGTGTCTGGGCCTCGGCCTATAAAATGTATGATATATATTGTTATATTGTTATTATATTAACAATCTTGTACTGGATTAAAAGTAGAGGGAACATTCATCAATTTAATTGTGTCCCAGATAAGGACAAAATCTCAAAACCCCAGAATTTTTCACAAAACATTCAAAAATATTTTGCTAATATTATCAAAAAGGATAATTTTGATAAGACTGAAGCATTGTGTTTGAAGAAGGTTGAATCGTATTTTCAACTTTATTGTTTTGATTTTTGTATTATAGTGTAAACATCAAAATTAAATATTATGACCTCATCAAAAGAAAAAGGTTTCATTAACTTCTTGAAATAATCAATGAATTAGGTATATTCCTATGTAACTTTTCAATTGAATCAATTATCATTTCCTGACAGAAAGTTGCTTTGTGAGACAATTTTTAACCTCTTTACATGTAGTTAAAAGTTAAAATTCTAGATATAGTTCTACAAATTCACAAAGGTCAAATTTTGAGCCAGAAAGTTTGCAAAGTTCAAGGGTGTTTAGATGTCAGTGATTGCTTATGGTGAACTCCTGAAAAAATAAAAATAAAAAGGTCTAAATTGTGACATATACTATGTGCCCATGCAGGGGAGAAAAGAAGTAAGCACCATGGGCTGAGAGGCACAGGGGCAAGCAGAAGTTGTCACTATCTTTCTCTTCACCACCACTGGAGCAGTTGGGGGAGGTATTGTTACTGCTTGATGAGGACTGTGAGTGGTATCCAAGCTCTGTCCATCATCATGTCAGAAAGTGGAATGTAACTTGTACAAAAAGTGTGGTAATTTGCTGCCTATCTGTAATGGCAGAAAATTATTGTCTCTGGAACAAAAACAAAAAAAACCAAAAAAAACGCTGGGAGGAACTTGAACTTTAGGGGTGTCTTTGAGGGATGATATTTGAAAGCTTCAATTGTAGAAATGGACAGGAAGAACAGAATGGGGTTATCTTTTTGTTCTGCACTAGTTCACCTATTTTTAGTCCCTAGATGACTTATCTGATGGGAGTTGCCAGGGGCCAGTGGCTATGATGGACATTTTCATTCTTAGCATTAAATAAGCAAGTAGTTTCTTTAGTCTGAAACATGACCTCATGGACATGTTTATAGCTCAGTGAGATGAACAGTAACATAATAGCACATGATGTTTCTTTGTCCTGATGATGAAAGCAAGGGATCAGGATTTCAGTTATTATTATTATTATTATTATTATTATTACTATTATTACTATTTTTTATTTTAAAGGATTCTCTGACATACTGCAGAAATGCCTTAAGGTCCCATATTGCTAGGCACTGTGCAAAAAAGCTTGTGTTTCAATTTCCATGTTATTAACAAATATTGTAGTGTAAATAACATATTTCACATTTTAGAACAGGCCACTCTGCATTGTCAGTAATTCACATTTTCTGCAGTATTCTGAATCCATAGCATGTGTCCCTTTTACTGACAACCCCAGTAACAATGAAAGGCCAGTGGTTGTTTCATTTCTCAGCATGTATCTTTCATGCCTGAGATCATCCTTCTTCCCTTCTCCTATCTTCCTCTACTACCTCACCTACAGCCTCTTTTCTGTAATGCTCCCATCCTGTCTCCTGCGCGATACTTAAAATGGGCTGTCCTGTAGAGAAGAAATTTACATTATTGTCTGTAATGAGGACTACAACAATACAGGGGGAAACCTGCATTTCCCCCCATTTTATTGGGCATATAATCACTCCTTTTTGGACATTTAATCTTGTTCTGATTCTTCCATCCCAATACCTGGTGATCTGCCACTTCCCCATCTTTCTTTTCACATGTAAGCAGCTATTCTATCCAGGCTCACCTCTAAATGGAGCCACAGAACAGGGCAGGACTGGGTGAGATTTCTTCTTCAAACCTATCTTTAGCTCTACCTGGCTGCTGTCTATTCTTTCTTTAAATTATGCGGTTTTTGCCACCTCTGTAGGCTGAAGAGAAGGCTTCCTTTTTGCAGCTTGACAAGCAACTTCCTTTATTCTAAATGAAAACCAGTGCCAGAGAACAGAACAGATCCACAATTCTAACAGAGCCACCAACCTTCTCCACATTTTGACAATGATGTCTATTCAGTCCAGCTGAAACCTTATTCACTCCTCTCCTGTATTCAGGATGCAGGGCTCCAGACAGATCCCCTATCTCCTCCGCCATAAGCCAGATGTGATCAATCAAGGCTTCATTGGACCGGACAGGCCAACCTGATGATCCAGACAGCAAGGAGAGGGCCACCTGGTAAGCTGATTGTCCTCTTTTAGGCATCCTTAGGCTCTTCTTCAGCTGTGCTATGGTTTGGGAGTTTTTTTGTTTTTGTTTTTGTTTTGTTTTGTTTTCCTTATTATTATTTTATTTTCCCTGCCCTTTTGGAAAATTTTTAGGTAGCAAAGTGCTCCTACAGGATCACTTATACTCTGGATGTCCTTTTTAACCTTTTTCAGTCCTCTCTTCATCCTATTTCTGACATGTTGGCTTCTGTATTACCCCTTGCAAATGAAGGTATCCAGCTAATCACCAAAGATTCCACATACCCAACACAGAAATGGAGGGCTTGCTTCCACAGCATCATATTTGTCCAGAGAGAGCCCTTTTTTTTCTCTACATGAATTATCAACCCCAACAAGACCACTGATTTCCGAACATTTATGTGAACATGACCCAGTACAAGCAAATATGAAATGAGGGCAATAAAGGAAGGGATAATATTGTATATGTACAGCATTCCATTATGCATATATTATCATAAAAGGCTTTTACTGCACTTATTCATAATTTATGATTTGTGCTGCTAGCAACATAATGTTGACAAGGAGTCAATTATGTTTCATTTTATAAATCAAACTAATTAAGAACCAGATGCAGTCTAAGTGAAAAAAGATCTGAGGTCAGTGTTGAATACCATATGCACCACAACACTTACTCAGGATAGAGGAGAAGGACTTGGAAAACAACATGAATTTTCCTGCTGTAGTGTCTGCCCGATTCAATAGTTTAATACAAGCTGCTTTCCTTTTTCAGTAATCAGACTGTTAACATGTCATTAGAAATACAGTAAAGTAAGTAACAGCATCTTTTTAAAATGGTCCATGAGAAAAAAATTAAGAAATAAAACAGAAAAATGGGCCAGGCAATTACTGAGAAAGAACACATTTGTCTTAGCAAAGAAAATCTGAATTGTGGACGAAAGTGGATGTAGACATGCACAGATAAGAACCAATCAAAACTTCAGTCTGACAGAATCGCAATTAAACAATGTGGCCAAAAAAAAATAGATTTGGCATATTAAAACTACTCCACTCAGCACGCTCTAAGGACCTCTGGTCTTAATTGTAATATGTGTGTTACTTTCACATCCAGGAGCATCCCAGCAATGAGAGAATCCAAAACTGGATCTCTCAAAAATTTTAGAAATTTTCTCAGATGCCTAGCAATTTCTTGACTGCATGTATTACCTTCTAGGATCTCATAGTGCTTTACAAAAAAATTAACAAAGCCTCAAAATGTACATAACTTGTGGGGAGAACTTAATGTTTCCATCATGCTGTTTATTTTCTTTATCTAGAGTTGCCATATTTGAACTGTCAAAAAAGAGGACACCCCTGAGAGGAAGTGTATCCATATCAGTATCTACCAACTCACGTTGTATTAATGTACTCTATAATATACTATATGCATACTGTATATTAATGAATGTATCACGCTAATACAACGTGAGTTGGTAGATACTGATACAGATACACTCCCTCTCAGGGGTGTCCCCTTTTTTGAAAGTTCATATATGGTAACCCTACTGTATCATTTCAGTTTTCATTTGTCTTTAATGGCAGCCAACACATAGTCAAACGTACCAGCAATATTTTATCTCTTCACCAAATATTCCTCAGTATTTGAGATGAAAACTTTTCCCAACCTCTTCATCACCACTATTTGTTAGGTTTACCAATCTCTTTTGGGTTGTTGTGCATGGTGGAGTATTTCTACTCTGGGGGTATGGACCCCTGGTAAATTTAATGCACCTAGTAGGGCTGTGCTAACTCAAGCTGTCATGGTACCATCACCAACGCCGGTACTCCTGGCAGTCATGAAGAACAAGTTTCCCCCATTGCCCTTTCGCTGTGGCAGCAAAAGTTGATTTTAGATACATCAACTCCAGCTCTGCAATTCTTGTAGCTGGATATGCATATCTAAAACTGATTTTATCTCCTAGTGTAGACCTGACCTAAAATGTGATAGTTTCTTCCAGAAATATGAATTTACAAAAGGGGAATGCTCTTCCAAGAAGAAGATCACTGGATCTGTTCAGTTATAGCTTTTTACACCGTTCACAATATACTAGATTTCTGCATCATATGCAGACCTCAGCTCTTGTGGAAGAAAAGAAACAAATAATTCCCCCATAGCCTTTTCACAGATGGCCATTACCTCGATTCATGTGTATAAACAGAGTGGCTATCTTTAACTTGGCTTCTTTGACCAAATGCACATCAGAACACTTGGAGATATTTTTTTACAGATTTTCAGAAGGTCTTTTGCAATCGCACTGCTTAGATGTCTCTTTTAGAACATAAGCAACTTCTGGTTTCTTATTTGACATTAAACCCTCAAAGCTTTCAGCAATCAAAAAGCAGTTCCCTCAGTAGAGGTATTCATGGACATATGTTTCTGTTTCTGTTTCTATCTGTGTTGGATATTGTGGTAAGTGGCATTTAGTCACTGAGTTGGAAGACTCAGAAGTGTCAGTGCTGATAGAAGGGGAAAATGCCATTGCCATTTGTCCCTAATTTGGTCACAGCTCAGGACAAACATGACATTTTAACAAACTTTGCCAACTCCTTCCCAAGCCTCATTATTGGTGTGTGTACGAGTGTGTGTGTATTGTGGTTCTGAGCAGCTAATTGGCAATTATGGCAAGAGTACTTTGTACTCACTGTTTTTGCATTTTATTTTCTAAGGTTGTGGTGTACCTGCTTTGTTTTTATCCTCCTCCAACTGCAGGCTGTCAGGAAGAATATCAATTAATTCCTTTACTCCTTCGTTATATTTTTTCCTCTTCTAACTACTGGGTCTCAGTGTATGAGAATTAGATGATATTCCCATCACCTGAAGTTGGTGTATAGTTAAACAGAGAAACACAGCTCTCCTTGAGAGAGAATCCAGTTTGTGGACCACAGTGTGAAGCAGGAATTTATGAATCAATTAGCTGAAAAAATTTCTTCTTCATAAAAAATTCTCTTTCTCTTTTATATTTCTGTTCTATATCTCTTTCTCTTTATGTTCTCTCTCTACCTGGAACATTAAGGGACCCACTATTCAAGAGACCCAAAATACACCATACAGAGTACAGCAATACTTCTTATTCCTTTTTAATTTATGGGGCACTGAAGTCAGGCATTTTTCTCATAGATATAAGGTCTGATCCAAAGCCTATTGAAATAAATGATAAGACTTCCACTAACATCAATGAAGCAGGTCCACATAGTCTTTTATTACACACAGAAAGGATAGCATATATATATATATATATATATATGCTAAAGGATATAAAGCATAAGGGATATATATGCTATCCTTTCTGTGTGTAATAAAAGACTATGTGGACCTGCTCCATTGATGTTAATGGAAGTCTTATTTATTTCAATAGGCTTTGGATCAGACCTTATATCTATGAGAAAAATGCCTGACTTCCATGCCCCATATATAGACTATGTGCTATCTTTTCTGCATGTAATAAAGACTATGTGCTGTCCTATATATGCACACACATAGCCTATAAATTAATGTAAGTTTTGTTTCTGCAGAAGAGCCACAAAGGAAGTCCTTAAGTACACATCAATTCTTCTGAAAGTCTCCCTCAAAGAAATAAGTAAACATTTCTCAGTCTCAACCAAGTGAACTACTTATGAGGAGTAGTGTCAAGAAATGCTGTCACTCCTGCTCATCAGCATAACTCATACCAACAGTTCTCCAGTTCCTTGTTAATCTCAATACAATCTTTGGACTGCTAAGTATGGGTTGAACCTCTCTAGTCCAGCACCCTCAGGATCTGACTGGTGCCAAATGAGAGAATTTGCCAGACGAGGGGAGGTCAGTATTGTCTAGCAGCATTATCAACACTTCCACTGCTTACTAGGCTCTTTGAAAATGTCTAAGGGTAAATTACAGATAAATAAAGCACAGAGCCTGGACTGGTGGCTGTAAAAAAAAACGTTATGAGACCACAAGAAACTTGGTCATGCCCATGATAAGTGGTCATCTAGCTAACTAAAATCATGCTGGATTACAGATGTTGCCAGATGAGTGAGTTCTGGACTGGAGAGTTTCAACCTGTAGAATTAAAAATAAAGGATGAATGGGGGTGGATCTCACTCTGCATCTTCTTAGTCCATCCCACCAGTAATACTAGTACCATCTCTGTAGTAACATCTCCAATTTTTTAATCAGTCTCCTTCTGGGATTACTTTAATCTGTCCTTCCAATCTTTTTATTCATCCAGTAAGGAAGCTGGTATCTTCCTCAGAGTACCTAGCATTGTTCCTCAAAATTTCTCATGTTCTTCCAATATAGTTTCCCTCTATTCTTCTGATTCTAATTAAGTCTTCTTAAAGTGAAAACGCTTGTTTTTTTTGTTATTGTTAGAATCTTCTCATGTTTCCAGTCTGAGCCAATAGAATCACTCACTGGATATTTCTATATTTCTAGATGTAATATTTCTACTGCACTGGACTTACCTCGTATTATTACAGCTACTGTCTGTACAGTTACACATTCCTCATTCACGAATGCCAAATGATAGAGGAGCAAATCCATTGTGGCAAGCAAGATATATGGCTATCGGTAACAGTGGTGTAAGATAGTAACAGAGAGAAAGCCGTGCTAGTCTATATACTATCAAAACAAAAAAGCAGTAAAGAAGCACTTTAAAGACTAACAAAATAATTTATTAGGTGAGTTTTTGTGGGACAGACCCACTTCTTCAGACCATAGCCAGACCAGAACAGATTCAGTATTTAAGGCACAGAGAACCAAAAATAGTAATCAAGGTTGACAAACCAAAAAAAAAAAAAAAATCAAAGTGAGCAAACCAGAGAGAAGAGGGGCAGGGAGTGGGGGGAAGTCAAGAATTAGATTAAGCCAAGTATGCAAAAGAGCCCCTATAATGACCCAGAAAATTCGCATACTGGTTCAAACCACACGTTAATGTGTCAAATTTGAATATAAAAGAGAGTTCAGCACCCCTCTTTCAAGACTGTTGTGAAAATTCCTCTTCAGCAAAATGCAGACTGTTAATGACGTTTTAAGTCATTAACAAAATGGCCCACTCCATTAAAATGTTAACTGACCAGTTTGTGGATAAGGAGCGTTTTTATGTTTGTTTTGTGCCCCTTAACTCTTTGTCTAAGAGAGTTTGACATCTGTCCAATATACAAGGCATCTGGGGATTGTTGCCACATAATGGCATATATGATGTTAGTTGAGGAACATGAGAATGTGCCCATAATTCTGTGAATAACCTGGTTAGGTCCAGTGATGATATCCCCAGAATAGATATGTGGACAAAGCTGGCAGCAGGCTTTGTTGCAAGGAAAAGTTCCAGGAATGGTGTTCCTGCAGTATAGACTGTGGCTGTTGGTGAGAATCCTCATAAGGTTGGGAGGTTGTCTGTAGGAGAGAACAGGGATGTCACCGAGGGCCTTCTGGAGTGTGGCATCCTGATCAAGGATAGGTTGTAGGTCTTTAATAATTCACTGCAGTGGTTTGAGTTGGGGACTGTAGGTAATGACCAGTGGTGTTCTGTTCTTGGCTTTTTTGGGCCTGTCTTGGAGTAGTGGGTATTCATCTGGCCCTGTCGATTTGTTTTTTTATTTCTCCTGGTAGGTAATTCAGGTTTATGAAAATTTGGTAAAGATCTTGTAGTTTTCGGTCTCTGTCAGTAGGATAAAAGCAAATGCTATTGAACCTAAGGGATTGACTGTAAGCAATAGATCTAGTTATGTGTGCAGGATGAAAGCTAGAGGCACGTAGGTAAGTATAGCAATCAGTAGGGTTCCAGTAGAATGTGGTACCGATCAGGCCATCCTTGATTTGTACTGTAGTGTCCAGGAAATGTATCTGTTGTGTGGAGTAATCGAGGCATAAGTTGATGGTGAGGTGCAGATTGTTAAAGTCTCTGTGGAATTCTTCTAGAGTGAGATGTGTACTAGAGATTTAGAGACAGTGAATTCAGAACAGCACCTGCAAAAATGTAGTTAATTTCCATAAGCAACTGAAGTACCTCCCTCACCAGTTATGTGCACAAATCTAAATTCTGGGCAATTCTACAAAAAGGACAATTTCCCCAAAAGCTGAAAATTACCCAGTAGTGCAAATTATTTTGCATGCTGTCAAGACCATTGCCTACTCTGGCACTTTGAATGCAGAAGGGAGGGAAAGGGGGAACACAAGAGACTTTAAAAATACCCTGCTACTAAAGGCTTCTGTTTAACAGCTCCCAAAGATCACAGATTCTTTATCCTTCGATTTGTATTGTTGCCACCACCCAAATGCAGAAACCCCTTTGAGAACTCAGAAAGACATATTTGAGAATTTCTTCCTGTTGGTTACCCTCAAGGTCTTTTAACTCTCCCTCTGGAGAGAGCTTAAATTTTAATTTCTTAATAACTGATTTTGCAGTCCTAGGCAAATGCACACAAAACTTCCTGCTTTCTAGGACACAAGAATCATATTATTGTCTTAAAAACATGATTTTTATTAAGAAAATAAAACATACTTGATAAAACATTATTCGGTTTTTAGGTATTACAAAACAACTGAAAAAATAAGACTAAAGTACAGAAAATTGCTTCTCCAGGATTTAGTTGGGGACATTACAGTGTGAGGGAGTTGTTACATGTGGTCATCACAGGGAAGGCCAACAAACCCAAAAATAAAGAAAATAACTTAATTGTGTCTACCTAAACATTCCCTGGTCTGCTCACGTCTCCGTTGAAAGGTTTAATCGTTCTCTAGGCATGGATGTCACTGGGCAGTCCATGCCTGGGGTCCTGGCCTTGATTCATGTCTTCCAGGTCTGCACCAGTTAGTTACCCACAGACTGGAACAGGAAATCTACTGTCTCCAATTCAAAAACTCACACACTGTTTCCATTGTCTGCCCTGGTTTCCTGCCAACTCACCTCCTGCTACCCTAGTATTCCTTGAGATTATCTAGGACCCACTGTCTGTGGTTTTAACCTTTACAGGCATGACAGCTAGGGTTAGGTTTCAAGAGCTAACCACCGTGAAAAGACTTCAGTTAACTGAATGTCAGGAATTTCTAGAAAAGGGTAGTGCCTCTCTCATTTATTACACATCTATAGCATTTACATGGCTTAACAATCAGGGTTATGGAAATATGTATTTATCTGTTTAAATAAGAACATAAGAACATAAGAACATAAGAATGGCCATACTGGGTCAGACCAAAGGTCCATCAAGCCCAGCATCCCATCTGCCGACGGTGGCCAATGCCAGGTGCCCCAGAGAAGGAGAACAGAAGACAAGTGATTTATCTCCTGCCATCCATCTCCTGCCCTTGTTATGAAGGCTAGGGCACCATACTTTATCCCTGGCTAATAGCCATTTATGGACCTGACCTGCAAAAATTTATCAAGCTCTTTTTTAAACCCTAATAGAGTCCTGGCCTTCACAGCCTCCTCGGGCAAGGAGTTCCACAGGTTGACTGTGCGCTGTGTGAAGAAAAATTTCCTTTTATTAGTTTTGAACCTACTACCCATCAATTTCATTTGGTGTCCCCTAGTTCTTGTATTATGGGAAAAGGTAAATAATTTTTCTATATTCACTTTCTCCACACCATTCATGATTTTATATACCTCTATCATATCGCCCCTCAATCGCCTCTTTTCCAAACTGAAAAGTCCCAGTCTCTCTAGCCTCTCCCCATATGGGACCCTTTCCAAGCCCCTAATCATCTTAGTCGCCCTTTTCTGAACCTTTTCTAATGCCAATATATCTTTTTTGAGGTGAGGAGACCACATCTGCATGCAGTACTCGAGATGTGGGCGTACCATTTATTTAAATATGTGTTAAATATTTATTGAAATAAATATATTGCCAGAAGTACAGTGTCATATGCTGACAGACCTACATCATTCCAAGCTAGATATGTTAGGAACCCCGACTTCTTTTCTGCATCAGTCTTCCTGTTGTGACCTTTTCCCATAAGAAATGTACACTGAGATGATATTCACAGGAGTGTGCTCATGCACATCTGCTTTGACACAAATGCACATGCAAACTTCAGATTTCTATGGCTATCTAGGGGAGTAACACATAGAGCCAATGGGTGCCTGTGTACATTTTCCTGTCCTAAATATCCCATGGCAATTTACACAGGAACAAAACTAACAATGAAGTATTATTATTTACAATGTGCATCCTAAAATCCTTTATAAAATAGTAACAGAGAGGGAGCCGTGCTAGCCTATATACTATCAAAACAAAAAAGCAGTCTAGCAGCACTTTAAAGATTAACAAAATAATTTATTAGGTGAGCTTTCATGTAACAGACCCAAATCTTCAGACCATAGCCATACCAGAGCAGACTCTATGGTCTGAAGAAGTGGGTCTGTCCCACGAAAGCTCACCTAATAAATTATTTTGTCAGTCTTTAAAGTGTTATTTGACTGCTTTTTTGTTTTAACTTTATAAAATAGTTATTGGATTGTCTGTGCCCAGGGGCCAATTGATACAACTAAGTATTTAGGACTTTTAAAAAGCAAATATAACACCAGCTTATATTATGAATTCCATTTAAAAAAATGTTAGGGCATATTTTTTGGTCATACATACACATTAGTCTCACTGAAGTCAAATGGAACTTTGCATGTTAAAAGACTGCAGCAACAAACGCTTTTGAAACCAAAGCCACAAGTTTTGAGTTGCAGCAGCTCCAAGGAAATTCCAAGTGACCTTTTTTTTTTTTTTTTTTCTGAACATGTCTCTGATAATTTAAACCACTTTTAGCTTGGGATGATCTTAGACAAAGGCTATGTATGCTATTCTTTTTTTCATAGCAGGTTAAGGCTGAATTATAAACCCATGAAAATAAGGATTTGTAAAGAAAGTGCTGACAGAATCTTTATTACAACAGAACCAACAGGAACTTCTCCGATATATTCCAGTCAGTTTTTATAGTTTAGTGGCTGCTTTCTGCCATGGGATCTCCATATGTACATTAAAGGAATTAATGATGTGATGCTACTAAAATACCATCATCTGCTTTTGCCGTTTTAAATGTTCTAATAGAAATTTAATATGGTCAGTTCAAGTGGAGTACTGTGTGATCTGATGTTAAATCATTTAAAATTCTATGGCTACCTCTACACTAGCCAAAAACTTCGAAATTGTCATGCAAATGGCCATTTCAAAGTTTACTAATGAAGTGCTGAAATGCATATTCAGCACCTCATTAGCATGCGGGTGGCCGTGGAACTTTGAAATTGACACGGCTCGCCGCCGCGCGGCTCATCCAGATGGGGCTCCTTTTTGAAAGGACCCCAGCAACTTCGAAATCCCCTTAGTCCTATGAGCAGATAGGAATAAGGGGACTTCGAAGTAGCAGGGGTCCTTTTCAAAAGGAGCCCTGTCTGGATGAGCCATGCAGCGGCGAGCTGCATCAATTTCGAAGTGCCACGGCCACCTGCATGCTAATGAGGCGCTGAATATGTATTTCAGCGCTTCATATATTCAGCGCTTCATTAGTAAACTTCAAAATGGCCATTTGCATGGCAATTTCGAAGATTTTGGCTAGTGTAGGCACTGCCTATACGTATGTAGAATCAGCGTCTGTGGGAACAAACTATGTCTACACCACAAAGAAATCCCATGGCACAATGTTTCAGACCTGGGTCAATTGATTCAGGCTGTAGAGCTAAAAATAGCTGCTAAAACATTCCCTCTCAGGCTGGAGCCTATGTTTTGAAACCTGGTGAAGGGAGATGGTCTCAGTGTCTGGGCTCTGAGTATAGGCCTGCTGAAAGGAAGAGGGAGCAACTGTCCCAGGTCCCAGCACTTCAAAGGGCCCAGTGTTGTCAGCCACCAAGACTATTGCAGCAAAGGCAGCACTTAGAACCCTGGGCCATTTAAATCACAGCCAGACCACTGGGTAGCACATTCCAGGCAGCACTGAGGGTTGGGAGGATGGGGGTGTGCATTGCAGTCCAGGATCGCTGATGTTTGGCTGCCTGTGGCCCCATCCCTTCCACCCGAGGCCCTGTCCTTTGAAGTGCAGAGCCAAGGCCTCTCCTCACCTTGCTGTTTATTTTCTTTATCTAGGGTTGCCATATTTGAACTTTCAAAACAGAGGACACCCCTGAGAGGAAGTGTATCCATATCAGTATCTACCAACTCACATTGTATTAATGTATTCTATAATATACTGTAGGTATACTGTAGTAGTAGTAGTAGGCATCCTTCGATGCCGAGGGATCATGGGTTTGCGCCCCAGTTGGACTGATTCGAGCAGCATCTTCTGTGGCTGTGCAATCCAATCTGGGAGTGGCAGTCCTTTCTGCACTGTGAGCAGCAGTAGGCAGGTGTCGCTCTGGTATCACGGGCACAGATCTTCCTGAGGGCTCTCCTGTCTTCCACTTCCTTTGCCAAGGTAGTTTCATACATAACAAGAGCTTCCTTCACTCCCTGTTTCTAGGCATGCCTGTCTGAGGCGAGCAAATGCCAGGTGTTCACATTGATAGAGAGAGAGCTGAGGTCACGCTTGCACGTGTCCTTGTAGCGCAATTTAGGTCGCCCTTTTGGCCTCTTTCCAGATGCCACTTCGCCAAAGAGGAGGTCCTTCGGTATTTGGCCATCCATCATGCGTGACACATGGTCCAGCCAGCGCATACGCCTCTGTTTGAGAAGGGTGAACATGGAGGCAGTGCTTGCCCTCTCAAGCACTGCGCTATTGGGGACCTTGTCCTGCCATGAGATACTGAGAATGTGCCTAAGGCAGCGTATGTGGAATGTGTTGAGCCGCTGCTCTTGTTTTGAGCGCAAAGTCCATGTTTCACTGGTGTACAGTAGTGTGCTCAAAACACAGGCTGTGTAGACCTGCACCTTGGTGTGTACAGTGAGCTTATTGTTAGCCCATTCTCTCTTCGTCAGCCTGGAGAATGTTGTGGTGGCTTTTCCAATGCGCTTGTTGATCTCGCTATCAAGTGACAAGTTGTCCAAGATCGTCGAGCCTAGGTACACGAACTCATGGACAACTTCCAGTTCGTAGTCTAGCACGTTGATAGATGGCTCGTTACCCATATTTTGGCCCATCACCTGGGTCTTCTTTAAGCTGATTGTGAGGCCAAATTCCACACATGCATCTGCAAAGCGAGTTATGAGTGACTGCAGTTCCTGCTGAATGTGAGCAACAATAGCTGCATCGTCAGCAAAAAGGAACTCCCTTAGATGCTTCGTAAGCACCCTGGTTTTCACTCTAAGCCTCAACAGTTTGAAGAGGTTGCCGTCCATTCTCGTGCGGAGAGAGATGCCCTCTGTAGCAGTTCCGAAGGCATATTTGAGCAAAACTGCAAAGGAGATGCCGAACAGTGTTGGAGCCAGCATGCACCCCTGCTTCACTCTGCTGAGAATCTCAAAGGGTTCAGATGTGGATCCGTCATATACGACGGTCCCCTTCATGCCTTCATGGAAGGCCCTAATAATGCTGAGCAGAGTTGGCGGACAGCCGATCTTAGCCAGAATCATGAACAGACCTTTTCTGCTGACGAGGTCAAATGCATTGGTCAGGTTGATGAAGGCAATATACAGAGGTTTGTTCTGCTCCCTGCACTTTTCTTGTAGTTGCCTAACAGAGAAAACCATGTCTATGGTGGACCGTTCAGCTCTGAACCCACACTGAGACTCAGGGTAGACTCTCTCCGCAAGAACATTGAGCCTCTTCAGAACAACATGTGCAAATAGCTTCCCCACGGTACTGAGAAGGGAGATGCCACAATAGTTGTTACAATCGCTTTTGTCACCCTTGTTCTTGTAGACAGTATCGATGTTAGCATCCCTCATATCTTGCGGTACGCTGCCTTCTCTCCAGCATTGGCAGAGTATTCCATGCAGCTCTGAAACTAGGGTACCATTGGCGCATTTGAGGATTTCTGAGGGAATACCGTCTTTCCCTGGGGCTTTTCCAGAAGAGAGTGCTTTTAGCATGTCGCTGAGTTCCTCCAAGGTGGGCTCAGCATCGAATTCAGTCATGGTGGGCAGAGGCTCGATGGCATTCAGGGCTCTCTCTGTAACTACGGTCTCTCTGGAGTACAACTGTGAGTAGTGTTCCACCCAGCATTCCATCTGCTTGGTTCTGTCCTTCAAGACCTCGCCTGTGGCCGACTTAAGCGGGGCAGTCTTTCTTTGTGATGGACTGATGGCCTGCTTGATCCCATTGTACATTCCTTGCATGTTACCAGTGTCCACGGCCTGGTGAATCTTGGAGCAGAGTTGGAGCCAGTAATCATTGGCACACTGCCGAGCAACCTGCTGCACTTGACTCTGAGCAGACCAGAGCGCCTGCACAATCACCTCACTGGGAGAGGACCTGTATGCAGCCAGTACTGTCTCTTCTTCTCAATCAGGGGTGTCAGCACTTCAGTGTGGGCTTCAAACCAATCAGCAGACTTGACTGTCTTCTTCCCAAAGGTAGATATCGCAGTATTATAGATAACTTCCCGTAGTTGCTCCCATCTCTTGCTGATATCAGTGTCGTCCGGGCAGGGCAAGGCCTCTTCAAGTGCTTGGATAAACTCGCATACTTTTGAAGGGTCATGAGTCTTGCCAGTGTCAATGTGCGGCCTCCCTTCCTTTTTGGAGTGAAAGAATCTTCGTGGCTGAATGTTTATATTAATGAATATATCACTTTAATACAACATGAGTTGGTAGATAGTGATAGGGTGGAGTATGGTGGAGTATTTCTACTCTGGGGGTATGGATCCCTGGTAAATTTAATGCACCTAGTGGGGCTGTGGTAACTCAAACTGTCATGGTATCACCATCAACCCCGGTACTCCTGGCAGTCATGAACAATAAGTTTCCCCCATTGCCCTCTCGCTGTGGCAGCAAAAGTTGATTTTAGATACATCAACTCCAGCTCTGCAATTCTTGAAGCTGGATATGCAGATCTAAAACTGATTTTATCTCCTAGTGTAGACCTGACCTAAAATGTGATAGTTTCTTCCAGAAATATGAATTTACAAAAGGGGAATGCTCTTCCAAGAAGATCACTGGATCTGTTCAGTTATACCTTGCTCAGGGCCCCAACAGGGCTGCTGGCCCATATATCTGAGTCGGAGCAGCTGCACGAACCTTTTGAGCCCAACAGCCTGAGCCCTGCCCAGTTCTGAGTTTTGGTGATGGGGAACATTCTTTGCCCTGTAGAAATACCCCAACAAACATCTCAGCACTGACAGTGAGATATTATTGGTGATAATGTTTGATTAATGTCAATATAAAAGACACTTCTGAACTTCAGCCTCCATATACACCCTTTTCACAGGTGGAAATATTTCAGATTGACACTTTTCAGTTTGTTTTTTCATGGCACAGATTCAATTTTTTTTAGTTCCATTTGAATTTTAGAAAGCAAGCACAACTCCATAGTTTTTCACAATTTTGATTTACGTTAAGAAACCCTTCCCAGAACCTGTGTGAGAATAGCTTGGGTGAGGGAAGAAGATGGGATAAGGAACAAATTCTTGAAACTCAGCCTCCCTTCGATGAAAGCTTCATGAATTTCATGGAACTTGCATGAAATATTTATGTATACACTAAAACACGTGTCATTTGAGGTTTAGCATTGAAGGGTTCCCTCAGTTCAGATTTTCAAAGAGAGTTTGTGGTTAGATACATATTGTCCATTATTTTCAATATCTAAATCTCATAAGTCAGTGCCTATAACACAGTCATTAAAACTATGAAATTTCCTTCTATTTCAAGCAAAAAAATCAAGTTGCCAGGGCCTCTGGATGGGGATGTTAGTTTTTGTTCTGTTTTCTTTTGTTTTTTACTTTGCTCCCACAGCATAGGCACTGACTCTTCAGTTGCTGTGGGACTCAAGCACCTATGAGGTGCAGATTAATGGATGCAGAGCATTCGGTGGTGCCAAGCTCCTCCCCCATGCCCCTTGCATACCAGTGGTCCTGCACTTTCCAACTCTTCCCACTCCCCCCTGAGTTTGCAAAGTACCACAAACACCTATTTTGTGGAGTTCAAGCACTGGGAGGGAGGGGAAAGAGCAGGGACTGAGCATGCTCTTAGGGAGGGAAGCTGAGAAGAGGTGGGAAAGGAGTAGAGAAGGGAGGGGAAGAGGTAGGTTTTGAGGGGAAGAGCTGGAGTGGGGGCGACATCTGGAGCAGCGAGTAAGATCGAGCACCCTCTGGGAAAATGAGAAGTCTGCTTTTGTGCCCCACAGCACCTGGCTCAAATCTGATAAATTATAAATGCCAATTAATTGGAAATTCATGGCTCCAGTTCAGAACACAGGCATTAGTTTTACCAAGGCATTTAAAATAATAACCAATGGGGTACATTATTACTTTTTGAAACTTTTGATAAAATGAACAACATAATGGAATGAAATTTAATCTGTAGATGCTGAAAATGATCCATTAATCTATGCCATTAGTCTATGCAAATCACCATGTTAATAATGCATGTTTAATGCTAAGCATATTTGACAACCATTTCATCTCTTTTCCATACGAGAGCTTGGCATCTTGCATTAATTCTCATACTTTACAGATGCAACATTCCACACATAAGACATGGAGTGATGAGATCCGAATGAAATGTACAACATGTCAAAACAATATGATTATAAGTAAACAAGGTGTCTGGCTGGCTGAGTATACTGGGCAAAATTGAAGAGCCCAAATTTTTGTGCTGATGATGACTCCTGTAATTCTGTTGGACTCCAATTGCATTTACAAGGGTATAAATCTGAAGTAGCTTCACTGAAGTCAGTGGAGATAAATCAGTGTGAGAGAAATCAGAATCAGACCTCCTGACATCAATCAAGTTGTATAGGATGCAATTAATTGAAAACTGTGGTAGTTTGTACAGACAAAATGTTGTGTGTCCAGGGATGTTTTGCCTACACTTCTCCTGACCACACAACATTTTGTCTGTAAGATTGGGGTACTCTGAGTTCCTCTGAAATCTGCTACATCCTTTCCTTCAGAAAAACATATAACCAGCAATTACTACGGAAAAACCCACACCAAATTACAGAGGACCAGAACCCATGGATCATTGAAGTTAATGGAATCACTCTTGATTTTCAACAATATAAAGGAGAATAGAAATTGATCTTAGATGTGCAAGGTGAATATGCTACCATTTCAGCTAAAGGCATAAGTGTGCTAAATGAAGCTAATAGAGACTCTTACCAGTGAGTTTTTTTTAAACCACACAACCATGGAATAGAAAAATAACATAAACAAGGGTACAAACATACATTAGGATAGTAGGGAAAGTTGTACCTTGAAATGTCCTAATCACTGTAGGGAGCACAGAACAAAACTATGCCACTGAAGTCAATAGGAGATTAGAGAAGGATGTTCCAGTAACTAGAGAATTGTTCTTTACCTCAGACTTTCTGTGTGATTCTGGGCAATCAATCTGCCTCATTTCCCCTTCTCTAAGAGGGATAATAGCATTTCCCCATCTCGTCAGGGTCCTGGGAGGGTGGATCAGTTATAAACTGTGTGGTGATGGTCGACCATGTGTGTACTTGAACTAGTTCGATATGGAAACCAAAGCTGCTGTCCTGTGTCACCCACTCACTGCATTCATAGTTTCATGTGAGTTAAAAAAAAAAAAAGAATCTCCATCTAAATTATTGATTTGATTCTTCACCTTCCTGTTACAGATAAAACACAGTCTCATACTGTCAGTATAAAGTCCCACTATGAGCACTTGATGGACAAAGCAATTTCGAGCCAGCTTTTAAAAGGTTTAGCAGAACCAAGTGTATAATATAGTAATTGCTGCTAGACTGCAAGTGACCATACTGGTATGTTTGATTACAACTCTTCTGGACTAAAGGTCATATGAAAGTTTTAGAATACTTAAGAGACAATTATCTGAAGTTCTGACTTTTCCACAGACATAGAGCTAGAAATTATTCAGACAATTATCTAAAGTTCACATTTTTCAAATGGGAGGAAGAATGACCATTTCTTCACATTGGCATTGTTTGACACTATTTTTATTACTTAAATAATCCCTATTAATGTCTGTAGTGCATTGTAACAGACTAAAGTTTTACTTTTTGTTTCTGAGTAATTTTAACCTGTAGGAATGAAAACAATAAATTAGAAAATACTTTATTCATTATTTTGAAATTCTCGGTGGTGCATTCTAATTTCAGCATAGGGATGAATAGATACCCTATAAATACGTAAGGCTGATTATCCACCAGTTGATCCAGTGTTAATTTATGTTATAAACAAGTATTGTTATTTAAGCGGTTGGCAGGAAAGCATAAATTTAGAGATGTAAAAGTAGATTTATGAAATTATCTAGTCCATCTCCCCATCTGTGCACTATTGTTTTTTATGCTATATTCTCTGACATTTTATTCAGTGATTTAAATGATTCAAGAAATTTAGGTCTTCCATACTTCTCATGGAAGGCTATTTCTCCAGACTAATAGAGCTCACAATTAGAAAGTTACATTCTGTATTGCAGTCGTCTATTATGTGACTTAAATTATATTCCACTGCCATGTGTTAGCATGACATGTGACATAATAGATGTAAATGACACAATTTGATTAACCAGCTAAAATTTTACAATGCAATTTTTTTCTTATATCTGGTATCTACTATCAAATTTGATAGCAGCTATCAATTTTTTTTCCTAAGAAGATACATTACAAACATTGGCTTTCATGAGAAGCAAGTCATTTTGAAATATCCATGAAAACTTCAGTGCCAGTATAGCTTAGTTACCATAAATCACCCCAAAAGTACCATAAAACTGCCTAATTTAGTTTCAGATTATTTTAATAAGCCTTCTGGTTGAATGGGACATTTTTATCTTTATTGTAAAGCTTACAAAAAAGGCATTTTTAAAGAAAAACTGTGCTTATGATCTGCATGACTTTGTTTTTACTAAGCAGATCTTACATGTAAACCTTCTTATATTATGGCAATATGTGTGTGTGTTTGTGTGTTTTAAATATGTACAACAAGACATTGTCCCTTCACAGGAGTTCTGCCAGTGTCAGGGTGGAGTTTGGAAAGAAGTCTAATACATAAAATAGATATAGAGTGGGTGACTGCCCCACTGCCTTGTGGGTTATCCTGGGAAGGAGCAAGGCTAAGGGAGTAAACCCTGACAGAAAATCCAGAGGGGAGTCATAAGGCGGTTCTGTGCCAACTTCTGGCATTGACCCGCCAACTCCTGCAGCTGAGCTGGTACCAGACTTAGAGGTAATCCTCTCCTTTGGACTATATCAGTAAAGCCGAGAGGGGGACACTGGCATCTGGGCAGCCCAGGGTCCCAAAAAAATTGCCCAGGCTCGCACCGGGAGAGGTACTCCAGCATCGCTTAACAGCGTGATGATCCCAAATGGAACTTCGAAGGGCGTGATCCATAGTCTACATAGACTGAAGGATGCCTACTACTAAATGTACCATATATATGGCTGGATATATTTTATCTTTATTTAATATCCAATAGCTGATATCTAATATTTTTTATTGGATCATCTTCTGTTGATGAGAAAGAGAGCGGCTGGGGCAAGAGCAGGAACTGAACGCAGATCTCCTACAGAAGGTGGTCCAATAAAAGGTATTGCCTCACCCATCTTGCCTTGCTAATATCCCAGTAACAACAAAGCTACAATTATTACACAGACTGAATAAACAAAAGAACATTTTTAAGTAACACCGCTATCCCCTGGCACCAGGCACATGAACCAACCTCAGATGTATCTTTCAAAGCAACCTCAGATGTATCTTTCAAAGCAATGTAAATGAAGTTCTTTCAGGAGCAACAAAGTAGTGCCTGTTTCTTGTATTCTAGCAGTCTGAGTTGCGTAGACCTGTTTTGCAATGCAGGGCTATCCTTACAATTTGTGTATCCTGTTACATTGTACATGGTGAAGGACCTGGGCTTTGAGTTGCCTCCAAAATACCTGATGTTGGAAGAGAGGCTGACATGTAAATTCTCTTGGGCTACATCTACACAAGAAGTATCTGTCGACAGAAGTTACTGTCATATGGGACTTCCCAGAAAAACTTGTGTCGACAGATTGTGTCTACAGACGAGCAGATTGAAACAACAATCTACTGTGTTGACAGACTGCCCGGTCCTCTCTTATCAGAACAGCTGATGGGAGGCTCTGCAAACAGAACTGTGCAGAGAACCAGAAGCCCTGTTTGCAAGAAAAGGGCCTTGGAGCACCTACACAGCTGGTTTGTCAACAGAACACTGTTGAGAGAGGTGTTACACCTGAACGGGGAGAGATATAACTCTTCCAGTTGATGTACCAGGTTTTGTCGACAAACTGTCAACACACTTCAAGCTCAAGCTGAGACCCAAGAAGCTGTACCGCTCTAAACCTGCTGGAAGGCCCCGCATTGACACCAGAAAGACAGCAAACTCGGACAAAGCTGAAAAGTTCAGAGAGACCCTCCAGGAAAATCTGTGCAGTGGCCCTGGGGGCGCCGATGTGACATCCAAATGGCAACATCTGAGGGATACAGTTTACAACACGGCCTTGTCGGTGTTTGGAAGAAGAGCTAGAAACATGAACAATTGGTTCAAAGCTAACTCCGATGAGATGATTCCAGTCATTGAAAAGAAGCGCGCTGCACTCCTGGAGTACAAACACTCACTGAGCCAGAGTACCCAGCAAGCACTTAGAGCGGCCAGAAGAACAGTACAGCAGACAGCCAGGTGCTGCGCCAACAACCACTGGCTCCAGCTATGCAGCAGCATCCAGACCTGTGCTGACTTTGGTAATCTCAGAGGAATGTACGAGGGTATGAAGAAGGCATTAGGACCCACCCAGAACAAGATGGCACCTCTGAAATCCAAATCTGGTGAAGTCATCGCTGACAAAGCCAAACAGATGGAGCGCTGGGTTGAGCACTACTCCGAGCTGTACTCACGTGAGAATGTTGTGGTTGACACAGCCCTCGATGCCGTCGAGCTCCTACCAGTAATGGATGAACTGGATCAAGAACTGACTGTGGATGAACTGAAGAGAGCCATCGACAGCATTGCAGCAGGAAAGGCCCCTGGTCAGGATGGGATACCACCAGAGGTAATCAAATGTGCCGCGGACACGCTCTTGGAACCCCTACGTGAGCTACTGTGCCTGTGCTGGAAAGAGGGTGAGGTTCCACAGGATATGCGCGACGCTAACATTGTAACCTTGTATAAGAACAAAGGAGACAGAGGCGACTGCAACAACTACCGTGGAATCTCCCTCCTAAGCGTCACTGGTAAACTGTTCGCTCGCGTCATCCTTGGCAAACTCCAGAAGATTGCTGAGAGGGTGTACCCTGAATCGCAGTGCGGATTCTGCGCAGAGAGGTCTACCGTTGACAGGGTCTTCTCTCTAAGGCAGCTGCAGGAGAAGTGCAGGGAGCAGAGGAAGCCACTCTACATAGCCTTCATCAGCCTGACCAAGGCCTTTGACTTGGTCAGTGGGGATGGTCTGTTCAAACTGCTCCACAAGATAGGCTGTCCTCCACGGTTACTCAAGATGATCCAGTCATTCCATGAAGACATGAGAGGAACCATCCAATATGACGGCGCATTATTGGATGCTTTCAGAATCAGGAGCGGCGTCAAACAAGGATGTGTGCTTGCTCCAACATTGTTCGGGATCTTCTTTGCACTCCTCCTGAAGCATGCCTTTGGATCTTCAACAGGGGGCATCTTGCTGCACACAAGATCTGATGGCAAACTGTTTAACCTTGCAAGGCTGAAAGCTAAGTCTAAGGCGTGGGAAGTCCTCATCAGAGACATGCTGTTCGCAGACGATGCTGCTGTAGTGTCTCACACAGAAGACCAGCTTCAAAAACTGCTGGATCAGTTCTCCAAAGAGTGCAAGGACTTTGGGCTTACCATCAGCCTAAAGAAGACAAACGTACTTGGTCAGGATGTTGCTGAATCCCCATCGATCAGCATTGACAGCTATACATTAGAGGCTGTCCACGAGTTCGTTTACCTTGGGTCCACCATCACTGACACCCTGTCGTTGGACACTGAGCTAAATAGGAGGATCGGAAAAAGCGGCCACAACTCTGTCTAGACTCAGCAAGAGAGTGTGGAATAACTACAAGCTGTACACTCACACCAAAATGCAAGTCTACAGAGCCTGCATCCTCAGCACCCTCCTTTTTGGCAGCGAGACTTGGACCCTGTATGCCCGCCAGGAAAAGAAGCTGAACGTTTTCCACTTGCGCTGCCTCAGGCGCATCCTTGGAATATCATGGAAGGACAGAGTGACCAACACCGCCATCCTTGAGCAAGCTGGAATCCCAACCGTGCACACCCTCCTCAGGCAGCGTCAGCTCTGCTGGCTTGGCCATGTCCACAGGATGAGTGATGGAAGGATTCCAAAAGACATCCTGTATGGTGAGCTAGCCTCTGGCAAAAGACCTCCCGGACACCCCCAGTTGCGCTACAAAGATGTCTGCAAGAGAGACCTCAGAGAGGTAGACATCGAGCTGGACAACTGGGAAGAACTAGCAGACGACCGCAGCAGATGGAGGCAGGGGTTACATAAGGGCCTTCAGAAGGGCGAGATGAGGATCAGACAGCTAGCAGAGTAGAAGCGAGCGCACAGAAAGCACACTAAGGACTTGCCAGACACCCACCACATCTGTAAGAGATGCAGCAAGGACTGTCACTCTCGTGTGGGTCTTCATAGTCACAGTAGATGCTGTAAATGAAGTCCTCAATTGAAACTATAAAGGGCGCGATCCATAGTCTATGCAGACTGAAGGATGACTACTACTGTCAACACACTGTCGACAAAGCACATTTTGCGTGTAGACACTCTGTGGTTTTTCCCAACAAAAGGCCCATTTTGCCTGGAAAAGGCTCTCTTGTAGCTGTAACCAGCATCTGTTAGAACCAGAAAAGGGAGGTATGTTCCTGAAGAGCTGAGCTCACAGAGGGTTCCCAAATGCACAGAACTTTGGGTGTGACTTGTATGATGTGTACTTAATTGTGGTCCTGCCTCTACAGAAAAAAAAATCATAGTTTTAGGATCAATTTTTTAATGTCATTGCATATATGATGCCATAGGTGCCATTTAATCTCTGTGTGCCTCATTTCCCAGTGTGCAAAATGGGAATATCAATCCTTCTTTCCCCCCACTTGTGACAGCCCACAGCAGGTTATAGTAGCCTAGTGAAGGGCATGTACGTGGCCAGTTGGGTCTGTGCTTTTATGTTCCCCAGGGACTAAGGCCCAGCAAGGATCAGCCTGCAGCACCAGGTCAAACCTACACCTGGGGCTAATTAAGCACCTGCAGCCAGTGAAGGCTGGTGGAGCTCTTGAAAAAGACTTCCCCTCAGGTAAGGAGGGGGAAGGAGAAAGGTGGCAGACCAGGAAGGTAGAAAGGTCTGCAAAGGAGAGTCCTGTAAGAGAGGAGGATTGCTGGACCTACAAGAAGAAAGTACTGGGGAAATAGTCTGGGGAAGCTGTTGCCCTTTTGGCTGAGGGAGGCAACCCCTCCAGCGGTAGCTGCCCATGGTCCCTGGGCTGGAACCAGGATTGAGTGGGAGGGGACTGGGTCCCCCCCTGACCACCCCTACAGTCCCCAGGTTGGAGCAGGTGGTGTCTCAACATCCATGTGGGTACTTCCCCCACTTGTGACTGTGATAAGTACAGCTCAGTAGGCTGTGCCCTGCTCTGAAGGCAGAGCAAAAAGGGTCACAGCAAGCCTCTGAGGCATTACCTTAACTGCCCCAAAGCACAGGGCCCACAAGGGATTGCTCAGGACTTTATCACCCGCTCTATTTCTATCTTATGTATTAAACTTCTTTTCAAACCCCACCCTGACACTGGCAGAACTCCTGTGAAGAGACAATGTCTTGTTGTACATATGAAGTGTAGAATAATGAGGTACAAATTGTTAATTTGTTGTTAGTTGTATGTATTACTATAGGGCCTGGAAACCCTAATCAATGAACAAGACCCCCATTGTGCTAGGTGCTGTACAAACACAGATGAGATGGTCTCTGCCCCCAGAGTTAACAATTTTAAGTATGGGTTCTTTCAGTGGGCATGTATTGGGAGTTGGCTGTGGTCCACTCTCCACCATTACAATATTTGACCATAAATGTCAAAAGCATTGCCAGATGGTCTGAAATCCTTTGTTTTATCACAATTTTAGTAATAAGGAGACGTGTAAGTTGACAAACAGTCATGTAGAAAGCTAAAATGTTCTCCAAGCATTTTTCTAATGTTTTATTTTCCCCGTACAGACTTGCCTTTGTCTACCAAATGCATAATTTTTATTTCTTTAAGTACAACAATTTTTATTCTCTGCTTTTTATGTGGCAGTTCCCACCCAAACTTCCTTAGTGATGAGTTCACTATGAAATTCTTTAAAAGTCTCCAGGAGAACTATTACATAAAGGGAATGAATGAAATGTCCTCATATTTTTCTTATAATATACATTAAACAGATCTATAAAGATATCCTTACTGTTCACCAGGTTGTCCATCAGGGCTGTTTGTGTTATGGAGAAAATGCTTTTTAGATTTCCAAAGTAAGTATAGAAAACCACTCTATGATAAGTGTTTATTCAAACCCTGTACTGTATGTATTAGCTCCAATAAACATGAAGAAAAACCCAGCATTGCAGTGCTGAGGTTTCTAGATGTAACATTTCCAATTAAAAACTCTTTCTTCATGTAAGTAATATATCCAGCATAGATAATAATTTCTACCACAAAGTCTTTAATACCATTCATAATGTGATCTTTCTGAGAACACTAAAAGGGAGGGAGAGAGAGACAGAAGAAAGAGCTGGGTGGGTGGAAGCTTACACAGCAGGAACATTAACTAATCTCTAAGCAGTGTATGTTGAGGAAATAAGGAAACAAGATGAGGCACACGCACAAAGTTACACTCGAATACAAACCAACTGCTTATGTTTTGTTGTTTTAAAAATACTTAACAACTATAAAGCAATTTTTACGTAGGGGTCTTTCAGTTTTGCAGACTGCCTTTTTATTTTTATGTGCTGATTAATCTACACTGGTGCCAGTGTCAGAAAGCCACTCACGTCTATTTCATGAGCAGTATGGCCACACTTTTATGTGTATATGTTTCAAGGTTAGCATTTTGATTAATAAAATCAATATATTCTAACATGCACATAGCTTTTTACTTTTATAATGGGCATAGCGTTCGTAACACATTTCACTTGCTTTTGTAAACTTTCATCGAGTGATTGTTGCACAGCTCAGTGAGAGCTGAGGGTAAATGAAAGCCTTCAGGAAGCACTCAGAGCTGTGCAGGACCAAGCCCTTAAAGGATACTTTCACAGCTATTTGGGTCTAGAAATCACACTGGGCATTTCACATTACGTTGTCACTGTTTGGTTTCAGTTGTGCAGGAAATATTTCCATATCAGCCACAAAGCTATTTTGAAAGTATTTTCAAGGAACTGCTTTTGAATCCTCAAAAAAAAAAAAAAAAAAAGTCATGCTCAAGCTTTGGACATGCTTTGGACTGTGGTTGGTCTTTCTTTCATGATAGTAGGAGTAGCAGCAACTGACACAAATAAAATTACACAATATCCATTCTACCCTCCTGGATTCTAGTCCTTGTAATTTTTGAAACTTTCATCATTTAGTCTGAGATATTCTAGGATTGGTCTCCATCCAAAGTTGTGGATATTTTGATGGAAGTCTGAGCAAGGATGATTCAGACAGTTTTGAGTACAAGGAGATTGTGTGGGGGGCAAAACATAAGGTGTCAGCCTGCATGAGTGAAATCAAAACAATGTGATTCAATAGGATGTCAGATTTATGTGACATTGCTGAGCTGTTGATCAGAATTATGCTTTCACTGAACTGTACAACAACCCAATCCACATATTCTTAATATTTTAATATCCCAATCCTCACATTTTGTGCCTCCACTGAAGTACATGGTATTGAGAGATGCCAAGAAACTAAAATTCATTCCCAGGCTTAAATTACTGACTTTTGTTTTGATAAAATAAATGGATAAAGCCAAATTCTGCTCTGTTACAAAAAAAAAATGAAAAAGCCACCATCACCCATAATTATGAGAGTCCAGAAAGTTACACTGAAGTTACAACACAGTAAATAACAGCAGAATTTGGCTTGAATCAAGACAGATTTCTAGATCACTATGCTGACTGGGCTACCAGAAGCCTAATTCTTCACTGCATTATCATCTCAGACCATTCTCCAGGCCTCAGGATAAAACACATCTCTCGTTCTCTCCCCCCGTGAACTGATATTTAATGAAACTCAGGTATTCCAATGAAATCCATCACTGTCCTCTAGTCTGTAGCTCAGTTTAGCAGCAAGGGTGTTCCTGTTTGTCACTATGACTACTATGGATGTTGGTGGACTGTCTGAATAGAGTGGCTGAATCCTCTGTGCCCTATGAGCCTGAGTGAGACAGCATGATGGGCCCCCATTTGAATTTCTGTTCCTCCATCAGCTTCAGTCAGAGTTTTATTAATACATAAAGGCTACAGTTACACTAGCGAGTTTTGCCGATAAAATCCCAGTTTTGTTGACAAAACTGGTGGAATATCTACACATAAAATGCATTTTGTCAACAGTCTGTCAACAAAACTCAGCGCTTTTCTGGCTCCCAGCCATGAGGCATAACACTGCTGTCAAGACATTCTGTCAATAAAAAAAAGCTGTTGGGATGCTCTAGGGGTGCTTTCTGTCAAGAGGGTATAGAACAATGGGCAGCCCTGTCTTCTCTGCTTCCAGGTGCCTGTTTTGTCAGAAATCTCTTCTGACAGTGACTTCTATTGACAGATCACTGTAGTGTAACCATAGCCAGAGGGTTTGGGTTTGGTTTTGTCTCCTCCGCACCCTAATATTTTTGGGTTATGATAAAGGTAGCATGAATAAATAAATAACACAGACAGTGCTATAATGAAGGATCAGTAGGTTAATTAGGGAGATGAGTGGAGAGTGCTCATCCTTTATCCTGCGTATCACCTGCTGCCAAGTTAATTCATGCAGCAGCCTTGGTGTCTGTTCCTGGAGGAGCTGCCTGCTGCTTTTTCCAGCTACAAGTACTATAAAGAAAGTGTCCGCAGGGAGGGGAAAGTCAATCAGATAAATTGAATTTATTACTAATCATCTGGTGTGATTTATTTGCAAGTTTCAAGTTTTAGGAACTAAATAAAAGGCAAGCTGGGGGCTGTTGCTCTTCACGTACAGACCAAATATCCAGCAGCACCTGGTGACATTTTCTTGCTTGTCTCCCCTGCCCCTCGCCCGTGCAGGAGACAGATTAAAGGCAGACAGCTGTAGCAAGTAGTTTCTATGCATCGTCAAAGCAGTTTTCCCAATGTCACCACCTACATTTTCTTGACCACAGGTTCCACAGGTCCCTGTGGGCTCACCTTATTGAGACCCACCCTTGTCTCCCAGATATCAGCATCATGATATTTAAAGTTCATTACATTTAGCTTGACAGGTTTTTTTTTCCTAGATGACATGCTCTGTTCCTCTCCTCTTCATATATTGCATAGGTAACTACAGGCCAGCCAGGCTGAGTTCACATTAGCTATGTCTACAATGGGACACTACATCGAAATAGCTTATTTCGATGTAGCGAAATCAAAATAAGCTATTTCGACGCGTAGCGTCCACACATCCTCCAGGGCTGGTGCCATCGACGTTCAGCGTCGACATAGGAAAGCACTAAAATGAAATAGTCCCCGCAGGGTAGCATCTACACACAAAAACAGCCCTGATCAGAATAAGAGGGCTAGGAAAGCCTGAAGACAGGGTCACAGGATGGACAAGCCCTGCCAGGCCAAGAGCAAGCTGCTCCCTTAAAGGGCCCCTCCCAGGCACACTCGGTCTGCACAGCACAGGTCTGCAGAGCCCACAACCACTTGCAGACCCCATGCACACAGCATGGACTCCCAGCAGCAGCAGCAGCAGCCAGAAGCCCTCACGGTCGCCCCTGGGGCAGTGGCTGCCCTGCTCAGTGTCATGGAGGAGGCCGCCCAGCATCTCTTAGAAGATGAGCTGTCCTTAGGAGATGAAGGAGCTGCTCCAGATGACCATGTAGCCCTCCCAGCCTCCCCCCGCCAGATGCGCTGCCAGCTATGGAGGTACCCCACCAGCACAGGCAAGTGCGGCTCAGGAACCTGTATGCGGCCATCGTGGGGTTTGCCAGCATGGGCTTCCCTAACTGTTTTGGGGCACTGGATGGGACCCACATCCCCATCCACACCCTGGAGCACAGCGGAGGACAGAAAGGGCTACCACTTGGTGGTGCTTCAGGCCATGGTGGACAGCCGGGGCTGCTTCCTGGACATATGTGTTGGCTGGCCTGGCAGCACCCACATTGCCTGGGTTTTTAGGAACTCAGGCCTGTGCTGCCAGCTGGAGGCAGGGACCTACATCCCCCAGTGGGAGATCTCTTTTCTGGGGGACACCACTGCCCCCCTCTGCCTCGTGGCAGGTGCAGCCTACCCCTTCCATCCCTGGCTTGTGTGCCGCTACATGGGCCACCTCAGTGCCAGCCAGGAGTAGTTCAACACCCACCTGAACCATATACGCCAGGTGGTCGAGAGGACTTTTGGCCACCTGAAAGGCCGCTGGAGGTGCATCCTCACCCACCTGGACATGGGGCTCCCGAACATCCCCCAGGGTATGAGCGTGTGCTGCGCACTCCACAACCTGGTGGAGAGCAAGGGGGAGGCATTTATGCAGCGCTGGACTGTGGAGGCTGGCACGGCCTACCCCCAGCCACCTGCCTCCCCAAGCTGCCAATCCGACCACTAGGGGATCCAGGTCTGGGAGGCTCTGCAGGCTCATTTTGACCAGGCTGCGGGTGAACATAAACAAAGCACTATCTTGTGAAAACTTTATCGGCAAGTGACTAATCACCTTAAGAGCTGTTTGCCCATCCATTCTCCTACCCTCTATCTCACTCCTCCTGTTTGTTTTGTATTTTACAAACAGGAAGATCTTTGGGGTTCCCTATCATTCTTCTTTTATGTTTGTCCAATGCTAGTTATCACTGCTCTGTGATCTATGGCTGTAGGAAACACCCCAAGGGCCCAAACCAGTTGGTGTAACTAGAGCAGCCCAAAGGGAATTTCAGTACACACCAGAGACCTGAATGGCACTAGGATCAAGGGAGCACAAAAGTATCTCAAAGATACCTTGTGCCCATACATACACACCAACCACTTCCTGAACAGAATGGAGTGTTTTTCAGCCACATGGCAGGATAGGAGCCTTTGTTCCACCTGCCTAGTCACACACACACACACACCCCTCCTAGAACTGGAAGGGACCTCAGGAGGTCATCTAGTCCTGTCCCTTGCCCTCTCAGCAGGATCAAGCACCACCCCGATGTCTATTTGCCCCAATCCCTTAGTGGCCTCCTCAAGGATTCAACTCACAACCCTGGATTTAGTAGACCAATGCTCAAACCACTGAGCTATCCCTGCCCCCATCTGTCATCTGAGCATCCCGTCTTTCAGTTTTCTGTCACTTGTAGTCGCCCAGTCCTCCCTCTTCAATTCCCTGCTTTGCACTAAGTGTCAGCGATTAAGTCAAAACCATTTCTTAACACAAAATATAAGGAGACTGCTTTTTACACAGTATTTCAAGGACATTTACTCTGGGAATACAGGAGAAAAGAGGTTACTGAAAAGAACTACAGTCAAACCCTTCAGCCCCAAGTGTGACATATCATTCTATCTTTCCCCTGTCCATCACTATTATTAAGATTTTCGGAAAGCTATATAAGCATCAATATACTGGATGTATGAGGTCTGGGGTAATTATTTAATGAATTATTTTTATGAAGGAATATACAAACTAAGTAAACATGAATCAGCATGCACTCCGCTAGGGCATGACTCAAAACACTGACTTTTCTTATTTGTTCCCATGAATCAAGCGGCTAAAATCTAAAAAGAATAATTATGTAAATAAATCAGTGTCTTGTGTGTTTTAAGTGTGTAACCACCTGTTAAAGTGGTTAAAGCCTGAACAGTCCACCATCTATATTATAATTTAGGTCAAAAAGAGGTAGGTTGATAAATGTTTGGATTCCATGGTTAAAGACAATAGGAAATCTCTAATCTTCAGTGAAGACCTACATTCAGTAATTACCTAGTTTGAGAATCTGAGTCTATTTGATGTACAGCTAGACATAGTGGATCATTAAACTCAACACTACAGTTATTACAGTACTGTATTACTCATATTTAAAATATCACAAATAGTATGATTAATTGAATTCCTGCAGACATTAACTCTTCATTGTTTTAATTATCCACTGTGGCTGAAAGATATGAGAGGAACAGAGGTTAAATTATGTATGGGAGAGCAGCAAGTGAAACTTGTAAATCAAATACTCACCCTATCCACATGACTAAAGCAAATGCTCATACAGAGGAGTTAACTGAAGGATCCTGGGTAGTAGCACAACTTTATTGCCACATGTATATTCATATAAACACAATTGCAACAAGTCAGCATCTGTTGGCCAAAACTTGATATTTTCATACTAGCCTCCTAGAATCTTCAGACCAATGACCTACCAAAATTGCATTAAAGCACCACCAGAAAAAAGCCTGTCAATAAAAGCAATGCTTCCAATTGTAACTCACTTTCCTTGCCATTTTTCTGGCATTAGTAACTGGGATCAGTTCCAGTGCATAATTCTGGATGTGCTGCCTATGACAGAACTCAGGCATTGGTAAGGAATATCTTTATGCACCAGTTATCATGCTGACATTGGTGGGACAACTACCATGCAGAAAATGAAAGCATGTTCACCAGTCTTTGCAAAATTGAGGGTTAGGATGGTCTGGAATCAATTTATCTTGCTTTCTTCAAAAGAAAAGCTGATATAGCTTTCCAAGTAAATAATAAAAATGACTGATATGCAAATACATGTTCCTCACCTTTGAAAATCAGCCCATGGCTGTTAATCAAATCTATCACTTGCTTTTACCCAAATCTAGCACTTCCTTTTGGTCTTCCTCTATACAATTCTGCTACTTTTAACCACAAAAATGCATCTTGTTCTGCAGGAGCAATGTAATATAGCTTTGATTGTAAAATGCAAAGCACAGTTTCTTGTGACTGATAGATGTGCTTTATTAAATGAACTAATGGCAAGTGGGATCACTTTACAAAATAATATTTGTCCATACACTAGTTTCATGAAGTTAGTTTTTAAGAACGTGCTAGCTGAGAAGGTCAGTGCCTTATGTATCTGGTAAGGGGAGATAGGATTCGGGGAAGTAAGGGGTGATGTGTATGGCACAGTATGCATGTGCTGTACTGGGGATTTATGCACTGGAGAAAAAATGGTTTTCAGCAGCTGTTTTGAAATGATCCAACTGTTTAAATGTTCACTTTTCCAGATAACACACTCAGCATTTTGGCAAAGCACAGTGGATTCAGCCGTCAGAAGCAAGAAGTGTATCTTTTACCAATCATAATAAGTGATAATGGAAATCCTCCTATGAGCAGCACCAGTACCCTTACGATTCGGGTCTGTGGTTGTAGTAGTGATGGTGTTGTCCAGTCCTGTAATGTGGAAGCTTATGTGCTTCCTATTGGACTCAGTATGGGAGCTTTAATTGCTATATTAGCATGCATCATATTGCTGCTAGGTATGTATACATTTGCAATCAGCTGTTGAATATTTTTCTGTTGCATAAATGATTGTAAGTAAAGAAAACAAATGGTAAAGGGTGATGCTTTCTGAAGAAACATTATGTAACTATTAGTGTTAATGTTCCCTCTAATTCTTCCATTCACATGCAGAACAAACTTTGTTATGGGCACCAAGGCATGTGCAGATGTGTACCACCAGTAGAAACACAGGCAGCTGGCTGTGGGCACTGTGGACACTCTGCTAATCAGCTTGGTGGCATTTGAATCTCACCAGAGTGGCTGCCCAAGTGCTCAGCTTAGCAGGAACACTTCTGTTCATATATATGTAAATTTGAGTAGTTGTGGAGTTTGGGAAGAATTGCTTCCAATTTGTATAGATGCAACTAAGGCTAGAAGAAATAAAAATAATATATGCATAAAATTAGTTCGCTAAGAACCAGGACTGGTCCTACTGTGTTAGATGCTGTGCAGATATAGAAGGCACAGTCTCTACCCCAAAAAGCCTTACCTGAAAAGCAATTTCTAATAAAAAGTTATATTCTGAAATCAAAGTCACATCAGGCTTTAGAAATGTTGTGGAGGAAGTTGAACTGAGGCTATACTGTGGATACCCCTTCAAAGGGGCGTGTAAATGAGCCCAATTGGTGAATAGCAATGAGGTGTTCCACTGTATATGCAGCACCTCATTAGCATAATTCTCACTGAGGGCACTTTGAAGTTGCTAACTTCAAAGCTCCAGCAAGCAGCGTAGCCGCGGGCACTTCAAAGTACCCACACAACTTCGAAGTTCCCTCACTCCCAAAATATTTTGGGAGTGAGGGAACTTCAAATTTGCATGCGTACTTCAAAGTGGCCATGGCTACGTGGCTTGCTACCGCTTCGAAGTTAGCAACTTCAAAGTGCCCGCAGCGAGAATTATGCTAATGAGGTGCTGCATCTACAGTGCAGCACCTCACTTCTCTTAACAGATTAGGCTCATTTACATGCCCCTTCAAAGGTGGGGGCTAGCATAGACAAGCCCATTATTTCTTCCAAAACCTGCATGAGTTTATTCCTAATTGTGATGGTTTAAGAGAGATTGAAGTTTTACAAGTTAAGAACTGTGTATTAGAATCAAACAAGTAAAATGTAATATATGACATCAGCAAGCAAGCGACAACATGTAAGAGCCAAATTGCTGTGCTAAGTAACAGGTTTCAGAATTAACATGCTCTAAACTATGGGTGGGCAACCTGTGGCCTGCGGGCCACATGCTACCCACTGGAGTTCTACTTATGGCCCCTGGATCCCCTGATTTGCCACTTTCCCATGTGCCTCTCATGGTCCAGGGCAGGCCTCATACTTCCTTGCTCCTCTCCATCCCTCCCAGCAATTCCAACATTGAAAATCTTTTTTGTTAAATTTGGACTAAACTAGTAATTTTATAAACCTATGGCTACAGTAATAGGGAGGTACATCTCCTTCTTCCTTGCTCCTGACCAAATTTTTACCATTTCACCATTGTGTTCCATTTCTAGCTCTTCCAGTTTTTATCAAGACTTTATTGGTTTTGTAGAAAGCTACGATCTTCAGTCCTTTAAATAAATCTAGTTTACGGCTGCTTTGATTAGATGTTTTCTTGACTAATCAGCATGTGATGCTTTTTTTGCAGTCATTGTGGTGCTGTTTGTAACATTGAGAAGACATAAAAATGAGCCTCTGATTATCAAAGATGATGAAGACGTGAGGGAAAATATAATCCGTTATGATGATGAAGGAGGTGGCGAAGAAGATACAGAAGCTTTTGACATTGCAACTTTGCAGAATCCAGATGGAATTAATGGATTTTTACCCCGTAAGGATATTAAACCTGATCTTCAATTTATGCCCAGGCAGGGGCTTGCACCTGTTCCTAATGGTGTTGATGTTGATGAATTTATTAATGTAAGGCTTCATGAAGCAGATAACGATCCCACAGCTCCACCCTATGACTCCATCCAGATATACGGTTATGAAGGAAGAGGCTCAGTGGCTGGTTCCCTTAGTTCTTTGGAGTCCTCAACGTCAGACTCTGATCAGAATTTTGACTACCTCAGTGAATGGGGGCCTCGCTTTAAAAGACTTGGAGAACTTTACTCACTTGGAGAAAGTGACAAAGAAACTTGACAGTGGATTACAAACATTTTCACTCTTGACTTAAGGATCATGTAATATTCTAGGGCCACTGCTGTTAGTTACAGCTAATGTGGCTTTTTGTTTTAGAGGCAAGTTTAGCGCCAGTCATCTATAAAATCATAAAATCACCTTCATTGTATTGTTGAATAAACAAAAGTATATGTTAGGAGGTATAAGTCTTGTGGAGTGTGAAGTAAACTATGTGGAGTGTCTAGAAGTCTTTGGATATTCAATATTCACTCGACCACTCTGAAGATGGAGATTTGGATCTTGGATAATTTTCTGTGAAATGAAAGGAAAAAGGTGCTTTTCTAGATAATGGACCTGCAATGAGTCTTCTGTTGAACAGAATCTCCTATTGGTATGTAAAGCTCATGGTTTGTTTCTGCATTGCCAACAAAGATCCTACCACAAATATGTTAAAAGCAATATCTGGTCTTCTTTGCAATGCTGATTGGAAACAGCACTATAAATCCCTACTGGCTTCAACTGTGCAGTGACCATACATTGTACATACAGTAATTGTTGGCCACATAAACAGAGACGGAACATCATCTTTAACTATTGTGTCAAGCCTTAAAATATTCACATGTTCTTAATCCATTCCAGTGATGGGACTGTAAACCCCACCAATGTGCAGAGGTTCAAAAGTGGGAGTTCTAAACCCTACTCTAAAAGAGGACAGTTTTTCTGGAAGAAGGAACTCTCTCATCATCTACTCCATCTTCTAAAGGGGGAAAGAAAAAGAAACTGTGAAAGGTGATGGACTTACAATGATTATATTGCTAAAGATTGACTTTATTTGTTTAATCCTTGAAATAAATATTTTATTGATGTCCATTACTGCTTTTTATTTATTAAGGTTAATAATCTATAGAGTAAGATTATAAAGAAAACTAAATTATATCCATTAATAAACCTTTAGTGTTTTTTCTATATATAAAATTAATGTTTAATACATGTACATTTTGAAAAGAAAACAACAATTTGTTGCAGGTTAAAGCAGTAATCTATCCATTTGCAGTAGCTGAGTTTTAAGTATATGCTGGCAGGAATAAAATTTTCCCAGATAAAAGTTTTGACAGTTTTATATTTTCTTCATAAGTCTAGTAACTGACATTTTAATACAAGCACAAACAGCTGGAAGTAACCTGGTTCATGTGAATATTTAAATGATAGACTTTTAGAAATCTACACATTACACAGTACAGTAAAACAATGCTTATAGTTCTCCACTGTATTAGAGCAGGAACCAGTATGTACATAATTTTACTGCTTCTGTTATTAGCATTTCTTTTATATAATATTCATGGTGATGCACCAGGGTTCTTGCACACAGAGAAAACAACACTTGGAGCTGCAAGCATATCCAATTTGTAATGCAAACTTGCCATTTAGAAGTAGCAAATGTATAATAAAACTGAGTATTACTTGCAAATCATTTTAATTTTCTACTTTGTTTTGATGCTATATTATCATTTGTTTATTTACTTCATGTATTGTATTCAGAGAAACTCCTGTATTGTTTCCTACTTTGTGAAATATATTTTTATAAATACCTTTCTTCTGGTTGGTCTTTCTTTCCAGTTTAACCTGTACCCCTGAGAGAGAAATCAGCAGCTGTGAATAGCTGAAAGGATCTTTGTAAACCTCTGACTGCTGCAATTTCTTCAGTCATTTATTAATCAATTAAATAGTTCAGTATTGGCAATCACATCAGTATGCTATTTAAAAGAGTGGATAAAGTCAGAATAACAAAAGAAGATGACGTGAGGAGCAATTTTGGGGCAGTGCATGGAGAATTAAACATGCAACAACCTCATACCACAAGAGGATTTATGCATATGTCTAATTTTCTGTGTGCCATGCTGAAAATTAACCTCCTAACCTCTTTCAAACGTTGCTAATAAAAAGAAATTATTGTCTCTAGGATTCTCATTTATGTTCCTTCTACAAACAAAAATAGCTTGATGCATCATATCCAATTCTGCTTGCATTTCAAAATGGAAACATTGACATTTGCTTTAGCTGTGCCGCAGCTGCTTTTAATGACTGCAGTTTGCAGATAACTAATACGCTAACACTACTCCTAAATGCATTGTAAAGGTTTTAATGAAATTAATGAAGTCTCCAATTTATTTAAATTAGGCTGTATTCAGAAGTTCCATCTGAATAGCTTTACACAACACTCTCAGCAAACGTAAACTAAAGAGTGAAGTCATCTAAAGATAGAAAAAGCTGAATTTGTCAGTGTTTCAACTGAAATGCAACATGTTTTGTAATAGATTCCAATAGCAGTCAAATGCGTTCATGTGCCCAAAGAGAAAGGGTGTTCTGTTGTGTGACATGAGATCTTACAGTACACAAGTGTTAAGGCCTGGTTTCCAACTGATGGTCTAATCTAGATCACACTCCTTGGAACAAAGAAAGGTGATATAAAATATGGATGAGAATATTGTTTATATCCCCAAACTGATATAACGCAAGTAGCTCCTGACTAGGTGTTATATTGTTCACAAGGCTCTTTGCAGGGCTCCTTTGTAGGGAGACTTACAGTTGTGTAACCTTCTGATTGCCTTTTTGATTGAAAGGTCTGTGTGAACCATGACTGTGCCCCTGGTAATAAGATTTCCAAAAAATCTCATCACTTGCACTATAGGACAGATAAAGCATGACAGAAATCTCATCGTGGTCAGTCAAAAAGATAAGGTAAGCACTACTGGGAGGTATTGCTTTAAAATGTGCCTTCACATAGCTTCTGAACTTAAATAACACCAATGAAAAGGAGGAAGGGGGGAAAAAAATGAAAGAAAAGGAACACCAAAAATAACATGCAACTTTTCTTCTGGTATCTGACCGTATTGGTGCCAAAAAGGTTAAACTGGCAAACGAGTAAACTCAGATTAGTTGAACAGATGATTTATGGCATTATAGCTCCTTTCACAATTTAGGAAGTGAAATGTTGACCTCTAGTTTTCAGTGTATGCTTGTTTTGTGTGGCTAAAATTACTTCAGTGAGAAATTGTTTTGGATTGGAATCGTGTTATATAATTTGTGTGCTGTATTGACGGTTTTTAATCCTTGGGATTAGAATCATACCAACCCTCATTATGCATCTGGATTTGGCCATTTTTATCTAAATGTTCTTTTTTTTTAATCACAGAAAGTAATTATTGTCCCTTTTTAGAGGGTTATTCGGCTGTTGGATCAACTTAAATGACAAGTAAAATGGCTTATATTAGAATTAATAACATTCACAAATTCCTAAGGCAAATTCCCCAAATCCCTTAAAAGCCCTAAATGGCGTAGTGCCTAGCTACCTTAGACGCTGCCTTTTCCTCCCTGAAATGTTATCTAATTCATCTGGGCTACATAAGTGAAACATCCCAGTGGTGAAAGCTCAGAGGAGGCAAGTTAGTACAGCTTAACATAGGATATTTAGGCATCACAAAGCATGATTTTGGCATCCAGCTATACACAGTAATTTATATCCTGGTTTTATGCCCAGACTTCCCAGTGCATAGGGAAAGCTGGGGCCTAGAAAAAGGAATTCACAGCAAGGTGAATGAAGTCCCCTCTGAATGAGTCAGTAGGAAATACCAAAGAGAATGCCTTAGGCTACATCTACATTACGAGATAGTATTGATTTTAAGTAATTTAGCCCAATTTTAACAAGTGCCTGTCTTCACTGTAAATTCTATTAGCTCAATTTATGGAGCACTAAAGTAGTAGTAGTAGCATCCTTCAGTCTACGCGACTATGGATCACACCCTTTGTAGTTCCATTTGGGGTCATCATTTGCAGCGTTGACTGTGACTGTGAAGGCCCACATGAGAGTGACAGTCCTTACTGCATCTGTTGCATGTGTAATGGGTGTCTGGCAGGTCCTTACTGTGCTTTCTGTGGGTTCACTTCTCCTCTGCTAGCTGTCTGATCCTCATCTCGCCCTTCTGAAGGTCCTTGTGTAGTTCCTGCCTCCATCTGCTGCGATCGTTTGCCAGCTCCTCCCAGCTATCCACCTCGATGTCTACCTTCCTGAGGTCCCTCTTGCAAACATCTTTGTAGCGCAATTGGCGGCATCCGGGAGGTCTTTTGACAGAGGCTAGCTCGCCATACAGGATGTCTTTTGTGATCCTTGTTATTCCACACTCTCTTGCTAAGTCTGTACAGAGTTGTTGCTGCTCTGATCCTCCTATTTAGTTCAGACTCCAATGACTGGGTGTCAGTGATGGTGGATCCAAGGGAAACAAACTCATGGACGACCTCTAACATATAGTTGTCAATGATGATTGATGGAGGTTCAGCAACATCCTGAGCAAGTACATTTGTCTTCTTTAGGCTGATGGAAAGCCTGAAGTCCTTGCATGCTTTGGAGAACCGATCCAGCAGTTTCTGAAGCTGGTCTTCTGTGTGTGACACTACAGCAGCATCATCTGTGAACAGCATATCTCTGATGAAGACATCCCGCACTTTAGATTTAGCTTTCAGCCTTGCAAGATTAAACAGTTTCCCATCAGATCTTGTGTGGAGCACTAAAATCAACATAATATCAACATCAAAATGTCATAGTAACCTGACAGGTGTAGCATTCAGTTCAAATTTAATATTCCAAAGGAAGGGTAGGAAGGAAGCACCATGTCTTCAAATCAAATTCATTAGCCTCCAGAGATATCCTGTATGTGCCCCACAATGCCCCACAGTTCTCCGCTCTGGCCTCTTCCATTTCCACTGCTCTGAGGGGTGGAGGAATAAGGCAACAGGAGGACTATTTCAATTCAATACCTGGAAGCCCCTGGCTGTAGGGTCATGAAAGGCTGAAAAATCTTCTTTCTTTTTGTTTGCTAGTAGTGTGGCTGTGGGGTCTGTGGGTCTGTATACCCCTGCTAGATGTCTTTGTTTTCTGTGCTGCCTGGTGCCAGCCGCTGCCCTCCACCTGCATCATATGGGAGTTAGGCTGTGGGTTGGGGTCGTGCTTGCCTGATAGGGCAAGAAACTTCTTTACATGTTGTCCCGCCCCCCACATTCCCTTCCTTCCCTCCCCAAAAGACACCACACATTCTGGAACTTTCCCTCTCACACATCAGGTGGCAGCTAGTCTGTGGATGGGCGTCGTGCTTGGACAAGAAACTTCTTTACAGGTGGAACAACAAGAAGTCCTGTGGCACCTTTATATATTAACAGGTATTTTGGAGCATAAGCTTCTGTGGGCAAAGACCTGCTTCACAGCTGCTTACATTTTGTCCTGACTTCCACATCTCCTCCCTTCCTGTTCCCCAGAGGTGCCGCATAGTCTGGAACTTTCCTGCACACAGCTGTATCACGCGGCTTGACTCTGAATCAATAAAAGGACATGCTATGAAAGATGCCAGGCAGCTTGCATGCAGTGAGGGTCCTGTAGCCATCCAGGGGAAGTCTCCCTGTTCTGGCATGATTTTTAGGAGTAAAGGGATTTCAAAGTTGCCCAGGCACTTCGAAGTACCAGCAAGTTAGCTGTGGCTACCCTTAAGCCAGCACTTCGAAGTTTAACACTTCAGAGTTGACGCAGGGGAGAATTAGCTTAATGAAGTGCTGTATATGCAGTGCAGCACTTCATTAATAATCTTCCAGCATCTTACTTACCATGCTCCCTTCAAAGTTGGGAGCTAGTGGAGACAAGCACAGAGATAGCAAAGGCATTTGACATGTACAGGAAGCTAAGCATATAGGGTTAGGTTTTTTTTTTTCCACAATATGTGAAGATAAAATTGCTTATTGGGATGCTGAACAGTTGGTATTGTGGGGGTGCTGAGCCTTTGATCCAAACTCTAAACCCTGGGTATAATGGAAACCACTTCAAGTCAAGGGATGCTACAGTACCCCCTGCACCCATAGTTCTAGCACCTATGCCTTTTAGTGTCTGTTAATTTGAGGAATAGCCTAGGGGTGACCAGGTGAACAGTGGGAACATGTTGCCAGAAGTGATAAGGATACAGCTAAATTCCATAATATAGAGCAGCTGCCACTAGCCACCTCTTATTTACGAGGGAGGATAAGGGAGTGTGTCTGATTTTTTTTTAATATTAGGATAAAACATGCTTAAAATTTTAACTAAAATTGAGACAGCTCTAATTTTAAGAAGCCTATTCATCTATTCTTTATTGCCATACACTGCACTTAATGTTTAGAAAACAGAGGTTTATTAAGAAAGAAAGGTGTTAATTCAAGGGTTCTTACCTTTTACTTGTTCACCAATGTATGTCAGGATATCATGACCAGTGTTTTCTGTAAGCTGCTTATTTGTCCAGCTCCTCAAGAGAGATTCCAATTCCACCCAGCCGATTAACAGAGCACCCAGAGCCAGCAGCATGTGTTTCTACTGGCGGTGCACATTTTTACATAGCAGTGCACATAAAAAGTATTCTGCACGTGGATTGAAAAGATGAGAGGGAACATCAGTCATTTCCACCCTGCCATCCCACTATCACAACATGCAATTCTAGTGGAAGGGGCCTGGAAAAGGGATACTAAGCCTGGAACAAGCTGAAGTCTATTGGTCTAGCAAACAGGATATAGTGCATAAATATAATGTAGGTCTGACCAAAGTGCAAACTCTGAGTTTAGTGCAAAAACTAGAACCTTCACTTTCTGATATCTGTGCCCCAACTCACCCATTTCCTTTCCAGCAACTGATTTATCTGCCTCTGATCCTTCTCCCACTTAGTCCACATTCTAAGTCCCTGAATATTCCCACTCACAGCTGTTTTCTAATTATCAAGAGCTCAGCCTTTCTTGTTGTTTCCTCCTTCAGCTGTTTTTCACGCCACATTCTATTGTGTCCCTCCCCACCCTCTTATTTCCAGCATTCACTCATTAGCTGCAAGTTTCTACACAGAGAAATATTTCTGTTCATGTGAGAAATGAGGTGAGGTTTTTCTCTTTTATCTGGGCCCTATTTTTATCTTCATTGTTATCTTCTGGCTGCTTTCTCTGTCCCTGGATCTTGCAGTTCCTTTTAGCTCACACACATATTCATTTTCCTCTATTTCCCTAAACATCCATCTTCTTCTCCTGATCCCTCCAGGGCATTTTCTCCCACTTCCTCCTATTTCTGCAACCTAAAGTCTATTTCTTACCTCACAAAAAATGTAAACAGCGAAGAGAGAGTTCAAGCTGATCAGGTTCCTTTTTGCCTCCTCACATCTTGTTTCCCCATGGTCCTCTACCAAGGTGATGTTGACATTGCCGTGTCCTGTTCCTGTTGAGAACCAGGAGATAACCAGGTAGGGCAACCTGTCTCAGTTCATCCAGCCCCCTTCCTTTTCTACATTAGCTTATTAATGAAAAAAAATATCATGCATTTAGCCTGTCCTTCCATATACAACACTAGAACTATCACATAAACATACGTGGATCAAACACAGCATGGAAAACATTACATATACATGGAAAACCACACAGAAAGCTGTATAGAACAATCTGGGTTATTTATTGTTAAATAAATGATATATGTAAAAATATTAAAATGACAGTGAATCAAAATGGATGCTTTTGCATGTGAGGTGATATGGAAAATACATTAAAACATTGTTAATGGTTTTGAATTAACAGCATATATGTACATTAGTATCAAATAGGTTGACAAATAGCTGGAGAAATGTAGAGAAGTTACTTGAAAGTTAATTTTTAGTTTGGAGAATGAAACAATCAACAGGCTGGTGTAGTAAACTGAATTTTTCTTTGTAGGGAGAAAATAAGAAGAGTATTCAGCATTATTACTATTTACTGTCAGAATGTCTTCAGTGTCATTAGCAGCAGACACAGCATGGATGGAGCAAACAGTAGAAGCTTTCTGTAGTCTATCATTCAGATAAGTTGCACTCATATTATTTCTACATTTGTACACTATTTGTGCAAGATAATATTCTGGCTTTGCAGAATTTGGAAACCAATTTAGCTTGCTGTATAATTCACAGTGATGGGTTTTGTAATCACACTGAAAAATGAGTCTAGCTGCTTTATTATACAATACTGATACAGCTTGAGTACTGCAGCACTAGGCCTCCTCCAAATAACATCATCGTGTTCTAAATGAGAAATTATAAAAGCACCGACAATTGCTTTTGTGCATCTGCAACTGAGACATTTTCCAAAATGGTTAATAAAGGAAAGCTGAGGCAGTCAGCTTCTGGCAAATGTACTCATTAGCATTGCAACACACCTACTTCATCCTCAGCCACATTCTCATGATTTGGCCAGAATTAATCCAATAGAAATGAACAAAATGAAGAGAAGCCTGCAGCTTAAGTCATCATGTTTGGGAGGAAATATAACAACTTACAAAGCAACATTCCCTCTCCCTTACACTTCTGTGGATCTTACCCCCACTCCTCACACACATTAGTATACTCAGGCCATGTCTACACTAGCCCCAAACTTCAAAATGGCCATGCAAATGGCCGTTTTGAAGTTTATTAATGAAGCGCTGAAATACATACTCAGCGCCTCATTAGCATGCAGGCGGCCGCGGCACTTTGAAATTGATGCGGCTTGCCACCACGCGGCTCGTCCCGACGGGGCTCCTTTTCGAAAGGACCCTGGCTACTTCAAAGTCCCCTTATTCCCATCTGCTCATAGGAATAAGGGGACTTCGAAGTAGGTAGGGTCCTTTCAAAAAATAGCCCCGTCGGGACGAGCCACGTGGCGGCGAGCCGCATCAATTTCTAAGTGCCGCGGCCACCCACGTGCTAATGAGGGTCTGAATATGTATTTCAGCACTTCATTAGTAAACTTCGAAATGGCCATTTGCATGGCCATTTCGAAGTTTGGGGCTAGTGTAGACATAGCCTCAGTGTCACAAGGACATACCAGTTTAATGGATGGGCAGAGGACACCTGTTTATGGAAAGCCTGAAGCCTCTGAAAACACACAAAACACTCTTTAGCTGGACATTCAAATAAAAAAAAATATGGGAGGTCTGCTCTATGATGGGGCATCCACCCTAATGGAGCCCTAATGAGGCTACACAGAAAACAGCCATTCCAGACAGACAATCCCATACAACAAGAGCTGCAAAAGCAGAGGTGAGTAGTTCCAATTGCTCTCTGGAGCTTGAGGAGGGATGGCTGGCTGTCCTAGAGGAGGAGCAATGCTAGTACCTTGGACTGAGCAGTGCTGGGAAGAATCAGGGGAATGAAGCAAGCAAGCTTCTGGCTGATAGCCCTGACCTGTTGAAGACCTGAAATAAGAGGTACAGAAAGTGCTGGGATGGATGCAGCATGACTGCCAACCACAGGAATAGCAGATGGACCTGGGTCTGCCCTGCTTTCCCCCGCTCCCACTGAGGAAGATGCTATCCTGTCCGAGTATGGTACTGTGTACTGGAAGAGCGGGCGAGCACACAGTGTGGCTTCACTGGAGGACTGTGTGCTGAATTGGAAATGATGATCATTGGAGTGACATCGGTCCGTGACCCAAATTGAGAGCAGCACACTGATCAGTGGACCAGATCGTCATGACTACCAGCAGGAGCTGGTGTCATGTTGAGTCCTCCTGCCTCCCATTCACACCTTCCTTAGAGCTCCTGAATTAATAAGCATTTCATAGTCTGTGTCTAGATTAGTCCCCAGCTTTGAAGGGCGCATGGTAATTATGGTGTTGGGAGAGTACTAATGAAGTGCTGCGGTGCATATGCAACATTTCATTAGGCTAAATCTGCTTCTGGCAACTTTGGAGTGTGAAACTTTGAAGTTCTGGCTTTTGTGTAGCCATGGGACAGCTGTGGGTACTTCAAAGTGTCCGCACACCTTTGAAGTCCTTTTACGCCTCAAAGGCAACACGCCTTTTGACACTTTGAAGTTACCATGAGGTAGAATTAACCTAATGAAGTGCTGCACATTCACCGCAGCATTTCATTAGTAATCTCCCATTACCCTGATTACCATGTCCCCTTCCAATCTGGGGTCAAGTGTAGACAAGCCCATAATGATTCTGTCTTAGATATTCTGCTCTTGTTTCATAAATTATACTTATTGATCATAATGGTAACTCAAGGAATGGGTAGCAATGAAGCACACCCAACTTTAGAAAGTCAAATCCCCTTTATGAAGATTCAGCATTGTTGAAAAAATAAATTCCACGTAAATATACACTCACTTCTAGCCTAGTTTTCTTTTTCAAACAGCTAGTTGTGCCTGACCACTTTGAGAATTAATTTTACATGTGTATTTGGTATGCAGGTTGGTTATGCAAATATGAATGCAACTTTGCTCACTGTAGCAGGTAGATGGCCTCTAGATCTTTAAACTATGGAGCTAAAATGTTTGTCTTGGGGATTTACTTCCATATTTCATTTGCTGATTTATAACAGGGACTTGCCATGACCTCACAAAGGGTTAGGCCTAGAGCTGGAGCCAAATATTATTCTCTCTTATAGCCCAATTTCACACACAATCTCTGACAGAACTATGATCTGAAATCAAATCTCTTGATCCAGTGACTTAACCATGAGACCCCCTTTCCTTCAGAGACCATTCTTCCCGTCAGTGAGAGGAGAAATAGGGCTTTTTACCCTATGACCTCCTATAATACTCAGAGGATAGTTGCATATTATTTTTAATTCTCTTCCTATTCACTCTACGCACTGGTCTAGTGCTGCCTCATAACAGGAAAGTCAAAATGAGGCATTCAGCAGGTTTGTGTATGCCCGTCATAATCACAAATCTCAACTAGCCTTCGCTAGGATTATGTAGTCTTCCACAGAAGAGTTAAAGATGTTTTTTTCCAACTACACATCATGCAAATTTTTCCTAACTGCAATCAACATTACCTTTCTTTCAACCCTTGCAGTCACAAATATGTTTGTCATGGAAAATACAGCATGTTAGGCCAAAAAGACAGACAGTTATTCTTACAAACAATGGCATCAACATATACAACAAAAGAAATAGTCTTTGCAGAAAAAGGTCATGCATGGCTCACTAGACTTTGCATTATGCAAAACTGATTTTTTCCAAGCCAATCATCACCTTTATTCTATAACATAATTCCTTCCTTTAAAAATTGATGCTAAAGGGTCTTTAATTCAACTATAGACAGTGTATGTTGTTTCTTACATCTCACAAAACTAAACCAAGAAAACTTTGCTAGTGTTTTAACACGGCCTAACTCCCATAACAACATGTTGTGCTTGACCAGAGGAGTGGATGACATAAGTGGCTGCTCTCTAGCTTACCCTAATGAAATACACTTTTGTTTTGCCATTCTTTAAATTTAGCATCTTTCATCCACATAAGAGCTCAAGTGATAGCTGATTGATTCTATTTGGAATCATTCCCTTTATCTCATTCTGCTAATAATAAGTATGGAGGAAAAATAATATCTTAAGGACCAGTGATAGCCTTAATAAGTGTTTCACAGTCTTTTCTGCAGTTGCTATGTATACAGATATTTATTAGTCAAGAGTACAACAAAGACTTCACTTTTTTGAGCATCTTCTTAACACGAATATGAAACTAAATCTCTTAATAGTGAGGATTTATTTCCTCCTCCATTATCTTCATAGCCATATGAACAGAGACTGAAGCTAATTGAACATTTGTCACTATCACCTTCTAATTGAGAGCAAAGTTCAAACACTCACAAATGTAAAACAGCAAAAAAAAAGGATATTTGGGGTTTTAAAACTTGAAAATAATTAGTTTCAGTTTTTATTTTGAAGATATTGAGTCCATTCATCCTTAAGCAAAGGATCCTGGTTACCTGTTCATAGATCCCTGGAGTCAACATCTTCCAGTTAGGCTTGCATGTTGGAGGGGAGCAGTAGATAGCTTCAAGCAAAGTTTACCAAAATATTCAGATTTTGATAAAGAATTCACAGGGAAAGTCTTGTCCTTTAGCCCTAGACATAAGATATTGATAGGATGCATTCTTTTACTTTTAAGCAGCTACTCTTCTCTTGAATACTGTTGGAGTTGCTAGACTGTTCACAAAGAGATATCTTAGCCTGAAAATTTACATGAAAGCAAATGTTAAATTATATTTATAATGGAGTAAGGTACTTTGCAGACATAGTCTGGGATGTAATCTTTAATTAAAAAAAAATCCCAGTTGAAGGCTATGCACATCTAGTCAGAGCAGAACTGATTAGGGCCTCTGAGGCTATATCTACATGAGAAACTTTTCCCTGAAAAACTGGGCTTTGTTGGAAAAAACTGGGGAGTGTCTATGTGCAAAATGCACTTTGTTGACAGTTTATCAACCAAACCCAGCACATAGGCCATCAGAGTTATACCTCTCAGTGTTCAGGTATAGCAGTGTTCTGTTGACAGAAGAGCCATGTAGGTGCTCTGGAGCCTTTTTGGCAACAGAGAGGGCTTCCAGATCACCAGGCAGCCCTGTTTGCAGAGCTTCTGGGCAGCCATTCTGTCGAAAAAGGGCAGGGCAGTCTGGCAGCTCTCTGTAGATAGAGTGGATTACTCTTTCAGTTTGCTTTCCCCAGAAGTTTCTCTGGGAAATCCATTCCAAAAATGACTTCTGTTGATGGAAGCTACTCGTGTAGACATAGCCTGAGTGTATGGCATGGTGTGTTTTGTTTTTGTTTGCTTGGTTGCCTTTTGCACAGGCAAATTCATCTTTATGCTGTGGTTTGAGAGAAGGAAAACTGAAGTGAGCATGGCATATCAGTTTGCCCAGCTGATGGAGTTAAATTTAACAGGATTTTCTCTCATGCTAAACAAATACAAGGAAATCATCCACAACTATTTTCAGCTTTAAGCTAATATTGTAGAATATATGTAGAAATCAATATATAATTGGTAACTGTTATGAGAAGGTCTGTCCCTTTAAGAATAGCCCAGGACTTGAGCTTGCTGAATAACTGATTTATCAGGTTTGTCAAGGAAAGAGGATCAGAAAAGAATACTGGTTTATGTTCCAAAAATGTTTACAATTTATCAAAAAACCTTGATTTATGGCCTTTAGTCCAGCGATTATGGTTTTTCCATGAGATATGGGAGATCCATCTTTCAACCTTCCTGGGGTGCAAGGAGTTTGATTTATCTTCCCATTCTCAATTCTTCTTGCTGAGCAGCTTAACTGTCAGGTCAGAGACTATTTTCAGGTGGGTTTGTTATTCTAAATCTCGCCTGTTGAAGCTGTTTGGCTTGGTATAAATGCTTGACTATTCAGTAGACCAAACCAGGAGAGTGAGCATTACTTAAGGAGCTCTCCTGTGAAGTAAGAGACATAATTTAACAGACAAATTTTCTCTGCCTGATTTGAACACATCTCCCTAGTAAGTGCCATACTGGGCTAGAACTATCAACCTGTGTGGATACAAATGTCTTCCTGCAGATGCAGATATAGTCAGATAGACATCCAGAGCTGCAGATCCACAGGATTCTACTCCCAAGAAGACACTGCAGCCAATGGACTGGAGTATGGTCCCATTGCATCTGGGAGCCAGCATACCATGCCAGGAGCATGACTGTAACATCTGACCCCTACCCCTCCCCCCGGCAACTGCAGCATCTCCTGTCTGGAGTCACACAGCCTTGCTGGTGTCAGGCTTGGGGGCAGTTCAGCCCCATAGCCAGGAGGAGCTGCCAGCACCACTGCAATGGAACTAGTCTCCTGCCTGTTGTCCAAAGCGTCTCTTGGAAATAGAGCCCTGCAGATCCTGATGTCTACTGGCAGAAATCCACATCCATCAGTAAACGTTTGTATCCACCCAGAGCTCTAGTTATCGAACCATTCTCATTCTGGCCCAATGAATATTTAAGTATTGGTACAAAATGGAGCAGCATCAGTACCTCAGCTTTATAGCAGAACACTGTGATTGCTCAATGCTGAGGCTGCTCATCACACAGGGGCTAGATCTGAGTTCAAGTGTTTGCTGTATAATAAGAATTCAAATTTTTCTTTTTCCACATCATAGACAAAGATGCTTACAATTGGGCTAACGGGCAGTGAATTCATCTACATCCACACAATTTACTGCCTTTGTTCCAGCTGATGCTAATCACTTTAAATTTGTAAACCTTTGTATTCATTATTCATCCAAATTAAAAATTGCTCCACTGTAGCTAGATCATTCTTGGGCACAAACTGATCTTTTAACACATTGATAAACATGATTGGTTCAGTGCGACATATCCTGGGGAGGTCTGGGGAGTGTAGGGTGTTGCAAGGCATTCTGGAAAGCAATATCAGGGAGCAAATGTAATGTTTTTATTGAAAAGAGTGAGACCTGTGGGAGAAGGTTGTGAGTGAAATAAAATCTGATGTGGGACCCCCAGCTGAGGGAGCAGGTAAAGGAATGGTATCAGTGCAGGCCCGTATGTAGGAATTTTGGAGGGGTGGCTGCTTTTTTGTAGATATGGACCACCACTCCCCACAGCAGGCCCCGCCCATCTTCCCCACCCTCAGCTCTCCAACTGTCCCTGTCCCCCTTTTCCTCCCTCCAGCCAAATCCAGTTTGCCCCCGACCCCCTGAACATTCCCCACCCAACCTCTATTAGGTCCAAAGAGCCCCCCGAGCCCCAAGAGGCTATGGGCAGGTGATTCCCTGTGGCTACTGCTGTTACCTACCCATCTCCTGCCTTGGTAATCCCCAGCCAGGCTGGTTAGGAAGGGGCCCAAGGATCAGTAAGGGAGCAGAGTAGGTAAGAGCTAGGTCAGCCCATACAGGGGTATGTTCATACCCCTTACACCCCCTTGTCTATAGGCCTGTCAGGTGTAGAGCAGATTGGAAGATATGTTGGTGTCAGAGTCTCTGAGAAATAGCCTAGGAGGTTTCAGCTGAAATAACCTGGGCAGGTACTAAAGAAATCCACCTTCAACTATTATTCCCCATGCATCTGAAAGCTGGATAATGAAAGAGTTATTTCCTTCCACCCACCTTCAGTGTTATGCCATTAAAGGCCTACGCCTGTTAATCTTCTATTTCCTTACACCGGTTGGCTGGCCACTGGCTTTGGGCTACACAGACAGAGCAGCCCTTGAAATTAAAGCAGGAAGCTTGAGGTGGAATGCACACAACCAATTTGTGATTTAGTGGCACAGGCATTGTTACACTGGCTAGTGATACAGTGGATGGAGTTTATATGGCTGAAGACTATTGTGGAGAGTATAGGAAGAGTAGTGGAATATTTTAACAGTTTAGTCTGGAGAGGGTTAAAGATGTTTGGTTGAGTTCCAAACCAAGTGTGTGTGTGTGTGTGTGTGTGTGTGTGTGTGTGTGTGTGTGTGTGTGTGTGTTGGACTTTACCTTGGAAACAGAGGATTTTTGACCTGTGCTTTGACTAAAATAAAACAAATTCTCAAAAGTGAAAGAGAACCAAGTTTTTAGGGCATAGGAAATATGAATATCCTGCCCTAGAGTAGGTGAGCCACTGCAACAGTCATCTGAGTGTTTTTCCCCTAAAAAACCTATTCTAAGAGTTATGTTTATCCAGCCAAAATAGTTGAAATTCAAATTATGACTATCAATTTTTACAACAGTGATTGGAGCACACAGTGGAGAGGCAGTTCCTAGCTTTGGATATATTAGCATAAAACACTGAAACAATGTACCAAAGGTTATGAATTGTACACAGATGAGTTGTGAACAGAAGAAAAAATTAGGACTGCAGTAGAAGCATTCCAGGATTGCTGTAACTAGTTCATCTAGACACCTACTTCTACAGAAAGAACCAGTTTCCGCACCACTTACAGGCCCTTTCTTCAGGAATGATTTTTCTCTCAGAACCCAAAGATTGAGGATAAGCTCCGAGCATGCAGGGTATTGCCTTTGTCTTAGCCATCTCATGCATCAGTGCAACTATTATGCGTGCATCTAATATTTTTATAGTCTTAATGAAAAATCATTAAGATGTTTAATATGCTAAACATGTTTAAGATTGTACCAATCACCTGGTGACAATTCATATACTACTCAAGGGTTGAAGCTGAGTGTATGACTTGTAACTGAGTAATTGCATTGAAATCTGCTTCTGACTACAATTATTTGTAGTAACAGAGAGAAAGCTGTGCTAGTCTATGTACTATCAAAACAAAAAAGCAGTAAAGTAGCACGTTAAAGACTAACAAAATAATACATTATTATAAATTAATATATATTATTTTGTTAAAGTGGTACTTTACTGCTTTTTTGTTTCAAACTATTTGTAGTGCTCCATAATCAGATTAGGGATATGTTGGTTTCTTGGAGTAACAGGTGAAGTAACCAGTAAATCAGTGAATAACCAACAACATCTCTTTCACCAGAATATGTTGTTGGTGCAAGAAAAAGATCAAATTTGCTAAACCCACCAAGAATACTTATTATTACTTTCAGACTCAGACTCTGGGGACGCAATGTCCACATTTTGTGCCCCATTGAGTTAAATATTGCAACTTTTCTCAATTATCAGTGATCTCTCCTCTAGTCATTCACTTACTGGAAAATAGTTCTCTCCTAGATTCATTATTTTCTTACCTCAATTGATCTTCAAACTAGAGTACCTCTACTGTTATTTACTCTCCCTTATTATGAAGTAAATGGTCATGGGAGTGATATAATCTGAGGCATAAACAATGACTCCCTGACCTCTCTAAATTTAAATAAATTTCCTTGTACCAGACTGTTTTTTGGTTTAAGGTGAAAGATAATTAAGTATGTTACAAAATATTTGTATGATGTTTTGATGCTTTCATATATTTGACAGCATTTACATAGTTCCTTTTGTCCTAGTAAAGGATGGGAAGAAGAAACGATACATAAGGAAAGGAAGCTTGGGGCAATATTCAATTCAGTGCCTCATTAGTAATCTTCAAAATATGGCTATTTCGAAGATTTGTACCCGTGTAGACACAGCCTATGAAGTTACTAGGAGATAGATACAACTTCCTCTTTGGGAAAAAAACAAAACAAAAACCTTTACCTACCCCTTCCAAAGAAAAGATGTTTTTTTTCACACTATCGCAGTGCATCCATCTGACAAAGCGGGTTCCAGCCCATGAATACTTATGCCCAAATATATCTGTTAACTTGTAAGGTGCCACAGGACTCTTTGTTGTTTTTTACTCCAATGTAGTACATTAGGGAGAAGAAGGGAAGGGGGAACTTATATTATCATCCTGAGCACACTGAGTTAACGTAGCCTTTGAAGGAGAAGTAAATGGCCAGGAAATTTCTTCTGTAAGCAACAAGTTTAAATCCAAACCAGACTGACAATGAATAAGGCTTGTTAGAGTTGCAGTGGGAAAAGTAGAATGACCTAAAGACGGTGAACAAGTATACACATTGCAAAGCTACCATGTAAACAATGACTCTCACAGGAGGCACATGACTATTGGCATCCTTCTCCCCCTGCCCCTCCCCACTTCCATCCTCACAGAATTTCAGCAGATGAATTTCATGCAGTGCCCAGGCTCAAGATGGATAGCAAAATTCATGCTCGAATACAGAAATAATGAGATATAATATATCATTGAACATATGTATCTTCTTGGCATAATCAGTGTATATTTGATTTTGATAATCCAGTTCAGTTTAGTCTATTTGGATTCCACAAATAAACATTACAATTTCACAAATTACTCCAACTGAAAGTATATCTAGATTGAAATTAGAGGTATCTCTCAGTTGGCTACCCTAGAGCCCCGGATATGTACTTGAGTGGCCATCATGCATGCTGCCATACCTTCTCGTTTTTTTTTTTCAAACAAGCTTAGATTTAGCTACATCATAACTAGTTTGCATATGTCTACATATGCTGTGATCACATCTGATTGCAGGGTAGACATAACTTAATCTGAAGCATGCCCATATTAATTAAGTATGTCTAAAGAAATGGCTGATCTTAGATTCTGCCAAGGGTTAGGAAATGTTAAATATGTGCCAAAGAATTAGGAGAGGATAGTCAATACTTTGGCTGGATGGTGATGGGCATTGTGGAAACTCGCATGAGTCAGTTTATTAGAGGGGATAAATCAACATGGCCACCACGGATTCAGTTGGGGCTGCACTTATTTACTTCATTTGGTGCACTGGCCCATCAGAGATTTTAATATTCTACCTGCACTCCTGTGACAGATGTTTATAAATATTTTTGCAAAACAATCGATGTTCCTTTTTATCAAGCAAAACTATATTATTTCTAAAGTGAATTATTACCAAAGTTTAATTTAGTTGTCACTATCACTTTAAATAGAGCAGGATGAAGTCACTATGATATCTCTGGGTAAACCATCTGTATGTAAACACCAAGCCTGCCATTACCCATATAGGCCAGAGAGGAAAAACTCAAAAGAAGACTCAGCTGTCTTCAGTTTTACTTAAGGAATCTGACCTATGATACATCATTTATGTGTCAGAAAATTATTTTCCACTTAAACTTGAACATATCAGAATCTGGCCTATAAAAGAAACAGAGATGGAAATGACCAGATGAATTATCTAGCCTGTTATTTGTGTATTATACATAGGTCTTTATAGACTTCAAGAATACACCACAGCTAGTAGTTTACCTGGTAACCATTTTAGTTTACCTTTAGGCTATCTCTCCATGAAAGAGTTTTCTTGACTTTTCCAAGGCATTCTGTTGACAGTAAATTGACATAATGCAGCACTTTTGTCAACAGTATTCTGCCATTCCTGCATGAAGCAGAACGCTTCTGTTGCAGAGATTTATTGACAGAAAGCCAGTCTAGATGTTCCGAGGGACTTCTGTTGTCAGACGAGGCTTCTGGGACACTGGGCAGCCCTGTCTGCTGTGCTTCCAGTTGGCTGCTTTGTCTGGCCACCATCTGTCAGTAGGTTTTGTTGGAAGATATCTTCTGACAGAAACTTCTGTTGATGGATCTCCATTGTGTAGACATAGCCTTAGTTTCTATGAGATAGTTGTATCCTATCAGTCATTTTATTGAAGAAAAGGTCTCTAAGTAACTTAAAAGAAGGCCTCTGGTACCTTTGTCTGTCCAAATACAAAACAAGCATCAATAAATAAATACATTCAGGTTTTTTATGGGAATTTTCATAGTATATAGAACAGTAAAGAAGGATTGCTTCTAAGTACATGCTTTGGTAGAGATCAATTACTTTATTCTTAACTCTTAATTTATTTGCTGTTTGTGGAAGATTCCTGACTTTTAGCTATTGATTGTCACAGATGAGTCTGTAGAATACACCAATTGCTCTATTTAGCACAGTTTAGTACATGGTTCTATTAAGAAACATATTTTTCTTTCTTATTGCTTCACCTTCAAGTAAGGTATCTTTTTCGTTTAGGCTGTGTCTACACATTCAATTTCTTCTGGAAGTGGCATGGTAATGAGCTATGTGGTAGATGCTAATAAGGCAAAGATGCAAATTTTCTGTGCCTCATTAGCATATTGGCACGTGGTTCAGAGTGTAGAAGAAGCTCTTCCGGACTCCAAAGTACACATGCAGACACGTGACCCTCGGGGATCTTCTGGAAGGAAACTCTTCGTCCAGAAGCCCACTCTTCCTCAAAATTTTGAGGAAGAAGGGCCTTCTGGAAGATTCTCCACAGGCCGCATGTCTGCATGTGTACTCTGGAGTCCAGAACAGCTTCTTCTGGACTCCAAGCAACATGCCAATATGCTAATGAGACACACAAAATTTGTAACTGTGCCTCATTAGCATCTTCCGGATAACTTATTAATGTGCTGCTTCCGGAAAAAGGGGCACATGTAGACACAGCCTTAGAAAAGTGACAGGTAGGGCCTTTAATGGCAAATGCTCAAAGCAGATACACCTCTGTAGTATAAGGGTAACTTAGTCAATTATTTCTTGTAGTAATAGACTAGTTTAGCATGGTACATCTGAGCTCCTTGTAGGACAAGCCGGGTTTGGATGGCTATAATGGTTAAAAATAAGCCTAATTCCTTTAAGCACAAATATCTTCTGCCAAAATTGTGTCTCTGTTAGGAGCTGGTGCCATTTGTATGTGTATCTTTATCAACTTGACCAAAGACAATTACATTTTGAATTATAAAGTCTCCAAAGATAAATTAAAATGGAACATTCAAGTCAATTAATGTCTGGAGTCTGTCTCATCAATAAAGAAAAATGTGAATGGTTTGCCCTCACGTTGTCTGAGGTTAGTGGAAAGGTACTGGCTGTCACGTTATGAAAGAAGGCCTCTGTATGTAGCTTGCTGGATTGATAAAAATGGACAAGGGGATTAATTTAAATCAAATCAATCAGTTTATTTAAAATGGTGTTTGAAATATTACAGTGGCTATACACTTCGCAGGTTGGAAAGGTCACATTAAGAATTGGACTCGGGAGTCTCTGGGGTTTCAAAACGCTTTATGAAATGTAACTTTAGAGCTAGGTATCTCTTAATATTACTATTTGTTTCTGTCTCTTCAAGTACTTACATGATCTACATTCCCAAATATCTGAAAGCCTCAATGTTTATTCTCCGTATAGTTTAGTAAAGTAGGGAAGTATTACTGCATATCACAGATGGAAAACTGAGGCAAAAATGACTTGCAAAAGTAAACACAAAGTCTAGAGAGAATCCAGGGGTAAATCTGACAGTTTGTATACAACTATTCTTTCTAATGTTTGTTTTCATTTACTTTCTAGTCACTCTAAAAGCTATATGAACATTACGTAGCAAGGACTGTTGTTCCCATGATTGGGTATTGTACATTTCAGTTATGCGTTCATCTCTCTCTCTCTCTCTCTTTCTCAACAATGGGTGATTGGCTTGTGACAAATCCAGAATGCACTGCCCATAAATTGAAGAGTAAAAAATACTCTTTCTATTATCTATTACCTATTTTCTATCATCTTTCTCTGTGCTCCTGACTGATCTGTATTCTGGGAATAGAAGGGATCAATGGACCTGAAACAATACCAGAGGTGGTGGAGGACCTGTGTATGCAATTTTTGCAATCAAAACGGGCTGATTCTATGTAAAAATGGGTTTCTTATTAAACATTTGCAAGCATCTGAGGTGAAAATAGCCATTGATATAAGTTGAAAACAAATGAACGGTGGCACAGGAGTATCCAAAGGCAATGGAAACTCATTCCGTGTAAAACTGGACCAAAATTTGTGGATTTTGAAGAATTCCCATTTAAATCCATGTAACAGCATGTGCTTGACAACCTTGTTACTTTCCATTTTATTACAGCATAATGAGGTTGTCAGGCTGTCAGCTAAGTAAACAGAGTGGCTGCAACAACCTCTTTCTAGGCAGTCAAAATCTGTTATAAAAGGCATGATCAAGGAGGCTTTAGGTAATAAAATTATCCTCTTAAGCTAGAAGGCCAAATTCTGCTCTGATCTATACATTGGTAACTCCTGTGGTGTGAAAGTGTAACCACCGTTCCACAGGGAAATCACTGGCAAGACTTCCATCACCTTCAGTGGGGTTTGAATTAGACCCTTATGGTGGTATACCTGAGAGCAGTGTCTGGCCCATGATCTCTGTTAACCCTTTAGCTCTGATTTTGTGTATTTTTCATGCTGCCAAGTGCTGCTTAACTTCAGGTATCTCAAGATACCTTGTATTTTTGCTCTGGGGGGTTAAGCAAATTTCATGAGCTGTGGGAAACCCTGCAAAAGAATGTTTTGAGGGTTGTTAACATGCAATTATGGATAAAGGGAAGAGGTACTCTATGATATTCTCATGAATACACCACTGTCTCATAACACAGCAATGATTTTTAGTAATATTGCAACCTTTTTTCCTTACATTTAAGCATTGTTCATTTACTTATATACTTCTTCTTCCTCCTCACTCTCTATATTTCAGAAGATAACAAAGGCTATCAATCACCTGGAGTTGTGCTGATGTTTCCATGGCAGTTTAGTAATTAGATTTCTTCACTAGGGTTTGAGATGAGTCCAATAAACTACTTTATACAATTATTTCAAACAGAATATTTCCTTGCATTGCCAGGCTATGAATAGAGTATAACTCTTCAAAACCTAGGATGCTTATTCTCTCCTGCATAAACACTGCTTGAGTCTTAAACTATTTTATTATTTTGGCTAGATTTCAAAAGACTCAGTTTTGAAGATGGATTTGAAAGCTCAGCTCTAAACTGAGAGTGATAGGCATGTTGATAACCTCCTTCCTGTCCCCACCTGCCATATGGCATAATCTGTTTATCCACAGCAGGATAGCCTTTGTGTTCCCAAAATTATTAGGTCGGTTAGGGAATGTTACATAGTTCACTAAAAAGTAAGGTATGTTTCAGTGGTTTTTATACTGCTGTCAACAAGAAGTTTTGTTGTATGACATTTCACAAGCAAAAGAAGTCATTGCCTGAGCCAATGCAAATTTGCAAGTTTCTGAGGTGTTTCTTGAGAGTTACTTGTTTCATGGGAGTTTCTTTAGATGCATGTTAGTGCTACAGATGGCAGTCTCATCCTTAATCCATTAAGTGCAACTTTCATCTGATTTGGAGGCCTAAGTGTGAAATGTGTCCAACATGTAAGTCAAGTAGGACTAAAGGCAAATATATTGACCATCTGCTGTCCCTTCCTTCCTCTGAGAAGTCCCATGGCACCTTGTAAACTAACAGATGTAGTTGAGCCTAAACATTCATGGGCCAAGACACGCTTTGTTACATCTTGGTCTACCCCTCTGATTCTTCCTTCCTCTGTATTACCCAGTTCATTCTTACTTCTTCTCTAGAATGGCACTCGCTTGTCTGGAAATATTTGTAATCCAGCATGATTTTAGTTAGATGGATGACCACTTATCATGAGTGTGGCCAATTCCTGTAGTCCCAAAAAGTTGGCTTACAGCGGTAATCCTGGCTATCAGTGTTCTGTGCTGTTATTTTGCTGCAGTTTACATGTAAATGTCTTCTAAGAGTCCTGTTAGTGGTGGAAGGGTTCTTAATGTGCTAGATAATATTGACCTCATGTGGTCTGGTAATTTTTTTCATTCTGCGAGAGTCAGGTCCCGAGGGTGCTGGACTAGAGAGATTCATGATTTCATGATTGTAAACCATAATAGTTGTTGTTTATTGAAATGTAACATAGGTTTACAAATGTTCTTGTATGGACTTCACTGGATTGCACGTTTCAGCCACATTACCCTGAAAAGAAGTACATTGTTTCCTGGAAATCTCAGAAACAGGATCCAACTTACACTATGCTTATCACTCTAGATCATCACTTATCAGGTGGCTGAAGGCTCTCTAAAAGGCCTAAACACAGATACATAGAATACTGGATTTAATAGAGATATGCATTATAATTTGAGAAAAATTATGTATGTATAGAAAAAAGCATTTATATTAGTAAAACACAATAATGGAGATTTAATGCGGAAGGTTTTTTTTTTTTGGGGGGTGGGGGGACCTGGAGCTTTTCATTTAAAAAAAACATAAGACAAAGTTCACAAATTTGCTTCATGTTGAAGTTTTATCATCTTTGTTGGGAAATAGTTTTCTTGAGAGCAGGGAAGGGAACGGGTGAAATGTTGTCCTTAATCAAGCAGCACCTTTTTTTTACCTGTGAAGCTACTTTTCATTTACACAGGCACACACAAAAGCACACATACACCAGTCTTTATTTTTACACTTTTGACAACAGTGAAAAGCTATAGGGAATAAGTCTCATTCCATTATGTGCCTTTCAACACTTTTATGCTCAGAACTATTAAGGAGTTTCACACCATTTAGACTCATCTTTTTTTAACTGAAAATTACACGAGGAGCAGTTTTACCTACAGTGTCACTGAAGTAATTGTACATATGAACTCTGGGTGCATCCAAGTGGTAAAATGGAGTGTTGCTTTGACAACCAGCACCTCAATTAGCTTCAGCTTTGTGTAGATGGCATGACATTTCTCTTGCAATCTGTTTGGCTGTTAAAAACGCAACAGTCAATCCAGTGAGTCTCAGTGAAAAGCATGAGTTTATGGAGGCAGAAGGAAGTTAGAAATTGCCTCTTTTGGAGAAAAACACCTCTGGTTGATTATCAGTGTTAGACAGGGCTGCCAACTGGGGGTTGGCAAGGAAAGCAAATGTATAGGGTTCCTTTGAAATGCCATGGAAGAATTGTTCAGTCTGGCTTCTGAGGGCACAGGTGGAGGGCTCAGCACCATGTTCCAGCTGGGGCTAAGGGCTGACTGCCCTTGGCCTCACCCATTTCACCTGAGGCTCTACCCCTTGCATGGGCCTAGAGCTGGCTCCCCCATTCTTTTCCCCCAGCCCTGTGGTGGCTGTCAGCTCCGCTGGTGTTACATATAGTGCTGTCCAAATGATTTTCTTTTTCAGTTTGCTCACAGAATTGATTTTCTTGTTATTTTTCTTGTGCAAAGAAACCCCATCATTTCAGGTCTAACAACACATTTTGTTGCTGTTCTTTGACCAGAAATGAACCTTTTATTTATCGTGGAACATTTTTAACTACTATGATTTTTTTTTTTTTTTTTGTTAAAAGCAAAGGAAATTTGGAAATGAAGTTCACAGAGCCAAAGGAAGAAGTAGGTGTTAGGTGTTTCACATCTGGTTTCTTTGGATGGCAGCACTCCTCTTCTGCACAGGATTCAGGTCCAAACTTAACTGGACTTTGATCTTTTGCCTTCTGCACAGCTTGAGTGCTGTAACCACACTTGTTCAGCTGCTTCAGTTGAACTACTTTTTAAAAAAAAAATCCTCAGATATTCATTGGAGGAAATTGTGACAGTCTAGGGTGGTCAGTCCATTTCCAGAGGGAAGACTGGGATTTCACATGGAATATTTATGTATTTGTTTACAAAGTGGAACAGCTTCAACAGAGGAGTTAGATAGACTCCCATCCCCAGAATACTCTCCTACAGTCCAGTATTTAAGGCATGCATGTAGGAGAGGTGAGAACCAAATTAAAATACCCTTCACCAAATGAAACAGAGTATATGGCTATGTCTATAGTAGAAGCATCTGTCTACAGAAGTTACTATCAAAATAGATCATCTGACAAAAGTTCTGTTGACAGATTTCATCTACACATAAAAATGAATCAGTCTTTTGATCCCCTTTGTCAACAAAATGGACCACTGGAGAATCTACACAGCTTTTTTGTCAACAGTTCCTCTCAACAAAATGCATTTTGTATGTAGATGCTCCATGAGTGTTGTCAACAAAACCCCAGTTTTGTCTACAAAACTCTCTAGGGTAGATGTAGCCAGTGGAAACTTGGGCTTGGGTCTTTCCAATTCCATAGACCTGTGTTCACTACGCCATAAAAATTACCTTCATTTTTTTTGAGGGAGGGCATTAATAAACATCTTGTCTGAATTTTTGCCCATCTTTAATTAGAGAGCTAAGCTCAAGGACCAATTGTCAGTGGGAATCATATTTTCCTATATATACAAAAGTGATGCTGTCTAACCTAGTCTGTGCATGCCACCAACATGCTAAGAAACAAATTGTTGACAGGCACTAAAACTTGCTTTTAATATAATAGCCTTACCACCATCCACAACATCTCTGTAGAGATATTAAAGGATTTGATTTTAGGAACCACACCACTGGAAATCAAAAGCCAAACGGAGGGGTCAGCCCAGGAGGAAATTGGAAGGATAAGTGAAAATTACACTTCTGATGTTGCTAAAGTGATGATAGATGGATAATCTCTGCACACCATATCTTTATGCAGGCAGCTGACAATTCCCAGAAGTGTTCCTAGTGGAATTATCTTCATCTTGCTTTGTCACTTTTTTCTTTTCAGTGCTTAATGCAATTTATCTACTAAGAAATGTTTATCACATAGCTCTATTTCTTAAATATGTTTTGAAAATGTTCTCTTTTTCTTTGAAATGAACCATATGTAATGGGAGTAGCACCAAAAAGGGTGTTTGAATCCAGGTGTGAGGAGTTGACTGGGCCCAAAGGTCCCCTGTTTAAGCCCTCAGGGTTGTGCTGCAAATATCCCAGGTGAGGAGCAGTGGAGAGGTCCTCCAAGCTGGGTAGACTGGCCCTAGGGGAAACAGAAAATCAGGGCCCTATAAAGAGGAGCTGGAGACCAGAACAGTGGTTGCATGGAGCTGGAAAAGAAAGGAATGTATGTCTGGTTGACTGGAAAAACAGCAGGACAATGGATCAGTGTAGGCAGGGACTCGGGGAGTGAAAGCCTTCTGGCTGCCTCCTAGGACTGAACTATTGGCAGTGACCAGCAGAGCTCCTGGCTGCCTCTTGAATTTAGAAGGCACTAATCTCAGGGAGGACTTCAAGAATATCTACTCCCATCTGAAGAAGTAGGTCTTGCCCACAAAAGCAATTACAGTAACAAATTTCTTTTTTGTCTTTAAGGTGCTACAGGACTGCTTGTTTTTTGTGATGCTACACACTAACATGGCTATCTCTCTAAGACAATTCAGGAAGGTAGTGTCTCAAGGGAGGAAGTCCTGTGGATGTTGTCCCATATCAGGACTGGAACTACTTAAAGACTTAGTTCAGGTTGGTCTAGAGAGACATCATCAGAGAGATACTGAGATGGATGCTAACAGACTGTATATCAGAGAAAGGATCTGTTCTAATTCACATGTAGATATGTGAAGCCAGAGTGCCAAGTCACTGAAAAAAAATGCCTGAAAACCACAAAATGTTCACCAGATCATAAAGCATGCATACATCTCCTGTTGTGAATTGGTGCGGGGGAGAGGTAACACCATTGTCTGGACATTTAGACCTATTCCTACTTGCCTTGCTTACAGGATAAAACCATATACAGTTTGTCCTAGAAAGTCCCCAGGAATGCTAGGGATGCAGGAAGTGAGCTGGCAAAAGGATACATTGAAAACAGAGAATCAGTTTTTAATTGGAAGCATTGGCCGTTCCTTTTTCTATTGTGTAGAGAAACTTGAGCCTGGGAGCCCTGTAAGAAGCCAAGGAGCCAGGTATGCAGAATCCAGTGGCATCCATGCCTAGGGAAGGACTAACTCTTGAAAGTACAAATGTGCAAGTAGAACATTTAGTCAGATGTAGTCAGGTTATTTTCTGCCTTTTTTGTTTTGATAGAATAAAGACTAATTTGACTATCTCTCTGTTACTACACAGTTTTAGGTGATTCTCATTTTTTTTCTCTATTTTTTATCAGGCAAGTGGTTCTGTGTGCCTGGGTCCCTTCCTCCTCCCTTGAATCCCAATGCAACTGCTCATAGAAACATCGTGTCTGAAGATTTTTCTTGGAACAACCATTTGACTTCTTTGTCTTCTGTTATGCTTGCCGGAGTTCCTTTATTTTCTTGTGGCAGTGCTGTGTGTCCCTGTGGTATTCTTTTTCCACCATGCCCTCTGTGATTTTGGTATAGATACCAACATTTCTTCCGCTGCTTCAGAGTTCTGCCTAACCAGATTCTTCTTCCCACACAGCAAATAGATCCAGTATCTCCAGCTCACTCCATGGTGGAGCTCATTTGTGATCTTGGGCATTCATGGTGAGGTGTGCTGCTGGGCTTGCCACTCTGACCAAAAAAGAAATTAAATCCCAAATTTCCTGGGGCTTTCCTGTGTACTTGGGAGTTCCGCAGAGTTGAAAATGCTGGCTGGAGTTGTCAGACTGGAGCACTACTTCCTATAGTCCAAGGAAGTCATATTAAACAGTACTGTGTCTCCATTATCCCAAATTCAACCCTGGAAGGTCGATTTAGTGCTACTTCTCTTGGCAACTAAAGGCTGCGTCTACACGTGCACGCTACTTCGAAGTAGCGGCACTAACTTCGAAATAGCGCCCGTCACGTCTACATGCGTCGGGCGCTATTTCGAAGTTGAAATCGACGTTAGGCGGCGAGACGTCGAAGTCGCTAACCCCATGAGGGGATGGGAATAGCGCCCTACTTCGACGTTCAACATCGAAGTAGGGACGTGTAGACGATCCGCGTCCCGCAACATCGAAATAGCGGGGTCCTCCATGGCGGCCATCAGCTGGGGGGTTGAGAGATACTCTCTCTCCAGCCCTTGCGGGGCTCTGTGGTCACCGTGGGCAGCAGCCCTTAGCCCAGGGCTTCTGGCTGCTGCTGCTGCTGCTGCAGCTGGGGGTCCGTGCTGCATATACAGGGTCTGCAACTAGTTGTTGGCTCTGTGTATCTTGCACTGTTTAATGAAAGTGTGTCTGGGAGGGGCCCTTTAAGGGAGCGACTTGCTGTTGAGTCCGCCCCGTGACCCTGTCTGCAGCTGTGCCTGGCTCCCTTATTTCGATGTGTGCTACTTTGGCGTGTAGACGTTCCCTCGCTGTGCCTATTTCGATGTTGGGCTGAGCAACGTCGAAGTTGAACATCGACGTTGCCAGCCCTGGAGGACGTGTAGACGTTATTCATCGAAATAGCCTATTTCGATGTCGCAACATCGAAATAAGCTATTTCGAAGTTGGGTGCACGTGTAGACGTAGCCAAAGTGTACAAGGCTGTAGTCCTGACCAGTCTCCTGTCTGGCCGTGAAACCTGGACCTTGTACAGAAAACATATAAAACTGCTGGAGCGCTTTCACACAAGCAGCCTGAAGTCAATACTGCACATTTGATGGCAGGACAGAGTTACGAACCTGGAAGTCCTGGACAGAGCAGGAACCATGAGCATTGAAGCCATGATTCTGAAAGTTCAGCTTCACTGAACAGGGCACGTCATGCGAATGAAGGAGTCGATAATCCCTAAGCAACTCATCTACAGTGAACTCTCCCATGGCAAAAGGAATCAAGGTAGGCCTCGCAAGAGATATAAAGACTGTGTGAAGGCCAACATTGCTCATGCTGGTTTAAAACCAGATCACCTACAGCAGCATGCAAAAGATCGAACAGGCTGGCATGCTCTCATAAGAAATGTGTATGACATCTTTGAAGAACAGTGATGTGTAATCCTCATTGATACTTGTGAGAGGAAGAAAGCAACAGCAGCAGCCTCACCAATAGATCCAGGACAATTCCATTGCCCCCACTGTGAACACCCATGCCGTTCAAAGCTTGGACTCCTCAGCCACATGCGAGTCCACAACTGATGAGCCTGTGCAAGCTCAAGACCTTATCGTCGGAAACGACGGACTACCTACTGTACTCTCTTGGCAAGATGACATACTGAAGCTGACTTTAAAAGCACTGGGACTTGGTGAAGTAGACACTTTGGCTATGATTACACTACAGCACTCTGTCATCAGAAGTCATTGTCAGAAGAGATTTCCTGACAAAACTTCTGTTGACAGAGTGCAGCCACGCACAAAAGCCAATGGGGAGAATGCTCCACTCTGTTAACAGAGCAGCCAGACTGCTTGGCTAATATATTAACAAAACAGGCTCCCAGAAGCACAGCAGAAAGGGCTGCCCATTGTTGTGTCTGTTGAGAGAGGCCCCTGGGGGCATTTACACAGCTGTTTTGTCGACAGAAATCTGTCGATGAAGGTGTTTTGCCACATAGCAGGGAGGCAGAACCCTGTCGGGGAAAGTGCTGGATTTTATCCATACTCTGTTGACAAAAGGCATTTTGTGTGTAAACTTGCAGAGTATTTTGTTGACAAAACCACTGTGTTGTTGACAAAACTCTTTAGTATAACTGTAGCCTTCAAGTCTAAATTAACCTAATGTGGCTACCTTTGACCTAACCTCATAGTGTAGATGAGCCTTAGGCCAATGTATATTACTCTAGTATTGTGTTCAGAGCAATTTAGACTCTTAGGCTATGTCTACACATACCAGAAGATCGACTCTGTCAGAGTAGATCTTCTGGGGTTTGACGTAGCACACCTGGGGTGGGGCATGCTAAATCAAACCATCAGGGCCCTACAGTCAGCACTGCTACTCATTCTCATGAGGAGTAAGGGAGGGTGATGGAAGATTTTCTCTCATTGACCTCCCTCTGTGTGGGCAGCCAGAAAAATCGATCTTTGATACATCAGTTATATCTTCGCAGTAGTTGGAGCTGGAACTGTGTAGCTTAGATTTTTTTCAGTGTAGTGTAGACCTGGCCTTAGTTATGTTGAAGAGAACTAGGTATCATTTTATTTTGCACTATCAAGGTCTACACAGGGCAGCTACGAGGAAACACTTTAAGGCAAGCCACATGTCATTCTTGTAGTCTGCACTGTGGGACTAGACAAGCCTGTAGGCTGCCTTGAACAACACTGGAGAAGGTTGAATTAGCACTAAGGAAGTCTTACTGAAAGCATAAAAGGTTCATTTGGTGTAAAAGACTCACTTTTATAGCCTTCTATGCAATTTATTTGCATTTGATGCAAGGATTCTACTGGCTCAATAGATACATATAAAATAAATCAATGTAGACTAATATTTTAAACAGTAACAATAATACTTTCAACACAGAAACTTGAAACTGAATTCCAAAACATACATCCCTGCACACCCACTGGCCATACCTAAATTTCAATTTAGTTTAAAAAGTTCAGGTGATGAATTAAGGAAAAATAAAATAATATGCGCACATTTCTCAGACTTTCTGAAATCGCTGAGTATTTTCAAATACTTAGCTTCACATATTCTCCTTGCAGACTTTTGAAGGAGAAATGTTCGGTCATCTGATTAACAATGGGCAATGTAGAAGCATTTTACTCCAAACTAGCCCCCTATGAAAATGTTTCTCAAAGAATATTCCTTAATAGATGAGTGGCCTGATGATGCACAGAGTTAGTTTTACGGAGGGATTTTTGTTTTTGTTTTGTTTGTTTTTGGTTTTTTTTTGTCTAATTCCCCATCACAGTACGCTTCAATGCCAATTTTCAGTTAGACAAAATGAAAATTATATCCTTAAGCAAACAATGGGGGATTCTGCCAGTGTGACTTTTAGGGTCAATCATCTCATTAGCAGTCAGCTTTTACAACTGCATGTTATTTATAGGAGACAGACTTACAAGCTGTTAAACTAAACAGCAAATTAAATTGTCTGTGAGCTGTTGTCATCTGATAGAAATTCCCCTCGGGTAACACGATGTTGCTTCTTACTGCAAAGTTTCTCAGAAATTTAATATGTTTTAATATTTGTGCCAGAGTAACCTTTATAGGAAGTGGTTATTTTTATTAAGACAAAACTGTAAACAGCTCTAGATGCACAGTTAAAAATCAAGTTACAATTCATTTGCCCTATTGGAGAGAGATGCTTATGAGCATTCATTTTATCTCCTAATTGTTTCCCATCAAATTTTAAAATACCATAAATAGAAATAGTCCATTAGGGAATTTTCATTCTCCACAAACAGATTTTATTTAATAATAATTTTGTTAAAATCTAAGAGCATAGTTAAAGTTTAACAGTGGTAGCTACATCAGTAGCCAACATAGACAATGACAGCACCATTCTACGTATATCTTCAATACAACTATGCTATAAAACAGTGGTGGGCAATTTCTGGCCCCTGGGCTGGATGTGACTCACTGGGGACCTATGTTTGGTTAATGGGATATTTTGTTTACCTGTGCCCATAGGCCGAGTTGCAAGATGCCACTGGTTTCCATTCACATAGTTTTTTTCTTACAGGTATTACAAAAGTGACACACCCATGAGCAAAGGCATGAAATATGAGGTGCATGCTGACTGCCCACGTTACTGACAGTGAGAGCTGTGTGGTGCCTCTGTATCCAATCAAAGCACTGCTACAGTTCAATCATCTTCTCTCCAAAATCTACTCTATCCTGGGAGGCCACCTTGGTTATGACAATCTTGCAGCCCACTGTAATGAAAGAGGCCACTCATGAAGCCCACTCAGTAGCCCTGGCTGCCCATTACTCTGATAAAAGCTACCTCATGGCTGCATCAAATTTCACATGGTTCCCTGTCAATGAATATGATCATTGGATGCACACAATTAACAATGTTCTTTCAGATCAAATGCAATCAATGGTTTACAGACTAGCTTATTGAGTTTGCAGATGATTCCAAGCTGGGAGGGGTTGCAATTGCTTTGAAGGATAGGCTCATAATTCAAAATCATCTAGACAAAATGGAGAAATGGTCTGAGGCAAACCGGATGAAGTTTAATAAGGACAAATGCAAAGTATTTTAATTAGGAAGGAATCATCACCTTTACACATATAGAATGGGAAGTGATCGTCTAGGAAAAGTTATGTTATGGCACTGCCACCATTACTTCTGCATCACTGCCTACAGAAATGGGCCCCAGTCAGCAACCACCACTGTCTGGCCACCCAGCTCTAAGGTAGCTGTGCAGAAGTCAGGGTGGCAATGCTCTACCAGGTCACCCATAGTTCTTTATTGCTTCTGTTGAAGCACTGCCTGGAGAGCTGGGCACCTGACAAACAGCTGCCACTCTCCAGCCACCCATCTATGAAGCCAGTACAGAAGTAAGGCTCACAATACTGCAACCTCTTCAAATAACCTTGTGATCACCCCCACTAGTCCTTACTATGTCAGGATCTCTAATTTGATAAATGACGGTCTCCATTATGAAGTCTATATAGTACAGGGTAAAAGACCAAATTTCATGGAAGGGACCAGATTTCATGGTCCATGATGTTTTTATGGCCATGAGTTAAGTAGGGCCCTAGTTATTTGGTGTTCTCTGAATTTAACCTTTTTCTTGGCTAAATATCAAAATTGTTATGCAAACTCCTAGAAAGTCCCTTCCAGGCTTAAAAATTCATCTAAGACAATAGTTCCTGGAAAGTTATAGGAAAGGATGAGATCAGAGGTTCCTTTAGCCTCAGGAAATGCCTAGCAAACATGTGAGGCATACATATAGAATGAACACACACTCTGATTAAAATTTTGAAAAGCAAAATATTGCATGTGAATGTGACACAATATTTGTTTCACAAATCAGAGGAAGCAAATAGTGGTTTTAAAGAAGTCCATATCCTACTAGCCCCATACAGGGAACAAGGCATGTGTTATATACTTCCTCTACAACCTCATGTAAGGCGAAGTTAACTTTATAATGTTAGTCAGTAGTGTCTGAGATCTCAGTTACTAAAAGGAAAGAAAAAAAAAGCTGCATAGTACCATTTAGGCAGACAGACTTGACATTGGTGTACAATATACTCAATTATCCATTTTTATTTTAAAGGATACATAATATTCTATAAAATCAATTTCTGCTTTCACTAATTCATCACACAAAACAGTAGTAATAGGCATCTTTCAGTCTATGTAGACTATGGATCAACACACAAAACAAGTGCTACCCCAAAGTCTGTAATGAGCATTCATTTTGGGAGAAGTACCACATTTAATAATGATTTAGGATAGTGAAAGAACAAATTATTCAATAGAAAAGAGCAAAATGGAATATAATATTTAATACATGCGAAATTACTTAGAAAAGAGGCACTATTTTCTGTCCTCCAGAAAGTATTATAAGAACATCCTCAGTATTAAGCTTCACAACTCAAATCCACCAAAGTAAGGGTTTCTATGAGAGCTTAAGCATAAAGTGCAGACTGCATAGCTTTGCCACAGATTAAGTCACTTAAGTTTGAGTGGCAACCAATTTCTACTGCTACTAGAGCAGCAGAACCAATCACCGAGTGAATGGGTTATGAATAGCCAACTGCATCCTCAGCAGAGTCCAACCTGCTGAAGTTTTCTTACCAGTGATATGTGAAGCAGCATAACACAGATGGACTTGAAGATTATAGACTGAGCTTGATGAATTGGGTGTGGGAGACATTTTTTTTCATATGCAAACTATATCATTTCTATATAAATACAAATGATGAAATAGTGCATTCTGCGATTTCCACTTTAGTCACTTTCCAACTAGCACCAACATTCAATATAGAGGACCAGGAAAAAAAAGGAAACAGATGAATATGACACTGACAAAAGTGTCTACAAATACTTGATAACGAGAATCCCTGTTGACAGGGCTGAGAGTGGCATACTAAGGAGCAATAATGTGAACTGAATATATAAAGAGAAAGTCCAACATTAAAAAAGTCCTTAAAAGTAACCAAAATTGGGCAATGGATGAATATATAATTAAGGAGATTTTTGAGGTATTACTAGTAGAGGGCTATGTCTACACCACAGTAATCTGTTGACAGAAGTCACTGTTGGAAGAGATTTTCCAACAAAACTTCTGTTAACAGATCACATCCACACATAAAAGCAGATTGAAAAAGCAATCTGCTCTGTTGACAGAGAGCAGCCAGACTGCCCAGCTGCTGCCTCAACAGAACAGCCAAACAGAAGCTCAGCAAACAGGGCTGCCCAGCAAACAGCAGGCTTGTCTGTCGACAAAAGGGCCCCAGAGTATATACATGGCTTTCTTGTTGACAGGAAACTGTTGACAAAGGCAATATACATCAACACAAAGGAGCACAACTCAGCCAGTGAATGTGCTTGGTTTTGTCAACAGTCTGTCAAAAAAGGTCATGTAGGTGCTCGGTGGGTTGTTTTCAACAAAAGACCAGTTTTGTCGGAAAAACACTCACACGTAGACGTAGCTGAGATGTTCTGCAGTATAATTCTAATTGACAAATGACTATAAAAATGGCAGTTCCTCACCCATCTGATATGTTCCTATTTATATAGTCACATTTGCTGATTTGAAGTGACACCTTGCTTTTTATACAACATTGTTTTTCATACTGACACTGCAAAGTAAATACAGTGAGAGGAGAATAAGCAATTCTGTTGGGACTCAGACATCATCAACAGGAATCTTCACTAAGATGCAATTGTAAATTGTTTGGTTTTGGTGAAATATGAGGCAGATGTTGTGATTTAAGGCTAAATTTGCATGGTTGGCAGTTAGACAACACATCCTTCTGTTTGTAATGTAAAGTAACAGTTATTTTCGCACAGTTTTCAGAGCAGAGCCAACCTTTAAAAAATAAAACGAATAGAAAGAGATAGAGAATGCAATTAGAAACAGAATGAGTTGTAAAGTTTAGATCTGCTTGAGAGGGCTAGGATGTTAAGGTCTGGTACTTCATTTCAGCCATTGCTGGACATAGTTAAATATGTGGGAAGTCTAGCATTAAGGAAAATTCTGTAGTGTGTGTAACTGGGTGGTGGTGGTTGGGAGCTCAGTCCTTGAGGGGGACATTTAGGGCTGTCTGTGTGGGGGTGGGGGTGGGAGGGATGGTGCTTACTCCTGCCAAGAGGCCAGGGGACTGGACTCGTTGACCTCCTAAGGTCCCTTCCAGTTCTATGAGATGTGTATATATATTTATGATCTGCCTTTACACTAAAAGGAGGATTCTGACTGTTCGAAACAGTGACAGAGTCAAGCTGATGTTGGTCCAGAATTCCTAAATAGTTCTTCTTTGTGTGGGGGAGGAGAAGTAGTACTAGAAAGAAATCACTATCACGATTACTTTTGGGAATGCCTTCCCTACTAATTCTGTCAGGTTCTGAAGGGGTTTCTCCATGGCAAATACAGTGAAGGTCTCCCTCCCAAAGAAACTGAGAAATCACTATTCTTCCAAGTGCACGGGTGGAAAATCCAGGCAGAGGACTGTGATGGAGTGGGGGGGGGAGTGCATGTGTGAGTCAGGCTGGATGTCTGAGGCAAGCAGCAGCTCCCAGTGGCTAAGGATGACCCTGGGGCTACAACTGGCAGGTAACACCTCTGCCCTGAACAAAGAGGAGGGAGGAGCCGAGCTGGGTTTTGAATTGGGGGCAGCAGTTAGGAAGCTGGGGAAAGAGGAGCTGGAAGGCAGCCAGCCTGAGGAGGGGGAAAGCTACACCCCAGAGGGGCACCCCTTGGGGTCTTTTCCCCAGGATGGGTTGGAAGGACTGTCTCTGGCTGCTGTGCTGTCGCTTCTGTGAGAAACTGGGCATCTGTTGCCTAATAAACCTTCTGTTGTACCTGCTGAGTGAGAGTCAATCCTGCCAGCAGATGGGGTGCAGTGCAGGGGGACCCCTGAACCCCATCACAAGGACTCATTCAACAGTTAGCTCCCCCAGGGATGGCTGTTCCTTACCACTTTTCCCACTAATTAACCTCCTGGTCTGCTCACCGCTGCACTATGTCTCACTGTTCCTTCCCCAGTACAGACCTTGAATCAGCAGAGAACCCTTGGCAGGGTACAAAGAATGGCTGGAAGGTAGCACATTAGAAGCAATTAACCCTATCCTCTTTTGTGCAGGACGGGTGAAAACTTGTGTCCAAAGGAGCCTCTTCTGATGGAGTCTGGGAGACAGGCAATGATGATGCAGGAACTTACACAGCCAGGAGAGAACTCTGTTACGTTACTAGGATTTCATGGGGAAGGCATGGAGGGCGCTTATATTTGTTATTCTGAGATATCTATTTGGTTGCTGTAGAAACAGCTTGTTTAATTTTGGGGAAAAATGGTCACAGGAGATATCCTCTTATGAAGCTCTCTCCTGGGAAGATGTCCATTTCAAGTTGGAAACTGTAAGTAGATAAATCCTCACAGCAGAAATACCAAAGCCAGGAATTACTCATGGCTTACCCTACAGGAAGTGTGATACGGGGGAAAAAACACTGTAGTGCATTCTTGCTTTGTGGAGAACATGAAGAAAGAGTATTTTATCAGTTAGAAATGTAACTTTCAGAAGTGTTCGTCTCTTTGTTCTTCTGACTAATGATACTGAAATGTTAACAATTAAGTCAAACTTAGCAGCAGTGGAACATCCAGGCTGCGTCTACACGTGCACGCTACTTCGAAGTAGCGGCAGTAACTTCGAAATAGCGCCCGTCACGTCTACACGTGTTGGGCGCTATTTCGAAGTTGAAATCGACGTTAGGCGGCGAGACGTCGAAGTCGCTAACCCCATGAGCGGATGGGAATAGCGCCCTACTTCGACGTTCAACATCGAAGTAGGGACGTGTAGACGATCCGCGTCCCGCAACATCGAAATAGCGGGGTCCTCCATGGCGGCCATCAGCTGGGGGGTTGAGAGATACTCTCTCTCCAGCCCTTGCGGGGCTCTGTGGTCACCGTGGGCAGCAGCCCTTAGCCCAGGGCTTCTGGCTGCTGCTGCTGCAGCTGGGGGTCCGTGCTGCATATACAGGGTCTGCAACTAGTTGTTGGCTCTGTGTATCTTGCACTGTTTAATGAAAGTGTGTCTGGGAGGGGCCCTTTAAGGGAGCGACTTGCTGTTGAGTCCGCCCCGTGACCCTGTCTGCAGCTGTGCCTGGCTCCCTTATTTCGATGTGTGCTACTTTGGCGTGTAGACGTTCCCTCGCTGTGCCTATTTCGATGTTGGGCTGAGCAACGTCGAAGTTGAACATCGACGTTGCCAGCCCTGGAGGACGTGTAGACGTTATTCGTCGAAATAGCCTATTTCGATGTCGCAACATCGAAATAAGCTATTTCGAAAGTTGGGTGCACGTGTAGACGTAGCCCCAGGGTCCTTTTATGTCCTTGTAACAGAGGTTTTTGTTTATTTAGACCTAAAAAAAGTTTCACAGTACTTTAAAATTTAATCTAAGTTCTTTCACTCTCTCTCCCCCTAATTTGTACGAGCTCCTATTACATCAAGTCAATACTTGAGGCTTACTTATGAACCACACGAAATCCATTATGAGCTGTATGCTGCAACCTTTAACTTTGTAGAATATTGTACATGTTTAGCTTAGTTTATTTTAAAATAATCGATATCACCTGCTGGCTTTGGTACCATCTCCCAGACATTCACTAGAATTTCAGCTAAGAAAAGGAGTATCTAATCACAGCACGGATTCTATCTTCAGAACTAAAGACAATTCCAGTGCAATCAGCTTATGTACACTTTAAGACACCAAACGCAGAAGTATTTTAAGAGATTGTCAGAGCAGAAATGCTAAATTTATACATTAAGGGTCAATTATTTTAAAGGCTTACTTTGTACATTGTATTTTATCTTTTAATATTCCTTTCCGGTTTTTTGGACCTTCTTTTCTGTGTGTCACTTGTTATCTTCATCATGGGGCCATCTCCTACCTTTTGATGATCATTAAAAATATTTTACGTGTGTGTGTCAGTGCTGGAAAGTGACTCTGTACAGAGGGTGGTGGGGGGCTTCCTGCTTATTGTTCCGTGTTGACTCTACATTGAATGGACTCATCTGTCAAGTAAAAAGATACCTGTCTGCCAGCCCTGAAAACTCAACCTGTGCTGAAAGTAAAGCAGAGTTCTTTCAATCTGTGACATTCTCACCAGGTAAAAAGTTTCACCAGGCCAGATTAGGCTCTCTGTGACAGCTGTGCAGCTATAGAATGGCACAGGTGTAATTGTTTGGAACTTGATACATCAACAGAATTGTTTCCGATCACAAATACGCTTCAGGCCCCTCTCTTCACTGTTTTGCTTCTGACAGGAAATAGGAATAAATTTTTATTATTAATCAGGGTAGACACAGGAAATGGATTCGCTGGGGAAGAAGGCATTGTTTTATCAAGCCATTTTTGCAGTGCCGAGCTAAACTTTAAATAAGACCTGATGGAATGTTGCACTTTCTAGTGTCTGAGTGGACAACTTGTTGCATTTCTGTTTAATGTTTACCATTTGTGTGAAGCTGTTCAGTCAGCTTTTAGTCTAACTGGCTGGTATCCAAGCCATATCAAAAGTCCTTTTGGAGGATTGTGTAAGATACAGTGTCCAATAGTTTACAACTATAGAAATCCTCCCTGAGCAGCTGTTTGTCACGTGTCTGCAGCAAAGCATCCTGAAAGTGAATGTATGAAGCTATTGGAGGAGTTGCTCTGATGACACTGAGTCATTGTAACAATTCCAGTTATACCTCCTCCCAGTAACTGGGACATGGCTGGGTTCTCCCAGCATTCTTTAGCTGCTATAATGACCCCTTGAGTGTGTGGGCAAAAATTAAAGTTGTTCTAATTTATACTGAGAGGCTTGATCCAGGATTGGCTGCAAAGTGGTTTAATGCCATCTTTATAGCCTCACCCTCAGTGATGACTATTGCCTAGTCCTCTTCAGATGGACCGTTTTGTCTCTTGCCTTCACTGCATCCATTTGATTTGGAATTCTGTCAAAAAGAATAGAAGAGCAGTAAACTTCATTATGCAGCTTTGATCTTTACAAACTCATACAGTTAATCATGAGACTGAATGGCCTATTAGATACAGCGCTGGTCTGGGATTCAAATCTAGGTTCTAGTCCCAGCTCTGCCACAGTTTTGCTGAGGACCATTACTTTCCTTACTGCCTCAACTCCTGATCTGTGAAACAGGGATAATGTTACTGGGTGAACCTCTCTAGTCTGGTACTCTCTCATCCAGCAACATCCATAATATGGCATGATTTTAGTTAGCGGGATGACCTCGTACCATGGCCAAGATTCCGGTGGTCTTATAAAATTTGTTTACAGCCACCAGTCTTGGCTTTCAGCGTTCTGTGCTGTTATTTAGCTGCAATTTACCCCTAAATGTCCTCTAAGAGCCCAGAAAGCAGAGGAAGTGTTGGTAATGTGCTAGAAAATCTATGGGATCTGTCCAATATTGAAATAATTTGTTCTATCATTCAGCAGCTCAGCATTCAGTGTGTAGGACAGCATACTGGGCAGCACACTGACAAAAGAAAATTCAAATTAGCAATTTTTCAGCACTTGCTTTTCCTGCAAATGAAACATCATAAATCCTCAATTTACTTCTATTTCAAGTTAATTTACAAATAATAAGTCAAAAAGATGGAAACCTGGTGGAAAAGGGTAGTTGCATAAAGATAACACTTTATAAAAAGCATAGACTTGAAGAAGATAGCTACGGAAAAGATGTCTTAGGTGATGTGTCAGTGTTGGTACTGCAGGATTGTTATATGCCTTCTACCTTCTTTCTTTATTTCTTTTCTCAATTTCATCCCATCCCCCCCCCCAGTTAGACTGCCTTAAATCACCTTTCATGCTGTTAAGAGCCTTCAGATAGACTAGTTATTCCCCTTCATGCTGATGTATGTGATGATTTAACTAGCTTTGTACTTCATATACCATATTGCTTAGTGCTCATTGTGAACCCATATTTCTTCACAAAAATGAAGGTATACATTTAATATAGTCTTCATCTGGTTATTATAATTTTTCTCTGCCTTTTCCCCACTCCTGCATCACAACTGCTGCGGATGGGGGTTATAATCTGCAAGCCGGAGCACAGATGCAATTGAACTTTTCAGTTCTTGTCCAAAAAATAAAATGGCATTGAAGGAGGCTATGTTTTTGTCCATAATTTCCATATCAAATATGATTTGGATTCAATAGAGTGTGTAAAAATTCTGCAGGCTGAACTTGGCTCTCCATTACACCTTGGTAACCCCCATAGTCTTCAGGGGAGTTACACAAGCGTAACTGACTAGAATTCAGTAAACTATTCTGTTTCTGATTCACACGGAATATCAGCCCCTCCTCACCCCCCAACTGTGGTATTAAATTGAATAAACAAATAAGTTTAGGAAACCTGTCCAGGGTTGAATGGTTGGTTTCTTTTTCTTTTTCTTTTCTTTCTTTTTTTTTGTTGTTGCCTCATTGTGATGAATGACTACTTTAATCAAAAGCTAAAATAAAACTGTCATACAGGGATCAGGTCTGTATAAAAAGGGCACTTTTACCCTTCTTCATCAGTCAAAGTCAAAAGCAGAATCTCGCATTAAAAATTTTCCTGAAATTTCCTTTTTTGCTTCTGTTTTATTAGTAACCACGTCACAAGTAAGTTTTATCCTTAAGTCAGAAAGGGATAGAAATCTAGAATTACTGAGAGGCATTACTGGCTCAAGTTGCATACTAGAAGCAGATAATGTTTCTGTGCTGTTCACCAGAACAGAGCAGTGGATATTTCCCATTTGGCACCTCTTTAATTAGCTGATCCCATTGTAACTATAGAATTACCTGTTTATTAGCTTTGCTTAAGCCTCGTTAATTTACAGGAAAAAATCTACCAGTGATGTACAAGCCCTTTTCAACTAGGAATGGCTTTGAAATAAGCAATAGGAGGGAATGGATGTGTAAGAGGGAGAAGCATGCCCACAATGAGCTACTAGGCCTGATTCACCCCAATGCAGTAACTAAGGGGAGGCAGATTATACTGCCACCATCCTGAGGTAATTTAACCCCTGCTGCAAGTTAAAGCAGCTCTTAGGGTTAGTGTAAATCGCATCCAGTTCTCATGGTCCTGTGGTCCTTGGGGGAACCAGGCAGTAGGCATATCCTAGCTACACTTCTTCTCACCTCACAACCACCTCCGTTGCCTGTTCCCAGTTACATACTTGAATGCCCCACACATGCAACAGTCTGGCTAGGTGTCTTATATCTTATGTAACACTCCCACCTGTGAGTTCTTCCTCAGCCCATTGTTATTACCATGGATGCAGTTGGAGTCTTGGCAAATGGAAACAATTGAGCTGGATTTGACCAGGGGCGCTACAGCTGAAAAGACAGACTTTTTTTTTAACTTCCCCCACTGTCTGCTTTCTTCTTCATTGTCAGTTCTTAGCCCATGTGGAGTAGTGGAGAGAGCAGCTGATGTGTTAATGAGAAGAAAGGAGTTATGGTGGGAGCTGCAGTTATTGGAAACCAGGGCTCCAATGGGCAAAGAGGGGAGCAAAAGCTAGAGGGTTAAGTGGGTACAGAACTCAAGCCAGGGCAATTAGGAGGTAAAGGTTGAATAACCTGGGTTTTGGGGGCTCATGAGGGACTGAGGTCAATGTCACCTTCTTGGAATCCCTCCCAGGTTCACTCCAAGGCTATTTCAAAATGATGAGATGTTTTTGAAATAATTTATGCAATTTGCATAGCACAAATTGCATAAATTATTTTGAAATACCTTATTTTGAAGTTGTTGCCATCCAAACAGCACCAGATTTTAGAAAAAGGGGATATTCCAAATGTTCTGTTATTCCTCATATGATGAGGCATATGTAGTCAGCCGCTGTGGCCTTCTCCAGACTCAGAGGTGGAGGAGGCTGCTCAGAGGCCCTGGTGGGCAGGCCCTGAGTAGGAGCACTGGTGCCCTGCCCCTCAGAGGGAGGGGCCTAAAGCCAGAAGGGCCAGGGGTGGGGCTCGGGGCCCATTACCTGCTGGGCCACCATGCTGGGAGAAGGCTCCTGCTTGGGTTCCTGGGCGCCAGGGGCAGGGAGTTCACTGCCGCCTGGCCTGTCGGCGAGAGCTACCCAGACCAGCCTGGGCATCTATGGATATGGATGCCCCAGGGGACTCACCCAGACTTCCTGGATTTGCCAGGAACCTCACGCCAGTGGAGGGCCCCCTCCCTGGAGGGTCCACCAGGTCCAAACAGACGGCCTGGGGCTAGTCACCCAGAGGCCCTGGAAGTGGCTGACTCTGGAGTTCAGACGGACCCTGCAGTGCAGAGGCCCCCCATTGCCTTGGACCCACAGTGCTGCCACCGCTAGACTACCCCAATGACGTGGAGATGTCAGACTATCTGGAGCCCCCAAAGGCAGATGACTTTGAGGGGACCTGCCCGCCAGGACCAGCCGACCAGGCTGACTGGGACCCTACACAGATTGAGGTGGAGGTAGGAAGTGGCCCGGGGAACGCTTCACCGGAACGCATGGCGGTGTGTTGTGGCCTGGATCCCCACTGCCATGGTCAGGTGTAAGCGATCCACAGGGCCCTGGGCTGGGTCGCAGTGGAGTGGGAGGGCCTGCGACCCCCTACCCCTTCCCTGGCAGGGTAAACCCTTGCCGTGCTAAAGCCAGCCCCGCGTTCGGGAGAGCAAACTCTGTGTAACTGCTGCCCTGCCCTGAACTAAGGGCTGGGCTTTCTCCCAAGCTCTGTGTGACTGCTGCCCCAGCTTGAACTGAGGGCTGGGCTTTTCCCCAAATGCTGCATAACTGCAGACTTACCTGTTGCCCTGCCCTGCTGCAAGGGCTGGGGCCATCCGAACTACTTGCGGGCTGCCTGCTGCCTTGCCCTGAAGGGTGAGCCATCAGTGCCGCCCCGCCTGGGCCAGAGGCAGCGTCCCCAGCTGGGGCCAACCGCCAGCCAGTCCCTTAAAGGAGACTAAGCCCAGATTCCGCTAGGACCGTGGGCAAGCTGTGGTAGCCCTTGCTGCCCTGCAGGGGGCGCTGTCATAGCACGGGCCTCTGCAGGGTACCAGCACAGCAACTATTTCAAGCACTGTGAGAAGCCACAGCATTGCTGTTTTGGGATGCCTTTGTATCTCAAAATAGCACCTGACATGAAGACATAGCTCAATAGTCCTCTGTCTCCAGACTCCCCCAGTTGCCTACATCAGACTTTCTCTGGCTCTCTTAACCCATTCTTCCCATCCCTGCTTCTCTTGGATGAGAATGAACAGTCCTGCTACCTTACAACTGTTCCTTCATGTAGGGAGCCCTGTGAAGGCAACTAGTCATCTGTCATCACTCCCAATCCTTTCAAATGATTCAAACTTGCTCATGGAACAATTTAGATTAAAATATCATGAAATTGCACTGAACACTACAGCCCTGTAGCAGGAGCCCTGTGAAGAAAGCTACACAGGCAGCTTTGCACTTACTGGAGAGGCCGACTAAACACAGTCTTATCCAGAGGGGTTCTGAGGCAGTTTTGTGGATACTTTGTAGCAGATATCTGTGGACCAAACCTTACATATGTTTGTATTCTACTCTGATAACCTTTTAAAGTCTAGCCAAAGTCTTAAATGTTGTGACTTTTTTTTCCATCAGGCCACTCTGGCTGCACCTACATTGGCAGCTTCTGTCAACAGAACAGCCCTTGTGTTGACAAACCTTGGCACGTGTCTACACAGCTAAAGCGCTCTGTTGGGAGTTTCTCAACAAGACTCAGCAGTTCAGTTAGCAGCTTTATCCATGTTCTTTTTCAGAAATAGCACCTCTGTCGACAGTATTTTGCCAATAGAGAGGGACTCTGGTTCCTCAGATAGCCCTGTTTACAGAGTTTCTGGTCAGCTGTTCTCTCATTAGAGGGCAGGGCAGTGTGGCTGCTCTCTGTCAACAGAGCAGATCACTCTTTCAATCCACTTTTATGTGTAGATGCAATCTGTTGACAGAGGTACTGTCCATACCATTGAGCAGCTTGAAAGAGCAATCTGCTCTGTCAACAGAGCGCAGCCACACGGTCCGGCCACTCTGCCAGCAAAACAGCCACCTGGAAGCACAGACGACAGGGTTGTGCAGTGTCCTGGAAGCCTTTTCTCTTCACAGAAGGTCCCCAGAACATCCAGACCAGAGTTTTGTCAACAGAGCTCTGTCAACAGCAGGATTCTTCATCATGGTGAGTGGGGTATGGCTGTCAACAAAAGTGCTGAATTCGGTTGACTTACTGTCGACCTAACGCTCTTGGGAATCTGGAAGCTCCAAGTTGTTTTTTTTAGTTTTTTTTTTGTCGACAAAACAGCCATTTTGCTGATAAATCCCTGTAGTCTAGACATAGCCAAACTATCCACACCAACATTTCCATAATTGGATCAATACAACAAGTGGCTAATAGTCTTCAGTTCAAATCTGTTGAGATTAAACTTGTAACTTTCAATCACCTTTCTTCTCTGCTAGGCTGTCAGTTGAATTGAAAGCAGGTCAAATTGCTAAAATCATAACTTGAGGGGTCATGGCACAAAAGAGAAAAGTAAATTAAAGATTGCAAATCAGAGTGGCATTTCAAATACCTCTTTATGGTGTTTGCTTTTGTGCCTCCTCACTCTACTGGATATTAAGTGCCTCTTATTTTATTTAAAAGCTTGGGAGTGTGAACAATTTGAGAAACATTTAATGCAGAATATTTTGTTGAATAACCTGGACTGCTGTGAGTAAGGAATTCACAGTTATTTGCACAAGCAGGCTTTGTGGGGCTTTTCATTTAGAGGTTAGTTTTGTTAACAAAAACTTCTTGAGGTACTGACAGGTTCATTAATAAATAAAGTTACATCAAAAATAAACAAATTCGTTTACTTTGAAACACTATACACAAAATTAGTTTAAAATACATGCCTGTTTCAGTAAGAAGAGTGAATAAAAGTATTTTTTAATTTCATATTAGGAATAATTATTAACTACTGTCTTTCAAACAGGAGCACTGAAAAATTTTAGCCTCTGAAGATAACTATTGCATGCTAGGCTTTCAGTATGCCCGTGAAATATTTATTTTTCTTATTAAACAATAAAGTGGTTTTATTTTTTTCTCAAGGAAGGACAAAAGCGAAATAACAAAGGTGGAAAAACTAGATTTGTGACTCGCTCACTTCAGTCATATTACATTCTCCTTCAATATTTCTTTCTGAAATCTAAGGTTGCATCTACACTACAGCAATCTTTTCTTCCAGAAGATCGTCTTTAGAAAGATCATGTCTATGCACAAAAAGCAGAGTGGAAGAGCGATCCATCCTTCGAAAGACACCATCCACACAGACACAGGCACTTTTTTGAACAAACGAGCCCAAGCCAGGAAATGCCATGGACAGGGTCATATTTCCAGAAAGCCCTTCCTGGGCTGCCTTAAGTGCCCCTCCCAAACAGCCTGTGCCTGGTTCTGACCCTTGCTTGCAAGACCCATGGACCCACAGGAGCTGCAGACCCACAGGATCACCCTGGTTCATCATCCTGCTGGCAGCTGTCCTCTGGTTGCTGTGGTGCTCGAGACCCAGCCTCGGGGGCTGCAACTCACCATGGCCCCTGCAGCATCCCCCCCAGAGCTCTGACTGGTAGGACTGGGTGTTTCTGGTTAATTGAGATGATACACACTGGATGCAGAACTTCAGAATGAAGAAGGACATCTTAATGGAGAGCTGTAGCTAGCTTGCCTCTGTCCTCTGGTGCCAGGACCCCAGGCTGCAGCCAGCCCTCTCCGTGCAGAAGGGTATGGCCATCACCATATGGAAGTTCACCATCCTGGACAGATACCACTCTGTTGGGCAGAAGTTTGGGGTGGGGAAGTCCACCATCAGGGCCATTGTCCTTGAGGTGAGGCATGAGCCACTCACTGCAATGGGGTGAGAGGACAGAGGAGGGGAGGCTAGGGGTGTGGCAAGGAGGGGGTGGGAGACGGCAGAGGTGGAGGAGGGGGAAGAGGCACCTGAGTTCACACATGGAGAGCTTATCTGCTCTTGCTTCCTTGCAGGTCATGAGCTCCATCAATCGGGTGCTGCTCCGGAGGCTCCTGCACATCAGGGACATGGACACAACCATTGCAGGGTTTGCTGATCTCAGTTTCCCCCATTGTTTTGGTGCAATTGACGGTATGCACATCACAATCAGGGCCACAGACTACATTGCCATCTGCTTTGTGAACAGGAAGCGATAACACTCCTTTGTGCTCCAGGTTTTGGTGGACTATTGGGGCCAGTTTACAGATATTTATGTGGCCTGGCCAGGCTAGGTGCATGACATGCATTTTCAGGAAATCTGCCCTGTACCCCAGGATGAAGGCTGGGACTTACATCCCTCAGTGGGAGCATGCCATCGGGGATGCCACCATGCCCCTCTGCATGGTGGGTAAACCGGCTTATCTGCTGCAGCCCTGGCTTATGTGGCTGTACATGGGCCACCTCACCCCCTTCCAGGAGGTCATCAATGGCTAGCTCACATGGGCATGCTAACCTGCTGAGTGGGCCTTTGGCCACTTGAAGGTGAGAGTCAGATGCCTCATGACACCCCTCAATGTGGGGGTGGAGAATCTCCCCCCAGGGCATGGAGGCCTGCTGTGTCCTCTACAACCTGGTCAAGGTCAGGAAGGAGGTTTTCCCCCCAAGGCTGGATGGCCGAGGCCAGCCCCAGACAGGAACAGCCCACCATGTCACCTAACCACCAGGTCCATCACAATGGGATCCAAATCCAGGAGGCCCTCTGGAAGACTTTCACCCATAGGCCAGAGTGGCCCCCACCCAGGCACCACATAGGCTCCTCTCACCCATCCACCACTCACCATTTCCCTCCCCCAATAACGGGGGATATAGGGATGTAAATATAAAGCTTTACTGGAACATAGAAACTTTAGAAAAAATAAAACCTGTGCATTTAACTATTTACATGGGTGTGTGAAGGGGATAACTATATAACTATATACATGGGGGGGTCTTTGAATGGGGGAGGCATCTGAACCTGGATGTGAGGGCTGGGGCCAGAGATGGGTGTACTATTTCAGGGAGGGGGTGGAGGGCCACAAGCCCTGGTGGCTGTGGGAACCCCTGATTCCCCAGTTGCATGAGCCCCACTGGAGGATGGGAAGGTAGAGGTGTGGCAGGGGCATGGGCTCCACCTTTGTGCGGGGGCTACCTCAGCAGATGGACTGCCTCTGTGGGGCCTGCCCTTGGCTGTCAGCCATGCCATGAAGCCTCAGAGGGCAGCAGGTGAGAAATCAGCCAGCAGCCGGGCAGTAAGGGCCTCAGGGGCCACAGGGTGAGTGGGGGTGGGTGTAGGGGTGGGGGGTGGGGGTCGGAGGCTGGGTCAGCAGCTCCATGAGGGCTGTGCACACCATGTGCAGCATGCCCATTACCTCTGCCCACCTGTCCGTCCACCAGGCCAAGTCAGCCTCTTCCAGTGCCAGCCATCATTCCACCAGGGTGTTCAGAGGCATCTGCATAGGTGGCGGCCTCATCCTCCCAGCTGTGGCATTGGCCCCTCCCAGCACAGGGCCTTCTAGGAGACTGGTGGTGGGGCTGGTCCAGCCCTCTTGGCCCTCACTCCTGGGCTTCATGGCCCGCTGATCTGGATGGGGCTAGCTGGCTCTGGGGGTGTGCTGGGGCTCTCCTGGCCCTTGGATGGTGCAGCTGTAACCGATGGAAGGGGAGAGAGAAAGGGAGAGGGGGATCAGTCATCCTTCCTGGCTCTGGTTGCCGTGCCTCTAACCCCCATGGCAGCTGCCTCCAAACCTGACCTAAGCGGAAGACATGTCCTGGGATGTCCCTGTAGTGGTGGCATATGTTCCCTGCATGGTAGCCTGTGCTGCACATGGCTTCCACAATGCCTTGGGGATGGTGTTGGCCATGATGGGGCCCTCATGTCTCCAGGGAATGGGCTAGTGGGCACGGGGGAGTCATCTGGGCAAGGGGGAGTCCTCATATCGGTGGAAGTGAACTGGGCACAGCCTGGCCTTGCCTGGGCCTCCCCAAACACAGCTGCAGCTTGTGGTGTTGTCCACTGGGGTGGATTCTGGGTGTTACTTGTGAGCATGCCCACATGCTGGTGGGAGGGTACACTCTGTGGTGGGATTCTGGGGTCAAGCTATCACCCATGTGCCTGGGGGTGGGTGCCTCCTCCTGCCTGTCCTAGGGTATGCAATGAACCATGCACTTAGCGGAGAGTCTTGCAAAGAGTTTGGGGGACGCCCAGCTCAAGATGGCATGGCTGGAGGAAGCCAAGGGCACATCGATCACAGGGACCTGTATGAGGACTCATCCCCAGATGGGACCTCCAGATCAAAAAGGGTTTTCAGACTCAGGGTCCGGTGTGCTAGTCCTCAGCTGGACCTGGCTCTCCTTCCAGTGTGGCAGGAGGCTCCAGGGCTGCTGTGTCCAGGGTGCTGTGGGGTGGGGAGCTGTCCTAGCCAGTGAGGAACTCTCGCAGCTCCCTGTAGTTACAGAAAAGTGGCTGGGGCCTGTCCCAACTTCCTAGTGCTCTCCTGGACCCACATGTACCCCTGCCTGAGTTCCTTTACTTTGCACAGGACCTGGTTAGCAATCTGGGCAGGGTGTCCTCAGGCAGCCAAGCTGCTGGCCAGTCAGGGGAATATGGAGGCATTCTGCTGGTGGCCTGTGGTGTTGCAAAGGACCTCCTCCTCATGCCAGAGATCCAGGAGGTCGTGGAGCTCTGGCTCTGTCCATGATGAGGCCCTCCACTTCATGCAACAGGCAGACTCCTGGGACCCCTCAGTCAGCTTCCTGGGTTGCCCTGTGTGTCCTGGGTGGCTGGCTGCTGGCCATGGTGGCTCTGGTCACTGCAGGAGTGGCAGGAGGGCAAGTGTTGCAGCAGCACATGTGAAATTCATTGTAGTCCATATGGTATTAAGTTTTTTGGAGGTGCATTACTTTAACCACATCTTTGGCAGAGTTAAAGGCTTAAAAAAAATGATGCTGAAATTGTTGCCAGAACAAGTCTTTGACTGGAACACATTAACATCTTTCGGACGTCTTTTGTTGGTGGTTTTTTAATTAGGCTCTGGATAGAATTCTGCTTCTATTAGTGGTATCCTTGCTATGTGTTACAGTGTTGAAAGTGAAGTGCATCAGCCATTGCTGAAATCTCTAAATCCTAGGCGGAAAGGGCATTGATTGGGTGACAGTTGTGATAGAAGATGTGAGAGGAGAGAAAGGAAAGATTGAAATCCCTGCTGTCCTAATTTTGACTCTTTAGTTAGACTGTGTCTGAGTTAGAGAAGCAAAATGAGTGGTTTGTATTGGCCAATGGGTGTCTCTGTGGGAGAACTTAGTGTTCTACCTTTGTGCTAAGATCTAAACAGTCCAGTGTAATGCTCTCTGGTGTGTCTGGGTGTGAAGCTGAGCATAAAATAACTCTATAGGTCTAACCCCACAAAACATTTCCCCTGAGACCAGCCTCCGGGGCTTGAACTGACTGAAATTTGGATCTGTTTCTTTTTCGATGGTAAAATTGCCTTCCAACTTACACCAGAACGTTCGGTGTGAAAACTTTTTTTTTCTGTCTATTCCTCCCCACCCCCCGAATATTGTGAAACAACAAATTTTTAATTTGTCTTCAAACTGTGTTCATTTTAGTGCAGAAAAATCCAATTTCTAGTCTCTTTTTTTTAAATATTTCCTCCCCTTTCCTAGTGTTTTTTCCCCCTACTAGGAATTACAGGCCTTGGAATTACACCATCCTGGCAGAGACTTGGTTTTAGTAAGATATCTAGATCTAATATATATAGAATAGCCCATTTGTGCGTGCTCTGGACACCTGTCTCTTACTGCTAGGACATGTGGCTTTCAACGTTAGCCTTATTATTTTAGCTTAAAATATGGTTTCAGAACCTTGACAAAACCAAATTCTCTTCTCTTCTCTTCTCTTCTCCCATCTTTCCCTCTGTTCTTTATACTACAGGTTTAAACTCCAAAATCCAGGATTTTCTCCTGCGGAAGGACCACAGATCTTCCAGGACCAGAAAGTCATGGAGCTCAGAGGGGGAGGGGCCAGGTAGACCAGCGGCTGGAGCCCAGGGTAGAGTAGCCACAGCTGGGCTGGTACAAAGCACGGGATGAGGAAGCAGCAGCCAACGTGGCCAGGCTGGGAACAGCAGTGAGCTTGCCTCACCTCAGGAACAGTGGTGGTGGCTTGAAAGCCAGCAGTGCAGGCCAGAGAGCACAGCTTGTGGCAGCTTGACCATGTGGAAAGCCATAGTCGAGGAAGCCACAGCCCAGGCAATTTGCAATTGGGGCTGGAGAGCAGCTGCCTGGGGTGGGGAGCTGGTGGCTGGGACCAGGAAACAACAGCTGCAGCTGAGCCTTGGCTGGGGAGCCTTCTGGGGTCCGGCAACAGCTGGGAGGGGAGCCCAGGAGCAGTGACTGGAACACCAGCAGGAGAGCATGGACTTTTTCTGGTCTGGCACGTTCCCTTGTCCAGGTCTGCGCAGGTCCCAAAGGTGCTGGACTAGGGAATTTTAATCTGTAATATTTTTTCTTTCTCTTTGCAATGCTTTTCTTTTTCTGCAGTCTCACTGTCTATCACTTTTCTCATTCCCCAATCCCTTCTCCTTGTCTGAGACACCCCACGTTCTATATGCATATGGTGGCATTTGAACCCTCGCCTGGCCTCCTTTTTGCACTTATTGAGCAAAGAGTTCTCAGCCAGGAAAGGAAAGCACTTTGTGTTCTGGCTGAGAGGAGATGATGGGCAGCTGAGAGGCCTTTCTCATCTTTTACCCCACCTTCTTCACGCCCCACTCCCTGGCATGACCCAGAAGGAAGTGTTGTGTCACGCATTCTGGCTCAAAACAGGCAGCAGGAGAGAACTACACAGAAAACATGATAAACAAAATATTCTTTTTCCACTGACTATAAGGAAGTTTCCCACTGTTGGTAGGAAAAACAAAAGAATGATTTGTTTTACAGGCATGTCACTTTAAACTATCTCTGTTCTTGAAAATTCACAGCAAAAGCTATTGGAAATCATGCTGATTAGTGGGAACACATATTTTAAAATAATAGTAATTAACTGTAATTAAATACCCTGTCAGTTCACAATCTGAAAGACCGCTACATCATGTAAAAGGGAAAGGATAGACAAAATCATTAATTACTTTTTCGGCTCCCCTGTTTTTGGGTATTAATCTATTGTTGTATATGTAATATATAAAAATTATTATTTGTCAAAGGGGTACTCTGGGGTTTTGTATTTGATTATCAATAGCATACAACACTTGAACACAGACTCATTTTATGAATAAGCATCACTGTATTATCCCCTAAGCTTGAAACAATGAGTTAATCTCTGTGTCTGAAATCTGAGGTATATTTGTGATCAGAGTCTGGATGTTATATCTAATAGATATGTTACTCTTATGATCTGAATTAAAAGAAAACACAAAAAAATGCATAACTAATAAGAGCTGTACAAAATAGCCCATACCTCTAAAGCTGATGTAAAAATTATTCATAGCACAATCCATTCAATTTTCAAAAGAAGTCTAAGTCCCCTTTTCAAAGGCAACTAAAGCATTTAGAAAACTAAATCCCACTGACTTTTAATTAAGCTTAGGTTCCTAGGGCCAGATTCACAAAGGTATTTAGGAACCTAAAGTTGAAGATAGGTTCAGATGAGATTTTACATAAGTTGATAAAGGAATTAGATACCTAACTCCCACTGATTTCCAAAGCTCTTCTTGTTTGGGATTTTGCCATTTTAGGAACCTCAATTCTGGAATTCATTCTGTATCATTCCCCACTCCCCACCACCACTGGACTCATATACTAATATTTCTCCAAGTGTGATATAGACATTATTTCGTTTGCCTTTGGTGTGATTTCTTCCTCTTCTCCCCAGCCGTTTTAAGTAACATTTCTTACAGAGTTGTAGCACACACACACACACACACACACACACACCCCTCTCTATTATAGACATGACATCGGGTTCTAAATCTCCAGTGGACAGAAATATATGGCTTGAAAAAGGTTCACTTTTAATATGCTGCACATATGCATCTTCTGTAGGCATGACTCTGCACACACGGAAATCAGTGGGAGGGGGACTGACGTATGTTTGAAGCTGTTTGGTAAGGAAATGCCTTAGGTCGTGGAACATGTCCTTCAGTCAGTCAGAAATTTCACAATTTGGGGAAGAGGGCAGGTTAAGAGGGTGCTTAGAGATAAAATCTTTCTCTATCATCTGCAACTTGAGTGGCTTTACCTCATTAGCCCACCTGCTTAGCTCACCAGCATGAATGAGGATTATCCTTAGTTTTTCTCAGTAACTGTGCAACATATGTAACCTTGGATAATGGAGAAATGTTGACAAAATGATCTTTTCTAAGTCTGATACTACATACCTTCTCTTTGCATATTGGTTGGGCTTCCATCTCATTGGCTACGTCTACACGTGAAGCCAACATCGAAATAGGCTATTTTGATGAATAACATCTACACGTCCTCCAGGGCTGGCAACGTCGATGTTCAACTTCGACGTTGCGCGGCACCACATCGAAATAGGCACTGCGAGGGTACGTCTACACGCCAAAGTAGCACACATCGAAATAAGGGTGCCAGGCACAGCTGCAGACAGGGTCACAGGGCGGACTCAACAGCAAGCCGCTCCCTTAAAGGGCCCCTCCCAGACACAGTTGCACTAAACAACACAAGATACACAGAGCCGACAACTGGTTGCAGACCCTGTGCCTGCAGCATGGATCCCCAGCTGCCGCAGCAGCAGCCAGAAGCCCTGGGCTAAGGGCTGCTGCCCACGGTGACCATAGAGCCCCGCAGGGGCTGGAGAGAGAGCATCTGTCAACTCCCCAGCTGACGGCTGCCATGGAGGACCCGGCAATTTTGACGTTGCGGGACGCGGATCGTCTACACTGTCCCTACTTCGATGTTGAACGTCGAAGTAGGGCGCTATTCCGATCCCCTCATGAGGTTAGCGACTTCGACGTCTCGCCGCCTAACGTCGAAGTTAACTTCGAAATAACGCCCAACGCGTGTAGCCGCGACAGGCGCTATTTCGAAGTTAGTGCCGCTACTTCGAAGTAGCGTGCACATGTAGACACAGCTATTGAGTGGCAGTGTTTCAGTGGTGTTGTCTTGAAACTGTTTGCTAATGCCAGCAAAGACAATGCAGGTGTTTGCTTGAAAAAAAAAAATTAGGTGCTTTCCAAAAGATATTTTCCTTACTGTGCATTTCCCAGCACATTATGTAGTAGAATGCCATAGGTGACTAGGTAAAAAGTTACTTCAAGAACTGAAAAGTAAGCAGAACCACTAGAAACTTCCAGAAAAGAGGTGTTACAGTTGGGAAAGTAGCAATGACTTTTTAAGATTTTCCTGTAGATTATTTTGCATTATCATTACAACATGAAATAATCATCATGTTTGCTGCTAACACTAAAATGTCATAAGCAGACAAAAGACAACTTTACAAAAAATCAGCAATCGCCATTACAACAGCTACCGTGGGCACTGAACTTTACATATGCTCTTAATTATCAAAAGGCCTTGCTTTTTTAATGTCTCTTTGCGAGGTGTCAATGCACATCAAGAGCAACATTTGCTCATATTCTATCTAAACCAGCAACGCTCTTAAACATAGTGATCTTCAACCCTCCATTATGTGAAATAGCTTTTAGCATTTTGTGAGGTTTTTGATCCTAGCTGCTAGGTCACAGTTGTCTCCCTTCCCAAATACAATTTATTATATGGCATGGTTGATCTTGGTGTAATGATTTTAACACAGATGGAAAGAGGAAAACAAGTGTAATGAGTAAGACCTGTTCGAGGTTCAGAACTTCAATATTTAGTTATCTGGTAAGAATATTTTTATTCCCGTCTTTTCCACACAGTATTAAGTGACTTATGCAGCTGAGTTTATGCCTGGAGAATGTGATAGAGAGTCAGTAGTGCATGGGGTTCTTCTTTCAAAAGCCAAATTAATCATTTATTTGGGCAGCTACTCTATAGTATCTCAACCTATAAGAATTTCGGCAATGCAAAGACACCATTCCTCTTTCTTCTTAAACAAAGTCCATCATCCTGGTCCTTCCCAATTAGGAAATAGATAGAATTTCACTTTATAAAAGAAGCTAAAAATATATACCCATGGTGGTGGGTAGTGTGATATAGGATTTGAGCTGTTGATGAATAATAACTGAGATGAAACTGATGTGCTGTGAGACGAGGTGATGCTAGTGCTATTAATAGTTTTAAAAAAATGTTGGGTCATTGCTCTGCACTGCTGTTCTTTTTGCTTAGATACATCTGTTTCTTCCTATATGTAAGATTATAGTCTTTTGGTGTATGAATTAAGAAAATACATTGATGTAACAAAAATACAAAAGAAGGTGAGCCCTTTTTAGCCATGTTTGGTTTTCGAGAAACATAGTCAGCAGCTGAGAAAGACCAAACTATTGTTAAAAATATTTTGGAAAATGTGTATATATTAGAAAACTTATTAAAATAATGCATTATTTAAAGAAATTCCTGGAATAAGCAGTATATGTGGTATACTTCTCAAGACAGTGGTAGACTCTTATAAAGAACAAGGACCCCTGTTAAATAAAACATCTTTGTTCAACTGTTGTCAATATTCTTCTAGATCAATTATTTTGCTGTTAATTCCTTGGATCAAATTTACCTAAGATGAATTTGCGCCACTCATGGAAGATCACACAAAACTGTTAAACTACACTTTAAGAAGGTAAAGCAAGAAGACACTGATATTCTGGGGAAATGTTTTCCCCTAGCTTGATTTGAAATACAGTTTACCAGTCTCATCTGAATTCTAGCCAAAGTCTCAGTGACAGAGAAGTAAGGTGGCTGTGGCTTTGAAAGCCTGATCCTATAAATATTTACACATGTGGTTTCATTTAGTCTTAAGTATGTGAATTGTAACCTTGACTTCAGAGAGGCTGCTCACCAGAGTAAAGTTGAGCACATATATTCCAGTTCAATGACCTCCCCATGCTCCGGACAAACACATTAGGGATTTAACTGGGCAAGTTTAGCTAAAAGCACGTGGTACCACAACTTGAACTAAACATCCAAGCCTCTGAAGTTAGGGACTCTAACCAGGCCTGACTAACTCTTCTGGAGGCAATAGGCGAATAGATTTTGTGAGGGCCTCCTAGGCTTCAGAGTGGGGCCGAAAGTGAGGGGCTCAAAGTGTGGGAGGGGATGAAGACTCTGACTGAGGGTGAGGTCTCTGAAGTGTGGGTGGGGATGAGGTTTTTGGGGAGACAAGAGGTGGCTCCAGGCTGGGGCAAAAGCTTGGAGTGTGTGAGGGAGACAGGAGGCTGGGGAGTGGGTGCAGGGTCCGGGCAGGAGTTAGAGTGCTGTAGTAATCTCAGGCTTGGGGTGTGGAGCCTAGGAAGCAGTTAGAAACATAGGGTATGGGAAGAGGTTCAGGCTGGGACAGGTGTTTGGGATGTGGGGCACTTACCTGGGGCAGCTTCATTTAGTACTGTGGAGAAAACAGGTGGCTCTGTCCTGCCCTGGACTCGCAGGCACTGTCCTCCCCCACCCCACAGCTCCCATTGGCTATGATACCTGGCCAGTGGGAACCACAGGGGAAGAGCCTGAAGGTGAGGGCAGCACAAGGGCGGAACTTCCCCTAGTGCTCACAGCAACATGGTTACACCACAACATGGGGAAAAGCAGCACGAAGAGACATATCGCAGCCCCTCTCCTCCCCTGACTAGGGTTCGATAACAACCAGGGGCTTTTGTGGGTGCAGCCCAGGGCTCTGGATTAAGGGGGCCTTACAAAGCGATTTGCATGTTTGGCAGACAAGAGGTCTTTTCTGGACACCTCTTAGGCTGGGGCCTGGGCTGCAGCCCCTAAAGACTATTTCTGAATGTGGTTGTGGCTGTAATAACTCATATCCTCTGAAAAGGACACTGTGGGGTGACCTGTAACTCACACTTACCGGTGGATTATACTGATGTGATAGGAAACTAAATTATTAAAATATATGGATTATACAGTCCCAGTTCTGGAGACCTTTCTCAGCCAAAACTCTGGGTGATGTAACTGGGAAAGAGTTAATACCATTGAGACCATACTTGTATTCCTTGTGCACCCATCATCCCTACCTATAATTCAAAGGGAGATATGGCCACTCAAGGCATGTATGGTCAGACCCTATGGACTGCATCTAGAAGACAACAAAAGTTGAACGCTAACCCTCCTCCTTTTGAGGTCAATAGCAAAATAGCCAGTGAGAAGCATTAAGGATTATCAGCTCTGTTTGTGGCTATAGTAAAAAGTAAATTTGATATTGGTATCCGTAGAAAAAAATCTGAAACAAAATGTTAGAAAGTAGTGCTACAATGTGGCATCAGACCTACCCCCCATGAAAAATACCACATAGTCCAACTCTGTTTCATAGGAAAATCAAGTGAGTATCAGCCTCCAAGATTCTGGCCTTTTTCATTTTTTGACTTTCCTGAATAAATTGCTGCATATTAGAACTACTTATGTACAAAACAGTTTTGTCGACAACTTGCTGGTTTTGTTGACAAAACACATGGAATGTCCACACTAAATACACATCTGTCAACAGTGTATTGACAGAACGTGGCACTTTTATTGACAGCCTTCTGCTGTTCCCCTCTACTCAACAGAATCTGTTGACAAAAAGGTCATGTTGACGCTCTGGGAGGGCCCTCTGTTAACAGACAGGACTTCCAGGTCAGTGAGCAGACCTGTCTGCTGTGCTTCTGGTTGGCCATTCTATCAAAAGAGCAGCCAGGCAGTCCAGCCATTCTCTGTCAACAGAACAGTTTGTGTTTTTCAATCCACTTTGCTTTCTGGCCACAATCTATTGACAGAAGTTTTGCCAGGAGATATCTTCCGACAGTAACTTCTGTAGCTGGATCGCCCTAGTACAGACATAGTCATTATGTGTTGACAATTTTACTTATGTAACTAATGCTTACAAAGACCTTCTGAGGTCTCTTCCAGCCTTAGGATTCTATGATTCTGAGTGTGGCTTTCTGTGTCTTTCTAGCTGTTGGACAACATGAAGGCCTCTAGCTATGTCTAGACAAAAGAATTTTGTAGACCAAACTGGCATTTTGTCCACAAAACCCAGGGAATGTCCAGATTTCCAAGGTGTTCTGTTGGCAGTAAATTGACACAATGCAGCATTTTTGTGGAGGGTCTTATAACATTCCCCAAAAGGCATAACACCTCTGTTGTCAGAGATCTGTCAACAGAAAGCTGGTCCGGATGTTCAAGGGAGCCCTCTGTTGATAGACAGGACTTCTGGGACACTGGACCATCTACAGTGCTTCCAGTTGGCTGTTTTGTCAACAGAGTGTTTTGGCAGTCACGCTGCTCTCTGTCAACAGAGCAGATTGCTCTTGCAATGTGCTTGAAAATTTGGCTATGATCTGTCAACAGAAGTTTTGTCAGAAGATATTTTTTGACAAAAATGTTTCTCGACAAATCTCTGTAATCTAGACATTGCCTATGACTCCACAGTCTTTGAAGGAATAAAAATTACATTAGATTAAGCACACTTTTTTTTTTTGATCCAGAGTTCCCAGCTTTGAGCACTGCTGAAACCCCTCCTGCCTCCTCCAGTTCTTACAGTGCACATGGAAAGAGAATAGCAAAAGGGGTCTTATGATTTGCAAATATGAACATGGAAGAAGGTTAAGGGAAATTCTCACGTGCAAAAATAAACTCATAAACTCCCTGGGAAGGTACCCAACTCCCATTAAATTTAAAAGGAGTTCAGTGTTCAGCACGTTGGAAAAAAAATCAGTTTAAGTGCCTTATTTGTTTAAGTGCCTGAAGCTGGATACTCAAAGTCACTGTGGCTACGTCTACACGTGAAGCCAACATCGAAATAGGCTATTTCGATGAATAACGTCTACACATCCTCCAGGGCTGGCAACGTCGATGTTCAACTTCGACGTTGCGCGGCACCACATCGAAATAGGCGCTGCGAGGGTACGTCTACACGCCAAAGTAGCACACATCGAAATAAGGGTGCCAGGCACAGCTGCAGACAGGGTCACAGGGCGGACTCAACAGCAAGCCGCTCCCTTAAAGGGCCCCTCCCAGACACAGTTGCACTAAACAACACAAGATACACAGAGCCGACAACTGGTTGCAGACCCTGTGCATGCAGCATGGATCCCCAGCTGCTGCAGCAGCAGCCAGAAACCCTGGGCTAAGGGCTGCTGCCCACGGTGACCATAGAGCCCCGCAGGGGCTGGAGAGAGAGCATCTCTCAACCCCCCAGCTGATGGCCACCATGGAGGACCCGGCAATTTCGACGTTGCGGGACGCGGATCGTCTACACGGTCCCTGCTTCGATGTTGAACGTCGAAGTAGGGCGCTATTCCGATCCCCTCATGAGGTTTGCGACTTCGACGTCTCACCGCCTAACGTCGAAGTTAAGTTCGAAATAGCGCCCGACGCGTGTAGCCGCGACGGGCGCTATGTCGAAGTTAGTGCCGCTACTTCGAAGTAGCGTGCACGTGTAGACACAGCTTGTGAGATTTATGATGCTCTTCATTTATATACAGCGTGATATACAATGAAAAAGATGACCTGTAATTTAAAATCAGTTTGAATCTTCTTCAGATTTTCCAGAAACGTAATCCTTGGTTTCAGATTAAATGTTTTCTTCATTAAGGTTTTGAGAAGAAGCCTTTGGTGGACTAAAACATGGCCTGCTGCTTGTTTTAACAATTTGGAAGAAGCAAGGAAGAAGGAAGTTTTCCTCACCACTTTTCTTCTGCATCATCCAGAAGAGTTGACCTGTTGTCAGGGAGACCATGCTTTTACAGGCTGAAAGAACTCCTACTCCAGCATGAGGTATTGGAAATGGCACCCTGAAACACAGCTCCTATGTATTCTTCTCCCTATGCATCCCATAGTTTGAAAAAAGACAATGTTTGGTCTTTCTTTAGTAATTAATTTCAAGAGTAACTGTTGCTCACAGTAGATTTTTGCAAAAAGTTGATATTGTAAATTAGTTCTCACTGTATATCTACACTTCTGGAATTCTATTTATATTTTATAAACAAAGATTATGTAATCTGCCACACTTTACACCTTTAATTACTGATATGATACAATCAAATTATTACAATGTAAGGGATCTGTTTTACCTGTTTTACCAGACTGTCTGATGTTTACAAAACCCTTCAAGTCTTTGACTTGCAAGGTATTTCTTTATTTAGGTCAATTGATTACTGACATCGAATATTCCCATTTCTCAGATAGTAAACTGAAACAAGTACAGCCAGGAAAGAACAAAGGCTGTTATATTGCATTGGATGATTAAACTTGCAGACCTAATTATCCCCACTGGGACTCAGTGCAAACCCAATGCAGCTCAAATTTTGAAGACTTGATTGTACTTTCAACTGTCTTCAATGGCTTGCCTTTTTCTGACAAGTCTAGTCTTATGGATGATTAGCTCTCAGCATAGCCTTGGGAGACCATTTCAATGTAGTCATCATGTTTTCCTTAGTAGGAATAGAGCAGCCCTTGTATCTCACCACTGGGTTTCCCCACGCTTATTCAGGGAAAAGAAATAAATGTAATGAGGGTTAAAATTGTTGAATTATACGTAGAGGCCTCTATTTTGTTGCCACAACTACCACTCGTATCTGAACTATTAGAATGATTGATGCTTTTGATGTCTTCATTTGCTTTGTGACTATGACTCCCGTTTTATCTGCACAGTAGAAAATTGTCATGAATCAGTAATAATCAAAGGCAGTATGTTTGTCTGTCTCAAGTGAAGCCTGCTTTGGACCCAGATTTGTTGCTGTAATACATTTCCAGCTTTGTCACATGTTATGACTACAGTTATAAACAGGATCAGATTAAACCTACGCCACACCATTTACCTGCAGGAGGACAGAAGTAAAGTGCACTTTTGTATGTACATAGTTCAACTTGTGAGTTTCAGTGAAAATGGAAATAAGATTAGGTTAAAATACTGGGTTAGATCCTCAGTGAGTGTAAATCAATATTAGTCTGTTGACATGAATGGTGTTCAGTCAGTTTATGCCAACTAGGTATTAGCTCCATAAACACTAACACAATGACTAACAAAGACACTTAAAATAGAAATTATTTTTGTAAGATTGTGTGTGTGTGTGTGTGTGTGTGTGTACACACACATATATATAGGCTACAGGGTGTTTTTCAGAAATATAGAAAAGCCAGAATGCAAATTACATATTTAAATATTGAGTTATCAGAAAGATATTTAAAAAAAGAAACTCAACAAACCATCTTAAGTTAGCTTTCTCTGGCTAATAAGATATTGATGAACCTGAGGAGAGATGCACATTGTCCACTCATAGACAAGGATGAGGGATGGTCATGCAGGGAGCTGGTTATGAACGCAAGGGTGGCTAGGCTGCCTGAGACTGCCAAATGAAATCATGCATCAACTTATTCCTTCTCTAGGGCAGAAGATGGGGATGGATGAGGAATAGACTTCACTTTATGGATGTACTGGTCAGGACCACTAAGCCAGTGCAAGGTAGGCATATTAAACAGCTGTTGGCAAGGTCCAGCAGCACACTGAATTCCCGAGAGCAAGGAAAATGCAGAAGAGGAGTATTGTTTTAACTCTGGAACTTAATGCCTCCTTAGGCTGTTTCTGGGATGCCATAGTTTACAAATCAGATGACTTCCAGAACAGTACCTAAAGACACTTTCTAACCCTAAATGTCCATGTTATTTGAAATACAATTTCTAATACACAGTGAAATAATATTATCCAGCTACATATTTTAGTATAAACATATATAAAAATATGTGCCCCTAAAGATGTCATATGCTTTAGGCTAACTCATTACATACATCTTGCACTAGAAAATCAAATAAGTAGTAATCCCAAAAAAATCCCCAAACCTAAAAGCTAATTGTTTAAGAAATCCATGAGTGATAATCTAGTAGACATTAAGATGAACTCATTACACTTCAAAAATTGACAACATATGAACATCTGAACATATCATGAGCTTCCCTTAGTCATGCTGTTGGTGTTTTGTTAAGATGGCTTTAAGGTGCAGCACGGTCAGCGATACAAATGAACGTTTGAGCAATCTTCAATGTTATCAGCTCATTGTTTGGATAAAATATTGGCAAACCTAAGTGAAAAATATATGCTCATCTGCACTGCTGTTTACTGGCCAATGGAGCAACCTAAAGAACCCTAAGGAAGCAGGGAAAACATCACATGACCTGTCACTTTGACTTATGTGTCTATATTAGCCTTGTGAATTGAAGCCCTTATTTATTTTTAACTTTTCTTTCCCTCCGTCTTAAAGCCACTTGTAAACAACAAATATTAAAGAAGCAACATAGCTGTTAAAATTTCACTAGCTTTAATGATGATTACTGTTCACTTTAAAGGTCCATGAGAACTAAACTGTTGCTCGTTCCTCCCCACACTTAATATAGACCATGAAAAACCCTTGGAGGAATCAAGGAAAATGAATTATTCAATCTGTTTCTCAATAAAATATGTCTATGTAGAAAAAAAAGTGCTGTCTTCACATATTGCAAATACTTTGTTATAATTACTTGACTCCTTCAAACACCTACATACACAAACATAATTCGATTGCTTTTTTAAAAATAACTGTGAATCACTTTTATCTGCTCTGCACCACATACATAATACCAACATTAAAGCAAGGAAGTAAAAAGTTATACCACATGCCCTTTACTCCTTTGCCATCAGAAATATGCATTATCATTACAACTACCACAGTTCTTCCTATTTTGTCATTTTGTCCACATACCCCTTGCTGTTTGGGGGGTTAGGTTTTTCTTCCTTTTTTTGGGGCGGGGGGAAGGAGGTTGTTACACATTAGTAATTGTGAATACCTGGTGCAGTAGTTGGCTGCAGACTTGTTTGGCAAAGGGGGCAATGGAAAGCTTGCATCCCCACAAGTCATCTGCTCAGTGAAAAAGCTGAAGGACTTTGTTATTGACACAGTTCCTAGGAAGCTGAAAAGCGTGCCTAATGCCTAGCTGTATTTGGTATTCATCAACAGCAGGAAAATGCCAGAGAAATTTCATCCTTGTGTAACATGCTCATGTCACTCAGGTTTGAAAACTGAAAAAAAAAAGCACACCCACATTCATCTACTTAAAATGCCTTTCAATTCATAGTCTGTGGATATTATGTTGTATATCACCTCTTAGCCAAATCACACCCATCTTCTTTTCCTCCTCTTTCCAATTTAAAAGATTGCAGGAAGCAGCCCTCTATTCCCCAGTTTCAGATTGTACTTTCCTTCTCTTTTTCATTGGATAATAGAATTGGAAGGAACCTTGAGAGATCATGAAGTCCAGACCTCTGCACTCATGGCAGGACCAAAACTATCTAGACCACCCCTAACAGGTATTTTATCTAAGCTACTCTTAAAATCTTCAATGATGGAGATATTACACTCTCCCCAGGCAAATTATTCAAGTGCTTAACCACCCTGACTGTTAGGAAGTTTTTCTTTATGTCCAACATAAACCTCCCTTGCTGCAAATTTAGCCCATCACTCCTTATCCAATCCTTAGAGATGAAGGACAACAATTTGTCTCCCTCTTCTTTGTAACAACCTTTAATGTACTTTAAAACTTGTTATTGTGGCTCCCACTTAGGCTACTCGTCTCCAGATGAAACAAACCCAGGTCTTTCAATCCTCCCTCAGAGGTCATGTTTTCTAAACATCTAATGACTGTTGTGGCTCTTCTCTGCAATTGTTTAAATGTGTCTACATCTTTCCTGATATGTGGCTCCCAGACCTTCACCCAATACTCCAAATGAGGCCTAATCAATGTGGAGAACAGCAAAACAATTACTTCTCATGTTGTTCCTTGCCTGTAGTACAGTAATCATGATGGGTATGTTGAAGGTACCTTCTGTGGAGATCAGGCATCCCTCTTGACTATATCTTCCCTTCCCATACTCATTGTTATGTACGCTAATGTTGTATGGCTTTACTCAACAGCGTCTATTCCTGACGCAGTATCCTACTACCACCTGTATTCCAGTCCCAAACACAGCCATCCATCTTTGGGGCATCCAGACAATCATTCCCTCTCATTCCCATAAAGAAAGACTCTTTCCCAAATATTTAACCAAATAGTAAACAATAGGTAACATTGAAAAAGAGAAACAGGCAAAAATGAAAATCTCTGCCTAATTTGTAAGAAAATACGTAAATCTTTTGACTCATTCTTCTCTCAGGTCTACAGATATCAATCATGAATGAAGGCCTCAGTCCTGTAATGAGCTTTCCATGGTGGACTCCTGAACCCCCATAGGGCCTCATTAACTTAATTGGGGCTCTGTGAGTTCAACTACAAGAGCAGAACTTAGGTGTGAGGAAGCTTTGTACATTCTTAATTTATCTGCTGTAAAACTGAATAGAAATATTTAAAATGAGAAATACACCACAAATATTCTTGAAGTTTGGATGCTGCCTATAAAGTACTGAATGTAATGCTGGGACTAGAGTACTTAAATGGTGACTGGCAGTGTTGGTGGTGAATGGTAATAGAAATCTTAAATTCATGGCATATTCAGGTCCAAACATGCAAATAATAAGTAGACTGACCCCAGAGAAAAACATCTCATTACATATGTGCGTCTCCCCATGTGTCAGTTTCTTCTCATTCTACACAAGAGACAACATGTTACATGTACTGGGTTGGCAAACTCTAAAGTGAATATTTTGTAAAAGCTTTGAGACTGGTTTGCTGAGTAGCTTACCATTTGGTTTCTGAATATTGACTTTATTACTGCACATAATGGGACAAGTGTGTTGTGTTGTGTGCTCTAAAGGCTGAGGAATTAGCTGTGCAGTGCTGTCAAGCATGAAAAACTGGTGCAAATGCCCTGCTTTGCACATTGACATCATTGGCTTCCTTATGATCTCCTAAACTTACACTACAGTGAGACAAAACATGATGGTTTCTGAAAACAATGTGGGTGCGTCTACACTAGCAGGCTACTTCGAAGTAGTTGGCACAACGTCAAAATAGTACGCATCGTGTCTACACACGCCATGCGCTATTTCGATGTTGAAGTCAATGTTAGGCGTCAAGATGTCGAAATCACTATTCCTATCTGAAGATGGGAATGGCGCCCTACTTCAACTTTCAGTGTCGAAGTAGGTCGTGTGTAGACAATCCATGTCCCACTACTTTGAAATAGCAGGGTCCTCCATGGCAGCAATCAGCTGAGAGGTGCAGACACTCTGTCCAGCCCCTGCGGGGCTCTATGGTCCCTGTGGCACAGCAGCCCTTAAAGCACCACGGACCCAGATTTCCTGTGTCAGGAAGCTGAGAGCGTGCAGGCAGCAGCACATGCACGTGCTAGCCCTGCATGCCCTCCAGAGGCCCCAGACATCCCAACTAGTGCCATGGCATCCAGCCAGCCCCCAGAGCACCCCAGGGCTCTCTCCTGAGGGGATCCAGGCACTCCCAGCAGCCAAACGGGGAGGCCAAAATGCAGCGGGGCCCCTCCTGGTCGGAGGCCGAACTCCAAGACCTGTTGGGGCTCTGGGGTCAGGAGGAGGTGCTCCACATGATGGGGAGCAAGTGGTGGAACGCTGAAGCATTCACCCAAATGGCTGAGGGTCTGGCTTCCTGGGGTCACCTTGCCCACACTCCAGATCACGTCCGGAGCATGGTGAAGGAGTTGCAGCAGGGTTATGCCTGGACCTGGGACTCAGCCAGCTGGTCTGGGGCAGCCCCCTCCACTTGCCCCTATTACATGGAGTTCAGGGCCATCCTGGGCCTCTGGGACACCTCCTCTCCCCCAGGGCACCCTTGACATCATGGCCGATGAGCCTCAGCAGGTAGCGGAGCTGGAGTCTGGCCTGGAGGTCAGCCCTGCTCCCCGGGGCCCGCCCGAGGAACCCCCCCTCGGGATGGCAGAGGAGGGCTCCTCATAGACCTCCCCTCCTGGAGCACCAGCTGGGCGTCCGCCCACTGGGGTTCCCCCACTGCGGCAATGGACGGTCAGGTATGTACCCCACAGGGCACACACCTCCAGGCCATGGGGCAGGGGCACCAGACATGACCGGGAGCCTTACATATCCCCAGTGGACCCTGACCCGCAACTGCCCAGCCATAGCACGGTCCCAGGATGGTAGCATGGCCATCAGCGCCCGTCAGCATCCACACCCATTGACAGCACTCTGCCCTAACCCCGGGGGCAGGGGACCATGCAATGGGGACACCCAACAGGGACATCACACCCACTGACAGGGACGGAGCTCCAGCATCCAAGGGTGTGCAGGGGGAATGGGCCATGGGCCAGGGCACAGTACTAACAGCCTTCCCCTCCCTCTCTCCCTCTCTGCAGCTGCACCATCCAAGGCCCCAGGCAGCCAGGCACCCTCCGTGGTCCCCGAGAGCCCACCGAAGGTCACCCACCACCAGCGCCTGGGGACACCCCCGAGGCCAACGGGACGGTCATGCTACCAACGGACCCATGGGATGGCCCCCGTGGACCCCCAGCTTGTGGCAGCTCTCCGGCAGCAGACAAAGGTGGCCAAGGAGAGACTCTGGTTTGACCAGAAGGAGTCCACCCGGCGCTGGGCGGCATGGCAGGAATTCATGAGGGTATTCTGGGCCATAGCTGGGTCAATCCAGGAAGCTGTCTCCCAGCTCCCGTCCCCCCACTTCTCCCATGCTACCCTCCCTGCCACTCCACCTGATGCCACTCCCCTGCTGCGCCACCTGCCTTGCCACCTGCTGCACTGCCTGCTGCGCCACCTGCCATGCCGCCTGCTAGCTCCCCAGGACCAGAGGCCACTGGGGCTGAAGACCGGCCAGTGGAGGCATCCCAACCATACCTGCCGGTCCTCCCAGCCCCCAGCCGGCCGCACCGGGGACCGGGGACAAGGGGGGGTCATGACCCTTACCCACTGGGGTTCACACCCCTCTACACCCACCCCAGACTGATGGGCCAATGGCTGAGCCCTCAGCTGGTCCCCCATTTGTATATAGTGGTCCCCCTTGTGTATAGTTGGTCCCCTTTTATATAGTTGTTCTCCTTTGTATATTGGTTGCAGTTTTGGTTATGCACATATCACAGTTACTAGTTTTCAATAATTCACAGTTTTATTTTCCAAAGAACCTGGGATATGTGCTTGTTGGGGGGATGGTGTGTGGGCGGTGTGTGGGAAGTATGGGCGGTGTGGGGGTGGTTCTCCATAGAAGGCCAGGGAGGTGCTCAGAGGTCTCCTTGATCAAAATGGGCCCACAGGGCGTGGCAGACCCATACCCCCTCACAGTGGGCCTGGCGACTGGGTGCAGAGGCCAGCTGGGGGAAGCCTGTGCCGGTGTTGACTGCCCACCCCTGGACGAAGGCCTCCCCCTTGCTCTCCACAATGTTGTGGAGTGTGCAGCACGTGCCCACAACCTGGGGGATGTTCAGGAGTCCGACGTCCAGGTGAGTAAGGAGGCACTGCCAGCGGCCCTTCAGGCAGCCGAAGGTCCTCTCTACCACCTGGCGGGTGTGGTTCAGGCAGGCGTTGAACCACTCCTGGCTGGCATTGAGGTGGCCAGTGTACAGGGCTGGAGGGGGTAGGCCACTTTCGCCATGAGGCAGAGGGGCATGGTGGTGTCCCCAAGAGGGATCTCCCTCTGGGGGATGTAGGTTCTTGCCTCCAGCCGGTGGCACAGGCCCAAGTTCTGGAAGATGCAGGCATCCTGTGTGCAGCCAGACCAGCCCACGTAGACATCCTGGAAGTGGCCACGGCTGTCCACCATGGCCTGCAGGACCACAGAGTGGGAGACCCTGTGGTTGATGTATCTTCCCCCACTGTGGTCTGGGGTGCGGATGGGGATGTGGATCCTGTCCAGGGCCCCAAAGCAGTTTGGGAACCCCATGGCAGCAAATCTGGTGATGGCTGCGTCCAGGTCCCTGAGTTGGCTGACCCTCTGCAGCAGCATGGCATTGAGCACACGGACCACCTGTGGGGAGGGAATGCAGGCACCCATGAAGGTGTGCAGGGTGTCCCAGGCCCCCCCCACAGGCCCCTCCCCCCAGGACCCCCTCCTGGGCACCTCCCTGGGTACCCCCCACCCAGCCCCTCCTTCCTCAGCCCCACACCCAGGCCCCCAGCCCCAGCCCCCAATCCACCCAGTGGGCGCGTGCCCAGGCCTCTTTACCTCCATGACAATGGCCCTGACCATGGCCTTTCCCACTCCAAACTGGTGTTCCACGGAGCAGTAGCTGTCTGGATTGGCCAGCTTCTAGACAGCTATTGCGACCCTCTTCTTGATGGGGAGGGCACTCTGCAGCCCTGTGTCCTGGTGCCTCAGTGTGGGGGTGAGCCACTGGCAGAGCTCCAGGAAGGTCTGCTGGCACATGTGGAAGTTCCGCAGCCGCTGGTCATCAACTCATTCCCCCATGACAAGCTGCTTCCACCACTCGGAACTGGTGGGGTAGCTCCACAGGCGGCGGAGCACCAGACAGGGGAGGAAGAAGGGAGCCCGGTGGTTAGGGACATCCCTGTCTGCCCCCTGGAGGGCTCCTCTGCCAGGAGCTGCTGGGCAGCCTCCCGTCCAGCACCTAGCAGGGTGCTTGTTCCCTGGGTGACTACATGGAGGGCTTCCAGCTGCAGCTGCTGCTGCTACTGCTGTTACTGCTGTTGCTGCTGCTGGGAGTCCATAGTTGCTTTGCGTCGGTCTGCAAGAGTGTGGCTAGCGCTCTGCAGACCTTGTGCTGTGCAGGCCGGGTGTGTCTGGGAGGGGCCCTTTAAAGGAGCAGCTTGCTGTTGCCCCAGAAGGGCTATTCCAGCCTGTGACCTGGTCCAGGGGCTTTCCAGGCCCCTTCTTTCAACAGGGAGTGCTTGTGTGTGTGGATGCTCTGCATTTCCTTCCGGGGAGGCTCCTTTCGATGTTCCCCATCGCTACTTCGACATTGAACTTTGACAGCACCAGCCCTGGAGGACGTGTAGACGATATGCATCGAAGTAGCCTATTTCAGTGGTCTAACTTCAAAATAGGCTACTTCGACATAGTATGCTAGTGTAGAGGTAGCCTGTATGTAATAAGCTCACTGCATTTTAAAACCTTTTTGAGAGTAGGAAATGTAAACTGGATTGCTTCTGAGCTGGCTCTGAACCTGTGGTAGGAATGAGATAGCAAAATGTCCCTAGGAAACAGGACTGATTAATTTTGTTTTAAACAAAAATGTTATGGCTATGGCATAAAAAGAGACATTAGATAAAAAGAAAGTACTATTGCTGGAAGGTTGCTAGTAATGCTACTTTTTTCTTTTTTTTTTTTTTTAAGAATTCAGAATGATAGTATGTAAGAACAGCAAACAGAGATAAACAAAGCAGGCTGCTCCCTAAAACAGAAAGGCAAAAACCACCTTACTGAAAATCAGCATGCCCTGTCTACAAAATAACTCCTACTAGACCAGTATTTCACACTTTCCCTACAGATCTCCCAACTCTGCAGGAAACCCCTGAAATGTAAAGTAACAGCTTACAGTTTTAACACCATTTTCAACACACTTCAAAAACAAAGTCATATCCTTGTTGGCAATCTCTAACTACTGAATACATACCAGAGACTATGCTGTCTGTTTTAATATAATGTTCCTGAAACATTTTAATAATCAAATATAATTTTAAATGTCTTATAAATATCTTTAATACAATACAAAATTACTGAAACATCTGACATAGCTCCACATATGGTATGTATAAAAGCACATTTAGCTCTGCTTTGTCTGTTTTGTCCTCCCCCTCCCTTTGGTATATTATTGCTCCATTTTAGGTCATATAACCAAATATAGCTGTATACCATTGCCCTTTAAAAGAAAACTAGGCCAAGTCAGAAGCCATCACTGATGTCCAATATCAGTCGAATGGTGCTAGTGTTTGCAGTGTGACTCAGCTAAACTGGACTAGGTGAGAGAGCAGTATCAGAAAATGAGTGCTTGCAGAAACATAAAACTGGTGTTGGCAACCTCAGGCTCAGACTACACTACAGAGTTCTTTCAAAATAATGGCCATAATTCCTAAATAACTTTGCTAGCATATAGATTATGCACATACTATTTCTAAATACAATCTAAATAGCGGGTGCATTATTTTGAAATCGGTAACCCTAAATGCAGGGCTGCATTTACACTAAACAGTTTTGTTGACAAAACTGGGGTTTTGATGACAAAACTCATGGAGCATCTACACACAAAATATGTTTTGTGGACATTCTGTCAGCAAAATTTGGCACTTCCAACAGCATTTTGCCTTTCTGCAATGAGGAGCAACACTTTCAACAAAAAAGCTTTGGAGATGCTCCACAGGGAGCCCTCTGTCAACAAACAGGGCTTCTAGTTCACCCGGCTGCCCTGCCTGGTGAACTTATGGTTGGCCTTTTTGTTGAGAGAGAAGCCAGGCAGTCTGGCCACTTCCTGTTGACAGAGCGGTTTGCTCTTTCGATCTGCTTCAATATGTGGACATGATCTGTTCCCAGAACTTTTGGTGGAAGATCTCTTCCAACAGTAATTGCTGTCCACAGATCACTGTAGTTTAGATGTAGCCCAGGAGGAATAATGCCTATTTCAAATTTGCTATTTTGAAATAGACCCTCTTAAGACACAGAATAGTGATATTTTGAAATAAGCCATAATGGGGTCCGATGGCACCATGTTGAACTAGCTCTATGTGTCCAGTAATTCTATTTTGAAATAGCTGGTTGCTATTCTGAAATACATTTTGTGTATTTGTGTTATTTTGAAATAAGATATTTTGAAATAGCTGTTTTGAAATATCTTATTTCAAAATAGGGCTGCAGTGCAGCCATAGCCCCAGAGGCCAGAAGGATAGAAAAAAATATGACAGCCTTCTCTCTCTTAGGTGTTCCTAGCAGAAGAGGATGTAGCCTCCTCTGTAGCCACTCCAGGAAAATGTTTTGCAAATAGCTGGAGGTAGAGTTGGTGGAGATGGCAGAGAGTCAAGCTACGTCTACACTATAATGATCTGTTGACAGAAGGTACTGTCGGAAGATATCTTCTGACAAAACTTCTGTAGACAGATTGTGGCCACTCACAAAAGGAGATGGCTCTGCTCTGTCAACAGAGTGGCCGGACTGCTCAGCTGCTCTATCAATAGAAGACCAACCAGAAGCAGAGCAGACCTGTGATCCAGAAGCTCTGTCTGTTGACAGAGGGCCTCCCCAGAGTCTCCATATGGCTTTTTCGCTGCAAGATTCTGTTGAGAAAGGTGTTCCACCTCATGGGGGAGAGGCAGAAGGTTGTTGATAAAAGTGCCGAGTTCTGTCAACAGTATGTTGACAGAATGCATTTTTAGTGTGGATGCTCCATGAGTTTTGTTGTAGTGACTGCCATTAGGATCAAGAGAAGAACAAGAAATTTGCCTTCAGGTAAAATAATACTTAATTTGTGAGATATTACCTGAAGTTCCTAGCCATAGGCTACAGTTACAGTACAGCAATCTGTTGACAGAAGTCACTGTAGGAAGAGATTTCCGGACAAAACTTCTGCTGACAAGGTGCAGCCACACATGAAAAACAATCAGAAGAGCACTCTGCTCTGTCGACAGAGCAGCCGGACTGCCCATCTGCTCTCTCAACAAAACAGGCACCTGGAAGCACAGCAGACAGGTTTGCCCATTGACCTGGGTGCCCTGTCTGTTGAGAGAAGGTGCCCTTAGAGCATCCACACAACTTTTTTCTGACAACAGAAGCTGTCAACAGCAGTGTTATGTCTCATGTTTGAGAGGCAGAACACTGCTGGAGAAAGTGCTGAGTTTTGTCAACTAGCTGTCGACAAAACACATTTTGTGTGTGAATGTTCCACCAGTTTTGTCAGCAAAACTCGCTGGTGTAACCATAAAGATAGAGGGCAGTTTCTGGAGTTTCTTTTGGTGTTCATACACTTTTCCTGTCATTCACATGTGTATGGTAACAGGAGTGCCAAATGGTAAACAAACATAACATCATTCTCAGACATTGAACCACAGATTATTTAGAACATCTCAATTGTTTGAATGTTCTTTGGAATGATCTCTCCTTTTTGCTTCTGGTAGAAGAGTCTCAGGTTAGTCCTCGAACTAGAGGTCACGATGAATAAATTTGTACTTTGAGGCTTTTTTATTAAGCTCCATAAATGGGGAAATAGCTTTGAAACCAGCTCTTACTCATAATGTTAGCTTGCTTAATCTGTCAATTTATGGCTCATTAAGATAAGAAATGACAGGCCTGGAAATAAATTACTTTCTTTTCTTTGCAATTTCTTATAACATTAAGCACTCAGTTATTTAGTCAGAGGGTACTTCCTCCAAAATATCAAGTTAATGGAAAACTGTCATAGAAAGAATAATCTGAGTGAAAATACCAAATCAATAGTGATTTGCTTTCTAGTGACATAATAAACAATGTCTCAGAGCCTCATCCATACATCAAATTCCTATTGTGTTCAACGGGAGTTCAGCTGTGACACTGCACACATGTTTCATAAGTGGCACATAAAAATTGCCATATTGAGATAGCTTCTTTTGGAACTGATCTTTGGACTGTTTCATGTAACCAAGGACTGAAAGGTGGTAAAAGAAAAATTATGGAGAAATTCCCCCTTTCCATTCTGCTCTGTTTCACTACTGTAAATTCAGCGCAGAGTTCCTGCAAGGTTTTCTCTGCACAGAATAAACAATACACAGTCATGATATGAAGTGAGCCCTTATTATGTAAACAACTAAAGAGACTTTGGGTCAGTTACTCAGCTGGCATAGCTACAGGGATTTCAGTGGAGTTATGTTTGTCAATTTCAAACAGTGGTGACTGCTTATGAGGGACACAAGGGGAACACTGGCCACCTGTCCTCCTTGTCCTTCTTCCTCTCTGTACATAGAGGAAGCTGTCTGTGTGTGACTTCGTTTAACCTGATGAGGGACTGTTGCACTGCAGCCCCCATATCGTTCTTGGATAGAAAGCCCAGGTTCAATGGCATAATGATTGGGAGTTTCCTGTGTGCTGCATCTTTCATCTGCCTTCACAGCCATTGTAGCATTACTGTTACTACCCTCTGCCTATTCTGTTAACCAGTTCAGGTCAGATTTCATATGAAGAACAAGAACTCCCTTAAGTCAGTTCAGCCATTTCTTTGTGCTTTTGAACCCCTGTAATACCCAATGGCACTTTCCTTCATAATGACGGGGTTTTCTATGACTGAAGTTGTAGCATATGCACTCCAGACTCTACAGGAAACCCATCCCCAAGTGGTCCAGAAACACACACCTGAACATCACCTGCATTGATATAAAGTTCTATGAATATTCCAGAGCTCAAGCTGTCTAGCCCATCTGAATGAAATGGCTTTTGCAGGTTTCATGTTTTAAACTGAAAATACAATGATGCTGCATATGGTTGCAATTTCCGTCACAATACCAATTGACAGCAGCTGAAGATTGGACCTTTGAGATAAGTATAGTTGTACTGCTGAGTTTCCAATGATCTTGTCTTTTTCTCTGAGGATTTTGTCCTGAGCTCAGTACCATATGGGCAGATCCCTTCACCCATCCAGTGACTGCACCCAGGTTCCATGTGGGTATAAGGAATTTTCGTTCAGGACAATGTTCCTTCTAATCTTTTTCTTCCAGGGGCAGATTTTTTTTCATCCATGTGTGGAATATTTTTATGTGCACCAAGGCATGTGCAAATGTGCACCACCAATAGAAACACAAGACCTAGCTGTGGGTGTCTGCTAATCAGCTGGGTGACATTATAATTTCTCCTGAGTTGCTGCCCAAGTGCACAGCTTACAGGGAACACTGATTCAAGATCTGTTGGCGAGATTAGGGTCTAAATGTGCATGCACAAAACAAAATCTTTACAGCTGGCCAGTCACATATTGGGAGGTTTTCCAAAAAATAAAAGGAAGTTGTTGTCATCTTCCAGTGAAAGGTGCCTGATTCCCACTGCTCCTTGCTTCCTTATTTGCTACCTAATTTATCAACACAAACCCATTTCTCTACACACATGCAGTAACTTACGGTTTGTCTACATAACAAAGTTATTTCAAACTAGCAGCCAGTATTTCAAAATAACTATGACAGCATCTGCACAATGCAACCACTATTTGAAATAGTAGATTTCTTATTCTAAAATTGTCAAACCTCATTGGCTGTGTCTACACTAGTCCCCTTCTTTTGGATGGGGCACGTTAATGAGGGATTTCATGAGCTGCTAACGAGGCACTTCCATGAACATGCAGCACCTCAATAGCATAATGGCAGCTGTGTGCAATATGAAAGCACTGCTTTTGAAACGCATGCCACCCATGTAGACAGGGACCTTTCAAAAGGACCCCCTGATTTTGAAAGCCCCTTCTTCCTGTTTGGCTGTAGCTTATTCAGGAATTATGCTACTGGGTAGACATACCCTTTGGTAGCAGTGTTCCATGAAAAGGATTAAGAGCCACTCCTGAAATGTGACCTATGCAGGATATTGCTAATAATTTATTACAGACTGATTGTTATACTACAATAGCAATGTAATTGAACAATAAAGTCATATTTGATAGTACAGAAACTAGTGCACATAGGGGCAAAACTCAGCTTCCAAGACAGACTGTGAGATGATAAGCTATTTAATGCAGTAGAAAAGGTCTATAGCTCTCCCATTCTGAAGCATGGATTGGCAGTGTATTGTGGAACTTTTAACACACTGCGTTTCAGAGCCAGAGGGGACCAACCTTCTTTAAATGTTCTTCACAGTAGCAATCAGATACAGAATACACATCTTTACAAAAGCAGTCTGGCTTTTTCACAAAGCAAGCAATGTGCTTAAGAAGGAATTGTATAATAGCCTGCCTGCTAAGCCTTATAAAACCTGTCTATTATTACTTGGGTCCTTTTTATGGTAGGTGTTTTAGCCTTTAAAAGATACTATCAGTTTAATTAAAAACTTATCAAAGTCTCCTTCTTTTCCACACTGCTTAAATTTAAGAACTCAAAACCCAAACATCTTACAAAGTAAATTATATGCTGAACATATATCTAATTTGAAATTTATTCCTTATAAAAGGCCCATATTTAGTGAACCAGGCATGTGAATGCTTTGTTATTAATGCTGGACATTTTCTTGGGCCTATTAGTTCGTGAAAGCAAATTATCTCTTGAAACTAGTGATCTTAGATTTCCAGATTTACTGCTCTTTGCTAGAAGCCTCAGATGGTTTCAGGTAAAGTAACAGTAATTACGAGGTATGCCTCATTGTTGAGTCCACCCAGAATATTTATCCTTACGTAAGTGGGCTTTGCTTAACTCCTGTGATGAGGCAGTGAAAGTTCTCAACTGCTAGTGACTTTGCAAAAGAAACATTCAGCCTTTCCCAAGACTAGGTTCTGCCATATGCACATGAATGCAAGACAGTGGACCACCTCCTAAATTTCATGAAAAACTCTTAACATTTAGAATGCATGCATGGGGGGTGGGGGAATTATTTCTTTTTGAACAGGTTGTCAATGTGGTTTTCATTCCACTTGTTAAAGGTGTCTTGCTGCTTTAAGAAGGAACCACTACAGTGCCCTATTACTAATTAGCTGCCTCCTGATAGGGGCAATTTAGCTCATTGGCTGCCACTGGGAGCTAGCTCCCTTTGTTTTCAGTTCCAGCTGGAAAGGAAATAGACACATCTTATAAATAAAGGCACTGTAGTGAGTCAGTATGGCCTCCTGCTCATATTGGAGATGCTGGGGGGGAAGGTAAGGCCCCTCTCACAGCGAGGGGGGGCACACTAAAAACACCCTGTCACCAAATAGATGCGGGGGACAACAAAGGAAAAAAACAGGGACGGGAGTGAGGGTCAAAGGTTTAAAATAAGGGAGCCGGAAGGGGATACCGAGCAGAGGACCCTGGACAGCGCCCATCACTCCTTGAAGGTGTCCAGGGAGTTGGTGGACTCTGCCCAGAGGAACTCTGCTCGGATTCGTGAGCGAAGGGAGGAACGGAAGTAGGCCCCACAGTCGCAGGCCGCCCCCTCTGCCAGCCTCCTCTCCCTGGTTTTGTAGATGGCCATTTTGGCCATGGCCAGGAGGAAGCAGACGAGGAGGTCCCGCGACTTTGTGGGGCCGCGGATTGGGTGTGACAGGATGAGGAGGTGTGGGGAAAAGTGCAGCCAGAACCTCAAGAGGAGGTTCTGGAGGAGCCGGAAGAGGGGCTGCAGCCTGGCGCACTCAACGTAGATGTGCGCCAGGTTCTCCCTCATGCCGCAGAAGGTGCAGGTCTCTGGGATGGGGGTGAACCACGCCAGGTACACGCCCGTGCTCACCGCTCCATGGAGGATTCTCCAGCTGATGTCCCCGGCAGGCCGCGGGACCAAGGTGGAATAGAGGCTGGCCCACCGGGGCTCCCCACCCTCCGATGGCGGCAAGATGTCCTGCCACTTGTGGTTGGGGCGGGACACGAGGGTGGGGAAGTGGAGCGTGTGAAGCACGAGCGCGTACAGAAGATGTCTAGGCGCGGTTCGGAAGGGGACCGGCTGCAAGGTATGCAGCCGGCTGAGGTGGTGGAGGGGAGGGGGGCGGGCAGGATCGCGAAGCCGGGGGCCCACGGAGCGGTCCGGAGGGCTAGGAGTGAGAGGGGGGCGGGGTGCACCCTCTCGCAGGACCCAGCCGAGGTAGACGTGAGCAGTGGGCGGCAGGGCGGCCTTCACCTCCTCGAGTACGCGACGGGGGGAGCGTAGGTTGGAGAGCCCCATGCGCTGGGCGAGCGCCGGGGCCTCCATCCAGTCTCCCCGGTCATAGTCCAGGAGGTCTCTGACCCTGGTGATTCCACCTAGGACCAACCTCCGGCGCACCTCGGGAGACTCCGCCGCCTGCACACGAAGGTGGGGGTTGTGTAGCAGGGGCTCCATGAGGAGGTCTTCCCCCGCGGTGGCCCCTAAGGACCTGGAGGCTGCGAGCAGCTGCCAAGTGCAGAGGAGGTCCTGGTAGAGGGCCGGCAGCTCCGAGAGGCCTCGCGGACGGTCTCTCCAGGATAAATAAAAGAGCTGCCGGTCGTATCGGAGCCCTCAGTAACGGCGGAGGAAAGCATGCGCCAGCGTACTCCATGCCGGACTATCTGCACTGTTGGTGTTGGTGTTGAGGAGTCCCTGCAGGGACCGGAGGCGGAAGACATGGACCTGAGTGCGCATGCAAGTCAGGCCCTGTCCTCCCTCCTCCGGGGGTAGGTGGAGTACCCCTGCAGGGACCCAGTGCAGTCCTGGCCAGAAAAACTCTAGGATTAACCTCTGGAGCTGATCCAGGAACTTCGGGGGTGGGACCAGGGTGCTGAGGCAGTACCAGAGCATGGACAGGACTAGTTGGTTCAGCACCAGTGCTCTCCCTCGTAGGGAGAGACACTGGAGCAGCCCTGCCCACCTCCGCAACCGCTCAGCGACCCTGCCCTCTAAACCCTGCCAGTTTTCCGGAGGAGATGGATGCGTGGCGGATAGAAAAACGCCCAGATAGGACAGCGGACCCGCACTCCACCGGATGGCCTGAAGCGCGGGCGGGAGGTGGCTCGTCTGCCATCCAGTCCTGACCACCAGGTCAGAGCTCTTGACCCAGTTGACCCGGGCGGAGGAGGCTGCCGAGTAGATGGCTTGGCAAGCCTCCAGACGCGCCAGGTCTCCCGGGTCCTGAACCACGAGAAGCACGTCGTCGGCGTACGCCGACAGGACCAGCCGCAGCCCTGCCTCTGGAAGCACCAACCCCATCAACCTTCGACGAAGGAGACAGAGGAAGGGCTCGATGGCCAGGGCGTAGAGCTGTCCTGAGAGCGGGCAGCCTTGTCATACTCCCCGTCCGAAGATGACCAGAGCGGTCAGGGTCCAGTTGAGCTTGACCATGCACTCTGAGGCAGCGTACAGCACCCGGAGAAACCCGACGAAGTGGGGTCCGAAGCCAAAGGCTTGCAGGGTGCCCAGGAGATACCCGTGGTCCACCCTGTCGAACGCCTTCTCCTGATCCAAGGACAGGAGGGCGAACGACAGGCCGTCCCTACACCCAAGCTCTAGGAGATCCCGGACCAAGGACAGATTATGGAGGATGGTGCGGCCCGGGACGGTGTAGGTCTGGTCGGGGTGGACCACGTCCTGCAGCACGGACCCCAAGCTACGGGAGATGGCTTTAGTAATGATCTTGTAGTCCGTGCTGAGGAGCGAGATGGGACTCCAGTTCCTGAGGTCACGGGGGTCCCCCTTCTTGGGCAGCAGGGTGAGGACGGCACGCCTGCATGACAGGGGGAGGACCCCGCTTTGCAAGGCCTCGGCCCAGACACTGAGCAGGTCTGGGCCGAGGACATCCCAAAACACGTGGTAAAACTCCACGGTCAGCCCGTCCATGCCCGGGGATTTATTGGTGGGCATGAGGCGGAGGGCTTCCGAGAGCTTGGCCCGAGTGAGAGGGAGCTCTAGCCGGTCCCGGTCGCCCGTGCTGACCGACGGCAGTTGGTCCCAGAGCACCCAGCAGGCGTCAGCGTCGGTCGGATCCGAGGAGAAAAGGGTGGCGTAGAAGGCGCGAGCCCTCTCGCGCATCTCCACCAGATCCGTAAGAGGGGTGCCATCCTCCGCAAGGAGACAGAGGATGTGTTTTTTGGCACCCCTCTTTTTCTCCAGGGCTTAGAAGAAGTGGGAGCCGCGGTCCATCTCCCGGAGGAGTTGGATTCGCGACCTCACCAAGGCCCCCTGTGCCCGGAGGGCGTCGAGGGCCCTGAGCTCATCCCTCTTCTCCTGGTACGTGCCGCAGAGGGATGGATCTCCGGGGCTGGCGGCTAAACGCCTCTCCAGCTCAAGGACCTCCCGTTCCAGCTGCCCTATCAGCGCATCCTGCCGCCGGCTGGCCCCCCGAGTATAGTCACGGCAGAAGAGCCGCGCGCACACCTTTCCCAGATCCCACCACCGCCGTGCCGAGGGAAAGGCACTCCGTTGCTCACGCCAGGCCAGCCAGAACTCCCGGAAGGACGCCACGAAGCCCACGTCCTCCAGCAGGCTGTTATTGAAATGCCAGTAGGCCGGCCCCCGCTTCCCCAGCGAGAGGGAAGCCTTCACGGCCACCAGGTGGTGGTCCAAGAAGGGGGCCGGCCACACGCTGGAGGCGTGGGCCCGGGAGAGATGGTGCCGTGAGATGTAAATGCGGTCCAACCGGGAGTGTACGGATTTACGGCCCGCCACTCGGAGGTAGGTAAAACCAGTGTCCTCGTCCGGGTGGTGGCTGCGCCAGACGTCCACCAGGGAGCGATGGATGAGAAGCTCCCTGAGGACGCCCGCAGCGGCCTGGCAATGCTCGGTCCCCATGCGGTCCCGCTCCTCGAGGGTGCAGTTGAAATCCCCGCCGAGGACCAGGCACTTGCGAGAATTGATGGTGTCGAGGAAGGCTGCCACCTGCCGGAAGAAGGGTGTTCTCTCCAGGCCGAGTGTCGGGGCATAGACATTGACAAGCTGGAGAGGCAGCCCCTCCACCCGCACCCGGAGATACAGCAGGCGGCCAGGCACAACCTCGACGCTCCCCAGCACCTTGGGCTGCAGGTCTGGGGAGAACAGGGTCGCCACCCCAGCCCGGTGGGCCGAGAGGTGACTAAAGTGGACCCCGTCTTCCCACTTCAGCCGCCACTTAGCTTCGGCGGCTGGGGTAGTGTAGGTCTCCTGTAGGAAGGTGACCGAGTACCCCCACTCCCGAAGGAAGGAGAGCACTTGGCACCTACGGAGACCTGATCCGCAGCCCCTGGCATTTAGAGTGGCAAAGGTGATCGTCACCATTTGGAGGGTTGCGGAGGATCCTCGCCAGAGGGAGCACCGACGGTTCCCGTGGGGCTACGCAGCAAACCGTGACCAACCCCAAAGGTGACGAGGGTGTCACGGAAGCTGCGGGCCCGTTGGTAAGCCGTGGCGTCCCTCCTCCCGGTCCCCTTGCCCTCCTTGAGAAGGGCCCTCACGGATTCCAAGATGGTGTGAAAGTCCACCCAGCGCTGGAGGGCGAGAGCAACCTTGTTCTTGGAGCCACGAATGTCCTCCAAGAACTGACGCATCTCTCCCACCAGCGCATGGGGTGCCGAGGCCTCGGGGTCTCCAGTACCCGTCGGCCTTGTGTTCCTTTGGGCCCCACAGCCAGAGAAAAGATTGGGGTGGGGACTGGGGTCTGGTTTTGGGGGGGATGAGGGCAGCAGAGGGAGAGCAGCCCCGGAAGTGTTGGGAGAGGGCGATGTAAGGGGGGCCTCCCGAGGGATTACGGTCTCGGGGGCAGGTATGAGTGGGCAGGGATCAAAGGGAGGGGGAGGAGGAGGAGGGGTGGGGGTCGGGGCAGGGGGGATGAGACTCATCAGGGGAAGGGAAGGTTCATGAGGGGGAGGGAGAGGGGGCACTGGGGGAGGGGGAGGAGGAAAAGGAGGGAGTGGAAGGTGAGGAGGGTCTGGAGGGGGTAGGATTGCAAGTTCTGGGACGGGGCGTTGGCTGGGAGAAGGTACGGGGATAATGGCAGGTGATGGGGCTAAGATGGGAGCAGGGGCGGGGATATGGACAGAAGGTGTCTCGGGAGGAGGGGTTTCATCGGATGGTGGGGCGGGGGAGGGGGGGAGGGGCGAGGTGCCGACATGCTCGGCAGGAGGTGCCAACTGGTCGAGGGGGTGGGTGTCGGGGTCTTTAGTTTTGGGGCCAAAGGCGGGGGACATGGGAAACTCTGCTTCCCCCAGGGCGCCCAGGGGCTGGCCGACTCCTGCGGGGAGGTCATCCCTAATTAAGGGGGGGGGTCGCCTCCTGGGACGTCCCAAGGCAGAGGGAGGTGGTAGTTGAGGGGTCACTGGTAGATGGGGAGGGGGAGAGTGGAGAGGGTGGGGGTGAGTGGATGGACGGCCCACAGGCCTCCAGTAGGAGGCTGTCCACATCCAGGGCCACCGGGGTGAGGCCTAGGGCCTCGACCTCCTGCGAGAGGAGGGCGAGGCCGGGGCTCACCTCCTCCGGATGCTCCACAGTGGTAGTCTGTGTGGCGGCCGGAGGGGTGTTGGGGGAGGGCACAGGCGCAGAAAAGGCCTTCTCAGCCTCCTCAGTCTCTGGCTCCGGGGCAGAGGGGATGTTACCTTTCTTAGCCGCTGCAGCGGCAGCCCCCGTCGCCCCTGGCAGATGATCGGTGGCCGGGGGATCGGCAGGTGGGTCTGGGCTGGCAGCTCTTTTTAGTGCTTTGCGCGGCACCTCCACCCCGTCCTCCCACAGGGTGGGGTGCCGGGTGCGCGCACTCTTTTTCTTTCGTTTCCCCCCCACCAGCACCCAGCCCTCCGAGGAGGTGGGCTGGGCAGTAGAGGAGGAGGGACCAGGGGACAGGGCCGACGAGGAGGAAGGGAGGTAAGAGGGGGACGGGGCGGCAAGGGAGAGGGACGACCCGCCCCGGGACAGGCCCTCTTCTGGTCCTGCTGCCGGCCCCGCCTCCCTCTCCTCTGCAGGCCCGGCTCTTGTGCCCGCTCGGGCGCCAGCGCCTGCTTCTTCTTGCCCGGCACCATGTGGCCGGGCATCCTCCGACGCCCTAGTGGCGATGGATCCATCCAGGACGAGAGGAGGAGGGTCGGTCCCAGGGCCCATCGCGGTCGGGGCGCCGCTGATCTCGTGGCTGATGCCCCCCGGGTCGGAGGAGGTCCTGGGCTCCCCTTTGTGCCGGGCCAGGGGGCAATCCCTCCGGACGTGCCCTGACGCCCGGCACATAAAGCACCGGGCCTCCCCCAGGGTATAGAAGACCCGGTACTGGGCCCCTTGATAGGGCACCAGTATAGTCCCCTCCTGGGCCACCCCGCCCTGTGCTGCCGCCGGCGGCAGTTGGACCCGGGCCTGCCGGCGGAAGGAGAGCATGTGCCATAGGGCGGGGTCTTTACAGCCTAGGGGGAGGGGACTCAGGACCGTCAAAGGCCGGCCCAGGGCGGTGAGGAAGGCCAGAAGGACGGAGTTGGGAAGGAAGGGTGGAACAGATGAAAAAACCACCCGCACGCCCAGGTCTTCCAGCGGCTCCAGGGGCACGTGCATGCCCCCAACTGCCAGGCCCCTCTCCACCGCCTCCTGGGCGGCGGCCTCCGAAGCCAGGAAGAAGACGATCTTCCCGAACATCCGAGAGGCCGCCACCACGGCCGCGGGCCCCACCACCCGTGCCAACGCCCGCACGTAGGTCTCCACGTGGGGCGAGACAGCCACCAGGAGGCAGCGGACTCCGTGCCTCCTGGTGAGCGCGGGGAAGGGTCCGCGACCGTTGGGGATGGTAGTCCCGGCAGAGGCGGAAGGAGTAGGGTGCGGGGCGGCGGCCGCCGCCTGGGCATACAACCTGGGGGCCGAGACGTCGAGGGTGAGCGACCACGGGGCCCCAGGAGCGGCCTGCCCCAGAGTCCCAGCGGACCCCTGCAGCCCCCAGGCCCAGGATTGCCTCGGGCCCACCGCGCTACCACTGCCAGACTATCCCAAGGACATCGACATGAGCAACTGGCCAGAGCCCCTGAATGTGGACGATTTGGAGGAGACTGACCCTGTTGGACCCCTGACCAGATGGACTGGGACCTTCCCCTAGTGGAGGTAGAGGTAGGAAGTGGCCCGGGGAACGACGCTCCTGAACCCATGGCAGTGTGTTGCAGCCTGGATCCCCACTGCTGTGGTCGTGTGTGAGCGACCCCCAGGGCCCCGGGCTGGGTCGCAGTGGAGTGGGAGAGCCTGCGACCCCCTACCCCTCCTTGACAGGGCCAGCCCCCGCTGGGGCTGTGCTCAAACCCAGGTGCTGCTGCCCTGCCCTGAACTGAGGGCTGGGCCTGTACTGTGTTGCAATTGTGAACTGCTGCCCCTCCCTAGACTGAGGGCTGGGCCTGGACTGTGTTACAACTGTGAACTGCTGCCCCGCCCTGAACTGAGGGCTGGGCCTGTACCGTATGACTATTGTGAACTGCTGCCGTGCCCTGCGGGACCCCCTGACCAGATGGACTGGGACCTTCCCCTAGTGGAGGTAGTTACCCACTGACTGAAGAGATTTGCAGGTGGATTTTCCTGCCAGGAGGGTCTGTCAGAAGCCTTTGACCCATTTCACTTTTTTTTAAGGGTTTAGTCTTGATTGGATTGCCAGTCAGCTGATGCACCTCAAATCTGCTGTTGGGCATGATCTGGCCCAGGAACACTGCACACAGGTAAGGGCAAAGTAATACTGTATAAATTGTTTCTATTGCATTTCTGAGCAATTGCCCTCTAAAGGCAAGGTTCTAGATTGTTATATGCCTTAATGGGAGATGGTTTGTAGGGCTGGTTTAGTAACAAATGAGCAGGGCAGTGGCACTGGCTCAGGCCCAATGCTGTGCTGGTTGGTCCCTTTTTTGACTTTTTGCCCCCTTACTAGAGTGGGGGGCAGGGCGGATAAAGTACTTCCCTTGGACATATGTAAGCCTAAATGTGTATACATGTGTGAGCAGCAGCTAGAGTCTATTATCCAAAAGTGGATCCATTTGTAGACCTGCAAAGGAATAACTTGATGAAATTCTGTCATCTGCTTTTTATGTGAGGTCCAATTAGCTGATCCAATGATAATTCCCAGCCTTAAAATCTCTGAATTGCTTCATGCTTGAAGCCAAGAGCAAGCTTTGATTCCTGGTCACAGTTCATTCCCCAGTCTGCTCCTTGTGCTCCCCTTGGTATGAGCTGAGAGTAAAATAGCAATGTGAATTCTCATCTGTTCAGGTTTCAAAAGTTAACATTCATTAGTGTAGGATCTGCCCCTGCCTCTTAAATGAACTTCAGAAAGATTTCCAATCTGCGTTTAGTGGCAACCTAGTTTTAAATTTCAGCCACGATAAAGAAAAACTTGCCAATTGTTAGCATAGAAATTCACCATGGCATTGTCTTAAGTACACCTAATTACCAAAATTTTAACAATGACTGCTTGCCATTGCTTAAAACCATTTAACTACATTTCTATACTTCATCAGCAGGAGGAGATTGTGGGAGAGGGGGTAGAATAAATCTTATGGTATAGCAGGGAAAGTAGGGCACGAAAGTTACGTGGAATCTAGCTACAGATAATCTAAGCATACCTGAACACTATGATTATGTAAGAGTGAAGTAACAATAGATTGGCTGAATATAGATTATGCATGTACGTACCTTTAAAATAACACAGGGTACTAAATGTTTTCTCCAAAGAGTTCAATAGCATTTGATGACATGGGTGTCTCATAATGGCTGATGAATATTCAGTTTGTTTGGAACTCAGACTTTCTTCCTTACTAGCTGAAGCACTTAAGGTGGTCAGCATTCTCCTAAGAAGAAATCATTGGTTTTCAGCTAGCTAATTTGTTGTCTCCCCTCCCCCCACCCCATGCTCGCACACGCACACACATATTCAATATTGCTCTTTGAAAAAATGTTCTTCTATTGCTATGTAGCAAATTAGCAAAAAGAAAAAAAACTGGAATATCAGGGCAAATGTCCAAATTTAGTTGCATGGATGTTACTGTGATTTTAATCAATTGAGTATAACTTGATTCTTTACTGTGGTCCCTTCCCTGCCTTTTCTTTATTCTTTCCCTCCCTAGTAAAAATATAGGCAAATTTAAGATGTGAAATTGGCCTTTGTGAAGTCAGCAGAGATTACCCATTGACTTCAAGAAAGCCAGAATTTTACCTGAGCATCTATTAGCTTGTCTTAAAAAGAATGGTCTTGTGTACACCATGCACATTATTGGTTATAGCCAGATGGAGTGCAGAACCCTGCATTGCCTCCTAGGAAAACAAGTACAGGTTGAACCTCTCTCGTCCGGCACTCTCGGGACCTGATGGGTGCTGGACTGGGGAGATCAATATTGTCTAGCACATTACCAATGCTTCCACTGCATACAGGGCTATTAGAAGACATTTAGGGGTAAATTACAGCTAAAGAACAGCATAACAGCTCAGAACACAATTGGGACTGGTGGCTGTTAATAAACGTTGTGGGAACATCGGAAACTTGTAGGGTTATTGATCTCCCCAGTCCAGCAAATTCTCTAGTCTGGTCATCTGGCTAACTAAAATCCTTCTGGGTTACAGATGTTGGATGAGAGCGTTCCAGGTTAGAGATGTTCAACCTGTAATATCATATGTGCCATAATGGTACTTGATGACCAGTAAAGTCTGCAGAGTCACTGTCTGTTCACAGAATCTCATGAATGTGGTTAATATTAAACATTTTACTTTGTTCCTTGATCTTGAGATTAGATTGCTTTCACTCTGAGGGTTGGTAGGAGTGAGGGGAGGCAATAGAGAAGTGGAGTGAAGTTGCTGACCTTCCTTGCCAGAGCAGTACAGGGGTGTTTGCTTACTGCCCACCCTTGGCAGTCGCTCTGGAGCATAACTGTCCCTGCTACCAGAAACCTCCCTTTCCATCTCACAAGAAACAGTCAGGTTTCATGAACATCCCATTGTCCTGGCACAACCAAACCTTTATTTGCTGTAGGTTATGATAAGAGGAAGCTGCATGATACTATGATACTGCAAATTTGGTCATCCTAGGTCTTGGAGTTTTCTTTAGGAGTAGTTCTGAAACAAATAGACTCACAGACAGATGCTCAAACTCCCTCTCAAATATAGTACATAGGCAAACAATCATGTTAGACCCATAGTCTGCAACTTATTAGTATATGTGGCATTAAAGGTGATGGGGACACGTTCTTTGAATTTAATGGGATCCTAGCCCTGTCTAGGCTAGAATACAAATTTACACTATGGCAATGTGCCCAAGCATGGTTTTAACAGGGTGAAAAGAATCTTGTCTTCACAGAATTCTAAATGGCTGTGCCTACACTAAATGATGTCCTGTTATGAATATTCAGTGCCTCATCCGCATAATGGCAGACACCTAGCCTGTCCAAAGTGCTGATTTCAAAGTAAAAATAGCTGTGTAGCTGATGTTCCTTCAAAAAGGTGCCCTGATCTTTTGGGTAGGGGGGGAAGAAAGGTGCTTTTGAAATCAGGGAAGCCTTTTGAAGGAACCCAGCTACACAACTATTTTTAGTTCAGAATCAGCACTTTTGATGGGCTGTGGCTGATATTATTATGCAAATGAGGCACTGAATATTCATATCAGAACCTCATTTTCATTTCCAAATGACCATAATTTACATGTTCCCTCTGAAAGGGAGGCGGTAGCGTAGCCAAGTCCAAAGTGTGTTACACTGATCTCGGGGAGAACAGTTCACTTCATTAGAAAGGAAGACTTATTCATTATAATTTCCAATTATGTAGTGAAGCAACAAGGCAGTAAAAGCCTCCTCCAAAGCCTACTGAAGTCAGGTGAAATAACCATTTTGCATCAACATTCACTTGGAATAACACCAGCTGCAAAATGGCATTCTCCAACTAAAAACGTATTGCTAAGCATCTTAAGGTGGTTCTAGGAATTAGCTAGAGAAGTTGTTATTCCACTCAACTCAGCACTTGCAAGGCTACATCTGGACCATTGCATCCAGTTCTGGGCCCCTCAGTATAGAGATGTGGATGCATTGGAGTGTGTTCAGTGAAGGGCAATGAAAATGATTAAGGTGCTGGATCCCATGACTGATGAGGAGAGGCTTAGAGATTTGCACTTATTTAGCTTGCAGGAGAGAAGACTGAGGGGCAATTTGTTATCCACCTTTGACTTCCTGAAAGGGCACACTAAAGAGGATGGGGAGGCTATTCTCAGTGGTGAAAGATGGCAGAGTAAGGAGGAATGGTCCGAGGTTAGAGGGAGAGGTATAAATTGGATATTGGGAAAAGCTATTTCACCAGGAGGGTGGTGAAGTACTGGAATGCTTTACTGAGTGAGGTGGTGGAATCTCCATCCCTGGAGGTTTTTAAGTCCGTGCTTGACATAGTCACAGCTGGGATGATCCACCTTTAGGCAGGAGGCTGGACTTGATGACCTGCTGATGTCCCTTCCAGCCCTATGATTGTATGATACTGAGTTCAATGAAGCTACAGCAGTTTACCATGAGGAAAGATATAGCCCATAGTCTTAAACATAATTTCCTCATTTGAGAGGTTGGTAATTTTTTTTTTAAAAAAAAATCACATGGCCAAATTAAAAATGTAAATAACAACCTTATTCTGTGTCTCTTGCCTCATTATGGGTCTTGCAGTCATACTGATATGTGAAATATCTTGAAAGTGCACGTACAGATCCTGCGCTCTCTCCCCCCGAGACCACACTTTTCCACCTCTGGTATTATCAGCTATGTTAATAGTTGGAAACTATAATGGCTTCATGTACTATTAATGCAATAATGGATACTATACGCCATACTTCCATTGTCATTCAAGCTGATGGTACAACATTTAATCTTTAATGGATTAGAGTGTACATTTAGCCTCAATTTCAAAGTTTAGTACTACATATGTGCTCTGTTATAGGTTGGTTTGATATGTGACTATACTAAAGAAAATGCACTGTAGTAGATTTTTGTTTTAGATCAGATTGCTATACTTAGAACTGAGGAACAGTAAGTTGCTAAGTTTTTGCAAGTGTGTTTCATAAATGGCTTAATTCTATACATTTTGTCTACGGTGGAAACTAGTAATGTTATCACCATTGTAATAAGTGATTCCAAGGACAAAGCATGTTCACTATTCTAAAGACCTTTGCACAGATGAAATGCTACAGTTTTTAATTCCTTCCTTGAGAGTTGGACAGACAGTAGGAAAAAAATCTTTAAGGCTGAGCTAATATGAACTGCTCTTAATAGCACCATTTGGGCTACAACATAAGAGCTGGCCAGAGAAAGCTGATCATATGGATTTAAATGAGACCTTTGGAGGTGTCTAGAATGTTTAGATAAGTTTTTTGTGCATCTGGTTTCCAGCCGAAAGAACATAAATGCCACAAGCAAAGTGGTTTTTTGTGCAACTTCTACCTCGGACAAGAAGGAAAGGTGCAGCTTATCTTAAGGGAAGATCCAGTTTGGGTGAGAGCAGTGGTGTTCTCTTCCATCCTCCTTGTTGAAGGAAGGGGTCCAGGTAGAGATTGTTGACTCATGGAAGTAAATGTATGGCTGTGCAGGTAGTGTCAGAGGGCGCTTTGGTTTCTTCAACCATGGGATTCTGTTTTGGGAATAAGGATTGCTAGGAAGAGACAGGATCCACCTAACAAAGAGGAAATAGCATCTTTGCAGGCAAGCTTGCAAATCTAATGAGGAGGGCTTTAAACTAGGCTCATTGGGAGATGGTGACACAAGCCCTGAGGTAAGTAGCAAAGGAGGAAGGAACAACAAAGGAGAACCCCTGGTTTGAAATGAGAAAGTAAGCCAATCGACTAACTAAGCTTTTTGTATATAAACGCAAGAAGCCTGGTTAACCAGAAAAATTAGAGGCCCTGGCACAGTCAAATGAGGTGATTGGAATAAGGCTTGGTGGAATGACTTGTGTAACTGGTGCACTGTGAGGGAAGGGTAGTCTGGTCAGGAAGGACAGGCAGGAGAGAAAAGGAGGAGTTGCAATGTATGTAAGAGCAGTATGATTGCACAGATCTCCAGTGTACAGGTGGGGAAAAGCCAGTTTAGTGTCTTTGGGTTAAGCTTAGAGGTGGAAGCAACAGAGGTGATGTGGTTGGTGTGTGCTACAGACCACCAGGTCAGGTAGATGAGGATTTCTTCAGACAACTAATAGAAGCTTCCAAATCACAGGCCCTGGCTCTCATGAGAGACTTTAATCACCCAGACATTTGTTGGGAGACAATACAGCAACACTGACCATCCTGGAAGTTTTTGGAGAATGTTGGGGATAACTTCCTTGTACAAGTGCTGAAAGAACTGACCAGGGGCTGTGTGCAGCTTGACCTGCTGCTCACAAATCAGGAAGAACTAGTAGGAGAAATGAAGTGGGTGGCAACTTGGGTTGCAGCTATCATGAGGTGGTAGATGCCAGGTTTCTGAAAAAAGAGGAAAGGTGAGCAGAAAAATACAGACCTTTGGTTTCAGAAGAGCAGACTTCAAGTCCCTAAGAGAACTGATGGGCAGGATCCCTTGGGAAGCCAATATGAAGGGGAAAGGAATTCAGGAGAACTGGCAGTATTTTAAAGAAGCCTTACTGAAGGCACAGAAACAAATCATTCTGATGTGCAGTAACAAAAGCAAATAGGATAGGGAACCAGCTTGGCTTATGAGGGAAATCCTTGGTGACCTTAAACTCAAAGGATGTGTATGAGAAGTGGAAACTTGGACACATGACTGAGTATAAATATGACTGGAGATCTCCAGGAAGTAATCAGAAAAGTGAAAGAACAATTAGAATTGCAGCAAGCAAGGAATCTGAAGGGCAGCAAGAAGGGTTTCTACAGGCATGTTAACAATAAGAAGGTTATCAGCATGAGTGTGGGACCCTTACTGGATGAGGGAGGTAACCTGGCAACAGAAGAGATGGGGAAAGGCTGAGCGGTCAATGCCGATGTCATTGCAGAGCCTTTGGCTATTAACTTGGAAAACTTGTGGAGATAAGAAGAGGTCCTGGATGTTTGGAAAGAAGCAAATGTAGTGCTCATCTTTTAAAAAAGGACAATCCAGGGAACTGTAGACTTAGTCAGCCTTACCTCAGTCCCCAGAAAGATCATGAAGGGGGATCCTGACGGATAGCACTTGGAAGAAAGGAAAGTGATCAAGAGTAGTCAATGTGGATTCACCAAGGACCAGTCATGCCTGACCATTTGATTAGCTTCTGTGATGAGGTAACTGGCTCTGACCATGGGGAAAATCAATGGATGTGATATACTTTGACTTTAGCAAAGCTTTTGATAGTCTCCCACAACATTCTGGCCCATAAGTTCAGGAAGTATGGATTGGATACATGCACTCTGAGATACATAGAAAGTTGGTCAATGGCTCAATGTCTAGTTGGTGGTTGGGTTCAAGTGGAGTGCCCAAGGATCTGTTCTAGGGCCTGTATTGTTCAACATCTTTATTAATTGCACCCTCAGTGAATTTGTGGATGACAGTAAGCTAGGGGGAGAGGCAGATGTGTTGGAGGGAGGACCAGGGTCCACAGTGACCTAGATAAATTGGAGGATTGGGCCAAAAGAAATCTGAGGTTCAACAAGAATCCCAAGCACTGTTATAGGCTGGGGGCTGACTGGCTAAGTAGCAACATAGCAGAAAAGGACTAGGGAATTACAGTGGGAGAGAGGCTGGATATGAGTCCGCAGTGTGCCCTTGTAGCCAAAAAGGCTGATGGCGTATTGGGGTGCATTAGGAGACTCATTTCCTGCAGGTCTAGAGAACTACTTCCATCTACTCATTACTGGTAAGGCCACATTCAGAGTTTTGTGTCCAGTTCTGTGGCTCTCCCCCCCAACACCCCATAGAAAGGATGTGAATACATTGGAACAGGTTCAGCACAGGGCAATGAAAATAAGTAGGGGGCAGGTGCACGTGACCTATGAGGAGAGACTGAGGGACTTGGGATTATTTAGTTTGCAGACGAGTAGAGTGAGGGGTGATTTGTTAGCAGTCTTCAACTTCCTGTAGAGAGATGTAGAGAGTGCTGTTCTCAGTTGTGACAAATATAACAAAGAGGAATGGTCTGAAGTTACAGCAGGAGAGATTTAAGTTGGCTATTAGGAAAAAACTATGTTGCTGGGAGGGTGGTGAAGCACTGGAATGTTTTACCTAAAGAGGTGGTGGAACCTCTATCCCTTGAGGTTTTAAGTCCCAGCTAGCCAAAGTCCTGGCTGGGATGAATTAGTTAGGGTTGATCCTGCCTTAAGCAGTGGGCTGGACTAGAACACCTCCAAAGGTCCCATCCAGCCCTATGATTCCAAGAGATGTCCATTCTAAATACATTTCTCTCTACTGCGCTCTGCCTCTAAAAAAACCTTGAATTGAACAAGAACTGAATTGCCTTTTGAGACAGTTTGGTTAATACAGGTTGCACCTCTCTAGTCTGGCACTTTCAGGACCTGACTGGTGCCGAATGACAGAATTTGACAGACCTGGGAGGTACATATTTTCTAGCAGTATTATCAACACTTACACTGATTACTAGGTTCTTAGACTTTTAGGGGTAAATTAGAGCTACTAACAGCACAGAACCCTGAGAATCAAGACAGGAGGCTGGCAGCAAACTATACAGCACCTTGCAAAACTTGGTCACACCCATGATGGTTGGTTATCTGGCTAACTATAATCATGCTGGATCACAGACTAGAAAGATTCAACCTCTGCTTAGCTATTGTTACCCCTTTTTATCATTCTGGTCTTTCTCCTTTAGGATATGAGACCATCATTCTGTAAAGGTTGGTAGCATTTCCCAGAAATGTTAGCTAAGCATTTCTCAAAACAGGTTCAGCTGTACCTCCAAACTTAGCTCATTGCTCTTTAACGCTGAATATTTTGAGGCTCACCCATTTTGCAGTATTGCTTTTATGGCAAACTTCCACTCAGACAGCAATGTTGCCAACAATGAAACCCTGAAGTTGATTCAAGCATTTTCATGCTTGTAACAATGTTTGTGCATGTGCTTTTTTAAGAGCAATTAATCCCAAGCCAGCATCTATATATTGACCTGACTGATGTCTAACTGTGGTTGTTCTAAAACTGAATGTGAGATGTTTAAAATAAGGATGTAGTGTGTCTTGCTGGGTGAATGGAAAGAGAGGCAAGAGGAAAACTATTTCCCTAGTGGTTCAACAAAAGCACTTAGTAAGTAATTTATCACCAAGTGCCAGCCTTATCTGAACTTGACCAGCCTCTCTTCCATGATTCACCAGGGTTTGTGGTGACCTGATGCCCATACTTCCCTCTCTCCTGTGTAGCAAAGCCATACTGGTATTCTCTAGCTACTGTTTCCTTTGTAAGGTACACTTTAATAAATGTTTCTATTCGAAGTATTAATGTCAGAATCTTTCATTTCTGATTTTTGTATCTCTCTATTTGCATATCAGTCAGTAGTGGACTTCTTGTTTACAAGTAACTGTAAGAAAGTGAATTTACCTATTGACTGACATTATCAAACCATCAGACAGACACTATAGCATATAGAGTTGCCTTTTGTGTTGATGTCTGCCAGCCTTTAACAAAAAAAAAAAGTGGTGTGCATTTTGCTAGTTTAGAGATAATAGATGGGAATGTAATGGGTTTTAAAAAAATGCTGTAAACCTTAATGGTGTTAGATCAATAAGAAGAGTACTACAGGTAAAATGCTCTTATATTAAGACCTTCAAAATGGAGCTGCTTGAAGGACTTTCTAGAATGTAAGGGTGATTGGTGTATCCTCTTTACAATAAAATAATAATGGATCCAGGTTTGAAAAATGTTAATTGTCTGTTTTCAGTTTCAGAAATATGGGAATGTGTTCTGTGGAGCACCTCCCGACTGACTTAAGTCTAGTACCCTACACTGAGTGTTCTATCAGTATCTGATTCTTCCGGGGAACTGAATCTCCTTGTTGTTCAGCTGGTCTATTTTGCAAAGCATCATGAGACAGAATTCCGTCTTAGACCTTATTCTCCTATAGCCTGAAACAGCAAAGATAAGCCTTGCATGTTGTTTTTCACTACGCATTTCTCAGTCTACAAGGAAAGTAGTGAGTTTAGGACTTCTAGTAGTTAGTCAAAATATGCAGTTACTGTGATTAACTTTCTTAATGCTTTTCTCACAACTTTTGTAAACAGAGCCACTTTTTAAAGCTGAATTTAACATAAAATCCTTTTCAACTTCTACTATAGCATTCCTTCAGCACAGAGTTAGTAGTCATGTTCTAAGCAGGGTGTCTTATTTGAGTGCAGCAATCACGGAAGACATGGTCCTGCACACCACAGCTGCGTCTACACGTGCACGCTACTTCGAAGTAGCGGCACCAACTTCGAAATAGCGCCCGTCGCGTCTAAACGCGTCGGGTGCTATTTCGAAGTTAACTTCGACGTTAGGCGGCGAGACGTCGAAGTCGCTAACCTCATGAGGAGATAGGAATAGCGCCCTACTTCGACGTTGAACATCGAAGTAGGGACCGTGTAGACGATCCGCGTCCCGCAACGTCGAAATTGCTGGGTCCTCCATGGCGGCCATCAGCTGGGGGGTTGAGAGATGCTCTCTCTCCAGCCCCTGCGGGGCTCTATGGTCACCGTGGGCAGCAGCCCTTAGCCCAGGGCTTCTGGCTGCTTCTGCGGCAGCTGGGGATCTATGCTGCAGGCACAGGGTCTGCAACCAGTTGTCAGCTCTGTGGATCTTGTGTTGTTTAGTGCAACTGTGTCTGGGAGGGGCCCTTTAAGGGAGCGGCTGGCTGTTGAGTCCGCCCTGTGACCCTGTCTGCAGCTGTGCCTGGCATCCCTATTTCGATGTGTGCTACTTTGACGTGTAGACGTTTCCTCGCTGCGCCTATTTCGATGTTGGGCTGAGCAACGTCGAAGTTGAACATCGACGTTGCCGGCCCTGGAGGACGTGTAGACGTTATTCATCGAAATAGACTATTTCGATGTCGCAACATCGAAATAAACTATTTCGATGTTGGCTGCACGTGTAGACGTAGCCCACCTGTTTAGAGAGAGCCCTTCCACAAAGTGTTTCTGTTGCAAACTGGCATCAAAACCCATTGAACTTTAGGAAAGTGTTTTTTCATTTGGAGTTTTGTGGTATGAACTTTGTTCTAGGTTCAGATTTGCCAAGGTAGGCATCCTACAATTTGGACTCCAAACTGAATTGACTTCAGCTTTGCTTTGATGTACAACATTATATACTGAGCAGATGAATATGCTTTTGGCTTAGTTCAAAGGTTGCTAAGTAATTCTAGGGATCCTGACAACTGTATTAAACATTTTTCTTTGGCCATGATTTTCTATACCCTCAGTACAGTGTATACCTCCAGAACATGAATTCTCAGTTCATTGTGGCAGGTGATAGTTCTACTTTATTTAGCATTATCATGCTAACGCATGGAACATGAACACCATACCATAAGTAATATTTTTCTAATCCTGGACAGATGGGCAGAGCCATCATTGCCTAAAGACTTGGCTTTTTTTTTAAATAGTCACTTGCCACAGCAAACATATTCACTCTTGTATAATATGGGCGTAGTGCGACACTAACAAATGTCACTTTGGAAAAGTACTACATTAGTTTGCAAATGCTTTCATCATTGCAGGGTACATATATACACAAAATGTGGCTTTTACAAGGTAGTTAGAAGTGGGTATGCAATCCCTGTGGGGAAACTTGTGCACAGATAGTCATGAAATGAACAGCACATGCACTTAATCTAGTTTAAACCAAGGGTTGGCATACCTTTCCTCCCCCCTGCTTCCCAGTCTTCTATCCAATTCCAGGTGGAAAGAATTAGTGAAACTGTCCTGTTTTTAATTTTTCTAGTCACTATTCACATTTGAGAAGAGTAAATACATCGAAAGTATGGAATATATTAAATGTATAAAACAGAAGAATTTAGCCAATGAAAGGTTCTACCAGAATCTGTAAAAGATGACAAAACCTGTCCCTGGCTTGAAACTCAGTGATAAGAGGGTTTAGTCACATATGACTTCTTACCTTCAAGCCCTTATGTTCTCCAGAGCTTCACTATAATTTATTACAAGCCTCACTCTGGGGATTTGTGCTATGGCTCCTTGACTTGCTCTAAATTGTAAGGTGCTCACCAAAAAGAGTAAACACATAGGAAACAGCCACAGTACTCCGAACAATCTAAACAAAAAAGAGTAGAAAGGAAATACTCAGACTATGCCTCTGTTTCCTGGAGCAAGTGAGTCTTATGCCATCAAAGTGCTTTAGCAAATGGTTGACTATACTCTTCACAAAGTTACTGTTAAACATGTGATTAAGGTTATGTCTATACTGCAAAGTTTTGTCAATGAAACTAATGTTGACATGCAGCAGTCACAAAAAATAGTGGTGTAAAAGCATTAACTTTGCCTCCCTCTAGCTGAGCATTTCCACATTCTTAGCTCACTCATTAGCCGCGTCTACACGTGCACGCTACTTCGAAGTAGCAGCACTAACTTCGAAATAGCGCCCGTTGCGGCTACACGCGTCGGGCGCTATTTCGAAGTTAACTTCGACGTTAGGCGGCGAGACGTCGAAGTCGCTAACCTCATGAGGGGATCGGAATAGCACCCTACTTCGATGTTCATCGTCGAAGTAGGGCACGTGTAGACGATCTGCGTCCCGCAATGTCGAAATTGCTGGGTCCTCCATGGCGGCCATCAGCTGGGGGGTTGAGAGACGCTCTCTCCAGCCCCTCAGCTCACTGGTGGCCGCGGGGAGCGGCCCCTTAAAGGTCCCCTCCCCCTCCCTTCCTGTGCAGGAAGCTGAGGGAACGTGCAGGCTGCAGCCCGCACATGCGGCCAGCCTGCACCACCCTCAGCCCCCCACACAGCTGCGATGGCTGGCCGGCAGCCCCCCCAGCGACCCCAGGGGACCCCCCCAAGGGGAGCCAGGGCAGCCAGGCTGGCAAGCGGCAGCGGGGCCCCTCCTGGATGGAGGCCGAGCTGCAGGACCTGCTGGGACTCTGGAGCGAGGAGGAGGTGCTCCAGGTAATGGGGAGCAACAGGCGGAACGCGGACGCGTTCGCTCGGCTGGCCGACGGCCTGGCTGCCCGGGGTCACCCTGCCCGCACTCCTGACCATGTCAGGAGTAAGGTCAAGGAGCTGCGGCAGGGTTACTCCCGGACCCGGGATGCGGCCAGCCGATCTGGGGCCGCCCCCGTCACTTGCCCCTTTTACAGGGAGCTCAGGGACATCCTGGGCCCCCGGCACACCTCCTCCCCTCCGGCCACCCTTGACACCTCGGCCGACGAGCCCCAGCAGGCCCTGCAGACGGAGTCCGCCCCGGAGGCAAGCCCCGCACCCCGGGGGCTCCCCCCGGAGCCCACCCCCAGGACATCGCGGCAGGAGGAGGAGGAGGGGGGCTCCTCCTCCGCAGAATCCGGGCTGCAGATCCTCCTCCTGCCATCCCGGAGCAGCAGCAGGGCCTCCGCCCCCCGGGGATCTCTGGACCGTGGGAGCGGACCGACAGGTAGGTCCCCCCCTCTGGTGGACACCCCTGGGCTTGAGGGGCGGGGGTAAGAGATATGTGTCCAGGGCCCCCCACATGCTCACATGGCCATGGCCCCAAGGACACCAGGGCCATGGCCCTCACAGCACTGCATCCAGCAGCCCCTGCCCCCCCGCACCCCGCATGACAGTGCCATGCCCCATCCCCGGGCCAGGGGGGAGCGGAACCTCGAGGGGCCCCCGGGAGGAGGGGGTGGGACACCCCGCAGCAGCAGCATGTGATGGAGTGGGGGGAGTGCCAAAGGGAGACTCAGGCTACATATGAGCAACAAGAGCCAAATAGCTCCCAGGGGCAAAGGAGGATCCTGGGGCTACAGCTGGCAGGTGACACCTCTGCCCTGAACAAACAGGAGGGAGGAGCCGAGCTGGCTTGGACTTGGAGGGCAAGGGCGGGGCCCACAGGTAGAGGCTAGGGGAAGGGAGAGCTGGAAGGCAGCCAGCCAGAGGAGGGGGAAAGCTGCATCCCAGAGGGGCACCCCTTGGGGTCTTCTCCCCAGGATGGGTTGGAAGGACTGTCTCTTCCGACAGCTGGTGCTGTCACTCCTGCCAGAAACTGGGCATCTGTGGCCTAAGAAACCTCTCCTGCTGTCAGACCCTGAGGGGTGAAGTGAGAGTCGCTCCCACCAGGGGACGGGGTGCAGGGCAGGGGGACCCCTGAACCCCATCCATCACAGCAGCATCTCCCGGGGACGGGGATGGGGAACCTGCAGCACAGGGCTGGTGGGACAAAGGCCACGGCTCGGGGCCCACACTAACGCCTGTCTCCATTCTTCTTCCCCCCCTCCTCTCCTGTGTCCTGCACCTGCACCGTCAGAAGGACCGGAAGAGAGCGCCGGTGAAGCGTCAGTCGTCCCGGAGAGCCCTCCAGGACCATCGCTCCAGGCCAGCCCCTCGGCCGAGAACCGACTGGCCCCACGGCGGGCTAGACGGCGGACCCTGCGCCACCAACCGCCGACGGCGACGGACCCCCAGCTGCTGGCCATCCACCATTGGCAGGTGGAGGTCGCGGAGCAGCACCTCCAGCTGCAGGAGCGGGCGCTGGCCTGGCGCCAGGAGGCATAGGGGGCCTACATGGAGACATTTAACCGCTTGGTGGACTACCTGGCCCCCCATGCCGCACCGGCCGCAACATCGCCCGCCCTGCCTGCTCCTGCAGCCCCACCACCAGCTGCTCCGCCCGTCGCCGTCCCGTCCGCTGTCGCCCCGCCACCCACCGGCGAGGGCCGGAGTGCCGAGGGACCCCTGGAGCCACCTGACACTCGCCGGCCACCGTACCTTCCTGTTCAGCCCGCTCCCACCCAGCCACGGACCAGGCTGTGACCGCGGCGGGGCTCCCGGCCGCCAATGCCCGGTGCCGGGCTATAGGGGCGAGGGGCCCGGGACGTGCCCCCCCCTTGTATATAGTTGGACCCTGTTCTTTTCTGCCCCCGGTTTGCCCCGTCCCCCCCTTGTAAATAGTTCTCCCCTTTATCCTCCCTGGTTTTCTTTTGATTATTGAGGACTGTTGTTTCTTTGTATTGTTTTATTTTTGTAGCTATTGCTTTTGTTCAACATGTTTGTACATAGTTTTTGGTTTTTGGTTCAAATATTTATTTACAGTTCCAAAAAAAAGTTTAAGTTCAGCCACAAGTGTGTGCTGTCATTTGTCCAGGACAAGTGGGAGGGGGGTGCAGTGGGGTGCTCCATGGTGTAGGCGTTGGGGCAGGAGTGTGGTGGAGGAAGGGGCGGGCAGTAGGGGGCCTGGGCAGAGTTCACCCCACGGCCTGTTCATTAAAGTGGGCCCCGCAGGGCCTCCTGGACCCGGGTCCCCTCGGGGTCCACCTGCCGACTGGAGGCAGCAGGTGGCTGGACGTCTGCCCTGCCGGCCTCCGCAGCCCAGCCCTGGAAAAAGGTGTCCCTCTTGCTCTCTACCAAATTGTGCAGGGCGCAGCAGGCACCCACAATCTGGGGGGATGTTGTTGGGGCCCGCATCCAGGCGGGTCAGGAGACATCTCCAGCGTCCCTTCAGGCGGCCAAATGAGCGCTCCACTACCTGGCGCGCATGGTTCAGGCGCTGGTTGAAGCGCTCCTGGCTAGCGGAGAGATGGCCCGTGTAGGGGTGCATGAGCCGCGGCCGGAGGGGGTAGGCCACATCTGCGGTGACGCAGAAGGGCATGGTGGTGTCCCCCAGAGGGATCTCCCGCTGGGGGATGTAGGTCCCCGCCTCCAGCCGGCGGCACAGGCCCGAGTTCCGGAAAACCCGGGTGTCGTGGGTGCTGCCAGGCCAGCCCACATAAATGTCCTGGAAATGTCCCCGGTTGTCCACCAAGGCCTGGAGGACGACAGAATTGTAGCCCTTGCGATTCAGGTATCGTCCTCCACTGTGATGCAGGGCGTAGATGGGGATGTGAGTCCCATCCAGAGCCCCGAAGCAGTTGGGGAAGCCCAGAGTGGCAAGGGCCGCGATGGTGGCATCTGGGTCCCCCAGCCTCACGAGCCTGTGCAGGAGCATGGCGTTGATGGCATGCACAACCTGCAGAGAAAGCACATGGGACAGCACCAATGAGGGGTGAGCAGGGTCTGCATGGCCCTGCCCTGCCCTGGCCCCCCTGCCCTGCCCTGCCCTGCCCTTCCCCCGTGGGTTCGCTTACCTGCATGAAGACAGCCCCGACGGTGGCCTTGCCGACACCAAACTGCTGGCCCACGGATCGGTAGCTGTCTGGAGTGGCCAGCTTCCAGACAGCGATGCCCACCCGTTTCTGCACTGTGAGGGCACGCCGCATGGCAGTGTCCTGGTGCCTGAGTGCGGGGGTGAGCCACTGGCACAGCTCCAGAAATGTCTGCCAGCTCATCCTGAAGTTCCTGAGCCAGCGGTCGTCGTCCCACTCCCCAAGCACCAGCCGCTCCCATCAGTCGGTGCTGGTGGGGTAGCTCCACAGCCGCCGGCGTGTGAGGCGGGGGGGGCGGGGTGCTGCAGGGGTAGGGGTTGAGCCCTGCTGCCCTTGGGGGCATCTCCTCCTCTGGGGCAAGGAGGTGCTCAGCTGCCTCCCGCATGGCACGGAGCAGGGCAAGCCCTGCTCCTGCCGGGAGGGCTGGGCGGACCTCTGGCTGCTGCTGCTGCTGCTGCTGCTGCTGCTGCTGCTGCTGCTGCTGCTGCTGCTGCTGCTGCTGGGGGTTCATGACTGCGGCGCCCGGGGTCTGTGTGCCTATGGCTCCTCAGACCGCGTGCTGTGCAGACTGAGTGTGTCTGGGAGGGGCCCTTTAAGGGAGCAACTAGCTGTTGCCCCGGAAGCGCTAGTCCGCCCGGTGACCCTGTCTGCAGCTGTGCCTGGCATCCCTATTTCGATGTGTGCTACTTGGGCATGTAGACGTTCCCTCGCTGCGCCTATTTCGATGTTGGGCTGCGCAACGTCAAAGTTGAACATCAACGTTGCCGGCCCTGGAGGACGTGTAGACGCTATTCATCGAAATAGGCTATTTCGATGTTGCTACTTCGAAATTAGCTACTTCGATGTAGCGTGCACGTGTAGACGTAGCCATTCAGTGTTACCAATGCACTGAGGGTATGTATTCCACAGTGCTTGGCAGCACCATCTGTTGCTAGGCACTGTGGGAATGCAGAAGTGAGTGCACTGGATCTTGGGAACATACAAAATGTCCCATCGGCCACTGATTGGTTTCTTAGTCCTTCAGGGGCTTCCAGCTTCCTTTCATGCTGATCTTATTGTGCCATTTGTGCAGCTGCCGTTCTTTGCTGTGCATTCTAGCATCTGCAGCGCCAAGGCATGGATTCCACCCTTCTCCCCTGTGCTGTTTAGTATTGAGGACATAACACGTTGTTGCAGAGTTACTAGTAACATTACAGACAGATAAAGAAGAGTCATGATGGATGATGTGCTGCCTGAGATGGACAGTAGCAACCTGTCATTCCATCTGGCATTCATACAGCAGTGGTACAGGGTGAACCATAGCTTTTGGGCTAGGGAAACCAGCATTGAGTGGTGGGGCCCACAGTGTCATGAAGCGTGAGATGAAGACCAGTTGCTCCAGAACTTCAGAATGTGTAAAACAAACTTCCTTGAGCTGTGAGCTGAGCTGGCCCCTGAGCTCTGGCAGAAGGACATCAGAATGAAAGCTGCCCTCAGTTGAGAAGCATAGGGCAATTGCTGTGCGGAAGCTCTTGACTGCCCATTGCTACTGATCTGTTGAAAATCAGTTCAGAGTAAGTAGGAAAATCTACTGTTGGAGGTGCCCCACAGCAAGTGTGCAGGGCATCAAATCACCTTCCGCTGCTGTGGGCCATGACTGGGAAATGTATTTGACACAGTGGCTTTGCAGAGATGGGATTTCCTGACTGGTGGGGCAATAGATGGTGTGCATGTTCCAATTATAGTAACAGAGAAGGAGCTGTGTTAGTCTATATACTATCAAAACAAAAAGCAGTCAAGTAGCACTTTAAAGACTAGCAAAATAATTTATTAGGTGAGCTTTCATGGGACAGACCCAATTCTTCAGACCATAGCCAGACCAGAACAGACTGTTCTGGTATGGCTGTGATCATATGGCTATGGTCTGAAGAAGTGGGTCTGTCCCATTAGAGCTTACCTAATTATTTTGCTAGTCTTTCAAGTGCTACTTGACTGCTTTTTGTTCCAATTATAGGACAGGACCACTTTGCCATAGAGTACACCAGGAGAAGGATACTTCTCAATGCTTGTGGATCACATTGGGCATTTCACATACATGTGCCTTTCCAGACAGCCTTGCATTGATGTATCTTCAGGAACACTGACCTATACAAAAATCTCCAGGTGCAGACTTTCTTTCCAGACCCAAGATTGTAGTGGTGGGTGTGAAAATGTCCACAGAGATCCTGGGAGACCCAGATGATCCCTTTCAGACTTGGCTCATGAAACCATAGATGGGGCACCTGGACATCAGCAATTATGTATCTTAGTGACAGGCTGTGGTGGATTGAAAGGAAGATAGAGGTGTCTCTGTGGCAGGCTAGACCCTGTGGAGGATCCTATCCCACAGTGATATCTACTCGCTGCATATCTGTAAAAATAAGGGTGAAAAGTTTGATCAGGGTGGAGCATTGAGGTACAATGCTTGGTTGCGGAGTTTGATCAGCCATACACTAGTGCTTTTAGACAGCTCAGAGGGCTTCTATTCATGTCAGGGAGGCTTTGAGACTAATTTGACAATGGGAGGTGCTGAAATCCCCTCTTCATCTTATGTAACACATTTCTGTGAAAGAAGGTGCTCAGACATCCTGCATCTGGGAGCTGAGTAATTGCTATGGGTTGTGGAACAGAAAATAAAAGCAATGTACCATTAAAGTTTGTCTATTGATCAAGAGAAATTTCAGTGAAACACAAAGTAGCCATGTTTGCGACTAAGGATAAACCTCACAACTGCATGTAGGTCCAGCTGTCATAGTTAAAATGGTGAGGGGATAGAGTGTGGGAAAAGTTGGAGGATTCTCAGAAAGTGGAAAGAAATCTATGGTCATGCAGAGGATGGGAGAGTTGCTGGATAAAGAATTATGTAATGTGCTGCAGGGGAGGTAAGGTTGGGTTTGCTCACTTGGTAGCTTGTTAAAACAGGTGTGCATCTCTGTTTGCCACCATTACCTTGATTATGCAGTCAGTGGTGTTTTTCTTTTCCTGCCTTTTTGCTATCCACTCCTCCTTTTTGGGGGCTTCCACTGAGGAGTGCTTTGTAACCTCCCTCATGAGATCCTCCCTGTTGCATCAGATAAGGAACCAACTCAAATGCAGTGTGTCTTCTGAGCAGAAGTCATCTGAGCTCTTATGAGCTCATCTGTAACGTAGACTGGAAGAAAAAAGGGATTCCCTTACAAGCACGATATGCAGCCACTTTCCCACTGATCCTTGTACATTTCTGCAGGCGCTGGAAACATGGTGAGTGTGGGGGAAGGTGGAAATGAAGTGCATGCATAGGGGCCCAAGAAAATAGTTGTTGCTTGTATGGCACTTTTTCAGGGAAATCCGTCTGATACCCTTTTCCCTGGTGGATATTGCTCTTGCTGATATCTCACTGCTGGGATAAGCAGAGAAACAAGGATCAACTTCTGAATTCCAGTGACTGCCACCCTGCTTTATATGCAGCCCAATTATGGGCTGCTTGGTCCCTGCACTACTGATTGCAGAATGGTATGGGAGAGCTTACGAGGGTTCTATTAACATCAGGGAGGGTTGGAGACTAATTTGATGATAGGCGCTGAAATCTCTTTTGAGGTTGCTTCCCTTCTGCAAATCAGAATGCAGGAACCTGCGAGAGAAAATTGAAAAATACCTTAAGCAAAGTTTCCAGAGCGCATATCTGTAGGATGCATCACCATGCTCATTGGGCATAACATCTGGCCATGCAGGGCTATGTGTAGCTCACAAACATCACAACCCTATTGCTTTTCTGTGTCCTACATGAATCTCTGCACTCCCAAAGCCAGAACCACCTACCCTGTTTCCTGCTCACTGTGGAGCTGCTACGGAAACTGGCCATTTTCTTGGTAGTGGAAAACAATTCCTGGATGCCTTCCCCATCTTGCTGTGAGACCTGCATACTCAGCCAGCTCTGTTTCTTCATCTATGACTTCATTCTCTGGGTTAAGGCTTTTTCTGTTGACTCCATGTCCTCCAGAGTATCCATGGGGGCTCTTGGCAGTGGAGATGGGGTCATCCCTCTAGGATTCTGTCCTGCTCTTTAAAAAATGGGCTTGTCTTGAGTGCAGCATTGGGGTGACAGTTTGCACACCTTGCCTTTATGGTGTGGCTGTCTCAGCTCCTGTATCTCCACTCTGCCCTGCAGCATGTCCCACTCATAGACCTTGTCACACAAGCTTCAGGAAATATGCTCTGTGTCCCCAGTTGGTATGGATCACTTGCAGCTGGGACTGCATAGGCTGCTTCCCACCCACTTACAGAATGAAAAGCTTTGCAGTGGTCCATGCAGGACAGCATTTGGAGTGATAACCAGCCTGAGCAGCTGGAAAGATGCCATGCAAGCACTCCATGCTGAGGCAGCCAGCAGGAAAGGGAATTTAAGGTTCCTGGGGCTTGCAAGAGGAAGGGGTGGGTTGCTGCATACCTGGCTGAAGGGCAGCTGCATTCAAAGTACTGGCCAGAGAGGCTAAATGGAACATTGGAGGAAACTTCTGGTAAGGCAAAGGTGAAAATTTCCCTTTGCCATATTGCGTAATTTTTGACAGTAAAGGAGGTAGAAAGGAAGAATGTTCCTTGTGGAGGTGGAATATTTTTATTGCCAGAACTAGGCATTTTTATTACTCTTTTGTATATGGTGGTGTGAATGTAACTTTGCTGTCAAAAGGCAATTTTTGTTGACTACTTGTTAGTGCAGACATCCCCATCCCTTAAAGTGCATTACTGGTTTGGGAATTGAGCCAGTGGCAAAAAACTACAGTCGTGCAGCTGTACTTCTTGAGCACTAGATGCTATAGTGACATGACCTATAGTGTAAACAAGCCCTTTCCTGCTCAGCTCATGAAGGGAGTCCATGGCCCAGCAGGAAATGGAACCCAAATCTCCTGAGTCCTACTCTAGTCCCTTTGCCACTCGCTGTAACCTTTTGAGCTCTAGTTCTAAGGCATCTGCACTCATTGGCAATTATAGCGTTAGTGGTTTCCTCAGGTTCTGAGTACATGTGGAACTACTCTCTCATTTGATTTGTCCTTTCACATTGAATATTTATACAGGCATAAAATTATGGGGCTTGAATTAGTGGTTTAGTGCTGTCCTACAACTAATTCTGCACAATGTGATGAGTCAACATATTGCACACTACTGCACTCCAAACAAATTTGCTGTGTCTCTGGTGTTTGCATGCATTTATGCTCACCTTGCACAGGTGTTAAGTGATTATACCTAGTGCTAGGAAGTGAAAGATTCCCAGCCCTTGTCCAGCATGGATCCTGCTCTTGTCTCTGACAAAGCAGCTTCTTTGACTCTATGCTGGTTAGAGTTCATGTGGCCTCCAGGAACACCATAGGGACTCCTCCATGGAGAAAGAGAAATGTAGATCACTCTCCATCTGTACTGATCCTTTCATGAGAAACCAGGGGACCATATAGCAAAAGAGAGAAATTACAGCAGCCCTGGCCAGTCCTCTGATCCAAGCACAACAGAGGCACTAGAAATACAAGAGTTAAGTTCTCAATACTTTTCTAATACTCTACAGGGTGTTCTAGTTAATTTTTTGTGCCAAAATTTACCATGAAGGTGTAATTCTACGTTACGGCACATAATAGAATTATTGGCTGTAGAAGGTGCATCAGAGATGAGGCTTGTGATACATAGTCAAAATCAAAAGGAGTGCTATGAAAATAGCAGTGCACTTACTGAATAAAAAAAAGTTCATCCATTTTCAAGAAATGGATCCAACCAAGCTTCATTAGAACTGCATTAAATTAGTGATAACAGCGGCCTGTCGCGTCAGGTGTGATAAGCTATCTTCAATCTGGAAAGGGGGGCGGGAATGACTATTCCCCTTCCCCCCAAAAAAAGTCAGAGTAGCAGCTGTGAGTGGCAGCTTACAAGACAGCATTTTTATATCTTTTAAATTTCAGATCAAACTTTTTGTTAAAAGGAGAGCACCCATTGTTTAAGTAACTTCAGATTAGCCCCCTTTAACCCCCTGTGAGGTAGCAAAGTGCTGCTATTCCCATTTTACAGCTAGGGTAGTGAGGCACAGAGACTCAGACAGATTTTTAAACTTATTTTGGTGCCTAAAATTCAGATAGGTTAGGCTAGTAGGATTTTCAAAATGCCTTAGTGCCTAGCATCCAATTGTGGCTTCAAATAACACACTAAAGTTCACACAGGAAGCCTGATAGAACAGGGAACTAAAGATTTTTTTCCCCCTCCATCCCATCTTTGCACCTTAACTGCTGATCAAGCCTTCCTTTCCTCTAACTCTTGATGTGATGGTTTCATGGGATATCATTGTGGTACTGGTGGTATTTTTAAATGTTTTCATTGCTTATGCATCTTAATTACCATCTGTTTTTATTTTTCAGCTGATGCTCTTAGCATCCCATGTCTAATCCTGATTGTTATGGAAAATTGCACTTTCATAAATATGTACATATCTTTCAAATGAACCATATTTTGCATAAACAATTTCCTTGTTTTGTTCTTTGGAATTTTTGTCCTCCATGAGGCATGTAGGCAGATCTTAACTAGAAACATGTGAACAGCACCAAATGATCACCTATATTTAGAGGATGACAGACTCAGTTGATTCAGTCTCCTTTAATTACAGAACCTACTAACATGCTCTAAAGTAGAACTGTACAAATAACTGTTCATTATTAGTCACTTGGTAAATAAAACAGTAGTAATAACCAAACACTTTGGATCTCTCCAAAATGCACAAACTTTTCAGCTAATTGAAACATTCAAATGTCAAGTCACTGTTCAAGCTGATTCGAACCAGCAATTTAGAATCCATGTTTCTGACATCCCAGCTAAATGCTGTAAACCCCAGGCTATAGGGTCAGTTTCTCCTGTTGAAGCTGTTCCTCTTGTTTGTAAATAACTAAATGGGAAAGTGATTCTGACCTTGTTCTGGTGGTAAGGGCACTCAGCTGGGATGTGTGTGATCCAGGTGTAAGTTCCCTGACCAGTGGCATAAAGGCTATTCTAAGATGGTTCTCTTCCACTGTGATATAAGAAATTTCTTTGTCAAACCAATTCAGTTCTGCAAAAAGTGTTTTAGTTTTGACAGTTCAGCATTATGGTTTGGGATGAAAGGAGGTGTGGGAGGGGAGAGGTAATATCCTATTCTGGACATTCCAGCCATGCAGTTAACTTAAGTCTTTTCTCAGTAGTTAGCTCTTGATCCCTAACCCAAATCGTCTTCCCTTTAAGGATTAGACAGTGGGTTCTACAGAGTTCTCAAGAATGCTAGGGAAGCAGGAAGTGAGTTGGCAGGTGGCCAAAGGAGCCAATAGAAACAGCATGGGCTTTTGAATCGGAATCAGTGTCTTCCTTTTCCTGTGTTTGTGTCACCAGACTGGACCTGGGAGGACACGAAATAATCCAGGGAGTCGTGAATGTTGAATCCAGGAGAGGAGTAGGTCTTGAAATTAGATATGCAAGTCGAACAGAATGTTTAGTCAGATGCAATCAGATAATTTTCTTGGTTTTTTTTTTTTGCTTGTGGGATGTCTGTGCTGAGCCATGTAACTACCCCTTACACTCTCTCTCCAATACGAACTTCAGAGAAGCAAACCCTGTGTTTTTTAAATGCTTTATTTTAGCTGTGCTATAACAACTAAAACCCAAGTAATGCTTTGTGTGTGTGTTTCATTTGTGATAGTGTTAATAAGTCACCCTTTTAAGACCATAGTCTGGTTCCTGTGACCTAGAAGCAAGGATGTTATGTGTGCACATGCTCAACACTTCAAAGTCAAACTGAGAAATTTAAGTTTTCAAACTGTTTTAAAAGCCTGAGTGTACCTCACAGGAAGGAATTTCCAAGAGCGTCTTTCTGGAATCTTATATGGGTTTTGCATTTATATGGTAGCAGTGATACCAATCTAAGGCATAAGCATCTGTAACCTTGGGCAGTTTTAATACAAGACTGCAGTGGCTTGGTATCTTTGTCTTTTGTGGGCCCCCAACTTCTGCACTCAATGTACCAGAGTGGGGAACAGCCTTGACATAGGTGGACATCCATTTAATCCAAAACGACTCCAGTTATAAAATTTCAGTTTTCTGTAATATCAAGTTTTTGTGGTAGTGCCCCATTTTCTTTTATTTCCACTAGGTGGGGTGTGTGTGTGTGTGCGCGTAATATGGGGGGGAACAAAAAAGACTCTGATAGCTCTTCACAGTTGCTGGCATAATCATTAGTTATCCAGCAATCCTATCTCCAGTTTGATCACTTAAGACTTGAGCTTTTGCTAGTTTACATTGTGATGAAGTTTTGCCAGACAGTAATTCATTTATGTATGTCGTGTTTTTTAAAAGCAAAGAATTTCTTTCATAATTTATAATATCAGTCCCATGTGCATCTGATGAAGTGGGCTTCAGCCCATGAAAGCTTATGCCCAAATAAATGTTCTCATCTGTAAGGTACCACAGGGCTACTCATTGCTTTTGCTGAAGCACATTAATGTAGCTACTCCTCTGAAATCAATCCCACTTATGCTTTTGGAGGTGGGAAGGACATAGTTTTGTACCAGAAGAGAGTAACACCCTCTCCATTGTAAGCAGGGGAAAACCTATTCAGATGATAAAAACAAACTGGTTTCCAAAATTAATTCTGTGATTATCAGCGATCATTGAAGTATGAGGAAATTTCTGCATGATAAGGGAAAAGTAGTCACAGTTGAAATAAAACTTGATTGGTGACAAAAATGGTAAAAATCTTTTTTTAGAATGCTTGATGGGTAGAAGGAAGGTTGATGTGGTTTGTGTTCATTATCTGAAAATTCTTCACTCATAAGATAAGTTTGTCTACAGTGGGGAAAGTAAGTCAACCACAGATATATGCAATTTTAGCTACAGCAATTGCATAGCTAAAATGGATATATCTACCTTTGGCTAATTTGGCCATCCCTACTGGAGAAGGCTGACTGGGAGGGGAGAGGGTGTGTGTGTGTGTGTGTGTGTGAGAGGGGGTGTTTCTTCCATCGACTTCCCTTACTCTTCTTGAGGAGTACAGGAGTCGATTGCGACCCCAGGAGGGCAATTTCTCATGTCCACTCTAGACACGTGAAATCAGACTCCCAGAAGATTGAACCTGAGCAGGTCCATCTTCTGGGTGAGAGTTGACATATTCTTGCTTACCTCTTCTATACACTTTGCCCGTTCACATATACAACACGAAGAAACAGAATGTTTGTATATATTTTCTTAAATGTTAATACTTCAAGGCCTCATGTATTCCTCCCTACCTGACACAATATATTTCTATTTCCCTTGTGCAAAACCTCTTGGAAAATCAGTGTATTCACCACAAAATATAAGCATATTATACAAATCTAATAAATGTAGTCAGTTCCTCACTGAATGAAATATATATTCATAAATACTGTTTCAAAAAGAGTCCTAATATATTTTGACTTTTTCTAAAAAAGCGTGTGTCTTAAGCTTTTGGTGCTCCATCCAAAAAAAGTATTTAAAAAAAAATCACTACCCAAGTCCATGCTAGTGCACACAAGCCTGTCAACAAACATCTCACCAAGCCAAAACTTTTCCTCCCTCCAATGCCTTGTCATCTTTTTAAAAAAAGAAAAAAATCATATTTCTCTCTTCTGATCCTGGTGCAAGTTTATTCCAATTTCTTGTATTAAAGTGGCTTTCAATACTATTCATACTTAATTAGACTTTGATATCCATGGGAGATCAAAAATTTATGAACGAACATCTACATAGGCTTCCAGACCTCAACAACTGTTCCCTGTTACACAGGCAGTAGAGAACTTGAGTCACGTAAAATTTTCAACTTTTTTCTGTGAAAGGACTTCCTTTACTCTTTTGCATAAACCTACAAAAGGACTAGTTAAACGAGCTTTAAGGCAACACCAAAGAGTTGAGACATAATCTTGAACTGATCAAAGTGTAGTCTATGGTGGCAAGTGCTATATCTTGAGCATTCTCAAGATATAGCAGATTCTAAGATATTGATCTTAATTTCTTAAATGGATGGAGGTCAAGGGGTGGTTCTTTAGGCACCAGTCTACCAATGCATATATGGGCATGTTTTAATATAAGCACATGTATAATCTTGCTGATTAAATTATGTTTACAGAAATGTCTGCCTTCTGATTCATAATCAAAAATTACTGCCTGCTTCACAACTTCAGAGACTTTCAAATCTAGATCTGAACTTCAGGATAAGGTCAAAAGTAAGATATTTAATCGAATTAATTGACAGTAATATTTTTGTTATTGCTACATAATATTACCGAGGTTGCTCAATAGGTCTGTTTTCTTATTGTACAGTTTTGATGGTCCAATAACAAAAGAATATCCGCATTTAGTTTAAAGCCTGTTTGTTGGGATTGCTTATTTGCTTTGCCATAAGTCGTAAAACCCTCGGACTATAAAAGTGCTTTGTTGCTCTAAAACAGTCAAACTGTGCTAAATTAAACTAAAATTAAAGAAAAAACTAGATGCATCTCTTCACATAAACTTGAGCTGAAAAATAAGTGACTTCACCTTCACAGAATGAGTTATAAATTTTGTACTAGTTGACACAGAGCAATTCAGCTATAACATTACTGTTCAGCAGCACAGAAAGGTGCTCAAGATCTGATTCCAAAAATTGTTACCAGAATAACATGTCAATTTTTGTCTTTGAATTCAACATGCAAATACCCAATGAAATGTAATGCTGTCTTTGAAAACATACTTGACATTCCCTTCAGAAATAACACTCGAATTATATAGAAGCTGCAGCCTAGGCCCTGGTCAGCAAGTCTAACATCTGTCTTGGTGACCCTATTAAAAAAGGGTCATGACCCACTCTTGGGACCTCATCCACAATTTGAGAACCACTGTAGTCAATTAACACAGTTGCACAGTTATTTTGCGCTCATTTAAAATCTGTTATATTTTAAGGGATTACTTTCCTTAAATGCTATTTGATTACTTTGGAAAAAATGTCTAAGGTAGTGATCTTTGATTATTCTCTCTATGGAACATATGAAGCCTTAATTATTTTGTTTGAATGTTTAGGAGAGCTAATGGACACTGCCTATGTCTCAACAGCAGCCCTATTTCAAAATAAACTATTTCAGAATAGCTATTATGGAATAGGGCTGAAAAACACACAAATGTATGTTGAACTAGCCCTTAGCTTTTTTGAAATACGTAGTCTGCAAACAGAGCACTTATATTGAAATACGTGCTGTTAGGAAAGACTATGGGCTACACTGTAACCCTATCTCAAAATAACTTAAACAATTTGTTTGTAGAAATTGCACAAGTTATTTCAATGTAACATGTTTCAAACTCAGTGGCAGCTACAGAGCACCAAAATTCAAAAGTGCCTATTTCGAACTCTCCATTATTGCTCAAAAAAGGAGGGGTAGTGGGAATTAAATACCATGCTCAAAATAGGCCTACTATTTCGATCATGGGTTGGGCTGCAGGGTTTCTATTTTAGGATAAAAATGTATCTCAAAATAGAAACCTTAGTGTAGCCTTAGCCACAGGGAATAGCTCTTATTTTGAAATAGTTATTTTTAAATAAACTCTATCAACACATTTTAACAGCACCTATTTCAAAACAGGAGCTCTTCCTCCAGCAATGAGGTTTACCAATTTCAAAATAATGCACTCCCTACTTTGAACTGATTTTGGAAGTGTGTGCATAGTATAGATGACAGCAAAGTTATTTTGAAATAACAGGTGTTATCTTGAAATAACTTTACTGTGTGGCTTAGCCTTTGTTAGAGAGAACTTTCTTCATGGAGGCATTGGCATTACTGTAAATGCCTAATCATGCCTTATTGGGAACATAAGGGATCCCTTTCTTTCTTTTGTGGTACATGTTGAGTAGACACTAAACATGGTTTTCCAGAAGAGTTTAATTTTCTTATTAGACATACATACAGTGCATCACTAGTGTTTAAAAGTAGAAATACCTTTGTTGTAGGTATAGCAAGTTTCATTGAAGTTATTTTCAGATCTTTTTGTTGCAACTAGTTTGTAGTTTTCTTTCCATCTTCCCTTCCTCCCTCAGTGTGAAGGACGTCTGTATCAGTGACAGGCCATAAGCCTTCACTATGAAAATGCCTCAGAGTACAAAGGAATGAAGAATTTGGAAGGATAAATCAAATATTCTATTATTGCAATCCAGTCAAGTTTTTATTGATAGTTCACAAACGCATGGGAGAAAACCCATCAAACCAAATCAGAGAGAGACACCTTGTAGGGAGTAATGGTATGTCTGAACCCAGAAGAGAGAATGCTCTATGCAACAGGGAGGGGCCAGCTAGCATAGCACCAAGCTTGCTGTGGCAACAATAGCATTGGAGAGATTGTGAAGGTGGTCAGCACCAGGATGAGGTGTCAGGCTGCTTCGATATTTTGGGTTCATAAGGCTAAAGGACAAGACAGTACAGGACAGGGAATTCTCATATTTTGCTTGTAGACCCAACCCAATGTTAAATTCTTCAGTGAGATCTAATAAAGGATTTTAACAGGAGAGCAGAATTATCATCTTTGATCTGAGGCATGGGATTCTAACATGGGACAGTGTGGCATCCCTCTGCAGTTGAAAAAGTGCCACTTTGAATGGGAAGGCACATTTCCTCCACTTCTGGCAGATAATGGCTAGTACTCTAGAAGGAAAAGCTGGGGGAAGCAATATGCTTCGCTGGCTGGATCAACTCTGTAATGAGAGCTGGAATTTGATTAAATGTTTTATTGTGCATTTAAAAGTTACATGCTATGAGGCTTTTTTCAATAAAAAAGCCTTATTAGGACTTTGTGGCCTGTCTTTGCTTTCCAACACATGGCTAAAATAGACAGATTCAGCATAATTAGGGAGCAACCTATAATTACATAATAAACAAAATTGCTGATCTGAAGGTAGTGTGTATGGCACTTCACTGTGTCCAAGCAATTCCTGTTCTGTGTGATAGTCTGAGTGATGTTATAGTTCATGATTCTGCAACCAGCCCACTGTGGGCAGCGTTATACTTGTATGGTGCTCTATTAAAGCCAATGGAGCTTCACACTGGCACAAGAATACACCCACATAGATCTGATTGTAGAAAAGGGCACTAATTTGTAGCCTGTGATACATCATCTACTTTTTTTGTTATGATTCTTTCAGGATCTAACATTAGATATTTTATGGAAGCAGTTCTTGTATCCCCTGACTCATCTCTGGCTATCTATTGAGACACACACCATTTTCATAAATCTTTTGCTTAAATATTTATAGATTTTAATTTGATTTATTTCTAAAGAGGTAGCGTTTTAATGAAAACGTAATTGTGCTGTCCAGGCCCTGGAGGAAGGGTATCATACAAAGACAAAGGCACTTGTGTTAAAATTTACCTTCCAAACCTTAAACCAGCATAACTCAACGGCATTTAATGACTTTTCTTGCATGGATGTAGTAAGCAAATGGTTTATTGGGAGAAGGGAGTGAATATGGTGGGAGAATCATTATAGGAAATCCCAGAGAATGCATTTACTGTTGCTGCTAGATGAAACTGTGATCTAATTTAAGAGCTACAGGATTCTGATAAGTTCTTGTTTTTTTTTTAATGGTTAGTATAAGCACTGTAGTTACATGGTCCATAAATTTTCCTGGACTCAATGGTGACCATTTTCTGATGCATCTTGCACAGGGATCCTACTTCAGTTAAGACTTAGGTACTAATAATATGTTGCAGCTGCTTCTGGCTACATGCTGCTTTCACTACAGCTGGGAGCAACTGAATTTCCCAGCAAGCAGTGATTAGCATTTTGATCTTGACAAGCACTTTACTGTCTGAATACCAATGTCTCAGTGATTGTTGTCACCAGGCAAGGCATGAACATGTATTGCACATATAGCTTGTAGTTAGCTTTAGCTTACTGAAAACACTGGATCAAATACGTATACACTCAAATTTAAGAGTATTAGGAATAATTTCTTCTGATTTATAACCCTACAATGCTAGTTTTGTGTCTAAGTATGCCCAGTCCACTAATTCCAGTATGAAATACTAGAAGTCTGACAGAGCACTTAGTGTCAGGAGTCATGATCTAATATGTTCATAGTGCTCCTAGCTACATGCAAATTTTCAATATTCAAGTGAAACCAGACAATATTTATAGTCTGCAGATTAGCATACCCTGAGAAAAATCCAATTATCCTTTCCTTGGTTGTTTGCCCTCATTATATTTTGTTTCAGGGTAACTTTTTTGTTAGATTTTTAGAAATATTTATAGAACTAATATCAATGGGTTTTACAAATGTACTGAATAATATTCTAAAGTCCCCCCACAGTTGCATCTAAGAGACATAATTTCTCCATGCTTTTAATAGGTATTTGCAAAATGAACTATAGAATTTGTTGGATTTTTAAGATATCTGCCTCCCTTCTGAAGCCCAGTCATCTTTAAAGTGTATCCAAATAGGCCCCCTACCATTTGAATCATCCAAAAATCCCTGGCCTCTTCTGAAAGTATTTTTATCCCTACATATTGAGCACAATCAACACTTGCATGAAATCAGACCTTTTAAAAGTATCTATATATAAGCATCCAAAGTTAGCATTCTTTCACTATTAACTTTGAAAGTTTTAGGCCAGCAGTTTTATATATATGTGCAGGTATAAATATATATACCACACAATGTGCACTTTGTTACTGTAGCTAACAACCTGTATGTTGCAACCTTAACTCTACATTCAGGGATACCAGTCTTCCATCACCCCTTTTACTAAAATATATTCTGCTGTATCAACTCCCTGAAGCATGAGATCTGCCATTTAGGAATGTTGAGGTGGTTTGGTAAAGAGCTTTATGGAAAGAGGTTTAGGATTTAGAGTTAAGGGTAGGGTGTGGTCTATGACGTATGATAACTATTAAGCAAAGGTGTGTGTCGTGTGTAAATCATCTGTACAGACATTATCACCCCTGTGAGTCGGGGCATCATGATTTTGGTGGGAAGGGGCTGTGTGAGAAAAATCCCCTCAGACACATGAAGCTTCAAATGGTTATTGCTTGCCCGTTGGCAGAACTCTAATGGTTCTTTTTGACTGGTAGCTCCTCCGAGAATTTGAATTGTTCCATGTGCTCATCCATATTCATGAATCAAAGGTGTCCAGATTTTCATAGGGGCAATCTGATTGGGTGAGCCTGGATGGTTTCCAGAACCTTCCACCAGGGGGTGGACCTGGTTGAGGACTTTACCTGTATGGTGGTAAACTCATGAATAATTCATGAGAACCGTCTATATAAGCAGGGCTTGCAGCCCATTCTATTTGGCCCTGAATGGGAAGGTGTGGCTGAAACAGCATCTGCCAAGTCCCTAGGCCAGCCCTCTGGGCGAAGATTGAAGACTAAAGCACAAGACTGTCACCTTTCACTGAGGCGCAAGACTGTCACCACCCAGCATCCCTGAGGTGGTGTCTTCAGCAGCCAGGCAGTGTCTCTGTGGGGAAGCTTGCCAGGGGTCGAACTGGCCTGCATTCACGCAGGTACTGCGTCCCTGGCGTAGTGAACCCCAGAGTCTACCAGGAGCAGCTTAATACTGGATCTGACCTTTTCACCAGACAAGTATCCTAATTCACCGGCAGGCCTGCACTTTGCGCAGAGCCTACAGACACAGCTTCAGGCAGTAGCTGAGACCCCTAGTGGGGGAGCAGGGCTGATCCCCCTGCTGTGTGGCTGCCTGGCAGGGCAGGTGCAGCACCCTGCAGACTGACCTTAGGCCGGGCCTTGCTGGCCTCTGGTTGAGCTCTAATTCAAAGAAGACATTTACTAAGACTGCTCATAATTTCAAACTGTTATTACCTTAATTGATTTGTTCTTCATAGATAGTGTTCTTTAATAGTTAATAGTTAAATTGTTAGTAATAAGTAGGATTGTTTATATAATAAGATATTATTGTATTGTTTTAGTAATTATAGTTATTGTTAGTTATTGATACTTAGAGGGGAATTTTTAGTAACTTGTTAGCAAAATACACACCAAGATGAAGACATGGCCTCCCTTTCCCTGTTTTTCTCTATTTGGCGTGATAGAGAGGTTAACACCCCTATCGGTCTGATCCAAATAGTTTTATACAAGAGTAGCGACCTGGTCCCGGCAAGGGTCAGAGGAGTAGTGCCCTCTCCCTCCTTTTAATTTAAAATACATACATTGATTACTCACCTTTTAAACTTACCTCTGTACCTACTTACCTGAGACCTCGTTGTAACCTTGTGTTAAATATGTTCACCTTTCATTTAATTCAAGTAAGTGTGTATTATTAGAACAAGAACTAGCTATAATATTCCCGTTCCTTCTGAGTATTAATAAATTTGTTTGTGTTTGTAGTGAGTCAGTATGGCCTCCTGCAGACCCGGAGCCAGGGGAAGCTATGCAGAGGCCCTGGTGGGCGGGGCCGGAGTCAGAAGACCAGAGGCCCGCCCCTCAGAGGGCGGGGCCAAGGGCTAGAAGAGCCAAAGGTGGGACTCAGGAACCATTTGGGGCTGGGCCTCTGGGCAGGGAGGATGTGCCTGCACGAGCTCCTCGGGGCCAAAGGGAGAGGGCCTGTGGCTGCCCAGCCAGGCTGGAGGAGCAGGCCCCCAGAGGCTCCACGCAATCCCGGGTCCGTATGCCCCAGGGAGACTACCTGGACTTCCCGGACCTACCAGGACCTTCCCGCTGGCGGAGACCCCCCGCCTTGGAAGAGGCCCCAGGAGCGGGTTACCCCAGAGTCCCGGCGGATCCTTACAGCACTCAGACCCAGGACCGCCTTGCGTCTCCTGTATTGCCGCCGCCTGACTACCCTAACGACGTTGTTATGGACGATTGGCCGGAGCCCCCAAAGGTGGATGACCCAGAGGAGACCGACCTAGGAGGACCCCTCGACCAGATGGACTGGGACCTGCCGCCAACAGAGGGTGAGGTAGGAAGTGGCCCGGGGAACGTTGCTCACGAACCAATGGCAGTGTGTTGCGGTCTGGATCCCCACTGCCGGGGTTGCATGTGAGCGACCCCCAGGGCCCCGGGCCGGGTCGCAGTGGAGTGGGAGGGCCTGCGACCCCCTACCCCCTCCTTGACAGGGCCAGCCCCCGCTGAGCCTGTCTGTAAACCCTTGTGTTGCTGCCCCACCCCAAACTGAGGGCTGGGCCGGTGCTTAACTCTTGTGAACTGCTGCCCCGCCCTGGACTGAGGGCCGAGCCCAGAACTGTATTATTACGTGGGACTGCTGCCCTGCCCTGGACTGAGGGCTGGGCCCAGAACTATACAACTCTTGTGAACTGCTGCCCCGCCCTAGATGGAGGGCTGGGGGCCTGTATGGTGGTAGCGGTGAGCCACTGACTGCCTGAACTGAGTACGGGCTAGTGCCCTAACCCCCTTTTTTTGTTGCCACCCGCCCTAGACCAAGGGGCTGGGCGTCACGGGACGTGTTACAGTGTTACATAAAAAAATTGTTGCCTACCTCATTGTTCTCCTCAGCCCTAGCCTTCCCGAGGGGGTGCCAGTGTGGGTCCATATCTCCCGGAGGCGCACCCCGACAAAAGCCACGGGGGTGGGTTCCGGGACCTAAAAGGTGGTGAGGCGTTGCTCTTTAGCATCCTCCCATCACCTGTCGGAGGCTCGGCATTGCTGGAGAGTCTCTCAGTAGTGTGTGCCTGTGGGGCAAAGAGGAAAATATGTACATTAATCCATGTTCTTGCTTTTATAGCTTGTCAGGTGTTATGTAACCACCTTGTTGACTTCACAACAAATCTGTTGTATGAGGGATGGTAGGTTTTTTGTTTCGTGTATACTTATGTAACAAAGGAAACTGAAACACCATCTGTTTTCTCTCACCTTGTCTCAGGAAGATACAATGAAAATAAAAACAAAAGAGCAGTCCAGTAGCACTTTAAAGACTAACAGAATAACTTATTAGGTGATTGAGCTTTTGTGGGACAGACCCACTTCAGATCATAATCGTATCAGAACAGACTCAACTTGTAAGGCACAGAGAACCAAAAATAGCAATCAAGGTTGAGAAATCAGAAAAAAATATTTATCAAGGTGAACAAATCAGAGTAGAGGGGCAGAATGGGGTGGGGGCGGGGGGAGGTCAAGAAGTCGATTTAAGCCAAGTTTGCAATAGAGCCACTATGACCTAAAAAATTCCCATCCCAGTTTAAATCACATATTACTGTGTCTGTTCTGGTATGGCTATGATCTGAAGTGGGTCTGTCCCATGAAAGCTTATCACCTAATAAATTATTCTGTTAGTTTTTAAAGTGCTACTGAACTGCTTTTTTGTTTTTGATAGTATATAGACTAGCATGGCTATCTCTCTGTTACTATGGAAAATAGAAAGTTTTGTGAGACAGATCTCATTGATTAGGTGCATGAAGAGACTCTTGCAAGATCAGGACAAAAGTGGTGGTGTTTTTTTTTTCTTTTGGAGAGCAGGTGTAGGATTTTGAAACTTTTTTTTAAAAAAAAAAAGGAAAATGCTTTTCTAAATTTTGCCAAGCTCTTGGCCTTAGTGATGTGTCTTAAAACAAATTGGGCACTTTTATTTGTGTAAATAGCCAGAGCTGTGACAGAAGAAAAGAGAGAACACTTGAGTCAGCCTTAAGCCAAGTGTTAACTGGCAAACAATAGGGTTGGGTTATTCTATTTGAAAACAAATACAGTCATACACCTATTCAGGTTACGAGAATTCATATTTACAAGAAGTTTGATTTAATATCCCTACTTCGTCTTATGAGGCATTTCCTTGAATTTACGAGGATACACTGCTGTGGCTGGTCTGGGTCTCCACCTCCGCATTGCAGCAGTGGTGTGCTCTGGGCTCCCACGTGCTCCTGCGAGATGTGGATGCTGGGCATGCAGCCCATCCCAGTCCCACCTGTGCAACTCACCCCCTGAGCGGCTAGGGAGCCACTGCCTGCCCGCCCGCCCTGCACAGCTGTGCCTCAGGCGCAGCTCGCCACCTGTGGCATTCCATTGCATTTAGTGCCTCAGCTGCTGCCACCAGGGTCTCTCCACCATGCAGCCCCACATGAGCAAGGCATCACCCCTTGCCAGCCGGGGGCCCCCTGTGCCTGCACCTGCCTAGCTCCCCATGTGGCCAGCCCCTGGCACATCCCCCTCCCTGTTTAACCTAAGCTGTGCTCAGACTGGCCTGCCTCCCCCTTGAACCAGCCCCGCTTCTGCAGCTGTGGGCAGCTACGCAGCTTTGCGCTCCCCTCCCAAGTGCTCTTCAATTTCCGTTACCCTCGCAGCCCTGTCTCTGCACCTGGGACAGCCCCCTGGCCCCGGGCTTTGCTCCCCAGACCGCACTACTGGGAAGACTTTTCTGAGCTCCACGTCTCTCCTGAGCTCCCACTTCCTACTGCAGCCCAGCCACTGCATCCTGATGATGATGCAAAACAAGGAGGCATTGGCTTCTTGGCAGATCTTCCTCCCCATTTTTTGTACTGTAATTGATGCCTTGTTTGGCTGTTATGGTAACTAATGTTAACTATCGAAGTAATTGTGTTCACTTTAATGGGATTTGGTGGTGGTTTAGTATAAATAGGTGTAAATTTTGGGGCTCAGGAACACATACATTTGTTTCCATTGAAATTAATGGTAATTGTTTTTGACTTATGAGAATTCGCCCTAAGAGGGGTTTTCCAGGAACTAATTACCCTTGTATGGTGGGGGAAGACTGTAGCATTTTTGTACAGCAAAAATCCAGCAGAGAGAATACAGGGGTTACCCATGGGGGTGTGCAGAGGTCTTTCTGGAGGTATATCAACTCAGCTAGATACGTAGTCGTAAGTAAAATTAGGCAAGTGAACAGTATTACCGAAGTCAGCATAAACTAAACTGACAGTATACCTTATTCTGTGTACCAGTGTGGCAAGGGCTCCTCTTACCCTGGGCAGTGCTGGAGCTGGCAGCCTTCCCCCATTTGGCAGCAGTTTGGGCTTAACAGCTAGATTCTGGGGTAGGAAGCCTGCCCAATCACTCCTTCTGGGACTCCCTCCCCTACTGTCTCTAACTCCCTACGGCTCTAGCTCAGGTGAGGGAGGGGAGTCAGGCTCCTCATCATACCACTTCCCCCTTCCCCTGCCCCAATGGGGAGGCTTTTTAAAGCCCTGCAGCAGGCTTCCAGCAGGTCTGAATTGGAGTCAGCTGGCCTCAGTCTGCCTGGGCTAGCTTCCTGCTAACTGCTTCTAATTGTCGTGCATCACTCCACCTGTCATTACCAGGCCTTTTAGCCTCTGGGGGTGGCTTTTCCCTACCCTGTAGCAGCCCTCTGGCATGATCTTGTCAAACTATACACTAGCATATAAGTACACTATTTTGTAATTATATGGGAAAAGCAAGAATGTAAATTTGTTTTTTCATTAGTAGTGCAGTGTGAGGCTGTACTTCTACATCCGATTTCGTAAGTAGTTTTTATATGTAACTTGGGGTACACAAGACAAATCGGACTCTTGAAAGGGGTAAGAGATACTGAGGTTGTAGAGTCAAAACAAAAACATAGTCAAGTAGCACTTTAAAAATTAACAACATTTATTAGGTGAGTGTTTTTTTGTGGGACAGACCCACTTCTTCAGACCATAGCCATACGAGAACAGACTCAATATTTAAGGCACAGAGAACCAAAAAACAGTAATCAAGGTGAACAAATCAGAGTAGAGGGGCAGAAGGGATGGGGGGAGTCAAGAATTAGATTAAGCCAAGTATGCAAACGGCCCCTATAGTGACCCAAAGTTTCAATCTCTGTTCAAACCACAGGTACAACTAATGCGAAAGCGCTATACTATCCTAATTAGGTGCTTTTAATGCCTTGCCACAAAAACCTACTCTGAGCTGCATTATTGCTGGATTCTAACTTTTCTAGTTTAGACAGTACTTGGACAAGATGCTGATGTACCATTGATCCAATGTGGTATGGCAACACCTATATTCCTATGATAATGAAACAAGGCAGTTCAGTTCCTTCATAAACCACTATAATTAACAAGACTAGAACTCAACCAGTCCTTGTTAGTATTTAAATTAATTTTATTGATGTGCAGGTCAATATGAATTTGTCTGGATGCTGAAACATTTTTTTAAGGGTACTGCATGTCTTGTGGGTGTCAGAACAGATGGCTGAGAGGTCTCTTCTTGGCTTTTTTCACTCAGTTGTCACTTAACTACTTTGGCATAGTGTATCCATCTGTAAAATGAGTATAATGACCTATTTCTTCCTTGCAAAATGTGAGAAGTATTTAAATGATGTTTGTACTGAGCTTTGAGATCTTTTCTCCCTGCTCAAACCTGTCGAGAGTTCTGTTCAACTGTACATATGAAGTGCAGAGTTAATTCAGTAACTGATATGAATTGCCATAAAAGTTCATTAAATCATGCATCCAGTTAAGATCCTGGTCTCTTGCTATAGTTGCAGTTTTGAGTCAGCAGCTTTGTGATTGTTACCCTCTGAATTTTAAACAAAAAGTTTATATTTAACTCAGCTTCAGAATGCATGAGGAATTATGCAAGGTCACCCTGGTGAAGAACTTAAAACTATGCCTTTGTAATCTAATATATGTAACATCAGCTGTGGGTGCCTCAATTTTTGTTTTTTGTAGTGCAAAGTGTAGTGAAAAGTTTATTTGCCTTGTTGCTAAGAGTCATTGACACTCATATCTGTAACTCAAAGGTAGAGATCTGTGCTTCAATAAAGTCAAATGAGAAGACATGATTCTATGCAGATTTCTTTTATAATCATAAATGACACACGTGTCTTTCACACCTGATGGCTGGTGTAGGTTGAAAGATCAAATTCTGCTTTAAAATGGCCAGTCCTTAATACTTTTTAAATCTTCCTTGCACTTCATGAAATATTCATTCTTTGGGTCACTATAGGAGAAATGTCTACAGTCTTGAGAAAGTTGTTCAAAGCCAATAAGCTTTAAGAGAAGTAGGCTTAGGATGAGGTTTTTTTTTTTTTTTTAAAAGCTACATGAGGGATATTGGGAAACAGCATGGATAGTGTAGAATCTCTCACATTTTAGGAAAAAATGAAAATATAATTCCAGTATCACAGCCTTGAAACATTTAACTCCAGTGACCTTCAGGTTTGTAAAATTACTATGGTCACTTTGAATATGGAAAAGCCTGTAAGTTATAGCAGTTGCACATGTAGTAACTAGGAAGTGAACCTAGAAAATGCTCAGGGAATTGAGACATTGCTTTTAATAAATGCAGACAACAGCTGGTGTGTTATGACATTCAGGAACTGATTTATCCAGCTTAAGATGAGTCATATGGTAACCCTCCATGCATAAAACTATTGTTGTAAATAGTTTTATTAATCTAAAAATTCGGTTTGTCACCCCCACGATACTGGCAAATTCTCAAAATAGTTTCAGACAGAAAACACTCAGGCTAGATTCACAAAGGGACTTTATTTGCAAGATGTGAGGTGAAGGAGCCTTCTGTTAGCTGTTAGCCTGCGGGCAAGGGTACTCTCTCAGGATGTGTCTTTTTTCCTCTCTGCCTGCTGCGGAGCAGGGTTTAAATTTGGTGCTGCTGCCTAAAAGGTGAATGTCTTAAGCACTAGATTCATGGTTTAAGGGTTTGGTGGCTTCCTCAGCTCTGGTTACCCATGTGGTCCCAAAATCTGCCTGTGAATCTAGCCTGAATGTTGTGCCAGAAAATGACAGTCTAGTGCTGTGACTAAAGCACGCATGTGGGAGAGGGAACCACCAAGGTCTAGTTCTTGCTTGCTGAGTATTTAATCATTTATGCAAAACAGAACACCTTCAAACACCTTGCTTGCTGGAATTTAAAGACAATAATACCTCCATGCAGTGAAGCCAAATCTATATAGGGAACTCCTTTTAGTATGTCCCGTGAGGCTTTTGTGAAACTAGATAGGTGTACATCCTTTCTACATAAAACTTATATTCAAGTGGTTTGATTCTAAGCTGAGGTAGCTGGAAGTCTATTTGTGGATGTTGTCACCCCCCACACACACCTTGTTGTGTATTCTGTACACACATGCTGATACTTAATGGCTATGAAGAACAATCTCTGTAACAGAATTGGAGGTAAGTAGTGAAGAATGCCTCTAACTCTCAAACTTGCTCATATGTTTGCAAATACATTAATAAATGGTTAACAGTTACATGACCTGGTTAAAATATTTCAACTTGACACTTTTTGCTAATGCCAGTGAGGGGGAGGACATAACCCCTTTGTGTGACCAGCTGTACTTTAAATAATTATTTTTGGGGGGTGAGGAATTAATTTTTTTAATCAGTAGATAATTATAGTCTATGGAAATATTAATTATTTTTATAAATTCTCATTTTAAAAGAAACAAAAATGGCACTTTTCTGAATTATGCATATTTGTATACAAGGGAAGCAATAATTAGTTTACACAATAATCACTTTATGCTTGGAATTTAAAGATTGCTTATCCTGTGGCTAATGAATGTCAGCCTTTAATAGAGAAGTGTGAAAAGGTGAAAATTAAAGTTACTTCTGTGTGTCGTCTGAGTTAAAAAGTTCAGATGGTTAAAAGAGGGCTCTGAGTTGTCAGTTCATAGTTTTTTTCTTCAAAAAAGTCATAAGGTTAAACAAACATCTTATACCTTCCTTATTACAGCTATGCAAATCCATTTTCAGCTGACAAATATATCATGGGCTTTCTTTTCAGCAAGTGTCTTTTCAGAAACCTTATACCTAACTTTGCACTGAGGACATGAATTGGAAGGCTTGGGGCACAAATCAACACTTTAAGCAGACAAGGGGTCCTGCAATGTGATTACTCATGCTTAAAATTACGTGTGTTTCTAGTCTATATCCTATATTTGTAAGTAGTTCTTATATACCAAATCTTGTGCTCTCATTTACGTGAGCCCGAACTCCTCTGCTAATGTGTTTACAAACTTACAGTTTATGAATTTGCATGAATTTTCAGGATCCCTCTATTGAATTGCATACAGTTAACCAATTCAGTGTGCTGCATGCATGCGTGCAATGCACATGGTGCAGTAGTGAAAATGAGTGAATCAGAGTTAAGGAAAAGTATTAAACCTTCTCCAAAACCACATTTCTGGCATTAAAACTTGATTTAGAGAAGGATGGAACATGAAAAATAAAAACAGTACTCTGCAGGGGGGAAAAAAGGGTCATGTTGCCACTTGCCTTATATGAAGGACAGTTTTACATGTAGAAGAGCAGCTAAAACTATTACTATTTTGTTACGAAGTATGTGCAAGAGAGCTGTGACGTCATACGGTAACTGGCAAGGTTGCCAGTAAAATATACCATGCAGTGAAAATCTTTCTTTTCCTCATTCTGAAATAATATAAGGCTCAATCATATGTGACGAGAACTTTGGTTGGAGGAAATTCTTGTGGGCGAGGAAGCTTCTTATTAACAAATGTAATTACAGGAGTGTGGCTAAAAATAGTATGCTAGCCGCAAGATGTGGCATTCATGCTGTGGCCAAGTGGGGGCAGTATAGAGCCAGTATTCCAAGAAGACCTGATTACTTATGGATGTTTAAGGGCTCTGAGAAAATCATGGGCTATAACAGGGGCAGGCAGGATTTGGACCGTGGTCCAGATCTGGGCACCAAGCCTTGGCATCCAGCCCATGGCTTGTGACACTGGGGATCCCAGGTCAAGATCTCTGACTGCTGTAAACAAGGCTGCTCAGAAGGGCTGAAGGCTCCCTCTAGGCACCCTGCGAGGGGCAGCATGTGAAGCACCCCCCCACCTGAAGGGCAAAGAAAACATGCAAAGAACCTGTTCAGGAGAACGTTTAAAGTGGAAAAGCAATTGCACAGGGGCAATTCCACTCTCTCAACCTCAGAAGCCTGGTTCCAGTGGTATGAAAAGTCATAGCTGGGACTTCCTGGGCTGCAGTGGATGGCCATACCATCTTTGGTGCCTTGTCATGCCCTTCGCTCTCCACAGAGCGTTGCAGAACCACCTTCCTGGTTGTTTGGATCTTGCTGTTGATCTTGTCCACCGGGGCCGACTTTGCATGCTGGGATAGGCAATTCTCTATCTCACAGCAGGTTTCAGACCTGCTGGCTACCCTCGCCTGGTTTAGCACACCCGTCAAAGCGGTTTATTGGGGTGTAGCCACTGCATGCAACAGCTTCTTGGAGCTGCAGGTGAGAGCTGGGTGCCAGGTGGGGCCCAAAGGTGCACAAGCTGCCCCAAAGAGAGACAAGTCCCCACACAAGAGGTGCTACCCCACCTCAAGGGCGCACAACACCTAAAGGCACATGGAAGGAGCCTTGAGCTGTTTTGAGCAACCTGGGGCTGTGGCAGGCAGGGAGCATGCCCCAGGATTCCACTGGAACTGCCTAGGCAAGTGCCTCTCAGCCAAAGCCTGCCCCTGGCAAACTACCCACTCCAAATCCCCATCTCTGTGCCCCAGGTCCTCAATCAAACCTTCCCCTACTTCTCCAGGTCACAAGTCCCTCTCAGGCCCTGAAATCCCTCCTGCACGCCGCCTCTAGATCAGAATCCTCTGCTGCACCCATATCCATAGGTTTGGAATGGGTCCCATATGGGGAAAGGCTAGAGAGACTGGGACATTTCAGTCTGGAAAAGAGGCGATTGAGGGATGATATGATAGAGGTATATAAAATCATGAATGGTGTGGAGAAAGTGAACATAGAAAAATTATTTACCTTTTCCCATAATACAAGAACTAGGGGACACCAAATGAAATTGATGGGTAGTAGGTTCAAAACTAATAAAAGGAAATTTTTCTTCACACAGCGCACAGTCAACCTGTGGAACTCCTTGCCGGAGGAGGCTGTGAAGGCCAGGACTCTATTAGGGTTTAAAAAAGAGCTCGATAAATTTTTGCAGGTTAGGACCATAAATGGCTATTAGCCAGGGGTAAAGTATGGTGCCCCTAGCCTTCAGTACAAGGGCAGGAGATGGATGGCAGGAGATAAATCACTTGATCATTATCTTCTGTTCTCCTTCTCTGGGGCACCTGGCATTGGCCACTATCGGCAGACGGGATACTGGGCTGGATGGACCTTGGTCTGACCCAGTATGGCCATTCTTATGTTCTTATGTTATGTTCTTATCCCCTTCGCTACTCTGCACCCTGATCCTTTGTCCCAGGTTACAACCCCTTCTTTCACTCACTCTCCCCCTTAGACCCCACATCCTCTCCTGCACCCCAGTCCTCTGCCCTAAGTTTCTTTCTGCACCCAAACATCCATCCCAGACCCCCACATCACCTCTATAGAAAAGTGCAGGCCTTGACAACTTTCCCAAATCTTGGTGTGCCCTCCCATCAAAAATTATTGCCTGTTCTTGTCTGATAGCTGTGTTGGTTGTGTTCAAATAAAAATAACTTTACAAAAAAACTGCCTTGGAGCCCAAGGGCCTTGCCTATATTCCACCTGTGCCCCTGGTAAGGCTCATTGGTTCAGCTTCCCTTGGTGTTGATAACATTGGGAATCCTGGAGTAGATAAATTGTCTTATGCTGCAGTTTTGCCAATATCGCATCAGCTGGACTTCATGAGCTTTTAGAAAACTTTCCAAGTATAGATAGGCTTATAGCAGGACAACACAGTCCCAAAGAATGAGGACTGTCTGACTGGTCAAACTTTGAGCATATAAAATGGTATGAGAACTACATATTGATTTCCATTTTATTAGACTACAGAGCAGCCTATAAAATTGAATGATGCAAGACCTATCGCTTGAGACAGTTATAACCAGACTGGATGAAGTACTAGAAAATACAGCCTACGTTCAATAGATTGTAATTCCAGAGGAATGGAATATATAGCCTACTAATAGGAGGTCTTTTCTAGCTCTCATTTCTACAAGTTTATGATAATCCTTGATCATTTTTCCAAGCAAATCTGTGTTGGCTCAGTCCTATGTTTGGCAACTTCTAATCAGCTGTGCAAAATTCTTTGGCAGTAGACTGACCCAGTGAGTGAGGAAACATGTCAATTGATATTTGAGGCAGCTTTTTTTAAGTTGGACTCTGAGTCCCTTCAGCATCAGTTCACTCTGCCTTATAGAGAGAAAAATCTATATTGTATAAGACTTAGCATAAGGGCAATATTTTACAAGACTTAAATATAAATTCTAAGCCTCAATTTTCTTCTCCTTCTGCAGGAAGGAACTGTCTTGTTGTTTTTTTAAATGAGAATTTTATTTTATTCTGGGGTACTCAACTTGTGGCAAGACTTCTCCCATGGCAAGATGAATTTAAATTCTGTCATGCTATAATTGCCTGATCTAATCAGATCTTTGCAGCCCGTGAAAACTTTTTCAATAAAAAATATCATATTGGTTTTTATGGTGTGGAGAGTATCAGTATCTCTTTAATCTGCCAGGTTAGATGGAGAAAAGACAGCAGTTATCGAATAGGAGGCATGGGCCATCCATTCAACACAAAAATCAAACAAAAAAAGATAGTCATTTAGTTGAAAAGGAAGTGTGATCTTACACTATGCAGATAAGTTAATGAAAATGGCTTTAAGCAGGTTATCTTTTCACTATGCAATCAAACGTGCTTTAATTTGATATTCAACTTATTAAATCTAGCTGTATACCTATTAAATATATACATATTGCTTATAAAATGAAGAGACTACATGGAATGCTATTGTTGCTTAAATAATCATGGATTAATCACATGGGGATGCAATTAACTTCTGTACTTTAATAGTTTTTGCCTTTGATATCAAATCGTAAATGCTTACTTGAAGGGGCGAAAAAAAACTAATTACAAATGTTATGGTATACAATGAACTTCCTGTACTGGAAATGTAACACAGATACATGTTCCTAAGGGATTGGAACATGGGGTATGTATACAATATGTCTTCCAGTATAATCAATTTCTCAAGTGTTAATGATTAGGGTAGAAAATGTAACTTCAAGTTTAGATTCCAGCCTCCAGTCATGGATGCAAGCTGCCAGAGAACTCCTCCACACACAAATCTACTATCATCTAATGTATTTTATTTTGTGTTAGGTCCCCAGAAAGATATCTCGCTGCAGCTTAATTACAGCAAATTTAGTTGAAAATCATCAGTCGTCTCCCCCCATTTTCTAAAACAGTTCATGATCTATGTGATCTAAAATGCACATTTTTACCAAGCAAACAAAATATATTAGCATTGCAGAGTATGTGAACACTGCACAATGCCAGTCAAGCAGCAGATTAAAGTATTGTGTGCACAGCAACCAGTAACTTCATACCAGCTCCCAGCAATGAGTTTAAATAACATCAGGTAACTGATTCCCGCCCCCCACGCATCTTTAGGGTAGATGATATGAACCAGTAGAAGATCTGAGAATGTTTAGAGACAAGAGGGTCCTGCTCTGAACTGCAAGAAGCTCATCTTTTCTTGGTCAGGTTTTATAGTCTGCTACTCCCTGCACAGGGGCCAGCCCTACTGGCATCAACATCAGCTCTGGCAACTTTGGATCCTGACTTCTGGGGTCTCGCTGGCTTCACCACCACCAGCCTTCCCTGTGGGCTCTGCAGCCTGCCATCCCTGGGATCCAAGCCACTGGCTGGAGACTCTCCTGCCACTTGGGTTCTTACCACTGGCCTGGGACACTATAGCCACTGCCAACTTGCCTGGACCAGATGCCATTTGTGGCAACAATGTCCTATCCTCTCTTGCCCTGGAGAGTTGGCAGTCGTAGTTATGACTCAACCCTAGGGCAGTGAGGGGTGCAAACAGGTGGGGAGGCACAATGCAGCACTCCTGCTCTAAAAATAGTTACAGCACCACTGAATCTCAGCCACATACAAAATGATTCACAAATTTGAGAGCTGTAAGATACACACAAAATTGGTCCCCACCCTGACAACAGTGCTTGCCAGGGCTCCTGCCCTCTGGGGTTGCAGCCCTGAGTCCTATCGTCTGCATTATAGGGCTAAGGCCTTGAGGTCTCCTTTATCTCAGGGCAAAAGCCCCGAGCTCCAGCAACCCCAGTCTGGAAGGTGAGAATGGGGGAATACGGGTAGCTCTGTGCGCTGTACTTCAATGTATAAGGCTTATGCAGCTCACAAGCCACAGTATGGCCATGCCTACTCTACCTGCTCTTATCCCTGATGGCCTAATAGCTTCCTACCTTCTGTAATTTGATTCAGTAGAAAAATCATAACTTTAAAAATGGACTTTGTGATTTGAAAGCAGATGTTCCTTCTCTGTATTTGTCAGTCATGCTTTCACTGAAGCTAAGGGGTAGACCTTGTGGTATTTGGTAATGTAGGATCAAATACTCCAGGCCAGTTCTACTTCAGATATGCCTGTAGCAGTTTTAGGTGCACAGGTGAAACAATGTTTATCTCCTGCCTCTGAGGACCCAATCTTGACTGAAGTATTTTGCATAGGACAGAAGTTTTGTTGATGGAACCCTGTAGACAACACGCAGCCTTGGTGTGATTAATGGTTGCTAGGCTATCCATATCCAATCTTAAGTTTTATTCTTCTGCAAAATAGTAAGGTAGGCCGACTTACTGAAAGCCACTGCACCAAATATAGTATGTGGCTTGTACCAGGCATACACTGGTGGGAACAAGCAGAGGATAAATGAAACACAGGGTTTTGCTGTTGTATATCTAAATAATGATTCACCATAGGGTCTTGTGTGAGTAGAATCCTGTGTGGATACAAATATGTACCCACAGATGCAGATACCAAAGTCTATTCGAGGGTATCTACTGATCTGCAGGGATCTACTCCCAAGAGACATTCCTCTCTAAAGGAGAGGAAGGGGGTTCAGTACCCCTTGCCAGCAGCTTTTCCAGGTCATATGACTGTTAAGCTCCTTCCCTGGTCCTGTCCATGTCTTCTTCATCTAGGGTTGTAGAATCCAGCCTGTGGCAGTGCAGCTATATGGACAGGAGAAGCTGCTGGTCCGGGGCTCTCTCTTCCAGAAGTGGTAGGACCACATTCCTTTCTGTTTGGCTCAGTCCTTCTGGGAGTAGAACACTGAGGATCAGCAGATATCTATATGTATTCGCATCCATGGGTGGACATTAGTATCTGCATGGGTCTTTACATGTAAAGTCTGTACCAAGAGCTAGTGGTCTTTTGTCATATCCATTGCATAATGTATGCACAAATATTTTAAAAGTTGTGTATCTACTGAAAATTATGATCTTAACATCTTGAAATGAAGTCAGGTCACAAGGAAATAAATAACATCTATCTTCCTGACTGGCCATTAATACATTGTATAAATCATTGTATCCTGTCCAATGTAAATTAAGGAATTGCAAAATATATAGCTCAGCCTAGAGTAGGATTCTGGTTATGAATAAAGACAAACACTTGGCCTGGTATATCTGTTAATACAAAACAAACACAATCCCTCACATAGGAGGCAAACTAATAATGTACTTGCCTTATGAAAGGACCATCACAGACCAATTGGCTGTAAAATGCTATGATGATTTGGGTAAGCAATACTCTACGTGACATGAGGACCTTTTGTTTATTAAGTCTAGACTCTTGATCTATGCTTTAGTTCATAAAACCTGTTCTTGATTTTTACTGTAAACCTATTGAAGTGCTGTGTATTAAGCACAGCAGTGGGTTGAGGTGGAAATGGAAAACTGCTGTTGGAAGCAGTGAATCTGCAAGTATAGTGGGTGTCCAGTGACAAACATAAAGAAAAGCAAGTTCTGTAAAAGAGAGAATCTACAACTCTGAAGTGTTACACTCCTAAACATATTTAATTTAGAACTAATAAGGCAGTTGCGTGGAAATTAAATCCCTGTTGATTGTTGGAAGAGGCACCTATTGAGGTGTAAGTATATAAGATAAATCTAGTTGTCATGTAATTAATTCAAGTTTGCAGAACCAATAAGTGTGTGACTGTATATTCCTATTGCCTTACACTTGTGAGGAATGTTAGCAATTTAATTAGGGTTTAACCACACAACTACAGAAAATTAGATATTAAGTGTGCTATCTACTTAACTCATTTTATGGATTGCTTGTTAAATCAACTATCTAAATAGTTTGTGCCAAAAAGTCAAATTCCGAAGGTTTAAGCATTAAAATATGCATTCTTGTATTTAGTCTCTCAACACTATCAATTCATTTGATACACTGTCACAGTGGGAAAACATTACTTTTCACCAGTTTGATACTGTTACGCATAGCAATGTCTTCCCGCAGCGATAATCATAGGAATATCAAAACTGTAGTGATGTGTTTTTTGAAGTAACCAGTCTAGCACTGGGGTTAGCAGCCTTTCTGAGGCGGAGTGCTGAAATGACCTTTTGACCTCTATGTATAATATGCATGCGGGTGATTCTTTTTAAAGTTACTAATGGTCCTACCTACAGCAGCTTTAAGCTGTAGAGCTTTATCTTTTGAGGGTGGCTGGTAGCGTTAGCTGGTCTTTGAGTAAGCCCATGGCTGCATGGGGGAGAAGGGGCAGGGCTGAGCTTCCACTTTGTGTGCCAATGAAAATAGTCTTGCGTACCACTCTTGACATTGGCGCTGCAAGTTGCTGACCCCTGGTCTAGCAAAACCATCGGTGTGTATATATAGGGTTATGTTCCACAATTATTACAGGTATATGCCATGATCTACCCATTAACAAGGTCTGGAACTCTCACCACTGGTTTACCTTAACATTGAAATGTATTATGTGCTGATCTCTCAGGTTTTTGGAATACTTTTCCAGCAATTTTGTTTTTACTTAAGAGATGAATTGCTGCAAAATGGTATTTCCTTCTGGAATGTTTTGAGGCTTTATAGCATTTGTATCAATCAAGGAAATTGATCTTTTAACCTTTTGAGTAAAATTCTCCTGAGTATAATGAAGACTGCAATCACATTTTTCTTTCCAATTCTCACTGTAAGTAATATGCACTGTAGCTGTCTGGTACCTACCCTGAACTTATCCCACAAAGGAACAATGGAATATTTACATGTAAGTCTAGGACTGAGTGAAATGTTTCATGTGCCAAAAGAAGTTGGACAAATCTCGATGGCACTTCTAATGCATCCAGCAAAGTGTTTCCTAAACAGAAGAATGATCATGCCCTTCTCCCAGCTTGGAAAATTAAAGAAAAATTCCTTTCAGAACTATTTGAGTATGAAAGAGTATCTCAATATAGGCAATAAGCACACAATTAAATTTCTAGATCTCTCTTCATCCTTGGAAATCAGTGCATGCATTCTGAGATGGTTTAAAAAGTCCCTTTTGGAAACAGTATGCCATATAGAAAATCACTTCTAAGAAAAGAATTATACTTCAAAAGTAGGTGCAAACTCCAAGGAATGTATTTGCCGTGATTCATTTAGCCATCTGGTTTTTGGCCTGTGGATGGGATTTCATTAATTCACTATTTTCTGCTTCAACCTACATTTTTTTAGCAGGTAGATAGTTCAAATAAATGTCTGGTAAATATTTCACTATTTTGTTGTTTTGATCATGCTAATGTGCAATGTACTTTGCTAGTCATTTCTATCCTGGATATTGGTACTTAAAATTGGGTTATTTCTAAGCATCAGTTAAGTACTCTGAATGTCTAAAGTAATTGGCATCAAGAAACTGAACACTTCAATATCTACAAAGGATCATGCTTTGACTTTCTGTTGTAAAAAAGCTAATGATAAAAATTAATCCAGTGGGTATAGCTAACTAGAAGGGGTGACAGTCATAAGAACCATGTTTACTGAAGTGTGACAGCAGATTAATAGTTTTGGGTATCAGATTAAATGGCAATTTGAACACTGGAGGAATAATAAAACTTCTTAATTTATATGCCAAACCATTTAGAAAAAGATGAGAATCTGTAAATCTGAGGATAGTCAGAGATTGTTTGTCATCAACAGATCTAATAGTTCAGATGAACAGTGAAATTCTGCGCCACTGAAAGTAATGGGCAGGATTTCACAATGTCTAGTACGATGGACATGATCCTTACCTGAGGCCTCTAGGCCAGCATCTCCCAATTTTGTTTGGCCATGGCACCCTTTTAAATGCAGAAGACATTTGTGGAACCCCCGTTCCCAGGCTCCACCTGCCGTTAGGCCCTAATCCCATCCTCCACCTTGAGGCTTTATTCAGCTGAGCCCTCAGCCCACAAATCCTCTCCATTATCCTCAAGCTTTACTCCCATCCCCAGGCTTAACTCCTCTTAGCCCCAACCCTCTGTGTCCCCAGGATTGATCTGCCTCAACCCCAAGATGGTCCCTGGCACTAACACATCCATGGTGCTAGCTGGGGAGCTTATACTGGGCAGCCATGTGCACCCAGTGGAAGAAAGGCTGATGTGGGGATGAGCTGACACATCCACCAGAGTGTGGCTGCTGCAGTAGTGGGGTGAGTGAGGGACTCTCTGCGGCTCCCTGCCTTGCCATTGCTGAAATGATGGAACTACATTCAATTGGTTAAACGGCTAGATCCCTCCCGCTGTGCTGCCAACCACTAAACCAATTAAATTTAGTTCTACCATCTTCAGCGGCGGGAGGGCAGGGATCCACAGGGGAGTCAGCTATTGAAATGGAATTTTCTCACAGAGCCCTTAGTTTTACTTTGTGGAATCCTGGGTTCCATGGAACACCATTTGGGAAACACTGGTCTTGGCATTACTGCAATATAAATAACACATTAGTAAGCACAAGTTAACCATGAAAGCTCCATTTTAGCATCCTAGCAAAAGATTTTGAACCTTTCATATTCTATACTACTGTCTGTTTCTTGAATGTACCTAACTAGTATTACATCTAAAAATTCTGATTTCATATAAGGATATCTTGGAATGGACTTTTTATGAACACATACTTAGTAGAAAGAATGACAGTGATAACACCACAGCATTACATCTTACAAGAACAATAATGAAGAGATTTACACCAATATTCTGTAATATTGTAGAACCTTGTTTGTTAATTTAGGACCATTCTTATGACTTTAGGGTGAATTCTGCACCCACATGTGGTGATAATGTACATCCTTTGTGTTTTTCTGATTTAATATAATTTCAATACCAACAATGTCTGTATTGTTTCTTGTATTCAAATATTTACGGGTTAAGACAAACAGCACAGTTCCACCAACACAATCTATATGTTTATCCTGACAGTCCATTAATTTCCTGATGCTCAATTTACTTTTGCAGATTGGTCTAGCTAAGCATAATGTCTGTTTCAGCTGTTGATCCAGAAGCTGTGCAGATCTAGCAGAGTTCCAGTTATCATGCAAATTGGGTTATCCACCTCTCTATGGCATAGGCTGTGAAGGAAGCCACTATAATGGTTCTGTTTTCCCACTCTAATATAGATATTGTTGTAATGCAAACCTGGAGGTTGACTTAGCACAAATGTCATTGAGACACTAGCTTTTAGTGCACTGTGCGCAATTTATTTCTAGCTTGCAGTGAAGCAAAGTGTCAACTGATAATAACAGAACATTCAAGAGTTAGAGTTCTGCATAATCTTGCCAACAGTTTTGACTACAGGGTTTATTTTCCCACCCAGGTGGCCTGTAGAGGATAGTCACAGAAATTCAGTTACACTGGTCAGTACAGGCATTTAATCACACAAACCAGGAATACAGCCTTCAAACTTGTTTTTCTTTCTAATAGCAGATTAAGTGTTGTAAGTTTGGCAAGTAACCCCAATGACGAATTTCTGACAAAAATTTCAAAGTTTCAGATTCTAGACAAGTTGGAAGAGCTAAACAGGAAGCATTGCCAAAGTTAATGGGGGAAGAGTGAAAGAAGTGGCTTGATCAGGTAAGTAGCACTGGTCACTTTGGCAAGGGGACAAGAATAGGATATCAGTAGCAGTTTTTCATTAAGGATCCAAATGCTTTCAATGTATTAATTTAATCTAGGTGAAAATGACTGCTTTGTTAATGAAATACCAGTTTATTAAGGAAAAATGGGCAGCATACTGCTTTATAAGTAAATGTGTATGGTCTAGCTATTTTTTTTAAAACATATTTAGCATCCAGAAGGTGTCCTGTTTACTGCAAATTAAACCCTCCATTCTTTGGTCCTGTTTCTCCATTCTGTGCATGACCAAAACTCTCAGTTGAAATCCATCTTGGATGTGCAAATAGTGCAACATTGGGAGTGGTATCTGCTATCCCAATAACATTGCGTGAAGGCAGGGAGATACTCCAATAGTAAGTGTTGCATGAGCAACCTTCAGTTCCTACATTACAAGTGTGGAAAAGGGTAAATGCATTGAAGATTGTAATGGTAACTTTGACTATAATGAGAATAGGTTTGGGCCAGAAGGGTGTATGAAGTCTGAGGTCAGGTTGAGGCAGTTCTAAGTATCAATAGACTATTAAGTGTCAATATTCTGGGAACTATAGGAGGGGAGCCATGTGTTTGCTCTCATAAAGATCCAACAGCCACTTTCTTTCAGTCTGATTTTAGTTTTGAATTTAGGAAACACCTACATGAAAAGGGTGAGAGGTGAGGCGGAGGGGAGAGAATGTAACATCTCCAATGAGACTGTTTGTGTGCACGTTTCTGCCCTGGCATGCTGCCCTGATATCTGCCTGTCAAAAGGGTTGCCTGAGCTATTGCAGTCCTAGACACATGAATGTATCCAAAAGCAAAGTATGTCCTACGTACAGGCTAGATATCACCATGCACTATGTGCATCTTGAGGATTTAAGAAAAAAGGCCTGAATGTACAGTTGCCTAGCCAAAGTATTTTAGCTGAAGACTGAAATTTTTGGCAGGAACTCCTAAGGCACTCAAGTCTGCATTGAATCTTACAATTTGTCAAGTGCAGCAGCCGTAAGTGTCTTAGCTGCAGGCAGTGCAACAGGAAAGAAATGTCTGTAGTGAGGATTCCCTTCAAGGCAGATCCACTAAGGACAGTCCTTAAACACCATCATTGTGTGAATTCATTCAAGGCAAGTGAAGTATAATTTCTCCTCTGAATGACAGAAGAATGCTGCAGGCGGAAAGAGGAATGCAGACTGAGACGTGTATCTTGGATTTCTACTTCCCAAATGTATTTGGGTATACCTGTAAGTCAGATACATTGGGTCTACTTTTTTCACTCATGAACACTATTTTACATGAATATTGTTCTCTTGACTTTGACTAACAGTAGGTTAAGTGGGAGGTTAATCATACACAATAATCCTCCTGCTTTGAATGCCTATTATATACAAATATAATGTACAAGAAAAATGTTTCAACTGTCTGTTTTCTCATAGATGGGTATATTCCTGTGGGAAAGTGCCAGACTCACAGCTGGCCAGTTCTGAGGTCTTGAAACATCAGCTGCCTTCCTTCACTGACTGAGTTGTGATCTACTTTTATAACTCTTCAGGCTTCCAGAAGCCTTTGCAGTTCCCCCACATCATTTTTCCTTTTTTCCTTCCAAAGCTAATCAAAGTTAAGCATATTTGAAAAAGCTTCTTCCAGACAGCTTCAATCTGACTTTCCCATTCCTGTCTCCCATCTACTGTGTTTCAGCTGTGAGGTTTAAACACCAACTAGTTGATCTTCTGGGGTTCAGTTTCATGCATTAGTATGGGTACACAAAATCAACTTCTCAGTCAGTCAATCTGTATACTCCTAAAAGATGCAAGGAGTAAGGGAGGTCTGTGGGAAATGCTTGCCCTTCAAGATTCCCCAGGAGAGACAGCCAACTTAGTCGGTTATAGATATGTTGATTCTAACTATGCAATTGTCGTCGTCATAGCTAGAATTGCATATCTGTGGCTGATTTACTTTGCCTGGTGTAGACATAGCCTTAGAGTAGAATCAATCCTCTGCTGTAGTGAACCCAATAATATTACAGTAACCTTTTGGAGATTCAACAGATGATCCCTGCCCAGGGGGTGATAGCACAGTGGTTTAAACATTGGCCTTGCAAACCTAGTGTGGTCAGTTCAGTCCTTGAGGAGGTTGGTTAGAGGTCAGATTTTTTTCTGAGTGGGGGAGGGTTAGCTCAGTGGTTTGAGCATGGGTTTGCTAAACCCAGGGTTGTTAGCTCAATCCTTGAGAAGGCCATTTAGGGACTGGGGCAAATAAATGTCAGGGATAGTGCTTGGTCCTGCTAAGAGGTCAGGGGAATGGACTAGATGACCTCCCAAGGTCCCTTCCAGTACTAGGACATGTGGACCTCCACTTATCTATTATCTGCCCACTAACCTGCCAGATAGAAAAGAGTCTGGACAGTTAGGAGGAGGAAACATACACACAGACCTATATCTTAAGGTTCCACCCGCTTTATTCTCTTCTTCACCTTTAAACTGTGTGTAAAGAGGATATTTGGCCCACCATCCTTTCCACATGCATGTGGATACTGTTGATATGAATTTGCTATGTTGCCAGTGCCAGGTTGTGGCAATACTTCCACATTCAGACAGGGAAGGAAGAAGACTAATTTTGTATTTGGATTAGCTCAAAGGGCTTCAGACCTGAGGGTTACATATACTTGTGCCCCTGTTGCAATGATCATCATGGGCAATGCGGGAGACCCTTCCATGCATCTTTTCACTTGCATATGCCCAGAATGCCATGTGTTCCCCAGGCTGTTTATTTTGCATTATATCCCTGCATCAGAATATTTCTTCTTTGAAGGAACAGGGCAATATTGTGACTGCCCAATGCAATGGAGACCTGTAGCAATAATGAGTTTGGTCCAGATTTTGACCAATTCTTATAGCTCATGAGCCCTAGAACATGCCCCATTTGGTCTGTTATGAGACTTACAAGCTGTGGGAGTGAAGAAAAAACACTTTGATATTCATAGCACTTCATGACTTCCTAATGTTATGGAAAAGGTTAGCTCAAGAAAGATGGTGCACACATGGTTACTATAATGGTGACTATGCTTGGATCAGGCTTGGAAAGGTTAGATTATCAGTAACGTTAATGCCATATGTCTTTAAACTGATCTAAAATATTTCCATTGATAATTTTCAAAGTACAAACAAAGTAAGAAAAACGCTGCTTGATAACTTACTAGAGTTTGAATTAACACTATTTACTTTGTACATTTAGTAATATTTGTTTTGATTTGTGTTTTTAAAAGCTACGAAGTTTTAACTTTTTTGAATCTCAAAAGCCATTGTCACTGAACAGTTGTATTTCCCCAGCATAATTTCCTGTTGTAAAAATCAGAGAAATTTAAATAGAAAAAATGAAATGCTTTAAATGAAAATCAATAGCTGTCAAAATTTATCTTTAAAAATGTTAAATCCTATCTCACTCTAGATTACATACAGGCACAAAGTTGAGTGGATTTTGTTCATGCTCAGGACATTTTTGATTTCCTCTACACTGAGAAACACAACATGTTAGAGACCCAGAAAAAGTGGTTTTTCTGTTTTGTTAAGTTCAATAAAATCCTAGAACTACCAATGCATGCTCTCCTTTAGTCTCTGCTGTTTGCAACAGCCCAGAAAGTTTTTAGCAGATATTTTGTTTTATAATATGAGTACAGCACACCACATCTTGTACAAAGACAATACTTTTGAGCCTTGTAGTAATTAGACTATGTCACATGAAACAGTTTAATTTTCAGCTCTTCTCTCTGTATTGATTTTTCTTTCCTTTTTTATTTCCTCAACAAAAAGTCTGACAGCAGAAAGCTAACCTTTGGTAAACTTCATAGCAGTATCTTCTGCTGGTTTAATAGTCAGTTCCTACAAAATACGTCACTAGGGGAGCTACATCTTTTTGAAAGGCATATATGAATGACCCAAGAGCCAAAAACATGAAAAACATTTAGTGTCCTTGGAATAGAGTTGAAGTCCTAGAGTTGAAGCAAGAGCAAGCTAGTGACTGACCAGAGTAGGACAGAGGGTTAACTAAGCAACACCAGGCTGTATGTATTTGCCTTGGACCCAGTAAAGAGAGAACCTTAACTTTGTGACAAGGTCAAAGTTGCAGACTTCGGAAACTATCTTTGCACCAGCATTCTGAATGGACATGTGAGGCAAGACTGCATTTGTGAAGGCTGGAGAGCATGACCTAGCATGACAGAGTGTTTTCGCCATCTGGACAGAAAGAATGTCTATATCTTAAAGACGTGCAGAGAGGATCAGCAAGCCTCAGTACTTTGTGAGGACATAGAGTTCTAACTCAAAGATGAAACCCAGGTCATGGTTCTAAGTGACAGAAGTTCTCCACAAGTGATGGCAAAAGGGCATAGTAGATGCAGGAATCTATTTTTTATTCTTGCAGGACAGGAAATCAGGAGCTCACTTTTAGCCATGTTTAGCTTGAAATGGCAGCTAGATTCCCATGATAATCAGACAGGAAGACCAAGATTTTCATTTGAATGCAGTGTAATTGTAGCCATGCTCTCAGAGAAAGGTGGATGAGAATCTCTTCTTGAAACAACTTATCTTTCTCCAAACAGCTGATCTTTTGAGCTTATACAGACCTCTTCATATTTGAGAAGAGTGCTCCATGTTGCATTTAAATACAAGTAGGAATGGACTTTTTTTAAGCGTAAGTAGTTGACACCTATCTCAAAGGACTATTTGAGGTGAAGCAGACTGTTAAAACTTCCCCCCTCACACTCTGAATGGATGCTGGCATTGGACAACCTCACCTTGAATGATTCCTTGTGTTTATCTGCGATTCCCCAAGGGTTTGCCTATGCTGCAACATTAGGTTGATCTAAGTTAGATCAACTAAAGCAATTGAATTATTAGTATCTATGCTACCCTCTTTCTGCTGGTGGTACAAAGCCACCCTAGGAGCACTCTAACCCAGGTGTGAGCAAATGTTTTATGTCAGTTCCAACTCTTCATCCCTGCACTTAGCAGCCCTCACACCTGTCTAGTGTCATCTGAACTGACTGAAATTTGTTTATATTAAAAAAAAAAAACTTGTCAGCTTTTGTAAGACAGGAAGTATGGGGAAATGTTAGAACTTCATTAATAAATGTGAATACAGCTACATAAAAACAAACATTTTTAAAGAGACGGATGAGCTGGACATCCAGAAGCTAATTATTCTACACCCTCCTTATGAAAAGTCATGCCCCTCAAAGCATGCCACTTTGCATGCTTTCTGTGCTAACCTTTTTTGATTATTTTCCCTTGTGTTCTGTGAGCAGGCAAGCAGGAAAGATGCTACTATGAAACAAAAGTCAAGGTGATGATGTGGCTTTCCCCAGCAGGAACCAATAACACACAAGCACTGAAAGCAGAGTGACAGTCCTTATTTAGATCAAACGTGTGTTTTCACTAAAGCTATGTCTACACATGCCCCTCCCATTCTGAAGGTGTGTGTAAACTAAGCTGGTCAAAAATGCTCATGAGGCACTGATATGAATATTCAGTACTTCATTTGCATAATGGTGGCCACCCAGAACCTCAAAGGTGCTGCTTTTGAATTGCAAACTATCCATGTAGACATGGTTCCTTTGAAAGAAAATACCAATTTCAAAAGTACTATTCTTCCAGGGGGGGAATAAAATTCATATCAGTGCTTCGTTAGCATTTTCAACCTGTTTTTCTTTACATGCCCCTTCCTAAAGGGAGGGGGCATGTGTAGACATAGCCTAATTCTTTTTGAGAGAAACAAATCCTCATCTTAGGAGGCTGAGATATCTTAAAACCTTTTTTCTCTCAAAATGTTATAGCTGGCATTTGTAAGTGCACCAATGACCTTGTACCTTGTCCTCATGGAGTCCATAGAAGATTAATCATTGACTTCTGTTGAGGGGAGAATAGGGCAGCAGTTTTCATTTTTTACCAAAAGCTGGAGGGAAAGTAACACAGCAGGGTTCAGATTATTCAGTAAGTTCTTGGAATGTATTGGAGACTATTTTCACATAGAGAAAGCTACAGGGAGGGGTGGGGAGAGGGCTATTAAAATCAAATCTATAATAGATAGGGAAGGATTGGTGAAGAATTTGAAAGTGGAAGGTAGCTAGGGTGAAAGTGACCATGAAATGATAGAGTTCTTGATTCTAAGGAATGGTTGGAGAAAGAGCAGCAAAATCAAGACCATGGGTTTCAAGAAGGCAGACTTTAGCAAAGTGAGTTGGTAAGTAGGGCCCCATGAGAAACAAGGCTAAGGGGAAAGAACAAGATAGTGTCAGTTTTCCAAAGAGACATTATTAAGGATGTGAGCAAATTATGGGCATGTCTACACCATGGCCTTATTTCAAAATAAGGTACTCCAGAAGAGCTATTCTGGAATAGCTTACTTTGAAATAAGGCTGCTACACCCAAATTGCATTTTGAAATAGCAGTTAGGATTGAATTTGTATAGATACTGTATTTAGAAATAGCTCTTTTGAAATAGTCACTGGACACAATATGCCTTATTTTAAAATAGGCTTTATTCTTTCTCTAACAGCACCAATTTTGAAATAGGCTCTATTCCTTGTGTGCAATGAGGTTTGCCTATTTTGAAATAAGCCAATTGATACTTCCAAATTATTGCAAAATAGTGGATGTGTTGTGTATATGCTAGGATAGGAATTTTGAAATAGTTGCTCTGAAATAATGTTGTGTAGACATACTGGCTATGTCTACGCTACAAAAAGAAATCACCAAAATAGAGCATCTACGCACACATACACTACTTTGAAGTTAAACTTTGAAGTAGGACACTACTCCATTCCTGGGAATGGAGTAAGGACTCTGAAGTTGGGCTCCCTACTTTGAAGTTAACTTCAAAGTAAGGGAAAAGTGTGTAGACTCTCTGCTGGCTGCTTGGATGCAGTGCTTAACTTTGAAGTTAGTTCCTAGTGTAGGTGCACTCACCCTGTTTCCTATTTCTCCTATACAATGAAGTATTGCAAGAGACCACCCTGGCTTAACCAGTGGCTCTTGAATGGTCTAAAAATCAAGAAGGAGTCCTACAGAAAGTAGAAACAAGTTCAAATTACAAAGGATGAATATAAACAACTGAGTATGTAGGGACAAAATTAGGCCAATACAGAAATGAGCTCAGAGTAGCTGGAGACTGATAGACCACAGCCAGCAGACAATGGTGGCCTTGTGATGTGCAGGTATGCTGGCAGTTGGGTCTCTGTTTTTGTTTCCCAAGGGCTGAGGCTTGTCAAGAATCAACCTGCAGCAATAGGCTAATCTAGCACCTGTGACTAATTAAGGCCTGCTGAGCTTTTAAAAAGCTTCCCCTCAGGCAAAGAAGGGGTAAGTAGAAAGGGGACAGACCATGAAAGAGAGAAGATCTGAGGGAGAATTTGCAAGATGAAAGTCTTGCTGAGGCTAGCTGGAGAAGGTACTTGGGGTAAGGAGATAGCAGTGGCTAAGTATGGTCCTTGGGCTAGAACCCAGAAAAAGTGGGAGAGGACCAGAATCCCCCCAGACCACCCCACATTCCCTAGAGTCTGCTCCACAGGGGCAGGAGGAAACCTGACATACAAGTGGGCTCTCCCTCATCGACCATGCCAATGATGAAAATGGCTTGATGAGCTGTTACCTGTGCCTCTGGAAAACAGAAGTGCTATGTCTACACTACAGAGATCTTTTGAAAGAAGCTGTTCTGGAAGATCTGTTCTGAAAATGCTTCTTTTGAGGGGCTCTTTCTACACAGGCCACTTCCTTCGAAAGTGGCATGCTAATACATGGAGCGAAAGATGCTAATGAGGCAAGGATGTAAATTCCCCATGCTTCATTAGCATCACATCTCGTGATTTGGAGTCCAGAAGACCATTCTTCCAGACTCCAAAATGCTGTGTTGAATCACAGCCCCGGGGGAGAGGGGACTTCCAGAAGAAGTCCTTCTTCCGGAGGCCCCTTCTTCCCAAAAATTTTCCCCTGGGGCTGTGCTTCTACATGGCATTTTGGAGTCTGGAAGAATGGTCTTCTGGACTCCAAATCACATGATTTGATGCTAATGAGGTGCAGGGAATTTGCATCCATGCCTCATTAGCATCTTTTGCTCCGTGTATTAGCATGCCACTTCCAAAGGAAGTGGCCTGTGTAGAAATGGCCCAAAAGTGCATCAACACCCAAAAAAGCAGATCAAAAGAGTGATCTGCTCTTTTAAAAGACAGCATCCACGTAGCCCCCACTCTTTCAAAAGACCAGGTTAGGAATTGAAAGAAGGGCCCTGAAGACCATCTGCATGTTTTCTTTGAAAAGAAGCTTTCAAAAGGGGGTGCTCTTTCCGAAATGGGAATGGAAAAGTGATTTTTTAAAGGACCACCACATTCTTTCAGTTTTACTTTCAAAAAAAACTTTTGTAGCTACGTCAACATGAGCCCCTTCCTTGCAGAAGTTCGAAAGATGCTAATGAGGTGCTGCCATGAATATGCAGTTCATTAGAATAATGGTGTCCGCAGTGATTCGAAAGTGCGGCTTTTGAATCGCATGCCACCTGTGGAGACGAGAACCTTTCAAAAGGACCCCCCAGTTTTCAAAAGCCCCTTCTTCCTATCTGGTGTTAGGAAGAAGGGGCTTTTGAAGACTGTGTGGTCCTTTTGAAAGGTCCCAGCCTCGATGGGTGGTGTCCAATTCGAAAGCTGCACTTCTGAATTGCTGCAGCTGCCATTATGCTAATGAGACGCTGCATATTCATGGCAGTGCCTCCTTAGCATCTTTTGAACTCGCTCATTAACATACCCCTTCTGAAAGGAAGGGCCTTATGTAGACACAGCCTTGGAGTGTAGATGCTCCATGAGCTCTTTTGAAAGGGCCCCCTAATTTTGAAAAATCTTTCAAGAATTTGCTAGTGAAGATGCAGCCGAGGCAGAGTAAAGGGACACAGTGAGCCTCTGAGGCATTACTGGAACCACCACAAAGTGCAGGACCCAGGAGGAACTGCTTGGGACTTTGGCACAAGACAGTAAGTATAACAAAAAAACATTCTACAAATATATTAGAAGCAAAAGAGAGACCAAGGACAGGATACTCAACGAAGAGGGAAAAACAATAGATAATGTGGAAGTGACAGAGGTGCTTAATGACTTCTTTGTTTCAGCTTTCACCAAAAAGGTTGGTGATTGGATGTCTAGTATAGTGAATGCTGGAGATGACATCCCAACCTACCTCGTTAAAATAGGAAAGGAACAAGTTAAAATTAGTTAGATGTGTTCAGGTCACCAGGGCTTGGTGAAAGTCATCCTTGAATACTTGAGGAGGCATCTTAACCATTAGCTATCATATATGAAAATCCCTGGAAGGGGGAGAGATTTCAGAAGACTGGAAAAGGGCAATTATTTCAGGAAACTATAGACCACTCAGCTTAATTTTCATGCTGGTAAAGATAATGGAGCAAATTAAGGAATCTATTTGCAAGGAAGGTAGGTAACAGCCAGCATGGACTTGTAAAGAGCAAATCGGGTCAAACCAAACCAAGAGCTTTCTTTGATAGGATAATAAGTTGTATGGATAAGGGGGAAGTGGTAGTTGTAGTATACCTGGATTTTAGTAAGGCATTCAATACAGTCCCATGTGACTTTATTATAAATAAACTAGGGAAATACAGTCCAAAGAGGGCTACCTATAAGTCAGGTGCATAACTGGTTGTATAACTGTTTGTTTCCAGAGAGCAGTTTTCAATGATTCACAGTCATACTGGAAGGGATTAACAAGTGGGATTCCAAAGGGTTCAGTCTGGGGACGAGTTTTGTTCAGTATTTTCATCCATTATATAGATAATGGCTTCAAGAGTGTGCTTGTAAAGTTTGTGGATGATATTCAGCTGGGAGACAGTGTGAGTGCTTTGGAGGATAGGATTGTAATTCAAAAGGATCTCAGAAAATGGAGTAAATGGTTTGAGGTAAATAGGGTGAAATTCAATAAGGACAAATGCAAAGTACTCTTCCTTAGAGAGGAACAATCAAGGGGGTACTGTAGAAAGAGATCCAGAGGTCATGGGGGACCACAAGCTAAATAATGAATCAACAGTGTGATGCTGTTGGGCAGGGCGGAGGAGACCAAACCTCATTTTAGGATGCACTAACAGCAATATTGAAAGCAAGACACAACAAATAATTCTTTCCCTCTACTCTGCTCTTATTAGGCTTTACATGGAGTACTGTGTCCAGTTCTGGGTGCCACATTTCATGGAAGGTGTGTCCAAATTGGAGAAGATCCAGCAGAGAGCAAGAAAAATGATTCAAGGTCTAGAAAACCTGATCTATAAGGAAAGATGTGGGGTTGTTTAGTCTGGGAAACGAATACTGAGAGGGGACGTGATGCCAGCTTTCTAGTATCTAAAAATGGTAACAAGGAGGATGGAAAAAATTATTCTTCTTAAGCTCTGAGGGTAGAACAAGAAGCAATGGTTTATATTGCAGCAATGGAGATTTAGGTTGGATATCAGGAAATCCTTCCTTACTAATCAGGATGGTTAAGCACTGGAATAAATTGCTTAGGGATGTTGTGAAATCTTTAACAGTAGGTTTGACAAACACCTGCTAGCAATGGTCTAGATGGTGCTTCGTCCTGCCATAAGTGTAGATGACTTTGTTTAATGAAGTTGAAGTTTAATAAGGACAAATGCAAAGTTCTCCACTTAGGAAGGAACAATCAGTGTCACACATACAGAATGGGAAAGGACTGCCTAGGAATGAGTACAGCAGAAAGGGATCTAGGGGTTATAGTGGACCACAAGTTAAATATGAGTCAACAGTGTGATGCTGTTGCAAAAAAAGCAAACATGATTCTAGGATGCATAAACAGGTGTGTTGTGAACAAAACACGAGAAGTCATTCTCCCGCTCTGCTCTGCGCTGGTTAGGCCTCAGCTGGAGTATTGTGTCCAGTTCTGGGCACCGCAGTTCAGGAAGGATGTGGAGAAATTGGAGAGGGTCCAGAGGAGAGCAACAAGAATGATCAAAGGTCTAGAGAACATGACCTATGAAGGAAGGCTGAGAGAATTGGGCTTGTTTAGTTTGGAAAAGAGAAGACTGAGGGGGGACATGATAGCAGTTTTCAGGTAT